>NC_091288.1:76249462-78649462 GCF_032444005.1 Ranitomeya imitator | reverse complement strand
GATCGGCTCAGCGGACTACAGAGGGTGAGTATAGCAGGTTTATTTTTTTTAAATTATTTTTAACATTACATTTTTTACTATTGATGCCGCATAGGCAGCGTCAATAGTAAAAAGTTGGGGACACACAGGGTTAATGGCGGCGGTAACTGAGTGTGTTTCCCACGGCATAACGCGGTCCGTTACCGCCGGCATTAACCCTGTGTTAGCGGTGACCGGAGGGGAGTATGTGGGCGACAGGCACTGACTGCGGGGAGTAGGGGGCGGCCATTTTTTTCCGGACTGTGCCCGTCGTTGATTGGTCCCAGCATCCATGAAAGGCAGCTGGCGAGACCAATCAGCAAATGAATAACCGTGACAGAAAGAAAGAAGGGCAGACGGAAGTGACCCTTAGACAATTATATAGTAGATGAACTTCCATCTCCCCTATCTAACCTAATCATGGACCCAGGTATTGTATGAGCTCACATGTTTTGATGGATTATTTGGTCTATACTTTGGCTTGGTTCCCTAATGCATCATCTCTGCCATTTTAATAGCATTTTGTTCAATTTTCTCATGCCTTATTATTAGGTTGGTTTCTGTTCAGATATTTGAACATTTATCAATTGTGATATATTATCACCAGTTGTATTAAGACATTACTCATTACTTGCACATTATCTGCACTTTTTAGACTCAAAATTGAATATTTTTCTTCATTTCCTGACCTTATAGATCATGCATTTTTTCATATTTGAGCTTGTGAGTGTATCAACTCTATATAATCAATTATTTTGTAAGTTCGTAGTCTCGTACCTGTTTGTCCTGTGTTAGTTAGTTAAGGTATCCAACAACTCAATACAGCGTCAATTAGTTGTTTTCATGTGGCCTTGTTTGGCTTTTTAATTGCTTTTAATTTACTTGTTGTTTGTACACATACTGTGCTAATAAAATAATTGTACATTTTTTTAGATCCCCAGTTTGTGCATATCTTTTTTTTCTTCCTCAAGTGCATATGATAAATAATTAATAAATTAATTATGGAGCACCATAAAATCCATTATCATTAAATGCAAAGAACATGGTACCACAACAAACCTGCGAAGAAAAGCCGCCCATCAAAGCTCTCAGCCTAGGAAAAGAGAGCATAAATCAGAGATGCAGCTCAGAGACCAAAGGTAACCTTAAAGAAGCTGCAGAGTTTCCAAGAAAAGATTAGAGTATCTGTCCATAAGACATCAATAAGCCATTCACTTCCGAGATGTGGCCTTTATGGAAGAGTGGCCAGAAAAAAACCTTTACTCAACATATAAAAATTGTAAGGGTCATTTTAAGATTGCCAAAAGATATGTGGGAGACTGTCCAAATGTATGGAGGAAGGTCCTGTGGTCAGAGGAGAGAAAAATTTAACTTTTTGGCCACCAAGGTAAACTTCTATGTATGGCATCAAGCCAACTCTGCTCATTACACCTCCCTCCTTATGTACCAGTGTGCTTTGTTATTTGCTCATGTTTAATGTATTTGTCCATATTTGCCCTGTATTCACATGTAAAGCGCCATGGAATAAATGGCGCTATAAAAATGTATAATAATAATAATAATAATGTGGTGGCCATGTAAGGGGGAGAAACTAACCAGGTTTGCTTCATCTGTAACGGGTCCAGAACTGTTGGGTCTGTCACCTAGGACACAGGGGAAGAGCTTGGGGTGTCAGAGTGTTTCCTGTGCTCGAGAGAAGGGTGCGTGGCTAAGCAGACAGTTAATGCATGTGCAGAAATTCAAACAGTTCAGGCAGGAACAGCATGTGCACGGGAGTCCTGTCAGAAAAGTTCAGCTGTGAGGCGATGGGGTGGTGCTGACTGGAGCGGGGGACGAGAGGACGCGCTGACAGGAGTCGACAGATGGAGTCCCACTGACACACCGGAGATACCGCTGTCCACGTTAACATCGCTGTCCCCGCTTACATTATGGACATTTACGAGACTGCTGACACTGCCGAATACGTTAACAAATCCGTCCTGGCCAGTGACCATGAGAGGCATGGTCTGTGTGCGGGGTACAGGCAGTGAACAGTACCAGGACCAGGATAGCCATTATAAACAGTGATGGGACAGTGTCATAGGTCCAGCTAGTGTAAGGGCTCTCACTGCTGAGAGAAGAGATTATTCCCCTTCCTTCATCCATTGAGACCAGTGCCCATACTGGAGCCCCAGACTATCGCCGCCATCATCAAGAGAGGGTGTGGACACCACCATCGCCGGGACCACGACAGGACAATGTCATCGTCAGGACCACCAGAGAGCACTGACATCGTCAGGACCATTGGGGCACACTATCAACGTCAGGGAAGTTTTCTCCCATTCTCCCCAGAACTGTGATAAATCCCCTTTGAGCATAATCTAACGGTCTCAGTCGCGGACAGGTGCACATCCGTGACAGGAGCCCAAAGTGTAAAGTGCATAGTTTACATTTTTGTTCCCCTTTAGTACATTCTGTGTTAGGAAATTACTTCATACCCGGAGTTATATATATTTCCCTGCGAGGAGTTACTGTTTGTTAAATAAATCCCCTTGCTGACCCTTGATCTGCCTCTTTGTCCATGCTGCCTCCTGTAACCTGCTTATAGCAGCATTATGCTGTGGGGGTGTTTTTCAGGAGCAGACACAAGGAAAATTATCTGAGTCAAGGAGAATGTGGATGATGCAAAATACAGAGATATTCTTAAGCAAAACCTGTTTCAATCTGTCAGTGCTTTGAGACTGGGACGGAGGTTCACCTTCAAACAAGACAATGATCCAAAACATACTGCTAAAGCAGCATTTTAGTGGTCAATGAGAAAAGTGTAAATATTTTGGAATGGCCTAGTCACGTTAGCCATGTCCCCAACCCACCAGGAGATTATTTCCCTTCTTGTCCTTCCCGAGGGAATGGATGAGATTCTGCTGGGAATACCCTGGCTCCGTTTCCACTCCCCACATATTGAGTGGACCTCTGGGAGGATATTGGGTTGGAGTCAATCCTGTAAGGGCAGATGTGTGAAAGAGTGCGTTCAGGTTTCCACCACTGAGATGCCCGCAGATCTCTCTACTCTCCCCAAATACTATTGGTCTTATGCAGACGTCTTCTCCAAAAAGGCCGCGGAGACCCTTCCGCCTCACCGTCCCTATGACTGTCCTATAGATCTCTTGCCTGGAGCAGAACCTCCTCGGGGACGTGTCTATCCCCTCTCTCTAAAGCAGCATCTTAGTGGTCAATGAGAAAAGTGTAAATATTTTGGAATGGCCTAGTCAAAGCCCAGAATTTAATCCAATTGAGAATCTGTCGTCAAATGTGAAAATTGCTGTTCGCCAGAAGGAACCATCTAACTTGAAGGACCTGGAGCAGTTTTGCCTTGAGGAATCGGCAAAAATCTCTGTGGCAAGAGGTGGAAAACTCATAGAGATTGATTCAAAGCTACTTGCAGCTGTAATTGCACCAAAGGAGGCTCTATAAAGTACTGACTTTAGGGAGGTTATGCACACTGAAGCTTTCCATTATTTTGTACTACAGTGCCTTGCGAAAGTATTTGGCCTCCTGGAACTTTTCAACCTTTTCCCACATATCATGCTTCAAACATAAAGATACCAAATGTAAATTTTTGGTGAAGAATCAACAACAAGTGGAAAACAATTGTGAAGTTGAACGAAATTTATTGGTTATTTAAAATTTCTGTGGAAATTCAAAAACTGAAAAGTGGGGCGTGCAATATTATTCGGCCCCTTTACTTTCAGTGCAGCAAACTCACTCCAGAAGTTCATTGTGGATCTCTGAATGATCCAATGTTGTCTTAAATGCCTAATGATGATAAATATAATCCACCTGTGTGTAATCAAGTCTCTGTATAAATGCACCTGCTCTGTGATAGTCTCAGGGTTCTGTTTGAAGCACAGAGAGCATCATGAAGACCAAGGAACACAATAGGCAGGTCCGCTATACTGTTATGGAGATGTTTAAAGCCGGATTTGGATACAAAATGATTTCCAAAACTTTAAACATCCCAAGGAGCACTGTGCAAGCGATCATATTGAAATGGAAGGAGTATCATACCACTGCAAATCTACCAAGGCCCGGCCGTCCCTCTAAACTTTCATTTCAAACAAGGAGAAGACTGTTAGGGCAGTGAGAATCTGGAATTGCTTGCCTGAGGAGGTGGTGATGGCGAACTCAGTCGAGGGGTTCAAGAGAGGCCTGGATGTCTTCCTGGAGCAGAACAATATTGTATCATACAATTATTAGGTTCTGTAGAAGGACGTAGATCTGGGTATTTATTATGATGGAATATAGGCTGAACTGGATGGACAAATGTCTTTTTTCGGCCTTACTAACTATGTTATGTTACTATGTTACTGATCAGAGATGCAGCCAAGAGGCCCATGATCACTCTGGATGAACTGCAGAGATCTACAGCTGAGGTGGGACAGTCTGTACACAGGACAACAATCAGTCGTACACTGCACAAATCTGGCCTTTATGGAAAAGTGGCAAGAAGAAAGCCATTTCTCAAAGATATCCATAAAAAGTGTAATTTAAAGTTTACAACAAGCCACCTGGGAGACACACCAAACATGTGGAAGAAGATGCTTTGGTCAGATGAAACCAAAATCGAACTTTTTGGCAACCATCCCAAATGATATGTTTGGCGTAAAGGCAACACAGCTCATCACCCTGAACACACCATCCCCACTGTCAAACATGGTGGTGGCAGCATCATGGATTGGGCCTGCTTTTCTTCAGCAGGGACAGGGAAGATGTTAAAATTAATGGGAAGATGGATGGAGCCAAATACAGGACCATTCTTGAAGTAAACCTGTTGGAGTCTGCAAAAGACCTGAGACTGGGACGGAGATTTGTCTTCCAACAAGACAATGATCCCAAACATAAAGCAAAATCTACAATGGAATGGTTCACAAATAAACGTATCCAGGTGTTAGAATGGCCAAGTCAAAGTCCAGACCTCAATCCAATCGAGAATCTGTGGAAAGAGCTGAAAACTGCTGTTCACAAACGATCTCCATCAAACCTCCCTGAGCTCGAGCTGTTTGCCAAGGAAGAATGGGCAAGAATTTCAGTCTCTCAATGTACAAAACTTATAGATACATACCCCAAGTGACTTGCAGCTGTAATCACAGCAAAAGATGGCGCACCAAAGTATTAAGTTAAAGGGGCCGAATAATATTGTATGCCCCACTTTTCAGTTTTTGAATTTCCACAAAAATTTAAAATAACCAATACATTTTGTTCAACTTCACAATTGTGTTCCACTTGTTGTTGATTCCTCACCAAAAATTTACATTTGGTATTTTTATGTTTGAAACATAATATGTGGGAAAAGACTGGAAAGTTCCAGGGGGCCGAATACTTTCGCAATGCACTGTATTTGTTGTTTGCTTCACAAAAAAATGAAAACCAACTGTTCACAGTTGTAGGCATGTTCTTTACATGAACTGATGCAAACCCTCAAAAAAACTGTGAAATTCCAGGTTGTGAGGTAGAAAAACAGGAAAAATGCCAAGGGGGTACAGTAAATACTTTTGCAAGCCACTGTATATATTACATTTTGGTCACAATTCACTTTTTAAGATAGGCAAATTGCTGGCAGAGAGGTAAAGATAAGTAATAGGTATGGGCACCAGGGAATCGGCTAATAAGAGTGAAAAGTGGCATGACAGTTCTACCCTGCATCTGGCTAGCCCCAGTACCCCGGCGTTTTTCTGATGCTGCAGAAACAAAGTTACGGTACCTTTTTTACAGTTTGGGAAATGGCACAGTTTGGACCAGCAGCACAACCAAGTTCCCGGTCCGAACTGTCATTCTTCTGGGTTACACCTATCCCTGGTCAGCAGGAAGACAAGAGGCACAGGAGCTCTGTGTTGGTGATGGAAGAAGATTAGACAACACCTTTAATGTAAAAGCATTTTCTATTTTGCAGTAGTGAACTCTCATCACTGGACAGTGGTCATGACGGGCTGTTTTCCTCCACTTGTCTGAATAGTTATGTAAAAGTTTATACAGCTGCTCTGTATGTAATTGTTTGCCGACAAGAGGGCAGAGATTGAAAGTTATTGCCATCTGGCAGGAAAAGAGTCTTATTTTCTCGCAAACGTCCACAGCCCGCACCGCTTTTAAAATATGTTGTCGCAAAGCATGGTGCCATCAGGAATGCCACCCATAACCACAAATTGCACCGAGTATTATTTCTGCTGCATATCCAACCAAACCAATTCAGCCCAAAGCTACAAATTTAACAGAAAAATAGGTATTTAATGACATACTCTAGCTTCATCTCTGTCGCTGTGTTTTACTTTATTTTCTCTCTTCCTCTTAATCTGTGTTTGTTTTTTCTTCAAACACTAATGCTAGAACCTTGTCTAGCATCCCCATTGTCAAATCAGTTATTATATCACCATAAATTATACATTGCAGTAAAGGGTAGATTGGAGAGGCGGAATAAGTGACATTCTCATCTGAGAGAAAATAATAAGCAGGCACTGTGTGGGCATAGAAAATGCTATTAACCCGGTATGTACAGTGGTTTGTCAAAATAACTATCATTAATTCAGAAGGTTGTTTTTTTTTAAAGGTTGATGGCACAGGAAGTTATTGATGTGGTAGAAGAGCTTTTTATTGTTTTATTTTTCTTTCCATTAGTGCATTACTTTTTCATGCGGATATATGTAATACAGTATATGGATGTACATGTCCCGTCAGCTGGGCTTAAATGTGTGGTGGTTGGTGTTAAAAAGTATCTCTAATTATAAAACTTTCACTTCACTTAAAGGTAAAATCTTATAAATAGAGATAATTTAAAATTAAAGGGCTCATTCAAATGAGCGATAATTCTCTCTTCCGAGAGTATCGGATTGATTATGGTAATGACAATTGGCTCAAGCTGTGATCAGCGTTTGCGCTGAGTGTTAGTTTACTGTGATCCGATTCTCTCACAATAGAAGATGCGGAGAAGATGGAGAACTTACTTGTTCCATCTTCTCCATTGCCTCTGTGCATGTACATCAGACTGCACTTGGATGACATCCGAATGCAGTCTGATGTTTTACGCGCACTCATAGACTTGAATAGGTTCACGTGATCTGATTTGCGGAGTCACTATTTGTATGTTATGATTTAGGCCGAATCTGTAGGAGAAAAAAAAAATGCGGATCTGCACTTGCCCCATACGCTTATATGAGCAAGCCCAAATATTGTTTAAATCCTGTTTAGCAGACTTAACGAAGCATCAGCTATGGGAAGAAAATTAAATTGTATTCTTCCTTCAGCCTTTTGATCCATGTCACTGGGGTGCAGCAGGGAGCCCTAACAGGCACAGCTCACTATACAGTGAGTGAGCGTAATCATTCCCCTGCAATTGACAGCCTGTTGTGCAGCATGTGTAACCAAAGAAGGCTGTAAGGAAAATAACATTTGAAACACCACTCCAGCTTTTTTCATTTTTATTTTACAGCTGGAGTGGTGTCAATAATCTAAGTTCCCTCCTCCTGTCACTATACTCACTAGCCACCATTTTCATGTGTTATTGGTACCACTCCTGGCTTCCGCAGTTAGTGACCTGCTGAGTGCTGAATCGCACCAGTCATTAATGGGAGAGGGAAAAGTCTCAACGCAATGTACAGGTGCTTCTCACAAAATTAGAATATTATCAAAAAACTTAATTTATTTCAGATCTTCAATACAAAAAATGAAACTCATATATAATATAGAGTCATTACAAACAGAGTGATCTATTTCAAGTGTTTATTTCTGTTAATGTTGATGATTATGGCTTACAGCCATTGAAAACCCAAAATTCATTATCTCGGTAAATTAGAATACTTTATAACACCAGCTTGAAAAATGATTTTAAAATCCGGAATGTTGGCCTACTGAAATGTATGGTCAGTAAATACACTCAATACTTGCTCAGGGCTCCTTTTGTATCAAATACTGCATCAAAGCAGCGTGGCATAGAGCTGATCAGCCCGTGGCACTGCTGAGGTGTTATGGAAGCCCAGGTTGCTTTGATAGCAGCCTTCAGCTCATCTGCATTGTTGGGTCTGGTGTCTCTCATCTTTCTCTTGACAATACCCCATAGATTCTCTATTGCAGTGTTTCTCAACTCCAGTCCTCAAGATCCACCAACAGGTCATGTTTTCAGGATTTCCTTACTACTGCACAGGTGATGGAATTAATGCTTGAGCAGGTGATGAAATTATCACCTGTGCAATGATAAGGAAATCCTGAATACATGACCAGTTGGTGGTTCTTGAGGACTGGATTTGAGAAGCACTGCTCTATCGGATTAAGGTCAGATGAGTTTGCTGGCCAATCAAGCACAGTGATACTGTTGTTTTTAAACCAGGTATTGGTACTTTTGGAGGTGTGGACAGGTGCCAAGTCCAACTGAAGAATGAACTTTCCATCTCCAATGAAAGTCTATAAGATCCTAATTTTGACTCTCTCCTTGATTTACAGGTGCTTCTCACAAAATTAGAATATCATCAAAAAAGTTAATTTATTTCAGTTCTTCAAATACAAAAAGTGAAACTCATATTATATAGAGTCATTACAGTGATATATTTCACGTGTTTATTTCTGTTAATGTTGATGAATATGGCTTGCAGCCATTGGAAACCGAAAAGTCATTATTTCAGAAAAATTAAGAAAAAACACCTGCAAAGGCTTCCTAAGCATTTAAAAAGGTCCCTTAGTTTGTTTCAGCAGGCTCCACAATCATGGGGAAGACTGCCGACTTGACAGATGTCCAGAAGGCAGTCATTGACACACTCCACAAGGGGGGTAAGCCACAAAAAGTCATTGCTAAAGAAGCTGGCAGTTCACAGAGTGCTGTATCCATGCATATTAATGTAAAGTTGAGTGGAAGGAAAAAGTGTGGTAGAAAATGGTGCACAAGTAACCGGGAAAACAGCAGCTATCGCAGGATTGTTAAGAAAAGGCCATTCAAAAATTTGGGGGAAATTCAAGAGCCACTAGACACAGAAGTATCCAGGACATGGGCTATAAGTGTTGCATTCCTTGTGTCATGCCACTCATGACCAATAGACAATTCCAGAAGCATCTTACCTGGGCCAAGGAGAAAAAGAACTGGACTGTTGCTCAGTGGTCCAAGGTGTTGTTTTCAGATGAAAGTAAATTTTGCATTTCATTTTAAAATTAAGGTCCCAGAGTCTGGAGGAAGAGTGGAGAGGCCCACAATCCAAGCTGCTTGAGGTCTAGTGTGAAGTTTCCACAATCAGTGATCGTTTGGGGAGCCATGTCATCTGCTGGTGTAGGTCCACTGTGTTTTGTCATGACTAGTGATGAGCAAATGTGCTCGCCAGTACTCGTTACTCTCCCGAGTATCGGGGTACTCAGGATACTGGCCGAGCAGCGAGCATTTCTGGGATTATTGCACCATGAAACGCCGCAGCCATCTTTGTTGTGGTTGTGCAGTGATTGGCTGGGCCATACAGCATCATCCCGAGTATAAAAGAACTGGCGCTGCCCTGCTCGCCACATTCTGTTCCTGTTTCAGTGAGAGTAGGGAGTGCTGCTGCCGAGATAGGGTCAGAATCGTGGTTTTAGATTTAGTGTAGGTCTGCAACTCTTACTTCCACAACTCCTCAGAAACCAAAAGTCCTTTTTAGGGCTAATTCGTGGGTCCCGATATTGCAGCGCTTGGTAGGCAGGGCTGTTGTGAATTCTGCTCTTGGGTTCCCTCCAGTGGGGGTAGGTGGGAATGCAGTTGTCTCTGAGTCACAGTCCTGGCCAGGTGTATCTGCTAATTGCTGTTCTGACTGGGATATTCAAGTGTGCAGGATTCGTTAGCCCTTGCCAGTAGTCAATGTTTCTTTGGAAGTATTGGATCTCAGCCTGGCCTCACCTGCTTAGCTGCCAATTTCAGCAAAGATAAGTGTTTTGTTTTTGTATCTGTGGCACACTGTTGTGTGCTTGTTTCAGTTTATTCCTGCTCTGTTTGTAGGATTCACTGGAGTTGCAGATATACGCTCCTACATCTTTAGTTGGATGTGGGAAGTATTTTGTATATTCTGCTGTTGTATCTAGCTAGAGTGGCCTCCTGTGCTAAATCCTGTTTTTTCTGCCTGTGTATGTTTTTTCCTCTCCGACTCACCGCCAATATTTGTGGGGGGCTGTCTATCCTTTGGGGATTTTCTCTGAGGCAAGATAGTATTCCGATTTCCATCTTTAGGGGAAATTAGTCCTCCGGCTGTGACGAGGTGTCTAGGTGTGATAGGTACACTAAACGGCTACTTCTAGTTGCGGTCTTAAGTTCAGGTTTGCGGTCAGTATAGTGGCCACTTTCTCCAGTGAAAGTTCTCATGCAGCTCCAAGGTCACCGGATCATAACACAGGGCACAGCATATCCACATCAGTGCAAAGCCTGCAGGCACTGTATGTGCATCCATTGGTCCCACTGCATCCTTCACAAAGCTCCATAACTGCCTGCTGCTGCTGCAGCTTATTTACGGTCAATATACCTTTTTTAAATTTTTTTTCCACAAATTCCCCCCCCCCTAAAAAAAAAAAATATATACAGTCTGTTCTGTCAGACTGAGGCCTGTTGAAAAGTGAAAGTTTGCCCGGCATACATAGCATAGTTGTGTGTGCTAACCTTGTGCCCCTTTTTTTTTGGTGTTTTAAATTCACCGAAAAATTTTATGCAGCGCTATTCAGCATAAAACAAAATTTAACGGCCACAGATTTGACAGGGTGGTATTTCCGTTACAGCCATCATATATCTCTGTGCTCCAAGTTTGGGCATTGGAAGCCGGTGTACTTATTTTTTGGCTGTGTGATACTCAAATTCTGTACGGCGCTATTCAGCATAAAAAAAAATTGAAAGGCCACAGATTTGCCAGTGTGGTATTTTCATTACAGCCGTCATATATCTCTGTGCTCCAAGTTTGGGCATTTGAGGCCGGTGTACTTATTTTTTATTTTTTGTCTGTGTGATACTCAAATTCTATACAGCGCTATTTCGCATAAATTAACTTAAAAAAAAAAAATTGAATACAGTCTGTTAGATCAGGCCTGCCTGGTGTTTGGATATGAAAAATCGTAGATTTGCAGGCATAGTGATCACATATTATTTCGCTACTAATAAAGACATTTGTGTTGAACATTTGAAATAGTACAGTAGTCCATATAAAATGGTTAAGGCAAGGGACGGGGAAGTGGACGTGATGCTGATGGTGCATCCAGAGGACAAGGCCGTGGGCAAGGTGAAATTGGGCAACAACAAAGACCAACATCTTCTCTCTCGACCTTCCTGTCCCAGTTTCTAAGGGACCGCAGCATACCACTATTGAAGCCAGAGCAGTGTGAAACGGTTGTTGGGTGGATAGCGGATAATGCTTCCAGTCACCTAGCCACCACCACCACCCTTTCTTCCACACAGTCAAGTCTGAGTGTGGCCAAGATATTCCTCACCCTGATCCTCCTTCCTCCCACCATGCCGAGTGTCGTGAGACAACTGATCCCACACTTGGACACTCTAAAGAGCTGTTCAGTTTTCCATTTCAAGATTCAGAAATCTCTGCCGGTCAACTTGAAGTGGGGAAAGATGAGATCGCATGTAGAGCTGCACAAACCTTTATTCAGCCCCGGTCACACGAAGGCGATGGTGGGAAAGTGTCACAAGAGGTGGACGATGATGAGACACAATTGCCAGAAAGTTAGGAGGAGGAGCAGGGTGTGGATGTGGAAGACAAAGTGGTGGATGACATAGTGAATGACCCAACCTGGCAGAAGGACATGCATAGGGAGGACAGCAGCACAAATGGGGAAAGAGGCATATCCCCCCACAGGCACGAAGAAGCAATGTGGTGGTCACAGACAGAAGGCATGCATCCGTTCCCCGTAACACCAACATAAGTGAAGTTGCCATTCCACCTGTGAGATCTTCCCAAGTCTAGCTATCTTTTAAAGACTCTGCTGATAACCCCAAACAGGCCATTTACAGCACCTGCCATGCCCGCATCAGCAGGGGTTGCAAAACAAGCAGCCTGACCTGATCAGGCACATGCAAGCAAAGCACCGGACTTTGTGGGCCGAACTCCAAGCTCCAGGACCACTGCCTGCTGGTCACACCACTGCTTCCTCCACTGTTTTGCGTAGAAGCCAATCCCCAGTACATTGTGCATGTGATGATGCCTCTAGCCCTGCACCTGTTGTGGTCCACAGTCAAGCAGCACCATCAGCAAGCCCGTCCACATCCTTGTTCCAGCACAGCATTCAGTTGTCTATAACCCAGTCTTTGGAACGCAAGCGGAAATACCCAGCCAACGCCCCACAGGCCACAGTCCTCAATTCTAATATTTCTCCACTGCTTGCGCTACAAATGCTGCCTTTTAGGCTTGTTGAGATGAAAGCTTTCCGCAATCGGATGGTGGCGGCCGTCCCAAGGTACTCGGTCCCCAGTTGCCACTATTTCTCCCGGTGTGCCGTGCCGGCATTACACCAGCATGTGTCCCACAACATTACCCGTGCCCTCAGCAATGCTGTTACCGGTAAAGTCCACCTAACCACGGACACATGGACAAGTGCTTGTGGGCAGGGACGGTACATCTCAATGACGGCACAATGGGTTAACATAGTGGAAGCTGGGACCCAGTCAGACCTTGGGATGAAACACATCCTCCCCATGCAGAGGATTTCTGGCCCTACGTCAATCAAGGTTGCCCCCACAGTCTACAACTCCTGCACCTCCTCCTCCTCCTCCATCTCTGAAATGAACACATCAGTCAGAAGCTGGAAGCGCTGCAGCACTGCCTCGGCCATGCGGCAACAGGCTGTGCTGAAGCTAATCTGCCCAGGTGACAAACAGCACAATGCAGAAGAGTTGTCGACAGCACTGAAAGAGCAGTCAGATGTTTGGATGACATCGCTGAACCTACAATCAGGCATGGTCATGTGTGACAATTGTCGTAACCTGGTGGCGGCTCTGAGGCAAGGTGAGCTCACACACGTGCCTTGCTTGGCCCATGTGCTTAACCTCATGGTTCAACATTTTCTGAAAAGCTACCCGGAGCTGCCAGATTTGCTAGTGAAAGTACACTGTCTGTCTGCCCATTTTAGAAAGTCAGCTACAGCTTCAGCCACCCTTCAGCAGCGTTTTCAGCTTCCAGCTCACCGACTGTTGTGTGGTGTCCCCACGCACTGGAACTCTATGCTGCATATGTTGGAAAGGAATTGTGAGCAGAATAGGGCCTTTGTTGACTACCAACATCAACAAGGCCGTCGAATTTCAGGTCAGACTCCACACATAAGACCTCATGAGTTGACATGGATGTCAGACATATGTAGCATCCTCTAAAACTTTGAAGACTGCACCAAGATGGTGAGCGGTGGTGACGCCATAATTAGCATCACCATCCCTCTTCTCAGCATTCTGAAAACCTCTCTGCTCACAAATAAAGAGGATGCATTGCAGGCAGAGCAAGAGAACAAGGAGCAAGGAAGCATATAGGGGGATTACACTCAGCCCAGCCTCATGTATTCTCAACGTGGATTGGTAGGCAATGAGGAGGAGGAAGAACAGGAGCTACTTTCATGCGCTATAGATGGTACTACAAACACATCTGTATTAGCTTCTGTTCAGCGGGGATGGCCTGAGGACAGGGAGGAGGAGGATGAGGATGAGGAGGACAGCATGGTCAGTCGTCCTGTTGGTGAGGACACGGAAGTCTTGCCTGTTAGCAGTCTGGTACGCTTGGCTGACTTTATGTTGCGCTGCATTTCACGTGACCCTCCGATTATCAAAATTATGGGTGAAACTCATTACTGGTTGGTGACACTTCTACGCTACACGCTACAAGGAGAACCTTCAATCTCTTCTGCCTGAGGCAGAGAAGTGTACTAAGATGTTGCAGTACCACAGGGCCCTTGTAGCGGAATTACTTAGAAAATTCCCATGTGAAAACGCTGGCAGCAGACGTCAGAGTTTGTTGTCCAAGTGAGAGAAACAGAAGTACAATCCAACTCAGGCAGGGGAACAATGGCCAAGTTCTGATACAGTTTTCTCAGACCCTCACATAGTGGCGGCACAGAGGCAAGGGGTGCTATCACAAGAAGTGCAATGTTTGGGAAAATGGTGAGGCAAATCATACAAACATCCTCCGTGATTCCTCTGTGCCTTTTAATTATTGTGTATCCAAGCTGGACACGTGGCATGATCTGGCTCTCTACGCCTTGGAGGTCCTGGCCTGCCCTGCTGCTAGTGTTCTGTCAGAGAGGGTTTTTAGTGCCGCTGGTGGAATTATTTATTGCAAAACAATGGGGAGACAAAGAGCGCAATAGGGTCTTATCCACATTCCACAGAGGAGAATATACACCAAATTTGCTCACCTGGTTAGGATGAGATTAGAGCATATAGATAGCGGCTGCTGCAGATCCACAGGTCTTCACGGACCAGAGAAAATAATGTCTTCAAAGAGAGATTTGTAGTTAAAATTCTGCGCTGCCGCTAAGATGAATTTCAGGAGAGTATAGTTGATTCACAGTGGTTTTATTCAACGCGTTTCAGGGGTCTCATGCCCCCTTCATCAGGAAATACCACACCTGAAAATGCTGACAGGCTGACTCTTATAAAAATGAACAAGGCCTGGATTGGGAAAGACTTCTGTACACCACCAAGTGAAAACAGCGAAACTTAACCTCAAATACATTCTCTCTTTTGGGGAGGTGTATTCCCATGCACCTATTCACAACCACACATGGGTATACGCTTCCACATTTGGTCTGTTTGTTATTCTCCTCCTCCTTATCCTCATTTTCATCATCCAGAACCACTAGATGACTAGAGTGAACGTGCTCTGTACTGTTATAGGCCGGTGATTTTTGGGCATGGGAGCTGTGAAGGCACTATTTTTTTTGTAAAAACAGGACCCCACATTGGGGAATCGGGCATTACATTACATTGGGCCTACTTCTTAAGTCAGTCTCATGCAATGTGTCCTTTAACTGCCACTAGATGACCAGGGTGCACGTGCTTAGTACTGTTATAGGACGGTGATTTTTGGGCACGGGGGCTGTGAAGGCCCTATTTTATTTTGTAAAAACAGGACCCCACATTGGGGAATTGGGCATTACATTACATTGGACCTACTTCTTAAGTCTGTCTCCTGCAATGTGTCCTTTAACTGCCACTAGATGACGAGGGTGCACGTGCTCAGTACTGTATAGGCCATGGAATTTTGGGCAAGTGGGCTGTGATGGCACTATATTTTTTAGTCCAAAAAAAGGACAACACATTGGGGAATTGGGCATGACATTTCTTTGGGCCTGGTTCTTAACTCGGTCTCCTGCAATCTGTCCTGTACCTGCCACTAGATTACCAGGGTGAACGTGCTATGTACGGTGCATTTTGGCCAAGGGGGCTGTCATGCCACTCTTTTATTTTTTTTTTAAAAGGATTTTACATTGGGGAATTGGGCATGACATTTATTTGGGCCTACTTCTTAACTTGGTCTTCTGCAATCTGTCCTGTGCCTGTCACTAGATCACCAGGGTCAACATGCTCTGTACGGTGCATTTTGGCCAGGGGGGCTGTAATGGCAGTATTTTATTCAGTCCAAAAAGGACACCACATTGGGGAATTGGGAATTGCATTCCATTGGGCCCATTTCTTAACTCGGTCTCCTGCAATCTGTCCTGTACCTGCCGCTAGGCCACCAGGGTGAACGTGGTCTGTACTGTTATAGGCCAGTGAATTTTGGGCAAGTGGGCTGTGATGGCACTATATTTTTAAGTCCAAACAGGACAACACATTGGGGAATTAATCATGACATTACTTTGGGCCTACTTCTTAACTCGGTCTCCTGCAATGTGTCCTGTACCTGCCACTAGATCACCAGGGTGAACGTGGTCTGTACTGTTATAGGCCAGTGAATTTTGGGCAAGTGGGCTGTGATGGCACTATATTTTAAAGTCTACAAAGAACAACACATTGGGGAATTGGGCATGACATTACTGTGGGCCTACTCCTTAACTTGGTCTCCTGCAATGTGTCCTGTTCCTGCCAGTAGATCAACAGGGTGAACGTGGTCTGTATGAGACATTTGGGGCTAGGGGGCTGTGACGGCACTATTTTAGTCAGTCCAGAAAGGACCATACATTGGGGAATTTTGCATGGTATTCCATTGGGCCTACTTCTTAACTCTGTCTCCTGCAATGTCTCTTATTTAACTGCCACTAGATCACCAGGGTAAACGTGCTTTGCACTGTTATAGGCCGGTGAAGTTTGGTCAAGGGGGGCTGTGATGGCACTAGTTTATTTTAACAAAAGGTACCCCACATTGGTGAAACCACATCCTTATTGGCAAACACTTCATAAATTTTGTGTGCCTTAAAGAGCTCACTTGAAAAGCTCCTTTTTGTGTTGCCTGGTTGCTAACATTGGACACAATACACTTCATATAAATTTGATAAAGCAATGCAGTTACTTTGCCTCAGTAGTTCATTAAAAATATAGCTTTGTCCACTATATTAGTTTCTCTCCTTGCGAGCCTTAACTTTGTCTGCCTCAAATGTACAAATGGAGAATATACAAATGGCGATTTGTAAACAAGATTGAAATACTGTATACCAAATGCATTCAGACAATCACATAGCTGCATTTCTTGTAAAACATTTAGAGATGTGACAGACAATGCTCATAGTGACACAATCTTGATAAATGTTTGTTTATTCACTTCACAAACAGTTCTAAGCCTCTATATGGTTGTTGTTTGTCATTGTAAAACATTAAGGTTTACTGAAACTATGCTGGTGGTGGTTTGATCTGAATCCTTATGGCTTTTATTTTCTAGGGGTTTATGGCCCTTCGTCTGATGACTCCATGATATCTCAGTTTCATCCAACCTTTATAAGTGACCACTTGAAGATGTGGGTGAAACTGGAGTTACTACATAGTGTTATTCACTACATAAGTCCAGAGAAACATGACTAAGACAGATGCCAAAACTGGGGTACCTGTACATATACAGTGTGCTGTTACCTGCATAATTTAGGACGCTCATGCAGTGTAGGTAATCTCCCAGGGGTTCTCTGTCTTGGTGTTGCTTTTCTGATATTCCAGACGGATGATGTTTAAAAGCCTCTTGGTGAAGATCTAAGTATACTGTATGTAGTTAATCTTCATATAGACGTATAATCTTCATATATACGTAATCACTATATTTATTTAATTCTTATATGTATTTATTAACCTGTGTATGTTAACACATACAAAAAAGTGTACGCACTCACAATATTCAATCATACTAATCCTTGAATTTTTTAGTTTGCAATAAAATTGCCTTGTATTGCAAGTATTAGCCTTTTTTAAAGCCATATCTGAACCTTAGTGTTAAAAACATGTCAAATAAAATTGCCAAATTCTCCTGTAAATAATTGTGCAAAGAGGGAACCATCATACCATTAAAAAATACGAGTGAATTTTCCTGGGCCCACCCAGTATGTGGGTTCCAAGGCCTAATGGGGTGCATATGACTGACTATGCAGCAGGGCTCGACTTCCTGCCAATGTGTGAAACAAAGAAGTGTGGAGCACACAATGCATATTGTGAAGTGGATTTTCATGGGCCCATCCAGTATGTGGGTTCCAAGACCTAATGGGGTGCATATGACTAACTATGCAGCAGGGCTCGCCTTCCTGCCAATGTATAAAACAAAGGAGTATGGAGCACAAAATGCATATTGTGAAGTGGATTTTCATGGGCCCATCCAGTATGTGGGTTCCAAGGCCTAATGGGGTGCATATGACTATGCAGCAGGAATCGCCTTCCTTCCAATGTATAAAATAAAGGAGTATGGAGCCCAAGATGCATATTGTGAAGTGGATTTTAATGGGCCCATCCAGTATGTGGGTTCCAAGGCCTAATGGGGTGCATATGACTGACTATGCAGCAGGACTCGCCTTACTGCAAATGTATAAAACAAAGGAGTATTTAGCACAAAATGCATATTGTGAAGTGTATTTTCATGGGCCATCCAGTATGTGGGTTCCAAGGCCTAATGGGGTGCATATGACTGACTATGCAGCAGGGCTCGCCTTCCTGCCAATGTATATAATAATGGAGTATGGAGCAAAAAATGCATATTGTGAAGTGGATTTTCATGGGCCCATCCAGCATGTGGGTTCCAAGGCATAATGGGGTGCATATGACTATGCAGCAGGGCTCGCCTTCCTGCCAATGTATCAAACAAAGGCGTATGGAGCACAAAATGCATGTTGTGAAGTGGATTTTCATTGGCCCATCCAGTATGTGGGTTCCAAGGCCTAATGGGATGCATATGACTGACTATGCAGCAGGGCTCGCCTTCCTGCCAATGTGTAAAACAAAGAAGTATGGAGCACAAAATGCATATTGTGAAGTGGATTTTCATGGGACAATCCAGTATGTTGGTTCCAAGGCGTAAGGGGGGTATATGAATTTGTAGCAGGGCAGGCCTTGCATTCAATGCAACATTTTTTCAGGAGGCCCTCCTGGACATCTTATGAAAGGGGTATTGCGGTGCATAGTAATTGTTGGCAGCTCATCCCAGGGCTGCCACTAGAAAGTTTGGGGCCCCATACTGGCAACATTTTCGGGGCCCCCTTGAGACTCCGCCCAGGCTCCAACCCAGCCCCGCCTCCACCCCTCGAACTGTCCACAGTGCCACCGCTCTCTCTTGGAAAAACTCCACTTCTCACCTATCACACATTAACAGTTGCCATCACCAGATCACACATATAACTGGCAGCTTTTGATTTGGCCAAAAGATTTTTTAAGCCACCACCATAACACGGTAGACAATTTTGGCCAGGCCCTACTCTACTGTAACCTCCTAGATATTTGTTAAAATATGCAATACAATTTAAGTATATTTTTATTTATTTTTCAATTTTTAAAATGACCAATAATATCACATACAATGAAGAACTACCATGGCACCATGACCAGACCACATATTACAACCACAGTGATCGAATATCATCACATACAAAGAATAAATACCACTACACCATGATCAGACACCATATTACCACCACAGTGATCGAATAATATCAAGTACAGGGAAAAAATACCATAACACCATGACCAGACCACATATTGCCACCACAAAGTGACCAAATAGCACATACAAGGGACAAATACCGCAACACCATGTCCAGACCACATATTACCACCACATAGTGACTGAATACTAAATACTAAATACTGATCAGTAATAAAAAAAACACAATACTATCACCATCAGTGCCAATATACACAGGAGATGTGTACTTAGTATGCAGTGTCTGTGTACAGGTAAGACAGTGATCACCAGTGACATTATACACAGGAGCTCTGTATATAATGTATAGGTAATACAGTCATCACTGGTGACTTTATGCACAGGAGCTCTGTATATGGTATACAGTGTATAGTGTCAGTGTATAGGTAACACACTGACTCACCAGTGACGTCTCTAGGTGAAGTTCTTCATCTTTGTTTTTCATCTTTCATCCAGCACAGACCGCCATCACTTCTTCCAGCCAGGACTCATCTCTGCAGGAAATAACACAGTTATCTCGAGCTCAGCTTGCAGAACACATTACTTAATTTTTCCCAACTTCTACATTACACCACATGAATAAAAAAAGGTGACATACTGTCGCTCTGCACAGTAACAGGACCGCCCCCCCCCCCCATTTAAAACAGCATCCTCAAAAAATAAAATGAATACATGACTGCAGTAATATCCCTTAATTAGCCCCTATGGTAATAATATTCCCCATCCTAGCCCCTGTGTGTCTCATTCCTGGATCCAGCCATATGTTCTCGCATCCTGCCCTCATGAGTATCCATTCTGCCCCATATGATCTCCCCATCCTGCTTCATCTGTCTCCATAGTATCCATCTTGCCCCATGATCCAGTCCGTCCCCGTATCTCCATTCTTGCCCCACCTGTCTCCAGTCCTGCCCCCAGTTTGTCCAGCATTCTGCCCCCAGTGTCTCCAGTCCTGCCCCCTGTGTGATGGTGATGCTGATGGGAGCAGCAATCCTATCAGCCCAAGCCAGTGACCATGCGTAAACTTTATCCCTCCAATCACAGCTGCAGGTTCATGCTGTCATTTGACAGCATGGGAACAGTGGCTGTCTGACCGATGGTAATGATTTTACCGCCGATCAGAAGCACTGTTTGCTGTGTTGTCATGCACATGACAGTGCAACAAACACCCAGTGTTTGGGGAGGCCGACCCCAAACAATAACACTGACTTTCTAGTTAATCCGTGTTCGGTGTCCATGTCCAAACAGTAGGTGTTCGGTATGGATGCCGAACTTTACTGTTTGGGTTCTCCCATCTCTACCTGTCACCACTATGGCTGCCAAAATGCCAATGAATAGAAAAATAGGGATGTGAAACAAAATTTTTGGTGATCACTTTACATTCCAATTTAGCAATTTACAGCCATGGGTAGAAATTAACTTTAAGTAACCAGGTATTGGTACACCATTGGGGAACGCTACCTCAACTGGCGCAAGGATAAGGCAGAGCAGATAAACTGTCAAAATAGGTAACCAATGGTCAAGCAACAATTTACTAAAATATTACCTAAATTTAAGTTTTTTTTCCTGGCAATGACACATTGATGATAAAGCTGATTGGTGGGGATGCTGATAGTTGGACTCAAATTTATCCTATTTTTGATGTTTAAAGTCTTGATAAACTTTATTACTAGTTCTCACTTTGGTGCTAAAAGTATAAACAGCTCTAAAAACGAAATACGCTTTTATGTCCTTGTAAATAATAAAAGCATTTGTTAAGTAGCAGTTGAAGTTCAAGTGGTAACCCATAATAATCGTGTTCCTCTTACACAGCTTAATGTTTTTCTAACTATTTATCTGTTGAACTTCCATTATTTCTTTAATGATGAGATGATGAAAGAATTTTATATGCCGTTTTATTACTGATTTTCCTATTGGTGATTTTCTATAAAAGATACTTCTCTAGCTTCACCTTTGGCCTGAATTCAATTTATTGAGCATCTGCTTTCCCGAGGATAAAAGGTGGAGTGTGGCAAATAAATAATACTAATACACTCAGTCGTAAACATGATGTACACCCACACCTTTCAGCTATATAAACTCTTAGGACATTTATTTTGATATAATTTGTCTATAAGTTGTAGGATACAATAACGTCTCTTACATTTATTTCTCACTTGATTATTTTGCTTAGCAGTAAAAATTCACACTTGAAAGAAGCAAGAGAGGATTTGTACGGCTTGAAACAACACAATGTTTGAGAACATTCAAGGTATGGTATGTGGTTCATAATGGTCATACCATCTCCAAGCCGTGGTTTGGCTTTAGTGTGGGCAACATAGCTATAACTCTTACAGACTGAGAATTAATTTTAGAATAATGGGTTGAAATACAGTTCTGCAAAAAAGTTGTGGGACTGATTAGGGCAGTAGATCCAGGGAAGAACAATGGGTTTTTCAGCGAAGAACAATGGGTTTTCCAGCATTCTAAATCATAGCAGCCATGAGGAGCCTAGGGTACTCCACATCATAGAACCAGGGAATTTTTTTTGGAAATGGTCAACTTCTAGCCTACTATATTTTCAGTTTTGGCAGATATTTATGTACATATAAATATATAGGGATTATATGGTTTCTGGGGGGTAATTTTGTCAGGTGAGCAGATTTCACCGAGGACCATTGTTGCAGAGATACTTGAGACATTAAAGGGAACTTGTCATTATGATTTCATAGTTCATATTAACGGCATATATGTAAGGGTTATATCAATCTGTTTTGCAGTTTCTGAGAAATCTAGTGTTGAAATTGTATGCAAATGAGCCACAAGTGCTTCAGGGTGTGATATTGCACTTGCAGCTCTACTACCCTTCCTCTCTGTTCCCTTCCTGCTGCCTGTCTCCTGTGTCTCACCGTCAGGTCACTTTTGTTTCGGCGACCAGCTTTCCCTACTGAGATCTCTCACTAGCACTGACAGAATTTGGTTGACCGATCATTTTTCTTAGGTATGGAGCTATCCCAATATAAGAGAAATGATGAAGTGGCCAAGTTACATTTCAACATACCTCTGACTTTATTCTCAGGAGAGATAAAGTACCACAAGAGGTATCTTGCACAGTTTTCCCATATATCTCCCCCATTATAGGGCAGCATGGTGGCTCAATGGATAGCACTGTTGCTTTGCAGTGCTGAGGTCCTGGGTTCAAATCCAAGGAGTTTGTATTTTCTCTCCATGTTTGCATGGGGTGTTCCCCAGTTTCCTCCCACACTTCACTGACATACTGATAAGGATTTTGAATTGAAGGCCCCAAATAGTAATAGCAATAGTGGTGAAAGTTGTCTGTAAAGCGCCACCGTATATATTGGTGCTATATATTGAAGCTACAAATAAAAAAAGATTAACACTTGCATGTGTGCTGAGAAAGCATATGTATGCTAGAGTCAAGAGGCTACCAATGTTTGAAAGAATATGGACACCTTTAGGTTCTCTTAACTGAAGTTACCTTCAATTTATCTGCCATATAGTAGAAATAAACAATCACTTGTTCTACATTTTTGGCAATTTATTTACTATTAATTATATTATCCTTAAGTGTCTGAATACCCATTAACTTTTTAAGTTTGTGGCTCCCAGAAAGAAATTCAGTATAGCAAAATCACCAGCTCAAAAGACCTACAGATAGTATCTGGTTTCTTTGCAATGTCGTCAGTTCACAATTTTCATTGTAAAATTGCACATGAAAACCCTTTTGTATGTGTTATGCATAAAAAAAATACAATTGGAAACCAATTTCAGGTAAAAAAAAAAAAGTTACTAATTTATTCCAGTATATGTCTACCAGTGAATAATGAACAGGAGCATTCAGCAGGTCTGATTTAGAACACTTGTCTCCGATATAGAATATAGTGAAATTTTGTAGCCTTGTTGCCTCCTTAGTAAAACCTACGGCTGCTGGCATTTTGCTATAATATTGATCAGATGCATTTGGATTAAATTGTGGAAATGTGATATTCAGTAAAAAGGTATGTGAACAATTGTGTGTAATTTTAAATTAAATCTAAAAACTACAAAATACATCTGTTTCTTTCATCTTTATGTTCTCCCTGCTCATTATATGAATAGACAAGGTCTGTTGTGACAAAAACATAATTTCATATACATTTGTTGAAAAATCAGTACATACTACAGTGTATAAGGTTACAATAGAATATAAAATACACATTTAGCTATATGCTTCTTCTATGCCTCATTACTGTTGTTCTTAAGATAAAGAAGATGCAATGAAAAAGTATTAAGTTTTTTTTCTGCTGTTTCATAATAACACATGTATATTCTGTATATAAATACAAAAATATAGATAGATAAATGATACAGATAAAAAGTCTACCCCTGTTAAATTGTCAGGTTTTTGTCAAGCAAAAAATCATACCAAAACAATCGTTTCACAACTTAGTCCCCTATAATATGTATAATCTGCATAATTCAAGTTTAAAAAACAAACTGAAATATTTTCGGGCGTAAAAAGAAAAATAAAGAACTAAACTAATGTATTAGTGAAGTGACCGAGAGCAAGGTCGCCCATGTATATCCATGATCTGGCCCAGCAAAACTTCCACACTCAGATTCCATTTTAACAAACGTATCTTTACTGTTATACATTTTCCTTAACACAGCGGAACACAATAATAGACAGTACAAAATATGCCTATTCACAGAGATAACGTGTAATAACAAACTGTCCCTCACTTTCCCTATCCACACGTTACCAGTTCCTTTGCTCCAGGAGGTTATCTTCCCACGTCGCAGGCCTGTCTGTCACTGCAGGGGGACGCTCCAGCCGAAGAGAAAACAACAGGGATTGAAAAAAACTCCGTCTCTCAGGTCCAGACTGTAGTCCTTGGGGTTCAACAGGTAAGGGTGGAATGTTCGGCCTCTCAACAGAGGACCCGCTTACAGTTCATGGGCTCCAGGATCTGTGAAGATGTCACCGTTGAGTGCTCCGCAGTGTGGGAGCTGGGAACAATCTGGATGTCAGCTTCCAAGAGATAGCGGTCATCCAGGCAATCTTCTATATCACATCTACAGGAGGACGCCAGCACACACAGACCTCTCTCTGCACACACCAGTTTCCCGGGCTCTCTTCTTCCCTCCCCTTCCTGTTCACATGACATCACAGGGGGAAGTTTTGCCAATACAGTTTGTCCCTCTGTAATCACATTTGGCATAGGTATAACTTCTGGCCACACGGGGGCAGTGTCTGTCACAGATTCTATGTCAATGATAACAGAACAGTCACAGCCGGCCAGCTCACTACATTAGCATAAATATGCATACCTTTGAGCTAATCTTTTGTTGAAGCACCCTTTGAATTTATGATAGCATTCAGTCTTTTTGGGTAGGAGTCAATCAGCATGGCAAAACTGGAATTGGCAATCTTTGCAGTAGCGCTCCAAATCTGTCAGATTATGAAGACATCTCTGTACAGTTCAGGTCACCGTCAACCCATATTGGTTCAGGTCTGGGCTCTGGCTAGGCCAAAACTTTGATCATCTTCTAGCAATGCTATTCTTTTGTTGATTAGGAGGTATGCTTAGGATCATTGTCATGATGAAAGGTGAAATTCCTCTTCAGCCTCAGCTTTTTAGCACAGTCCTGAAGGTTTTGTTCCAAAACTCACTATTTGCAACATTTATAATTCCTTCCACCTTGACTAAAGTCATGGTTCCAGCTGCTGAAAAACAGCGACACAGCATAATGCAGCCATAACATGATGTTACATATGTCAGAGGCTGCAGGCTGAATATGGCTGCCATGGGCAGACATGGCACAAGCAACTCCATCTGGCAGATGACAGATAAATCCTTCACCCATTAACCTCTGTACAGGAATTTGATTTTACAATGGGGTCCACTGCATTTCTTGGCAGTAACCCTGGCAGAGCTACTGTCCAGAAGAGCGAACCAGAACAAGAGAGTTGTCTGGTAGCTGGATCAGAATCAGTCAGTAGGTATAGGCAGAGGCGTATCTGGGGGCGCGCCGGGGCTTGTGCCATGGGCGCAGCCAGCAGAAGGGCGCAGTTGGGCCACCTTAAGCGGCGGTCCGCAGTGTCTCCCTTGGTAGCTGCATTCTGCCACCCCCCGGACTGGGAGTCAGCTGCTCTCTGTGCTGACTGTCAAGCTGACAGCCGGCACAGAAAAGCTGCAAGCTGGCTCCCAGGGATCAATTGTACTTGCATCTTTCATACATGAGTACAATTGAAGCTCTGACTGCCGGGTCAAAGCGACGCCAGGAGCTTGATCATGTCATGTGTTCACGCTGCTGATGTCTCTCGCCAGCGCTGCAGAGCCAGAGACGCAGATCGGTGGTTAGTGCTCCAGTAGAGGTGGAGACACCGAAGGTGCAGGGGGGAGATTTAATGTGAGTGGGGATGGGGGATTTATTGTGGGGGGGAGATTTAATGTGAGTGGGGATGGGGGGATTTTTTGGGGTGGATTTAGCATGAGTGGAGATGGGGGATTTATTGTGGGGGGAGATTTAATGTGAGTGGGGATGGGGAAATTTATTGTGGGGGAGATTTAATGTGAGTGGGTATTTATTGTGGGGGGACATTTAATGTGAGCGGGGATGGGGAGATTTATTGGGGGGAGATTTAATGTGAGTGTCGATGGGGGGATTTATTGTGGGGGGGAGATTTAATGTCAGTAGGGATGGGGGGATTTATTGGGGGGAGATTTAATGTAAGTGGGGATGGGTGGATTTATTGTGGGGGAAGATTTAATGTGAGTTGAGATGGGGGAATTTATTGTGGGGGGAGATTTAATGTGAGTTGAGATGGGGGAATTTATTGTGGGGGGAGATTTAATGTGATTGGGGATGGGGGATTATTGTGGGTGATTTAATGTGAGTGGGGATGGGGGGATTTATTGTCAAGGGGGGATTTAATGTGAGTGGGATGGGGGATTAATTCTAGGGGGAGATTTATTGTGGGGGGGATTTGAGTGAGGAGCGTGGAGACACAGTGTCAACTCTTGGTCATCCTATTCAAATATCAGCAATTAATAATTCTTCTCTTGCCCAAAGTCATGCTACTTCTAAAGTTGAGAATGTGTTCAAGAGAGTAGGAGTGTTACACACAGAATATATGTCTTTCATGGTCTATTCTTCATTTCTAGCTAAAGTTGTGTTGGGTATCCCCTGGTTGGTGAAACACAATCCTTAAATCAATTGGGAGAGTTGCAAGGTTGAATCTTGGGGAAAATTTTTGTTTTTCCAATTGTTTGTCTAAATCCCTGGCATCTATGAGATTTCTTCTACCAGATTTTATTCAGGGTTTTTAAAATGTTTTTCTGATACTGAATGCAGAGTTCTTCCCCTCATATGATAGTGTTATCGAATTTACCCCAGGGGCCAAATTGCCTAAATCGCATGTGCTTAATCTCTCTTTTCTGTAAAGATGCCTTGATCGAGTACTTTCAAAAGAGTCTCTCCAAGGGCCACATAAGGCCTTCCACCTAACCTGTTGGCATGGGATTTTTCTTTAAGTAAAAAGATGAAGGTTTGCGTTCTTATTTGGATTTTAGAGAGATTACAGTGGCATGTAAAAGTTTGGGCACCCCTGGTCAAAATTAATGTTAAAAAAAAAAAGGTCTAAAGGTAAAGATGACACATTTCCTTTGTATTTTAGGAAAAAAAAATATATGTGGCTTTTTTCATTTTTAAAATGACAGAAATGCAAATGAACTGATGCAAAAGTTTTCACACCCTTTGAGATTTGTGTGGTCAGATACTTTTGACCAAGGTTTCATACCTTAATTAGCCTGTTAGGGTTATGGTTTCTTCACTATCATCATTAGGAAAGGCCAGATGAAGTACATTTCCCAGCTTTATAAAAATCCAGCCTACCCTAGCCTTGTGCCAAAAAACAGCATCAATGGGTTCTTATTTCCTCTAAGCAGCTGCCTAGCACTCTAAAAATGAAAATGGTGGAGGCCCACAAAGCAGGAGAAGGCTATAAGAAGATAGCAAAGTGTTTTCAAGTTGCCTTTTCCTCAGTTGGAACTGTAATTAGGAAATGGCAGTTAACAGAAACAGTAGAGGTCAAGATAAGATCTGGAAGACCAAGCAACATTTCAGGGAGAGCTGCTCGTAGGATTGCTAGAGAGGCAAACCAGAACCTCCTCTTGACTGCAAAAGACCTTCTGAAAGATTTATCAGACTCTGGAGTAGTGGTACATTGTTCTGCTCTTCAGAGACACCTGTACAAATTTGCCCTTCATGGAAAAACACATCAGAAAAAAACCTCTCCCACATCCTCACCATAAAATTCAGCTTCAGAAGAATGCAAAAGAACATCTAAACAAGACTGATGCATTTTGGAAACAAGTCCTATTGACCGGTGAGGTTAAAACAGAACTCTTTGGTCACAATGATCAAAGGTATGTATGGAGAAGAAAAAAGAGCACAGAATTTCAGGAAAGAGCAACTCGCCAATCAGTAAGCATGGAGATGTATCAATCATGCTTTGGGGTGGTATTTCAGCCAATGGCATAGGGAACATTTTGCAGATAGAGGTAAAAATGGATTCAATTAAATTTCAATAAATTCTTGATGCAAACAAAATACTATATTTAAAAAAGCTGAAGTTGAAAAGAGGATGGCTCCTACAAATGGATAATGATCCTAAAACACGTCAAATCCACAATAGACTACCTCAAAAAAAGCAAACTGAAGGTTTTCAAATGGCTCTCATAGTCCCCTGATCTGAACATCATTGAAAATCTGTGGCTAGACTTCAAAATAGCAGTGCATGCAAGATGACCCAGGAATCTCACAGAACTGGAAGAATTTACCAAGGAAGTATAGATGAAAATCCCTCAAAAAATAATTGAAATACTCTTTGCTGGCTGCAAGAAGCATATAAAAACTGTGATACTTTCAAAAGCGGGTGCTACTTGGTACTAACCATGCAGGGTGCGCAAACATTTGCATCAGCCAATTTTCCTTTTTGTAATTTTTAAAATCTAAAAGATGAAAATATTTATTTTTACCTGAAATACAGAGGAGCCATGTCATGTTTAACTTTAGTCCTTTGAGAGATCATTTCATCTTCATCTTGTTTAACTGTTCACAATAATATTAATTTGGACCAAGGGTGCCCAAACTTTTACATGACACTGTAATAAGATAAGTGTACGTAACCCATACCTGTTACCTCTTATTCTCGATCTGTTTAATTAACTTGTGGGTGCCAAGTGTTCTTTTTAAACTGGATCTGAAAGGGGCATTTAACCTTATACGTGTTCCACAAGGTGATGAGTGGAAGTCTGCTTCAATACTCCCGAGGGTTCCTTTGAGAATTTAGTGATGCCATTCGGTCTGACCATTGCTCCTGCTGTATTTCAGAACTTCATAAATATTTTTCCTCCCTTTGTGGGTAGACTTTTGATATTTTTATCTACTCAGGCTCTCATGATGAACATTGAGAACAAGTTTGACGGGTGTTTCAGGTTCTTTGTGACAATCATTTGTTTGCCAAACAAAAGAAATGTCAGTTTGAGGTGCAGCATATTCAGTTTTTAGGATATTTGTTTTTTGTTGAAGGCTTACAAATGGATCCCTTTAAGGTACAGACCGTCATTGCTAATCTTAAAGTTTTACAGAGATTCTTGGGTTTTTCTAATTATTATCATAAGTTCATTAAAGAAAACTTCTCAGTCATAGTCAAACCTCTTACTGATATGACTAAGAAAGGTGCTCACTTTACTTCTTGGTCTTCTAAGACTGTCGATGCTTCTGCTGCTCTCAAGTTAGCCTTTTCAAAAGCTCCAGTCCTCAGTCAACCCGATGTTGATTTGCCTTTTGTGGTTGAGGTAGATGCGTCTTCTGTAGGGACGGGAGCTATTCTTTTACCGAAGGACAGGTACTTTATCCTTGTGTTTTTTCTCTCGGAAATTCACACAAGCCAACTATGATATAGGTGATTGGCAACTCATTGCTGTTGAGAGCTTTCAAGGAATGGAGACATTGGGTGGAGGGAGCTAGACATAGAGTAACAGTATTTATTGATCAAACAAATTTGTTGTATATTGATGCTGCTAAGCGCCTGAATTCTAGATAGGCCTGGTGGGCTCTCTTTTTTGCTCGGTTTTATTTCTCTGTGATATATCTCCCTTGTACTAAGAATATTAAGGCAGAAAACTTATCATGTAGTTTCATTCCAGAGTTCACTGACAAAAATCCAGTCAAAATTCTTAGTGGAGGGGTGGTGGTGGTTGTTTTGAGTATTCATCACAGACACTGCATTATGGAGGCTCAGGATGGGACACTGTAGGGTTTGCCAACTGGCAATTTTTTGTGCCTTTCTAGCTTTTTTTTCCTTAATGAGGTACATGACTCACTTTTGGCTGGACATCCAGGTTCCTCTGCCACCTGGAGAGGTGTTACCAGGTCCTTTGTTTAGCAGAGTGCTCTAAAAGATATGGATGCATATGTATGTATGTAAGCTCATGATTTGCACCAGGCCTAAAACCTCGCGCCAGGTCCTGGAATGGTTCCTTTTGCCTAACAAAGTTTCATCTTGATTTTTTACCCACTTCTCAATGAATTTTGTCATGGATTTACCTCATTCTGGTGGTAATACTGTGGTATGGGTGGTGGTTGATCTTTTTTGATCTTTTTAGCAAGTTGGTTCACTTGGTTCCTCTACCAAAACTGTCTACAGCTAATGAAGATGCCAAAGACTCACTGAGTGACATTTTGTTACACTCATTCCAGCAACAGAAGCAAGAAAGAACCCCCAGAGAAGATGTTTTGTATGTACCAAGAGAGGAATGAGGCGTGATGCTCTCTATTATGGCCCACACTGCCCATCATTACCAGCCTTATGCCTCACTGACTGCTTTAAAATCTTCCAAACAGAACCACGTTTATAAACTGTATTAATCTATCCAATTTTGTCATTCAAGCATGTGGTTTATATAGTGAATGACACATTCTCTTACATATAACAATTTCCAGGGTGGACACAAGCTGCGCACAATATATTGAGCACTGCAATGGTATACAGTATTTGGAATATTTGCTATAAAACATCCACTGCATGCTTGTTTCTGGAAATCATTCATGAAATGAAAATCGTCACTATACTAAATTCCCAGAGGGGTATAATTTCCAAAATGGGGTCACTGCAGAATGGATTCTTTTGTTCTGGCACTTAATGGCTTAGCAAATGGAGTCTGCAAACTATTACTATTAACTCCACTCCTTCCTTCTTCAATTCTGCCAAGTTGCCAAACAGTACTACACAGCCACATATGGGGTATTGCAGGAATTGTGCAACAAATTAAGAGGCCGCTTTTACCTATTTTTCCAAGTAAAAATGTAAAATCTTGAGCTTGAACAACATTTTAGTGGTAAAATTTAATTATTTTTTCTTCACCGCTCAACGGATTAAAATTCTATAAACAGCTGTGGTGTCAGAATGCTTACTGCACCAATAGATGAATTCATTCAGGGGAGTAAGTTGTAAAATGGGGTCACTTATAGGGTTTTTCTACTTTTCTGGCCCTTCAGGGGTTCTTATAATGTGACATATCACCTAAAAACCATTCCAGCTAAATCTGCTTTCCAATATGGCGCTCCTTCCCTTCTGAGCTTTGCACTGTGGCTGAAATATAGTTTCCGTCCACATTTGGGGCATTGACATAGTCATGAGAAATTGCACAATCGATTGTGGGGTTAATATTTTTCTTTTTAACATTGTGAAAATTAGAAATTTGAGGCTAAATCAGCTTATTGTTGAAAAAAGCATAAGATTTCATTTTCATGTCACAAGATTTTAAAATTATTTGAGGCACCATTGGTATCAGGATGGTCATCACACCAGCAGATGAATTCCTCAAGGAGTGTAGTTTCCAAAATGGGGTCACTTGAGGGAGGTTTCCACTGTTTAGCACATCAGGGGTTTTGCAAACGCAACATGGCGTTCACTATCGATTCCAGACATTTTTGCATTTCAAAAGTCAAATGGTGCTCCTTCCCTTCCAATTCCTGCTGTGCACCCAAACAGTACTTTTCCACTACATATGGGGTATCAGCTTACTCAGGAGGAATTGTACAACAAAGTTTGAGGTTCATTTTCTCCTGTTGCCCTTGTGAAATTAAAGAAATTGGGGCTAAAATAACATTTTTGTGGGAAAAAATGTGATTTTTTATTTTCACTGCTCAACGATATAAAATTCTATTAAGCACATGGGGTTCAAGGTGCTCATCACACATGTAGGTAAATTCCTTCAGGAGTCTTGTTTCCAAAATTTGGTTACTTATTTGGGTTTTCTACTGTTTTCTACTGTTTAGACATATCAGGGGCTGTCCAAATGCTACAGGGTGTCGCTATCGATTGTAGCCAGTTTTGGGTTCAGAAAGTCAAATGGTACTCCTTCTCTTCCGAGCCCTGTGAGCCCTGTGTTCTTTACCACATATGGGGTATTGGCGTACACAGGATAAATTGCTCAGCAAATTGTATGGTGAATTTTCTCCTGTTACCTTTGTGATAATGCAAAATTTGGCTCTAGAGTCCTTTCATATCGCTTTAATTCTTGTGAAACATCTTAAAGGTTAATTCACTTCTTGAACTTGGTTTTGAGCAGTTTGAGTGGTGCAGTTTTTACAATTGTGTCACTTTTGCGCATTTATGTCATAAAGGCTCCTCAAAGTCTCTTCAAATGTGATCCGTAAAAAAATTGTTTTGTAGTTTTTGTGAGAAAAATGAGAAATTGCTGATAAACTTTTAACCCTTTTTACTTCCTATCAAAAAATGATGTTTAAAAATTATTTTGATGTAAAGTAGACGTGTAAATGTCATTTGTTAACTTTTTTGGGTGATATATGTCTCTGTTCATAAAAATTCGAACTTTGAAATTTGCTAAATTTTTGCCATTTCAGATATTTTTTACAAATAAATGCAAAAACTATCATCCTAAATGTACCACTATCATGAAGTACAATATATCACAAAAAAAAATCGTCAAATCACTGGGATCCGTTTAAACGTTCTAGAGTTATTTCCTTATAAAGTGACACCGGTCAGAATTGAAAAAAAATGGCCTGGTCACGAAGGTGGCAATTATTTCTGGCGTGAAATAATGGAGATTACAAGACTCCCCCCACCCCAGACATACATTGATTCACGTGCAACCATTTTTTCTTGATCAACCCCTTCAATGTCCTGGCCATTGCACATCTTATATGTTTTTTTTGTTGCAGTTGCTAGCTGCATTTGCTTTTTTTTCATATTGTAGGTTAGAAGCAGAAACCTTCTGAAATCTCTATTTTCTGTCCATCTATTTATAATGCTCATCAAGTATGTATTTAGATTAGGTCCTTGGTATAGACAAGCATTATTCATAATCCAGAGTCCTGGCAATTTGACTTTGGTCTACCTCAGGCAAACTTGCACATTTTTTAATATCTAACTCTGGTATATGTTCCATTAAATAATAAGGATTAATTCTAATAGAGACACAGTTCAGTACAAGAAAACATTGGCAGCTGTGCAAGATCTATTTCTGTCTCCTGTAAAACCTCAGGGCATGCTTTAATATTACATGGCTTCTACCACTTCTGTTTGAATGGTATTTTATGATTCATCACTCTCGTGGGTTAATGACTGCTTTCCATTCACTATTTTTTCTTTGAGTGTAAGCATTTTTCTCTAAATTAGAGTTATAGGTAAGAATTCAGTTTTGTTTGACTTTTACCAATTACAAAAAATAACAAAGTATTACTGTGCTTCATTGGGATGGGTAGATTCAGTGGTCAATGATGCCACAATAAAGTCAAAGACAAAGTCCTTCAAGTTTCTGCAACTTTATCACTATAAGTGACAATGAAAGCACTGTATGTCCACATTTTATCTCTGAGCCTTGGTAAAAAAAAAAATCACATTTCTAAAGCTGTACTAGGAGAAATTGTTTGCTGTATCTAAAACATTGTGAAAAAAATATTTATAAGTTGCATTTACGGCCAACATACTGTATTGATTTCATGTTGCTTACAGCACCCATATACTCCACAGTGCTGTACAATGATTGCTATGCCTCCCTGTCCTAATTGTCCTCACCTTCTAATTTTTTATATTAGATATAAATATTTGGTCACTTTCATGAAAAACAATTAACTTCAATATGTTTTTTTGAAACTAGTGAACCAGGAAGAAGCCCACTGATGAGCAGGCAAAATATTCAAACTTCATTTGGATTTTTCACTTGAAACCAAGAATCATGCAATCAAAAAGCAGTAAACTTTTTAGTGTTTTTCTCAAGTCGAGTTATAATTTTGACTGGCAGAATGCATTTTACTATGCGATATACAGGAAAACAGGGAAAAAAAACCAACTGCTGTGAATCTGTAATACCCCAGTTGCTTTGGGGTTTTGTTTTCACAATGCTACAAAACTTGCATATTACTCTTTCTAATTAGTGATGAAATAAATTCAGACATTTTTGTGAAAGAATAACTTTGCTTGTTGTGACACCATTTTCTTAGGTTTATAACATTTTTATTTTTCAGTTAATGTGTCAGGAATTGCTTTTACGTAGTGAACTGACATGTTTTTACAATGTTCAAAGACCAAGATAAGAGATTAACAGTGGTATTTAAAAGGTTAAAAGCAGTGAATGGAGTTCCCTTTTTGCTGTTAGAGGCATATGATGACTAAATAACACAGCCATCATCAGCCAGGAATGGAGCTGGCTTAGCTACTGAATCCGTTCCAAAAAAACGCTACTGGTAAGAGCTGCACATGTACAGTACAGCGCTTGTGTTTAAGACGATAAAGAGAGGGTCTTCAATTCTTTATATTTCTCTGTCATGAGATTGGGGGATACACAAATAAATTGTGCAAACTATGTTTGGTCTTTGTGCCACACTGTGGCCAAACAGTCTACTGAGTTCTCTATACATTTGTTATTCATTAATAATCATAATTTGCAGTCTGTAGGTTATTGGATAGCAGTGAGTATAATTTAGCTATGCACCATCATCATATATTTCTGTTAAATATATTAGAAATGGCATCATGATGTATCTACCCTTTTAAGTTGTTTTAGATAGCTATGATAACCAGCTGAAGTCAGTGTTTGAGGCTGAGTTTTGTCTGTCATTGATAGTGGCCATTTAGTTTAGTAAATTGTTAAATTTAGGGTGTTTTAAGACCAAATAGTTAAAAAAATACTGGCAGAAAAATTGAAAATTGCATGTTTTTATTTAGAAACTTTTTGTATACTTTTTGATGTCCAACGTTAAGCAATCATAAAGCATTACAATAAACCTATTGTTTAACCTAGTAAGGACCAAGTGCATATTTAGGGTGCTTGATCCTGTTTTTAAACTTGTATTGTAAAATTATGGCTCAGGGCTAAAGCTCTGCGTCCTGTAGCGTAGCTGGACCAGGCCTAGTCCATGTCTGTCAGAGTCAACCATGGACCCTGGTAAAAAGACTGAAGTGATTTATTACTATTTCTGTCTTGTATTTCACTGGTCATATAGAGCTGAATAAATATTATATAGTGTACAGAAGCAGTCCCACTGTCTATAATTCATTGGAACTTGTGATCATCTGATTGTCATGTACTTGTTGGCACAGCAGAGCTGCTTGGTTCTAGCAGACCTAGATCAGCTCTAGCAGAGAAGTGGGGCATGACAGGTGGGTGTTTTCATCTGCAACTGGGGCTTTAATGGATCTTTTTATAAAACTGTGCAGAATTTCCTGGATGGTCTGTAAAGATAGTTCACTTTTTCATTTGAAAAAAACAATTTGATGTGTCCGTAATTTTGTTAAGCTATTCAACTTGCAAATGTATGCTACTTAGACAGAGGTTTTTGATTAAAGAGCACAAAAGCCATCCAATCCTGTTAAGCTGTATCTTTTAATATGGATGGTCACTAACTAGAGCTGAGCAAGCTTGTTCGGAAAACTCAAAGTCGGCATGAACGTTACACATTTGGATTGGTGTTCAGATTCCTGAGCATTTTCCACAGAGTATCGTTTATCCTTGCGGAGAGTGACATGATAAGCATGTCAAGGTGAGAAGACTTAAAGCCACAATGCTCCTCTAGAACTCTAGTGCCACCTATTGGAAGTAGCAATCCTTTTCAGTCAATGTTGACCCTTTAACGAGCCTTGTCACATGACTTAGGATAATAGCCAAACCAGAATCTCAATTTGCAGACACTGTGTTTCGGGGTACTGCCCCTCATCAGTGCAAAGTGGAGATCTGGTTTGGAGATCTGGTTAAGTCTCCTCACCTGAGACAATGAGCATTTTCCACAAAATTCGGTAGATGATCGAGTTTCCACTAAGGCTTTGATCTTACCAGCGGTTCTGATCTCGGTGAGATTGTTACCGTCGGTCAGAGTGCTGTGTTGTGACTGTGACCGGCGGTGCTGTAAATCATTACTGCCGGTTAGAGACATGCGGTTCCCACGCTGTCAAATGACAGCGTGAGCCCGCAGCTGTGATCTGAGGTAAAAAGCAGTTTCCCTGTATTTTTGATAACCAGTCAGGCAAAACTGACAGCTGCAGGCTGCAACTCTCAGCTATCAGATTTAGCAAGGTTGGTTATCAAGAATAGAGGCTGAACCTGAACATCCAGGGGTTCGCTCATCTTTCTCCCTAACCATTAAATGTTCTACCTCTGCATCTGCCAAACCAGGCTTCATCTGAATGGGAAAAATGTGTAATTTGCAATTAAAAACTTGTGGTAACGATGGGTGGATAAGGGTGCTGGGCCCAGAAGGGGGACTACCCATCTCACCTGATATCTACTAAAAAAAATAAAAATAGTGCCCGCACACTTTCAATATTAAAATAACATATATGTGCACAAATACATTATGTGGCCAATATACAAACATATACATACATGTTGAGTCAGCACACTGCAATTAATTAATTAGAATTCTGGGCTGCAGTCTGTATCACTGAAAATCATAATGATTTGTTATGGATTTCTAATATGTCCATAAGAAATATTGCCCTTATGTGATAATTCCAAAGACATACTGATAGGGAATTTAGATTATGAGCCCCATCGGGGACAGTGATGATAATGTGTGCAAAATTGTAAAGCGCTGCGGAATATGTTAGCGCTATATAAAAATAAAGATTATTATTATTAAAGATAATTGTATAATAAATAAAAAATGTGAGGTACTCTAAAGATTTTAAATTACTCTTTGGGGGACAAAATTATACAGAAAAGTATTAAAAAAATAAAAGTCTTACCTGCAAAACAAACCCTGCAAAATCTGACATATAAAAAAAACAAAAAACTTCCTTCTCACCCCCAATGGCGGTGGTCTTTGTTGTCCTTTCTCATTCTCGAGTCCTCTACCAGAGGCCTGGAAGTTGACGGTTCTGCGCAGAATCTTAGTTGTTCCTAGCATTGCGCTTTTCTGGACAGAGAGCTCAGATGTTGCTCCTGGGATCTGTTGTAGGCATTCTTCCAACTTAGAAACACTTGGAGCAGTGATCCCTATCACCACTGGAATCACTATTGACATCACCTTCTATATATATATCTGGTTTCAACTGTATATATGGAGGAGGATTTTTTTTTTCTTCTCTACCAAGGAAAGAAACACTTGTGTGGTATTTCCTACTGAAGAAGTCACTGAAACTTTGAAACGCGTTGAATAAACCACCATTCCTTTTATGAAACATCTTTGGATTTATCATCTATCTGCAGTGCAGACCATATCCACATTAACCCTTTCATTCATTCATTTTTCTTCTCCAGTAAGATGGCGCCGCCTACGCATGCGCAGTAGCAGCTCTCGGAGATAGCCGAGAGCAGCTACTGTGCAGGTGCCGGAGGCGCCATCTTGGAGGAGGAATTTTATTTTTATGTTCCAGTAAGATGGCGCCACTGGCTCATGCCCAGTAGCAGCTCTCAGATCACAGCTAGACAATGATAGCAACTACTACGCAGGCATGGCGGGTTCCATTTTCAAATGTAGGTTTTTTTTTCCTCTAGCTGAATAACTTGAATAAAACATATTATTGGCACATAAAATATGTGATTTTGCTGCAGAGCAGGTGCCACAGATGGCACCGGCCTGCAGAAGGATTTTTTTATTTTACGTATGTACAGATATTCATTATGCAAACAAGGGGGCGGGTCAGTGAGGTTCCCTTTAATGCCCATTCAGATCTGATCATTATGTGGTGTAAGGGTTGGCGGATTGCACTGAATAAAATATAAATTAACCCCTTAATGACAGCCAATACATCTTTTAACTGACCTGAGATATAAGAAAATAGCCTCCCCATACAGGTGACAATCCAGCAGCTGTCCGCTGTCCACTATAGCTGACAACGTGCTGTATCAGCGACGATCACTGTTTGCCCCATCCAAATCTGTTTAACCCCTTATATGCTGCTGTCAATAGTGACTACATCATTATAAATGGTTAACAGAGTGTAGGGGCTTCCTCTTTATCCAAATTGGTTCCCTCAGATCATGATTGTGTGGTCCTGATGTTTGCCGTGGCAATTCATGACCAAATAGCGGCCTTACAGTCTGACTGCTATAGTAATCTATTCACAAGTTAGAGACATTTAGGTGGTAAAAATACACATCTTCATTTCGGTCATACCACATTGCATTAATTCCTGTAAAGCACCTGAAGGGTTAATAAACTACCTGACTGCAGTTTTCAATATGTCAGGGGGTGCTGTTTTTAAAATGGTATCACTTCAAACACGGATAAGTCCCTAAAAAAATAAATTTTGTAAATTTCCTTGAAAAAAATGAAAAATTGCTGCTACATTTTTCAACCTCCTAAAATGCTAACAAAATAAAATAATATTTTACAAATGGTCCTGATGCAAAGCAGACATGTGGGAAATGTTATTTATTAATGGTTTGCTGTGGTATGACCATCTGGATTAAAGGGATAATGATTCAAATTTAGAGAATTGCTAATTTTTTAACATTTTTCTCAAATATTTTATATTTTTTTTATAAATGAACAAAACGTATTGACCTAAATGTACCATTATTATAAAGTATAATGTGTCATGAAAAAACAATCTCAAAATCACTGGGATTTGTTGAAGGGTTGCAGAGTTATTACCACATAAAGTGACACTGGTCAGATTTCAAAAATTTGGCTCCGTCACTAAGCAACCCCGGGGTCCACCGTGCAGAGATGTAAAACTGCTGCGAGTGTGAACAATAACGGAACAAAACAGCTAGCGTTTAGTGTTGAGCCACCCCCCTAGTGTTCGATTTCAGTTCGGTTCGTCGAATTGGGGCGTGTTCGACGAATATTCGTCGAACGTTCGACGAACATCGTCGAACCCTATTGAAACCAATGGCAGGCAAACACATACAAACACATAGAAAACACACAGAAAACACCTTAAAAGGTGTCCTAAAGCTGACAAACTGCTCAGAAGACACAACAAACACATAGAAAAGTCACAACTACATATAGTCATGCGAAAAGAAAAGAGGTGGAGGAGTAAAAGGAGGAGGAGACACAGATATAGGCATGTCATGCCCTTCTAAAATCAAGAAAGACTGGAGTAAAAATTTAAAATCAGCCTACCAACACCCAGACGTTGTGACAAAAATTTTAAAAAATAAATATCTTTAGGTAGAATGGAGGCGGGTCCATTCAGAACACTTTCCATAGAAGACGTAGTGGTATCCCCGTTGGGAGTTGTGCCAAAAAAGGAACAGAATACATTCTGACTAATCCACCATTTGTCATATCCATGGGGTAGGTCAGTAAACGACAACATTGACGCGGAACCAAGTACAGTACTATGTACTGTACCTCCTTTGACGAGGCAATCATGCTGGTCAAGAAGTTCGGAAGGCGCACCCTAATGGCCAAAACAGACATTGAGGGGGCGTTCCGGTTACTGCCTGTGCCTCCGAATAGTGTCCTCCCATTGGGCTACTTCTATGAAGGAGCATACTACATAGATCGCTGTTTGCCCATGGGGTGCTCCATATCCTGCTCACTATTTGAGGCGTTTAGTTGCTTCCTTGAATGGGTCGTCATTAGTGTTGAGCATTCCGATACCGCAAGTATCGGGTATCGGCCGATACTTGCGGTATCGGAATTCCGATACCGAGATCCGATATTTTTGTGATATCGGGTATCGGTATCGGAAGTGTAAAATAAAGAATTAAAATAAAAAATATTGTTATATTCACCTCTCCGGCGGCCCCTGGACATCAGCGGGAGGATCCGGCGTCCGGCACGGCTTCTTTCTTCAAAATGCGCGCCTTCAGGACCTGTGGAATGACGTCCCGGCTTCTGATTGGTCGCGTGCCGCCCATGTGACCGCCACGCGACCAATCAGAAGCCGCGACGTCATTCCTCAGCTAAAGTCCTAGAATGAGCGCCTTCTAGGACCTGAGGAATGACGTCGCGGCTTCTGATTGGTCGCGTGGCGGTCACATGGGCGGCACGCGACCAATCAGAAGCCGGGACGTCATTCCACAGGTCCTGAAGGCGCGCATTTTGAAGAAAGAAGCCGTGCCGGACGCCGGATCCTCCCGCTGATGTCCAGGGGCCGCCGGAGAGGTGAATATAACAATATTTTTTATTTTAATTCTTTATTTTACACTTTAATATGGATCCCAGGGCCTGAAGGAGAGTTTCCTCTCCTTCAGACCCTGGGATCCATGAGGATACCTTCCGATACTTGATGTCCCATTGACTTGTATTGGTATCGGATATCGGTATCGGCGATATCCGATATTTTTCGGGTATCGGCCGATACTATCCGATACCGATACTTTCAAGTATCGGACGGTATCGCTCAACACTAGTCGTCATGGACATTTTTAAGGGGGCACATATTATCCATTACCTCGACGACTTTCTTTTGCCTGGGCCCAAAAGATTCGCCACAGTGTGAATACACGCGGTAGTCCACCTGTGAGAAGGAGAGAGCTGGAGAGAGAGTGGACACCGCAAAGCCAAGGGGTTAGATTGAGAAAGGAAGAAGTCGGTGTAGCTTGCTTCATGTGTGGGGTACTCCGCTGAGTTGCAAAAATTGTTACTAGGTCCAAAGTATTGCCTGGGCTAGATGCAGTTAAAAATTAGTAATTAGATAAACAGGCAGTGTAGCTTGCTCATGGGTGGTGTACTATGCTGAGTAGCACAAAATTCTACTAGGCCAAAAAGGATTTCCTGGGCTAGATGCCATTAAAAATTAGTAATTAGATAAACAGGTGGTGTAGCTTGCTTCATGGGTGGTGTACTCTGCCGAGAAGCACAAAATGCTACTAGGCCCAAAAGGATTTCCTGGGCTAGATGCAGTTAAAAAGTAGTACTTAGATAAACAGGTGGTGTAGCTTGCTTCATGGGTGGTGTACTCTGCTGAGTAGCACAAAATGCTACTAGGCCCAAAAGGATTTCCTGGGCTAGATGCAGTTAAAAAGTAGTACTTTTGGGTGGGTTACTCTGCTGACTAGCAGACACTGAAGCTTTGGAGCAGACCTCTGAATCCCAGGCCATAGTATGAGTAAACAACTCTGCAGACGACCCCACCCACCTGGAATTGACGATGGCAATGTCATGTAAAACACAGCAAGGGGACTCCAAAAAAGTCTCCATTTGTTCCAAAAATTCGGCCACAGACACCACTTAAGTGGCATCAATATCTCCAGAGTTTTTTAAAACGGTTGGTGAGGTGATTTTCAAAAATCATCAAGCTTTTAGTCTCCCCAGGATGACACAGGGGTAGAAAAGTCCTTGCAGATCCAGGATTTGTTCATTTTGATGAACGTTAATCTGTCTACATTTTCACTGGACAGCCGTGTGTGCTTATCTGTTAGCACACCACCAGCAGCGCTGAACACACGTTCAGAGAGAATGCTGGCTGCGGGGCACGACAAGATCTCCAAGGCATGAGTGGCGAGCTCAGGCCATTTTTCAAGATTGGAAGCCCAAAATGAGCAAGGGTCCAGTTCCACAGTCTTGGCATCGATGTTAACTTGGAGATACTCCTGTACCATCCTCTCTAGGCGTTGGCTATACGTCAGACTTCTTGTCTCTTGTGGCCTGGCAAAGGATGGCCTAAAAAAATCTTGAAACGATTGGAAAAAATTGCTGTTGCCACCAGATACGTTGTTACTGTTATGGTTTGAGTGATGACTCGATAGTCCCACGGTTGGCAAGTTAGAACTCAGAGATTCACTTCGTGCACCACTGGCTTTTGTGGAAAAGCAGATGTTAGATTCTGTAACAGTCTCTGCTGATACTCCTGCATGCATTAATCCTTTTCTATGGCAGGAATTATTTTGGCAAATTTTCTTTTGTACCGGGGATCTAAGAGTGTGGCAACCCAGTAGTCGGCATTACTTTGGATTCTGACAATCCGAGGGTCATGTTGCAGGTAGTGTAGCAAGAAGGCACTCATGTGTCTTGCGCATCCAGGAGGACCAAGTCCTTGTTGTCTTGGTGGCGGCGAGGTGAATCATGCTTCCTTCCTCTGCCCTCTCCCCCCAACCTCGCACAACAGAAATTTGATCAAGGTCTCCCTCATCTGGTGAGTCTTCCATGCCGAGTGCCAGTTCGTCCTCTACTTCTTCCTCGCCTCCTGCACCTTCCTCAACAGTTTGGCTGCTACCATGCGCCCTCGGTAATCCCTCTCCCCCAGCCTCCAATGCCAGCTGCCTTGGTGCTGCCAACCTTTTTGACCTTGGAGATATGATCCCTTCCGCATACGACTCCTCCTGTTCCTCCTCCTCCTCTTGTTCCACCACCTGACTCTGAATACTGTTTAAGGTGTGCTCCAGCATGTAAATCACTAGAATAGTCATGCTGATAATGGCATTGTCAGCACTAAACATCTTCATCGCTATTTCAAAACTGTGCAGAAGGGTGCATAGGTCCCTGATCTGAGACCACTCCTGCAGTGTGATTTGCCCCACCTCTGGATCTTGTTGGCCTAGGCTATACTGTTGTGAATTCTGTGGCTGAGTTCACTTCTGTGGTCACAAGTGGTATTGCAGTCTCTGGGCTTCCTCCCTCAGGTGTTTTGGTGAGCTCGTTGGCTGCCTTGCTATTTAGCTCCACCTGAGTCTGTCTTCCTTGCTCCTTGTCAATGTTCCAGTGTTGGATCTGAGCTACTGCATCTTTCCTTGGGCCTGCTGCTCTGCTAGATAAGTGCTTCTAGTTTGTTTTCTGTTTTTTCTGTCCAGCTTGCTATTAACTTTTGCTGGAAGCTCTGAGAAGCAAAGGGGTGCACCGCCGTGCTGTTAGTTCGGCACGGTGGGTCTTTTTGCCCCTTTGCGTGGTTTTCGTTTTAGGGTTTTTTGTAGACTGCATAGTTCTCTTTGCTATCCTCGCTCTGTCTAGAATATCGGGCCTCACTTTGCTGAATCTATTTCATTCCTACGTTTGTCTTTTCATCTTGCTAACAGTCATTATATGTGGGGGGCTGCCTATTCCTTTGGGGTATTTCTCTGAGGTAAGTCAGGCTTGTATTTCTATCTTCAGGCTAGTCAGCTCCTCAGGCAGTGTCGAGTTGCATAGGTAGTGATAGGCGCAATCCACTGCTGCTTATAGTTGTGTGAGGATAGATCAGGTACTGCAGTCTACAGAGATTCCACGTCTCAGAGCTCGTCCTATTGTTTTTGGTTATTGCCAGATCTCTGTATGTGCGCTGATTACTGCACGCTGTGTTGCCTGATTGCCAGCCATAACAGTACAAGGAGCCCCACCAATGATTCCCAATAGAGGGAAAAAAGAAATCCTGACATCATTTTTTTTTCTTAGCTCTGTCTTCAGTCTTTTTTTTCCCCTAGACATTAGAGTGCTTCAGGACACAGCTGTGGACATGGATATTCAGGCTCTGTGCTCCTCAATGGATAATCTCGTTGTAAATGTACAAAAGATTCAAGATACTATTGATCAGAAATCGATGCTAGAACCAAGAATTCCGATTCCTGATTTGTTTTTTGGTGACAGAACTAAGTTCCTGAGCTTCAGAAATAATTGTAAGCTATTTTTGGCCTTGAAACCTCATTCTTCTGGTAATCCTATTCAACAGGTTTTGATTATTATTTCTTTTTTGCGCGGCGACCCACAGGACTGGGCGTTTTCTCTTGCACCAGGAGATTCTGCATTGAGTAATGTTGATGCATTTTTCCAGGCGCTGGGATTGCTTTACGATGAGCCTAATTCAGTGGATCAGGCTGAGAAAAATCTGCTGGCTTTATGCCAGGGTCAGGATGATGTAGAAGTATATTGTCAGAAATTTAGGAAGTGGTCAGTACTCACTCTGTGGAATGAATCTGCACTAGCGGCTTTGTTCAGAAAGGGTCTCTCTGAAGCTCTTAAGGATGTAATGGTGGGATTTCCTATGCCTGCTGGTTTGAATGAGTCTATGTCCTTGGCCATTCAGATCGGTCGTCGCTTGCGCGAGCGTAAATCTGTGCACCATCTGGCGGTATTGTCTGAGAGTAAACCTGAGCCTATGCAGTGCGACAGGACTATGACTAAAGTAGAACGGCAAGAACACAGACGTCTGAACAGACTGTGTTTCTATTGTGGTGATTCTACTCATGCTATTTCTAATTGTCCTAAACGCACTAGGCGGTTCGATAGCTCTGCCGTTATTGGTACTGTACAGTCCAAATTCCTTTTGTCCATTACCTTAATGTGCTCTTTGTCATCGTATTCTGTCATGGCGTTTGTGGATTCAGGCGCTGCCCTGAATCTGATGGATTTGGATTATGCTAAACGTTGTGGGTTTTTCTTGGAGCCATTGCGGTGTCCTATTCCGTTGAGAGGAATTGATGCTACACCTTTGGCCAAGAATAAGCCTCAGTACTGGGCCCAGCTGACCATGTGCATGGCTCCTGCACATCAGGAAGTTATTCGCTTTCTGGTACTGCATAATTTGCATGATGTGGTCGTGTTGGGGTTGCCATGGCTACAAACCCATAATCCAGTATTGGATTGGAACTCTATGTCGGTAACCAGCTGGGGTTGTCAGGGAGTACATGGTGATGTTCCATTTTTGTCTATTTCGTCATCCATTCCTTCTGACATCCCAGAGTTCTTGTCGGACTTTCAGGATGTATTTGAAGAGTCCAAGTCTGATGCCCTACCTCCGCATAGGAATTATGATTGTGCTATCGATTTGATTCCTGGTAGTAAATTCCCTAAGGGTCGTTTATTTAATTTGTCCGTGCCCGAACACGCCGCTATGCGCAGTTATGTGAAGGAATCCCTGGAGAAGGGACATATTCGCCCATCGTCGTCACCATTGGGAGCAGGGTTCTATTTTGTAGCCAAGAAGGATGGTTCGCTAAGACCGTGTATTGATTACCGCCTTCTTAATAAGATCACTGTTAAGTTTCAGTATCCCTTGCCATTGATTTCTGACTTGTTTGCTCGGATTAAGGGGGCTAGTTGGTTTACTAAGATTGATCTTCGTGGTGCGTATAATCTGGTGAGAATCAGGCAGGGAGATGAATGGAAAACGGCATTTAATACGCCCGAGGGTCATTTTGAGTATCTGGTGATGCCGTTCGGACTTGCCAATGCTCCATCTGTTTTTCAGTCTTTTATGCATGACATTTTCCGTGAGTATCTGGATAAATTCTTGATTGTTTACTTGGATGACATTTTGATCTTCTCAGATGATTGGGAGTCTCATGTGAAGCAAGTCAGAATGGTTTTCCAGGTACTGCGTGCTAATTCCTTGTTCGTGAAGGGATCAAAGTGTCTCTTCGGTGTGCAGAAAGTTTCATTTTTGGGGTTCATCTTTTCCCCTTCTACTATCGAGATGGATCCGGTTAAGGTTCAGGCCATCCAGGATTGGACTCAGCCGACATCTCTAAAAAGTCTGCAGAAATTCCTGGGCTTTGCTAATTTTTATCGTCGCTTCATCTGTAATTTTTCTAGCATTGCCAGACCATTGACCGATTTGACCAAGAAGGGTGCTGATTTGGTTAATTGGTCTTCTGCTGCCGTGGAAGCTTTTCAGGAGTTGAAGCATCGTTTTTGCTGTGCCCCTGTGTTGTGTCAACCTGATGTTTCTCTTCCGTTCCAGGTCGAGGTTGATGCTTCTGAGATTGGTGCAGGGGCGGTTTTGTCACAGAGAGGTTCTGGTTGCTCAGTGTTCAAACCATGTGCTTTCTTTTCCAGGAAATTTTCTGCTACTGAGCGTAATTATGATGTGGGCAACCGAGAGTTGCTGGCCATGAAGTGGGCATTCGAGGAGTGGCGTCATTGGCTTGAGGGTGCTAAGCATCGCGTGGTGGTTTTGACTGATCATAAGAACCTTACTTATCTTGAGTCTGCCAAGCGCTTGAATCCTAGACAGGCCCGTTGGTCGTTGTTTTTTGCTCGTTTTGTTTTTGTGATTTCATACCTTCCGGGCTCTAAAAATGTGAAGGCGGATGCTCTGTCTAGGAGTTTTGTGCCCGACTCTCCGGGGTTATCTGAGCCGGCGAGTATCCTCAAGGAAGGAGTCATTGTGTCTGCCATCTCCCCTGATTTGCGGAGAGTGTTGCAGAAATTTCAGGCTAATAAACCTGATCGTTGTCCGGCCGAGAAACTGTTCGTCCCTGATAGGTGGACTAGTAAAGTTATCTCTGAACTTCATTGTTCGGTGCTGGCCGGTCATCCAGGAATCTTTGGTACCAGGGAGTTGGTTGCTAGATCCTTCTGGTGGCCATCTCTGTCACGGGATGTGCGTGCTTTTGTGCAGTCCTGTGGAATTTGTGCTAGGGCTAAGCCCTGCTGTTCACGTGCCAGTGGGTTGCTTTTGCCCTTGCCGGTCCCGAAGAGGCCTTGGACACATATTTCGATGGATTTCATTTCTGACCTTCCCGTTTCTCAAAAAATGTCGGTCATTTGGGTGGTCTGTGATCGCTTTTCTAAAATGGTCCATCTGGTGCCCTTGGTTAAATTGCCTTCCTCCTCTGATTTGGTGCCTTTGTTCTTCCAGCATGTGGTTCGTTTACATGGCATTCCTGAGAATATTGTTTCTGACAGAGGTTCCCAGTTTGTCTCGAGGTTCTGGCGAGCCTTTTGTGGTAGGATGGGCATTGACCTATCTTTCTCCTCGGCCTTCCATCCTCAGACTAATGGCCAGACCGAACGAACCAATCAGACCTTGGAAACATATCTGAGATGTTTTGTTTCCGCTGACCAGGATGATTGGGTGTCATTTTTGCCGTTGGCTGAGTTCGCCCTTAATAATCGGGCCAGCTCGGCTACCTTGGTCTCTCCATTTTTCTGCAATTCTGGGTTCCATCCTCGTTTCTCTTCAGGACAGGTTGAGTCTTCGGACTGTCCTGGTGTGGATTCTGTGGTGGACAGGTTGCAGCAGATCTGGACTCAGGTAGTGGACAATTTGACCTTGTCCCAGGAGAAGGCTCAGCTTTTCGCTAATCGCAGACGCCGTGTGGGACCCCGACTTCGTGTTGGGGATCTGGTTTGGTTATCTTCTCGTCATATTCCTATGAAGGTTTCCTCTCCTAAATTTAAACCTCGTTTTATTGGTCCGTATAGGATTTCTGAGATTCTCAATCCGGTGTCTTTTCGTCTGATCCTCCCAGACTCCTTTTCCATACATAATGTATTCCATAGGTCGTTGTTGAGGAGATACGTGGCACCTATGGTTCCATCTGTGGAGCCTCCTGCCCCTGTTTTGGTGGAGGGGGAATTGGAGTATATTGTGGAGAAGATTTTGGATTCTCGTGTCTCTAGACGGAAACTCCAGTATCTGGTCAAATGGAAGGGTTATGCTCAGGAGGATAATTCCTGGGTTTTTGCCTCTGATGTCCATGCCCCAGATCTTGTTCGTGCCTTTCATGTGGCTCATCCTGGTCGGCCTGGGGGTTCTGGTGAGGGTTCGGTGACCCCTCCTCAAGGGGGGGGTACTGTTGTGAATTCTGTGGCTGAGTTCACTTCTGTGGTCACAAGTGGTATTGCAGTCTCTGGGCTTCCTCCCTCAGGTGTTTTGGTGAGCTCGTTGGCTGCCTTGCTATTTAGCTCCACCTGAGTCTGTCTTCCTTGCTCCTTGTCAATGTTCCAGTGTTGGATCTGAGCTACTGCATCTTTCCTTGGGCCTGCTGCTCTGCTAGATAAGTGCTTCTAGTTTGTTTTCTGTTTTTTCTGTCCAGCTTGCTATTAACTTTTGCTGGAAGCTCTGAGAAGCAAAGGGGTGCACCGCCGTGCTGTTAGTTCGGCACGGTGGGTCTTTTTGCCCCTTTGCGTGGTTTTCGTTTTAGGGTTTTTTGTAGACTGCATAGTTCTCTTTGCTATCCTCGCTCTGTCTAGAATATCGGGCCTCACTTTGCTGAATCTATTTCATTCCTACGTTTGTCTTTTCATCTTGCTAACAGTCATTATATGTGGGGGGCTGCCTATTCCTTTGGGGTATTTCTCTGAGGTAAGTCAGGCTTGTATTTCTATCTTCAGGCTAGTCAGCTCCTCAGGCAGTGTCGAGTTGCATAGGTAGTGATAGGCGCAATCCACTGCTGCTTATAGTTGTGTGAGGATAGATCAGGTACTGCAGTCTACAGAGATTCCACGTCTCAGAGCTCGTCCTATTGTTTTTGGTTATTGCCAGATCTCTGTATGTGCGCTGATTACTGCACGCTGTGTTGCCTGATTGCCAGCCATAACACTATACGTCATAACGTATTGCACCAGGGATCGTCAGTGCTGCCACAGTCGATACAACATGTGCAGAGTTTAATTCCACCGTGTGGGCACATCGCATTTCAGTCGGTGAACTGGCAGGCCCAATGACTTCTGTAGAGATATAAGTTGTTGAGCTGCGGGATGCGAACGGTGGAAGTGAGCACACAGCGACCGTGCCCTCAGCAGAAGCCCATCTAGTCCGGGATAATTGGATAAAAATGGCTGGACAACCAGGTTTAAAACGTGAGCCATAAAAGGCACGTGTGTGACATTGCCCCGGCGTAAGGCCGCACCCAGGTTTGCAGCATTGTCGCACATGGCCTTCCCTGGCTTCAGGTTGAGTGGAGACAACCACTGATGGAACTCGGTCTCCAGAGCTGACCACAACTCCTCAGCTGTGTGACTCACATTTCCCAGACATTTCAATGTAAACACCACCTGATAACTTGAGTCCTGGTGACAGCATAGTAAGGAGGCCTGCAGGATTCCTTCTGCACAGTTAGAGCATGGGTGACATACCAGACAGGCTTTTGGTGCAGGTGAAGGACCGAGAGGAGGTTAAGAAGGCAGAAGCAGTGGAGGAACTTCTAGATTGAGAGGATTAACGAGCATCTCGTGGAGACAGCAAGACATAGAGAGCAGCCCCTTCTCCTGATGTCACCATAGTTACCCAGTGCCCAGTCACTGACATGTAACGCCCCTGTCCATGTCTACTCGTCCAAGTGCCTGTGGCGAAATGCACCCTGTCGCACACAGAGTTTCTCAAGGAAGCGAGGATGTTGTGTGCGACATGCTGTTATAGCGCAGGCACAGCTTTCTTTGAGAAGTAATGGCGACTGGGCATCTGGTACTGGGGCACTGCGATGGACATAAGATCTCGAACATCCTCTGTGTCCACCAGGCGGAAAGGCAGCATTTCTGTAGCCAACAGCTTGCAGATGGTGAAATTCAACCTCTTAGCTTTGTCATGGCTAGGAGGAAATGGTCTTTTACTTGTCCACATCTGAGGGACTGAGGGCTGGCTGCCGTGCTTAGATGGGGTTGAGTAGGGTGTCCCCGGCAAACTGCTGGTCTGTGAGGAAGGTAAAGGCGGAGATGTTATGTTGCCTTCATCAAAATGTGGTCTCGATGTCAGAGAGCGCTCAACACCAGCAGGTGTTTCCACTTGCAAATGTCCTGACCACCTGCCAATCACACTGGCTGTTGCGGGTAAAGACGTGGAAGGTCTGCGTCCAAAACCATGTGCGACTCCCGTCCCCACAGTCACAGAGGATGAAGAGGACGCGGATGCACTTGATGGGGCAGGCGGTGGTTGCCCAGGCCCACTAGGCCGCATTGTAGCACAGTGAGCTTCGCACTGCAACTTATTCCTCTTATCCATATGACGGTTCATGCATGAAGTACTCAAACTAGTCATTTTTGGCCTCTACTGAGATTTTGGTGACAAATCTTACAGACAATATGAGTTGGGTCATCCTTTGTGATCTCAAAAAATGCCCAGGCTGTGCAAGGCTTAGAGCCCGTGCGACCTGAAGAGCCACCATGACGTCTGCTCAGAGGCACAGTTGGTGTTGAGGATGCAGTTGTTGATGTGCTTCCAGTACTCCGTCTCTGTCCAGGAAGGCGCAACCTAACCTCATCATCAGACTCATCACTAGAATCCTCCTCCACCTCCTCTGCTGACCTCATGGACTGGCGGACTGTGGGTTGACAGTAAGTGGGGTCTCCAACCTTGTCATTATCATCCTGTGTGTTCTCACACCTGTCGTCCTCAGAGCCAACCTCTTCTTGCCCCGATCGAAAAGTCAAGTTTTCGTTCCAATCAGGTATCTCAGTCTCATCATCATCTTCCTCATTGTCTCCACCAACAGGAGTTACAGTTTGGGAATGAGGGTCTACATTATGCTCTGAACCTTCTTCATTTGGGCCTGGATCTGACTCACAAGGATTCTGGGCCTCAATGCAGATCATTTCCTCATCTGGATTCACAGAAGCTCCGGAGCAGACCTCTGATTCCCAGGCTATAGTATGAGTAAACAGCTCTGCAGACTCAACCATCTGTGTTACCCCATACTCTGATGGGCGGCTGGAGACTTGGGAGCTGTGAGGAAGCAAGTGCGATTAGGGTGACACCTCTGAGGACTGGAGTAGTTGTGATGTTGAAGTTGACATGGAGGAGAGCCCACTTGAACGAGCACTTGATATCCGTTCAAGCACCTGGAATTTTTAGCGATGCTCGTGGCGATGGTCGTAAGAAAGGGATCATATCAGATTGTCCACGAAAAGAAGTAGACATCTTACTTTGGCTGGAAGATGGTCTTTCTTCTGGAGATGTTACTGTTGCTTTACCACCTACCCCATGGACACAACCTTTTTTTCCCTTTCCAACACACCTATTCCCCTACCCACCAGCAGCAGGCCTTTTGCCACTCATTTTGGTGCTTAACTAATTGGCAACTCTGATCTGTAGTTGTTGGCACAAAAAACGATGGATGAACACCGAGCAGAACTGAGTGGCCAAACTGTGGTACTAGGCCCAAAAGGATTTACTGGGTTAGATGCAGTAAAAATTTAGATACACAGGTGGTGTAGCTAGCTTCACAGGTGGGCTACTCCGTTGACGTGCAGACACTGCTACTAAGCCCAAAAAGATTTACTGGGTTAGGTGCAGTAAAAATTTAGATACACAGGGGGTGTAGTTAGATTCGCAGGCAGGCTACTCCGCTGATGTGCAGACACTGCTCCTAGGTCCAAAACTATTTGCTGGGTTAGATGCAGTAAAAATTTAGATACACAGCCTTTGTAGTTAGCTTCACAGGCAGGCTACTCTGCTGACGTGCAGACACTGCTCCTAGGCCCAAAACTATTTACTGGGTTAGATGCAGTGAAAATTTAGTTACACAGGCGGTGTAGCTTCACAGGCGAACTACTCAGATGACTACCAGACAATGCTACTAACCCAAAAGGATTGGCTGAGCTAGATTACACCAAATGCTATGAACAACACTTGCACAGCACTGGCACAGACCTGCCTGGCAAAAAGTGCTATGAACTGCTGTAACCTACCCTGAAAGGCCTGATATTACAACTAGTCCCGACTCCCTAAATCTATCTCTCAGAAAATTTGCTCACAAAAAAAGACTCTTTGACTGTATAGTGCCCACAGCAGCAGCGGTGCCGTTTAACAGCTGCAGCAGTGAGGAAATGGTGGCGACGGGGAAAATGGCTGGTTCTTATAGGGCAAGGACATGTGACATACACAGCCAATGACACATGCCCTTGCTTGTGTGCATCACATGCACATTGCTGTGTGTGTGCACTGCTGATTGGCTGAGAGACTGCACCGTTCCACTGTAAATGCAGGAAAGAAAAAAAAAGGGAGATGGACATTATTTCAGCACAGATCTATCCCCCGCCCCCCCCGCCCACTATACACTGAAACAGTTTATTAACAATAATAAACAGTTTTAATGTGCAAATCAAGCTATGCTTTTGGTGAACGAACAGTTATTGAACAGAAACTCGAACAGCCGAATTTTAAGCAAATTGTTCGAGTTCGACGAACTACTCGAACACCGCCCAGAACAGCTTGAATATGAAATTGGCGAACATTTCGACTCGAACACTGCTCATCTCTACTAGCGTTACTTTAAACACACTGTGTTAACACCACACAATAGGAACAGGACACTGAATACCTAGCTCTGTTAACTTCACAGAGATGTAGAGCTCCGAGCTTTCTAAGTATTGAACCCTGTTAAACATCACAGGGAAGATACTGTGGCGCTGTAAGAATCTGGCTGCACTCGGATGTCACCCGAGTGCAGTCCTATTAGAGCATGTAGATTCAAACAGTGAAAAACGGAGAGTGGACGCACTGGACCGTGATGATGAACCCCTCTCGGACGAGCTGACCAGGTGGACCGCCCCCTATACAGGGAGAGTTAGGGGCAGGCCCGTGAGGGACTATCGCCACGGAAGCTGGAGGGTCGACTGAGATCAGATGAGTACACAGCAGGCACAAAGGGAAAGAGGGAACAGAAAGGAACTACTGAGACAAGGGAGAAGATGGGAACGCTACGGAGGCACGGAGACTGGCAGGAGAATATGGAGACACTGAGGCTGACAGGAGCAAGGAAAAGATATAGGAGCCGGGCAGGTACCGCAGAGGAAAAGGAACTGAAGGAACAAGGCAGGAACACAGGAAACAGCCAGGCACTGCAGAGGACGGAGGAGACCCAAAGTCAGAGAGCTAGGAACGCACAGAGACCACAGGCGACCAGAAGCACTTGTAAACACAAATGAACCTCAGGCACAGAGAAGCAGCAGGAAGCAGTTTACATAGCAGCATGGGAGCTACTTCCGGGTTACAGTCCTCCAGGATGACGGAGAGGACAGGAAAGAGCGCCAACAAAGGAATCAGATGTGCGCACGCGCAGAGCTGAATGCAACGCGCGCGCGCACCCGGCGAGCTGCAGTGGGGAGAGGCGGCGGCAGCAACGGCATGACAGTACCCCCATCTTTACGCCCCTCCTTTTTAAGACTAGAAAGAAACTGGGACAAAATACGAGGAGCCCGAATGTTCTCTCGAGGCTCCCAGGACCTCTCCTCAGGACCAAAACCCTTCCAGTCAACCAAAAACAAAGTTCTCCCCCTAAGTTTTTTCATGGCTAAAATGTCCCTAACTTCAAAGACATCATCCTCGGAAACAGGCGAAGGAGAACAAAGGTTAGAAGAATGAAACTGATTAAAAACTACAGGTTTAAGGAGAGACACATGAAAAGAATTAGAAATACGCAGAGAGGCAGGCAACTTAAGTTTGTAAGAAACGTCATTAATACGAGACAAAACTTCGAATGGACCGATATAGCGAGGACCCAGCTTATGTGAAGGGATTTTGAGACGGATGAATTTAGAAGAAACCCAAACCTTGTCCCCAGGATGGAATATAGGAGAATCAAGACGTCTTTTGTCCGCATGTCTCTTCATCCTAACTTGAGCCAACTCAAGGGTGGACTTGGTCTCCTGCCAGACCCTGGAGAACTCTCTAGACAGAAGATCAGCCGCTGGTACAGTAGCGACAGGAGGAACCGGAAGAGGAAGACCAGGATGTTGACCGTAGATGATAAAAAATGGAGATTTGTTAGTGGCTTCGCTGGGATGGTTATTGTAAGAAAACTCAGCCCATGGCAGTAAGTCAGACCAATCATTCTGATGAGAATTGGAAAAATGACGGAGATAAGTTACCAAGGTCTGATTAGTACGTTCCACCTGGCCATTGGACTGTGGATGGTAGGCCGAAGAAAAATCAAGCGAAATGTTCATAGATTTGCAGAGGGATCTCCAGAAGCGGGCGGTGAATTGAATACCTCGGTCAGAAACAATATGTAAAGGAAGACCATGAAGATGAAAAATATGGTGAACAAAAATCTTTGCCAATTCGGGAGCAGAAGGTAAACCTGGGAGAGCGATGAAATGAGCCATCTTGGAGAAACGGTCCATGACCACGAAGATGACGGTGGAACCAGAAGAATGAGGCAGATCAGTGATGAAATCCATAGATAAATGTTGCCACGGAGTGGAAGGTACTGGCAAAGGATGTAAAAGCCCAGAAGGTAGTTGCCTGGGAATCTTATTCTTGGCACAGGAAGGACAAGAGGCGACAAAACTTTGGACATCCTTAGACAACGTTGGCCACCAGTAAAAACGAGAGATCAAACGAAAGGTTTTTTTGAAACCAACATGTCCAGCCAGTTTGGAGGCGTGACCCCAAAGTAAGACACGTCTCCTGTTCCCTTCAGCGACAAAGGTCTTACCCGGAGGCAACAAAGTGAGAGAGACTGGAGCAACTGTGATGACTCTGGCAGGATCAATGATGTGTGCAGGCTTGTCCTCCAAATCCACCACCTGGAATGACCTAGACAGAGCGTCGGCTTTGGAGTTTTTATTTCCTGGCAAGAAACGAAGTTCGAAGTCAAACCTGGCGAAAAACAAGGCCCAACTGGCCTGCCGAGGATTAAGTCTTTGCACAGAACGAATATACGCCAGATTCTTGTGATCGCTGTAGATTATAAAACGATGTAAAGCCCCTTCTAAGAGGTACCGCCACTCCTCTAATCCCAACCTGATTGCCAAAAGTTCTTTATCACCGATGGAATAATTTTTTTCTGAGGAGGAGAAGATCTTTGAGAAAAAACCACAGGGCACAAGACGACCAGAAGAGGATTTCTGCGAGAGCACAGCTCCAGCTCCAATTGCAGAAGCATCTACTTCAAGGATGAAGGGTTTATTGGCCACTGGACGATGAAGAATAGGAGCTGAGGCAAAGGCTTGCTTGATGGACCGGAAAGCCTCTTTGGCCTCAGACGACCACAGATGAGGATTGGCACCCTTCCGAATCATGGAGGAGATTGGAGCTGAAAGAGAGGAAAAGTGAAGTATAAACTGCCGATAGTAGTTAGCAAATCCAAGAAATCGCTGAATTGCTTTCACTCCAAGAGGACGCGGCCAGTTGAGCACGGCAGAAACTTTTCCCGGATCCATACACAAACCAGCGTCGGAAATGATGAAACCCAAGAAGGGTAGAGATGACTGTGCGAAGACACATTTTTCCAGTTTTGCGTACAGCCGATTCTCTCTCAAACGCTGAAGTACTTGCCGTACATCTCTTCTGTGAGTAGACAGATCTGGAGAGAACACAAGGATATCGTCCAAGTACACTACAACACAGGTGTAAAGTAGATCCCGAAAAACATCATTTACGAACTCCTGGAAGACTGCGGGTGCATTGCATAAACCGAATGGCATAACCAAATATTCATAATGACCATCTCTGGTATTAAACGCAGTCTTCCACTCGTCACCAGAACGGATACGGATCAAATTATAAGCTCCTCTGAGATCCAATTTGGTAAAGATTCGTGCTCCACGTAGACGATCAAAGAATTCTGGTATGAGAGGAAGTGGGTACTTGTTTTTGATCGTGATGGTGTTGAGACCCCGGTAGTCTATACATGGGCGAAGAGAACCGTCCTTCTTTTTAACGAAGAAGAACCCAGCTCCTGCAGGTGAGGAAGACTTTCGAATGAAGCCTCTGGCCAGATTCTCTTGAATATATTCGGACATGGCTTGAGTCTCGGTAGGAGACAATGGGTAAATACGACCCCTAGGTGGAGTAGAACCAGGAACAAGGTCTATCGGGCAGTCATAAGAGCGGTGCGGCAACAAAATCTCCGCTTCCTTCTTGTTAAAGACGTCCGAGAAAGCGCAATAGGCTGGAGGAATTCCCACGGATTCCGAAGCAGACCGAGAGGAGGACGCAGGCTTGACGGGAAGCAGGCACCTGTTCAGACAAGACTGTCCCCACCGTAGAACATCTCCAGTACGCCAGTCCAGCGTGGATTCGTGATCTCTCAACCAAGGAAGATCCAAAAGGAACGAATGAGACAAAGAAGGCAAAACATAAAAGGACAGTTTCTCATGATGAAGAGCTCCAATCTGAAGTTCGACTTCCTCCGTAACCAAGTTGACGGTCTCCCGCAAAGGCTGACCATCGACGGAAGCTATTTGTCTAGGAGTCTCCAAGGGTCTAAAGACCCCTTCACACTCAGCGACGCTGCAGCGATACCGACAACGATCTGGATCGCTGCAGCGTCGCTGTTTGGTCGCTGGAGAGCTGTCACACAGACAGCTCTCCAGCGACCAACGATCCCGAAGTCCCCGGGTAACCAGGGTAAACATCGGGTAACTAAGCACAGGGCCGCGCTTAGTAACCCGATGTTTACGCTGGTTACCAGCGTAAAAGTAAAAAAAAAAACAGTACATACTTACCTACCGCTGTCTGTCCCCAGCGCTCAGCTTCTCTGCACTCCTCCTGTACTGACTGTGAGCACAGCGGCCGGAAAGCAGAGCGGTGACGTCACCGCTCTGCTTTCCGGCTGACCGACGCTCACAGCCAGTACAGGAGGAGTGCAGAGCACAGCGCCGGGGACAGACAGCGGTAGGTAAGTATGTAGTGTTTGTTTTTTTTTACTTTTACGCTGGTAACCAGGGTAAACATCGGGTTACTAAGCGCGGCCCTGCGCTTAGTTACCCGATGTTTACCCTGGTTACCAGTGAAGACATCGCTGGATCGGTGTCACACACGCCGATCCAGCGATGTCCACGGGAGATCCAGCGACGAAATAAAGTTCTGGACTTTGTTCAGCGACCAACGATCTCCCAGCAGGGGCCTGATCGTTGGTCGCTGTCACACATAACGATTTCCTTAACGATATCGTTGCTACGTCACAAAAAGCAACGATATCGTTAAGGATATCGTTATGTGTGAAGGTACCTTAACAGGTATCCCAAGCCTGTTAACAACCTCGAGCTGAACAAAGTTCCCAGCCGCTCCTGAATCAACATAAGCCTCCAGAGAAAAGTGATGGGAACCTAAATGTAGAATAACAGACAAAAGCAGAGGCGGAGAGGAATCATAACCACCTAGGAAGGCCTCTCTTACCTGTCCTAGGCGGATGCGTTTCCCGACTTCTGAGGACATGCGCGTAAGAGATGAGAGGCACTGCCGCAGTAAAAACAAAGACCTTGTGCGAGTCTCTCCTTGCGGCGTTGCTCAGAAGACTTAAGGCGATCGACCTGCATGGGTTCAGGAGAAGATGAAGAAGCCACCGGGGCAGCTTGAGAAAAAGAAGTCCCTCGAGCAACAGTGGTCTGGTGAAGAGGTCTCCTCTCTCTGGCAAGCTCACGAGTGCGCTCCTGAAAGCGCAGATCAATGCTTATGGCCAAGGAGATAAGATCATCCAAAGAGGTGGGAGTGTCCTGTCCCGCCAACTCATCCTTAATCTGTGAAGACAAACCACGCCAAAACGCTCCAACCAAAGCCTCATTATTCCACCCAAGGTCTGAGGACAGAGTCCAGAAACGGATGGCGTACTGGGCTACTGAGAGAGTACCCTGGTAAAGGTTAAAGAGGGACTAGGTGGTAGAGACCAGACGACAAGGTTCATCAAAAACCTTACGGAAGGTATCCAGGAACGGATTGAGTTGGGAGACCAAAGGATCATCACGCTCCCAGAGGGGATTAAACCACGCCAAAGCCTCACCCTCCAAATGGGATACTATAAAAGCAACCTTAGCTTGGTCGGTAGGATAAAGTAGCGGAGACAATTCAAAATGCAACTGGCATTGATTAAGAAAGCCGCGGCACGCTTTAAAATCGACACCATACCGAGGAGGTCTAGCAAGTCGGGGCGAGGGTTGTGGCGCAGAGACAGGAGTGGAAACAGAGGCCACATTCTGGAGGGAGAGAAGCCGATCATTAATGGAGGCCATAAAATTCAAAATATGGGACCGAGTGTCCCGTTGTTGACCTAGCTCCTGCTGAAGGGCAACCAACTGCGGAGCAATACCAGGATCAGAAGGCTGTAAAGCCGCTAGGCGAGACTCCATATTCTTTAAAAATGACATGATCCTAGTCTGGTTTTCACGCAAAAAGAGTAACTCCTTTTGAGTGGCGGAGACTCCAGCGGGGTCCATGGCCTGATGTTACTGTGACGCTGTAAGAATCTGGCTGCACTCGGATGTCACCCGAGTGCAGTCCTATTAGAGCATGTAGATTCAAACAGTGAAAAACGGAAAGTGGACCCACTGGACCGTGATGACGAACCCCTCTCGGACGAGCTGACCAGGTGGACCGCCCCCTATACAGGGAGAGTTAGGGGCAGGCCCGTGAGGGACTATCGCCATGGAAGCTGGAGGGTCGACTGAGATCAGATGGGTACACAGCAGGCACAAAGGGAAAGAGGGAATAGAAAGGAACTACTGAGACAAGGGAGAAGATGGGAACGCTACGGAGGCACGGAGACTGGCAGGAGAATATGGAGACACTGAGGCTGACAGGAGCAAGGAAAAGATATAGGAGCCGGGCAGGTACCGCAGAGGAAAAGGAACTGAAGGAACAAGGCAGGAACACAGGAAACAGGCAGGCACTGCAGAGGGCGGAGGAGACCCAAAGTCAGAGAGCTAGGAACGCACAGAGACCACAGGTGGCCAGAAGCACTTGTAAACACAAATGAACATCAGGCACAGAGAAGCAGCAGGAAGCAGTTTACATAGCAGCATGGGAGCTACTTCCGGGTTACAGTCCTCCAGGATGACGGAGAGGACAGGAAAGAGCGCCAACAGAGGAATCAGATGTGCGTACGCGCAGAGCTGAATGCGACGCGCGCGCACACCCGGCGAGCTGCAGTGGGGAGAGGCGGCGGCAGCAACGGCATGACAGATAGCACGTGGAGAGAGCTTGCTCTGCAACTAAACTGTGCAAACTGCACACATGAATGAAGCAGATGCTAAGCCAAGGGAACAAACTCATATGACGCTAGGAATAAATCCTTGTAGCCTTTGTAGAGAAGTATAGCATAAGGTTTGAGCTTGCTCTGTAACTGAACTGTGACAATCGCGCACATGTACGAAACATATGCTAATCCAAGCGGCTAGTTACCCCAGTCTTGACAGTACTGAACCTGTGCCTGACCAGCACCCTTAGCATGTAGCAGACTAGAGACACAGGCGTAGAGCTAAGGGTACAAAACCGCATAAGTGTGCAACCTGCCTGCCAACATGTACAGTCTCTGAGCAAAAGACACACACGTGCAAAGACACACACACACCAAAAATAACTGATACTTGTGCACCCGTGTGTGCCGCTGAGAGCCTTTTAAACCTTAGGCTGCACCCCAAACACTAACGACCAGCCAGCCGTGACATCGCCCGCGGGCCAATCCGGAGCCGCCACATCACCAGGGCAGTTAATGTCTGACCACCAATGAGAAGATGCCACATCATGGACATGCTCAATAAGTTGATCTCTGGACTTAGACTCCAGAGTGCAAGGCTGCACCTGCATATCACTGGTTACCATAGACTTGACTGGAGAGCCAGCAGTAGCCAAACGTATACCATGAGCCTGAGCAGGACACTGGGACTGACGTCTGTGCTGAGCAGCAGTCCCGGCAGCTGGACCAGAATGGGAGACCACAGCACCAGTTGATGCTTGGGATCTATCCCACTCAGCGGGAGAATCCCGAAGCCTAATATGTGTTTAATGAACATCTGCTGTAGTTGATATAGTGTATGCTTGCTACAAGCCAACAATTGAATATATTGCATGTAAAAATTGCTTTCAAAGGACACTCATTTGCTATAATTCCTGAAATATTTTATTAATCTGAAATTGCTCAGCATCTTTGGAAATATGCATTCCAGTTTCATTTTGCAGCATCAATTTGCAGATCCTTCTTACTCTAGCTGAAGCACAGAACAAAGCCATGCTTGGCTTTTCAAGGCTATGCAAAACGTCTATTAGATCTTAGATGAACAACCTTCTCTTTGGAGGACAACAACTTAAGAAATAATAATAATTAAGATAATAGAGGCGACATTACCATGGACACCTGCACTCACTTAGCCTCCAAAATGAGAAATCATTATTTTTCCAACAGATAATGTATGTTCTTGCTTTGTTAAGGCTGAAAGGAATGCAAATCTATGGAAGGATGATATCCCGTCTGTCCCTAATACTGAACAAAGCATGGTGGTGACCCAGCATAAAATGTATCTTTTATGTCACACCTGTTTCCATAGAAACATTAAGATGTCACACCTTGATTTATTTTGTATGGAGGTGAAGGCCCTTTAAAAGATAAAATAAGTGGATGAGTGGGAGAAAATTGAATGGATGGTAAAAGTAAATAATGCAACTTGAATACAGTTATATGAAAAAGTTTGGGCACCCCTATTAATCTTAAGCTTAATGTTTTATAAAAATAGTTTTTTTTTGCAACAGCTATTTCAGTTTCATATATCTAATAACTGTTGGACACAGTAATGTTTCTGCCTTGAAATGAGGTTTATTGTACTAACAGAAAATGTGCAATCTGCATTCAAACAACATTTGACAGGTGCATAAGTATGGGCACCCCACCAGAAAAGTGACATTAATATTTAGTAGATCCTCCTTTTGCAAAAATAACAGCCTCTAGTCGCTTCCTGTAGCTTTTAATGAGTTCCTGGATCCTGGATGAAGGTATTTTTGACCATTCCTCTTTACAAAACAATTCCAGTTCAGTTAAGTTTGATGGTCGCCAAGCATGGACAGCCCTCTTCAAATGATCTCACAGGTGTTCAATGATATTAAGGTCTGGGGACTGGGATGGCCATTGCAGAACAGTGTAATTGTTCCTCTGCATGAATGCCTGAGTAGATTTGGAGCGGTGTTTTGGATCATTGTCTTGCTGAAAGATCCATCCCCTGCGTAACTTCAACTTTGTCACTGATTCATGAACATTATTGTCAAGAATCTGCTGATACTGAGAGGAATCCATGCGTCCCTCAACTTTAACAAGATTCCCAGTGCTGGTATTGGCCACACATCCCCAAAGCACGATGGAACCTCCACCAAATTTTACTGTGGGTAGCAAGTGTTTGTCTTGGAATGCTGTGTTTTTTGGCCGCCATGCATAACGCCTTTTTGTATGACCAAACAACTCAATCTTGGTTTCATCAGTCCACAGGACCTTCTTCCAAAAAGAAATTGGCTTCTCCAAATGTGATTTTGCATACCTCAGCTGACTCTGTTTGTTGCGCGCTTGCAGAAACGGCTTCTTTCGCATCACTCTCCCATACAGCTTCTCCTTGTGCAAAGTGCGTTGTATAGTTGACCGATGCACAGTGACACCATCTGCAGCAAGTTGATGCTGCAGCTCTCTGGAGGTGGTCTGAGGATTGCCCTTGACTGATCTCATCATTCTTCTTCTCTACCTTTCTGATGTTTTTCTTGGCCTGCCACTTCTGGCCTTAACAAAAACTGTACCTGTGTTTTTCCATTTCCTTACTATGTTCCTCACAGTGGAAATTGACAGGTTAAATCTCTGAGACAGCTTTTTGTATCCTTCCCCTGAACAACTATGTTGAATAATCTTTGTTTTCAGATCATTAGACAGTTGTTTTGAGGAGCCCATGATGCCACTCTTCAGAGGAGATTCAAACAGGAGAACAACTTGCAAGTGGCCACTTTAAGTAGCTTTTCTCATGATTGCATACACCTGGCTATGAAGTTCAAAGCTCAATGAGGTTAGAAAACCAAAAAAAGTGCTTTAGTAAGTCAGTAAAAAGTAGGTAGGAGTATTTAAAACAAGAAAATGATAAGGGTGCCCATACTTATGCACCTGTCAAATTTTGTTTGAATGCAGTTTGCACATTTTCTGTTAGTACAATAAACCTCATTTCAAGGCAGAAACATTACTGTGTCCAACAGTTATATTAAACTGAAATAGCTGTTGCAAAAAAAACAATTTTTATAAAATATTAAGCTTAAGATAACTAGGTGTGCCCAAACTTTTTCATATAACTGTATATATAATCAGAAGTTCATCTTCAGACGACAGCCTCGTTAGAGGCTTTATGGTCTCCTAAGGAGTTATTATTATTAAGGTCAGCTTTAGTTGCAATCAAAATTATTCAACCAAATTGAAATTGCTCAACACAATTAATATAACAAGAAGTTTCTCCAAATTCATCAAAAATTACCACTTTTATTGATTACACCAGTCCCAGAATTATACAATCCTTGATTAAAAACTTTCCTAAGAACACATATTTGAAATTCAGTTGATACCTCAAAGAAACCTGGTACAACTAACAACAAATCAATGGCTTGTTTTATTGTATGTGTTGTACTTGACAAAAACACTTCAAATACCTGTACTGGCTAGGGCATTACTGACTGTGACATTTGATTTAGTAATAAGAAATATGGCTAAGTCAATATACTGATTCAAAAGGTTAAGACAAGAGATTATTGCCTAGCAAAAACAAGGAAAAGATACAAAAATATGCAAAGGCTTTGAATGCTTCTTGAGATAAAGTTGGAAGCAGAGTTTGCAAGTACAAAGTGAAAAGGATATTTGGCTATACTACCTAGATATGGCAGAAAAAGGAAGCTATCTTTGGCTGCCAAAAGATTGTTGAGGAGGAAGGTGGTCAAAACTCTTGAGGGACTGTAAAAGATCAACAGCAAGATCTGATGGCAGCAGGGTTGCAATCAAAACCCTGAAGGTTCCCAATACAAATCATTATATTTATCCTCATGGGAAACAGAATTACATTTTTCCCTGTCCTCTCGAGAGACAAAGCAGGTCCTGTGTAACTCACATGGTTTTTCAAGATGTTTTTTGTTACAGGAAAATGCTTTTAAAATCCTCTCACGCTGGTAAAGAACCCCGGAAAGACTTTTCCATCTAGGTCTAACTGATTCTCCTCTCTGTTGGAGATGCTTGAATTCGGTAGGGTCCTTAACCCATATTTTTTGGTTTTGCCCAATCATTTCTAAATACTGGGATGATATATTTAAATAGCTTCGCTGGTTGCGTTTAATCAAAAAGAATTTATCACCCCAAGAAGTACTGCTGTCGCTCCCCACAAACTCTTTCAAACCAAAGAAACATGAGCTACTCTCTCTATTAGTGGCAGCGGCAAAACATTTGATCTCGTTACACTAGAGACAAACTTCTCCTCCTACCTTGAACGAATGGGTAAAGTTTGAGATATCTATAGGATGGAAGAATTGTCTAGCTGGGAATCCCACTCACATGAAAAATTCCTAAAAATTTGGCTTCCTTGGCAAAGTATTTCATCTACCCCCCATGATTTTACCATACATTCTTCTCCAAACAATTAGTCCTTTACGCTTCTTTTTGTTATCCTAATGCCATGGTGTATGGACTCGAACTCAATTTAGTTATTCTTTTGCAATTATTTTTCATTATATTCTTTGTCATATGTCATATTGTCTGTTGACTTTGTTTGCTGTAATAGTCCTAACTGTCTCATCCTTGCAGGAGTTCAGGGGATCCCGTTCCAGATCTCTTGAGCTGATACCACAAATCATTTTTGTGGTTTGTAATACCTGATTGTTCTCTTTTTTCCAAAGTTAATTTGTTCATGGACTTATATCCGATATCTTCTCGATTAGCGGTTTATGCTCCTCGTTATCGCGTGGCTACTTAATTGTTCCTAAATGGTTTAATCTAATCACAAAAACAAAAACTAAATCAAAAACAAAAACAAGTTGGCTCTAATGTGCTCAAAACCAAATAAACAAGACATGAAAGTTTGAGGATTCTTTCTTTGGAACGATAAAACAAAACTGGAAATTTTCAGATCAATGAAAAAGTGGTAAGTCTGGTGGAGAAAAATGAACCAAATGGTGAAAAGAATTTATTTCATAACTACAATAAAGCATGGTGGTGGCTCAATGATGGTCTTCTTCTCCTTGATCTGGAAGCCAGTAGCATGTGCTGGGTAACATTGATTTAATCAAGCATCAGGAAATTTCAGGACAAAATCATGTCATATCTTTGTGAGGAAGCGAAAGCCTAGGCGTCAATATACATTCCAACAGGACAATGATCCAAACCATACCTCAAAGTTTACCGAAGTTTAATTTCAGAAGAAGTTCTAAAAGATTCTGGAGTGTCTGAGACTTGCCGGATTTGAAGTTCATAGAACATTTTTAATGGGATGCAAAGAAGGTCATTGCAGCACGCAACCAAGAAAAATATTAGTGGAATGTAGGCCATTGCCCACAAAGAAAAGATCAAGATTACTAAGCTGGTTTCTAGACATGCATCACAGTCATAAAAGACAAAAGGTGTTCTTTTGAGTACTAAAGACTAGAGCTGATCGACTTTTACTTTTTTCGGATCGAGTCGGGTTTCGCGAAACCCGACTTTGTCAAAAGTCGGGTCGGGTGAATTTGGCCGATTATTGCGAAAAGTCGGGGGCCGACTGAAACACGAAACCCAATGCAAGTCAATGGGGAATCAAAGTCAGCAGTGAGTGGAGGACAGGAAAACACCTACAGTGCCCATTTTAATGCCAAAAACATCAACTCTTATTGCTTAAGCTTCATAATCTTAATTTACTTTATAATAATAGTTAGGCATTGAAAACTGGGGGTCATTTGGCTAAAGTTGTAGGGCGGTAGGGCTGGCTCAAGATTTTCGTGGGCCCAGGAAACGCGGAATACGTCACGGCGGTGGAGCAGGGAGAGGTAAGTATTTCAACTTTGCAAGTGCTGCGATCCAGAGCAAGCAGGGGGGGTCCACTCATTGGCACTGGCACAGGGCCCCTCATAGTACGGTGGTGTGTTTGACGGCGGGTGGCGTCTCCCACTGGCAGAGACAATTTTGCATACTATGAGAGGCCCTGTGCCAGTGACGTCGCCAATGAGTATGCCCCTCCACCTGATGAAGGAACTTGCACTTTCATCTGCACCTTCCTCTTTGCCCCGTGTAAGGTGGTATAGTATGCAGGAAGGGGAACCTGACTTTCAGCAGGGTCAGATTCTTGCTGTGTAGAGTGCAAGGGGAATGTAGTGGTCTGGGTCAATGTACCAGCAGAATCATCTAGCAGTGGCTAGGCAATGGGCAGGATGAGGAGGAAACACAGATATAGGCCCACAGGACTAAACAGGCGGCATTGCTTTGTTCAGTGGAGGACAAATGTAATGAGTGGCAGACACAGTTAGTAGGCCCAAATAATAAAGTAGGCTAAATGCAGTTCAAAATTGGTAACAGGACTAAACATGCAGCATTGCTTTGTTCAGTGGAGGACAACTGTAATGATTGGCAGACACAGTTAGTCGGCCCAAATACTAAAGTAGGCTAAATGCAGTTCAAAATTGGTAACAGGACTAAACAGGCAGCCTTGCTTTGTTCAGTGGAGGACAACTGTAATGAGTGGCAGACACAGTTAGTAGGTCCAAATACTAAAGTAGGCTAAATGCAGTTCAAAATTGGTAACAGGACTAAACAGGCGGCATTGCTTTGTTCAGTGGAGGAAAATTGTAATGAGTGGCAGACACAGTTAGTAGGCCCAAATTATAAAGTAGGCTAAATGCAGTTCAAAATTGGTAACAGGACTAAACAGGTGGCATAGCAAGGTACAGGGGTGGGCTCCTCTGCTGAGTAGCAGACAGTGGTAGTAGGCGCAAAGTATTAACTGGTCTAAATGGAGGCCAGGGCCCCTGTATATTTTAACTATCATCTATCATTTCAACAAATTTGTATTGGCAGTGCCATTGAAGGATTTAACAGCACAGACTACACAGTGGTGGAGCAGGGAGAGGTAAGTATTGCAAGTGGTAGAGCACTGTTCGAGCAGGGGGGAACACTCTCTTGTGGGCGGCGGTACTGGCACAGGGCCCCTCATATTACGTTGGTGTGTTTGACGTTGGTTGTGCACCACCACCATCAGAGACACTTCATTGTACTATGAGGGACCCTGTGACAGTGCTGTCACCCAAGAGTGGGCACACCCACCTGTCCAGGCAAACGGCACTCACACGGGTGCTTGCCCATTTAGGGAGGTATAAAAATGGCCTATGGTGGACATTAAGCAGCTGCAAATAAAGGAATTGGAGAAGTCAGTAAGAGGAGGCCAAAAGCAAGACATTTTTCCGGCAAGCTACGTGTCAGCAAGGGAAGGTGGGGCACAATAAATTGAAATCCATGATTGGTTCATCTTAATGAAGGTTAGATCATCAACATTCTTGGTAGCCAGACGTGTCCTTTTTTTGGTCAGTATTGAACCAGCAGCACTGAAGACTCTTTCTGATAGCAGACTAGCAGCAGGGCAAGCGAGCTCCTGTAATGCATATTCTGCCAATTCTGGTGTCTATTTTAGATGCCCAGTAATCAAAGGGGAATGACCTGTGATGGAGAAAATCGATAAGGGAGGAAAAGTAGTTCGTAACCATACTGGACAAATGCTGTCTCCTGTCACTTTGAATCGATGCAGCACTACCTTTGCTCAAGGTTCTCATGTGGCATGATATTTTGTAATTTTCCTTTATATCAGGGATCCAGTAGGCAGGCTAACCAGTAATCATCATCGGTCATCATTTTGATAATGCGGGGGTCCCTTTTTAGGATACGCAAGGCATACTCATCCATGTGGGCCAATGTTCCAAGTGTCAATTCACTGCTTGTGCTGGGTTAAGGAGCACTTTTTTGCAAATCAACATCAGTTGTGTCCCGCAAAAACCCTGTACCTGACCTTGCAACGCCACCAGTTTGTATTGCCCCCTGAGAAGCATCCTCCTCCCATAAATATTCATCCCCATCATCCTGCTCCTCCTCCTCTTCATCCGCCATCTCGTCCAGGAGAGTTCCCTGAGCAGACAATGGCTGACTGTCATCAAGGCTTCCTTCCTCCTCGGCTGCAGACGCCAGCTTCTTAATGTGCATCAAACTTTGCATCAGCAGACGCATTAGTGGGATGCTCATGCTTATGATGGTGTCGTCTGCACTTACCAGCCGTGTGCATTCCTCAAAACACTGAAGGACTTGACAGAGGTCTTGTAGCTTCGACCACTGCACACCAGACAACTCCATGTCTGCCATCCAAGTGCCTGCCCGTGTATGTGTATCCTCCCACAAATTGATTACAGCATGCCTCTGTTCGCACAGCCTCTGTAGCATGTGCAGTGTGGAGTTCCACCTTGTTGCAATGTCGATTATTAGGCGGTGCTGGGGAAGATTCAGCGATCGCTGATGGTTCAGCATACGGCTGGAGTGTATGGGCGACCGGCGGATGTGCGAGCAAAGTATTCACACCTTCAGGAGCAGGACTGGTAACTCCGGATAATTTTTGAGGAAGCACTGCACTTCCAGATTCAAGGTGTGATCCAGGCAAGGTATGTATTTAAGTTCTGAAAGGGCTATGGCAGCCATAAAATTCCTTCCGTTATCACTGACTACCTTGCCTTGCTCAAGATGTACACTGCCCAGCTATGACTGAATTTGTTGCTGCAAGTACTCAGCCAGTAGCCCTGCAGTGTGTCTGTTGTGGCCCAAACACTTCATTTGTAACACAGCCTGCTGACGCTTACCACTAGCTGTTCGATAATGGGACACCTCGTGTGCAACACTGGCAGCTGCGGATGGAGTGGTCGTGCGACTACGCTCTGTGGACGAGCTTTCGCTTCTGGAGGAGGAGGAGGGGTGGCGAACGCCTACAGCCAACTGTTTCCTAGACCGTGGGCTAGGCAGAACTGTCCCACTATGGCTGTCCCCTGTGGACCCTGCATCCACCACATTAACCCAGTGCGCCGTGATGGACACTTATGATCCGGTGACCTAGGAGCTGCATGAGAACATTCACTGGAGAAAGTGGCCACTGTACTGACCGCAATCCTGAACTTAACACCGCAACTAGAAGTAGCCATGGAGTGTACCTAACACACCTAGACACCTCGTCACAGCCAGAGAACTAAATACCCCTAAAGATGGAAATAGGAATACTATCTTGCCTCAGAGAAAATCCCCAAAGGATAGACAGCCCCCCACAAATATTGGCGGTGAGTCGGAGACATACACAGGCAGAAAAACAGGATTAGCACTGGAGGCCACTCTAGCTAGATAGGACAGGATAGGACAGAGTTTTGTGCGGTCAGTATAAAAAAACCCTTCAAAACATCCACAGCAGAATGTACAAAAACTTCCTTCATCTTTACTAAAAGATGTAGGAGCATAAATCTGCAACTCCAGTGAATCCTACAATCAGAGCAGAAATAAAACTGAAACAAGCACACTGGCAGTGTGCCACAGAAACAAAAACCAAACACTTATCTTTGCTGAAATAGGCAGCGAGCAGGAGAAGCCAGAAAGTGATCCAACACTTCACAAGGAACATTGACTACTGGCAAGGGCTAAAGGATCCTGCCCACTTAAATATCCCAGTCAGAATTGTAATCATCCGATACACCTGGCCAGGTCTGTGACTCAGAGACAACTGCATTCCCACCTACAACCACTGGAGGGAACCCAAGAGCAGAATTCACAACAGGACACATAACGTCCCTGGCCATGCCTACTGGTCCATGCATCTGTTGTGAGGTTCATTTTCCACTGACTGATTGCCTCAGTGCATGGACAATGCGGTCTTTGACATGCTGGTGGAGGGCTGGGATGGCTTTTCTCGCAAATAAGTGCCGACTGGGGAGGTCATAGTGGTACTGCGTAGGCCATCAGGTCTTTGAAAGCTTTGCTTTCAACCAACCGGTAAAGCATCATCTCTAATGAGATTAGTCTAGCATTGTGGGCGTTCAAACCCTGTGTACGCAGATGAGAGGATGAGTACTTTCTTTTCCTATCGAGAGTCTCTTGTAGGGTGAGCTGGACTGGAGAGCTGCATATAGTGGAAGTAGCGGTGGTGGTGGTGGACATGGCGGGTTGAGAGAGGGTTGGTGATGGTATTCTTGATGTTGGCCTACATACAGTGTTTCCTACCAATAACCTTGTGATTTCCTGACTGCTTTGGCCTTGCGACAATACCTCCACATTTGCTTCTGGTGGTGTCCTAACTGGTGGCCTTACAGTGAGGGAAGCAATGTAGCGTTGCTGACTACCTTCATTCTGAGCAGGTGCAGCAACGGTACGGGACGTTTGGTAGTTAGTCCAGTCCAGTGCATGCTAGTTAAATGTCTAAGCATGCATGTTGTATTTAAATTTTGAAGATTCTTCCCTCTGCTAAAGGTCTTTGAGCATTTCTTACAGATAACTTTTGACTGATCATTCGGATCTTGGTTAAAAAATTGCCAAACTACACTCTTCCTACTATGGAATACCTTTTCAGGCATTGCACGCTGTGCTACTTTCACCGGATGGCCATGCTGTCCTAAAACTGTTTTTGTTTTTGACAAACGTTTTTGGCCTGATACAGGCCTGCCAGATGACAGCTGTTGCGATGTAGATGGCTGCTGTGGATCATCCTCCTCCGCTTCTGAGCTACTGGCAGCGGCACCCTCTTCCCCCAATGGCTGCCAATCTGGGTCAACAACTGGGTCATCTATCACCTCCTCTTCAATGTCATGTGCACCTTCCTCTGTGTCACCATGTAAGGCACTATAGCATTCGGGACGGGGCACCATTGTCTCAGCAGGGTCAGATTCTGGCTCAGTACACTGCGAGGGCAATGTAGTGATCTGAGTCAATGGAACAGCATAATAATCTAGCAAAATAGAAGAGAAAATCCAGCTTCCAAAAATATCCAATTTATTAAAGTTAAAATCCAAGGTCCAAAAACATGGTTCACAGGAGAGGAGATAGCTATCTCCTCTCCTGTGAACCATGTTTTTGGACCTTGGATTTTAACTTTAATAAATTGGATATTTTTGGAAGCTGGATTTTCTCTTCTATTTTGTTCTATTGTTTCACGTGAAGACTGCACGGCATCCGGGCTTCCCCCACAACAAATGCCTAGTAGGTGAGCTGGTTTCTCTCCATTTTTTTTTTTTCCTTTTATAATAATCTAGCTGTGGCTGTGCATCAGTGCACTCCATGTCCGATTCATCTTGTAGTGGGCAGATAACAATTTCCCGTTGTAACCCACGCACGGTATGTGTAAAGAGCTCCATGGAGTAACCTGTAGTGTCACCTCACGCATCCTTCAATTTTAGTTTGGGAGAAGGAAGCAAGGAAATGTCTTGTTCCTGACCGGGAACATCCACTGACGACTCGCTGCTTTTATATTTGGAACTTTCTGAAGAGGAGGCGAAAGAGCTAGAGGCTGAGTCAGCAAGGAAAGCCAAAACTTTTTCCTGCTGCTCCGGCTTTAAAAGCGGTTTTCCTACTCCCAGATAAGGGAGCCTTCGAGGCCTTTTTTAGCCAGACGATGATGCTGGCTCAACACCTCTAGCCTTAGGTGCTATTTTGCTTTTGCCACTACCACCAGATGCACCACCACCACCACCATCATTACCAGCTGGCAACCACCGCCCACGGGCTCTTCCACCAGACTTCCTCATTTTTTGGAAAATCTAACCAAAATAACAACCGTTATATGGTACTGTAAAACAAGGTAGAAGGTGTACCTAAACTTGTTGAGAATTTAAATCTCCCTTTTTTTGGGGAGACTGAACCAAAACTCAGGCCCAGTGTATAAAAGAACACAATGTAAGTGGCAGAAAGTGGCTGGCTGATATACGACAAACTAACAGGACTGAAGTATATCCACTTTGTGATAATTTGAATCTCACTTATTTTTGGGGGAGACTGAGCCAAAACTCAGGCCCTGTGCATAAAACAACACAATGTAAGTGGCAGAAAGTGGCTGGCTGGCATACGACAAACCAACAGGACTGCAGTATATCCACTTTGTGAGAATTTGAATCTCACTTTTTTGGGGGGAGACTGAACCAAAACTCAGGCCCAGTGTATATAACAACGCAATCGAAGTGGCAGAAAGTGGCTGGCTGACATACGACAAACTAACAGGACTGCAGTATATCCACTTTGTGAGAATTTGAATCTCACTTTTTTGGGGGGAGACTGAACCAAAACTCAGGCTCAGTGTATATAACAACGCAATCTAAGTGGCAGAAAGTGGCTGGCTGACATACGACAAACTAAGAGGACTGAAGTATATCCACTTTGTGAGAATTTAAATCTCCCTTTTTTGGGGGGGAGACTGAAACAAAAATCAGGCCCAGTGTATATAACAACGCAATCTAAGTGGCAGAAAGTGGCTGGCTGACATACGACATACTAAGAGGACTGAAGTATATCCACTTTGTGAGAATTTAAATCTCACTTTTTTGGGGGAAAACTGAACCAAAACTCAGGCCCAGTGCATAAAATAACACAATCTAAGTGGCAGAAAGTGGCTGGAAGATATATGAAAAATACAAGGACAGTAGTACAATTTCAATCTCCCTACAATGATCTCAGGAAAAGTATGGCAGCAATAAAAAGGACTGCTGCCCACAAAATTGTTGACAAATAAACAAGATAACTGTGCAGAAAGGAGCAACAGGATTTTTCTTTTAAAAAAGCAGTTGGTTTGCACAGCAGGGTGCAAACAGCAATGCAGCTATCAAGGAGCCTTATAAGGCAGCCCAATAATCTACAGAGCTGATGCACAAAAATCTAGCCTCCACTGTCCCTGCAAAAAAATGGTGGTGTTGGACAGTGGAAATCGCTACAGCACAAGCAGTTTGGGGGTTAATCTTCCCTTCCTAACTATATCCCTTCTTCTGATGAAACTGCAGCAACCTCTCCCTATGCTAAGATCGGCAGAAGTAAGATGGTGGCCGGCGTGCACTCCCCTTTATAGCCCCTGTGATGCCCCTGAAAGCAAGCCAATCACTATTATGCTCTTCTCTAAGATGGTGGGGACCGAGACCTATGTCACCACGCTGCCCACACTCTGCGTCCTCCTTCATTGGCTGAAAAATGGCGCTGAAAGCATCATACGAAATGCGACTTTTGCGTATGGTCGATCCCACACTAGGATGGGGTCAGGTTTCATGAAACCCGACTTTGCCGAAAGTCGGCGATTTTTGAATTTGTCTGATCCATTTTACTCAACCCTACTAAAGACTTTTGTCTGAAGGGGTTGAATAGATCTGAGACTGCAGTAGACAGTAAAAGTCACATTCCATGTTGAATTTGAAGAAAACACTTGTTATATTAGTTGAGTCCCAGTACGTAAAATATTCTTATAGAGAGAAGATTTACACTGGCGCTTCTCACTCGAGGAGGGAAGAGAAAGGATACTCCGAAGCGGCTAGTGTTTAAAACAGGTTCTGAGTTAGTCCCTGTAAGTAGTGAAAATTTGGAAAGAGAGTAGTCAAACAAGACCGCACTAAACTGAGATGAAATGGCGATGTAAGTGAAAAATAAATAGATCAATAAATAAATCAATAAACAGGGTTCAACAACCAAGGCTGTAGGGTACTCACTTGTACTGAAAATGATGTTCTGTCTATGTAGAACCAGAGGAATTAAGTGGACAGATGGACAAGTGGAGTGGCTAAAAAGGTGGATGAAAGGCAGCAATTATGCTTTAGATCCTTGAGCTGACACCTAACTGGATTACAGTTGTACTTATAATGGTAAAAGAGATGCTTAATCTCTGTAGGGTTATCGGGAGATTGATTATTTAAGCATCTGCCAGTTGGTGTTGCTGAAAATAATAGGGTATATATATCTCTAGTGATCAATGTGCTGTAGTTCTACAGATATAATACGGAGATAATACTTACTAGGCTTGTAGCTAGTAAGGGTAGATCCCTGTCGGAGCTAATCAGAAGGATTAGCTGTTAGATGCCCCGCAGTGCTGTATAAAACCAAATATAGTTAATGATCACTTTGTGTGAATAATTAGATATATCTCCCACCCGCCTACTTGGAGTTAAGTAGGCTTGATCTTATATTAATAGTGGGAATACTTGATATAATCTGTAGAATTGCAGGTGGCACTATAGCGCTGTAAAGGTATATATGTTCCACCACGGCGCTAACAGTGGAGGTAGTGATTATTATAGTGTAGGTACTAATAGACTCTTACTTTTATTGCCATTGGTGGTGCAGCACAGTTGCATTCAGCAAGGAAGGAGTTTGAGCTCGGAGTTTGAGCTTGAGACACCCATCACTTGGGTGTCCCAATATGGCGGTCGGTGAACTTCTGCTGCTTGGAATTCTGGGATCCGGACATATCTGGATGGAACAGGATGTGAAAACATTACAAGGTAAGTATATATTAAGAAGGGACGGGTCTGGTGCTCAGGTTACTGTCCAGCGTGACTATATCTCTGCCACTATACGAGTGTTCGTAACCATGAATACCTAAGCTACTGCACTGGCCTGCACATGGGATAAGCAAGCAACATAGGTTATCAGGAAAACTGAAGTGGCATGTAAAAGTTTGGACCCCACTGGTCAAAATTACCGTTATTATGAACAGTAAGCAAGTTGAAGATTAAATGATGTCTAAAAGGACTAAAGTTAAGGATGACATATTTGTTTGCATTTTATGCCAAAAAAAATATTTTCATCTTTTACATTTTAAAAATTAAAAGTGGAAAATAGGCTGATGCAAAAGTTTTGAAATCCTGCATAGTTAGTACTTAGTACCTTTTGCAAGTATCACAGCTTGTAAATGCTTTTTAAAGCCAAAAGTCTTTCAATTCCAGTTCTGTGAGATTCCTGGGACATCTTGCATGCAATGCTATTTTGAAGTCTAGCCACCGATTTTCAATGATGCTCACATCAGGGGAGTGTGAGGGCAATCGTAAAACATTCAGCTTGCTCCTTTTGAGGTTGTCTTTTGTGGATTTTAACACGTGATAAGGATCATTATCCATTTGTAGAAGCCATTCTCTTTTCAACTTCAGCTATTTTACAGATGGTGTTATGTTTGCATCAATTTGTTGAAATTGCATTAAATCATTCTTCCCTCTACCATTGAAATGTTACCGGTGCCATTGGCTGCATCACAACCTTAAGGCATGATTGATCCATCCCTCTCCCATGCTAAATGATTGGCGAGATGTCTTTTTCCTGAAATTCTGTGCCCTTTTTTCTCCACACATACCTCATTGTGGCCAAAGAGTTCATTTTTAACCTCATAGGTCCACAAGACATTTTTCCAAAATGCATCAGGCTTGTTTAGATGTTCTTTTACATATTTTTGACACTGAATTTTATGGTAAGGACGCAGGAGAGGTTTCTTCTCATGACTCTTCGATGAAGGCCATATTTGTGCAGGTGTCTCTGAAGAGTAGAACAATGTACCACAACTCCAGAGTCTAATAAATCTTTCTGAAGGTCCTGCAGTCAAGCGGGGTTTTGATTTACCTCTCTAGCAATCCCACGAGCAGCTTGGCCTTCCAAACTTTATCTAGACCTCTTGGTCAAAGTAATCTGAGCACACAAATCTCCAAAGCTGTCTAAACTTTTGCATTGGCCCACTAACGTTTTTGTAATTTTTAAAATGTAAAAGATAAAAAATATATTTTTTTTGTTGCCTAAATGTTCACAATAACTGCAATTTTGTCCAGAGGTGCCCAAAGTTTATCATGCCACATTATTCTACATTTCTAATTGGAGGTATTAGCTAATATTATTATTACTACACCTACTACATATTGGGATAGGTTCTTGGAGTTGGGACTACCCCTTTAAAATATCAGGCCCAACTCCATGGGGATCTGATTGGCTAAGGGATATGACATGGAGGCCCTTGTAAAACCTATGAGTGCTACAGCAACCCTCCAGCACCCTGCAATTGTGCTGTAGGGGTACTGATGAGTTGGCAGGGGGTGCGATCTCCTTTTCTCAAATTCCTCAGATGCTGCTGTCACCACCTGTCAGCAGCATCAGAGGGGTTAGAGTGCTGCAGCATCAGCAGGAGCTCAGTTGTGTATAATAATAGGTTTCTGCTGCGGGGAAGAACTCCTGAGCCTGTACCACACATCAAATGTAACTGTACACCCGATTGCGGAAAATTGCCTGCAATCAGAATATACAGTTATCGTATGTCCATTTTCAGGAAGGATTTAAAGGAAAACAATCAGACATTTAAAAACATTTTCATTTTAAGTTTTTAACCTTTTTTCCCGTAACTTCACGCTCTTACAGATTTTTTTTCTTTTTCAGAAACTCTAATAGCGAGAGACTTTGTGACATCTGGGCCCGGTTTGTACACTGTAACTCATTGTCGTTAATACTTCAAACTGGAGTAAATTTAAGGAAAATGGCCCTAGGTAAGATGTCATGTCCTCTCCAACAGGTTGTAGACCCCTTTGGCATAATGTGGGTTAAGAAGTCTGCTAGAAGGGTTTCTGCATCTTTAATTTTACTGTTAATTATACATTGAGCAATGTTGTGAATCGTGTTCTCCAAACCCAAGCGCAGAAAAAGAGAGCAGATGCTCATTGCCAGGTTGGATTCACTGGGGAATTGAACAGAGCATATTGGTTTATAATTAATGTAATTTTGTTGGATTATCTTTTGTGAAGAAGCTAAAGTAAACAACGTTGCAGTATTGTGACAAAAAAGCACGACGTTAGAAGAGTCGAATATAGAACTACAAGTCTAAAACAATAAGAAGAACTCATTTTGCAAAGCACTGGCCAATAAAATATACATTATTACCCATCTTGGTCAAAGAGCCTGCATTCTGGAGCTTTCTGTTTGTCATAGTTATTAACCGTTTCAATGCTTCTACTATAAACAAATAGACATATTAGATTTTATATCCGGATATGATTGCTTGATCACTCTAAATACACAATCAAGTAGCTTTTCATTTAGTTTGTTGGTGTGTTCTTACGCTCCAATTCTATAAAGGCTTGCCATGATTCCTCTAGACGCAATTGTTCTTTTTTTTATAGTTATTCTTCTTTTTCATTTGTGTTATTGCATTGAAAGATCATATTCTATAATTTATGAAATGTCCAACTAATAATGTCATCTTCAGTTTTGCTTGTAGAAAAAGCAGTATTTTACATAAGACAAAGGGTTGGGGGCTTATAGCATGTATGAAAATTCACCATGTAGTCCACTATCCAATTTCCATTAGACAAGTATATTTTCCAGTTTGCTAATGTTGCAGCCCCTGTAGAGACCACCTCATTGCGTAGATATGCAATGTTACTTTAGCCCTTTAGTGATTGGCGCCATACATGTACAGCGGAAGAGCGTCATTACTATCTGCAGTGCTCAGCTCTGGGCAACATAGACGCAGGCTATATTACATAGATAAAAAGTTAAAAAAAGAGTTATTGGTTTTATTAAGTGCTTTGTGCTGTCCCTTGACCTATATTGGAAAGCATGAAGCATCCTCAGAAATTAAGCGCCTGAAAAATGGTCATGCCACTTTTTCAACCACTTGGGTCTTCAGAAACCTGAAGTGATTAAAACATGCTCAAAAGCCTGAACATGTGAACAGCAAATGTTTACGCTGAAATGTATACGTTCATTCTTTTCAGCAATTTGGTAGCGTTTTTCAAAGCAGGCTTTGGAGTGGGCCAGCTCCATACCCGCCTGAAAAGAAGCCATGTGAACAAATCCTAATGTTAAGTTCCTTCAGTGAGTTTTTGGTGACTTTTTGAATTCAGTGCACAGAAAACGCAGCATGTTACAGTTCCACATAAACTGACCTGGGGTGTGTGTTTGAAATCTGTAACACGTCAACTTCTCGTGTGGGCATGTGCAGATTTTCCCCATAGAATTGCATTACATTAGATGCGAAAAATCTTCCGCTAAAATGTTTTCCACTAATAACGCTAGTAATCAGCACTTGACTGTATCAATACATTTGTGTTAAAGCCAATTACCAGGAAATTTCAAAAACAAAGCAGCTTTACTTAAATCATGACATACCAAATAGAGACGAAAACTTTAGCGTCAAAAAACGAGATAAAACACATGTTAAGAAAACACGCTCAGGAACACAATGAAAAAAACCGTAAGTTATCTAATAGGTGCAGAAATGGTGCAGAAAATCTGCAACATCAAATAGTCACTAAATACTCATCATGGAAACATAGCCTGATAGCGGCACAGACTGCCATATTTGAAGCTCCTTCATTATTCCAGTGTTGTTATGTTCTTTTTGTTCTCCATGCGCTGTTACAATGGTTGATCCTTTCTGGTTCTGCAGCTTTTCTATATGCTCATCATGACTTGGTTCCCTGACAGATCTCACATTTACTGCCTGGGTATCATGATGTGTTCCTTCCTGTCTCAGTTCTGTATTAAAGGGGTTGGTAAGTTTATCTTTAATTTAAGGCAAGGTTCACAGCTAAATGTCTGCAGACAGATGACATATGTGTAGGATGAATAGAATAGTTAAAAAATATGTTCAAGCATATGTTGGGCTGCCTCTGTCTGAATTTCGACGTATACCTCATCTTCATCCATTAGCAGAATTGGATCCAAAACTGTAGTCAGGGATGGTTTTAAAGAGGTAAAGAATCACCAGGCCAACCAATGTCAATGTGCTTCCATTGATTGATTCAGAATATTAGTCAGTATACAAGATGGGTCAGAACATTAGCATTTTAATCCAGAGCACAACGGAAGTATAAGAATGCAAGAACTGGAATAAACTTACAAACTAAGGCAAGTTAAGCAGTGCACTGGGGTCCGCGCTTGACTGCTGAACCTGCCATGCTATTGGTGAGCTGACTGGCTCTCCTGATTGATAGACAAATCCAGGGTTTGACATCAAGTGCTGTCAAATCCTGGTTAAGCAGCTGGGTACATTGAGTACCATATATGTCTCCCAAAATCTTTGCTAAAAGCTTAACAGAGACTTAAGTGGCCCAGCTCACAGACTAGCAATCGGTACTGAAGTGGGGTCAGGAAAGTTTATTCAAATCTTTATTCTTGTCCATAAAATATACCACTTGTACGTCATTACACTAACAATATTTTTTCAAATTAGACATTGCCTTTAACCTCCTTTCCCATAGTATCAAAATGTTTCATATATATCTTTTTGTCTGACCACATAATTCCAAAACAATAGATTATTTTACCACTTGGAAGAAATACAGAGACATGTAAAAGTCAAAATATTGTATATTGCCTACAGCTATTTTCTTGTATAGAAAGATGATTAAGATATGGTCCAAACAATGGTTTACAAGGTCAACAGTACAAGAACATATTGTGTCCTTAGAAAGCTGTTAGTAAAGCTGGTTAGTATCAATGGCATCTGAAATGGTGCTGGTTGCCATTTTTAGACTGGCAATTCACTACAATCTTTGTTCCAGCCAATAGAGCTAATAGAACTTCTTATATTCTGAGTTTGCTAATTATGTTAATTATACATACAGAGATAGTAATTTTTCTATAAGGAAGTACAGCCATATTGGTTGTCACTTTTGACAGCAAACTTTAATAATGAGTACAGTTTTGCCATCAGTTGACAGTCAATGACAATTAAAATCACTGCACTTTCTTAAGTCATTTTTGTTTATATCTGGAAGTAAAAGAAACATTAGTAACAAACCTTAGCCATTATTCTTATTTGCTTAACATTATCCTGATGCCAGTTATTAGTATTATTAACCCATTTCTAACGTTGGACGTAATAGTACGCCTACATCTTTCCTGGCACATGGCAACTGTTTTGAACATCTGACATGTGTCTCTAACAGCCATGGGTGTAATCGCGATCCACCCAAAGCTGTTAACTCATTAAATGCCGCTGTCAGTCTCTGACAGCAGCACTTAACTTGCGCTTCCGGGAAGCGTGGTGGAAATGCCACCCACCGGTGACCCTGTCCACATGATCGTGGGTCACCAATGGTTTGGCATGACAACCAGAGGTCTCCAGCAGACCTGTATGGTTGTCATAGCCAGATTGCTATGAGTGCCGCCCGTGTGTAGCAGAGCCGATCAGACAACTGCATCTTCTAGTCTTCCATGGTGACTATTGAAGCATGAAAAAAGTAAAAAAAATTTTTTTTAGAAGTATTTAAAAAATAAAAAAAATTATGAAACTTCAAATCGCCCCCCTTTTCCCCATTCAAAATAAAACATTTAAAAAATCAAACATACACATATTTGGTATCGCCGAGTTCAGAATTTATCAATATAAAAAACCTTATCTCTAAACGGCCTAAAAAGAAAAAAAGTCAAAACGCCAAAATTACATTTTTTTTGGTCGCCGCTATGCTGCAATAAAATGCAGTAATGGCCAATCAAAAGATTGTATCTACATCAAAATGGTATCAATAAAAACGCCTGCTTGCCGCGCGAAAAATAAGACCTCACCCAACTTCAAATCATGAAAAATGGAGACGCTACAGGTCTCAGAAAATGGTAACATTTACCAAAGTTTGGAATTTTTGTTCACCAATTAGATAAAAAAGAACCCAGACTAGGGTTGAGCGACTTTTACTTTTTTTGGATCGAGTCAGGTTTCGCGAAACCCGACTATCTGAAAAGTCGAGTCGAGTGAAATCGGCCGATTATCGCGAAAAGTCGGGGATCGAACAAAACACGAAACCCAATGCAAGTCAATGGGGAAGCATAGTCGTCAGTGGGTGGAGGCCAGGAAAACACCTACACTGCCCATTTTAATGGCAAAAACATCCATTCTAGCTACTGAACCTTGTCAATCTTAATTTACCTTATAATAATAGTTAGACATTGGAAATTGGGGGTCATTTGTCTAAAGTTGTTGGGGGTATGGCTGGTTCAAGTTTTTAGTGGGCCCAGGAAACGTGGGCTACGTCACGGCAGTGGAGCAGGGAGAGGTAAGTATTTCAACTTTGCAAGTGCTGTGATCCTGAGCAAGCAGGGGGGGCCCAGTCATTCGCATTGGCTCTGGCACAGGGCCCCTCAAAGTACGGCGGTGTGTTTGCACGGCAGGGGCGCATCCCACGGGCAGCGACACTTTTGTGTTCTATGAGGGGCCCTGTGCCAGTGACGTCGACAACGAGTATGTTCCCCACCTAATGAAGGAACTTGCACTTTCATCTGCACCTTCCTCTTTGTCCCCGTGTAAGGTGGTATAGTATGCCGGAAGGGGAACCTGACTTTCAGCAGGGTCAGATTCTGGCTGTGTAGCGTGCAAGGGGAATGTAGTGGTTTGGGTCAATGTACCAGCAGACTCATCTAGCACTGGCTAGGCAATGGGCAGGATGAGGAGGAAACACAGATATAGGCCCAAATAATAAAGTTGGCTAAATGCAGTTCAAAATTGGCAACAGGACTAACCAGGCAGCATTGCTTTGTTCAGTGGAGGACAACTGTAATGAGAGGCTGACACAGTGAGTAGGCCCTAAGTAGGCTAAATGCAGTTCAAAATTGGTAACAGTAGTAAACAGGCGGCACTGCTTTGTTCAGTGGAGGAGAACAGCAAGGAGCGGCAGACACTGTTAGTAGGCCCAACCATACTAGTAGACCAAATACAGTTTAATATTAAAAATATTTAATGAAAGCCTGAAGATAGAAGCTCAGGAAAGGAAACCAGGAGAACACCTAGGAGCGGCAGACACCGTTAGTAGGCCCCAACCAAACTAGTAGGCCAAATGCAGTTTAATATTAAAACTACTTAACGAAAGCCTGAAGATAGAAGTTCAGGAAAGGAAACCAGGAGAACACCTAGGAGCGGCAGACACCATTAGTAGGCCCCAACTAAGCTAGTAGGCCAAATGCAGTTTAATATTAAACTACTTAATGAAAGCCCGAAGATTGAAGCTCAGGAAAGAAAACCAGGAGAACACCTAGGAGCGGCAGACACCATTAGTAGACCCCAACCAAACTAGTAGGCCAAATGCAGTTTAATATTAAAACTACTTAATGAAAGCCTGAAGATAGAAGCTCAGGAAAGGAAACCAGGAGAACACCTAGGAGCGGCAGACACCTTTAGTAGGCCCCAACCAAACTAGTAGGCCAAATGCAGTTTAATATTAAAACTACTTAATGAAAGCCTGAAGATAGAAGCTCAGGAAAGGAAACCAGGAGAACACCTAGGAGCGGCAGACACCGTTAGTAGGCCCCAACAAAACTAGTAGGCCAAATGCAGTTTAATATTAAAACTACTTAAAGGGAAGGTGCCATCAAAACATTATTTTTCCAGTGATTGAAAAAATGTAAAGCATTAATGTTTAAATTTTCTTAAAAAATATTATCATTTGTTTATAATTTAGTAAAATATGAAAAATAATTTTAAAAGGTTTGGCATTTCCACTTTTAAACACTAGGGGGAGCAGCTAATGAAATTTGAAAAACCTAGTGTACAACTAGCTCACATTACTGCACTGCAGTAATTATGGGCGGAGTCTGCTGATGTGTGTGTGATGTCTCCTCTCATCCCCTTCTGGTGTTTGGTAAGGGATAAGAGAGGATGAGATTCAGGAACCCAGTGAGCAGCCATTTTGTTGGTGACTGCAAAGTTATACTGACAAGTAGACAGTCACCGAGGATGGCAGGCAGAAAGGATTCTGGGAGATACAGTTAGGGCCAGAAATATTTGGACAGTGACACAATTTTCGCGAGTTGGGCTCTGCATGCCACCACATTGGATTTGAAATGAAACCTCTACAACAGAATTCAAGTGCAGATTGTAACGTTTAATTTGAAGGGTTGAACAAAAATATCTGATAGAAAATGTAGGAATTGTACACATTTCTTTACAAACACTCCACATTTTAGGAGGTCAAAAGTAATTGGACAAATGAACATAACCCAAACAAAATATTTTTATTTTCAATATTTTGTTGCAAATCCTTTGGAGGCAATCACTGCCTTAAGTCTGGAACCCATGGACATCACCAAACGCTGGGTTTCCTCCTTCTTAATGCTTTGCCAGGCCTTTACAGCCACAGCCTTCAGGTCTTGCTTGTTTGTGGGTCTTTCCGTCTTAAGTCTGGATTTGAGCAAGTGAAATGCATGCTCAATTGGGTTTAGATCTGGAGATTGACTTGGCCATTGCAGAATGTTCCACTTTTTGGCACTCATGAACTCCTGGGTAGCTTTGGATGTATGCTTGGGGTCATTGTCCATCTGTACTATGAAGCGCCGTCCAATCAACTTTGCAGCATTTGGCTGAATCTGGGCTGAAAGTATATCCTGGTACACTTCAGAATTCATCCGGCTACTCTTGTCTGCTCTTATGTCATCAATAAACACAAGTGACCCAGTGCCATTGAAAGCCATGCATGCCCATGCCATCACGTTGCCTCCACCATGTTTTACAGAGGATGTGGTGTGCCTTGGATCATGTGCCGTTCCCTTTCTTCTCCAAACTTTTTTCTTCCCATCATTCTGGTACAGGTTGATCTTTGTCTCATCTGTACATAGAATACTTTTCCAGAACTGAGCTGGCTTCTTGAGGTTTTTTTCTGCAAATTTAACTCTGGCCTGTCTATTTTTGGTATTGATGAATGGTTTGCATCTAGATGTGAACCCTTTGTATTTACTGTCATGGAGTCTTCTCTTTACTGTTGACTTAGAGACAGATACACCTACTTCACTGAGAGTGTTCTGGACTTCAGTTGATGTTGTGAACGGGTTCTTCTTCACCAAATTAAGTATGCGGCGATCATCCACCACTGTTGTCATCCGTGGACGCCCAGGCCTTTTTGAGTTCCCAAGCTCACCAGTCAATTCCTTTTTTCTCAGAATGTACCCAACTGTTGATTTTGCTACTCCAAGCATGTCTGCTATCTCTCTGATGGATTTTTTCTTTTTTTTCAGCCTCAGGATGTTCTGCTTCACCTCAATTGAGAGTTCCTTTGACCGCATGTTGTCTTCTCACAGCAACAGCTTCCAAATGCAAAACCACACACCTGGAATCCACCCCTGACCTTTTAACTACTTCATTGATTACAGGTTAACGAGGGAGACGCCTTCAGAGTTAATTGCAGCTCTTAGAGTCCATTGTCCGATTACTTTTGGTCCCTTGAAAAAGAGGACGCTATGCATTACAGAGCTATGATTCCTAAACCCTTTCTCCGATTTGGATGTGGAAACTATCATATTGCAGCTGGGAGTGTGCACTTTCAGCCCATATTATATATTTAATTGTATTTCTGAACATGTTTTTGTAAACAGCTAAAATAACAAAACTTGTGTCACTGTCCAAATATTTCTGGCCCTAACTGTATGTGGTGGAGGGAACAGGGTGACAGCAGCGCAGAGTATTTCAGGAGAGCAGTGTGCTGGTCTATGGGGGGGCACCATGTTCAGTGCGCGGAGCAGCCAGGGATTGTACATAGAGCGCTGTCTTTTATACACATGGATGGACCGTCTCTTCAGAAATCCAGAAACATTTCTGAGGATTGATGGCCTGTTCTGATCCAGACTTTGCATGCAAAGACCCCATTCCCCTCCTCAGATCCTGTCTTCTCGATCCTGTCCTGGCAATGTGTAAAAGCGAGGTGACAGGCACAGTTTAGCCATATAGTAACAATAAAAATGAGATGCCTCTCTTCAGCTGCCTCACCAGCCCTCCCCTGAAGGCACCTAACTGGAGGTCATGCTGTCCCCTCTATTACCCCAGACCCGTGTGCAGCTGCTCAGCCAGAACAACCCTAGAATGGGTCCGCTTTATGAAGATAATACTGCCATAGTGTTCTCACATAATACCGCCATATATATCACACATAATACTGTCCTATAGTTCTCACATAATACCATCATATAGATTGCAAATAACGACGCCATAGTGTTCTCACATAATACCGACATATAGATCTCACATAATACCGCCATATAGATCACACATTATATTGCCATATAAATCACGCATAATACCGCCATATAGAGCACACAATACCACCATATAGAGCACACATAATACTGTCCTATAGTTCTCACATAATACCATCATATAGATCGCAAATAATGACGCCATAGTGTTCTCACATAATACTGCCATATAGATCTCACATAATACCGCTGTATAAGGCACACATAATACCTCCATGTAAAGCACACATAATACCGCCATTTAGAGCACACATAATACCGCCATATAGAGCACACATAATACCGCCATATAGATCACACATATTACCGCCATACAGAGCACACATAATACTGCCATACAGAGCACACAATACCTCAATATACTTCACACATAATACCGCCAAATACTTCACACATAATACCGCCATATAGATCTCACATAATACCACCATATACATCACACATAATACCGCCATATACATCACACATAATACCGCCATATACTTCTCACATAACGACGCCATATAGATCACACATAACGGGGGAGAGGAGTACATAGGATAGGATTAGATACACAGCTCAGCAGTCAGTATCACACAGGACAGTATTAGATACACAGCTCAGTCAGTATCATACAGGATAGGATTAGATACATGGCTCAGCCGTCAGTATCACAAAGGATAGCATTAGATACACAGCTCAGCAGTCAATATCACAGGGGAGGATTAGATACACATCTCAGCACAGTATAACACAGGGTAGGATTAGATACAAGGCTCAGCACAGTATCACACAGGATAGGATTAGATACATGGCTCAGCAGACAGCATCACACAGGAGAGGATTAGATACACGTCTCAGCACATTATCACACAGGGTAGGATTAGATACATGGCTCAGCAGACAGCATCACACAGGAGAGGATTAGATACACGTCTCAGCACAGTATCACACAGGCTAGGATTAGATACACGGCTTAGCAGACAGTATCACACAGGAAAGGATTAGATACACGTCTCAGCATAGTATCACACAGGATAGGATTAGATACATGGCTCAGCAGACAGCATCACACAGGAGAGGATTAGATACAAGGCTCAGCACAGTATCACACAGGATAGGATTAGATACATGGCTCAGCAGACAGTATCACACAGGATAGGATTAGATACACGGCTCAGCGGACAGTATCACACAGGAGAGGATTAGCTACACGGCTCAGCAGACAGTATCACACAGGAGAGGATTAGATACATGGCTCAGCACACAGTATCCCACAGGAGAGGATTATATACACATCTCAGCACAGTATCACACAGGGTAGGATTAGATACAAGGCTCAGCACAGTGTCACACAGGATAGGATTAGATACATGGCTCAGCAGACAGCATCACACAGGAGAGGATTAGATACACATCTCAGCACAGTATCACACAGGGTAGGATTAGATACGTCTCAGCACAGTATCACACAGGGTAGGATTAGATACATGGCTCAGCAGACAGTATCTCACAGGAGAGGATTAGATACACAGCTCAGCAAAGTATCACACAGGACAGGATTAGATACACAGCTCAGCACAGTATCACACAGGATAGGATTAGATACACAGCTCAGTCAGTATCACACGGGATAGGATTAGATACACAGCTCAGTCAGTATCACACAGGATAGGATTACATACATGGCTCAGCAGAGAGAGGATTAGATACACGTCTCAGCAAAGCAGCACACAGGAGAGGATTAGATATATGGCTCAGTCAGTATCACACAGGATAGGATTAGATGCACGGCTCAGCAGACAGTATCACACAGGAGAGGAGTAGATACACAGCACAGTAACACACATGGGAGGAGATACACTGCTCAGAGTCAGCACCACAAAGGAGAGGATTATATTGCCTCTCCCCCTCCCCATTGATACTTACTTCACGGCTCCCTGCTGAGTCCTTTCTCCCTCCCGTCCATGGTCTCCTCCTTCTTCTCCTCTTATAACCGCAGGGCTCCTGCGATTATCCTGGGAAGCTGGAGCTCACAGCACACTGTGAGCTCCAGGAAGATGACGCTGATCTCCTGCCTCTGCTGTGGTGTGGACGGCTCAGGGGGCGTGGCCAGACCAGAGCAGAGAGCAGCACAATGTAAACTATACGGTCGGCTCCCGACCGCAGATCTCTATGCCCAGGGCTGCTGTATTTGCAGAGTGTAAGTGTCGTGTGTTAGGAGTCGAGTTTCCTCTGCTGCACAGGGGGAATCTCGATCCGTGTCTGCTGCGGTCTCCCATTCAGCATCGGCCGCAGTGGGGTCTGCTCAGCGGAGATGTCGCTCCCAGCATCTCGCTGAGGCTGATTCTGTGCATAGGGTCACTACTGCCTTTCCTGGCTTTCCTATGGTACCCTGCACTGATCTGCGGCGAGCAGTCCTCTCTGGGACTAAGTCCTTATTTACACACACTGAGCATGCCCAGGGCAAGGTCTCCCATTGGAGGTCGAGGGTCACATGCTCAGGTACTGCAGCGCATCCCATTGGTCCTCCAGGAAGGTCCTGAAAGGGCAAAACTTCGGTAGCAGCTTCCTGTGCTGCAACTATATAAGCTGCGCATGACCGCACGGCCATGCGCTAGTATTGTCTTAACTTATGTGCTTTGCGCCAGTGTGGTCACATGTGTGTGTGTTCAGGGACCCGGCTGAAATAAGCCCCTAGAATGCTGGTTCCTCCGGCGAGGAGATTGAGTCTGAGTGTATTCAGGGACCCGGCTGAAATAAGCCCCTAGAATGCTGGCTCCTCCGGCGAGGAGTTTTGTGTATTTGCGTGACCACTGACTGCTCTCTGTTTGGGAAGTTAGCCTGTGCTTCTGTGGAGTCTAACAGGGCACAGTGCTTTCCTTTCACGGCTACTCAGTGAATTAACTGAGTTAGTCTATACCGCTATATAGCTCCGCCGTTTGCTACCCCGGGCTGCGAACGCACCAATATCAATAAACATCTCTATTTACTCGGTGCGTTCCGCTAGCCTTAACAGAATACTAGCGCCAGGGTCTGGCTAGTAAATGGCGGACATTCAGCAATCTTTGCGGTATATCCAGCAGCTGGAGGGTAGGTTGGCGGCTCTCGAGAGCTCAACTTCAGCTGTGGATGTTACCGCAGTTGCTGTACAGGCTGCTAGCGTGGCTGCAGCAACCTTGTCCACTGCCACCCCTGTTCCGACATTATCTCACCTCCCGCTGCCAGAAAAATTTTCTGGAAATAGCAAAACTTGTAGGGGATTCGTGAGTCAGTGCTCTATTCACCTTGAGCTCCTGGCTGCACGTTTTCCTACAGAGCGGGCTAAGGTGGGATTTATTGTGTCTCTCTTGTCGGACAGGGCGTTGGAGTGGGCTACGCCGCTGTGGGAGCGTGGTGATCATGTGGTGCAGCACGGATGTTCCTGAGCACTCTGAAACAGGTCTTTTTAGGACCTCAAGTCACCCATGACACAGCGCTCCAACTACTGGCATTAACTCAGGGTGAGTCCTTGGTCAGCCATTTTTCCGTCCGCTTCCGTACTTTAGCTTCCGAGCTGGAGTGGTCGGATAAAGCCCTTATCCCCATATTTTGGAGGGGCCTGGCTGACCACGTTAAGGACGCTCTGGCCACTAGGGAGATTCCTGCCACACTGGAGGAGTTAATAACTGTCTCTACTCGTATTGACCTCCGTTTTAACGAGCGGAGGTTGGAGCGAGCCCAGTGTAGGCAGAGGTTTCGGCTGGCTCCCACCTTCGCCAAACCTTTGGAATCTCCAGTCCAGGCATCCGAGTCACATGAGGCCTTAGAGGTGACACGAGCGGGATCCAAGTCTCAGTCCGCCCGTGCACATAAGGTCCGTCCTGTTTGCCAGCAGTCAGGACATCTTGCCTCCAAGGGTCCTCAGCGGTCGGGGAAACGTCAGCGTCTAGTGGCAGTTGGAGGAGGTACACTAGACACGACGACGTTTGCCTCAAAGTTGTCCTTCAAGGGGACAATTACCATAGGCCCATCCACTCTTATGGTCGAGCTATGCGTGGATTCTGGGGCAGAGGGTAACTTTATGTCTTCCGCTTTTGCCCAGCGTCACGCAATACCCTTGGTGATGCTCGCCAAGCCAATAACCGTTCGAGTGGTAAATAAGTCAACACTACCTTCACAGATTACCCACCAAACCATTCCTTTCACGCTATCTGTGTCTCCATCACATCAGGAGATAATCTCCCTATTAGTCATTCCTGAGGGAATTGATGAGGTCCTGTTGGGGATACCATGGCTTCGCTACCATTCTCCTCATATTGAGTGGTCCTCTGGGAGAATTTTGGGATGGAGTAAATCCTGCGAGGGTAGATGTCATAGGGAGTGCGTTCAGGTTGCTACTACACAGGTACCCGCAGATCTTTCCTCTTTCCCCAAGCACTATTGGCCCTATGCAGACGTGTTCTCCAAAAGAGCTGCGGAGACCCTTCCGCCTCACCGCCCCTATGACTGTCCTATTGACCTCTTGCCTGGTGCTGAGCCTCCCCGGGGTCGAGTCTATCCGTTATCTCTCCTGGAGACGGAGGCAATGTCCCAGTACATCCAAGAGAATCTGGCAAGAGGATTCATTAGGAAGTCAGTGTCACCGGCAGGGGCTGGGTTCTTCTTCGTACAGAAGAAGACTGGAGACTTACGTCCATGCATAGACTACAGGGGTCTTAACGCCATCACCGTTAAGAACAAGTACCCATTACCCCTGATATCTGAGCTTTTTGATAGGCTACGGGGAGCAAGGGTATTTACAAAGTTAGATCTGCGGGGTGCTTACAACCTGATTCGCATCCGTGAGGGGGATGAATGGAAGACGGCTTTTAACACCAGGGATGGGCACTATGAATATCTGGTGATGCCCTTCGGGCTCTGTAATGCCCCAGCCGTTTTCCAAGACTTTGTGAACGACATCTTCCGGGATATGCTCACCACCTCGGTCGTAGTCTATCTGGATGATATTCTCATCTACTCTCCAGATATTGACTCCCATCGGAGAGATGTTCGCAAAGTCTTCGACCTCTTACGGGTAAACTCCCTCTACGCCAAGTTGGAGAAGTGTGTGTTTGAGCAGGAGTCCTTGCCTTTCCTTGGTTATATCATCTCTGCCCAGGGTTTGGCTATGGATCCTGCCAAGCTACAGGCTGTAATGGACTGGCAGGAACCCCATTCTCTTAAAGCGGTGCAGCGCTTTATGGGGTTCATTAATTACTATCGCCAGTTCATTCCACACTTCTCAACTTTGGTAGCTCCCTTGGTTGCCCTCACCAAGAAGGGAGCAAATCCCAAGTTGTGGTCAGAGGAGGTCTCCAAGGCTTTTCTCTCGATTAAGTCACACTTCGCTAGCGCTCCCATCCTACATCGCCCCGATGTAGATAAACCATTTATCTTGGAGGTGGATGCCTCATCCGTTGGTGTTGGAGCAGTCCTTTTCCAAAAGGATGCTCAAGGTCGGAAGCATCCTTGCTTCTTCTTCTCCAAGACCTTCACACCAGCGGAGAGGAATTATTCCATCGCAGAGGACATTTGGAAGGATGGACCGCAGACAGACTTACTAGGCGTAAAATAAAAAAGGATGCTCTATGCAGTTTTAAATAGGTTCCAGGGGTACACAGGCAGCATTGGTGTGGTCAGCGGAGGGCAATTGGAAGGAGGGACCGCAGACAGACTTACTAGGCCTAAACTAAAAATGATGCTCTATGTAGGTTTAACCCCTTACCAACCTTTGACGCACCGTATGCGTCATGAAAACCTGTGCCATTCCGACCTGTGACGCAGCATATGCGTTATGGCCGGATTGGGCTCCTGCAGGCCGGGTGAAAGGGTTAACTGTAATTTCACCTGACCTGCAAGGACAGGAGGAGTTGTACTTTAGCCCAGGGGGGGGTGGCTTCACCCCCCCCGTGGCTACGATCGCTCTGATTGGCGGTTGACAGTGAAACGGCCAATCAGAGCGATTTGTAATATTTCACCTAAAAAACTGGTGAAATATTACAATCCAGCCATGGCCGATGCTGCAATATCATCGGCCATGGCTGGAAACACTGTTGTGCCCCCACCCCACCGATTGCCCCCCCAGCCCCCCGATCTATGGTCCGCTCCCCTCCGTCCTGTGCTCCGCTCCCCCGTCCTCCTGTCTGCTCCCCCCATGCTCCAATCCCACCCCCCGTGCTCCAATCCACCCCCCCATGCTCCGATCCACCCCCCCGTGTTCCGATCCACCCCCCGTGTTCCGATCCACCCCCCCATGCTCCGATCCACCCCCCCGTGCTCCCCCCCCACGCCATCATACTTACCAAGCCTCCCGGGGTCCGTCCGTCTTCTTTCCTGGGCGCCGCCATCTTCCAAAATGGCGGGCGCATGCGCAGTGCGCCCGCCGAATCTGCCGGCCGGCAGATTCGTTCCAATGTGAATTTTGATCACTGTGATAAAACCTCACAGTGATCAAAATAAAAAAAACAGTAAAGGACCCCCCCTTTGTCACCCCCATGGGTAGGGACAATAATAAAATAAAGAATTTTTTTTTTCCACTAAGGTTGGAGTTAGAACTAGGGTTAGGGTTAGGGTTTCGGTATGTGCACACGTATTCTGGTCCTCTGCGGATTTTTCCGCAGCAGATTTTGATAAATCCGCAGTGCTAAACCGCTGTGGATTTATCGCGGATTTACCGCGGTTTTTCTGCGCATTTCACTGCGGTTTTACAACTGCAATTTTCTATTGGAGCAGTTGTAAAACCGCTGCGGAATCCGCAGAAAGAAGTGACATGCTGCGGAATGTAAACTGCTGCGTTTCCGTGCAGTTTTTCTGCAGCATGTGTACAGCAATTTTTGTTTCCCATAGGTTTACATTGAACTGTAAACTCATGGGAAACTGCTGCGGATCCGCAGTGTTTTCCGCAGCGTGTGCACATACCTTTAGAATTAGGCTATGTGCACACGGTGCGGATTTGGCTAAGGATTTGCAGCAGTGTTCTATCAGGTTTACAGTACAATCCCAAGAATTAAAAAAAATTTTTAACCTTTATTAATGTAATCTTATAAAAAGTATTAGATACCAACTATGTGCACAACCACACCATCACCAAGATTAACAACATCCCATAGGAAAGGCCAAGTTGGTGCCAATCCCTACACTAAACTACAATGACCCTACCTGACCAGCGGAGGTTGGCACCCTATAACACCTGCGCAATGGCGCCCCCGCTCCTCGTCGACTCTCCCTGCTAACCCTAGTGGGCCCTACTGGGGTCAGGGAACCGAAAACGACAAGTATACAGTGCAAATCAGAAATGATGGGTCAATAGCAGTTACCCAGAAACCCTATTTTGCTAGCTGCACTACACCTTCCTAGTCGCAGGGGTCGACACCCTAATTGCCAATGGTGCCTCCGCTCCACGATGGCTACACTTTTCTTACCCTATAATAACAACATAAAGGGCAGGCAGGATGTTAAACAAAAATTTAGAGGCATATATCCCGAGGATATGCGATGTCTGTTTGATAATGGGGTGTACTTCCTCTCCTTTTACCTATAGACCGTGCTGATCATTCATACTCCATATATTCCAAAGTCATCTGAATTTAGCATATACATAGATCAATACCAAAACAAAACAATAAATAATACAAGAGATCATAAAGTTCAATGACTTCCAAGTAACATGACCTCTCACATTGCAGATGTTAAAGGTATAAGTAAAAGACAACAATAATCCTAGAGTATGAGCACATACTGGAAAGACACAATCCTCCTACGGCCTAAACCACATCAGTATGGTCAATAGAACATAAATAACCATGATACCCCCTTTTAATTAACTCAACGCATTTCCCCTCAGTCTTTAAAACGCACACGGTATGACATGTGTCTGGGAGCACCATATCCACGAGGGATTGGCCTGATGGTGATACAGATCATTTCATTCACCGGCACCATCTATGAAGGAAGCTAAGTAACCCTATGTTTTATTTGATAAACTCCTGATGAACCTCCGGTTATATGCGGAGGGGAAACGCGTTGAGTTAATTAAAAGGGGGTATCATGGTTATTTATGTTCTATTGACCATACTGATGTGGTTTAGGCCGTAGGAGGATTGTGTCTTTCCAGTATGTGCTCATACTCTAGGATTATTGTTGTCTTTTACTTATACCTTTAACATCTGCAATGTGAGAGGTCATGTTACTTGGAAGTCATTGAACTTTATGATCTCTTGTATTATTTATTGTTTTGTTTTGGTATTGATCTATGTATATGCTAAATTCAGATGACTTTGGAATATATGGAGTATGAATGATCAGCACGGTCTATAGGTAAAAGGAGAGGAAGTACACCCCATTATCAAACAGACATCGCATATCCTCGGGATATATGCCTCTAAATTTTTGTTTAACATCCTGCCTGCCCTTTATGTTGTTATTATAGGGTAAGAAAAGTGTAGCCATCGTGGAGCGGGGGCACCATTGGCAATTAGGGTGTCGACCCCTGCGACTAGGAAGGTGTAGTGCAGCTAGCAAAATAGGGTTTCTGGGTAACTGCTATTGACCCATCATTTCTGATTTGCACTGTATACTTGTCGTTTTCGGTTCCCTGACCCCAGTAGGGCCCACTAGGGTTAGCAGGGAGAGTCGACGAGGAGCGGGGGCGCCATTGCGCAGGTGTTATAGGGTGCCAACCTCCACTGGTCAGGTAGGGTCATTGTAGTTTAGTGTAGGGATTGGCACCAACTTGGCCTTTCCTATGGGATGTTGTTAATCTTGGTGATGGTGTGGTTGTGCACATAGTTGGTATCTAATACTTTTTATAAGATTACATTAATAAAGGTTAAAAAAAATTTTTAATTCTTGGGATTTTTCTGTGAGCTTTTGTACTTATACCCAAGTTTATATTTTTTCTCTGGAAAAAGGTTTACAGTACCATGTAAACATATGGAAAATCAAATCCGCTGTGCCCATGGTGCGGAAAATACCGTGCGGAAACGCTGCGTTGTATTTTTCGCAGCAGGTCAATTCTTTGTGCGGATTCCGCAGCATTTTACACCTGTTCCTCAATAGGAATCCACAGGTGAAATCCGCACAAAAAACACTGGCTATCCGCGGTAAATCCACAGGTAAAACGCAGTGCCTTTTACCCGCTGATTTTTAAAAAATGGTGCTGAAAAATCTCACACGAATCTGCAACGTGGGCACATAGCCTTAGGGTTAGGGTTGGAATTAGGGTTGTGGTTAGGGTTAGGGGTGTGTTGAGGTTAGGGTTGTGGTTAGGGGTGTGTTGGGGTTAGGGTTGTAATTAGGGTTATGGCTAAAGTTGGGATTAGGGTTAGGGGTGTGTTGGGGTTAGTGTTGGAGGTAGAATTGAGGGGTTTCCACTGTTTAGGCACATCAGGGGTCTCCAAACGCAACATGGCGCCACCATTGATTCCAGCCAATCTTGTATTCAAAAAGTCAAATGGTGCTCCCTCACTTCCGAGCCCCGACGTGTGCCCAAACAGTGATTTACCCCCACATATGGGGTACCAACATACTCAGGACAAACTGTGCAACAATTATTGGGGTCCAATTTCTCCTGTTACCCTTGAGAAAATAAAAAATTGCTTGCTAAAACATCATTTTTGAGGAAAGAAAAATGATTTTTTATTTTCACGGCTCTGCGTTGTAAACGTCTGTGAAGCACTTGGGTGTTCAAAGTGCTCACCACATATCTAGATAAGTTCCTTGGGGGGTCTAGTTTAGAAAATGGGGTCACTTGTGGGGGGTTTCTACTATTTAGCCACATCAGGGGCTCTGCAAACGCAACGTGACGCCCGTAGAGCATTCCATCAAAGTCTGCATTTCAAAACGTCACTACTTTACTTCCGAGCCCCGGCATGTGCCCAAACAGTAGTTTACCCCCACATATGGGGTATCACCGTACTCAGGAGAAACTGGACAACAAATATTGGGGTCAAATTTCTCCTGTTACCCTTGGGAAAATTAAAAAATTCTGGGCTAAAAAATTATTTTTGAGGAAAGAAAACTTATTTATTATTTTCACGGCTCTGCGTTATAAACTTCTGTGAAGCACTTGGGGGTTGAAAGTGCTCACCACATATCTAGATAAGTTCCTTTCAGGGTCTAGTTTCCAAAATGGGGTCACTTGTGGGGGGTTTCTACTGTTTAGCCACATCAGGGGCTCTGCAAACGCAACGTGATGCCCGTAGACCATTCCATCAAAGTCTGCATTTCAAAACGTCACTACTTCACTTCCGAGCCCCGGCATGTGCTCAAACAGTGGTTTACCCCCACATATGGGGTATCAGCATACTTAGGAGAAACTGGACAACAACTTTTGGGGTCTAATTTCTCCTGTTACTCTTGGGAAAATAAAAAATTGTGGGCTAAAAAATCATTTTTGAGAAAAGAATTTTTTTTTTTTTCATGGCTCTGCGTTATAAACTTCTGTGAAGCACTTGAGTGTTCAAAGTGCTCACCACACATCTAGATTAGTTCCTTAGGGGGTCTAGTTTCCAAAATGGGGTCACTTGTGGGGGATCTCCAATGTTTATGCACACAGGTGCTCTCCAAACGCGACATGGTGTCCGCTAATGATTGGAGCTATTTTTCCATTTAAAAAGCCAAATGGCGTGCCTTCCCTTCCTAGCCCTGCCGTGCGCCCAAACAGTGGTTTATCCCCACATATGGAGTATCTGCATACTCAGGACAAACTGGACAACAACATTTGGGGTCCAATTTCTCCTATTACCCTTGGCAAAATAGGAAATTCCAGGCTAAAAATCATTTTTGAGGAAAGAAAAATTATTTTTTATTTTCATGGCTCTGCGTTATAAACTTCTGTGAAGCACCTGGGGGTTTAAAGTGCTCAGTATGCATCTAGATAAGTTCCTTGGGGGGTCTAGTTTCCAAAATGGGGTCACTTGTGGGGGAGCTCCAATGCTTAGGCACACAGGGGCTCTCCAAACGCGACATGGTGTCCGCTAACAATTGGAGCTAATTTTCCATTCAAAAAGTCAAAAGGCGCGCCTTCCCTTCCGAGCCCTGCTGTGTGTCCAAACAGTGGTTTACCCCCACATGTGAGGTATTGACGTACTCGGGAGAAATTGCCCAACAAATTTTACAATCCATTTCATCCTATTGCCCATGTAAAAATGAAAAAATTGAGGCGAAAAAATTTTTTTTGTGAAAAAAAGTACTTTTTCATTTTTACAGATCAATTTGTGAAGCACCTGAGGGTTTAAAGTGCTCACTAGGCATCTAGATAAGTTCCTTGGGAGGTCTAGTTTCCAAAATGGGGTCACTTGTGGGGGAGCTCCAATGTTTAGGCACACAGGGTCTCTCCAAACGCGACATGGTGTCCGTTAACGATGGAGATAATTTTTCATTCAAAAAGTCAAATGGCGCTCCTTCCCTTCCGAGCCTTACCATGTGCCCAAACAGTGGTTTAGCCCCACATGTGAGGTATTTGTGTACTCAGGAGAAATTGCCCAACAAATTTTAGATCCATTTTATCCTGTTGCCCATGTGAAAATGAAAAAATTGAGGCTAAAAGAATTTTTTTGTGAAAAAAAAGTACTTTTTCATTTTTACGGATCAATTTGTGAAGCACCTGGGGGTTTAAAGTGCTCACTATGCATCTAGATAAGTTCCTTGGGGCGTCTAGTTTCCAAAATGGGGTCACTTGTGGGGGAGCTCCAATTTTTAGGCACACGGGGGTTCTCCAAACGCGACATGGTGTCCGCTAAATAGTGCAGCCAATTTTTCTTTCAAAAAGTCAAATGGCGCTCCTTCCCTTCCAAGCCCTGCCGTGCGCCCAAACAGTGGTTTACCCCCACATATGAGGGATCAGCGTACTCAGGACAAATTGGACAACAAATTTCGTGGATCAGTTTCTCCATTTACCATTGGGAAAATAAAAAAAATTGTTGCGAAAAGATCATTTTTGTGACTAAAAAGTTAAATGTTCATTTTTTCCTTCCATGTTGCTTCTGCTGTTGTGAAGCACCTGAAGGGTTAATAAACTTCTTGAATGTGGTTTTTTTGCACCTTGAGGGGTGCAGTTTTTAGAATGGTGTCACTTTTGGGTATTTTCAGCCATATGGACCCCTCAAACTGACTTCAAATGTGAGATGGTCCCTAAAAAAATGGTTTTGTAAATTTCGTTGTAAAAATGAGAAATTGCTGGTCAAATTTTAACCCTTATAACTTCCTAGGAAAAAAAAATTTTGTTCCCAAAACTGTGCTGATGTAAAGTAGACATGTGGGAAATGTTATTTATTAACTATTTTGTGTCACATAACTCTCTGGTTTAACAGAATAAAAATTCAAAATGTGAAAATTGCAAAATTTTCAAAATTTTCGCCAAATTTCCATTTTTATCACAAATAAACACAGAACTTATTGACCTAAATTTACCACTAACATGAAACCCAATATGTCACGAAAAAAAAATCTCAGAACCGCTAGGATCCATTGAAGCGTTCCTGAGTTATTACCTCATAAAAGGACACTGGTCAGAATTGCAAAAAACGGCCAGGTCTTTAAGGTCAAAATAGGCTGGGTCATGAAGGGGTTAAATAGGTTCCTGGGGTACACAGGCAGCATTGGTGTGGTCAGCGGAGTACAATTGGAAGGAGGGACCGCAGACAAACTTACTAGGCCTTAAATAAAAAAGTAGGCTTGATACAGGTTTAAATAGGTTCCAGGGGTACACAGGCAGCATTGGTGTGGTCAGCGGAGGACAATTGGAAGGAGGGACCGCAGACAGACTTACTAGGCCTAAACTAAAAAAAGGATGCTCTATGCAGTTTTAAATAGGTTCCAGGGGTACACAGGCAGCATTGGTGTGGTCAGTGGAGGACAATTGGAAGGAGGGACCACAGACAGACTTACTAGGCCTAAAATAAAAAAGTTGGCTCGATGCAGGTTTAAATAGGTTCCAGGGGTACACAGGCAGCATTGGTGTGGTCAGTGGAGGACAATTGGAAGGAGTGTCTGACACAGTAGTCCAAAATAATAAATTGATGTTTATGTATGGAAAAAAAAAACAAATAAACAGGTGGCATACCTAGGTACAGGGGTGGGCTCCTCTGCTGACTTGCAAACAGTGGTATTTGGAGCAAAGTATTAACTGGTGTAAATGTAGGACAGGGCCCCAGTATATTATTAGTAGCATCATACATGTCAGCAAATTGGTATTGGCAGTGCCATTGAAGGATTTAACCGCATAGACTAAACAGTGGTGCAGCAGTGAGAGATAATTTTGCAAGTGGTAGAGCACTGTTTGAGCTGGGGGGGAAAACACTCTCTTGTGGCCGACGGTAGTGGCCCAGGGCCACTCATGTTACAACGGTGTGTCTGACGTTGGGTGCGCACCACCACCGCCAGAGACACTTCATTGTACTATGAGGGATCCAGTGGCAGTGCCGTCGACCAAAAGTGGGCACACCCACCTCTTCAGACAAACGGCACTCTCACGGGTGCTTGCACCAAGTAGTGACCACGGCTCCGTGGGGGGAGTTAGCCCATTTAGGGAGGTGTAAACATGTTGTATGCTGGACAAACAGCAGCTGCAAATTAAGAGATTGGAGCAGTCAGTAAGAGGAGGCCAAAAGCAAGACATTTTTCAGGCAAGCTGTCAGCAGGAGAAGGTGGGGCAAAATAATTCACAACCTGGTCAGAAAACCCCTCTGTCCAACGCCACTTCGGATTTGTGCACCTCTAACACCTCTGCCATGTTGTCCCCTACGGCTCGTGTGAGAACCATCACCGCCGCTGTGTGCTGGGAATGCCTGAACCAAACAGTCTACAAGAGTTGCTTGTTTGGTAGTCAATATTTGCTCAAGGTTCTCATGTGGCATGATATTTTGCAATTTCCCTTCATAGTGTGGATCAGGGAGGCAGGCCAACCAGTAATCGTCATCGGTCATCATTTTGATAATGCGGGGGTCCCTTTTTAGGATACGCAAGGCATAATCCGCCATGTGGGCCAATGTTCCAGGTGTCAATTCACTGCTTGTGCTGGGTTGAGGAGCACTTTCTGGCAAATCAACATCACTTGTCTCCCTCAAAAACCCTGTACCTGACCTTTCAACACCACCAGTTTCTATTGCCCCCTGAGAAGCTTCCTCCTCCCATAAATATTCATCCCCATCATCCTCCTCCTCTTCGTTCGCCACCTCATTCAGGAGACTTCCTTGAGCAGACAGTGGCTGACTGTCATCAAGGCTACCCTCGTCCTCGGCTGCAGACGCCTGCTCCTTTATGTGCATCAAACTTTGCATCAGCAGGCGCATTAGGGGGGTGCTCATGCTTATGATGGCATCGTCTGCACTAACCAGTCGCGTGCATTCCTCAAAACACTGAAGGACTTGACACAGATCTTGTTGCTTCAACCACTGCACACCTGACAACTCCATGTCTGCCATCCAACTGCCTGCCCATGTATGTGTATCTTCCCACAAATACATAACAGCACGCCTCTGTTCGCACAGTCTCTGAAAAATGTGGAGTGTGGAGTTCCACCTTGTTGCAACATCGATGACTAGGCGGTGCTGGGGAAGATTCAAAGATCGCTGATGTTTCTGCATACGGCTGGAGTGTACGGGCGAACGTCGGATATTCGAGCAAAGTCTTTGGACCTTCAGGAGCAGGGCGGGTAACCCTGGATAACTTTTCAGGAAGCACTGCACCTCCAGGTTCAAGGTGTGAGCCAAGCAAGGAATGTGTTTCAGTTGTGAAAGGGCTATGGCAGCCATAAAATTCCTTCCATTATCACTGAGTACCTTGCCTGCCTCAAGATGTACACTGCCCAGCCATGCAAGAAGTCAGACAGAACTTCCGCGGTGTGTCTGTTGTCGCCCAATCATTTCATTTCCAACACAGCCTGCTGACGCTTCCCAAAAGCTGTTCCATAATGGGACACCATGATTGCAACACTGGCAGCTGCGGATGGAGTGGTTGTGCGACTGCGCTCTGTGGACGAGCTTTCACTTCTGGAGGAGGAGGAGGAGGGGCTAATGCCTACAGCCAACTATTTCCTAGACCGTGGGCTAGGCAGAACTGTCCCAATATTGCTGTCCCCTGTGGACCCTGCATCCATCACATTAACCCAGTGTGCCATGATGGACACGTAACGTCCCTGGTCATGCCTACTGGTCCATGCATCTGTTGTGAGTTGCACCTTTCTACTGACGGATTGCCTGAGTGCATGGACAATGCGGTCTTTGACATGCTGGTGGAGGGCTGGGATGGCTTTTCTCGCAAAAAAGTGTCGACTGGGTAGGTCATAGCGTGGTACTGCATAGGCCATCAGGGCTTTGAAAGCTTCACTTTCAACCAACCGGTAGGGCATCATCTCTAACGAGATTAGTCTAGCAATGTGGGCGTTCAAACCCTGTGTACGCGGATGAGAGGATAAGTACATCCTTTTCCTAAGGAGAGTCTCTTGTAGGGTGAGCTGGGCTGGAGAGCTGCATATGGTGGAACTAGCGGTGGTGGTGGTGGTGGACATGGTCCTTGAGCATTTCTTACAGATCACTTTGCACCGATCATTCGGATCTTGGTTTAAAAATTGCCAGACTTCACTCTTCCTACTATCGAATACCTTTTCAGGCATTGCACACTCAGCTACTGTAACCGGATGACCACGCTGTCCTACAACTGTTTTTGGTTTTGACACAGGTTTTTGGCAGATACGGGCCTGCCAGATGAAAGCTGATGTTGATGCCTGCTGCGGCTCCTCCTCCTCCGCTTCAGAGCTACTGCCAGCGGCACACTGTTTCCCCAATGGCTGCCAATCGGGGTCAACAACTTGGTCATCTATCACCTCCTCTTATATGTCCGGTGAACCTTCCTCTGTGTCACCGTGTAAGCCGGTGCTATAGCGTTCTGGACGGGGTACTATAGTCTCATCAGGGTCAGATTCTGGATCAGTACACTGCGAGGGCAATGTTGTGATCTGAGTCAATGGAACAGCATAATAATATAGCTGTGGCTGTGCATCTGTGCACTCCATGTCATCTTGTAATGGGCATGGCCTGTTAACAATTTCCTTTTCTAACCCAGGCACGGTATGTGTAAAGTGCTCCATGGAGTAACCCATTGTGTCACCTGACGCATTCTTCTCTGTTGTTCTGGGTGAAGGACACAAGGAAGCGGCTTGTACCTGACTGGGAGCATCCACTGATGACGCACTGCTTTTAAATTTTGCACTTTCCGAAGAGGAGGCGAAAGAGCTAGAGGCAGAGTCAGCAAGGAAAGCCAAAATTTGTTCCTGCTGCTCCGGCTTTAAAAGCGGTTTTCCTACTCCCAGAAAAGGGAGCGTTTGAGGCCTTGTGTAGCCAGACGATGACGCTGGCTCAACAACTCGAGACTAAGATGCTATATTGCTTTTCCTACGACCACCTGATGCTCCACCACTACTACCATCATTACCAGCTGGCAATGACCGCCCACGGCCACGACCTCTTCCACCAAACTTCCTCATTCATGGAAAAATGTAACCAAAATAACAAACAATATATGATACTGTAAAACCAGTTAGAAGGTGTACGTAAACTTGTTGTGAGTTTAAATCTCCCTATATAGGTGTGTGAGACTGATGGGAAAATCAGGCCCACTGTATTACACAACACAGTTTGAGTGGCAGAAAGTGGATGACAGATATGCCACAAATAGGACTGACGCAGATGCACTCAGTGGCAATATAAATCTCCCTTTTTCAGGTATGGGAGAATGCAATAAAAAATCAGGCCCACTGTATTACACTACACAGTTTGAGTGGCAGACAGTGGATGACAGATATGCCACAAACAGGATTAACGCAGATACACTCAGTGGCAATATAAATCTCCATTTTTTATGTGTGGGAGAATGCTGGAAAAATTCAGGCCCACTGTATTATACTACACAGTTTGAGTGGCAGAAAGTGGATGACAGATATGCCACAAACAGGACTGATGCAGATGCACTCTGTGGCAATATAAATCTCCATTTTTTTATGTGTGGGAGAATGCTGGAAAAAATCAGGCCCACTGTATTATACTACACAGTTTGAGTGGCAGAAAGTGGTTGGCAGATATATCCAAAAATACAAGGGCTGTAGTAGAATTTCAATCTCCCTACAATGATCAAAGGACAAGTATGGCAGCAATAAAAAGGACTGCTGCACAAAAGAGTGTGGACAAAGAAACAAGAGAACTGTGCAGAAAAGAAGGAGCAACAGGATTTTTGCTTTGAAAAAAGCAGTTGGTTTGCACAGCGGCGTACAAACAGCAATGCAGCTATCAGGGAGCCTTATAAGCTACAGAGCTGATGCACAGAAATCTAGCCTCCACCGTCCCTGCAAAGAAAAGGTGGTGTTGGACAGTGGAAATTGCTACAGCATAAGTGGTTCGGGGGTAAATCTTCCCTTCCTAACAATATCCCTGCTTCAGACGAAGCTACAGCAACCTCTCCCTATGCTCAGATCGGCAGAAGTAAGATGGCGGTCGGCGTGCACACCCCTTTATAGCCCCTGTGACGCCGCAGAAAGCAAGCCAATCACTGTAATGCCCTTCTCTAAGATGGTGGGGACTGAGACCTATGTCATCACGCTGCCCACGCTCTGCATCCACCTTCATTGGCTGAGAAATGGCGCTGAACACGTCATATGAAACGCGACTTTGGCGTGAAGATCGCATACCGCATGGCCGATCCCACACTGGGATCGGGTCGGGTTTCATGAAACCCGACTTTGCCGAAAGTCGGCGACTTATGAAATTAGCCGATCCATTTCGCTCAACCCTAACCCAGACATGTTTGGTGTCTATGAACTTGTAACGCCTTCGAGACTCATAATGGCTGGTCAGTTTTAGCAATTAGTGATTATGGTAAATAAAAATCAAAAACCAGTGTGGAATTGCACTTTTTTTGCAATTTCACCGCACTTGGAATTTTTTTCCTGTTTTCCAGTACATGATATGTTAAAACCAATGGTGTCGTTCAAAAGTACAACTTGTCCTCAAAATTGAACTTGCCGGAAGCACAAGAGAAATGCCGCTGTGAGAGATTGACAGCAGCATTTAACTAGTTAACAGCCGCTGGTGGATCATGATTCCACTCACGGCTGTTAGAGGCACATGTCACTACTGCAACCTCCTACTCTCTGGCCTCCCCTCTAGCACTCTGGCACCATTCTAATCATCCTACACTCTGCTGCCCGACTAATATACCTGTCTCCCCGCTATTCCCCAGCCTCTCCCCTGTGCCAAGCCCTTCACTGGCTTCCTATTGTTCAGAGGCTACAGTTCAAAGCCTTTACTATGACATACAAAGCCATCCACAACCAGTCTCCTCCAGAGGAGAAAGAAAGAAGTTTAAAATACAGTTTACGAGCTCCTTTAAATACAAAAACCCTGCCCTACCTTTTGAAAACTTGTGCGGGAGGGTAATTTTGTGTTCAAGCTGGACTGGCCAACCTGCAAAGTCCCCACTGTAGGTCTCTGCTGCCGCTGCTGAACCTCAGAACAAAGGTTGACCACGTCCTGTGACAACTTTTGTAGCTACTCTGCCTGCACAGAAATGGGATCCATGAACCCAAAAAAAGAAAAAAAAATACACTGAAAAAACACAAAACCAAGTGTCAGGTTTTATTTTACAAATGTGTACAACTGGTGTTAATGTCACGCTGAGTAAGTGCACAACAACAGGGAGAGAGAGCCCAGACACTAGAGAAGTGAGGAGTGGAGACCCTTAGGCAGATCTAAAATCACCCTGTCTAACCATCCCTCTATATGTTCTGCACCTGTCACCAAGCAGAAACCTAATCTCTTCCTTAGCCTAGCCATAGGCCCTGGTTAGGGAGGTGATGCGTTGAATACTAATCAGTCCCCACTATAACTAAAGACATAGAGGGTAGATGACCAAGGGGAACACTTAGCTTGAGAAGACAACCGAGATGTCTCACCAGCAATCCTCCAAGAGTCCTCTGAGAAGGAACTAACTGAATGATAGTACTTCTAACTAGGCAGAGACAAGTAAGAACTAACACCAGCACCATGCTGCAGCAATTGAATGTATTTAAACCTTCAGCACAGGTGTGTAATTAGCAGCATAAAGTGGAGGTAACTGTTGGGTCCAAGAGTGAGAAGGATATCACTCCATAATAGAGATGCAAAAAGTAAGAAAGTGTTTGAGCTAATTGCAAAGACCCTTGGTGGGGAATATGAGAGGAACATGTGATCACCAGACGCGTTTTGAACAGAAAATGTTCTTTTTTTTATATCAGATCATTTTTATTGATTATTTGAGTTTATAAACAATTACATACATTATACAATATAGTACAAACACAATAAACTTAATAAACAAGTTTAACCCTTAAAGTTTATATAGTCCTATACCTGCCAAGGTAATCCATGCCAAACAAAGTTATCAATTTTGTCCAAATTAAGATTTTCTCAAAGACTGGTGACTAGTGTTGAGCATTCCGATACCGCAAGTATCGGGTATCGGCCGATACTTGCGGTATCGGAATTCCGATACCGAGATCCGATACTTTTGTGGTATCGGGTATCGGTATCGGATACATAGAGATGTGTAAAATAAAGAATTAAAATAAAAAATATTGATATATTTACCTCTCCGGCGGCCCCTGGTGAGTCCGCAGGTAACCGGCAGGCTTCGTTGTTCAAAATCAGCGCTTTTAGGACCTGAGAATCACGTCCCGGCTTCTGATTGGTCGCGGGCCGCCCATGTGACCGCCACGCGACCAATCACAAGCCGCGACGTCACCGCAAGCTATTAGCGCGCTCATTTTTGAAAAATGAGCGCGTTAATGACTTTCAAAGACGTAGCGGCTTGTGATTGGTCGCGTGGCCGCGACCAATCACAACCCGCTACGTCTTTGAAAGCCATTAACGCGCTCATTTTTAAAAATGAGCGCGTTAATAGCTTGCGGTGACGTCGCGGCTTGTGATTGGTCGCGTGGCCGCAGTCTTAAATACAGGAAGCCTTATGGCAATTGGCCGGGGACACCTTAGCAAGATGCACACAGACTCAATAAGACACAGGAGTTTCCGGCACCGCCCCCCTATGCACACAGACAGAGCATGCACAGAGCTAACAGCAGACATGAGGCACACAGCATGGAGCTGGCAGCAGAGAGAAGTCACAACAAGGCCCAGTGAAGTAAGTGAGTTTGAGTGTAATGCAGGTGGGGGATGGAAGGCCATGCAGTGATGCCAGCAGGGTTGTTACACAATGTTAACAATTTCCTCACCAGAAACAGAATTTTCAGAATCGCGGTAGTCACAGGGGATCTTAAATTTACCCCCACCCCAGAAGGCCTGGTATGCACACCCTAGGATCAAGTTGTATGTGTATGCCGAATACTTTTTTAATCAGAGAGGTAACTCACACCCATTAATGGCCTATATCACCACATTCCCGTCGCATATGCATCAGATGGGCCCCATCCGTACCACATCTCAGACATGAGTAGTCAGTCTGAGCCTCAATTTTAAACAATATATTATGTGTCTTATATACCCTGTGGATAAGGAAAATTTTGGACATTCTTGGACTCAGATAGAGATAGTATAGGTGTTGTTTCTAGTATTTCATTCCATTGTTCTTCAGATATGGGGCCAACATCCTCTTCCCACTTTGATCTGACCAACATGGGATGCTTATCCAGATAAATGGTAATAATGTACTGTAAATGGAGGAAATATGGCTTTTCGTATTAGATACTGTAGCGATTAAATCTAAGATATAGTGATTAGTGATATCTACTTTAGTGTTCTTAATTTATTTCTGGAAGGCATAACCAAGCCTCAAATACTGATAGAATGCTCTATGTGGAATGGCAAACCTAGAGCGAATCTGACCAAAACTTTGTATTGATCAGTCATGTATTATTTGGGTCAATAGCAAAATCCCTCTGCATTCCCACTCACCGAAGCCCTCTACTTTAGCTACTGTATTTTGCTTAGTTTAGAATTGTGCTACAAAGGGGAATAGTTTGTGAATCCGTTGATACGGAGAATTTCCTTGCCCCTATCTCAGATTTTCTAGATCAAATTCAGAATGAGAGCCGTCCCTGAGAAAACCAGCCTCAAGAGCTAATAGTGGTATCTCCCATTTAGTGCCCTCCTTTATTAGCTGACCTGAAGCTCCACAGTGGTCAGTTGAACCCCAGCCCTGAAACAGCTGTAGCTGCGAGGTTATGAAGTATAGACAAGCGTTTGGAACTGCTAGGCCCCCATTATCCTTTCCCATTTGCAGTGTTTCAAGTTTAATTCTGGGTTTCTGTCTTTTCCACCAGATGAATTCCTGAAACAGCCTAAGTATTTTATGAAAGAAAAACATAGGAATCCAAATTGGAGTATTATGAAGAAAATAATGGAGTTGTGGCATTAGGATAATTTTCAAAATATTACTTCTTCCCACTGGGGACATCAGGAGGCGACATCATGTATCTACCTTAGACCTGAATAGAGAATGTTCTTAATCTTGATGTGAAGATTAAGAACATTCTCTGTGCGAAACGCGTCTGGTGATCACACGTTTCTCCCATGTTCTCCTTGGTTCCTATATGAACTTTACGAGTATGCAGTCTGGATAGACCGTATTTTGATCAAATGGAATAAAGGACCTCTTGTTTTAGGCAAAAATAACTGATTTAATGTGTCCATTGACAGTTTCTTTCATTACTTTGTTGTTCGGTGTCCCAGGACCAGGGGCTCCTTCCCTAGTCTTAACCTTAAGGGGTGCCCTAGCTCTCCCTATTCCCCAGTTTAATTCTGAAGGTAAAGATGCCAGGGCCATGTACCTTGCCTTAGCTCCTGAATCTGCACTCAGTTTGTACACTTCAGCGACCCAGAAAAGAGAGGAGTAGTAATGCACCGTAGTACACCAACCGGATGCACAACGTACTCTCCCTTCTACGAGGGATCTCTGGAACCTCAGAACCGGGCTTATCATGGTATGCCATGTGAAAAGACTGGATCAGCCTGGCCACATGGACATTAGCTGCTGGTTCCCACATCCTCTCTTCAAGACGGTATCGATTCCAGAGTACCAGATACTGAGGTGACAGACGAGCTAAATGAGAATCAATGATCTTTGCTATCTGAAATTCAAAATTTCCATCCACAATGACTGGAGATGGTGGTAGCAGTGATGGTATAGAGGACACAACATAATTTTTGAGAAGAGATCGATGAAACATAGATCCGAAAGGTGGAGCTACAATCTTATAAGGAACGATGAACCTGGGACCCAGTTTCCAAGATGGAACTTTCAACTTAATGTTCCTTGAGGACAACCACACCAAGTCATCAACACGTAGGTCTGTACCCACCAAATGTCTCCAATCAGCCACACTCTTATATTTGGACCCCATCGTTCTCAAATTATCAATAACCTCTTGCCACACAGAAGTAATTGAGGATGAAAATTATTCTTCCAGAAGAACGATTCCTATTAAATGAGCTGAACTAAGGATGAAACCTGTATGTCCCGAAGAATGGGGATTTACCAGTAGACCCATGACAACAATTATTTACTGAAAATTCAGCTAGAGGTAAGTAGGTAACCCAATTCTCCTGATTCTCAGACACAAAAGACCTAAGATAAGTTTCCAAATTCTGGTTAACCCGTTCAGTTTGCACATTAGACTGTGGGTGAAATGCTGAAATGAACGACAGATTTATCCCCAAATGGGTGCAAAACGCCCTCCAAGATTTAGAAATATACTGCACCCCCGATCAGAAGCAATATTGGAAGGGATCCCATGTAATTTTACAATTTCTCAAAATTTGTGCCAAGGAAGTCCAAGAGTTCAAGAATAACAGGAGAGGGGATACCCTTTAGCACATAACAGTCAATAACTTCAGAGTGCATGGCCCCTACCCAAAGATGTAAACCTTGGACAGCTTGAGTAAAATACCCCTGTGGCCCTGTCTCAAGGGTGCAGAATCAATGGCAATTATGGGTATAGTCTGGACAGTGTATGTGGATTGAGGCCCTGGACCTGGACAAACCTAGCGTCTATCAAGTTAAACCCCACCCCAATGTCCAGGAATGCAGAAATAACCACCTTATTTTTGTCCAGATGGAGCTCAGCTGGCAGAAAATATTGTGTCCTTCCCACGGAGGTGATTATGTGCAGCAGGGTTGCTAACCTGCCCTTAAACTGGCCTCCTTAGTTTTCCAGAGGCTGTTCTACTGTGAGATAGGGAAGGACACATGCCCACAAAATGGCCCTTTCTACCACAGTAAAAACATACTCCCTTTTGCACCGAAAAACAGACAGCATTCCTGAATGAATTGCCACACCCAACTGCATAAGTTCCTCAGATAACTCAGAAGTAATTTCACTTGGCGCCAGAACTCCTGCACATTGGGGTGTCGCCCCATGTCTCTAGTGAAGATGGTGATCCACCCAGGTAGCCAGAGACATGGCCGCCTCCGAAACGTGGAGCAATACTCCTCCATGGGCCAGTCTGCCTGCTGAAGCTGACTTGGTGTGGACTCAGCCAGGGAGACACAGCTAGGGTCGTCATATATATGACCCAGCGCCAGAAGAAATTCCTCCACCATATGGAGCAACTGGGAGTCAGACAAGAGAGAAAATGCCCAAGCTTTGGGGTCACCCTGAAGGAGCAAGTTTATTATCCCCATCCGAACCTGTAAGGCATAGCGATTTTTGGCTCCACTAAGGGTTGCCTGGGAATCATGGTCCCCAAACCTGATGTGCTAGGGTACTGCACAACAACAGTGCATAGATCTGCCACCTCCAGGCTGAGCTGCGGCAGATGCCCTGTCAGAGCAGTAATAGGATCCATAACGGAATTAAAAACGGTTTTACTCAGAGCTAATGTCACAACTCTGATGTTGGATGTCCCGGGACCTGGGGCTTCTTCCCTGTCTCTGACGAGAGGAGGTGCCCTAGTTCGCCCAGTTTCCTGGGGTATGCTGAGGCCATGTACCTTGCTTTAGCTCCAGAATCCACCCTTGGTCTGTACCCTTCCTCCACCTATGGAAGAGGGGAATGGTAGTGCACCGTAGTACACCAACCAAACTCACAAGGTAATACAAACTGGTGTAATAGAAAATACCAAACATACAAATATAACAAGAACAAGAAAAAGACGTCACACTATATATAATGGGGACCACCAAACAAGTAATATGTAATCACATTTAAATTCTTTATTATGTCAGCCAAAAGAACACAAAGAAACACACCACACTTTTAAAAACATTTAAAAACAAAAATAAGACATCAGAGGTTCCAAATAAGGAACCCCCCCTTGGACATGTAGTATAATAGGTATCATACAAATATACTTGTTAGTATAGTTACCAAAGGTACAGTATCCAATTTAAAATAAGGTCACGTGTGACCTGCTCCTGACGAAGCCACTCTTGTGGCGACACGCGTTGGGCTTTGGCCCCTTGGACCGCTGTAGGGATAGGTATCCTGGTCATGTTGTATTTGCAGCACCACTATTTTCGTATGTCAGACTGTGGCAGTACTTTGGTCCACGTTCGCTCTGCACAGCTGAGGGGGCACTCCCTTATTTACATCTATTTTCAGCCTTACATGCAAGTTTATACCTGGCTGTGAGGGGGCCCTATATACTTCTGTTAGTGCTCGGCTATATTTCTGGGATACTCTTTGAGCATTTGATAGCAATCTGGTTTGTTGAGGGTTGTCTTTATTTATGTACATATGTTTTCTCCATGACTTAGTTTAACACCTTGAGGGTCTCTTCATTTTTTTGTTATATTGACACCTCTCAAGGGCTGGAGGCTGATCACCTTCGGTTCATGATTATACACTTTGTTTACTTGGGGGACCCATTATGAACATTTGATATGTGATGTATTTTCTATATCCTGTTATTGTAATTATCATGTGTACAACCTCTGGCTTACATTTACTACTATAGCAATTATATGTATGTTCATAGAGATATTTTTCCCTTCAGTACTGCGAGCTGGGCCAGATACTTAGGTGACCTTTTAGACTTGTAATTACTCATTGTCTTGTTAGGCCAGTAAAATCACACGTGACCTTATTTTAAATTGGATACTGTACCTTTGGTAACTATACTAACAAGTATATTTGTATGATACCTATTATACTACATGTCCAAGGGGGGGTTCCTTATTTGGAACCTCTGATGTCTTATTTTTGTTTTTAAATGTTTTTAAAAGTGTGGTGTGTTTCTTTGTGTTCTTTTGGCTGACATAATAAAGAATTTAAATGTGATTACATACTACTTGTTTGGTGGTCCCCATTATATATAGTGTGACGTCTTTTTCTTGTTCTTGTTGTAGCTATTACAGGTCACACTTTGGGTTGACCCCTTTATTACCGTTATGGTATTTTTGCTTGATGGTGCCCTCCATCTCTTCTAGTACAAACATACAAATATACACTCACATATAACAGAGGTATGCACAATAGAGTGAAGGATTTGGTTAAACCAAAGTAGGAGAAGGAAGAGAATTATCTCATTTCACAAATACCAAGCAACAGTCACAGATAAATCCACCAACCACCTTCTCAAATAACCACTAACAGTTTCCCTCCAAGCCATGCAGCATAAGCTATCTCTGACCATGTGGTTAGTCAGGACACAGATAATATAGGGGATGAGTGGCTACAGTGCACAGCTGAGAGCCTTAGCTCCTAGAGCTCTCAACATGGCAGATTAACCACTGCACTGCCAAGGAAATTAACACCATTTAATAAGAAGGTGAACTACTTCTATTCAGTGAAGGAGCAGGAGAACTCAAATGCTGCGGTCATCTGGCTCCTCTCTGTCACGGTAAACCCGTGACAGTTTCTCTGTAGCATCTGTATGCAAGAGGTAATGGTGGGAGACTTTACGCTACTGGAGCTAGAATTACCACTTGTGAACTCTCCAGTGATTTTTTTCCATCTATTTCTTGAAGGTTCTTGAAGTATGCTTGGGGTCATTGTCCTGCTGGAATAAACATGACCTGGGAAGCATACCCAGCTTTCTGATCCCGGGCACTACTTTGCTACCCAAAATCCTTTGGTAATCTTCACATTTAGGCTATGTGCACACGTTCAGGAATATTAGCAGAATTTTCCTAAGCAAATCTCGACTACTTTCACAGGAAACCACTCGCGTTTTTTTTCGCGGATTTTTCTGGAGATTCCCAATGCAATAATAAAAAAGCAAATCCACGAAAAATTCGCAAAATTAATGAACATGCTGCATTTTTTTCGCAGAAAAAAAGCAACATGTGCACAAAAAAATGCGGAATGCATTAAAATTGATGGGATGCATAATATAAGCATGTTTTAAGCGTTTTTGCAGTGGAAAACTGCTGAAAAAATGCAAAAGAAACGCAAAAAATCTGGAATGTGTGCACATAGCCTTAATGATGCCTTGTGCACAGTCAAGGCATCCATGACCTGAGGCAGCAACACAACCTCAAAATGTCTTTGAACCTCCACCATATTTCACTGTAACTACTGTGCTATTTTATTTGTAAGCCTCACTCCATTTACAGTAAACAGTAGAATTATGTACCTCTCCAAACAACTCTATCTTGGTCTGAGCTGTCCACAAGACACCTGCTGACCCTCTAACAATAAAAAGGGCAATCTAATGGCCCTTTACAAATAGTGATAACCGCCTGATGGCCCTGATAAAAAAAATTGTGACTTTCCATGTATTCCACCAAATAACCAGCAATGTATTAATATGATGAAATAGCATTACTTGTTGAATGTTTTTTTCCACCATTGAAAGCAATGAAAACATGCAAAAATGCAGTGTGTGTGAACATAGCCCTGGTGTGGTGGAGCATTTTTTTTTTCTCTCATTTATTTTACCTTATATACAAGTCATTATCCTTGAAAGAATGTTTCTTAACTTTTTTCTAATCAAATCCATTCCAAGTGCAGTTTTGTATGTTTTTTTTATCAGTCCATAAAAGGGGTGCAATACTGTGACAATATTGTTCTTAGGGCTTATACTCACATGCGAGAAACTTGGATGAGTCTCGCACGTCAATACCCGACACTGCACCCGGCACTCTGTAGTGGAGCGTGCGGCTCCATGTATTGCTGCGCTGCCGCACGCTCCGATCCGAGTGCCGGGTGCAGTGTTGGGTATTGACGTGCGAGACTCATCTGAGTTTCTTGCTTGTGCATATGAGCCCTTAGGGCTTGTTTTCACTTGCGAGGAACACGTCCGTGTCTCGCATGTGGAAACGAAGCTCTTGTGCCGGCAGTCCGGAGCGGAGCGTGCGGCTCCATGTGTTCCTATGCGGCCGCAGGCTCCACTCCCAAGTGCCGGCGCCAGAGCTTCATTTCCACATGCGAGACACGGACATGTTCCTCGCAAGTGAAAACAAGCCCTAAGAGTCAGCACCGACCTGGGATTCAGAGATGCTTCCCGGGGTCTTCCCCATGCTATTCCCATGCCATTGCAGCACTGTTTCCTTTGGTTTCATTAATTTTTAGAACCGTTCCAGAGTCAAATGCTCGAGTTTCCCATCGACTTCCATTACTTGTTACTCGGGTCGAGCATCCGAGCATTATGATTTGTTCGACTCGTGTAATGAGCACCTGAGCATTTTAGTGCTTGTTCATCACTAAATTATTCCCAAACTATGGACATCATGAAAAGTCACCTAGGAGCTATGTATCAGAGACAACAAATGTCACGCAGTTCTTTGGGGGCTTCTCCCCTGCTTTCCATTTGTTAGTCATGGAGAACAGGTAGGAAGAAGTCACTGGGGACTTGCATAGGACAGGTCTTTCGAGGCACATAGTATCCAATTTATCAAGACGGGCATTTTTTTTACACAGGTCTTCTCTGGCATCGCCAAAGCTTGTAATGAATCAAATGAGCTTGGGCATCATGTCCCCATTTTTCTCTTGTCCCACCCCAGCGTTGCACATTTTTATGTAACTGGTTGAATCTAGAGTGAAAACCACAAAAGTCGTAACCTTGCGTTGTTTAAACATTTTGCTACGTATCAAATTATTTTATGCCAGACTTCTGAATTTGTTTCATAGTTTCTGGACAACTTTTCAGTGAATGCCACAGTATTTCAGAGTATTGCATCCATGATTGCAATAATGCCTGGTTCATGCTTGCTGTCGCTCAACAGCATGAATCTGATAAGTCTTTTTAACGGAATAAAACATATGTATTCTGCCTTTTATAATTTTCTTCTTGAGATTCAGATTTGAATTGTCCCATCAAAGATTACAGGGAAACTACATTAAAAATAGATTAAAGAAGTGTAATTATTATAAGATTTCACATAGAAATAGTTTTAGTGAAACAAACGTCAAAACACAGACTATAAGGCTGCCGTCACACTAGCAGTATTTGGTCAGTACGGTATTTTACATCAGTATTTGTAAGCCAAAACCAGGAGTGGGTGATAAATGCAGAAGTGGTGCATATGTTTCTATTATACTTTTCCTCTAATTGTTCCACTCCTGGTTTTGGCTTACAAATACTGATGTAAAATACTGACCAAATACTGCTAGTGTGACGGCAGCCTTATATAAGGATTTGTCTAATACCAGCACTACCATGTTCCCATCATTCTGCCATGTCTCTCCACCATGGTAACAGACACTATTTCCAAAGTGTTTTGTTCAACGTCAGCTTTCCTTTAACTCCAGAGAATGGGTGGAAATTTGTTCCAATGTAATCTAATAAGGCACAAATGTTTACTGAAAATGTAATCAAGTCAGAATTATTATTTGGTTTTATTTATTTGCCGCTAAAGGGATTCCCAACCAGGCACAGGCTGATTATAGAAAAATATCTTGGAGAGAGACATTTCTATTGTTTACCGGATGTGTAATCAGGAGAGAAACTTTTGTTTTTACCCACATTCTCAGGGATTCACAGCTGAAACTATTTAATTATATACACAGACACACATAGACATACAGACATATACACAACATATTATTTATACAGTCTCTTTTTGTATCCTATGTGTCAATTCCACATTGATGGTTTTACTAGAATACCCAGATTTATTGAAACATGCTGAAGTCTTTTGTAATAATCTCTATCATATCATACTAGTATTTCAATTTAAAAAATACCTATTACACTAAATAAACCTCTATACTTTGTCTTCTCATAGAGGTGTGCACTGGATCATCTCAGGAATAAAACAGAATATTAAAAGCATCTAGTCTAGTTGTAAAATATTTAATTTTAGCCTTTTAAAAAAAGTTATTTTAATTTAAGTATGTTTGGGGTGAAAATAAACATTAGGATTATGCATTAAATCTGCCTGAAGAAGGAGCCTCTGTGTTCTGAAAGCTTGAAAATATTTTTTTTTTTCTGGTTAGCCAATAAAGGTATTACTCTGAGAATACTTTTATCACTTTTGTGCATAAAAGAATTTACATCGATTTTTCTTGCTAACATGATACTACAATATTTATTTTTTATTGTACATTAGGATGAAGAAGAAAGGTGAAGGTGCTTATGATAATTCCAATGCAGAAAAGAGGATAGGACAAAAGGGTGCCATGTCTCTGGCTAGTGCAGCACAAATAAAATAAGGGAAGACAAATGAGACAACACATCCCAAGGTAGGTAAAAGTCAATAATTCTTTAATCTTGCATCCATTAAAACAATACACAAAGGATTTAAAACCAACGCGTTTCTGGCAAGCCGCTCGTGCTTAATCATGGCATGATTATTCACGGCAAGTGACTCCAGAAACTCGTCGGTTTTAAATACCTTGTGTATTGTTTTAATGGATACAAGATTAAAGAATTATTGAATTTTACGATGTGCCATTTCTTCCATCTTCCATTAATTTTTCAGGACCTTGGTCCAGCAGCCACATCACTATTTTATGCCTGAGGGCCCTGGGGACTGCCTCATACTTGTTGGCATCCCGAGCTTCTTTTTATTAAAATAGCCACCAGGCTAAAATTGTGTCTGCACATGCCACAATGACATTACACCAGTCTGGCTAATCAAAAAAGGAGCTGGAATGCCGGCCGGTAGGAGGCAGCATGCAGGGGACCTGTCTGGCAGCTATCGAGTACTGATGTAGCCATTGAACCAGGGTCCTGCAAATTTATTCCCTCATCTCTATTCTATAAGATTAGAAAAACATGATTCATTGGTTACAGAAACAGTACCACATCTGCTCATTGGTTGTGCCTGGTATTGCAGGGTTGAACTACAGTGCCTAAGACAACCTGTTCATAGGACAAGGGATAAGTTGCAGTCTTGACAAAAATACTTATAGCTAGCATTTTCAGTATAATCTAGTTCAGCTCTTCAATAAGACAATGTACCATTCCTTTACTTTTAGGATATTTACTTGGAAGGGTTCATAGTATGTAAGTGAAAGGTATCTTTTGAGCTCCATTAATTCAACAGAGGTTAAAAGAGTGTACGTTTGTCTGTAATTGATAAATGAGTGCCCCACTTCTGGGATTTGTACCTCTCTCTAAAACTGGCTCATACTGCCCACACACTGCTTTCTCTGTTCACATCTATGTGAGTTCCATAAAACACAGAGAGCCTTTGCTCTACTGCTTTAGAAATTCTACAGAATGTGAATGGGGAGAGACATGCATGTGTGGACACATCTCCATTCCTTGCTGTGTAAGATAGTGTCCTATTCTTCAGATAGGTGAGGGTCCCAGAAGTGGAAGTAACCACATTTTTCAGAAATCTATAGCGTATTGCATGATGCATGTGCCATAAATATCAGAGAAGAGAATATGCCTTTAAAAGTACCATTCTTAAAAATGTATTGATGAGGAGGGAGTCTCTTGTGGAACTCCAATCTTAGTAAACACTGTGCATGGACCACGATGCACAACCCAGCCGTAGGTCTCCTGATATAAACTTAACAGTTTCACATGTGCCAATATGACTGTCGAGTTTGGGTCAAGAGACCTGTATCACAAACCAGCCGTAGGTCTCCTGATATAAACTTAACAGTTTCACATGTGCCAATATGACTGTCGAGTTTGGGTCAAGAGACCTGTATCTGGTCTATGCACTGCATTTCGTATATGCAGGGCCGCCATCAGGACCCTCCTTGCGCTTCTGCTCACCAGGCCTCAGGGTATAATAAAGTATTATAGTCAGTCAATAGTGGTGCACTCTAGAAGAAGTCGTGCCCAAAGAAAAATGTACCAAAATGAATAAAAATAGTAATCTTTGGGACTGAAGACATTTAAAAAAGATCCGTAAGATCATACAACTGGACAGACCTCCTTGATAAAGTCAGATATGCCGAAACGTTGGATAGATTGATCTCTATATTTTCCTATGTCGAAAAGAATACCATATGAACTTATGAATCTTTTGGAAATTTCTTCAGTCCTGAATAGGGTTGAGCGAAACGGATCGGACAAATTGAAAAATCGCCGACTTTCAGCCAATGAAGGAGGACGCAGAGTGTGGGCAGCGTGATGACATAGGTCTCAGTCTGCCGATCGTAGCATAGGGAGAGGTTGCTGCAGCTTCATCAGAAGAAGGGATATAGTTAGGGAGAGAAGATTAAGCCAAGAAACTGCTTGTGCTGTAGCAATTTCCACTGTCCAACACCACCATTTTATTGTAGGGACAGTGGAGGCTATATTTTTGTGCATCAGCTCTGTAGCTTATTACGCTGCCTTATAAGGCTTCCTGATAGCTGCATTGCTGTTTGCACGCTGCTGTGCAAACCAACTGCTTTTTTAAAAGGAAAAATCCTGTTGCTCCTTTCTGCACAGTTATCTTGTTTATTTGTCCACACTTTTGTGTGCAGCAGTCCTTTTTATTGCTGCCATACTTGTCCTGAGATCATTGTAGGGAGATTGAAATTCTACTACAGGCCTTGTATTTTTTCATATATCTTCCAGCCACTTTCTGCCACTTACATTGTGTTGTTTTATGCACAGGGCCTGAGGTTTGGTTTAGTCTCCCCCCAAAAAAAGTGAGATTCAAATGATCACAAAGTGGGTATATTTCAGTCCTGTTAGTTTGTGGTATATCAGCCAGCCACTTTCTGCCACTTACATTGTGTTGTTTTATGCACAGGGCCTGAGGTTTGGTTTAGTCTCCCCCCAAAAAAGTGATATTCAAATTATCACAAAGTGGATATATTTCAGTCCTGTTAGTTTGTGGTATATCAGCCAGCTACTTTCTCCCACTTACATTGTGTTGTTATATACACTGGGCCTAAGTTGTGGTTCAGTCTCCCGAAAAAAAAGGGGAGATTCAAATTCTCACAAAGTAGATATACTTCTGTCCTGTTAGTTTGTCATATATCAGCCAGCCACTTTCTGCCACTTAGATTGTGTTGTTATATACACTGGGCCTAAGTTGTGGTTCAGTCTCCCAAAAAAAGGGGAGATTCAAATTCTCACAAAGTGGATATACCTTTGTCCTGTTAGTTTGTCGTATGTCAGCCAAAAACTTTCAGCCACTTACATTGTGTTGTTTTTTGCACAGGGCCTGATTTTTTTGTTCAGCACAATAGCACCTAAGGCTACACAAGGCCTCGAAGGCTCCCTTATCTGGGAGTAATCTTTAATCTAATCTTTTTATTTGTATATAGCGCTAACATATTCCACAGCTGTTTACAGTTTTGCACACATTATCATCACTGTCCCCGATGGGGCTCACAATCTAGAATCCCTATCAGTATGTCTTTGGAATGTGGGAGGAAACGGGAGTGCCCGGAGGAAACCCACGCAAACACGGAGAGAACATACAAACTCTTTGCAGATGCAATCACTGCACCACCGTGCTGCCCAGTAGGAAAACGGCTTTTAAAGCCGGAGCAGCAGGAAAAAGTTTTGGCTTTCCTTGCTGACTCAGCCTCTAGCTCTTTCGCCTCCTCTTCAAAAAGTTCCAAATATAAAAGCAGCGAGTCGTCAGTGGATGCTCCCGGTCAGGAACAAGACGTTTCCTTGTTTCCTTCACCCAAAGCAAAAGTGAAGGATGCGTCAGGCGACCCTACAGGTTACTCCATGGAGCTATTTACACATACCGTGCCTGGGTTAGAACGGGAAATTGTTAACTGCCCATTACAAGATGAATCGGACATAGAGTGCACTGATACACAGCCACAGCTAGATTATAATGCTGTTCCATTGACTCAGATCACTACATTGCCCTCGCATTGTACTGATCCAAAATCTGACCCTGATGAGACTATGGTGCCCCATCCCGAACGCTATAGCACCTTACACGGTGACACAGAGGAAGGTGCAAATGACATTGAAGAGGAGGTGATAGATGACCCAGTTGTTGACCCAGATTGGCAGCCATTGGGGGAAGAGGGTGCCGCTGCCAGTAGCTCTGAAGAGACGGAGGATGATCTGCAGCAGCCATCTACATCGCAACAGCTGTCATCTGGCAGGCCCATATCAGGCCAAAAACGTTTGTCAAAAACAAAATCAGGTTTAGGACAGCGTGGCCATCCAGTGAAAGTAGCACAGCGTGCAATGCCTGAAAAGGTGTTCCATAGTAGGAAGAGTGCAGTGTGGCAATTTTTTAACCAAGATCCGAATGATCAGTCAAAATTTATCTGTAAGAAATGCTCAAAGACCTTTAGCAGAGGGAAGAATCTTCAAAATTTAAATACAACGTGCATGCTTAGACATTTAACCAGCTGCACTTGCAAGCCTGGACTAACTACCAAACGTCCCATACCATTGGTGCACCTGCTCTGAATGAAGGTAGTCAGCAATGTTACATTGCTTCCTTCACTGTAAGCCCACCGGTAAGGACACCACCAGCAGCAAATGTGGAGGTATCGTCCAAAGCAGTCAGGGAATCACAAGGTTATTGGTAGGAAACACTGTATGTAGGCCAACATCGAGAATACCATCACCAACCCTCTCTCAATCCGCCATGTCCACCACCACCACCACCGCTAGTTCCACCATATGCACCTCTCCAGTCCATCTCACCCTACAAGAGACTCGCGTTAGGAAAAGAAAGTACTCATCCTCTCATCCGCGTACACAGGGTTTGAACGCCCACATTGCTAGACTAATCTCATTAGAGATCATGCCCTACCCGTTGGTTGAAAGCAAAGCTTTCAAAGCCCTGATGGCCTATGCAGTACCACGCTATGACCTACCCAGTCGACATTTCTTTGCGAGAAAAGCCATCCCAGCCCTCCACCAGCATGTCAAAGACCGCATTGTCCATGCACTGAGGCAATCAGTCAGTAGAAAGGTGCACCTCACAACTGATGTATGGACCAGTAGGCATGGCCAGGGACGTTACGTGTCCATCACGGCACACTGGGTTAATGTAATGGATGCAGGGTCCACTGGGGACAGCCATAGTGGGACAGTTCTGCCTAGCCCACGGTCTAGGAAACAGTTGGCTGTAGGCATTCGCCACCCCACCTCCTCCTCCTCCTCCTCCAGAAATGAAAGCTCATCCACAGAGCTCTGTCGCACGACCACTCCATCCGCAGCTGCCAGTGTTGCACACGAGGTGTCCCATTATCGAACAGCTAGTGGTAAGCGTCAGCAGGCTGTGTTACAAATAAAAGTGTTTTGGCGACAACAGACACACCGCGGAAGTACTGGCCGAGTACTTGCAGCAACAAACTCAGTCATGGCTGGGCAGTGTACATCTTGAGGCAGGCAAGGTAGTCAGTGATAACGAAAGGAATTTTATGGCTGCCATAGCCCTTTCAGAAATTAAACACATACCTTGCCTGGCTCACACCTTGAATCTGGTGGTGCAGTGCTTCCTCAAAAATTATCTGGAGTTACCAGCCCTGCTCCTGAAGGTGCGAAGACTTTGCTCGCACATCCGCCGGTCGCCCGTACACTTCAGCCGTATGCTGAACCATCAGCGATCGCTGAATCTTCCCCAGCACTGCCTAATAATCGAAGTTGCAACAAGGTGGAACTCCGCACTGCACATGGTTTAGAGGCTGTGCGAACAGAGGCATGCTGTAATTAATTTGTGGGAGGATACACATACACGGGCAGGCAGTTGGATGGCAGACATGGAGTTGACATGGTCGAAGCTCCAAGACCACTGTCAAGTCCTTCAGTGTTTTGAGGAATGCACACGGCTGGTAAGTAAAGACAACGCCATCATAAGCATGACCATCCCACTAATGCGTCTGCTGATGCAAATTTTGACGCAAATTAAGGATCTGGCCTCTGCAGCCGAGTAGCAGGGAAGCCTTGATGACAGTCAGCCATTGTCTGCTCAGGGAACTCTCCTGGACGAGGTGGCGGACGAAGAGGAGGAGGATGATGGAGATGAATATTTATGGGAGGAGGATGCTTCACAGGGGGCAATAGAAACTAGTGGCGTTGCAAGGTCAGGTACAGGGTTTTTGTGGGACACAAGTGATGTTGATTTGCAAGAAAGTGCTCCTCAACCCAGCACAAGCAGTGAATTGACACCTGGAACGTTGGCCCACATGGCAGAGTATGCCTTGCGTATCCTAAAAAAGGACCCCCGCATTATCAAAATGATGACCGATGACGATTATTGGTTGGCCTGCCTCCTGGATCCACGATATAAAGGAAAATTACAAAATATCATGCCACATGAGAACCTTGAGCAAATATTGGCTACCAAACAAGCAACTCTTGTAGACTGTTTGGTTCAGGCATTCCCAGCACACAGCGGCGGTGATGGTTCTCACACGAGCCGTAGGGGACAACATGGCAGAAGTGTTAGAGGTGCACAAATCCAAAGTGGATTTGGACACAGGGGTTTTCTGACCAGGTTGTGAAGTGATTTCACAATGACCGCTGACACGACAGGTACTGCTGTATCGATTCAAAGTGACAGGAGACAGCATTTGTCCAGTATGGTTACGAACTACTTTTCCTCCCTTATCAAAGTTCTCCCTCACAGGTCATTCCCCTTTGATCACTGGGCATCTAAAATAGACACCTGGCCTGAATTGGCAGAATATGCATTACAGGAGCTCGCTTGCCCAGCTTCTAGTGTGCTATCAGAAAGAGTCTTGAGTGCTGCTGGTTCAATACTGACCGAAGAAAGGACACATCTGGCTACCCAGAATGTTGATGATCTAACCTTCATTAAAATGAACCAGTCATGGATTTCAAATTATTTTGCCCCACCTTCTCCTGCTGACAGCTTGCCTGAAAAATGTCTTGCTTTTGGCCTCCTCTTACTGACTTCTCCAATTCCGCCATTTGCAGCTGCTGAATGTCCACCATAGGCCATTTTTATACCTCCCAAAATGGGCTGACTCCCCCCACAGGGCCGTGGTCACCACCTGGCGCAAGCACCCGTGCGAGTGCCGTTTGCCTGGACAGGTAGGTGCGCCCACTCTTGGGCGACGGCACTTGCACAGGGTCCCTCATAGTACAATGAAGTGTCTCTGACGGTGGTGGTGCACAACCAACGTCAGACACACCGTCGTAATATGAGAGGCCCTGTGCCAGTACCGCCGCCCACGAGAGAGTGTTCCCCCCCTGCTCGAACAGTGCTCTACCACTTGCAATACTTACCTTTCCCTGCTCCACCACTGTATAGTCTGTGCTGTTAAATCCTTCAATGGCACTGCCAATACAAATTTGTTGAAATGATAGATAATAGTTAAAATATACAAGGGCCCTGGCCTCCATTTAGACCAGTTAATACTTTGCAAAGAAACCAAGAGAAAAAATAGGAGTATACGTCCAAGATTTTTGTATATAAAAATGTATTCAAATTTTATTACATCAAATATATATACAGACACATCACATAACATAACAAGTACTACATTGTGACCATGAGGTAAAACTGGAACAACACTGAAAAAACAGCCGGGGACAGCCCCTGGAAATGTCCGTATTACAAGATAAGGTGCTACTAGTGCATAACACATAATGGGTAAGCAGTAAGTTGCTTGGAAAATGTCAGCATTAAGCACTAAATTATATTACCCAAATCAGGGGTTACAATCTGGTACAGCGCACTAAGTGCCAACTATCCCTGTCAAAGTCTTACCCATTCTACGGACCACCAGGAGTTTCCACCGGAGCCCCAACGCGCGTTTCGCGTCAGCTTCATCAGGGGGCAGTGCTGTATTGTGTGTCACACCGGTATTTAAGCGGTCAGTAAATCCCATCAGGTGCCACTAATCACGGCGCATGTCCGACGTCAGTACGCCAGGAATTACATCGCTGCAGCGCACACCATGACGCCGCGCTCCACCATAGCATCATGATGACGCCAGTGGAACGCAGACGTCACTAACGGGCGCCCCCAGCGATGTCCCGGAATTCGGACCACAAAGGACATGCGCACAGTGGAAACCACTAAAACACCGCCCATCAGACATCACGTCAGAGGATGAAAATAAAGACACTATCGTACCCTTCTATTTCTATATCCCATAGGCTCTGAGGGATGCGACGAGTGCGTACCAGCCGTCCATATTACATCCCACCCATAAACAAAGAATATGAACCAAAATACAAAAAGCCTAAAAGTGAGACATCTCATGATAAACTAAGAAAAATATCTAATAATACATCAAGAAACATGAAGTGACAGGTAAGTAGCGCAGAAATAAATGGAAAACTCCATAATTCAACGCAGATATACAGTGTTGACATCGTGAAAATATACAATGTTGATTAAGTCTATATATATACAATATAAAATACAAAAGTGCAAAGTGCACGTGTGGAACTTCTGATGGTCATCTTTAAGACATCAAACGGGGCCAGAGGGAGGGGAATCACTGGAAACCAGCACCCATCTTTAGGATAGCTGTCTCTCATCCACAGGAATAATGGTATTCACACATATAGCATGGGGTTCATCTAAAGAAAACTAAAGGAATAATCAAGGGGAGGAAAACAAATTAATAAACACACAAAGACAGACACTAAAATAAAAGAACATTAAGAACTAATCCGGAACTGCCTCACTATAAAAAGGAACTAAAGCTCAATTGTTCATTTAACCCGTATGGGGAGATGGTGTTTAGCAGGGTTATCCAACGACATTCACATTGTGCTAATTCCTGTTTAAGATCACCTCCCCTAATGCCTGCATGGACCTTATCAATACCCCAGATCTTCAGAAATTTTGGATTACATTGGTGTAAGCGGAAATGTCTTGGTATTGGTTTAAAGTTAGCCACATCCTCCACGTCCCGGGCTCCCATGATATCCCCTAAGTGCTCCCGCACGCGCACGTGCAATTCCCGTGCATACAGCGTAGTATACTACAAATGTTGTACCGCACGTAATGTGTTCTCTTATCTGATACTGTTTCTTGCCATCTGAGGACGTGAAGGATGTGGCCCTTACCAGATTTTTACATGCCAGACACCCCCCGCATGGAAAGAAATCTTTTCTTTGTTGACCCACACCAAAAAAGTCAGGGGTTTTAGCCACATAATGGCTGTGTTCCAACATATCAGATATGTTGCTACTACGCCGTTGGGTTGATCAGACAGATGTTTACTCAAAATCGGGTCTGTCTGTAATACCGACCAATGCTTCTTGATAATATTTCTAATCACATCCCACCTATGATTATAGGTGGATATGAATCGTGGTTGACCATCCCAAGTTTTCTTCTTTTTTTCCATCTTTATTTCCACCAGGAGATCATCTCTCTTAGTTTTTTTAGCTCTAACATACCTTTTTTGATCAAACGACCACTATACCCCCGTTGTTTAAACCTCTCCCCAAGGTCCCTAGCTTGTTCCTCAAATAAAGCATCAGAGGTACAGATGCTTCGAGCCCGATGGAACTGTCCAATGGGGATGGCTCTTATCGTGGAGGGTGGATGTGAGGATGTGGAGTGCAAGAGGGCATTCACCGAAGTATCCTTCCGGTACATATCCGTATAAATTAAGCCGTCATCGTTCACTCTCAATGTAATATCGAGGAAAGAGATCTCTTTGTGGTGGTAGGAGTACATGAGTCTGATGTTGGAGTTGTTGCTGTTAAGATAAATCATAAACTGCTGTAACTCCAGGACAGGGCCGTGCCAAATAAACAGGATGTCATCGATAAATCAATACCATCCAAGAATCTGTGGGGCGGCCTGCGCTCCACCGCAGAAGATCTCACGCTCCCAAAAGCCCAAAAACAAATTAGCATACGACGGAGCACAGGCCGCCCCCATCGCAGTGCCCTGCCTCTGGAGAAAAAAACGGTCCTTGAAAACAAAAAAGTTATGTGTTAAAACAAAATCAAGATACTCCAACACCAGCTCACGCACATCCGCGTCCACATTGCTAGATTCCAAAAAGAACCTGGCTGCCCTCATGCCATCCACATGTCGAATGTTGGTATAAAGTGATTCGACATCTGCTGTCACAAGGACCATGTCCCTCTCCACGACAAGGCCATCAACCCGTTTCAGGACGTCCGTAGTGTCCCTGACATAGGAGGGCAGGGTCTCCACCTGTGGTCTGAGGTAATATTCAATAAATTTACAGGTCATATCACATAGCCCTCCTATGCCAGAGACAATGGGATGTCCTGGAGGAGAAGTAGGATCTTTATGGACCTTGGGGAGGAGGTAGAAAGTGGGTATTACTGGGTACTGTGGCAGTAGACCTCCCAAGATCTTCTTAGTTATTATGCCTCTTTCTAAGGCTATTTCTAAAATCGCCTGTAATTGGCTTTGAAATTTTGGGAGGGGATTTTGTCCAAGCTGGGTGTAGGTATCTTTATTTTTGAGTTGCCGAAAGGCTTCCCTTTTGTACTTCTCCACCGGCCAGAGGACAACGTTTCCCCCCTTGTCCGCCGGTTTTATGACTACATCATTCCACATTTTAATTTCCTGCAGAGCCTGTCTCTGCAGGGCAGAAAGAATATCTCTCTTTTTATAATTATTGATCCTTTTAAAATCTTCCATGACCAATTTAGTAAAGATCTCGACAGTTAATACTTTGCGCCTACTACCACTGCCTGCTACTCAGCAAAGGAGCCCACCCCTGTACCTAGCTATGCCACCTGTTTAGTCCTGTTGCCAATTTTGAACTGCATTTAGCCTACTTTATTATTTGGGCCTACTAACTGTGTCTGCCACTCATTACAGTTGTCCTCCACTGAACAAAGCAATGCCGTCCGTTTAGTCCTGTTCACAATTTTGAACTGCATTTAGCCTACTTTATTATTTGGGCCTACAAACTGTGTCTGCCACTCATTACAGTTGTCCTCCTCTGAACAAAGCAATGCCACCTGTTTAGTCCTGTTACCAATTTTGAACTGCATTTGGCCTACTTTTTTATTGTGGGCCTACAAACTGTGTCTGCGCCACTCATTACAGTTGTCCTCCACTGAACAAAGCTATGCCGCCTGTTTAGTCCTGTTGCCAATTTTGAACTGCTTTTAGCCTACTTTTGTATTTGGGCCTACTAACCATGTCTGCGCCACTCATTACAGTTGTCCTCCACTGAACAAAGCTAGGCCGCCTGTTTAGTCCTGTTAACAATTTTGAACTGCATTTAGCCTACTTTTTTATTGTGGGCCTACTAAGTCTGTCTGCACCACTCACTACAGTTGTCCTCCACTGAATAAAGCTAGGCCGCCTGTTTAGTCCTGTTACCAATTTTGAACAGCATTTAGCCTACTTTTTTATTTTGGGCCTACTAACTGTGTCTGCGCCACTCATTACAGTTGTCCTCCACTGAATAATGCTATGCCGCCTGTTTAGTCCTGTTACCAATTTTGATCTGCATTTAGCCTACTTTTGTATTTGAGCCTACTAACTGTGTCTGTGCCACTCATTACAGTTGTCTTCCACTAAACAAAGCTATGCTGCCTGTTTAGTCCTGTTATCAATTTTGAACTGCATTTTGCCTACTTTTGTTTTTGGGCCTACTAACTGTGTCTGCGCCACTCATTACAGTTGTCCTCCACTGAACAAAGCTAGGCCGCCTGTTTAGTCCTGTTACCAATTTTGAACTGCATTTAGCCTACTTTTTTATTGTGGGCCTGCAAACTGTGTCTGCGCCGCTCATAACAGTTGTCCTCCACTGAGCAAAGCAATGCCGCCTGTTTAGTCCTGTTACCAATTTTGAACTGCATTTAGCGTACTTTTTTTATTTTGGGCCTACTAACTGTGTCTGTGCCACTCATTACATTTGTCCTCCACTGAAGAAAGCTATGCCGCCTGTTTAGTCCTGTTACCAATTTTGAACTGCATTTAGCCTACATTTTTTTGGGGGGTAACTAACTGTGTCTGCGCCACTCATTACAGTTGTCCTCCACTGAAAAAAGCAATGCCGCCTCTTTAGTCCTGTTACCAATTTTGAACTGCTTTTAGCCTACTTTTTTTTATTTTGGGCCTCTACACAGCCAGAATCTGACCCTGCTGAAAGTCAGGTTCCCCTTCCCGCACACTATACCACCTTACACGGGGACAAAGAGGAAGGTGCAGATGAAAGTGCAGGTTCCTTCATCAAGTGGGGGGGCATACTTGTTGGCGACGTCACTGGCACAGGGCCCCTCCAATGGAGCCTTTCCCCCCCACCTCTTCTGTGATGCGCTGGTGACTGCGCGTATGTGCACCACTCGCCGGGATACCGTCCAGAAGTGGAGCTGCAGGGGATCGTATGAGAGGTAACTGTGAAAAACTTTTTTTTTTAAGAAAGTGAATTAAATGGGCTTGGGGAATCAAGTGATGATGTATTGAGGGTGTACGATGGAGGACAGTGAATGATGCCATACTTTATACAAGAGCTCCTGTGTGTAACGTCACTGGTGATCATTGTATTACCTGGTCACTTACACTGTACACTGTACACTATGTACAGAGCTCCTGTGTACAATGGCACTTATGATAATATTAGTATTGTGGGTTTTTTAATTAACCACTTAGTGACAGAGCCAATTTGGTACTTAATGACCGAGCCAATTTTTACAATTCTGACCACTGTCATTTTATGAGGTTATAACTCTGGAATGCTTTAACAGATCACGCTGATTCTGATAATGTTTTTTCATGATATATTGTTCTTCATGTCAGTGGTAACATTTCTTCGATATTACTTGCGATTATTTATAAAAAAAAAAACAGAAATATGGTGAAAATGTTTAAAATTTTGCAATTTTCAAATTTTGAATTTTTATGCCCTTAAATCAGAGAGATATGTCACACAAAATAGTTAATAATTAAAATTTCCCACATGTCTACTTTACATCAGCAGAATTTTGGAAGCAAATTTTTTTTTTGATAGGAAGTTATAAGGGTTAAAAGTTGACCAACAATTTCTCATTTTTACAACAAAATTTCCAAAACCATTTTTTTAGGGACCATCTTATATTTAAAGTCACTTTGAGGGGTGTAGATGAAAGAAAATACCCAAACTTGACACAACTCTAAAAACTACACCTCTCAGGTGCTCAAAACCACATTCAAGAAGTTTATTAACCCTTTACATGCTTCACAGGAACTGAAACAATGTGGAAGGAAAAAATAAACATGTAACTTTTTTTTGCAAACATTTTACTTCAGAACCAATTTTCACAAGTGTAAAAAGAGAAAATGAATGGCAAAATTTGTTGTGCAATTTTTCCTGCATACGCCGTTACCCCACATGTGAGGGTAAACTACTTTTTGGGCTCACGTCAGGGCTTGGAAGAGGAGCGCCTTTTGACTTTTTCAATGCAGAATTGGCTGAAATTGAATTCGAACGCCATATCGCGTTTGGAGAGCCCCTGATGTGCCTAAATAGTGGAAACCCCCCACAAGTGACACAATTTTGGAAACTAGACCCCTTAAGAAACTTATCTAGATGTGTGGTGAGCACTTTGAACCTCCAAGTGCTTCACAGAAGTTTATAACGTAGAGCCGTGAAAATAAAAAATCGCATTTTTTACACAAAAATTATTTTTTGCCCTCAAATTCTTATTTTCACAAGGGTAACAAGAGAAATTAGACCACGAAAATTGTTGTGCAATTTCTCCTGAATATGCCCATACCCGATATGTGGGGGATAAACCGCTATTTGGGCGCACGGCAGAGCTTGGAAGAGAAGGAGCACCGTTTGACTGAAATTGAGATCGGACGCCATGTGGCGTCTGGAGAGAGCCCCTGATGTGCCAAACAGTAGAAACCCCCAACAAATGGCACCATTTGGGAAGCTAAACCCTTTAAGGAACTTGTCTAGATGTCTGGTGAGCACTTTTAGCCAACAGGTGTTTCACAGAAGTTTAGAACGTAGAGCATTGAAAATAAACAATAATATTTTTTCTACAAAAATGATTTTTTGCCCCCAAATTTTTATTTTTGCAAGGGTAACAGGAGAAATTAGAACCCAATAGTTGTTGTACAATTTGTCCTGAGTACGCTGATACCCCATATGTGGGGGTAAACCACAGTTTAGGCGCATGGCAGAGCTTGGAAGAGAAGGAGCACCGTTTGACTTTTTCAATGCAGAATTGGCTGAAATTGAGATCGGACGCCCTGTCGCGTTTCTAGAGCCCCTGATGTATCTAAACAGTGCAAAACCCCCACAAATGACCCCATTTTGGAAAATAGACCCATTATGGAACTTTTATACATATTAGTCCATATAATTATTGCTGGAACACATTCAAAAATCTGATATCACCCAAAAGGCCCCCAAGAATGTTATTCAGGGCCCAGAATGTTTTAGTTCAAAAATATAAATTTTTATTGATCCATAAGAAACAACTTTATAAAAAAACATATAAAATATGACAATTTGTACATGTACCTCCAATCCAAAAGAACAACAATTGACATGTGCTTAATAATAATACCTGACATGCATATTTCTCTTTGGTTGAATACCTTATTTCAAGTCAATTTTTATATGACAATGCTATGCAGGCTCTAAGTTACTATTACTGCAAGGTGGCTGCCTTAAAAATCACTAAAGTGCCAATGTGCTTATTTATATGCCAGAATTTGGCGGCCAAAATCCACTATGGAAGTGCTAATATATATAAAGGTAAAGTAAATCGACTGTTTTTTTGGCTCAACTTCACTGGAAGGTCCCTTAGTGGTCACCTTAATAGTCCTGCACATACTCAGTTAGAATGTTACGATGGTAAGTATAAAGTGTAAAAGCATATTCACCTTGCTGAAGCACACGCAATGGAAAACCCCAATTTTTCCATTGCGTGTGCTTCAGCAAGGTGAATATGCTTTTATGACTATTAAGGTGACCACTAAGGGACCTTCCAGTGAAGTTGAGCCAAAAAAACAGTCGATTTACTTTACCTTTATATATATTAGCACTTCCATAGTGGATTTTGGCCGCCAAATTCTGGCATATAAATAAGCACATTGGCACTTTAGTGATTTTTAAGGCAGCCACCTTGCAGTAATAGTAACTTAGAGCCTGCATAGCATTGTCATATAAAAATTGACTTGAAATAAGGTATTCAACCAAAGAGAAATATGCATGTCAGGTATTATTATTAAGCACATGTCAATTGTTGTTCTTTTGGATTGGAGGTACATGTACAAATTGTCATATTTTATATGTTTTTTTATAAAGTTGTTTCTTATGGATCAATAAAAATTTATATTTTTGAACTAAAACATTCTGGGCCCTGAATAACATTCTTGGGGGCCTTTTGGGTGATACCATTATGGAACTTATCTAGATGTGTTGTGAGTAGGGTTGAGCGACTTTTAGTTTTTTAGGGTCGAGTCGGGTTTTGTGAAATCCGACTATCTCAAAAGTCGAGTCGAGTGGAATCGGCCAATTATCGCGAAAAGTCGGGGATCGACCGAAACACGAAACCCAATGCAAGTCAATGGGGGAGCATAGTCGGCATTGAGTGGAGGCCAGTAAAACATGTACAGTGCCCATTTTAATGGCAAAAACATCCATTCTTGTTACTGAAGCTTGTCAATCTTAATTTACCTTATAATAATAGGAAGGCATTGGAAATTGGGGGTCATTTAGCTAAAGTTGTGGGGGGTAGGGCTGGTTCAAGTATTTAGTGGGCCCAGGAAATCTGGACCACGTCACGGCAGTGGAGCAGGGAGAGGTAAGTATTTCAACTTTGCAAGTGCTGTGATCCTGACCAAGCAGGGGGGGCCCACTCGTTGGCATTGGCACTGGCACAGGGCCCCTCAAAGTACGGCGGTGTGTTTGCACGGCGGGGGCGCCTCCCACCGGCAGCGACACTTTTGCGTACTATGAGGGGCCCTGTGCCAGTGACGTCGCCAACGAGTATTCCTCCCCCCACCTGATGAAGGAACCTGCACTTTCATCTGCACCTTCCTCTTTGTCCCCGTGTAAGGTGGTATGGTATGCGGGAAGAGGAACCTGACTTTCAGCAGGGTCACAATCTTGCTGTGTAGCGTGCACGGGGAATGTTGCGTTATGGGTCAATGTACCAGCAGACTCATCTATCACTGGCTGTGCAATGGGCAGGATGAGGAGGAAACACAGATATAGGCCCAAAGAATAAAGTGGGCTAAATGCAGTTCAAAATTGGTAACAGGACTAACCAGGGGGCATTGCTTTGTTCAGTGGAGGACAACTGTAATGAGAGGCTGACACAGAGAGTAGGCCCAAATCAGTAGGTAGTCTAAATGCAGTTCAAAATTGGCAACAGTAGTAAACAGGCGGCACAGCTTTGTTCAGTGGAGGAGAACAGCAAGGAGCGGCAGACACCGATAGTAGGCCCCATCCCAACTAGTAGGCCAAATGCAGTCTAACATTAACAACTACTTAACGAGAGCCTGAAAATGGAATTTCAGGACAGGAAACCAGGAGAACAGCAAGGAGCGGCAGACACTGTTAGTAGGCCCCAACCCAACTAGTAGGCCAAATGCAGTTGTTCCATTTAACAACTATTTAACAAGAGCCTGAAGATAGAAGCTCAGGAAAGGCAACCTGGAGAACACCTTGGAGTGGAAGACACCGTCTCTACAACCCAGACCCAACTTGTAGGCCTAATGCAGTGTTGTTTCAACAACTACTTAACGAGAGCTAGAAGATAGAAGCTATGGAGAGGCAACCTGGAGAACACCTTGGAGCGGCAGACACCGTCTCTACAACCCAGACCCAACTTGTAGGCCTAATGCAGTGTTGTTTCAACAACTACTTAACGAGAGCTAGAAGATAGAAGCTATGGAAAGGCAACCTGGAGAACACCTTGGAGCGTCAGACACCGTTAGTAGGCCCTACCGAAGTAGTAGCCCCAATGCAGTTTTCAAATTCCTATAGGCTAAAAACCAAAATATTGACGCTCAGCTTTTTTCAGAGGAGGACAGCTGTATTGAGTGGCGCAGACAGACACAGGTAGTAGGCCTTAAACAAAAAATTTGGCTCAATGCAGTTTAAAAAAGGTTACAGGGGTACACAGGCAGCATTGCTCTGGTCAGTTGAGGACAATTTCAATTATGGACCGCAGACAGACTTAGTACGCCTACAATTAAAAAAAGGATGCTCTATGCAATTTAAAATAGGTTCCAGGGGTACACGGGCAGCAGTGGTCTGGTCAGTGGAGGACTATTGGAAGGAGGGACCGCAGACAGGCTTAGTAGGCCTAACATAAAAAAAGTAGGCTGTAGGCACTTTAAAATAGGTTCCAGGGGTACACGGGCAGCAGTGGTGTGGTCAGTGGAGGACTATTGGAAGGAGGGACCGCAGACAGGATTTGTAGGCCTAACATAACAAAAGTAGGCTGTAGGCACTTTAAAATAGGTTCCAGGGGTACATGGGCATCAGTGGTGTGGTCAGTGGAGGACTATTGGAAGGAGGGACCGCAGGCAGGCTTAGTAGGCCTAACATAACAAAAGTAGGCTATAGGCACTTTAAAATAGGTTCTAAGGGTACACGGGCAGCAGTGGTGTGGTCAGTGGAGGACTATTGGAAGGAGGGACCGCAGACAGGCTTTGTAGGCCTAACATAACAAAAGTAGGCTGTAGGCACTTTAAAATAGGTTCCAGGGGTACATGGGCAGCAGTGGTGTGGTCAGTGGAGGACGATTGGAAGGAGGGTCCGCAGACAGGCTTTGTAAGCCTAACATAACAAAAGTAGGCTGTAGGCACTTTAAAATAGGTTCCAGGGGTACACGGGCAGCAGTGGTGTGGTCAGTGGAGGACTATTGGAAGGAGGGACCACAGACAGGCTTAGTAGGCCTAACTTAATTCCAAGTGCATAGAGCCTACTTTTGTTATCTTGCAGGGGTACACAGGCAGCATTGGTGTTGTCAGCAGAGGCCGATTGTAATGAGTGTCTGACAGTTAGTACTCCCAAAAAATAAATAGATGTTAATGTCTCGCAATATAACAAAAACAAAAAACAAAAGGGTGGCATACTTAGGTACAGGGGTGGGCTCCTCTGCTGAGTTTCAGACCTAGTAATTTGGTGCAAAGTATTTACTAGTGTAAATATAGGACACTGCCCCTGACTATTTTAAGTAGCATCATACATGTCAACACATTGGTATTGTCAGTGCCAGGCATTGAAGGATGTCAGCGCATAGACTAAGCATTGGTGGAGCTGTGAGAGATAATTTTGCAAATCGTAGAGCACTGTTTGAGCTGGGGGGGAACTGTCTTGTGGCCGGCGGTACAGGCCCAGGGCCCCTCATGTTACAACGGTGTGTCTGACGTTGGTTGCGCGCCACCACCGCCAGAGACACTTTATTGTACTATGAGGGACCCAGTGGCAGTGCCGTCGACCAAAAGCGTGCACACCCACCTCTTCAGACAAACGGCACTCTCACGGGTGCTTGCGCCAAGTGGCAAGACCACGGCCCCGTGGGGGGAGTTTGGCCATTTAGGGTGGTGTAAACATGTCGTATGCTGGACAAACAGCTGCTGCAAATTACGAGATTGGAAAACTCAGTCAGAGCAGTCCACAAGCAAGACCTTTTCATTGGAAAACTAGGTGTCCGCCGGGAAAGGTGGGGCAAAATAATTCGAAATCCAGTAGTGGTTAATTTTAATAAAGATTAGCTCATCAACATTTTGGATAGCCAGATGAGTCCTTTTTTCGGTTAATATTGAACCAGCAGCACTGAATACTCTTTCTGATAGCACACTAGCTGCTGGGCAAGCAAGCTCCTGCAATGCATATTCTGCCAATTCTGGCCAGGTGTCTAATTTGGATGCCCAGTAATCAAATGGGAATGACGGTTGAGGGAGAACATCGATAAGGGATGAAAAATAGTTAGTAACCATACTGGACAAATGTTTTCTCCTGTCATTTTGAATTGATGCTGCAGTACCTGTCCTGTCTGCGGTCATAGCAAAATCACTCCACAACCTGGTCAGAAAACCCCTCTGTCCAATGCCACTTCTGATTTGTGCACCTCTAACACCTCTGGTCTGCTGCCCCCTGCAGCTCGTGTGAGAACGATCACTGGCTCTGTGTGCTGGGAATGCCTGAATCAAACGGTCAACAAGAGTTGATTGTTTGGTTGCTAATATTTGTTCCAGGTTCTCATGTGGCATAATATTTTGCAATTTGCCTTTGTAGCGAGGATCAAGGAGGCAGGCCAACCAGTAATCGTCATCGGTCATCATTTTAATAATGCGTGGGTCCCTTTTGAGGATACGTAAGGCATAATCCGCCATGTGGGCCAAAGTTCGAGTTGTCAAATCTGCGGTTGTGCTGGGTTGAGGGGCAGTTACAGGCAAATCTACGTCACTTGTGTCCCTCAAAAAACCAGAACCCGGCCTTGCCACGCCACCAATTTCCAGTGGCCCTGGAGAAGCTTCCTCATTAAAAAAATATTCATCCCCATCATCCTCCTCGTCCTCCTCCTCCTGTTCGCCCGCTACCTCGTCCTGTACACTGCCCTGACCAGACAATGGCTGACTGTCATCAAGGCTTTCCTCTTCCTCTGCTGCAGACGTCTGCTCCTTTATGTGCGTCAAACTTTGCATCAGCAGACGCATTAGGGGGATGCTCATGATTATTATGGCGTTGTCTGCACTAACCAGCCGTGTGCATTCCTCAAAACACTGAATGACTTGACACATGTCTTGTACCTTCGACCACTGCACACCTGACAACTCCATGTCTGCCATCCTGCTGCCTGCCCATGTATGTGTATCTTCCCACAAATACATAACAGCACGCCTCTGTTCGCACAGTCTCTGAAGCATGTGCAGTGTTGAGTTCCACCTTGTTGCAACGTTGATGATTAGGCAATGCTAGGGAAGGTTCAAAGACCGCTGATAGGTCTGCATACGGCTGGAGTGTACGGGCGAACGGCGGATATGCGAGCAAAGTCCGCGCACTTTGAGGAGCAGGTCGGATAACCCCGGATAACTTTTCAGGAAGCACTGCACCACCAGGTTTAAGGTATGAGCCAGGCAAGGAATGTGTTTCAGTTGGGAAAGGGCGATGGCAGCCATGAAATTCCTTCCATTATCACTCACTCACTACCTTGCCTGCCTCAAGATCTACAGTGCCCAGCCACGACTGCGTTTCTTTCTGCAAGAACTCGTACAGAACTTCCGCGGTGTGTCTGTTGTCGCCCAAACACTTCATAGCCAATACAGCCTGCTGACTCTTGCCAGTAGCTGCCCCATAATGGGACACCTGGTGTGCAACAGTGGCAGCTGCGGATGGAGTGGTTGTGTGACTGCGGTCTGTGGACGAGCTCTCTCTTCTGCAGGAGGACGAGGAGGAGGAGGAGGGGGGGCGAATGGTTACAGCCAACTGTTTCCTAGACCGTGGGCTAGGCAGAAGTGTCCCAATACTGCTGTCCCCTGTGGACCCTGCATCCACCACATTCACCCAGTGTGCCGTGATGGACACGTAACGTCCCTGGCCATGCGTTCTGGTCCATGCATCTGTTGTCAGGTGCACCTTTGTACTCACAGATTGCCTGAGTGCATGGACAATGCGCTCTTTAACATGCTGGTGGAGGGCTGGGATGGCTTTTCTCAAAAAGAAGTGTCGACTGGGTAGCTCGTAGCGTGATACAGCGTAGTCCATCAGGGCTTTGAAAGCTTCGCTTTCAACTAACTGGTAGGGCATCATCTCTAACAAGATTAGTCTAGCTATGTGGGCGTTCAAACCCTGTGTACGCGGATGCGAGGATGAGTACTTCCTTTTTCTAACCAGAGTCTCATGTAGGGTGAGCTGGACTGGAGAGCTGGAGATCGTGGAACTAGCGGGGGTGCCGGTGGACATGGCAGACTGAGAGACAGTTGGAGACGGTATTCTTGCCGGTGCCCTACATGCAGTGTTTCCTACTACGAAACTGGTGATTCCCTGACCCTGACTGCTTTGGCCTGGAAACGAAACCTGCACAGATACTGCAGGTGGTGCGGAAAATGGTGGCCTTACAGTGACGGAAGGGATGTAGCGTTGCTGACTAGCTTCATTGGCCGAGGGTGCTACAACCTTAAGGGACGTTTGGTAGTTAGCCCAGGCTTGCAAATGCATGGTGGTTAAATGTCTATGCATGCAACTTGTATTTAGACTTTTCAGATTCTGACCTCTGCTTAAGGTAGTTGAACATTTTTGACAGATGACTTTGCGCTGATCAATTGGATGTTGTTTAAAAAAATGCCAGACTGCACTCTTTCTAGCATCGGATACCTTTTCAGGCATTGCAGACTGAGCTTCTTTAACCGGATGGCCACGCTGTCCTCCAACTGGTTTTGACTTTGCCACGCGTTTTGGGCCAGATACGGGCCCGGCAGATGGAACCTGTTGCGATGTTGATGCCTGCTGCGGCCCCTCCTCCTCCTCCACTTCAGAACTACTGCCGCCTGCACCCTGTTCCCCCAATGTCTGCCAATCGGGGTCAACAACTGGGTCATCTATGACCTCCTCTTCTATCTCATGTGCAACTTCGTCTGTGTTACCGTGTAAGCCGGTGGTTTAACGTTCGTGACGGGTGTTGTGAATTCTGTTGTCAAGCTCCCTCCTGTGGTCATGAATGGTACTTCGGCTGGTTCTGTCCATGGGCTTCCTCTGGTGGTTGTGAGTGGGGCTGTGGCTTCTGAGTTTCCTTCCACAGGTGACGAGGTTAATTCATTAGCTGGCTGCTCTATTTAACTCCACTTAGATCATTGCTCCATGCCACCTGTCAATGTTCCAGTATTGGTCTAGTTCACTCCTGGATCGTTCTTGTAACCTGTCTTCCCAGCAGAAGCTAAGTTCCTGCTTGTTTTTCTCTTGTTTGCTATTTTTCTATCCAGCTTGCTATTTTGATTTTTGTCTTGCTTGCTGGAAGCTCTGGACGCAGAGGGAGCGCCTTCGCACCGTGAGTCGGTGCGGAGGGTCTTTTGCGCCCTCTGCGTGGTCTTTTTGTAGTTTTTTGTGCTGACCGCAAAGTTACCTTTCCTATCCTCAGTCTGTTCAGTAAGTCGGGCCTCACTTTGCTAAATCTATTTCATCTCTGTGTTTGTAATTTTCATCTTTACTCACAGTCATTATATGTGGGGGGCTGCCTTTTCCTTTGGGGAATTTCTCTGAGGCAAGGTAGGCTTATTTTTCTATCTTCAGGGCTAGCTAGTTCCTTAGGCTGTGACGAGTTGCATAGGGAGCGTTAGGAGCAATCCACGGCTATTTCTAGTGTGTGATAGGATTAGGGATTGCGGTCAGCAGAGTTCCCACGTCTCAGAGCTCGTCCGGCATTATTAGTACCTATCAGGTCATTCCGTGTGCTCTTAACCACCAGGTCCATTATTGTCCTAACCACCAGGTCATAACAGACGGGGCACCATAGCCTCATCAGGGTCTGATTCTGGATCAGTACACTGCGAGGGCAATGTTGTGGTCTGAGTCAAAGGAACAGCATAGTAATCTGGCTGTGGCTGTGCATCTGTGCACTCCATGTCCGATTCAACTTGTAATGGGCATGGCCTGTTAACTGTTTCACTTTCTAACCCAGGAACGGTATGTGTAAAGAGCTCCATGGAGTAACCTGTTGTGTCGCCTGACGCATCCTTCTCTGTTGTTGTTTTTGCTGAACAGGACAATGGAGCGACTTGTTCCTGAGCGTGAACATCCACTAACGATGTGCTGCTTTTAAATTTACCAGTTTCAGAAGAGGAGGCAAAAGAGCTAGAGGCTGAGTCTGCAAGGAAAGCCAAAACTTGCTCTTGCTGCTCCGGCTTTAAAAGTGGTTTTCCTACTCCCAGAAAAGGGAGCGTTCGAGGCCTTGTGTAGCCAGACGACGAACCTGGCTCCACTGCTCGAGACTTAGGTGTTATATTGTTTTTCCCACGACCACCTGATGCTCCACCATCACTACCATCATTACCAGCTGGCAATGAACGCCCACGGCCATGACCTCTTCCACCAGACTTCCTCATTGTTTTAAAAACGTAACCAAAGTAACGGTATTTGTTACTGTAAAACAACTTACAAGGTGAACTTCTGGAGGATTTAGATATCCCTTTATAGGTGGGTGAGACTGCAAGGAAAATCAGGCACAATGTTACACACTCGATTTTATGTGGCACAAAATGAGACAGATGCCACACACGCAGGACTGGCACTGAAGCACAAATGCCAATATTAATCTCCCACTATTTATTTTTTTTCAGGGAGAATTTAAAAACCAAAATAAAAAAAAACAGACACTAGGCTTTCTGTGGCCCACAATTTGAGAGAGATGGCACACACGACTGGCACTGAAGCACAAATGCCAATATTAATCTCCCACTATTTATTTTTTTTCAGGGAGAATTTAAAAACCAAAATAAAAAAAAAACAGACACTAGGCTTTCTGTGGCCCACAATTTGAGAGAGATGGCACACACGACTGGCACTGAAGCACAAATGCCAATATTAATCTCCCACTATTTTTTTTTTAATTTCTGGGAGAATTGGCAAGAAATCAGGCCCACTGTTAGACTGTATGTTTTCTGTGCCAGAAAATGAGACACAGATGCCACACACAGGACTGCCACTGTTGCAGATTTGCCAATTTTAATCTGCACCCTTTTTTTTTTATTCAGGGAGACTAGTGAATAAATCTGGGCCACTGTATTAGAGTATATTTTCTGTGGCAGAAAGTGGCTTGAACAGATGTAAGGAAAAAAAAAAAAGGGACTGTCCTACAATTACTATCTCCCTGCAGTAATCTCAGCCAGGTATGGCAGGCAGCAATAACAAGGAGTGGACTGCTGCACAAATTAAATAAATAGTGTGGACAAACAAACAAGATAGTGGTGCAGAAAGGAAGGAACAACAGGATTTGTGCTTTGAAAAAAGCAGTTGGTTTGCACAGCGGTGTACAAACAGCAATGCAGCTATCAGGGAGCCTTCTAGGGCAGCCCAATGAGCTACAGCGCTGAGGAAAAAAAATGTAGCCTCCACTGTCCCTGCAAACAAAAGGTGGTGTTGGACAGTGGAAATCTCCACAGCACAAGCGGTTTGGGGGTTAATGGACCCTGCCTAACGCTATCCCTGCTTCTGACGAAGCGGCAGCAACCTCTCCCTATGCTCAGATCAGCAGCAGTAAGATGGCTGTCGGCGGGAACGCCCCTTTATAGCCCCTGTGACGCCGCAGACAGCAAGCCAATCACTGCAATGCCCTTCTCTAAGATGGTGGGGACTGAGACCTATGTCATCACGCTGCCCACACTCTGCGTCCAGCTTCATTGCCTGAGAAATGGCGCTTTTCGCGTCATTGAAACGCGACTTTGGCGCGAAAGTCGCGTACCGCATGGCCGACCCCACACAGGGATCGGGTCGGGTTTCATGAAACCCGGCTGTGCCAAAAGTCGGCGACTTATGAAAATGAACGACCCGTTTCGCTCAACCCTAGTTGTGAGCACTTTATACCCCCAAGTGCTTCACGGAAATTTATAACGCAGAGCCATGAAAATAAAAAATCCTTTATTTTCCTCAAAAATGATTTTTTAGCTCGCAATTTTTTATTTTCTCAAGGGTAACAGGAGAAATTGTACCCCAAAATTTGTTGTCCAGTTTGTCCTGAGTACGCTGATACCCCATATGTGTGGGGGGACCACTGTTTGGGCACACATCGGGGCTCGGAAGCGAAGTATTGATTTTTAAAATGCAGACTTTGGTGGAATGGTCTGCGGGTGTCATGTTGCATTTGCAGAGCTAAACAATAGAAACCCCCCACAAGTGACCCCATTTTGGAAACTAGACCACCCCAAGGAACTTATCTAGATGTGTGGTGAGTACTTTGAACCCCCCAAGTGCTTCACAGAACTTTATAATGCAGAGCCGTGAAAATAAAAAATCCTTTCTTTCCCCTCAAAAATTATTTTTTTGCTCTCAATTTGTTATTTTCTCAAGGGTAACAGGAGAAATTGGACCCCAATATTTGTTGACAAGTTTGTCCTGAGTACGCTGATACCCCATGTGTGGGGGGACCACTGTTTACGCACACATCGGGGCTCCGAAGGGAAGTAGTGACATTTTAAAATGCAGACTTTGATGGAATGGTCTGCAGGCGTCATGTTGCATTTGCAGAGCTCCTGATGTGCCTAAACAGTAGAAATCCCCCAGAAGTGACCCCACTTTGGAAACTAGACCCCCAAAGAGCTTATATAGATGTGTGGTGAGCACTAAGAGCCCCCAACTGCATCACAGAAGTTTATAATGTAGAGCCATGAAAATAAAAAATCATACGTTTTCAACAAAAATAATCTTTTCACCCCCAAATTTTTACTTTCACAAGGGTAACAGGAGAAATTGGACCACCAAATGTATTATGCAATTTATGCTGAGTACACTGATACCCCATATGTGGTGGGGACCACTGTTTGGGCACAAGGCAGAGCTCGGAAAGGAAGGAGCGCCGTTTTGGAATGCAGACTTTGATAGAATGGTCTGTGGGCGTTATGTTGCGTTTGCAGAGCCCCTGATGTACCTAAACAGTAGAAACCCCCCACAATTGACCCCATTGTGGATCTAGACCCCCAGGGAACTTATCTAGATGTGTGGTGAGCACTTTGGATGCCCAAGTGCTTCTCAGAAGTTTATAATGCAGATTCGTAAAAATATTTTTTTTTCCACAAAAATGATTTTTTTAGCCCCCAGTTTTTTATTTTTCCAAGGGTAACAGGAGAAATTGGACCCCAAAATTTGTTGTCCAATTTGTCCTGAGTATGCTGATACCCTATATGTGGGGGGGACCACTGTTTGGGCACACATCGGGGCTCAGAAGGGAAGTAGTGACGTTTTGAAATGCAGACATTGATGGAATGGTCTGCGTGCGTCATTTTGCATTTTCAGAGCCCCTGATGTGCCTAAACAATAGAAACCCCGCACAAGTGACCCTATTTTGGAAAATAGACCCCCAAGGAACTTATCTAGATATGTGTTGAGCATTTTGAACGCCCAAGTGCTTCACAGAAGTTTGACGCAGAGCCGTGAAAATAAAAAATCATTTTTTTCCCACAAAAATGTTTTTTATCCCCCAATTTTTTATTTTTGAAAGGGTAACAGGAGAAACTGGACCCCAAATGTTGTTGTCCAATTAGTCCTGAGTACGTTGATGCCCCATATGTGGGGGTAAACTACTGTTTGGGTGCACGGCAGAGCTCAGAAGGGAGGGAGAACCATTTGACTTTTTGAGCGCAAAATTGGCTGTTGCGTTTGAAGACTCCCTGATGTACCTGAACAGTGGAAATCCCCCAATTCTAACTCCAACTGTAACCCCAATACACCCGTAACCCTAATTCCAACCCAATCTGTAACCCTAATCAAAACCCTAACCCCAAAACACCACTAACCCTAATCCCAACCCTAACCATAACCCTAATCACAACCCTGACGCCAAAACACTCCTAACCCTAATCCCAACTCTAACCCTAATCAAATCCCTAAGCCCAATACACCCCTAATCATAATCTCAACCCTAACCTCAAAACTAACCCTAATCCCAACCCTAATCCCAATACACCCCTAACCCTAATCCCAACCCTAACCTTAACCCTAATCCCAAACCTAACCCTAATCCCAAACGTAACCCTCATGTCAACCCTATCCCTGACCCTAATCCTAACTTTAGCCCCAATCCTAACCCTAACTTTAGCCCCAACCCTAACTTTAGCCCCAGCCCTAACCCTAACTTTAGCACCAACCCTAACTCTAACCCTAGCCCAAACCTAACTTTAGCACCAACCCTAACTCTAGCCCTAACCCTAATTGAAAAATGGAATTACATAATTTTTTTATTTTATTTTTTTCCTAACTAAGGGGGTGATATTTATTATTTTTCTATTTTGATCACTGTGATAGGATCTCACAGTGACCAAAATAAAAGAAGAGGAAGAATCTTCCTCTGCCGGCCGACACATCACGGGGGCCCCGATCCCCCTATTTCTCTGACCTCTGATGTGCGATCACATCAGAGGACAGAGATTGACACGCCGCTTTTTTTGCGGTCGCTGGTAATCAGTTAATTACCGGCAATCGCAAAACATGGTTGGCAAAACCGACCCCGATCATGTTCTTTGGAGTCTCGAGACCCCAAAGTTCTGCTGGGTGCCGGCAGGCGGGTGCACTGCGCATGCACCCGCCATTTTTTCCCCGGAAAAAGATGGCGGCGCCGATCGGGAGCCACGAAGAACATCGGGGGAGACGGGTGAGTATCGGGGGGCGATCGTGGACCCCATTTCTCTGTCCTCTGATGTGCGATAACATTGGAGGACAGAGAAATTAAATGGGAAATCGCGGGGGATTTTTTGTGGCCGCGGGTAAGTGGTTAATTACCGGCGATCGCAACATGGGGGTCGGTAAAAACCGACCCAAATCATGTTCTCTGGGGTCTCGGCTACCCCCAGCAAACGAGACCCCAGAGAAAATCCGACTCTGGATTTTAATTAATTAACGGCGCTGTGGTTTAAGTACCCATAACTGCCGCCGTTAAAAGGCGTATCGTATATTGTAGAATTCAGTTACCATGTGGTGGTAATATTTGGTCTGTTCATATTGTGGTGGTATTTGCTCTTTGTATATGGCATTATTTTGGTCACTATGTGGTGGCAATATGTGGTCTAGTCATGGTGTGGCACTATTTGTTTCTTGTATGTGGTATTATTCAGTCACTATGTTGTGGTAATATGTAATATGTGGTCTGGTAGTGGCGTGGTGGCATTTGTTCATTGTATGTAGTATTATTTATCACATGTGGTGGTAATATGTGATCTGGTCATAGTGGGGCAGCATCTGTGCCTTGTATGTGGTATTATTGGTCATTTTAAAAATGAATGTAACACATTCCCTTAAAGAAAAATAAAGAAAAATATACCTAAAAAGAACATTTTTATATTTTAATACGTGTTTAAAAGGTTACAGTAGAGTAAGCCCCTGTCAAAAGAGTCTACTGTGTTGTGGTCGAACGCATAAAACATATTTTGGCTAAAACTAAAGCTGATGGCTGATGGCAAAATGTCAGTGAGAGCTGCTCATAGAATTGCTAGAGAGGCAAAATAGAACCCCCGCTTGACTGAAAAACACCTACAGAAAGATTTAGCAGATGCTGGAGCTGTGGTATATTGTTTTACTCTTCAGAGACACCTTCACAAATAAGGAATATATATATATATATATATATATATATATATATATATTTGCCCTAAAATACAAAGGAAATGTGTCATCTTTAACTTTAGCCATTTTAAAGATCATTTCATATTCAACTTGCTCAACTGTTTGCAATAACAGCAATGGTCTGCTCAAACTTTTACATGCCACTGTAAGCGTAGACAAGTGCAAAGAGTCATTTCTGTGACTGAGACAATGCTTAATTGGGTTGTGTTTCCTTGAATGTATCCATTATCAAGAATAATCACTGGATAAATGAGAGCCTGTTCACACTATGTTTTCCAGTACATTAATTTCTCTATCCAGTGTGTCCATCTCAATTCCCTAAACACAGGATTCAAAGATACCATTAACTGAGCCATCGCATTAAATAAAGCAAACTTTGGGCTTTGTACTTTTTTCCATCAGTGTCCGCCTTTTCAGATAGATACAAGAATGCAGTCTATTATGTTATTGTATCCAAATAAAAAGATGGACAACTCCATGAAGAAGCGTAGAGTCCAAAATTTCATACTTGCAACTATGCTCATGTGAATAAACTAGTAAGTTTAATCCATGGCTTCCTCATGGACATGTTTGAATATTGTTTTTTGGAGACTCAGATGGAATTGCCAGGTAGAGTCAAATACACAACATTATAACACTATATGAATAGCCCCTTCTAACAATCAAATAGTTAACTAAAATGATAGCTGATACAAATGTCCGATGAGAATTTCTAATGCCTATGTAAAATCTTTAAACAGAAATTTGAAAAAGTTTCCTTTCTAAAAATTCAATCACTGCTACTATCTCTAATTCTACATATTTTATTGACCTGTAATTTCAAACCTTTATTATGATGCGGGCATTTTGGGTGGATCACATTTCTAACCTAGTAAGTCTTCTCTGTAATTTTAGCATTTTGCATTTTTGCCACTAAAAAAAAGTAAATGCAGCCTTGAAAGCAGTGAAAAAGTAGAACAGTGTAAAACTTAAAAAAATGTGAAAAGTTATTGTAAATACACTTGTGATACTCTAGATTATTATGGAGAAACAATTATCTTAAATATTTTCCATACCTTCTGATTTTGCAACAAGTGTTTTAGGGCAGCACGGTGGCGCAGTGGTTAGCACAGCAGCCTTGCAGCGCTGGAGTCCTGGGTTCTAATCCCACCTTGGACAACATCTGCAAAGAGTTTGTATGTTCTCTCCGTGTTTGCGTGGGTTTCCTCCGGGCACTCCGGTTTCCTCCCACATTCCAAAGACATACTGATAGGGAATTTAGATTGTGAGCCCCATCTGGGACAGCGATGATAATGTGTGCAAACTGTAAAGCGCTGCGGAATATGTTAGCGCTATATAAAAATAAAGATTATTATTTATTATTATTAGAAGTCTTTGCTGTTCACTGTAACAAAGCAGAAAAGAAGAGAAATGAGCAAAGTGGTTTTATAAATGAAATGGATAGGAAAAGTCTTATAAACATTTGCTGAGAGATTTTTCAGGCCTGCTTTGGAATGGACCCTCTCCAAAAGGACAACCCAGAAAACGGAGTGTGCTTATATCCTTAGACTATGTGTATACTGAGTACCGTACTTTTGTTGAGTTTTCAAAGCAGAAACTGGCTATGTGCACACCATGTCTTTTTTTCAGGTGGATTCTGACCACAATCCACTTCAAAAAGTGCTGAGAAAGCACCACAAAAAATATGAACATAATGCATTGGTTCCAACTATTGTCACTTCTTTTAATTACTTTGGGGTTCGGAAACCCTGGTGCAGTTAAAATAAATTACATTACGTTTTCGGCAGCTTCTTTTAGAAGCTGCCCACTATCTACAATAGAAGACAGTAAAAGACACAGGTGGCAGAGCCATCCCAAAAATGACGGTAAAACCTCCAGCTGAGCCCCTTCAAGAAAAAAGCAACTGGCTTTGTGATATTAAACTCCAGGAGCTTCAATATCGAATTAAAATGTCGTGTACATGTAACCACTGAGCAGAAACTCAAAGTTTTTGAGGAATTTTGAGACTTGGAGGAGGATTCGGAGAGTTTCTGCTTCAAGATTTTTTTTAAAAACTCTGCGTGCACACAGCCCAAGTAAAAGTTCTATTCCCACAAGTGTTTGTCCATGGTATAGCAAAGTGGTGTTTTGATGCATATTGTGATAAACTAGATTTCCCAGTACAATTCCTCAATTTCAGTCCATATAGACTTGCAAGCAGTCACCTGATGAATGAGCTAAACACTCATTTTTCGAATGGCCAGATAATATATGCTCCCATCAAAATAATTATTTACACATGGCGGTGTAACACTGACATCATGAAGACTTATGTGGACAGAAAATTGTATAAAATGGTATGTGCTCACTCAGTTTTTTGAGACGGTTAAAAACGACAAGCTATCTAGTGGAAACCACTTCAGGCAATGATCCATTGGAGTATGTGCCATTAACGCCTTTATTCCAATGGTCATGGTTTTCCTAGGTGAATGTCCAATATAGAAGATAGGACGGCACTAGAGCAGTACTTTATCCAATACAGGACTCTGTATGAGCGGCTGTGTGTCAGGCGTCACGAAAGCTCCGGGTATTGGTGCTCAGCATAAAAGATAAACTCTGAATCAGTCCAAGAAGAAATGAAAATGCGGCACTCACCCTAATACAGCTGTGCAGATCGTGAACTTTATTGGAGAGAAACTGAAAGATACATCCGTCAGGATATCAGGTAAACCATGAGGGTGCTCCTATACCGCACCCTCATGGTTTACCTGATGTCCTGACGGATGTATCTTTCAGTTTCTCTGAAGTGACCGAGGGCAAGGTCGCCCATGTATATCCATGATCTGGCCCAGCAAAACTTCCACACTCAGATTCTATTTTAACAACCGTATCTTTACTGTTATACATTTTCTTTAACACAGCGGAACACAATAATATACAGTACAAAATATGCCAATTCACAGAGATAACGTGTAATAACAAACTGTCCCTCACTTTCCCTATCCACACGTTACCAATTCCTTTGCTCCAGGAGTTTATCTTCCCACGTCGCAGGCCTGTCTGTCACTGCAGGGGGACGCTCCAGCCGAAGAGAAAACAACAGGGATTGAACAAAACTCCATCTCTCAGGTCCAGATTGTAGTCCTTGGGGTTCAACAGGTAAGGGTGGAAGGTTCGGCCTCTCAACAGAGGACCCGCTTACAGTTCATGGGCTCCAGGGTCTGTGAAGATGTCACCGTTGGGTGCTCCGCAGTGTGGGAGCTGGGAACAATCTGGATGTCAGCTTCCAAGAGATAGCGGTCATCCAGGCAATCTTCTATATCGCCTCTACAGGAGGACGCCAGCAGACACAGACCTCTCTCTGCACACACCAGTTTCCCGGGCTTTCTCTTTTCCTCCCCTTCCTGTTCACATGACGTCACAGGGGGAAGTTTTGCCAATACAGTTTGTCCCTCTGTAATCACATTTGGCATAGGTATAACTTCTGGCCACACGGGGGCAGTGTCTGTCACAGATTCTATGTCAATGATAACAGAACAGTCACAGCCGGCCAGCTCACTACACGCCCCCCGCTTAAAGGTTGGCAGTCCCTGTCAACGACTGTCTCCAGGGCGGCGATGGCTGTGGAGGTTGTAGGACCCGGCTGCGAAAAGGGCCACACATATTGGTCTCTGTAGGATTGCCCCGGGGGCACTCCTGCGGTGGTCCTCGTTGTCCGCCTAACGGGTACTAGCCTCTCCCCCCGATCAGTCACCCCAGTCGGTAAGTCAGTCGAGGAGGTAAGGGGTTCAGACGTGTCAGTCAGGCGAGCAGGGGTAGGGATGTCTTCCACCTCTACATCCCCGGTATCGGTGTCTCCCACAGTATTAGTGATATCCATCTCTCTAGGTATTACAGGAGGGGAGTCAGGCTGAGAACGACAGGGGCGCAACATGTTGCGGTGCAGGGTGCGAAGGCTGCCGCTGTCTTCGCCTTGTACTTGGTAGACGGGGCCACCAGGGTACGGGTGTCCAATTATTCGATAGACTTCGGTCTCCCACTTGGGCCGGAGTTTTCCTTGCGGTTTCTTTATACGAACTAGGACCAGTTGACCCACACTCAGTAGGTCTTCTTGTACTGGAAGTGGATCAGCGTGGACCTGGTCCTGGATCTGCTGTTCCACCAGCCGGTAGACAGTTTCCATCCTTTGACGGTGTGCTTGTAGCCAGGAAGGATAGGTACCACAGGTGTCTTCATCAGAGTTAGACAGGTGTAGCTCATGGATGCCTTTGCCTGGGCGGCCAAAAAGGAGGGTGTAAGGCATGTATCCGGTGACAGAATGAACTTGATTGTTATAGGCCCACAGCAGTTCTGGGAGGAATCGAGGCCAGTCTGGCTTTTTGTCTTCTGCTAAGGTTCGGATCAGTTGTAAGAGGGTCTGGTTGAAACGTTCACACGCGCCATTCCCTTGCGGATGATACGGGGTGGTCCTGGACTTCTTGATTCCATACATCTGCTGGAGTTCTTCAATGACTCGCCCTTCGAAACACGCCCCCTGATCAGAGTGCAGCCGCTCCGGACACCCGTAGACCCGAACGAAGTGCTGACAGATGGCCTGTGCAGCTGATTCGGCAGTCTGATCTTTGGTAGCAACAGCGACGGCGAATTTCGTGAAGTGGTCTACCATCACCAGACAGTACTGGTAGCCACTATTCGCCGTTCCAATCAACAGATAGTCCACCATCAACAATTCGAGGGGCCTGGATGTGCTAATAGTCTGGACGGGTGCACGCTGCTCAGTAGACTTGTGGAGTTCACATGTACGACATCCTAGGCAGACGTTTTCAACCAGCTTACGGAGTCCTGGGCAAAAAATGAATTGCTGGGTCCACCGGAGGGTCTTGTCTATGCCGAAGTGGCCGTTCCTTCTGTGGGCTTCAGCCACCATCTCATGGGCCAGCTGCACCGGGACGACAATCTGCAAACATTCTTCCAGCATATGGGATAAAAGGGCCCTGCGATACAAGACTCCATCCTTCACGATCAGCCGATCCCATTGGGCAAGTAGGGCAGAGGTCCTGGTTGATAGTCGGGCTCTTACTTCGGAGGGTGGTTTCTCTTGTGTCTTCACGTACTGTTTCAGTAAGACGTGTTCAGGGTCTCGATCTTGAAGCTTGGCCCATTCTTGTTGGGACAGGGGGGACCCCACTATGGCTGCGATCCCGCCTACAGCATACTGGCGGCTATCTTCTATTTGTTTAGCTAGCCGGGCAAAGTCGGGTAGTTCATCTTCCTCCAACTCTTCATCCCGGTCCCCCACTGGCGAGGATGATGTCACTCTGGAAAGGCTGTCAGCATTCTGATTCTCCGTCCCCGCTCTGTATTTAATTTTGTATTGGAATCTAGAGAGCCTTGCCATCCAGCGCTGTTCCATTGCCCCTAGTTTGGCATTTTCTAGGTGGGCAAGAGGATTGTTGTCTGTCACGACCAGCACCTCCGCCCCTGTCAGGTAGCCAGCAAATTTCTCTGTCATAGCCCAGGTCAGGGCCAGGAGTTCCAGGCGGAAAGAGCTGTAGTTGACGGGGTTCTTTTCGGTGTCACGGAGGGATCTACTGGCATAGGCTATTACGCGTTCCTTGTTATCTTGGACTTGGGAGAGGACCGCCCCGAGACCTTGAAGGCTGGCGTCTGTGTATAACTGGAACGGCAGGGTGTAATCTGCAAATGCCAGAATAGGGGGTGATGTCAAAGCAGCTTGAAGCGCCCGGAATGATTTTTCTTGGTCGGGCCCCCAGCTGATGCGTCGTCCTCTGGGACTGTTCGCGGTCCCTCGGAGAGTCTCATGCAGTGGTTCCGCAAGCCGGGCAAAGTCCTTGACAAATCGGCGGTAATAGCCCGCTAGTCCCAGGAAAGCCTGGACTTCTTTGATGGTAGTTGGTTGTGGCCACTCTCGGACAGCTGCTATCTTCTCTGGAGAGGGTTGGACACCTTCGGCTGAGATCCGGTGTCCCAGGTAATCGATCTCCTGCTGGAATAGACGGCACTTGCTGGGCTTCAACTTCAAGCCGTGTCTCTTCAAGCGCTGGAGCACTTTGCCAAGCTTGTGAAGATGATCCTCAAAGGTGGCGGAGTATACCACGATGTCATCAAGGTATATCAGCGTGAATTCGAAGTTGAAATCTCCCAGACAGCGTTCCATCAGTCTCTGAAAGGTCCCTGGTGCGTTACTCAAGCCGAATGGCATCCGGTCAAACTCGTACAGGCCCATGGGAAGGATGAAGGCGGTCTTTTCTCTGTCCTTCTCACTCATGGGGACCTGTCAATATCCACTGGCCAAGTCTAGAGACGAAAAATATTTGGCCTTCTTCAGGGCGGTCAGTGACTCTTCGATCCGGGGGAGTGGATAGGAGTCCCGGATCGTGCACGCGTTCAGCCGACGGTAGTCTACGCAAAATCTCAGGGATCCATCTTTCTTTTTGACTATCACCACGGGTGCAGCCCATGGGCTCTGGCTCTCCCGCACCACTCCAGCGTGTAGCATAGATTCTAAGAGGCTTTTCACCTCCTGGTATTGTTGAGGTGGTATTTGTCGGTACCTCTCGCGAATAGGGGCAGTATCGCCCGTGGGAATCTCGTGTTGGATACTGGAGGTGTACCCGAAGTCGGTGTCATGCTTTGCAAAGGAGTCTTGGTGTTCTCGCAGTAGTCCCTCCACTTGAGACACTTCCTGTTTGGTGTACTGGGACGGGTCCAGTTGCACTTTTTCCAGTAATTTTCGCCCAATATCTTCATCATCTGCTTGAGCATTTATGGCTGAGACAGTTACCGTCCAGCCATCTTCTGTAGACGGGGTGAATTGTAAGGGCCCCATGGGGTTCACTTCTGTGGGTAGAGCATATACTCTGGCAAGTTGCGTGCCAGGTTCGAGGGCTACACCTACGTCTGCGGTGTTGTTCAGCCGGACAGGGACTCTTCCGTTCCTCACGACGGCTAGGGTGCGGGCGACCAGTGGGTTTAGCTTACCCCCACTTGGAGCCCTCGGCTCGATTAACACTTCAACTCCTTCAAGCTGTCGGTTGGTGTTAAGAGGCAGGGAAATGACTGTCTCTTTTTCAGCGGGCAAAGTAATCCGGGTACAGCGGGGCACTTTAATGGCTGCTAGGGGTAGTTGTTCCTTTGCCATGTGTTGGAGTCCAACGGTCCGGATTACGCGCTGGAACGCCAGACGAGTCGGTTTATGTTTCGTAACTTTCTGCCAGTACTTGGGCCCTTTTCTTGTCAACAGCATAAGATCCAGGTCTTTCAAGATATTCATTCCGATTATTACTGGGGTCTCGTAGCCGAAGCCTTCCTTAACAATGACGATTCCTCGTTTCCCTAGGTCTTGTCCGCAGGCCTTCGTATCCATCCAGGCGACTCCGGTTACTGGAATGGGTAGGTTATTAGCCGCAATTATCTTAATGGCGGTATCTGGATCACAAGCAGTCCTTGGTTTGAGGTACTTTTCATAAAACTGTTCAGAGATCGTGGTCACTTGCGACCCAGTGTCCATCAATCCTTGTACTGCAACTCCCTCCAGAATGACTTCAAGTGTAGGACTACTCGAGGCAAGAGTACTCCGTTGCTGGCTCTGTTTTTCTACACCCCATTCTCTGTCCCCCCCTGCTGCTCGAACCTCAGCTGTAGTGGTGTCTAGTTTAACGGCGGCCATTGTGGTGAGACCTGGCGTGGCTGCTCTGCTCGTGGATGTAGCTGATATTCTGTTCGTCTTGGTAACTGATGGTTTGTTCGTTGAGGACAACGATTCGCCCTATGACGAGGATCACCACATGACCAACACGGTCCTGCGGGACGGCTAGGTTGCATCCGCTGGTCTCTCTGTCGTTCTAGTGTTAACTGTGACACCTGTTGCTGTAAATCTGCTACCATCTGTTTTAGCTCCTCGGTGTCACTGTTGGGCTGTTTAACGTCTAATATGGATCTGCACGCAGCGCTTTGAGTCCCCACATCCATGACGGGTCCCCTAGAACGTTCTATGGCCTCCTGCTTGACTTCAGCGAAGGTGAGAGTCGGCGTCATCCGAATCAAGTCCTGTAGCGTACGGTTAAGATACTGGTCTCTCAGCCCTATAACAAATTGGTCTCTCAGTACCAGGTCACGAGGAGCTATAGTAGTCAGTTGTTCCCCTTTTGCACAGACTTGTTCAAGGAGTACCTGAAGGGCATTTGCATATTGGGGGATGTCTTCCCATTCAAGCTGTGTCCGTCTAAAGAACAGGTATCGCAGTGTTCCCTGGTACGTAGTAGGTCCATAGGTCTTTTCCAGCACCCGCATCAAGTCCTCCAACGTACGCTGCCCCCTGACCGTCTCCAGTCTGACTGTCGTCCATGCCTCCCCCTCTAGCGTCAGTACCGCCATTTCTGCCAAGGTCTTAGGGTCAATATTATACATTTCTCCCAGTATCCGCACTTGTTCCGCCCATTCTGGTACGGGGTAGTTTCGCCCGCCAAACTTCCTGACCTGGTTTACAATGGACACCGGCGGCGGTTTCTGACTGTACACTGGGTGGGAATCTTGCTGGGCACAGATCCTGCCGACTACGCCAGATGAAGTGACCGAGGGCAAGGTCGCCCATGTATATCCATGATCTGGCCCAGCAAAACTTCCACACTCAGATTCTATTTTAACAACCGTATCTTTACTGTTATACATTTTCTTTAACACAGCGGAACACAATAATATACAGTACAAAATATGCCGATTCACAGAGATAACGTGTAATAACAAACTGTCCCTCACTTTCCCTATCCACACGTTACCAGTTCCTTTGCTCCAGGAGTTTATCTTCCCACGTCGCAGGCCTGTCTGTCACTGCAGGGGGACGCTCCAGCCGAAGAGAAAACAACAGGGATTGAACAAAACTCCGTCTCTCAGGTCCAGACTGTAGTCCTTGGGGTTCAACAGGTAAGGGTCGAAGGTTTGGCCTCTCAACAGAGGACCCGCTTACAGTTCATGGGCTCCAGGGTCTGTGAAGATGTCACCGTTGGGTGCTCCGCAGTGTGGGAGCTGGGAACAATCTGGATGTCAGCTTTCAAGAGATAGCGGTCATCCAGGCAATCTTCTATATCGCCTCTACAGGAGGACGCCAGCAGACACAGACCTCTCTCTGCACACACCAGTTTCCCGGGCTTTCTCTTTTCCTCCCCTTCCTGTTCACATGACGTCACAGGGGGAAGTTTTGCCAATACAGATTGTCCCTCTGTAATCACATTTGGCATAGGTATAACTTCTGGCCACACGGGGGCAGTGTCTGTCACAGATTCTATGTCAATGATAACAGAACAGTCACAGCCGGCCAGCTCACTACATTCTCTCCAATAAAGTTCACGATCTGCACAGCTGTATTAGGGTGAGTGCCGCATTTTCATTTCTTCTTGGACTTTTCCTAGGTGAAGCCACATTAGTAAAAAGTCAGCAGCCTGTTTCCTGAAGCTGCTTTGCTGCCACTTTTGCTGTTGTTTTTGTGATGGCTCAGCTGCCGGAGTCTTTTTTCTATAGTCTATACCATAACTATAGCAATGATCATGCTTCTGTGGCTGGAGTAACACTAGCAATTTTAAAATCAGTCCGAAAAAAAAATTCCCACGGTGCTCGCATTGATGTAAGAAAGGTGAATTGAGTTCATTGGCTGTGAACTCCCAGGACCTGTCTGATAGCACCATGAGCAGGAGAACTTTCTCACAGTCGCAGTGCCCTCAGATAGGTTTTAGGAATTCTCAGGGAGATACTGAGCACACGGTGCTCAATGTCTCTGCTGGATGACAGGCTGCATGGTCACATCATGCAACCATGCAGCCTGCCATCTAGATGTAGCAGAGCTAGATTTGCCGTGGGACAAATGGATTAGCAGCATCTCTGCGGAAAGGTGAGTCCTTTTCCTCTGGGAGTCCTTCACGTGTTTTTTAGCAAACTCTATGTGGGCTTTCATATGTCTTGCACTGAGAAGAAGCGTCCGTAGGACCACTCTGCCATAAAGGCACGACTAGTAGAGGGCTGCAGTGATAGTTGACTTTGTGGAGCTTTCTCCCATCTCCCTACTGCATCTCTGGAGCTCATCCCCAGTGATATTATAGTTGTTCTTTACCTTTCTCACTAAGGTTCTTCGGCCTTGATTGCTCAGTTTAGCTGGATGGCCAGTTCTAGGAAGACTTCTAGTGGTCCCAAACTTCTTCCATTTAAGGATTATAGAGGCCACTGTGCTCTTAGGAACCTTGAGTACTGCAGAAATTCTTTTGTAACCTTGGCCAAGTCTGTGCTTACCACAATTCTCTCTCTGAGCTCCTTGGCCAGGTCCTTTGACCTTATGATTCTCATTTGGTCTGACATGCATTATGAGCTGTGAAGTCTTATATAGACAGATGTGTGCCTTTCCAAATCAAGTCCTATCAGTTTAATTAAACACAGCTGGACTCCAATGAAGGAATATAACCATCTCAAGAAGGATCACAAGTAGTGTTGAGCGATACCGTCCGATATTTGAAAGTATCAGTATCGGATGGTATCGGCCGATATCCGAAAAATATCGGATATCGCCGATACCGATATCCGATACCAATACAAGTCAATGGGACACAAATATCGGAAGGTATCCTGTAATGGATCCCAGGGTCTGAAGGAGAGGAAACTCTCCTTCAGGCCCTGGGATCCATACTCATGTGTAAAATAAAGAATAAAAATAAAAAATATTGATATACTTACCCTCTGACGTGCCCTGGTCGTCACCGCTGCAACCGCCTTGCTTTCATTCCGAAGAATGAGCGCGTAAAGGGCCTTCGATGACGTCGCGCCTTGTGATTGGTCGCTGAGCGGTCATGTTCATCCCACAGGTGAAGTATGTCCCCAGGGCTTCCCAGTAAGGTAGATGGTGACGGTGTGAGGTGTAGGCAATAACGAGGATACAAGGTTGCAGTCTCTTTACCTCTTTACTGAAGACTTCAGGATCCTCAATCCAGAGCACGTTTAACAGGGCTATCAGAGACCGGCCGGTCCGATGGGCACTTCCAGAGTTTCCCTCGCAAATGGAAATCGTTGCTCACCACTAGCACCTGTGTGTTGTAGTCCTACCCTGCTGAGCATTCGGAATAGTCCTCACAACTGCTGTTCTCATTCGTCGTTCTCTACAGCTCTCTCTCTTTAGTTCCAGATGCTGCAAGTTTCTCGTCCCCCAGTATGTTTTGGCTTGGACGCACACGTATGATGGGAAGGCCTGGAGGTCTTCCGGGACCCTAGAGACGCCCCTCTCCCACTGTTGCCCCTTATGTCTTCTTAGGAAATTTAAGGTAGACAGCCAACCTATAATTAACTGTCCTGCGGAGTTTGAAGTAAGGCCTAAAGTCAGTTACTCCCGCGGTGTTCCGGCCACCGGCTACGCGCCTCAGAAGGATGTTGCCTCGGTCTCACGGCACGACTCCTACTGGTACTCCTTTTTGCTTGATCTCGTTTACACTGTTCCACAATATCCTTCCCTTCTTGTCTCTTTCTTAGGATACCGCTGCAAGGAGGTGCAGGCGCGGTTCCGTTACATTCTGCTCGGCACCTGCCAGGTTCCCATGCCTGACAGGGACCCCCTGTGTCTTCTCCCTGCAACACTCTCTGCCACGGGATGTTGCCTGAATCCAACCCAGTCAGCTTCTGACTAACTTTCTATCCAACCCCTAGTTTTACCAGTGTGAGGAGGGGCCCAATAAATAAAGCCTTTTGCTCCCCCTAGTGGCCAGAGTGTGAAGTGTAATGTGTGCTGGTGATACCTGGTCAGGAGAATTCCTTCAGTGCCATCAGACGTACCATCACTCCCCTTAGTGGCAGAGTGTCATACTGCAATGACCAGGTCTCTGGTTAAATCCAGTACTCCTGGACTGGGAAGAAGAACAACAATACATAGCAGCAAAAGACATACAAAATTTTTGAAATGCTAAAACAAGTAAATAGAAAAATGCTTCCCTTTATGGGAGGTGAGAACACCTGAACGTTACAAACAAAATTAAATATTTTTAAATAACAGGTTGACTATAAATAACTCTCAGTACCCAGCCGGGTATTCTACCAAGTGCAAACTCTGAACAATAATTTAACCTTTTCCTTCAAGGGCGTATAAGCTGAACCCACTAAAGGCCTTCTATAAAATACTATATAAATATCTCAACTTTTCTTTTTGTTCTAACTTCCCCAATGCAGGACCGCCTAGCTCCTTGGCTGGGCCTACTGTCATTGTGCCAACCATCTTTCTTCAGTTCTCAGGAGGACTCTCTCTCTAACCCCTACGGGTTCACTTCAAGCTTTCCTGTCCTCAGTCTCTATCAACATTATCAAACTTTCTAAATTTCAACATTATTAAAGTTTCAACTTTTATTAAAGCAATCATGTAAACATTCCCTTTAAGAGGGAACCAAGTCTCTAGAAAGTAGTGCAGATTCTCTCTGTCTGCAAGTCCACTGAAAGCAAGACCTTCTGCGTCATGTCCAGAAGCATTATCTTCGCAAAGTCTTCTTTCGCGTGTAAAACCAGTAGGGAGCACCTTTAAGAAGGTGCAAACTATATACAAAAACAGTTTTGAATCATTCACCGTCCATGATCCGGCAGTCTTTGAAAACAATGATGAACAAACAAAAAGAAGAGGGCTCCCGGGTAAACAAAGGGATCCCTAGGAGTTAACCCTTGGCGGGTTTTAAGCAGCAAACAGGAAACAGTTAAATAACTATGTACATACTCGGTTCTTCGAGGTTTATTGCTGCGACGGTGGGTTGCATGGCACCAGTCGGAAACGCACACTTCCTGACCGGGGAAGGTTTGTATCCGAATTCTCGTCCAATGACGTATCACCGTGATAGGTTTGTCTCTCCAGTGTGGTCAAGTCATTAACAGGTTTGATATGGATGTCAATTTTTATAGCAGATCCTGCAGGAGCACCGATACGCACGGTGGTAGTTATGCTAGCATCCGCTAGGTCAAATACCAGGGAACGTCTGTCGTTAATCTCAGTCGCGGCAGTAGGGGGCGCCACAGTAGGCTCATATCATTGGTAGTGTTGAGCATTCCGATACCGCAAGTATCGGGTATCGGCCGATACTTCTGGTATCGGAATTCCGATGCCGAGATCCGATACTTTTGTGGTATTGGGTATCGGTATCGGATCCATAGTGAGGTGTAAAATAAAGAATTAAAATAAAAAATATTGATATATTCACCTCTCCGGCGGCCCCTGGACATCACGCTGGTAACCGGCAGGCTTCTTTGTTTAAAATGAGCGCGTTTAGGACCTGAGGAATGACGTCGCGGCTTCTGATTGGTCGCGTGCCGCCCATGTGACCGCCACGCGACCAATCAGAAGCCGCGACGTCATTCCTCAGGTCCTAAATTCCTAGAATGAGCGCGTTTAGGACCTGAGGAATGACGTTGCGGCTTCTGATTGGTCGCGTGCTGCCCATGTGACCGCCACGCGACCAATCAGAAGCCGCAACGTCATTCTCAGGCACTAAACTCCTCATTCTAGGAATTTAGGACCTGAGGAATGACGTCGCGGCTTCTGATTGGTCGCGTGGCGGTCACATGGGCGGCACGCGACCAATCAGAAGCCGCGACGTCATTCTTCAGGTCCTAAACGCGCTCATTTTAAACAAAGAAGCCTGCCGGTTACCAGCGTGATGTCCAGGGGCCGCCGGAGAGGTGAATATATCAATATTTTTTATTTTAATTCTTTATTTTACACATTAATATGGATCCAAGGGCCTGAAGGAGAGTTTCCTCTCCTTCAGACCCTGGGAACCATTAGGATACCTTCCGATACTTGGTGTCCCATTGACTTGTATTGGTATCGGATATCGGTATCGGCGATATCCGATACTTTTTGGGTATCGGCCGATACTATCCGATACCGATACTTTCAAGTATCGGACGGTATCGCTCAACACTAGTAAGGAATGAAATTACTGACTGGGCTTAAGCTGAGGCCTGAAAATCATGGTGGAAATCTAGACAAGGCTAATGAGATGAACGAGTATTTCAACAGGTTCAGCAGTACATGTGTACATGTGCCAACTGATAGTGGAGGGGACCTGGGTGCAAATTCTGCAACATCGATATTGGAGGATGAGCAGACTAATTTTAGAGTATCCGAAAATGATGTGAGGAGGCAGTTTAAGTCACTTAACATTGGTAAAGCTGCAGGACCTGATGGACTCAGCTCACGTGTCCTTAAAGTTTGTGCAGACCAGCTGTGTACTGTCTTTTCATGCCTATTTAATGGAAGTATACAAACACAGAGGGTACCTGTGTTATGGAAAACTTCCTGTCTGGTGCCGGTACCCAAGACTTCTTCTCCTGCAACCCTAAATGACTATCGTCGTGTAGCCTTAACATCTCACGCTATGAAGGCCTTGGAAAGATTAGTGCTTGCTCACTTAAGACCGAGGGTCAATGCTTTTATCGATCCCCTTCAGTTTGCTTACCGACATAGATTGGGGGTGGATGATGCTATCCTTTCTCTGTTACATAGGGTACATTCATTTCTGGAGATTGACGGAACCACGGTGCGAGCGATGTTCTTCGATTTCTCGAGTGCATTTAACTCCCTGCAGCCACTTTTACTACACAAAAAGATGACTGATATGAAGGTTGAGGAGGGGATGAGAAATTGGATAACTGACTACCTATCAGATCGGCCACAGTTTGTACAGATGGGAGCAGTGGTGTCAAGCAGATTATTGAGCAGTGTAGGTGCCCCCCAGGGAACGGTGCTTGCACCCTTTCTTTTCACTCTGTATACTTCAGACTTTCAGTATAAATCTGAACTTTGCCACCTTCAAAAATTTTCGGATGACTCCGTGGTTGTGGGATGCATTAGGGGAGATCAGGGGGATGAGGAATACAGAAGTGTGGTGTCGAATTTCGTGGATTGGTGCAATGGTAACTATCTACAACTATATGTTAAGAAAACTAAGGAGTTGGTGGCCAACTATAGCAGGATTAAGTTGGAATGCTTACCGATCACTATTGCTGGTCAGGAGGTCGAGCAGGTTGAGAGTTACAAATATTTGGGGGTCCATTTGGATAGCAAACTGGACTGGAGATGCCACTCAGAGTTTGTCTACAAGAAGGGGATGAGCAGATTGTATTTCCTAAGGAAACTGAGGTCTTTTAATGTGTGCAGCAAAATGTTAGAAATGTTCTACCAATCTGTAGAGGCAAGTGCCATCTTTTTTGCAATCACGTGCTGGGGTAGTAGTGTGCGGGCCTCTGATGCTAATAAGCTGAATAAGATTATCAAGAAGGCAAGTTCTGCTGTGGGCTGCAAGCTGGACTCTTTTGGGGAGGTAGTGGAGAAAAGAACTCTGAGAAACCAGGGATTCAAGCTTCAGGAGGCTAATTTGCATATTCCAGGTGCCTTCTGGGAGAAGCGAAGTCTCCCTAAGCTAGAAGATCGTTGGGTACAGCCGGGACCAGCTGCTTCGAAAGCATCACCAAACCAGGGATTCAAGCTTCAGGAGGCTAATTTGCATATTCCAGGTGCCTTCTGGGAGAAGCGAAGTCTCCCTAAGCTAGAAGATCGTTGGGTACAGCCGGGACCAGCTGCTTCGAAAGCATCACCAAACCAGGGATTCAAGCTTCAGGAGGCTAATTTGCATATTCCAGGTGCCTTCTGGGAGAAGCGAAGTCTCCCTAAGCTAGAAGATCGTTGGGTACAGCCGGGACCAGCTGCTTCGAAAGCATCACCAAACCAGGGATTCAAGCTTCAGGAGGCTAATTTGCATATTCCAGGTGCCTTCTGGGAGAAGCGAAGTCTCCCTAAGCTAGAAGATCGTTGGGTACAGCCGGGACCAGCTGCTTCGAAAGCATCACCAAACCAGGGATTCAAGCTTCAGGAGGCTAATTTGCATATTCCAGGTGCCTTCTGGGAGAAGCGAAGTCTCCCTAAGCTAGAAGATCGTTGGGTACAGCCGGGACCAGCTGCTTCGAAAGCATCACCAAACCAGGGATTCAAGCTTCAGGAGGCTAATTTGCATATTCCAGGTGCCTTCTGGGAGAAGCGAAGTCTCCCTAAGCTAGAAGATCGTTGGGTACAGCCGGGACCAGCTGCTTCGAAAGCATCACCAAACCAGGGATTCAAGCTTCAGGAGGCTAATTTGCATATTCCAGGTGCCTTCTGGGAGAAGCGAAGTCTCCCTAAGCTAGAAGATCGTTGGGTACAGCCGGGACCAGCTGCTTCGAAAGCATCACCAAACCGCGCGCCTTACGGCGCGCGAATTTTTCCTGTAGGACATTATTGCAAGAGAGCTTGGCTGAGTAGATTACACAAGAAGGAAAACACACAGCAAGTCAGCAGGATCTAGGAGCAACATGGCAGATGTGACAACCTACATGGTGAGCTGCAGCATGTGCTACATGTTCACAGATCGACCAGAAGAAGAATCCAATTTCACCTGTCAGAAGTGTAGACTAGTGGCCCTTTTAGAAGAAAAGGTGCGGGGTCTGGAAGAAAGAATAGCAACTTTGAAACTCCTCAAAGAGAATGAAGACTTTCTAGACAGAACAGAAGCATCTCTACTGGTCACAGAAGGTGCAAAAAGTGTCAGAGAACCTCCAAAAGCAGATGAGTGGAAGCATGTGACCAAAAGAAGCAAGAAGACCATGGAGAAATCACCAACCACACAACTGAAGAACCGATATCAAATCTTTGTAGAGGATGAAGATGGCACACCTAAGAATGAAGCAATACCAGCAAGCAAAAAAGAAAAGGGCACACAGCAACAAGTGACAGCAAAAAGTACAGCCAAGAAGCAACGAAGAGTGGTGGTGGTGGGAGACTCACTACTGAGAGGCACAGAAGCAGCCATCTGCAGACCGGACATAACTGCAAGAGAAGTATGCTGCCTTCCAGGTGCGATGATCAAGGATGTGACCGATAGGATACCAAAGCTCTTCAGCTCCAAGGACGTCCACCCATTTCTTCTGATACATGTTGGCACCAATGACACGGCAAGGAAGGACCTACCGACAATCTGCAAGGACTTTGAAGAGTTGGGGAAGAAAGTAAAGGAACTGGATGCACAGGTAGTTTTTTCTTCTATCCTTCCAGTAGATGGGCATGGCACCAGGAGATGGAACAGGATCCTTGATGCAAACAACTGGCTAAGACGATGGTGCAGACAACAAGGATTCGGATTCCTGGACCACGGTGTGAATTACTTGTACGATGGACTCCTCGCCAGAGACGGACTACACCTCAACAAACCTGGGAAACACACATTCGCCAGAAGACTCGCTACACTCATCAGGAGGGCGTTAAACTAGAAGAAGAGGGGACGGGAAGAAAAACATTAGACTCGAACAAAGACGACCCAGGAAAACATACTCAGAAGGGAGGTAAGAACATTTCTAAAACAATCCACAGTGAGGAGATTGGAACAAAACAAAATCCTCTAAACTGCATGCTCGCAAACGCCAGAAGCCTGACAAACAAGATGGAAGAACTAGAAGCAGAAATATCTACAGGTAACTTTGACATAGTGGGAATAACCGAGACATGGTTAGATGAAAGCTATGACTGGGCAGTTAACTTACAGGGTTACAGTCTGTTTAGAAAGGATCGTAAAAATCGGAGAGGAGGAGGGGTTTGTCTCTATGTAAAGTCTTGTCTAAAGTCCACTTTAAGGGAGGATATTAGCGAAGGGAATGAGGATGTCGAGTCCATATGGGTTGAAATTCATGGAGGGAAAAATGGTAACAAAATTCTCATTGGGGTCTGTTACAAACCCCCAAATATAACAGAAACCATGGAAAGTCTACTTCTAAAGCAGATAGATGAAGCTGCAACCCATAATGAGGTCCTGGTTATGGGGGACTTTAACTACCCGGATATTAACTGGGAAACAGAAACCTGTGAAACCCATAAAGGCAACAGGTTTCTGCTAATAACCAAGAAAAATTATCTTTCACAATTGGTGCAGAATCCAACCAGAGGAGCAGCACTTTTAGACCTAATACTATCTAATAGACCTGACAGAATAACAAATCTGCAGGTGGTTGGGCATTTAGGAAATAGCGACCACAATATTGTGCAGTTTCACCTGTCTTTCACTAGGGGGACTTGTCAGGGAGTCACAAAAACATTGAACTTTAGGAAGGCAAAGTTTGAACAGCTTAGAGATGCCCTTAATCTGGTAGACTGGGACAATATCCTCAGAAATGAGAATACAGATAATAAATGGGAAATGTTTAAGAACATCCTAAATAGGCAGTGTAAGCGGTTTATACCTTGTGGGAATAAAAGGACTAGAAATAGGAAAAACCCAATGTGGCTAAACAAAGAAGTAAGGCAGGCAATTAACAGTAAAAAGAAAGCATTTGCACTACTAATGCAGGATGGCACCACTGAAGCTCTAAAAAACTATAGGGAGAAAAATACTTTATCTAAAAAACTAATTAAAGCTGCCAAAAAGGAAACAGAGAAGCACATTGCTAAGGAGAGTAAAACTAATCCCAAACTGTTCTTCAACTATATCAATAGTAAAAGAATAAAAACTGAAAATGTAGGCCCCTTAAAAAATAGTGAGGAAAGAATGGTTGTAGATGACGAGGAAAAAGCTAACATATTAAACACCTTCTTCTCCACGGTATTCACGGTGGAAAATGAAATGCTAGGTGAAATCCCAAGAAACAATGAAAACCCTATATTAAGAGTCACCAATCTAACCCAAGAAGAGGTGCGAAACCGGCTAAATAAGATTAAAATAGATAAATCTCCAGGTCCGGATGGCATACACCCACGAGTACTAAGAGAACTAAGTAATGTAATAGATAAACCATTATTTCTTATTTTTAGTGACTCTATAGCGACAGGGTCTGTTCCGCAGGACTGGCGCATAGCAAATGTGGTGCCAATATTCAAAAAGGGCTCTAAAAGTGAACCTGGAAATTATAGGCCAGTAAGTCTAACCTCTATTGTTGGTAAAATATTTGAAGGGTTTCTGAGGGATGTTATTCTGGATTATCTCAATGAGAATAACTGTTTAACTCCATATCAGCATGGGTTTATGAGAAATCGCTCCTGTCAAACCAATCTAATCAGTTTTTATGAAGAGGTAAGCTATAGACTGGACCACAGTGAGTCATTGGACGTGGTATATCTCGATTTTTCCAAAGCGTTTGATACCGTGCCGCACAAGAGGTTGGTACACAAAATGAGAATGCTTGGTCTGGGGGAAAATGTGTGTAAATGGGTTAGTAACTGGCTTAGTGATAGAAAGCAGAGGGTGGTTATAAATGGTATAGTCTCTAACTGGGTCGCTGTGACCAGTGGGGTACCGCAGGGGTCAGTATTGGGACCTGTTCTCTTCAACATATTCATTAATGATCTGGTAGAAGGTTTACACAGTAAAATATCGATATTTGCAGATGATACAAAACTATGTAAAGCAGTTAATACAAGAGAAGATAGTATTCTGCTACAGATGGATCTGGATAAGTTGGAAACTTGGGCTGAAAGGTGGCAGATGAGGTTTAACAATGATAAATGTAAGGTTATACACATGGGAAGAGGGAATCAATATCACCATTACACACTGAACGGGAAACCACTGGGTAAATCTGACAGGGAGAAGGACTTGGGGATCCTAGTTAATGATAAACTTACCTGGAGCAGCCAGTGCCAGGCAGCAGCTGCCAAGGCAAACAGGATCATGGGGTGCATTAAAAGAGGTCTGGATACACATGATGAGAGCATTATACTGCCTCTGTACAAATCCCTAGTTAGACCGCACATGGAGTACTGTGTCCAGTTTTGGGCACCGGTGCTCAGGAAGGATATAATGGAACTAGAGAGAGTACAAAGGAGGGCAACAAAATTAATAAAGGGGATGGGAGAACTACAATACCCAGATAGATTAGCGAAATTAGGATTATTTAGTCTAGAAAAAAGACGACTGAGGGGCGATCTAATAACCATGTATAAGTATATAAGGGGACAATACAAATATCTCGCTGAGGATCTGTTTATACCAAGGAAGGTGACGGGCACAAGGGGGCATTCTTTGCGTCTGGAGGAGAGAAGGTTTTTCCACCAACATAGAAGAGGATTCTTTACTGTTAGGGCAGTGAGAATCTGGAATTGCTTGCCTGAGGAGGTGGTGATGGCGAACTCAGTCGAGGGGTTCAAGAGAGGCCTGGATGTCTTCCTGGAGCAGAACAATATTGTATCATACAATTATTAGGTTCTGTAGAAGGACGTAGATCTGGGGATTTATTATGATGGAATATAGGCTGAACTGGATGGACAAATGTCTTTTTTCGGCCTTACTAACTATGTTACTATGTTACTAAAGTGTATGGCAATTATGAACAATAATGCACATCCATTATATGAGCTATTCATGAGACAGAAGAGCACCTTCAGTAACCGGCTAATACTTCTGAGGTGTAAGAAGGAAAAATATAGGAAATCGTTTGTGCCAACTGCCATGGGAATGTACAATAATAACATTAGGGTTAAACCACCAAGGTGAAAGTCTACTTATTTCTCTACATTTCAGTTCACTCGTTGTGTATGTCATATTCTAATGTATAATGTATAATGTTCTTCTGTCAACAAACTGTCATGTCAACTATGTAATTCCTTTATGATTTTTATGATTTAAGTTGTGCTGCTGTGATACCATAATTTCCCACGGGATCAATAAAGTGTATCGTATCGTATCGTATCGTATCGTATTGTCTTCCCATTGTGCAACTAAGCATTGTCTGTACTGCTCCCAGGTGAGCCCAACAACGTAAGAGCCCTCCTGTCTGGACCCGTCTGGCTGAAACCTGGGCGCATCCCATTCAAAGATCACCCCCTCGGGACTCACGTCTAACGGTTCGCCCATAGATATCGGGAGCGGGGGCAGTATCCCCTTCATGGCGTACAGGGTTGTCACCCCAATCTCGGTAACGGGAGGCTGGTCACAGCTGGGATGGGGAGCGGTCACCGGAGCTGGATCGGTCGGCGGGGCAGGGTCGCTTTTGGTACCTGCTTCTGATGTGGTTCCACCGATGTCGATCGGTTCTGCTGACGAGGACGCTGGAGTCTGTGGCGGCTCTGACCACGGCGCTCCCTGCGCGATCTTCTTGCACAGCTCCGACTTCCATTTCTTCGCCGTCGCCGACCCCTCGCCTGGAGTCGGGTGGTTCGATGCCTCCTCCGGTAATTCCAGGGGATCCAGATCCCCCTGTGGCGGTAAGCCCTGGTCTGGCTCTCCTGGGTTGCAGTGATCCTGGGTCACTTCATCGTCGTTCAGGCACTCGCTGGTCACCGTCTCCTCTCCTGGCCCTGCGGTAGCACACACACGAGACTCCTCCATTTTCTGGGGTTTGAGCTCCTCCATTCCTGAGCTTGTCATCCTGCAGCCGTAGTCGGAGTGGGCGGAGGCTGCTGTTCGCGCCGTTTTCGCTATCTCCTCCCATAACACGCCCTCCTTCTTCTCCTGTGCTCCTCGTGGCACGGCAATGGCGGCGGTTTTGGCGGGAATCATGCGGCAGATAGCAATACACAGGCTTTGCAATAAATCACAGTCCAACACGTTTCAATCACAGTTCCAAGGCACACATGACCTGCTTCTCAGGCTTAAGTAGGATCCAGTTCGTGACGCCAAATTGGATCGCCCCCAGACACAGGGCCACGCGTTCTCGGTACCGGGCCTCTTTGGTTCGGTTCTGAGGCTGTCACGGTGGCTAGACCCGGTCTGCGACCCTGCTAAGGGGAGTCCAATAAAGGTGGTGCAGTCTGTCAGGGGTTCATGACGCCACCTGTGGTGTTCGGTCAGGGTGACCGACGCTGCTGTGGGGTCCGCTGGGGTGATGGAATAGCAGCTGGATGGTATACCTTCCCACAGGTGAAGTATGTCCCCAGGGCTTCCCAGTAAGGTAGATGGTGACAGTGAGAGGTGCAGGCAATAACGAGGACACAAGGTTGTAGTCTCTTTACCTCTTTACTGAAGACTTCAGGATCCTCAATCCAGAGCATGTTTAACAGGGCTATCAGAGACCGGCCGGTCCGATGGGCACTTCCAGAGTTTCCCTCGCAGATGGAAATCGTTGCCCACCACTAGCGCCTGTGTGTTGTAGTCCTACCCTGCTGAGCATTCGGAATAGTCCTCACAACTGCTGTTCTCATTCGTTGTTCTCTACAGCTCTCTCTGTCTTTAGTTCCAGATGTTGCTAGTTTCTCGTCCCCAAGTATGTTTTGCTATGACGCACCCGTATGACGGGAAGGCCTGGAGGTCTTCCAGGACCCTAGAGACGCCCCTCTCCCACTGTTGCTCCCTATGTCTTCTTAGGAAATTTAAGGTAGACAGCCAACCTATAATTAACTGTCCTGCGGAGTTTGAAGTAAGGCCTAAAGTCAGTTACTCCCGCGGTGTTCCGGCCACCGGCTACGCGCCTCAGTAGGATGTTGACTCGGTCTCACGGCATGACTCCTACTGGTACTCCTTTTTGCTTGATCTCGTTTACACTGTTCTACAATATCCTTCCCTTCTTGTCTCTTTCTTAAGATACCGCTGCAAGGAGGTGCAGGCGCGGTTCCGTTACATTCTGCTCGGCACCTGCCAGGTTCCCACGCCTGACAGGGACCCCCCTGTGTCTTCTCCCTGCAACACCCTCTGCCACAGGATGTTGCCTGAATCCAACCCAGTCAGCTTCTGACTAACTTTCTATCCAACCCCTAGTTTTACCAGTGTGAGGAGGGGCCCAATAAATAAAGCCTTTTGCTCCCCCCTAGTGGCCAGAGTGTGAAGTGTAATGTGTGCTGGTGATACCTGGTCAGGAGAATTCCTTCAGTGCCATCAGACGTACCATCACTCCCCTTAGTGGCAGAGTGTCATACTGCAATGACCAGGTCTCTGGGGCGCTGCAGATCGGTTAATTAGTGTGTGTATAAAAAGAAGCCCAGCACCCCAGGCCTTCATTTGAACTGCAACTTGAGCTCTGACAACATGCCAAAAATCCACCCTGTGACCAAAGCATGGATTATCAAGAGGCTGAAGACCAGATCCACTGCAGAGGTGGCTGGCACCTTTAATGTGTATCAGCATCAAGTACAAAGAATTAAAAAGAGATTTGAAGAGACTGGAGATGTGTTTGACAACCCCAGGTCAAGCAGACCCTTCAAGACAACTGCTCAGGAGGAACGTTTGTTGATTAGAAAATCCAAAGCAAGCCCCTCTTCCACTGCAGCAGAGTTCCAACAGGCCTGGTCACCTCAAGTCCCTGTGTCAACTAGAACAGTTTGTAGGATTCTGTCTGGAAATGGCCTCCATGGTCGAATCAGTGCCCAGAAGCCAGCACTAAACAAAAGGCAAATAAAAAACCGTGTGGCATTTGCAAAGTCCCACAGCCTGCTAAACAGATGGACGCTGGAAAAGTGTCAGAAGGTGGATTTCTCTGATGAATCTCCAGTAGAATTACACCACAGCCACTGCAAATACTGCAGGAGACCTATTGGAGACCATATGGATCCAAAAAACACCCAGAAAACAGTTAAATTTGGTGGTGGAAAGATCATGGTCTTGGGTTACATTCAGTATGGGGGTATGTGGAACATTTGCAAGGTGGAAGGAAATATCAATAGCCTAAAATATCAAGAAGTATTAGCTTACTCCTATTTTCCAAATCATAAAAGGGGTCAAATTCTGCAGCAGGATGGTGCTCCATCTCATACATCCATCTCTACAACAAAGTTCCGCCAGGCAAAAAAGATTAAGTTGCTCAAGGACTGGCCAGCCCAGTCACCAGATATGAACATCATTGAGCATGTTTGGGGTAGGATGAAAGAGGAAGCTTGGAAGACAAAACCAAAGACTCTACATGAACTCTTGGAGGCATGTAAGACTGCATTCTTTGCTCTTCCTGATGACTTCATTAATACATTGTATGAATCATTGTTGAACCGCATGGATGCAGTCCTTCAAGCTCATGGAAGTCACACAAAATATTAAATATGACTTTTATAGTGCCACAACTTCATTCACTACTGCTATGCAACATATATTTGTATTTTAAGTTAATTATTTGTTTGAATATCACATTACTTTCTGTAGGCGACAAAACTTTTGTCTTGCCAAAATCTGACCATTCTGGGTCTATTAACTGATCAATATTTCTCCTTTGATGCCAATTTATTTTCTTAACCTAAACCACATTTCGGAAGGTTTCAGCTTTCAAAAGAATAATTTATAGAACCAATGGATGAATTTAACATCAGGTTATAAGCTTTTATTTACATAACATGGATAAGCTACATAACTTCTACCAGGGAGTGTATTCCCCAGTGCCTCACTATTTTTGTACATATTTTTTGCACTATATTTTTCGGGGTGCAGCCGAGCCCAAACACGTTCGGTCTCGCATGAGAGGTGTTTGCACTGGGATGCATTGAGAGTGTGCTGGCCTGGCTGCCTAATCAAAAAGTAGGGGCATGACTAATAGGCTGTGAACCAGACACTATGCAGTACCCTTCTGTGAACAATGTCCTATGTGGGCCTTCATTGTGCAATTGTATACTGGGCAGTCACGCCCTCCAGGAATGGGTAGGTGGAGAGTGGCTGTTGATTTGGTATTTTGAACCTGTGTTGCTAACATCTTGCTTTATGGGCTGGCTACACCCTTTATTGCATTTGTTCCAAGATCTGGGCAGTTAATTGTTGCTTCCCTTTTTTCTGCTGTTTAAATATGTTTTGTATATACAGCAGTCCCAGCTTCTCCTATGTGATGTATATACAGCAGTCCCAGTGCCTCCTGTGTGATGTATATACAGCAGACCCAGTGTCTCCTGTGTGATGTATACACAGCAGTCCCAGTATCTCCTGTGTGATGTACAATATATACAGCAGTCCCTGGGTCTCCTGTATGATGTATATACAATAGTCCCTGTGTCTCCTATGTGATGTACAGTGGGGCAAAAAAGTATTTAGTCAGTCAGCAATAGTGCAAGTTCCACCACTTAAAAAGATGAGAGGCGTCTGTAATTTACATCATAGGTAGACCTCCACTATGGGAGACAAACTGAGAAAAAAAAATCCAGAAAATCACATTGTCTGTTTTTTTTATCATTTTATTTGCATATTATGGTGGAAAATAAGTATTTGGTCAGAAACAAACAATCAAGATTTCTGTCTCTCACAGACCTGTAACTTCTTCTTTAAGAGTCTCCTCTTTCCTCCACTCATTACCTGTAGTAATGGCACCTGTTTAAACTTGTTATCAGTATAAAAAGACACCTGTGCACACCCTCAAACAGTCTGACTCCAAACTCCACTATGGTGAAGACCAAAGAGCTGTCAAAGGACACCAGAAACAAAATTGTAGCCCTGCACCAGGCTGGGAAGACTGAATCTGCAATAGCCAACCAGCTTGGAGTGAAGAAATCAACAGTGGGAGCAATAATTAGAAAATGGAAGACATACAAGACCACTGATAATCTCCCTCGATCTGGGGCTCCACGCAAAATCCCACCCCGTGGGGTCAGAATGATCACAAGAACGGTGAGCAAAAATCCCAGAACCATGCGGGGGGACCTAGTGAATGAACTACAGAGAGCTGGGACCAATGTAACAAGGCCTACCATAAGTAACACACTATGCCACCATGGACTCAGATCCTGCAGTGCCAGACGTGTCCCACTGCTTAAGCCAGTACATGTCCGGGCCCGTCTGAAGTTTGCTAGAGAGCATTTGGATGATCCAGAGGAGTTTTGGGAGAATGTCCAATTGTCTGATGACACCAAACTGGAACTGTTTGGTAGAAACACAACTTGTCGTGTTTGGAGGAAAAAGAATAATGAGTTACATCCATCAAACACCATACCTACTGTAAAGCATGGTGGTGGAAACATCATGCTTTGGGGCTGTTTCTCTGCAAAGGGGCCAGGACGACTGATCCGGGTACATGAAAGAATGAATGGGGCCATGTATCGTGAGATTTTGAGTGCAAACCTCCTTCCATCAGCAAGGGCATTGAAGATGAAACGTGGCTGGGTCTTTCAACATGACAATGATCTAAAGCACACCGCCAGGGCAACGAAGGAGTGGCTTCGTAAGAAGCATTTCAAGGTCCTGGAGTAGCCTAGCCAGTCTCCAGATCTCAACCCAATAGAAAACCTTTGGAGGGAGTTGAAAGTCCGTGTTGCCAAGTGAAAAGCCAAAAACATCACTGCTCTAGAGGAGATCTGCATGGAGGAATGGGCCAACATACTAACAACAGTGTGTGGCAACCTTGTGAAGACTTACAGAAAACGTTTGACCTCTGTCATTGCCAACAAAGGATATATTACAAAGTATTGAGATGAAATTTTGTTTCTGACCAAATACTTATTTTCCACCATAATATGCAAATAAAATGTTAAAAAAACAGACAATGTGATTTTCTGGATTTTTTTTTCTCAGTTTGTCTCCCATAGTTGAGGTCTACCTATGATGTAAATTACAGACGCCTCTCATCTTTTTAAGTGGTGGAACTTGCACTATTGCTGACTGACTAAATATTTTTTTGCCCCACTGTATATACAGCTGTCTCAGCATCCTCTATGTGATATAGATACAGCAGTCTCAGCATCTCCTGTGTGATGTATATGCAGCAGTCCCTGCATCTCCTATGTGGTTTATATACATGTTATGATCCGGTGACCTTGGAGCCGCATGAATAACTTTCACTGGAGTAGGTGGTAACTGTACTGACCGCAAATCCTGATCTGACACCGCAACTACAAGTAGCCGTGGGGTGTGTCTAACAAACCCTAGACACCTCGTCACAGCCAGAGAACTAAATACCCCTATAGATGGAAATAGGAATACTATCTTGCCTCAGAGCAGAACCCCAAAGGATAGGCAGCCCCCCACGAATATTGACTGTGAGTAGGAGAGGAAAGACAGACGTAGGCAGAAAACAGGATTTAGCAAAAGAGGCCACTTTAGCTAAAATAGGAAAGGATAGGACAGAGTTCTGTGCGGTCAGTATTAAAACCCTTCCAAAAATATCCACAGCAGATTATACAAAAAATTCCTCCATCTAACTAAAGACGTGAAACGTATATCTGCAACTCCAGAGAATCCTACACACAGAGCAGAAATACAATCAAAAATCCAGCACACAGCATGTGTGCCATAGAAAAAAAAACAGACACTTATCTTTGCTGAATTGGCAGCTAAGCAGGAGAAACCAGACAGAGGTCCAACACCTCCCAAGAACCATTGACAACTGGCAATGACTAATGAATCCTGCAAACCTAAATACTCCAGTCAGAATTGCAATCAGCAGAAACACCTGACCATGACTGCAGCCCTGGGACAACTGCATTACCACCTACAACCACCGGAGGGAGCCCAAAAGCAGAATTCACAACAGTACCCCCCCTTGAGGAGGGGTCACCGAACCCTCACCAGAGCCCCGAGGCCGATCAGGACGAGCCAGATGAAAGGCACGAACCAAATCAGCGGCATGGACATCAGAGGCAAAAACCCAAGAATTATCCTCTTGGCCATAACCCTTCCATTTGACAAGGTACTGAAGCCTCCACCTCGAAAAACGGGAATCCAAAATCTTCTCAACAACATATTCCAACTCTCCATCAACCAACACAGGGGCCGGAGGATCAACAGAGGGAACAACGGGCTCCACATATTTCCGCAATAAAGATCTATGGAAGACATTATGGATCGCAAAAGAGGCCGGAAGCGCCAGTCGAAAAGACACCGGATTAATAATCTCAGAAATCCTGTAAGGACCAATAAACCGAGGCTTAAACTTAGGAGAAGAAACCTTCATAGGAACATGATGGGAAGACAACCAAAACAGATCCCCAACCCGAAGCAGGGAACCAACACACCGACGATGGTTAACAAAATGCTGAGCCTCCTCCTGAGACAACACCAAATTGTCTACCACATGAGCCCAAATCTGCTGCAACCTGTCAACCACAGAATCCACACCAGGACAGTCAGTAAGCTCAATCTGCCCAGAAGAAAAACGAGGATGAAAACCAAAATTACAAAAGAAAGTCGAAACCAAAGTAGCCGAACTAGCCCGATTATTAAGGGCAAACTCGGCCAATGGCAAGAAAGCCACCCAATCATCCTGATCAGCAGACACAAAGCATCTCAAATAAGTCTCCAAAGTCTGATTAGTTCGCTCAGTCTGACCATTTGTCTGAGGATGAAACGCAGAAGAAAAAGACAAATCAATGTCCAGCCTAGCACAAAAGGCCCGCCAAAACCTAAAAACAAACTGGGAACCTCTGTCGGACACAATATTCTCCGGAATACCATGCAAATGAACATGCTGAAAAAACAACAGAACCATATCCGAAGAGGAAGGCAATTTAGGCAAAGGCACCAAATGAACCATCTTAGAGAACCGGTCACAAACAACCCAGATAACCGACATCCTCTGGGAAACCGGAAGATCCGAAATAAAATCCATAGAAATATGCGCCCAGGGCCTCTCAGGGACCGACAATGGCAAAAGCAACCCACTAGCACGGGAACAACAAGGCTTGGCCCGCGCACAAGTCCCACAGGACTGCACAAAAGAACGCACATCACGCGACAAAGAAGGCCACCAAAAGGACCTACCAACCAAGTCTCTGGTACCAAAAATGCCAGGATGACCAGCTAACACGGAACAGTGAACCTCAGAAATTACTCTACTAGTCCATCTGTCAGGAACAAACAGTTTCCCCACAGGACAGCGGTCAGGTCTGTCAGCCTGAAATTCCTGAAGAACCCATCGTAAATCAGGGGAAATGGCAGAAAGGACCACCCCTTCTTTCAGAATACCGACCGGTTCCAAGACCTCAGGAGAATCAGGCAAAAAACTCCTAGAGAGGGCATCAGCCTTCATGTTCTTAGAACCCGGAAGGTACGAGACCACGAAATCAAAACAGGAAAAAAAACAAGGACCATCGAGCCTGTCTAGGATTCAGCCGTTTGGCAGACTCGAGGTAAATCAAATTCTTATGATCGGTCAAGACCACAATGCGATACTTAGCTCCCTTAAGCCAATGTCGCCACTCCTCAAACGCCCACTTCATAGCCAACAACTCCCGATTGCCAACATCATAATTGCGTTCAGCAGGCGAAAACTTATGGGAAAAGAAGGCACACGGTTTCATTAAGGAACCAACAGGATCCCTCTGGGACAAAACGACCCCTGCCCCAATCTCAGAAGCGTCAACCTCAACCTGAAACGGAAGAGAAACATCCAGTTGGTGCAACACCGGAGCAGAAGTAAAACGACGTTTAAGCTCCTGAAAGGCAGAGACAGCCGCAGAGGACCAATTCTGTTATGAATTCTGTGGCAGAGCTCCTTCTTGTGGTCACAAGTGGTACTTCGGCTGATTCTCTCTGTGAGCTTCCGTTGGTGGAGGAAAGTGGTACTGCAGCTTCTGAGTTTCCTTCCTCAGGTGATATGGTGAAGTCGTTAGGTGCTGCTCTATTTAACTCCACCTAGTGCTTTGATCCTGGCCTCCAGTCAATGTTCTAGTATTGGACCTGTCTCCTCCTGGATCGTTCCTGTGGCCTGCTGCTCTGCATAGCTAAGTTATTCTTTGCTATTTGTTTGCTGTTTTTTTCTGTCCAGCTTGTCTATTTGTTTTTTCCTGCTTGCTGGAAGCTCTGGGACGCAGAGGGTGTACCTCCGTGCCGTTAGTTCGGTACGGAGGGTCTTTTTGCCCCCTTTGCATGGTTTTTGTAGGGTTCTGTGTTGACCGCAAAGTTACCTTTCCTATCCACGCTCTGTTCAGAAAGTTGGGCCTCGCTTTGCTAAATCTAGTTCATCTCTACGTTTGTCTTTTCATCTTAACTCACAGTCATTATATGTGGGGGCTGCCTTTTCCTTTGGGGATATTTCTCTGAGGCAAGGTAGGCTTATTTTCTATCTTCAGGCTAGCTAGTTTCTCAGGCCGTGCCGAGTTGCATAGGGAGCGTTAGGCGTAATCCACGGCTGCCTTTAGTGTGGTTTGAGAGGATTAGGGATTGCGGTCAACAGAGTTCCCACGTCTCAGAGCTCGTTCTTGTTTTTTGGGTTATTGCCAGGTCACTGTATGTGCGCTGACCTCTATGTCTATTGTGGTACTGAATTACCTTTCATAACACAATTCGCCACATCAGCGCCTTTCTTCGTCAAATCGGTCAAGGGTTTAACCACGCTGGAAAAATTAGCAATGAAACGGCGATAAAAATTTGCAAAACCCAAAAATTTCTGAAGGCTCTTCACGGATGTGGGCTGAATCCAATCATGAATGGACTGAACCTTAACCGGATCCATCTCTATAGACGAGGGAGAAAAAATGAAGCCCAAAAAAGAAACTTTCTGCACCCCAAAGAGACACTTAGACCCTATCACAAACAGGGCATTGTCACGAAGGATCTGAAATACCATCCTGCCTGTTCCACATGAGACTCCCAATCATCGGAAAAAATCAAAATATCGTCCAAACATACAATCAGGAACTTATCAATATAAGTCCGGAAGATATCATGCATGAAGGACTGAAAAACAGATGGAGCATTAGTGAGCCCGAATGGCATCACAAGGTATTCAAAATGGCCTTCGGGCATGTTAAACACAGTTTTCCATTCATCACCCCTCTTAATACGAACAAGATTATATGCCCCCCGAAGGTCAATCTTCGTAAACCAACTAGTTCCCTTAATCCTAGCAAATAAATCGGTAAGCAAAGGTAAAGGGTATTGAAACTTGACCGTGATCTTATTCAAGAGGCGATAATCAATACAGGGTCTCAAGGAGCCATCTTTTTTAGCAACAAAAAAACCCCGCTCCCAACGGTGAAGAAGATTGCCGAATATGCCCTTTCTCCAAAGACTCCTTAATATAGCTCCGCATGGCGGTATGTTCAGGCACAGACAGGTTGAAAAGTTGATCATTAGGAAACTTATAGCCTGGAATCAAGTCAATTGCACAATCGCAGTCCCTGTGCGGTGGAAGGAAACTGGACTTGGGCTCATCGAATACATCCTGAAAATCAGACAAAAACTCTGGAATTTCAGAAGAGGAAGAAGAGGAGATTGACATCAAAGGAACATCATTATGAACCCCCTGACAACCCCAACTAGTCACAGACATAGACTTCCAATCCAACACAGGATTATGTACCTGCAACCACGGAAAACCCAGCACGATAGCATCATGCAAATTATGCAACACCAGAAATCGACAATCCTCCTGATGGGCTGGCGCCATGCGCATGGTCACCTGTGTCCAAAACTGGGGCTTATTTTTAGCCAAGGGTGTAGCATCAATGCCCCTTAAAGGAATAGGGTTCTGTAAAGGCTGCAAGGGAAAACCACAATGCCTGGCAAACTCAAAGTCCATTAAGTTCAAGGCGGCGCCTGAATCCACAAACGCCATGACAGAAAATGATGACAATGAGCAGATCAAGGACACAGATAACAGAAATTTAGGTTGTACAGTGCTGATGGTAAATGAACTAGTGATCCTCTTTGTCCGCTTAGGGCAGACTGAAATGACATGAGAAGCATCGCCACAATAATAACACAACCTATTCTGACGTCTGAATCCTTGTCGTTCCGTTCTAGACAGAATCCTATCACACTGCATTGGCTCAGGAATCTGCTCTGAGGACAACGCCACAGCGCACACAGTTCTGCGCTCCCGCAAGCGCCGATTAATCTGAATGGCCAGAGACATAGAATCACACAGACCGAAAGGTGTGGGAAACCCCACCATAACATCTTTAACGGATTCAGAAAGACCCTTTCTGAAAATTGCAGCCAAAGCATCATAATTCCATTTAGTCAACACAGAACATTTTCTAAATTTCTGACAATACAATTCTGCCGCCTCTTGACCCTGAGACAGGGCCAACAAGGTCTTCTCCGCTTGATCCACAGAATTAGGTTCATCATATAATAATCGTAAAGCCTGAAAAAAGGAGTCTACTTTAAGAAAAGCCGGATTCCCAGATTCTAGGGAAAATGCCCAATCCTGTGGATCACCACGCAGCAGGGAGATGACGATATTAACCCGCTGAATGGAATCACCAGAGCTTCGAGGTCTCAGAGCAAAAAACAGTTTACAGTTGTTTTTAAAACTCAAAAATTTGGAGCTGTCACCAAAAAACAAATCAGGAGTAGGAATCTTCAGCTCTAAAACAGGAGTTTGAACAATATAATCAGAAATACCCTGTATCCTAGCAGCAAGCTGGTCAACACGAGAAGCTAATTCCTGAACATTCATGCTTGCACAAGGCTCCTCAGCCACCCAGAGATAAAGAGGGAAGAGAAGACAAAGCAGACTGCATAAAAAAAAATTGCTCAACACCTTTCTTCCCTTCTTCTGAGATGCATTTAACTCATTATTGGCTAGTTGTACTGTTATGATCCGGTGACCTTGGAGCCGCATGAATAACTTTCACTGGAGTAGGTGCTAACTGTACTGACCACAAATCCTGATCTGACACCGCAACTAGAAGTAGCCGTGGGGTGTGCCTAACAAACCCTAGATACCTCGTCACAGCTGGAGAACTAAATACCCCTATAGATGGAAATAGGAATACTATCTTGCCTCAGAGCAGAACCCCAAAGGATAGGCAGCCCCCCACGAATATTGACTGTGAGTAGGAGAGGAAAGACACACATAGGCAGAAAACAGGATTTAGCAAAAGAGGCCACTCTAGCTAAAATAGGAAAGGATAGGACAGAGTTCTGTGCGGTCAGTATTAAAACCCTTCCAAAAATATCCACAGCAGATTATACAAAAAATTCCTCCATCTAACTAAAGACGTGGAACGTATATCTGCAACTCCAGAGAATCCTACACACAGAGCAGAAATACAATCAAAAATCCAGCACACAGCATGTGTGCCATAGAAAAAAAACAGACACTTATCTTTGCTGAATTGGCAGCTAAGCAGGAGAAACCAGACAGAGGTCCAACACCTCCCAAGAACCATTGACAACTGGCAAGGACTAATGAGTCCTGCAAACCTAAATACCCCAGTCAGAATTGCAATCAGCAGAAACACCTGACCATGACTGCAGCCCTGGGACAACTGCATTACCACCTACAACCACCGGAGGGAGCCCAAAAGCAGAATTCACAACATATACAGCTGTCTCAGCGTCTCCTATATGATGTATATACAGTAGTCCCAGCTTATCCTATGTGATGTATATGATTTACAAAACTTATTATGACAAGCAGTTGACTGCTTTCCAGGTCGACATAAACCTGGAAAAGCAGCTATGAGAAGCAACATGATCAGTATCACTTAACATCACAGCTGCACCATAAAGAGGCATCTCCAACCGTCACATTAAGGGTTAGTTACCATAATTAATTGTTTGACTAAATATACCGGGGTAAGTTTCAAGGTGATCATTTTTGTGTGGCCCCCGATTGATGGTAGAAATTTCCAAATGGCCCCCGTCTGGAAAAAGGTTTACCACTCCTGATTTAGGTGATTAAAAAAAATTGTAAATTTGTAAAAAAAACACTTTTCTTGCCTTGCCATTTACCGAGGCCCATGCTTTCAGTTTTTGGGATATGGAGTTGTGTGAGGGCTTATTTTTTAGCGCGCTGAGCAGAAATTTTTATTCATACCATTTTTTGAAAGATACGATGTGTTGATTGCCTCTTATTGCATTTTATTACAATGATGCGGCTGCTTAAAAAACATACTTCTAACATTTCCATTTTTTTCTCATTGACATGTTTTACCTGTGTAAGTGGTAGCATTACCTCAACTGTCAGGACAATGATAGTGCTTGAGACCCAAGTAGTGTAGGTTCAGACCTGATGAAAACATTGTCATGTATATTAACTTTCAAGACCCAGTATCTCTCCTCAAGACAACACCCCTTCCAATGAATTAAATACTAAATGGAGTTCCAAACTCTACAAGAGTCCATAAAACCTTCTATCTCAAATTTCTCAACAAAATATGAGGAGAAGGGCCCTGGGTCACAAGTAGAGTAACCACCTTCTTTAATAATGTCTTGTGAAAAACATTGGAAACCCACACGGAAGAAAGCAGACCTACCCAAAACCCCACCTTAATGACAACCTCAATAATGGGAAATGGTCCTATAAACAAGGTTGCTAGCTTAGGAGATGGTACCTTAATCTTAAAATTCTTAGTAGACACCCAAACTCTGTCCCCCACTCTGAGTTTGTAACCTTGCTGATGAAGCCAATTGGCCTGCCTCTTAATGCTCTTCTCTGCTTTCCTGAGATGGACATAGGCTTCTCCATCAAGACCTTTCAGAGGTAGTGGATAGTTGCAGAATCTACCAGAAGTACATTATACCCTCCCTCTAGTAATGGAGACCTAGGATGAAATCCTAGATTACAGAAAAAGGGGGACATTCCCAAGCCCTCATAGTGTCTATTGTTTAGGGCAGACTCTGCCAAGGCTATGTGTGATCCCAATCATGCTAAGTTTGTGAGCAAAAACATTTTAGATAGTACTCAAGTCACTGGGTGGGTTGCTCAGTTTGCATATTTTTGAGGATGGTACGCAAATGAAAACTAGAGTTCCATCCCCAGGTGTTTACAAAAAGCCCTTCAGAACCTGGAGATAAACTGGGACTGGAGGCCGGAGACAATATTCATGGAAACTCCATCTAATCTTACCACCTGAATAAGGAAACAATCTACCAAGTTCTGCACACTGGGCAACTGTGCAAAAGAAACTAAGTGGTCTTGTTTAGAAAATTGCTTCATAATAATCCACACCATAGTAATACCCTTGGAGTCAGGGAGATCCGTAATCAAGTCCATGGTTATGAGGTACCAAAGACCTACAGGAATGGGCAAAGGAAGAAATTTCTCTACCAGGGCGATGCGAGGCACTCTGTTCCTGACATAGATCTCGCATGCTGTAACATAAGCTTCATCATCTTTACCAAGGACAGCAACTAATACTTTCTACTCAACAGATGACAATTCCCCTTAATGTCTGGCTTGCCTGCTGTGACCGAGTCATGACACTCTCTGAGTAAGCCCAACCATAACTGCACCGGAACGAATAATTTATCATGAGTTGTGCTGGATGGAGCCATCCCTTAGCCTCCAAAGGTAAATTAATGAAAGGCTGCAATGCCCCTTGGAAAAATGAAATCAGGTTCTATAATTTCAGACTCACTAGGACAAAGATTCCGAGTGAGAGAATCTGCCCCAAAATGCTTGGTCCCCGTGAGATAAGAGATTGAAAAATTGAATTTAGTAAAGAACAAAGCCTATAGTACTTGTCTCGAGTTCAATCTCTTAGTATTCTCTGAAAAAGACAGATTCTTATGGTCAGTAAGCAGTGTGAATAGGTGCTTAGCTCCCTCAAGGAGATGCCTCCACTCCTCCAAAGCTAGGTTGATGGCAAGAAGTTCACAATTGCCGATGTAATAAATAAGCTCCGGCGGATAGAATTTTCAAGAAAAAGAAAGGCATAAGACCTCAAATGCATTAGAATGGTAGAACCCAGGGAGAGCATCACTTCCACCACAAAAGGCTTATTGACATCAGGCTGGACAAAAACTTGAGTGGAGGAAAATGCCTTTTTAAGTGTATTAAATTCCTTAATTGCCTAGTGCACCCAATTAGACACGTCTACCTCCTTATGAATAAGATCGGTGAGAGGTTTCACCACCTTAAAAAAAACCCTTAATAAACCTTTGCTAATTATTGGCAAATTTCCAAAAAACAATGCCTTGAGTTTAACAACTTGTGCTTACTGTAACACTGCCTCAACTTCTCAGGTTCCATCTGAAACACTGTGTGGAAAAGAATAACTCCCAGGAATCCCAACTCCTGCACTTTGAATACACATTTTTCTTTTTTTGACGTAAAAATAATTATCCTCTATTCTTTTCAGGACTGTGTGTACATGTACCCTATGTGCAGCTAGGTCTCTGGAAAAGATGGGGATATCATTGATGTAAACTATAACACAAATACCCAAAAGATCACGGAAAATAGCATTCACAAGTGTCTGAAACAAATCTGAAGTGTTACAGAGTCCAAAGGGCATAACACAATATTCATAATGACCCTAGGGGGTATTGAAGGCCATTTTTCACTCATCCCCCTCCTTGAGCAAGATTATAAGCCCCCCTGAAATCGAGCTTGATAAACCAACTTGCTCCCCCTCCCCCCACCAATTGGTTAAAGAGGTCAGTTTTAAGATTGAGCTCACGATAGTCAATAGATGGTCTCAAACCTCCATCCTTTTTGGCCACAAAAAAGAACCCTGCTCCAAAAGGGGATTTAGAAGGGCGGAAAAACTCATTTTTCAAATTTTCCAGAATATATTTAATCATGGCTTGCCTTTCGGGTTCTGACATGTTAAAAATTCTGCCATTAGGCAACTTTGCCCCTGCAATGAGCTGAATGGAAAAATCATAAGTTCTATGTGGAGATAATTTTTGTGAGGCCTCTTCAGATAACAGCTTTGGGAACTCTGGCATATACCACGGAACCTGGGAGGTGGAACCTACTATCTTAGGAGGCCTCATAATACAAAGAGATTGGCAGTTGGAGGACCACTTAACAACACTACCCCCTGTCCCAGTCAATAATAGGGTAATGAGTGCGAAGCCAAGGGAGACCTAACACCACAGCGGCAGGAAAATCCTGCAAAATAAAAAAGCATGCCTCTTCCTTGCGCCAAAAACCTGTGGTGATAGACACTGCTTCAGCAGTCAGATACCCAATATTCTTGACAGTTGAGAATTATCAAGAGAAGATTATCTTATCAATGCATCAACGAAGATAAGAGGACACTCCAACTTGGACAACCCCAAGCAATGGGATGAATCTGAATGGGAGGAGACACAGATTAGATATTAGAAAAAACTTTTTGACAGTTAGGGTGATCAATGAGTGGAACAGGCTGCCACAGAAGTCGACAAACAGAGGCTGGACAGGCATCTGTCTGGGATGATTTAGTGAATCCTGCTTTGAGCACGGGGTTGAACCAGATGACCCAGGAGCTCTATTCCAACTCTACCATTCTATGATTCTATGAACTTCATGGCCACGGCAGCATGCAAAAAACTTATCTTAGCCCCGCAATCAGCAAAAGCATAACCCTCCACACTCTTACTGTTACACGTGACAACAATAGGTAAAAGTAATCTTTTTGCTAGGGATACCTGAGCACCTAGCTGGGGAGCTCCAAACCCAACTAGGCATGGTACTTTCCCACCAACTCCAGAAGTGGCCACTCAAGAACCAGGTGACGTGAGAAACTGCATAGAAGAGACTGTCACTGACTCCATCTTTGCTGCCTTAACTCTGGAGAGGTACCAACTCTACCAAGCTCCATGGGTTCTCCCTCAGCCTCAAGACCAACAGAGAGTATGGATGAACTCTGCCCTAGGGACAATTTCTCCCGATGTCTCTCCCGTCTTCTCTGATCCAGTAGCACTGCTAATGTCAAGGTAGCCTCCAAAGACCAAGGAGGAGAGTGGTGCAGTAGTTTATCTTTAATATGGTCATTAAGCCTAGACAGGAAGGTACCAGGAATAGCAGCATCTTTTCACCCCATCTCTATGGCCCACAAAACTGGAAGCAGTAGTGCTCTTCAGTGAGGTCCCACTGACACAACAACTTAAAGGGAACCTGTCACCCCGTTTTTTGAGATTGAGCTATAAATACTGTTAAATAGGTCCTGCGCTGTGTGTTACTATAGTGTATGTAGTGTACCCCGATTCCCCACCTATGCTGAGAAATAACTTACCAAAGTCGCCGTTTTCGCCTGTCAATCAGGCTGGTCAGGTCGGGAGGGCGTGGTGACATCGCTGGTTCTTCCTCAGCTTTACGTTGGTGGCGTAGTGGCGTAGTGGTGAACAAGCAGCGCGCGATCTGCGCTGTCATCCCTTTCGTCGGTGGGGGCGGCCATCTTCCTGGGGCCGCGCGTGCGCAGATCGAGTGCTCTGCTGCACGGGGCTTCAGGAAAATGGCCGCGGGATGCCGCGCGTGCGCATTAGAGATCGCGGCGGCCATTTTCCCAAAGCCGAGTTTGCATTTCGGCTTTGGGAAAATGGCCGCCGCGATCTCTAATGCGCACGCGTGGCATCCCGCGGCCATTTTCCTGAAGCCCCGTGCAGCAGAGCACTCGATCTGCGCACGCGCAGCCCCAGGAAGATGGCCGCCCCCACCGACGAAAGGGATGACAGCGCAGATCGCGCGCTGCTTGTTCACCACTACGCCACTACGCCACCAACGTAAAGCTGAGGAAGAACCAGCGATGCCACCACGCCCTCCCAACCTAACCAGCCTGATTGACAGGCGAAAACGGCGACTTTGGTAAGTTATTTCTCAGCATAGGTGGGGAATCGGGGTACACTACATACACTATAGGAACACACAGCGCAGGCCCTATTTAACAGTATTTATAGCTCAATCTCAAAAAACGGGGTGACAGGTTCCCTTTAAGGTTGAATTCAGCAAAGGCCACCCAGTTCAGTTTATCATAAATGTGCCCCATTGCCTTAAAAAGTTCATCTACTGACAAGGGTAGTGAAAATGGCCAGGACTGGTGATCCCCTCTAAGAAGGGAAATAACAAGGCCTACCCAAGTACCTTCGTTCCCGGAGGGCAAAGTTGGAAGTATAATTTGCACTCATCCTTAAAACTATTAATCCCTTATTGACCACCAATATGCATTAAAATGGCGACCATTAAGAGTCCTTATTGCCTTATTACGATTTTAAAAAGGTGACAATGAATATGGCTGTAGTGCCCCACAGCATCAGAAAATCTCAGGGGTTTCAGCTACAGGCGGTAGCTGAAACCCTGGAGAACATGATCAGGCTGGATTTTCCGGTACCCGATCATGGAAAAAAACTGTGCCCCTTTTACAATGATTTCTCTCTCTTCTGACTTGATATGCATGTCAGAGGAGAGGGAAATGATGTCCCCCAAGCCCCCCAGTACCTAAGCCATCCCTTGGTCCCTCCTTCTCTGGCTGCCTCATCTTCCTGAAAAAAAATGATGGGCGCAGGGTTGAGATCTGCTGACCAGTTCCCTGCAACAATAGGAAGATTTTCCTATTGGTTCCTTTTGATTAATGTGATAGACCCTATCACAGTGATCAAAAGAAAAAAAAATAGTAAATCAAATCTCCCTTTGTCAACCCCTTAGTTGGATAAAAATTATAAAATATATATTTTTTATTTCTTTCTATTCTTTGCTATTGGGGTTAGGGTTGAGAAAGGGTTGGTTTTTTTTCTAAAGTAAAAAGAAAAATGATGGCCAGTGTTGAGCTCATGTGCTTGCTACTCGAGTTTGCATCGGGTGCTCGGGTATGCACCGAATATCGCAGATCCCCATGTATACACGAGCACCCTCGGCAAATTGGAGTAGCGAGCACTTGCACTTAACACTAATTATGATGTACCCAAAATGATGACCTAATGTTATCAAATTCTGTGTTGTATCTTTGAGTTCAAAATGCTCCCTATACCACTGGATAAAATCCTTGAGGGGTGTGGTTTCCAAAATGGGGTCACGTTTGCAGGATTTCCACTGTTTAGGCACATAAGAAGCCCTCCAAATGTGACATGGTGTCCGCTCTTGATTCCAGCAAGTCAAATTGCGCTTCTTCCCTTCCAAGCCCTGCAGTGTGCTCAAACAGAGGTTTTCCCCCACATTTGAGGTATCAGGGTGCTCAGGAGAAATTGCACAACAGATTTTGGGGTCCATTTTCTCTTGTACCCCTTGTGAAGAGAAGAAAAATGGGTCTAAAATACATTTCTTTGTGAAAACAGTTAAAAGTTCATTTTTTCCTTCCATGTTGCTTCGGTTCCTGTGAAGCACCTGAAGGGTTACTAAACTTCTTAAATGTGATTTTGAGCACCTTGAGGAGTGCAGTTTTTAGAATGATGTCACTTTTGGGTATATTTCGTTATATAGGCCCCTTGTGACCGGAGTAGAGTAGCACAGGACCCAATCCATTCCCAGGTGGGAGTGTAAGGTTCAGCCAGGACTGTAGTCATAGCCGAGGACCCTGGGCCTTTGGGTCCTGGCCTCCCCTCACTGAAAAATAACATTCTTCCATCAGCATACCTGTGTCTTTTTTCACAACACCGTCAGGGACTCCTATGCGGTGCTGGGGACTTTCTGTAATCGACTTTACAAGAATTGAGACACAGTCAGGTTCAAATGTAAAATCAAGAACTTTACTCAATACACTTTGCAGCACATTCTTGTCAGAATCAGCATAAACATCAGGCTCCATACAGTACACATCCTGCATCTTCCCTGTACTCAGTCCCACATCCTTCAGTACATTACGGGGTAATAATGCCTTAGGCGGTACCACAGCGTTTTCCTTGTTCAGACTCAATATTTCTGTGGTTTCTTCAGTCCGTTTCACCCCAAATCTGAGAGCATCTGCCCATACAATGATCTGCCACATCTTGAACCATCTGCGTCCTGTACTTTCCCAAACCGCTTCCTTTCTTCCTCTCCAAGCTGCTGTAACTCTGTTGATGTACACTGTCCTTCTGTCCCTATAGGACTCTGAATTGATGTGTTTTCCACTTGAAATGTTACGTGGCTGCTGCGGTGTCTTGGGCATAGAGCCCGTGTGGACTATTCAGGTACCCAGGCCTTCTGGCTACCTAAGGGAACATTCCTAGCTTACCACACAGCAGACCTCCTACAGTTAACCATTTAATTACCCTATGTTAGTAATTATACTACACATAATAAAAAGAAAGCGTGCTGTCCGCAAGGCACAAGCAGAATCGAGTGTACTGACAACATCTACTTCCTTATGTCAAGTATGTGGGCGAACCTTTGGGGCCCGGATTGGCCTCATCGGCCACCTCCGGACCCATAAGTTTTTTATTCTCTTTTTATCCTGAAGTCATAGTCATCTTCGACCAGGAAGGACGAACATCATCAATATAGTGCCCCCCATCTAGTAGCCAAAATAGCAACTTCACTTTCCTTATTATAGTGAGTACAACAGTAAATCAACTACACCTTATAAACAGTTCATAAAGTGGTAATACACTGATTTGTGTAGCAGTACTAATGAGGAATAGAGGTAATACACATGTTCGTGTAGCAGTACCAATTTCCAGCAATATTAAGTGACATATCAAAGAACAACATTAACTATTGCTTATACAATATCTTGTACACAAATGAATATAACCATAACATAACGGTACCGGGATGTCAGGTACGTCATGCATAGCCCATCCCCCTACAGGAGCACGGAACCATAATTTCGAACAAGTGGGTCTTCTTTGATGCCCTTCTTTGCAGTTAATTCCTCCACCCTTTCCTTCTTTTGCTCACAATTCTCACAAGCTTACCATTTTGCTTGAGTACTTCTTTGTTTTATTTCACTCCCACTTATACATGTTATCATGCACACCTTCCTTTTTTCCCCTCCTTGTTCTGGTCTGGCCTGTCATGCCATGTCGTGGTCAGTTTCCTACTGTGCATCCAATCAACTTTTGCTGCTTGATCTGTGCTGTTCTGCTTCCTCACATCATGCTTGCAATCATATTATTTATGCGTTACCGCCACATTTCACAACTGGAATCTATCTTTACTGAAGATTCTAATTTGCACACGCTATTTTAAGTAGCCTCTAATATCCCTCTATTAACTATTCTAGACAAAACATTTGTAAAACGCACATTGGATTTGTTCCTGGGTGGATGAACATTTGTATCTTTTTGATCTTGGCTATGTAGCCTTTTGATCCCTTCATATAAATTCTATCTTTCACGGCATTTTGATGTACCGTATTTATCTCTCAACACTTTTTACAATTAGCATTAATTTCTTTCACACTCATTATTGATGTTTCTTTTTTCATGTATCAAGCTATGTAAATGTTGTTACATATTTATTGTGATTATTTAACCTTTTGCTTCTTTTGTGTCTACTTTGAAGCATTCTCTCATTGCCTTCTGTGTACTGCATATATACACAGCTGCCTCTTTGTGACTTTGTCACTTGACTCAAAGTCCTATTCACGCATCCATGTGCATTTCTTATGTCTGATATTCCCATGGATTTTTATTATGTGTTTGATTTGATTTTTGTGAATAATATTTGGATTTATACTATGTCTATACATTTGCTTGCCATCTTTGCTTTTGAATAATGCACAAATAAAGAAAATGCAGATCTTTGTAACATTTACTTAAAACTTGATTATATGAAAATAATTATATATTTCAATATGAGTCGTAATTTAACATAATGCAAGATCTATATTTTATAATTAAATGTGAAAAAAAATCATTCCTCAGTTAAATAATACATCCCGCTGCTTGCTACGACTATTCTACTGATACTAAAGTGAATAAAAGCAGCTATACTGACACTGTGTTAAGGGTTGAAGATCTGTCTGAGTCTGAGCACTAGGTGGTGTCAGAAACCCTAAAACCATAGTAAAGTACATGACTCAAATCCAAACACTTGTATGGTTAGCTTTTTATTCATAAAGAAAACATTTTATTGCTGTTTCTTTATAGTCTTTTTTTTTCTAGCAAATATAATTCCCCCCGCTACTCACACTGAATTGTTTTTGGTCTATAATCGTTATAAGACATCAATCATATACTGTATAGACGAACATAATGCAGTTGCAGAGGTACCATATATAATACTGTGCAAAAGGTTAAGTGAGTTGTGATAAAAATACTGTAAAGTAGAAATCCTTAAAAAATAGAACTGTTAATACCGTATATACTCGAGTATAAGCCGACCCAAGTATAAGCCGACCCCCCTAATTTTGCAACAAAAAAATGTGAAAACTAATTGACTTGAGTATAAGGCTAGGGTGGAAAATGCAGCAGCTACAGGTAAATGTTAAAAATAAAAATAGATACCAATAAAAGTAAAATTAATTGAGACATCAGTAGGTTAAGTGTTTTTGAATATCCATATTGAATCAAGAGCCCCATATAATGCTCCATACAGTTCATTATGGCCCCTTAAGATGCTCCATATAGAAATATGAACAAGGAGTACGCAAGGAGCATAAAGTTAATCAAAAATAGAGTAAGAACGCTTTATTAAATTACATATATTAATGCAACATGCAAGTAATAACAATACGATAGTATCAAAAGATATAGTGCTCAAGGATGGTTAAAACAAAGCATGAGTGGACATCCCCGGTGTGCACCGCCTGTGGGGCCAATTTGCAAACAAATGGTTAAAGTGTACTGCTATAGGTGCATGCATATAACTGCACCAGTGAATAAACAGTGTCCAGTGGCATAAAGGAGAAGATTTTTGGACGTAGCAGCACTTACCAGCACAAGGCACCAGGACAGTGCACACCGGGTGGGATCCACCAACGCAACCCCCGACGCGCATTTCTCCCATGAGTCAATTAGCTTTATCAAGGGGAGATAACACTGGATGAGTATGGCAGGTTTAAATAATGCCGGCACACCACCATGTGCCCGATCACCTGCTGAGACCCAGCCAATGAACGCGGCATATACGGCGCATGCGCGTGTCCAATACCAAGTGCCGTGTCACAGAAGACGTCATGCATTGCGGGGGTGCCTGGGAAAGATAAACCCAGAATGCACGCGCGATGCGGAAGCGACGCCGCTGCGACGGGGAACAGGGGAAGAGACACGGCGCATGCGTGCTACCGCAGTGAGCCAGCTCCGGATTAAGGGACCTCCCACAGATGGAACCACCATGTTGTTTACTATGCCACATGTGGATGCGCTCTGATCTATATCGGACTAACATCTAGGGAGTTAGGGGTACGTGTCCGTGAACTTGTTAGGGACATACGGGCAGCAAGGACTCTTGACAATGCCTCTGCTCTGAAGACCATTCCCCGCCACTTTAAACAATTTCACGACTGTGATGCGGGGACTCTCCAGATCAGGGGCATCGAGAGTATCCACCTTGGGACTAGAGGTGGCAACTATAAAAAGGTTCTTGCCCAGCGTGAGGCGGGCTGGATCGTTCGTGTTGACACTATGGCACCTAAAGGACTAAATGAGTCCCTCAGTTTCTCCTCTTTCCTCTAAAATATTATGGGTTTCTTATTAGTGCCCTGGTGTGATGTCTGGTGGTCCACCAGACCTATAACATTATCGCCTGTTCCTTCCTTTTTTATTCTTTTTTCTCATATGATGCGTCTTCTGTGTTTGTTCATCCTTTGCCCCTTCATCTTTTAAATCTCCCCCTTGAGTGGGCACCCACCCAGGGATCTCCCCCTTTTTTTGTTATGGTTTTAATATATGTTTTTATTTTCATCTAATTACTTTTGTATGTGTTTTTTAGCCATATTCCATCTGAGGATTGAGTTACTGGCATCCACCATATATTTTTTGATCATTATTGGCCGGAACGGACCTCCCTCTCAAACATCTTGAGGATACCACCTCTTCATTTTCCAACATATACCTTACTGACCACTTAATTTCTATGTGTATTGCGGCATATATTGTTTTAATTAATTATTTAATTATATGATTCTACTGATTTATATACCAGTTTATATCTGCCGCCTGCATATGTTATGTAACATCTTACTGTACATTTGTTCGGTATGTCGGTTCATGAGATTGGTGCATTTGTATATATTGCTCTAACTGTATTTTCCTATTGATTTTGTACCATCTCACATCTGCCGTTTGCATATGTCATGTAACATCTTACCGCACACTTGTTCGGCATGTCGGCATATGGGTTTGTATCCATCTTTTGTAGATGTCGGTATCTGTTGGTGGTTCCATCTTTGGGAGGTCCCTTAATCCGGAGCTGGCTCACTGCGGTAGCGCGCATGCGCCGTGTCTCTTCCCCTGTTCCCCATCGCAGCGGCATCGCTTTCGCATCGCGCGTGCATTCTGGGTTTATCTTTCCCAGGCGCCCCCGCGATGCATGACGCCTTCTGTGATGCGGCACTTGGTATTGGACACGTGCATGCGCCGTATATGCCGCATTCATTGGCAGGTGACCGGTCACATGGTGGTGTGCCGGCATTATTTAAACCTGCCATACTAATCCAGTGTTATCTACCCTTGATAAAGCTAATTGACTCGTGGGCGAAACGCGCATCGGGGGTTGCATTGGTGGAACCCACCCGGTGTGCCCTGTCCTGGTACCTTGTGCTGGTAAGTGCTGCTACGTCCAAAAATCTTCTCCTTTATGCTACTGGGCACTGTTGATTCACTGGTGCAGTTATTTGCATGCACCTATAGCAGTACACTTTAACCATTTGTTTGCACATTGGCCCCACAGGCGGTGCACACCGGGGATGTCCACTCATGCTTTGTTTTAACCATCCTTGAGCACTATATCTTTTGATACTATCGTATTGTTATTACTTGCATGTTGCATTAATATATGTAATTTAATAAAGCGTTCTTACTCTATTTTTGATTACCTTTATGCTCCTTGAGTACTCCTTGTTCATAAATCTTATGGAGTTGCCTTGCACAGGCGTGTACTATGGAGGACAGAGAATGAACTTCAATCCAATATTGCAGCCAGCATGCAGCCAGCGGGTAAGGAAAGGGTGAATCAAAAACCCCAAAACCCCGCCTCCATGGCTGAAGATTGTTCCCTCCAAATTCAGGTGACAGTGTCCCTTTAATATTGGTGTAGCAGTCAATTGGTCAGTCCCAATCAGTGACTGATAGCTATCCCTGTATGTACAGAAAGGCTGTAAAACACTCATTATGACGACCCCTTTGTGTGTAAAGTGAGAATGATCAGGGATTTTTAAAAATAAAATTCAATTTATACAATACATGAATTTGTTCAGTTACTTGTGTTGCATAATATACCGCTCAAATATTGTACCTGTTTTTTCAAACTGACAGGTACCTGAAGGTTTTATCTGCACATAAATGGGTAAAATTGCTATGTGTTTGTAAAAATGATCAACTTTGCAATTTTAATTTTATTAAAAATCATTTCCATTCTCAAGAATTGATAATTTTTTAAGTTAATTGTTTTAATAACTGTGGCTCAGTGTACTGGCCACTGCTGTCGCAGAGCACTGATCTAAAGCTGGTTGGATCACTGGAGCACAGGACATGGCCAATTTTAGTGTTTCTCACCATCACTCCATGTCACTGATCTGAACTGTCCATGCTGCTTGACTCAACTTTCAATGTTCAGGAACACCACCCCTGGTAGAAAGGAAGCTGTGTGTCAAATGTTTGGTGTGCTCCCGAATGTGAAACCTTAGAATATCCCTTTAATATATAATGTATGTGCATATATAAATACACCCCCTTTGAAAAGCAAGATTTGAATTACCACCTCACTGTACACAAGAACATAGAAATTAAGGGGACCTCATAGCAGAAGTACTATTTGGAACCCAAAAAAAGATAACATTCAGTGCGGGTCACAGGAGAGCATTTCTCACAACTTTGTTGTACTTGCAAATTAATTTTGATCCAATTGAAGCCCCTTAGTGATACCCCGTTCATTGCCTTAATAAAGTATGATGCCCACAAAGGTGCTCCCGAATCACAGTATGATACCACTACAGTGAATTCCTGGACAGTATCCTCAACACGCACAGCATGATGGACCTACAGAATCCCACCTGCAAAGTATAACATCCCCACAGTAACCTCAGCACAATGTGATGCCCTCACAGGGACCTAAACACTGTATGATGGCCCTCCCACACAGTATGATGGCCCCGACACAGCCCTACAAATTATTTAATGGCCCCCTGCACAGCCTTCAATACAAAATAATGACCCTCCATAAAGTAGAATGGTGCTCTATACATTAATGGCTCCCACAACCCTCCACACAATATGATAGCCTTCATATAGTATAAATGTCCCAACACAACGCTCCATATAGTATGATAAACCCCAAACAACTCTCTACACTGTATAATGGCCCCCAAACAGTATAATAGCCCTCACCAGCCCTTCAAACAATAATAATGCCCCCACACAATCCTCCATTCAGTATGAACCCCAGACAACCCTGCACACTGTATATTGGCCTCCATACAGTATGATGACCCCAACACACCGTATATACTCATGTATAAATATACCAAACAAAACAGATGATACTAAGGTCCATATTATTAAAGAATTAAAGAAGGAAGGGGCGGACGCGCATTTACTGGATTGAGGACTGTGCCACGGATTGCCGATAATGACTGCTGCTTTGTAATATTAATTGTAATTTGATTTATGGGAGATTTAAATGATTATACAGCGTGATCTGGCATTTCTTGTGGGCATAGTGGAGGGGAGATACGACAAAATGTACCCTATGCCAGGGGTGTCAAACTGCATTCCTCGAGGGCAACAAACCATGCATGTTTTCAAGATTCCCTTAGCTTTGCACAAGGTGCTGTAATCATTATGTGTGTAGGTGATTAAATTATCACCTGTGCAGTACAAGGAAATCCTGAAAACATAACCTGTTTGCAGCCCTTGAGGATTGCAGTTTGACACCCCTGCCCTATGTGATATGATTTATACACTTTGGAGCACGGGTTGCTCAAGTTAGGGTCTATAATATAATATCCCATTGCCACATGTCCAGTTTCTTGCGTGGCCTATTTTCTGCACAATATTGTGTGTGACAATTTTTGTATACGTTTGTCCCCTATAACCTGAGTTTATTGTATTTTAACAATGAAGTTTTGTAATTTTTTAATAATATGGACCATAATATCATCTGTTTTGTTTGGTATGTTTATATGATATATGATGATAGGTCATAATAGTCCGAATATTTTTACACATGGTTCCCATAATTATCTATGGTGAACATTTGTAACATGTGTAATTGTTATATAATATATTACTATATACTCATGTATAAGCCAAGTTTTTTTGTGCTGAAAATGCCCCCTTGGCTTATTCATGAGTCATTGTCCCAGTTTACAGTGGGGAGTAGGAGCGGCGGAGCAGTGGGTCACAGAAGGCAGGAGCTGGCAGCTGCGGCTAAAGCCTGTTCCCACTGCTAAAGATAAATGAATGTTCACTGCACTGGCAATGAATATACATTTCTCTGATAGTGGCGCACTGTTACAGCCGCAATCACTGGCTTCCATCAGCTGCTGGGCTATCACAGATGCACGCTTATTCAGGTAGTGAATATTCACCTCTCTCCACTCCCATAGGCATGGAGAGAGGTGAGTATTCATTACCTTAATGAGCAGGGACACATGATCACTCGGCCGCAGGAGCTGATGGCACCGGAATGAGATGCTGAGATGGTGCGCAGGGAAGGTAAGTAGGATTTTTTTATGCTTTTCTCATGGTGGCCACACATGCAAGGATAGGGATGAGGAACCATGCATACAATGATGGGGATAAGGAGTCAAGCAAACAAGGATGGTGATAAGGAGCCATGCAGACAAGGATGGGGATAAGGAGCCATGCATACAAGGATAGGAATAAGGAGCCATGCATACAAGGATGGGAATAAGGAGCCGTGCATGCAAGGATGGGGATGAGGAGCCATGCATACCAGAATAGGGATTAGGGGACAATGCATACCCGGCTTATACTCAAGTCAATAAGTTTTCCTAGTTTTTTAGGCAAAATTAGGTGCCTATGCTTATACTCGAGTAAAGATAGAAAGGGGCGCACCAATATATAATGTCACAGTCACCATCAAGGGGTGCAATACTTAGTCTATAAATAGAACAGGACAAACGAAAAGAGAAAGGGTAGACTAAAAATAGTATGCACAACCCAAAATATAGAGACAATCGGTAGTACCATAAAGCAAAACACCTTTATTAAACACCTCAAAAAACATGTTAAAAACATTTAAAAACAAATGTACAAATCCCTATACCCACCATATCCCATAATAAATGACAATCCCATAATACAATAGGAAAACAGTAATATCCTACCCTAGATGCACCTAGTCACATATGCTCTCCTGCAAAAATGTGCCTAAACAGGCCGCAAAGGACTCGACCACAATATGTCAGTATCCACTGCTAATAACCAAAAAATGAAACATCCATGCAATACATGGTCCTGAGATTGGAATGTGATAGCATGCTATATAACAGCTGTGGATACAACCTGTCCTGCGTCAATTCTGGTATATGGAGATGCAGCAATGTCAAAGGACACAGAGCACCACAAGGGTTAAATCCACATAGAGCCAGTGAACATAACAGCCCCAAAATGGCCCTGAGGTAGGAGAAGGATAAGGTGGGAGCGCACCCCACGCGTATCGCTGCCTCCGCAGCTTCGTCAGGGGAAGTGAAACTAAAGGTGCAACAGTGTGTGCTTAAATAATAAATCCAATAAGGTACTGTATATACTCGAGTATAAGCCGAGATTTTCAGCCCATTTTTTTGGGCTGAAAGTCCCCCTCTCGGCTTATACTCGAGTCATATACCCGGGTGTCAGCAGGGGAGGGGGAGCGGGGGCTGTGTAGTTATACTTACCTGCTCCCATCGCGGTCCCTGCAGTCCCTGGCTTCTCCGGCGCTGCAGATTCTTCCTGCACTGAGCGGTCACATGGCACCGCTCATTACAGAAATGAATAGGCAGCTCCACCCCCATAGGGGAGGAGCCGCATATTCATTGCTGTAAATGATCGGTGCCATGTGACCGCTCAATTACAGGAAGAAGCTGCAGCGCCGGAGAAGCCAGGGACTGCAGGGACCGCGCCGCAGCAGGTAAGGGGAGCGCAGCGCTATAATTACCTGCTCCTCGCTCCGGCTCCGTCTGCAGCGTCCTCTAGCAATGACGCTCAGGTTAGAGGGCGCTGTGACGTAGTCAGTGCGCGCCCTCTGCTGAGCGTCAGTGCTGGAGACGGAGCCGCAGAGGAGCAGGTAATTATTGAAAGCGCCGGCGTCCTGAGAAGAGAGGTGAGTATGTGATTTTTTTTTTTTTTTATGGCAGCACCAGCAGCATTCTAAGGAGCACCTATGGGGCCATAAAGGTGCAGAGCATATAAGGGGCACAGCATTATAAGGAGCACCTATGGGGCCATAAAGGTGCAGAGCATATAAGGGGCACAGCATTATAAGGAGCACCTATGGGGCCATAAAGGTGCAGAGCATATAAGGGGCACAGCATTATAAGGAGCACCTATGGGGCCATAAAGGTGCAGAGCATATATGGGGCACAGCATTATAAGGAGCACCTATGGGGCCATAATCAAAGGTGCAGAGCATATATGGGGCACAGCATTATAAGGAGCACCTATGGGGCCATAATCAAAGGTGCAGAGCATATATGGGGCACAGCATTATAAGGAGCACCTATGGGGCCATAAAGGTGCAGAGCATATATGGGGCACAGCATTATAAGGAGCACCTATGGGGCCATAAAGGTGCAGAGCATATATGGGGCACAGCATTATAAGGAGCACCTATGGGGCCATAAAGGTGCAGAGCATATGTGGGGCACAGCATTATAAGGAGCACCTATGGGGCCATAAAGGTGCAGAGCATATATGGGGCACAGCATTATAAGGAGCATCTATGGGGCCATAAAGGTGCAGAGCATATGTGGGGCACAGCATTATAAGGAGCACCTATGGGGCCATAAAGGTGCAGAGCATATATGGGGCACAGCATTATAAGGAGCACCTATGGGGCCATAAAGGTGCAGAGCATATATGGGGCACAGCATTATAAGGAGCACCTATGGGGCCATAAAGGTGCAGAGCATATATGGGGCACAGCATTATAAGGAGCACCTATGGGGCCATAAAGGTGCAGAGCATATATGGGGCACAGCATTATAAGGAGCACCTATGGGGCCATAAAGGTGCAGAGCATATATGGGGCACAGCATTATAAGGAGCACCTATGGGGCCATAAAGGTGCAGAGCATATATGGGGCACAGCATTATAAGGAGCACCTATGGGGCCATAAAGGTGCAGAGCATAAATGGGGCACAGCATTATAAGGAGCACCTATGGGGCCATAAAGGTGCAGAGCATATATGGGGCACAGCATTATAAGGAGCACCTATGGGGCCATAATCAAAGGTGCAGAGCATATATGGCACAGCATTATAAGGAGCATCTATGGGGCCATAATCAACGGTGCAGTGCATATATGGGGCACAGCATTATAAGGAGCACCTATGGGGCCATAAAGGTGCAGAGCATATATGGGGCACAGCATTATAAGGAGCACCTATGGGGCCATAATCAAAGGTGCAGAGCATATATGGCACAGCATTATAAGGAGCATCTATGGGGCCATAATCAACGGTGCAGAGCATTCTATATAGCACAGTTGTATATGGAGCATCTATGGGGCAATAATGAACGGTATGGAGCATCTATTTTTATTTTTGAAATTCACCGGTAAATGCTGCATTTTCTACCCTAGGCTTATACTCGAGTCAATAAGTTTTCCCAGTTTTTTGTGGCAAAATTAGGGGGGTCGGCTTATACTCGGGTCGGCTTATACTCGAGTATATACGGTAAATTGCATACCGGTGTGGGAGAGAGAGAGAGAGGTAAAAGCCGGCGACGCCATGACGACAGGAACACAATCATAATGAACGGCAATCCTAGAGCGTCCAAAGGGTCACATGCGCACGCGCAAACCGCGGTATCCGATAGGACCACGTTGCGCACGCGCCGTGCCAGCCGGCTAGATGGACACGTCATAGGACACAGGGCAAAGAGAAATGGAATAAAGCCCGAGGACCGGACTAAGCTAGCGAGGCCGGCTAGATGGACACGTCATGGGACACAGAGCAGAGGGGGTGGGATAAGGACCAAAAAGCCAGAGAGGGGGGAAGGGAGGGGAAAAAAAAAAAAACACAACAGGTAAAAAGAGGGCAGAGTGAGCATGTTGCAGCAAGACACAGAGGCACAAGATATCCACCCGCAGAATACCGGGAGATATCACAATCATAGACATATACTAGTAATTAAAGGCAAAACCGCCAAAGGACACAAAAAGACAGGGCATATAAAGCCACCCAGAAAACCTGAAAGGGAGAAAGGAATATTATTATTGTTGGCAAGTGCACAGGTATAAGTGCACGTAAACACCTTTACAGCAACCATATACAGTATATAACAATATCAGGCAAAAAACACACACATATATAAATATAAATATAAACAGACTGATGTCCCTTGAGTCCGTAAGTATATGTACGAGTATTCTCTCAATGCCGCTATGTAGACGTTTCCGGTCCCCAGCTTATAGTCCCATAGTCGATGAGGCCGACACCATCCAGATCTATACGAGAGAAAGCACTCTTCATCACAAGCCCCTTCCGACTTGCCAATCTCAAATGCGCATCCGAGCCCATGGTCCATAATAGGAATTTGCCATAGAATCCGCATTATAGCTGTGAGAGCAAAATCTCTTCTGCATAAGATGTCCTTCCATTTGCCATAATGGCATACCGCACATCCACCCTCCAGGGTCCACTTCATTATCTAATATGTCAAAGACCTCTGCATCCATGTTGGTCCCCACAGTAAGCTTGTAATATCCATATCCCAATTTCCAGGGATGATCATCACCCTTTTGGGTGCGTCCTCAGCCTTCCTGAATGGAGACAAATGCAAAATTAGATATGGGCACCAAATCCGAAGGGAACCAAATCAGACGTCCCAGAAACTAAAAATACCCCAATGAATCTACGCGCCAACTATCCTAGGAACCCCGTGAAGAGCAATTCCTCATTTAGGCCCATGGGTGCGACCGCCTGAAGATCGAAAATCCACCTGGACTCAGCACGCAAGAGATAGTTAGATATATTGCCACCCCTTTTGCCACAGGAAACCCTCTGTAACCCCACAACTTGCAAATCAATGGGCGAACCCCTATGTTTCAGCAAGAAATGCGCCGCCACAGGAGTCAAGATTTTACCTTTGCCTTGGTCCGTAGCCGCCAGGCGTATGGTTGATACGTGTTTTTGAAACCTCTTACGTAGTTCTTGGGATGTTTGCCCTACATAGATCATATTACAAGGGCAAATTAGCACATAAATAACATTTCTGCTCCTGCAGTTGATGTAAGCCTTTAACGCATGTCTGCTGGAGTTCGTGGGGTGTGTAAATATGTCCCGGGTAGGCGTCATAAAGGGGCAGACATTACATTCCCCACAGGGGAATGATCCCTTGAGGACTATACCCCTATTAAGTTTGACCGTGGGCCTAGAAAAATGGCTCCTGGTCAACAACTGCCTCAGATTCGGGGCTCTTCTAGATGTCAATAACGGCCTATTGCTGATGATTTGTGTGGTTTGCATATCTGTTTGCAAGATCGGCCAATGTCTAGTGAGGATGTGTCTTACCTGCCCCCAGCTGTCATTATAGTCCGTGATGAACCTCGTCTGCGATTCTCGGGAATGACCCACAGGAATCAAAAGTGAGGCCTGATCATGTTGTCTTGCTCACTGGAAAGCCGTGGCAACCACTCGTTTGGGATAACTCCTCTGTCTGAAGTGGTCCGTCAGATCCCGAGCTCGCATCAGAAAGTCTTGATCCCGAGTGCAATTACGTCTAATGCGTAAAAATTGTCCCGTCGGGACGCCCACCTTCGTGTGCCAAGGGTGAAAACTGTTGAACTCCAAAAGAGCGTTAGTAGCAGTGGGCTTCCGGAAAAGGTCCGTGGCCAACTTGTTCCCTTGTACGAAAATTCTCAGATCCAGAAAGCTAGTCGAACTGTTGGAAATAGAGTGGGTTAAAAAGATATTATGGGGGTTGGAATTGAGGCTGTGGATGAAATCAGTACAACCCTCCCTGCTGCCCGACCAAATAAAGAATAAGTCATCGATATAGCGATACCAATTCCGGACATGATGTTGATATGCCAGGGATGGGTACACAAACACCTCCTCTCACCAACCTAAGAAGATGTTTGCGTAGGTTGGTGCACATTTCGCCCCTATTGCCACTCCAGCTGTCTGTAAATAAAATGTTCTGTCAAACAAAAAATAGTTGTGATGAAGAACAAATTTCAGCAGATCCAACAGAAAAGAATCATGCCCCCGATCCGAGTGTGACAGTTTGTCTAGGCAAAAAGTAACCGCATGCAGGCCATCACTATGCTTGATGTTGGAGTACAAAGACTCCACATCACAAGTTACCAGGTAGAATTCTCCCGGCAGTTCTATCCGTCCACAGACCTCAATAAAATGGGCAGAATCCCTTATAAAGGAGGGCAAGGCCGTGACTATTGGCTGGAAGAAGAAGTCCAAATACTCACTTGCCCGCTCGCAGATACTCCCAATGCTAGAAACAATCGGCCTTCCTGGTGGTTTCTTCTCGTCTTTATGTATCTTCGGCAACATATAAAATGTTGCCGTGACCGGATGTTCCACCCATAAATATTTTTTCTCTTGAGGCGAGATAATGCCGAAACTTAGCGTCCTGCAGAGTAAAGAGTCAAATTTAGACGCAAACACTGCCGTGGGATCTGAAGGTAATTTTTGATAGCATCTGGGGTTAGTGAGCTGTCTATTGGCCTCCTCTAAATATGCTTCAATTGACCACAGCACAACGTTGCCCCCCTTATCCGCCTCTTTAATCACAAATTCCTTGTTGCTTTGTAAGTCCCGCAAGGCCCGTTTTTCGGCAAGATTAAGGCTAGAGGATCTACCCACCTGTGTTGGCATTGCCAGAATGTCTCGTTTCACCAGCTCAAAGAATATCTTGATTGCGGGTACCAAGGAAAAGGAAGGCGTTTTAAGGGATCTATTTCTGCCAGGGAACTTTCTTCTGGTACACCCTGATTCGTTTTCCTCCAGTAGGGCTAGTAGATCTTGAAAGGCTTGGCGCTCATCCTCAGGTATTGATTGTAGAATATCCAGTTTTTTGTAGATAACCTGAAATGTGAGGTTCCTACAAAACAAATAGAGGTCCTTAACTAAAGTAAATTTGTCGGCCGTATGTGTGGGAGCAAAAGTTAAACCCCTCTTCAGGACGGCAAGTTCCACCGCAGTAAGTTCATATTTAGAAAGATTTATTACCTGGAGGGTAGATGTAGAGGCTCCAGAGGTCTGTTCCGTATCAGGGGGGGAGGAGGCTTGATTTATTTCCGTCTGGTTGAGTATTTGTGGGGGTAAGTCGGATTGTGGTCCCTGTAGCGCGTTATGCGTTTTCTTGTTCCCCCTCCGTCTCCTCCCATGCCTGGTCCGTGGTCTACCTCGCTTCCGGTGGAAGATAAAAAATCATCACTAGAGCTTTCTTCACCACGAGGTAGAGAGGTGGATATTGTAGCTGCTGTCACAGAACCATGGCCATAGGTTCTAGTACGGCGTGGGTTACCCCTGTGCGTCCATCTATACACTGCATTTTTCTCAAAATCAGTCCTGTCCCTAAGAAGTTTTTTACGCTTCCTGCTCGTCACCTCTACCTCATATTTGTCCAAGGTCTCTTTAAGTGTGGTCTTGAAGGTATGCACCTGTGTCCCTTCAAATGTGTTCAATTTGTTTCCAATTCTTTAATGGAGGTCTTGGTCGCCATAAACAGGTCTCTGTCATGCTCCAATAATAGGTTGATAAGTATATTTGAACAGCGTGTAAGACCCTGTTCCCAAATCTGTTTAAATGATCCTGAGGGTTCCCAAGCTGGAAATATGGAGACCCTCAAACCACGAGGTATCAAACCTAATTTCAAATACTCTTCTAGATTCCTCATGTTCCACCAGAGTCTAATCCCTGTCTTATGTGCCCTCATCAATTCTGAGCACACATTGGAAAAACCTGATTCTGACTCAACAGCAACCGATCCAGAAAGATCAAACACATTGGATGGTTTGGCTAGCCAGGCCGCCTCCCTAGCCTCCCAATCCATCACCCTAAACCCGAGTATGCAAAAACCAATATGAAAAAAAAAAATATATATATATATATAATAATATATAAATTACGCAAAAATATGCGTGTGCTGCTCCCAAAGAACACCCCGGGACACGGGGCAACAACTAGCACAAGAGTAAAGATAGAAAGGGGCGCACCAATATATAATGTCACAGTCACCATCAAGGGGTGCAATACTTAGTCTATAAATAGAACAGGACAAACGAAAAGAGAAAGGGTAGACTAAAAATAGTATGCACAACCCAAAATATAGAGACAATCGGTAATACCATAAAGCAAAACACCTTTATTAAACACCTCAAAAAACATGTTAAAAACAAATAAAAAATATTGTGGTCGAGTCCTTTGCGGCCTGTTAAAAACAAATAAAAAATATTGTGGTCGAGTCCTTTGCGGCCTGTTTAGGCACATTTTTGCAGGAGAGCATATGTGACTAGGTGCATCTAGGGTAGGATATTACTGTTTTCCTATTGTATTATGGGATTGTCATTTATTATGGGATATGGTGGGTATAGGGATTTGTACATTTGTTTTTAAATGTTTTTAACATGTTTTTTGAGGTGTTCTCTTTTCGTTTGTCCTATGCTTATACTCGGGTCGGCTTATACTCGAGTATATTCGGTAACCTTTCAAATAGTATTGTGGGCCCAACATAGCCCTCCAAGTAGTACAATGGGTCCCACATAGCACTCCAAATACTATAATGGCCCCACATAGCGCTCCACATAGTATAATGTCCCCCATATAGCCCTTCAAATAATAGAATGGTATCCACACAAAGTGTATAATGGCCATCACATAGTTCTCCAAATTGTATAATGGCCTATCATAGCCCTTCAACTACTATAAAGGCTTCCACATAGCCCTTCAAACAGTATAATGTCCCACAAAATATTTTCTCATTGATTTAGGTAAAAAAGTACTCACCTCTCCCCATTCCCTCACTGGTCTGTCTCTGCAGCTTGTGGTCTGAAGCTCTGCACAGCTCTGCATAGCTAGCATGATGTACTGATGCACAGGGAGAATGATGGGAGAGGGAGCTAGCGTCTCCCTGTTCTACCATCGCTTTCAACAGTATCTGCATCCAGATTGATGACGCCACTGACGGAAAATTTTCATCTTGCTCTTCTACAGAAATGCAACAGTGGCCTTAAATGTGTGTTTTAGTTCATTGTAATGTCGAAATAGTGCACATCTGCCAAGGGCATGGAGTGATGGTAGCATCTTGTTTTTCAATATAAAGCAGTATATGTGTGAATTCATGATACCATCAATGAAATGTAGCTCCCCAACACCAGCAGCCTCACAAAATGGTGTCTGCCGCCACCATATTTCACTGAAGGCACCATGCTTTATTTGTATTTGTCAACTTTGCGAAGCCATACAGTTTTTAAGCCATCAGTTCCAAAAACATTTATTTTAACCTTATCACTCTATAGTATAGCATCCCAGTAGTCTTCATGTTGTTCAGTATGGGTTCTATCACATAGTAGGCAGGCTTTTTTGTACATGGGATTTAGTACAAGCTTTCTTCATAGACAACACCTTTGCATTTTATTCCTCTGCAGTGTATGCCATATTGAACCACAGGAAACACTCAACCCCGACTGGCTTTCTACTTCTTTAGCTAATTGCAGTGAACTTGTATGTTGATTTTCTTCAACTCTTTTCATCAGAAGATGCTTTTGTTTAGATATTAATTGCTGTTAATGTCTGTGGCCGGCCTGGACGTTTCTGTGAGATGGTTGTTCCATCTTTGTTAAGTTTTTGAGGTAGAGGCAACCTATCAACTTATTGATTGAAGCTTACTTTTACTCTTTCTACTTTTGCACAATAAATGCACTATTTATTTGTTTTTGAGCCGCTATATTATAAATGCCATAATTTTATTTTGCAACTAACAGATCTATTTGAGAGTTGATAGAGCTATTTTGCAAGAGGAACTATAATTTTCAATAAGTAGATCACCCAAAAAAAGCAAAAAAAAAAAAAAATTGGGCCACTATCTTTTTTATTTTTTCAGTAAATGTGGTTGTATCAGGTTTTTTTCTTTGTGGTACAAACTGTTGTGAGAGTCAATTTGGGGTACGTTTCATTTTTATTTTTATCACTTATTTATTCTATTTTGGGGCAGACACCTGTGGAAATCAGTATCAGTATCATGTACATTTGTAAAGTTTGACTTGTAAAACAGATGTTGAAAAATAAAATTGTTAGCAAGAAATAAGTATGTCTCTTTCTCTGTCAGCTATGACATCCTCTCACTATCCTAAAATTACCCTAAAGTGGCTTCTGCATTCCCTGCATCAGTTTTTATACAGGGTATGATAGCCCCACCTGATTGGCTGAGATATTCCATGTGATTTAATAGCTACAAAGCATTATGGGGAAGCCCAGGCGTTTACACCTGAGGTCATGCCAGCCATCTGTAACTGATTCAATTTTCTGCAATATGTAAAAAGATAGGAGGCATTTTTCTAGAAATTTACACATATTGTATCACAAATTATTTAACCCCTTTCTGACCTCGAGCGGGATAGCACGTCCGAGGTCAGATCCCCTGCTTTGATGCGGGCTACGGCGGTGAGCCCACATCAAAGCCGCGACATGTCAGCTGTTTTGAACAGCTGACATGTGCGCGCAATAGTGGCGAGTGGAATCGCTATCCACCCACTGCTATTAACTAGTTAAATGCTGCTGTCAAACGCTGACAGCGGCATTTAACTAGCGCTTTCGGCCGCATGGCCAGAAATGCGCTCATCGCCGACCCCGTCACATTATTGGGGGTCAGCGATGCGTCAGGATAGTAACCATAGAGGTCCTTGAGACCTGTATGGTAGCTGATGCTGGCTTGCTGTGAGCGCCACCCTGTGGTCGGCACTCATAGCAAGCCTATAATTAAGGTACAAAGGAATGATCTGATGATCGCTGCTATGTAGCAGAGCCGATCAGGCTATGCCAGCTTCTAGCCTCCCATGGAGGCTATTGAAGCATGGCAAAAGTAAAAAAAAATGTTTAAAAAAATTAAAAAATATAAAAGTTTAAATCACCCCCCTTTCGCCCCATTCAAAATAAAACAGTAAAAATAAAATCAAATATATACATATTTGGTATCGACGAGTTCAGAATCGCCCAATATATCAATAAAAAAAGGACTAACCTGATCGTTAAACGGCAGAGCGAAAAAAAAAATTGAAACGCCAAAATTATGTAAATTTGGTTGCCGCAACATTGCATTAAAATGCAATAACGGGCGACCAAAAGAATGTATCTGCACCAAAATTGTATCATTAAAGACGTCAGCTCAGCACGTAAAAAATAAGCCCTCAACCGACCCCAGATCACGGAAAATGGAGACACTACGGGTATCGGAAAATGGCGCAATTTTTCTTTTTAGCAAAGTTTGGAATTAAAAATAACCTAGACATGTTTGGTGTCTATGAACTTATAATGACCTGGAGAATCATAATGTAAGGTCAGTTTTAGCATTTAGTGAACCTAGCAAGAAAGTCAAACAAAAAACAAGTGTGGGATTGCGCTTTTTTTGCAATTTCACCGCACTTGGAATTTTTTTCCCATTTTTTAGTAAAGGACATGGTAAATTTAATGATTTAGTTCAAAAACACAACTCATCCCGCAAAAAATAAGCCCTCAAATGGCCAAATTGACGGAAAAATAAACAAGTTATGGGTCTGGGAAGGAGGGGAGAGAAAAATGAACACGGAAAAACTGAAAATCCCAAGGTCATGAAGGGGTTTACCCCTTCACGCTGTAACTCTTTTTTAGTTTTTGTATTTCTGTTTTCCACTATCCTTCTTCCCATAGGCATAACTTTTTTATTTTTCTGGCAATATGGCCAAGTGAGGGCTTGTTTTTTGCGGGACAAGTTGTACTTTTGAGTGAGACCATTGGTTTTACCATTTCATGCACTCGAAAATCGGAAAAAAATTCCTATTGCAGTAAAATTGCAAAAATAAGTGCAATTACAATTTTTTTTTTTACATTTTGAGTGAGTGAGGGCTTATGCTTTGTGTGCCGAGATGATGTTTTTAATGATACCATTTTCATGTTGATGCGATCTTTTGATGGCCCGTTATTGCATTTTAATTTATTTTGCGGCGACAAAAAGACATAATTCTGATGTTTTGACTTTTTTTTCTCGCTACACTGTTTACCGATCTGATTAATTATTTTATAGCTTGATAGATCGGGTGATTCTGAATGAGGTGATAACATATATGTGTACTTTTTAAAAATTGTTTTATTTTGAATGGGGCGAAAGGGAGGTGATTTTTATATATTTTTATTTTTTTTATATTTTTAAAAGCTTCTTTTTTTAAACTTTTTGAATGCCTCAATAGTCTCCATAGGAGACTAGAAGCTGCAGATATCCGATCGCCTCTGCTACACATAGATTTCCTGTTTGTAGCAGAAATGCTCACTTGCTATGAGCGCTGACCACTCTGCACAATAAATGCATACTTACTACCTTGGTCTAGGTACTCGATCATTCGAAATAATAAAATGTAAAACATGTAAAACTAAATATGTTACACATATACAGTATATATAATAATAATAATAATAATTTTTATTTATATAGCGCCAACATATTCCGCAGCGCTTTACAAATTATAGAGGGGACTTGTACAGACAATAGACATTACAGCATAACAGAAATACAGTTCAAAACAGATACCAGGAGGAATGAGGGCCCTGCTCGCAAGCTTACAAACTATGAGGAAAAGGGGAGACACGAGAGGTGGATGGTAACAATTGCTTTAGTTATTCGGACCGGCCATAGTGTAAGGCTCGGGTGTTCATGTGAAGCTGCATGAACCAGTTAACTGCCTAAGTATGTAGCAGTACAGACACAGAGGGCTATTAACTGCATAAAGTGAATGAGAACATGATGCGAGGAACCTGATAGTTTTTTTTTTTTTTTTTATAAATAGGCCACACAGGGATAGTTAGGTTAATGCATTGAGGCGGTAGGCCAGTCTGAACAAATGAGTTTTTAGGGTACGCTTAAAACTGTGGGGATTGGGGATTAATCGTATTAACCTAGGTAGTGCATTCCAAAGAATCGGCGCAGCATGTGTAAAGTCTTGGAGACGGGAGTGGGAGGTTCTGATTATTGAGGATGCTAACCTGAGGTCATTAGCGGAGCGGAGGGCACGGGTAGGGTGGTAGACTGATACCAGGGAGGAGATGTATGGAGTGCTTTGTGGATGAGGGTAGTAGTTTTGTACTGGATTCTGGAGTGGATGGGTAGCCAGTGTAATGCCTGGCACAAGGTAGAGGCATCGGTGTAACGGTTGGTGAGGAATATGATCCTGGCAGCAGCATTCAGGACAGATTGGAGCGGGGAAAGTTTGGTAAGAGGGAGGCCGATTAGTAGAGAGTTACAATAGTCCAGACGAGAATGAATAAGTGAAACAGTAAGAGTTTTTGCAGAGTCGAAAGTAAGAAAAGGGCGAATTCTAGAAATGTTTTTGAGATGCAGGTAAGAAGAGCGAGCCAGTGATCGGATGTGGGGGGTGAATGAAAGGTCAGAATCAAGGATGACCCCAAGGCAGCGGGCATGTTGCTTTGGAGTAATGGTGGAACCGCACACGGAGATGGCAATGTCAGGCAAAGGTAGGTTAGTAGAGGGAGAGAACACGAGGAGTTCAGTTTTTGACAGGTTAAGTTTCAGATAGAGGGAGGACATGATGTTAGAGACAGCGGTAAGACAATCACTGGTGTTTTCTAAAAAGGTCGGTGTGATATCAGGAGAAGAAGTGTATAATTGGGTGTCGTCAGCATAGAGATGGTACTGGAAACCAAATCTACTGATTGTTTGTCCAATAGGGGCAGTATACAACGAGAAGAGGAGGGGGCCTAGGACTGATCCTTGAGGAACCCCAACAGTAAGGGGAAGGTGAGAGGAGGAGGAACCAGCAAAACATACAGTGAAGGATCGGTCAGAGAGATATGAGGAGAACCAGGAGAGAACGGTGTCCTTGAGGCCGATGGAGCGGAGCATAGTGAGGAGGAGCTGATGATCCACAGTATCGAAAGCTGCGGAGAGATCCAAGAGAATTAGCATGGAGTAGTGACCATTAGATTTAGCTGTTAGTAGGTCATTAGAGACTTTAGTGAGGGCAGTTTCAGTAGAGTGTAAAGAGCGGAAGCCAGATTGAAGAGGGTCGAGAAGAGAGTTATCTGAGAGATAGCGGGTAAGACGGGAGTGGACCAGGCGTTCGAGGAGTTTAGAGATGAAGGGAAGATTAGAGACAGGTCTATAATTAGCGGCACAGTTTTGATCGAGGGATGGTTTTTTAAGTAATGGATGTATGATGGCATGCTTAAATGAGGAGGGAAAAATACCGGAAGTGAGGGAAAGGTTGAATATTTTTTTTAGGTGAGAGGTGACAGCCGGGGAAAGGGACTGGAGGAGATGTGACGGAATGGGGTCACTGGTGCAAGTGGTCGGGCGAGAAGATGCAAGGAGCCTGCTTACTTCTTCTTCTGTAACTGCTTCAAAGTCAGAGAGTGAACTAGATGCAGTGGGGGAGGGAGGACAGTGCATGGTATGAAGAGATTGGGAGATGATTTCCTGTCGAATGTGGTCAATTTTTTCTTTGAAGTAATTGGCCAGATCGTCAGCACGGAGATCCGTGGTTGGGGCCTGCTCTCTTGGGTTGAGTAGGGACTGGAACGTGTCAAAGAGACGTTTAGGGTTATTGGACAGGGAGGTGATGAGGGTGTTGAAGTAGGTTTGTTTGGAGAGGTGAAGGGCAGAATTGTATGTCTTTAGCATGAACTTAGAATGGATGAAGTCTTCGGGTAGATTAGATTTTCTCCACAGACGTTCTGCGCACCTGGAGCACCGCTGCAGGAAACGTGTTTGCAGCGTGTGCCACGGTTGTTGCCGTCTGTGCCGAGTTGTTTTATGTATAGGAGGAGCAGCTTCATCCAGAGCACTTTGCAGGGTTTCATTGTAATGCTTCAATGATCAAATGCATCTACAACAAAATTTACATAGGACGAACAAAACACCACTTCATATGAGAATAAGACAACACTTATAAACTATTAGATGGTGGACCGATTCTAACGCATCGGGTATTCTAGAATATGCATGTCCACGTAGTATATTGCCCAGCCACATAGTATATTGCCCAGTGACGTAGTATATTGCCCAGCTACATAGTATATTGCGCAGCCACGTAGTATATTGCCCAGTGACGTAGTATATTGCACAGCAACGTAGTATATTGCCCAGTCACATAGTATATTGCCCAGTGACGTAGTATATTGCCCAGCTACATAGTATATTGCGCAGCCACGTAGTATATTGCCCAGCTACATAGTATATTGCGCAGCCACGTAGTATATTGCCCAGTGACGTAGTATATTGCACAGCAACGTAGTATATTGCCCAGTCACATAGTATATTGCCCAGTGACGTAGTATATTGCCCAGCTACATAGTATATTGCGCAGCCACGTAGTATATTGCCCAGCTACATAGTATATTGCGCAGCCACGTAGTATATTGCCCAGTGACGTAGTATATTGCACAGCAACGTAGTATATTGCCCAGTCACATAGTATATTGCCCAGTGACGTAGTATATTGCCCAGCTACATAGTATATTGCGCAGCCACGTAGTATATTGCCCAGTGACGTAGTATATTGCACAGCAACGTAGTATACAGCACAGAGCCACATAGAATATTGCCCAGTGACGTAGTATATTGCCCAGCCACGTAGTATATTGCCCAGTGATGTAGTATATTGGCCAGCCACGTAGTATATTGCACAGCTATGTAGTATATTGCCCAGTGATGTAGTAAATTGCACAGTGACATAGTATACAGCACAGGGCCACATAGTATATTGCCCAGCCACGTAGTATATTGCCCAGTGACTTAGTATATTGCACAGTGACGTAGTATACAGCACAGAGCCACGTAGTATATTGCCCAGTGACGTAGTATATTGCCCAGCCACGTAGTATATTGCCCAGTGACGTAGTATATTGGCCAGCCACGTAGTATATTGCCCAGCTACATAGTATATTGCCCAGTCACTTAGTATATTGCCCAGTGACGTAGTATATTGCCCAGTGATGTAGTATATTGCTCAACCACGTAGTATATTGCCCAGCTACATAGTATACAGCACACAGCCACGTAATATATTGCACAGCGATGTTGTATATTGCACAGCCACGTAGTATATTGCCCAGCTACATAGTATATTGCACAGCCAAGTAGTATATTGCCCAGTGACGTAGTATATTGCACAGCCACGTAGTATATTGCCCAGCTATGTAGTATATTGCGCAGCCACGTAGTATATTGCCCAGTGACATAGTATATTGGCCAGTTACATAGTATATTGCCCAGCCACGTAGTATATTGCCCAGTGATGTGGTATATTGCACAGTGACATAGTATACAGCACAGAGCCACGCAGTATATTGCACAGCAATGTAGTATATTGCCCAGCTACGTAGTATACAGCACAGAGCCACATAGTATATTGCACAGCCATGTAGTATATTGCCCAGCTACGTAGTATATTGCACAGCTACCTAGTATATTGCCCATTGACGTAGTATATTGGCCAGTCACTTAGTATATTGTCCAGCTACATTGTATATTGCCCAGCTACGTAGTATATTGCACAGCTACGTAGTAAATTGCCCAGTGACGTAGTATATTGCCCAGTTACATAGTATATTGCCCAGTGCGTAGTATATTGCACAACGACGTAGTATGCAGCACAGAGCCACGTAGTATATTGCCCAGTCATGCAGTATATTGCCCAGCTACGTATGTCACAGGTTATAAAGTAAAAAATAAACATACTCACCTTCAGATCCGAGGGCCCCTTGTAATTGTAACATACTCACCTTCGGATCTGGCGTAGGCGATGAGCGCGGCTGCCGCCATCTTCCGTTCCCGGTGATGCCTTGCAAAATTACCCAGATGACTTAGCGGTCTCGCGAGGCCGCCAAGTATTCTGGGTCATTTTGCAATGCATCGCTGGGAATGGAAGGTGGCTGCCGGCTTGAGCGGCTCGGCGGACAACAGAGGGTGAGTATAGCAGGTTTTTTGTTTTTTTATTATTTTTAACATTAGATTTTTTACTATTGATTCCGCATAGGCAGCATTAATAGTAAAAAGTTGAGGACACACAGGGTTAATAGCGGCGGTAACAGAGTGCGTTACTCGTGGCATAACGCGGTCCATTACCGCCGGTATTAACCCTGTGTGGCTGGAGGGGAGTATGCGGGCGTCGGACAGTGACTGCGGGGAGTAAGGAGCGGCCATTTTCTTCCGGACTGTGCCCGTTGCTGATTGGTCGTGGTTGTTTTGCCGCGACCAATCAGCGACTTGGATTTCCTTGACAGACAGAGGCCGCGACCAATGAATATCCGTGACAGACAGACAGACAGAAGAACAGAAAGACGGAAGTGACCCTTAGACAATTATATTGTAGATTAATATTAACATGTCGGGCACCCATTATCTAAACATTTATCAAAAACACGGCAGCCTAAAAGGCATCGTTTTTTGTGGTATTGAAAGAAAACCAGATTGGAGAGGGGTGTCTATATTTTTTTTACCTTATTATGCTTGCTTATACTGAGTAGTGACAATCTAAATTCTCTATCAGTATGTCACTGGAGTGTGAGAGGAAGCATCTTTTCATTGTACATTTTTCCATTTTTATGCAGGGTTGGGCCGGGCTCTTCAGTGGTGGTTGGGTAATGTGGGGCGTCTGGCCTGTGAGGTGTACTTGTGGTATTATGCAGCACACCTGATCTAAGTAAGGACATTAGTAAAATGCTGTTATCCGTGCAAAGGTGCACCTCACTTCAGTGTGGCACCCTATGCAAGACTGCATGCCTTTGGAATACTAGAAAAACTAAATACCCCCTGATGTGCGGTGGCTAGTATGTGGTTATTTCATTAGTATTTTGCACTTGTACTGCTTCCACCATTATCATTAGTGCCCGCTGCATCCTGTTGTGCATTTGTGTCTAGAAATGGTATTGGTAAGTATGGCTGACTTTATTTCTGTGATGCTTTTTAACTGATGTCCTTTTTTCAGCGAAACTATGAGTGGCTTGTAAAAGCAGCAATTTCAGGTATAAGGGGAAAAGAAATTGTGACCCCCGACTCATCAAAGTGTTTACATTGGAATTCGGGGGGGAGGAAACACTTTATAAACCTGCAAATTTTTGCACAACATGGAGTTGTGTAAAAAATTTACGCGTTTCGCATCACTTTCAGCTAGCTTCACCAAAGTGAGCAGAGCTGGGAGAAGCAAAGCAAGTTAGGGACGTTCATCTGTTCATCAAATTTATCAAAAGTAGTGACTTAAATTATGCCAGAATTGTCTCTCGTTGCACTGACTGGAGTAATGTTTCTGGCGAGGTGCACGGAGACTCACACCACTGGTGAGATGCGAAGAATCTATTAAGAGGCATGTACTCTTAATGAATTTAGCGCATCTTATTCCTGTAAGGCTGCCGTCACACTAGCAGCATTTGGTCAGTATTTTACATCAGTATTTATAAGCCAAAACCAGGAGTGGAACAATTAGAGGAAAAGTATAATAGAAACATGTGCACCACTTCTGTATTTATCACCCACTCCTGGTTTTGGCTTACAGATACTGATGTAAAATACTGACCAAATACTGCTAGTGTGACGGCAGCCTAAGACTGATATACAAAATGCCAGTCATTGAAAAAGTCCTGTTTTTTCTGACTTGCACCATATTTATTATGGTTTTAGATACTTTCTTCGTCTTGTCAGGCAAGGAGGTCTGGCTTCACTGGAATGTGACTTGTTGGAAAGGGGTCCAATTTCATGTTCAACACCAATATTTTGGAGCAAAAGTTGTTTCACAAAGTCAACTAATCGGCCTTGTAAAATTAGACTAGATAATCTAAAGATGAGGCAGATTGATCAAAAACATTAACCACTATGATAAATATGGCTCACTTCACACTGTAAAATCTCACAGAGAAGAAACGGCCTTACCAACACAAGGTCAGATTACTAATGCACTAGTAGGATGCAGCAGACCCCCATGATAAAGGCGGGAGTAGTACGTGTGCGAAACACTGATGGATCAACCATCACAAACTTACCGATTCATGGAGGCTCGGTTACCCTTGACATGGGTTTCAAGCTTGACCAATACCTCATGTATTTTATACATAATTTTCCATCTTTTTATTGTACATTGTTCTATTTTTTCTGCAGGATGCAGACAGGCCCTTTAGTGTTCGATCTGTGAATTGGGGTGTCTGTTCTTTTGGGGTGCACTTATATGATGCTGGGCATGAACCCTGATCTAATAGTATGGGTGTCATCAATAGGCTGTAAGCCAGACACTGTAAGCCTCATCTGTGTGCATTTTTAATACTTGGCAACCTTCACCTTCATGAATTTTTGTGAGTGGCTGCTTCATCAGTATTGTGCACCTGTGCTGCCCCTGCCTTTATCATGGGGGTCTCCTGCATCCTGTAAGTACATTGGTATTTCTTCAATTTATGTCCTATGTGAGCCCCTGTTTACACTGTCTAAGAAATGAGGCCCCCATACACGTAAGGTTAAAGTATATTACAATGATCATAATGCTGACACAGCCATACATATTTAGTCGCTATTGCCCATGTTAGTCATTCAACCAGACCAGTCATGTGCAGTGACAGTGGGCAATGTTGTGAATTCTGTGGCTGAATTCACTCCTGTGGTCACAAGTGGTACTGCAGCTTCTGAGCTTCCTCCCTCAGGTGTTCTGGTGAGCTCGTTAACTGCTTCATTATTTAACTCCGCCTGATGCTGCTATCCTTGCTCCTTGTCAATGTTTCAGTGTTGGATCTGAGCTTCTCCTGATTGTTCCTGTGACCTGCTGCTCTGTATAGCTAAGTGCTTTTTGCTTTTTTGTTGCTTTTTTTCTGTCCAGCTTGTCTTTTGTTTTGCTGGAAGCTCTGAGACGCAAAGGGTGTACCGCCGTGCCGTTAGTTCGGCACGGTGGGTTTTTTTTGCCCCCTTTGCGTGGTTTTGCTTTAGGGTTTTTTGTAGACTGCAAAGTTCGCTTTACTGTCCTCGCTCTGTCCTAGAATATCGGGCCCCACTTTGCTGAATCTATTTCATCCCTACGTTTTGTCTTTTCATCTTACTCACAGTCATTATATGTGGGGGGCTGCCTTTTCCTTTGGGGAATTTCTCTCGGGCAAGTCAGGCCTATTTTTCTATCTTCAGGCTAGCTAGTCTCTTAGGCTGTGCCGAGTTGCCTAGGTAGTTGTTAGGCGCAATCCACAGCCGCTTTTAGTTGTGTTTAGGATAGGATCAGGTGTGCAGTCTACAGAGTTTCCACGTCTCAGAGCTCGTTCTTGTATTTTTGGGTATTTGTCAGATCACTGTGTGCGCTCTGATCGCTAAGCACACTGTGTTTCTGGATTGCCTTCATAACACCTGTCATTAGCAAACATAACAGTACAAGGAGCCAAACTAATGATTCTCAATAGAGGGAAAGAAAAAGTTCTGACATCATTTTTTTTTTTTTCTGCTCTGTGTTCACTTTTTTTTTTCCCCCTAGACATTTGGGTGATTCTGGACACAGGTGTGGACATGGATATTCAGGGTCTGTGCTCTTCAATGGATAATCTCGTTATAAATGTACAAAAAATTCAAGATACTATTGATCAGAAATCTATGTTAGAACCAAGAATTCCTATTCCTGATTTGTTTTTTGGAGATAGAACTAAGTTTCTAAGTTTCAAAAATAATTGTAAGCTATTTTTGGCCTTGAAACCTCATTCTTCTGGTAATCCTATTCAACAGGTTTTGATTATTATTTCTTTTTTGCGCAGCGACCCTCAAGACTGGGCATTTTCTCTTGCGCCAGGAGACCCTGCATTGAGTAGTGTCGATGCGTTTTTCCTGGCGCTCGGATTGCTGTACGATGAGCCTAATTCAGTGGATCAGGCTGAGAAAAATTTGCTGGCTTTGTGCCAGGGTCAGGATGATATAGAAGTATATTGTCAGAAATTTAGGAAATGGTCAGTACTCACTCAGTGGAATGAATCTGCGCTGGCAGCTTTGTTCAGAAAGGGTCTCTCTGAGGCTCTTAAGGATGTCATGGTGGGATTTCCTATGCCTGCTGGTTTGAATGAGTCTTTGTCTTTGGCCATTCAGATCGGTCGACGCTTGCGCGAGCGTAAATCTGTGCACCATTTGGCGGTACTGCCTGAGGTTAAACCTGAGCCTATGCAGTGCGATAGGACTATGACTAGAGTTGAACGGCAGGAATACAGACGTCTGAATGGTCTGTGTTTCTACTGTGGTGATTCCACTCATGCTATTTCTGATTGTCCTAAGCGCACTAAGCGGTCCGGTAGGTCTGCCGTCATTGGTACTGTACAGTCCAAATTCCTTCTGTCCATTACCTTGATATGCTCTTTGTCGTCGTTTTCTGTCATGGCGTTTGTGGATTCGGGCGCTGCCCTGAATCTGATGGATTTGGATTATGCTAAACGTTGTGGGGTTTTCTTGGAGCCTTTGCGGTGTCCTATTCCATTGAGAGGAATTGATGCTACACCTTTGGCCAAGAATAAACCTCAATACTGGGCCCAGCTGACCATGTGCATGGCTCCTGCACATCAGGAAGTTATTCGCTTTCTGGTGTTGCATAATCTGCATGATGTGGTCGTGTTGGGGTTGCCATGGCTACAAACCCATAATCCAGTATTGGATTGGAATTCCATGTCGGTATCCAGCTGGGGTTGTCAGGGGGTACATGGTGATGTTCCATTTTTGTCGATTTCGTCATCCACCCCTTCTGAGGTCCCAGAGTTCTTGTCTGATTATCAGGATGTATTTGAAGAGCCCAAGTCCGATGCTCTACCTCCGCATAGGGATTGTGATTGTGCTATCAATTTGATTCCTGGTAGTAAATTCCCTAAAGGTCGATTATTTAATTTATCCGTGCCCGAACACGCCGCTATGCGCAGTTATGTGAAGGAATCCCTGGAGAAGGGACATATTCGCCCATCGTCATCACCACTGGGAGCAGGGTTCTTCTTTGTAGCCAAGAAGGATGGTTCGCTGAGACCGTGTATTGATTACCGCCTTCTTAATAAGATCACTGTTAAATTTCAGTATCCCTTGCCATTGTTATCTGACTTGTTTGCTCGGATTAAGGGGGCTAGTTGGTTCACTAAGATAGATCTTCGTGGTGCGTATAATCTGGTGAGAATCAGGCAAGGAGATGAATGGAAAACTGCATTCAATACGCCCGAGGGTCATTTTGAGTATCTAGTGATGCCGTTCGGACTTGCCAATGCTCCATCTGTGTTTCAGTCTTTTATGCATGACATCTTCCGTGAGTATCTGGATAAATTCCTGATTGTTTACTTGGATGACATTTTGATCTTCTCAGATGATTGGGAGTCTCATGTGAAGCAGGTCAGAATGGTTTTTCAGGTCCTGCGTGCTAACTCTTTGTTTGTGAAGGGATCAAAGTGTCTCTTCGGTGTGCAGAAAGTTTCATTTTTGGGGTTCATCTTTACCCCTTCTACTATCGAGATTGATCCAGTTAAGGTCCAAGCCATCCAGGATTGGATTCAGCCGACATCTCTGAAAAGTCTGCAAAAGTTCCTGGGCTTTGCTAATTTTTATCGTCGCTTCATCTGTAATTTTTCTAGCATTGCCAAACCATTGACCGATTTGACCAAGAAGGGTGCTGATTTGGTTAATTGGTCTTCTGCTGCTGTGGAAGCTTTTCAGGAGTTGAAGCGTCGTTTTTGTTCTGCCCCTGTGTTGTGTCAGCCAGATGTTTCTCTTCCGTTCCAGGTCGAGGTTGATGCTTCTGAGATTGGAGCAGGGGCGGTTTTGTCACAGAGAGGTTCTGATTGCTCAGTGATGAAACCATGTGCTTTCTTTTCCAGGAAGTTTTCGCCCGCTGAGCGTAATTATGATGTGGGCAATCGAGAGTTGCTGGCCATGAAGTGGGCATTCGAGGAGTGGCGTCATTGGCTTGAAGGAGCTAAGCATCGCGTGGTGGTATTGACTGATCATAAGAACTTGACTTATCTCGAGTCTGCCAAGCGCTTGAATCCTAGACAGGCCCGTTGGTCGTTATTTTTTGCCCGCTTCGAAATTGTGATTTCGTACCTTCCGGGCTCTAAAAATGTGAAGGCGGATGCTCTGTGTTATGTTTGCTAATGACAGGTGTTATGAAGGCAATCCAGAAACACAGTGTGCTTAGCGATCAGAGCGCACACAGTGATCTGACAAATACCCAAAAATACAAGAACGAGCTCTGAGACGTGGAAACTCTGTAGACTGCACACCTGATCCTATCCTAAACACAACTAAAAGCGGCTGTGGATTGCGCCTAACAACTACCTAGGCAACTCGGCACAGCCTAAGAAACTAGCTAGCCTGAAGATAGAAAAATAGGCCTGACTTGCCCCAGAGAAATTCCCCAAAGGAAAAGGCAGCCCCCCACATATAATGACTGTGAGTAAGATGAAAAGACAAAACGTAGGGATGAAATAGATTCAACAAAGTGGGGCCCGATATTCTAGGACAGAGCGAGGACAGTAAAGCGAACTTTGCAGTCTACAAAAAACCCTAAAGCAAAACCACGCAAAGGGGGCAAAAAAAAACCACCGTGCCGAACTAACGGCACGGCGGTACACCCTTTGCGTCTCAGAGCTTCCAGCAAAACAAAAGACAAGCTGGACAGAAAAAAAGCAACAAAAAAGCAAAAAGCACTTAGCTATACAGAGCAGCAGGTCACAGGAACAATCAGGAGAAGCTCAGATCCAACACTGAAACATTGACAAGGAGCAAGGATAGCAGCATCAGGCGGACTTAAGTAATGAAACAGTTAATGAGCTCACCAGAACACCTGAGGGAGGAAGCTCAGAAGCTGCAGTACCACTTGTGACCACAGGAGTGAATTCAGCCACAGAATTCACAACAGTACCCCCCCCTTGAAGAGGGGTCACCGAACCCTCACCAGAGCCCCCAGGCCGACCAGGATGAGCCGCATGAAAGGCACGAACAAGATCGGAAGCATGAACATCAGAGGCAAAAACCCAGGAATTATCTTCCTGAGCATAACCCTTCCATTTAACCAGATACTGGAGTTTCCGTCTAGAAACACGAGAATCCAAAATCTTCTCCACAATATACTCCAATTCCCCCTCCACCAAAACCGGGGCAGGAGGCTCAACAGATGGAACCATAGGTGCCACGTATCTCCGCAACAACGACCTATGGAATACATTATGTATGGAAAAGGAGTCTGGGAGGGTCAAACGAAAAGACACAGGATTGAGAACCTCAGAAATCCTATACGGACCAATAAAACGAGGTTTAAATTTAGGAGAGGAAACCTTCATAGGAATATGACGAGAAGATAACCAAACCAGATCCCCAACACGAAGTCGGGGACCCACACGGCGTCTGCGATTAGCGAAAAGTTGAGCTTTCTCCTGGGACAAGATCAAATTGTCCACTACCTGAGTCCAGATCTGCTGCAACCTATCCACCACAGAATCCACACCAGGACAGTCCGAAGACTCAACCTGTGCTGAAGAGAAACGAGGATGGAACGCAGAATTGCAAAAAAATGGAGAAACCAAGGTAGCCGAGCTGGCCCGATTATTAAGGGCGAACTCAGCCAACGGCAAAAAGGACACCCAATCATCCTGGTCTGCAGAAACAAAACATCTCAGATATGTTTCCAAGGTCTGATTGGTTCGTTCGGTCTGGCCATTAGTCTGAGGATGGAAAGCCGAGGAAAAGGATAGGTCAATGCCCATCCTACCACAAAAAGGCTCGCCAAAACCTTGAAACAAACTGGGAACCTCTGTCAGAAACAATATTCTCAGGAATGCCATGCAACCGAACCACATGCTGAAAGAACAAAGGTACCAAATCAGAGGAGGAAGGCAATTTAGCCAAGGGCACCAGATGGACCATTTTAGAAAAGCGATCACAGACCACCCAAATGACTGACATCTTTTGAGAAACGGGAAGGTCAGAAATGAAATCCATCGAAATATGTGTCCAAGGCCTCTTTGGGACCGGCAAGGGCAAAAGCAACCCACTGGCACGAGAACAGCAGGGCTTAGCCCTAGCACAAATCCCACAGGACTGCACAAAAGTACGTACATCCCGTGACAGAGATGGCCACCAGAAGGATCTAGCCACTAACTCTCTGGTACCAAAGATTCCAGGATGACCAGCCAACACCGAACAATGAAGTTCAGAGATAAGTTTATTAGTCCACCTATCAGGGACGAACAGTTTCTCTGCTGGACAACGATCAGGTTTATTCGCCTGAAATTTTTGCAGCACCCGCCGCAAATCAGGGGAGATGGCAGACACAATGACTCCTTCCTTGAGGATACCCGCTGGCTCAGATAAACCCGGAGAGTCGGGCACAAAACTCCTAGACAGAGCATCCGCCTTCACATTTTTAGAGCCCGGAAGGTACGAAATCACAAAGTCGAAGCGGGCAAAAAATAACGACCAACGGGCCTGTCTAGGATTCAAGCGCTTGGCAGACTCGAGATAAGTCAAGTTCTTATGATCAGTCAATACCACCACGCGATGCTTAGCTCCTTCAAGCCAATGACGCCACTCCTCGAATGCCCACTTCATGGCCAGCAACTCTCGATTGCCCACATCATAATTACGCTCAGCGGGAGAAAACTTCCTGGAAAAGAAAGCACATGGTTTCATCACTGAGCAATCAGAACCTCTCTGTGACAAAACCGCCCCTGCTCCAATCTCAGAAGCATCAACCTCGACCTGGAACGGAAGAGAAACATCTGGCTGACACAACACAGGGGCAGAACAAAAACGACGCTTCAACTCCTGAAAAGCTTCCACAGCAGCAGAAGACCAATTAACCAAATCAGCACCCTTCTTGGTCAAATCGGTCAATGGTTTGGCAATGCTAGAAAAATTACAGATGAAGCGACGATAAAAATTAGCAAAGCCCAGGAACTTTTGCAGACTTTTCAGAGATGTCGGCTGAATCCAATTCTGCATGGCTTGGACCTTAACTGGATCAATCTCGATAGTAGAAGGGGTAAAGATGAACCCCAAAAATGAAACTTTCTGCACACCGAAGAGACACTTTGATCCCTTCACAAACAAAGAGTTAGCACGCAGGACCTGAAAAACCATTCTGACCTGCTTCACATGAGACTCCCAATCATCTGAGAAGATCAAAATGTCATCCAAGTAAACAATCAGGAATTTATCCAGATACTCACGGAAGATGTCATGCATAAAAGACTGAAACACAGATGGAGCATTGGCAAGTCCGAACGGCATCACTAGATACTCAAAATGACCCTCGGGCGTATTGAATGCAGTTTTCCATTCATCTCCTTGCCTGATTCTCACCAGATTATACGCACCACGAAGATCTATCTTAGTGAACCAACTAGCCCCCTTAATCCGAGCAAACAAGTCAGATAACAATGGCAAGGGATACTGAAATTTAATAGTGATCTTATTAAGAAGGCGGTAATCAATACACGGTCTCAGCGAACCATCCTTCTTGGCTACAAAGAAGAACCCTGCTCCCAGTGGTGATGACGATGGGCGAATATGTCCCTTCTCCAGGGATTCCTTCACATAACTGCGCATAGCGGCGTGTTCGGGCACGGATAAATTAAATAATCGACCTTTAGGGAATTTACTACCAGGAATCAAATTGATAGCACAATCACAATCCCTATGCGGAGGTAGAGCATCGGACTTGGGCTCTTCAAATACATCCTGATAATCAGACAAGAACTCTGGGACCTCAGAAGGGGTGGATGACGAAATCGACAAAAATGGAACATCACCATGTACCCCCTGACAACCCCAGCTGGATACCGACATGGAATTCCAATCCAATACTGGATTATGGGTTTGTAGCCATGGCAACCCCAACACGACCACATCATGCAGATTATGCAACACCAGAAAGCGAATAACTTCCTGATGTGCAGGAGCCATGCACATGGTCAGCTTGGCCCAGTATTGAGGTTTATTCTTGGCCAAAGGTGTAGCATCAATTCCTCTCAATGGAATAGGACACCGCAAAGGCTCCAAGAAAAACCCACAATGTTTAGCATAATCCAAATCCATCAGATTCAGGGCAGCGCCCGAATCCACAAACGCCATGACAGAAAACGACGACAAAGAGCATATCAAGGTAATGGACAGAAGGAATTTGGATTGTACAGTACCAATGACGGCAGACCTAGCGGACCGCTTAGTGCACTTAGGACAATCAGAAATAGCATGAGTGGAATCACCACAGTAGAAACACAGACCATTCAGACGTCTGTATTCCTGCCGTTCAACTCTAGTCATAGTCCTATCGCACTGCATAGGCTCAGGTTTAACCTCAGGCAGTACCGCCAAATGGTGCACAGATTTACGCTCGCGCAAGCGTCGACCGATCTGAATGGCCAAAGACAAAGACTCATTCAAACCAGCAGGCATAGGAAATCCCACCATGACATCCTTAAGAGCCTCAGAGAGACCCTTTCTGAACAAAGCTGCCAGCGCAGATTCATTCCACTGAGTGAGTACTGACCATTTCCTAAATTTCTGACAATATACTTCTATATCATCCTGACCCTGGCACAAAGCCAGCAAATTTTTCTCAGCCTTATCCACTGAATTAGGCTGATCGTACAGCAATCCGAGCGCCAGGAAAAACGCATCGGCACTACTCAATGCAGGGTTTCCTGGCGCAAGAGAAAATGCCCAGTCTTGAGGGTCGCCGCGCAAAAAAGAAATAATAATCAAAACCTGTTGAATAGGATTACCAGAAGAATGAGGTTTCAAGGCCAGAAATAGCTTACAATTATTTTTGAAACTTAGAAACTTAGTTCTATCTCCAAAAAACAAATCAGGAATAGGAATTCTTGGTTCTAACATAGATTTCTGATCAATAGTATCTTGAATTTTTTGTACATTTATAACGAGATTATCCATTGAAGAGCACAGACCCTGAATATCCATGTCCACACAGAAGTTTATTAGTCCACCTATCAGGGACGAACAGTTTCTCTGCTGGACAACGATCAGGTTTATTCGCCTGAAATTTTTGCAGCACCCGCCGCAAATCAGGGGAGATGGCAGACACAATGACTCCTTCCTTGAGGATACCCGCTGGCTCAGATAAACCCGGAGAGTCGGCCACAAAACTCCTAGACAGAGCTGTTGTGAATTCTGTGGCTGAATTCACTCCTGTGGTCACAAGTGGTACTGCAGCTTCTGAGCTTCCTCCCTCAGGTGTTCTGGTGAGCTCGTTAACTGCTTCATTACTTAACTCCGCCTGATGCTGCTATCCTTGCTCCTTGTCAATGTTTCAGTGTTGGATCTGAGCTTCTCCTGATTGTTCCTGTGACCTGCTGCTCTGTATAGCTAAGTGCTTTTTGCTTTTTTGTTGCTTTTTTTCTGTCCAGCTTGTCTTTTGTTTTGCTGGAAGCTCTGAGACGCAAAGGGTGTACCGCCGTGCCGTTAGTTCGGCACGGTGGGTTTTTTTTGCCCCCTTTGCGTGGTTTTGCTTTAGGGTTTTTTGTAGACTGCAAAGTTCGCTTTACTGTCCTCGCTCTGTCCTAGAATATCGGGCCCCACTTTGCTGAATCTATTTCATCCCTACGTTTTGTCTTTTCATCTTACTCACAGTCATTATATGTGGGGGGCTGCCTTTTCCTTTGGGGAATTTCTCTGGGGCAAGTCAGGCCTATTTTTCTATCTTCAGGCTAGCTAGTTTCTTAGGCTGTGCCGAGTTGCCTAGGTAGTTGTTAGGCGCAATCCACAGCCGCTTTTAGTTGTGTTTAGGATAGGATCAGGTGTGCAGTCTACAGAGTTTCCACTTTTCAGAGCTCGTTCTTGTATTTTTGGGTATTTGTCAGATCACTGTGTGCGCTCTGATCGCTAAGCACACTGTGTTTCTGGATTGCCTTCATAACACCTGTCATTAGCAAACATAACAGGGCAACAAACAAACAGTCATTCTAGGGATATTCTTTCAAAGAAATATTTTCATGGACAAATGATCTTTCTTTGAACTAAAGAAACAGGGCCAACATTATTTTGAATGATGACTGTATGTGACTGCTTGTTCCCTTTGTTTTTCATGGTAATCGTTTTGGTTGATATGCTTAAGGTAAAAGAAAACATTTTGTATGACATACAGTACTCTATGACACAGACAGCAATGCCCGGACTGACTGCTGGACTCAACCCAAAATTACAGCCAAAGGATGAAACCATGAAACCATATTTTTGGTCCAACGGTTGTCTATGAAAACAATGAACAGCACTATGACCAATGATATTAGATGAATGACATTTTTGATGGACCATATCTTTATGTAAAAATAATCACAACATGCACCGCTTTCTTACATGTGCTACATGACACTCGCCCATTCAAGTTTATGGGTGTTTGAAAGAAAAACTAATTCCATATGGAGCCAGCATTTAGTATCCAATTTGTATAGATACTGTGCAGTTCTTTGATATGCGAAGCTGTATTTAGACTTGTAAATTTGTTATAAATGCTGCTGTATAAAAACATATTGCATACAGATGACAAATGAGAGAAAAAATATCTACATTTTCTGGATGAAACTTGTATGATTTTTTTTATTTAGTCACTTGAAGCCGCCATTGTTGACATATATGTGCCTGTAAGCTATCAGTCAAGTCATTGCGTTCGGTATACAGGCACCAAGCCTTGTAGTGAATCACAACAGACAACCAGACCTGATGAAAAGCCAGCAAATCAAAATTTCAGAATTTCACTTTATTTTATATTCAGTGATGTTTCAATTTTCAAAGAAACACCTAGAGCTGAATATTAAAAGCACTAATCCTGCATAAAACATTGATCGCCATCTTTATCCTTATTATGATTATTAGTTTTAGCACACAATAAAACAATATAACTAGCTATGTAGATAGACTTATTAATATAGTCTGTTTAATATGAGGACACTTGAAAGGACACAAGTTTTCCGAACATCCTGCATGAGGAAAACAATGTCATCTTTATTTATTTACGTGATTTAAAATGTTGAAGTTTTTTAGTGAAAATTGTGATGTATGTGTGTGGTTTTTGATAATATCGGGTGATAAAAGAAGCACCACATGTTGACCCAATGACTTTCATTTGGGAAACCCTGGAGTAGATCATGCCATTCTCTGGTATTACAATACTTCAATAGTTGTTGACATACAAGGAGACAGACAATGATGTCATCGAATAAAGAACCATCAACTTGTATATTCCTTACAATAAACATATTCTGTTAAAATATACAGTATGGTTGGATAACATTATAAACATTATCAAATTATTAAAATATAAAATGCAGCCATGTATACATTGTATACTAAATAGTTACTATATTTAGTAGGAGAACTGTGTTCAGAGATTTTAAGCTTTAAACAATGTGGTTAATAACTACTTGATTACAGTACTTCAATGGACTATTATAAATCTAGTAAACAGACAAAGGTGTGACGTTGGAACATAATATTACGGTATATCATATATTTTATAACAATTTAAACCAATTTCTTTCTGTATGAAGAAACAGACAAGAATTCTTTGTGTTGTACCTTTACTTCTTAAAGAGAACCTGTCACCTGGTTTGTCCCACATGAGATAAGGTCAGTACCTTTCTGCCCTGATACACAGCATTCTAATATGCTGTATATATACCCCCAATCTGGATTGTAAGACAAGAAAAAGACCTTTCATTATACTCACCTATGGAGCTGTCCGGTCCGATGTGTGTCGCTGTCTTGCTCCATTGCCTCCTCTCTTCTTGCGCTCGCTCTACCATTTTGTGCTTCATATAGGATGACGCATCTTATATCATTCATGCAGTGTCCCCAGCATCATGCTCCTGCGAAGGCGTACTTTTTTCTGCCCTGTTGAGTGCAGAGCAAAGTACTCCAATGCGCATGGGCTTAGAAAAGTCAAAGAGCTCCGGCGCATTTGCACTGCAGTAATTTTCTCTGTCCTGGTTAGGGTAGAGAGAAATACGCCTACGTCATAAGTCATTAATAAGTTAAAGGGGAATTCCTATCTGTGACATTTATGAGATAGTCACAGAATACGTCATAAAAATCTGATAGATGTATGTACTCCTACCTCTCAAGAGCAGGGCATCATATTGGAATAGAGAAGGGCTTAAACATGTGTCTCTCACTTCTCTCAGAGTTTGGTCACCTCTTAATTTTCAAAGCATGAGCCAAAGCTTAATTCTTGAGAGGCTTTCAATTTAGAGGCTTGAAACACACATCTATCAAACCTTTTATGTATGTTCTAGATGGGAATACTCCTTTAGTGTGTGTGCACACAAAGTCTTTTTCAAGCAGATTCTACCTAGATTTTGCATGAAAAAGAGCCGTTGCTGTGCATATGTTCAGTTTTTTGTTACTTCTTTCAACCACTTTCTAATTCAGAAACCGTGAAGTGATTAAAAGAAGGAACTAGATGCGCTAGTTTAAGTCCTCGTCCTCTCTCAAGAGACAATTTAGAAAAAGTGCACGTCTACCAAGGGCACTGAGTGATGGAAGCATTTTCTTTTTCAATATAGAGCAGTACATCTGTGAATTCATGATTCCATCTATGAAATGTAGCTCTCCGACACCAGCAGCACTCAAGCAGGCCCACAAAAGGATACTTCTACCATCATGAGTCACTGTAGGCACCATATATTTTTCTACATTAGATTTTCAAAATTTTCCAGGGCCCATGCAGAAAAATCCGAAGTCTACTGGAACTCTATACTGGATTGATGAAACAAAGATAAATATTTTTGGAACTAATGGCTTCTAAACTGTATGGCCTCACAAAGATGAGGAGTACAAAAAAATGCATTGTGCGTACAGTTACACATGAAGTTGGGAGAGTCCTTATGTGGGGCTACCTGAGTGCTGCTGGTGTTGAAGAGCTATAATTCATTGATGGTATCATGAATTCACACATGTACTGCTCTATATTGAAAGAGAAGATGCTTCCATCACTCCGTGCCCTTAGTAGATGTGCAGTTTTCCAACATGACAATAAGGCTACTTTCACACATCAGGTTTTTGGTTTCAGGCACAATCCGGCAAATTTGCTAAAAAACGGATCCGGTGTACATAGTGAAAAAACGGATGCAAACTGATGCACCGGATCCGTTTCTTAGCTGGTTCCGGCTCTATGTACTGCGCATGTTTTTTGAGTTCCTGGGCATGGTTTTTGAGGAGAGAGAGAGAGAGAGAGATTCATTCAGATTTCTCCATGCCAGAATCAAAAACAAAGCTTCTGGGCATGCTCAGTGTGTTAAAAACGGATTCGGTCGCCGGAAATGTTCTTTCACACATCAGTTCCATGCGTTTATTGACGGAAACGTCCCTTCAGGCTTTTTCGCCGGACACAAAAAACGTTGCAGGAGATGTTTTTTTGTGTCCGGCAAAAAAGCCTGAAGGGACGGATCCGGCACAAAACGGATGAAACGCATGTCCTTCAGGCACAATCCGGCGCTAATACAACTCTATGGGAAAAAATCGGATCCGGCATAAGAAAAAAACTGATCCAGATTGTGCCTGAAACTGCCGGATTGTGCCTGAAACCAAAAACCTGATGTGTGAAAGCAGCCTAATCCAAAACACCTGTTGTATTTCTGAACAAAAACGACGTGAATGTGATACAGTGTCCAAGTATGTCTCCTGATGTGAACCTAATCGAACACGTATGGGGAATTCTGAAGAGACAACTTGGGCATTACAGCCCCTGGTGAAGAACTTGCCATCTTTCGTGAAAGACTCATCACACTTAATCAGAATCTGTCGGAGTCTCAAATTACCAACTGAGGTCCTATTGGTCACGTGTGACATCCAGTCATTATACTCAAACATAAGTCACGAAGATGGCATCTTGGCGGTTCTATACTTCCTAGATCAAGTGAGGCACTCGGATAGGATGCATGATTTCCTGGTGGTTGACTTAATTGACTTTATCCTGAGACATATTTTTTTCTGTTCGATAGAACGTATTATCTACAGAACTCGGGGGTGGCCATGGGGACCAGATGTGCCCCGGCCCTGGCAAACTTCTTTTTAGGATGTTGGGAGGCCACCATAGTCTATCCATCCCTGGCCTTCAAAAACAAGATATATCATTGGTCACACTATATAGATGACGTGTTTTTCATCTGGGTGGGGACAAAAGAAGAATGCTGTAAATTTATTGAATCTCTAAATGTGAATACACACAATATTCTGCTTATCTACTCCATGTCATCTTCTACAGTTACTTTTTTGGATCTACAAGTGACGATTGATGGGGGCTCCATTTCCACAATACTATTTCGGAAACCAACGGCCACCAACAGCCTGCTGGACTACAGGAGCTTCCACCCACAACACACTAGGAATGGAGTGCCTATTGGCCAATTTCTTAGGGTGAGGAGAAACTGTACCGTTGATGTGGACTTTCGAGTTGAGGCACAGAAATTAACGGATCATTTTAAGGAAAGACACTATCCGCGTAGGAGTATCTCTACGGCGTTCCAGCGAGCGAGGCTCCATACTCAAGACTTGCTCTTGAAGACTCCTACCAAGGTACGTTATGGTAAACCTAGGTTTATCACTAGCTTTAACAATAATTGGGGCAGTATCAGGGCCATTTTACAGAGACATTGGCGGATTCTGACAACTGATCTTAACACCTCCAGAGTGGTGGGAGAGCAACCCTTGCTTACAGCTAGGAGAACCCCCAAGTTTAGGGATCTCCTGACCAGGAACAACTACAGGAGACAAACGACGGGAACCAATCATGGTTTTAGACTCCGAGGTTCCTTTGCATGTGGTGGCTGCAACACCTGTTCCCATATGGTGGCCACTAGGGACGTCGTCATTAATCCCTGGGATGGGAGTAGACACAAGCTCCAATCCTACATTAATTGTAAGACTACCTCTGTCATCTATGCCCTGATCTGCCCATGCCAGTTGGTATATGTGGGCCAAATGTCGCAGGAGTTGCGGCATAGAATCCAAAAAGCATTTTTCCACCATCAATCTGGCTTCCAGCGATTCGTCCAAAGGCATGGCTCTTACCCCTGTAGCGGCCCACTTTTTGGCCCACCAAGTGGTCGGGTTTTGAATACAAGGGTTGTGGGTTTGGAACGGATTCAGATTTCTAAAAGGGGCGGCCCTAACAAACCGTGTTTGTTATGTTCTGAGTCCCGCTGGATCTTTAACCCTGGTTCTGTTGCCCCGGCAGGTCTCAATGAGGAACTTCTGTTCACAGGATTCCTGGGATGAGAGTTGCCTATCTCTTTCGTAATGTTTTGAGGACTGGTTCATGGAGCGTTCCACAGAATGGATGTGTTATTGAATTTTCTAAATGGACCTAAATTGAAGACTCTGGGAATCCTTGTTGGCTACTTCTGTACTGGATTTGCTGGGTTCCCTAGGTCTGTGCTCCTGGGGGTTTGCCTCTTATCTGGACGTCATACATATGGGCCTACTACTGCTGGACAATATTTATTACTGTTTTGCTGTTATCAACGGCAACATAGGCATTGTATAAGATATACTGTAGACTATCGATTGATTTGTTATTTAGGATTTTTTTGTGTTCTGGCTCATGGGGTATTAGGCCTGGCCCTGTAAGAGGGGACTTTCCTCTTTGTTTTCTGCCGTGCGCTCCGGTGGCTAACCAATCAGGCCCTACCTTTTAAACGTCCTTGGGGCTCTGGTGTTAAGTAAGGGGGGTATCCCCTGGTGAGAGATGTTAATTTTGCAGCGTTGGTCAGGGTCCTAGGGCTATGGTGCAATATTTAATCTGGCCCCTTCTGGATTATACACATTAATTTTACCATGTTATTTATATGCTCAAGTTATAATTATTTAATATGTATATCTTTGAAATTTAATAAAGATGTATTTATAATTATGTACTTATTAAGGCACCGTATGCACCTTATGTTGATTTTTTCCAGGACTGTGAGGTTGCTTGGGTATGAATGTACCCCCGGGGGTTGAGTGATGCATGCATGAGTGAGGGTGGATGTTCTACCATCGCCGTGGGTTATATATACATCGGTTATAATGTGCACTATATGATGCTTTGAGATAAGCTTTGCGACTCACAGCGTTAATAGAGTGGGATTATTAATTAATTAATTATTCACCTATGTACATATAGGGGGGTGCTCTTTCCCTTTCCTGACCCAAGGATATATTGGAATCTGTGTGTCGGCTGGTTTCGTATCCCTGTCCACTATCATTGCCCCCACCTATATGCACATCATTCAGTTGCTTCATTTTATTCCTCCCCCTGTTATGTTCATCCTATCAGGCTTGCCCTCCTTTCTTTGGGGTGTGACCATTTCAGGTCACTCGGTTGTTCTAGCCCGAGACACACTCGCCATGGGCGTTGCTCAGCCGGCGCGCGGTCAGGGCTTATCATGTACTGTGTGGCCCGGACCTGCACATGCGCGGTTGCGGCCTTGTGCTCATCCTGCGGTTCACACCGCGCATGCGCAGTCGGCGCTTTACTGTTTCCTGCTCAGCTGCTTCCGTCGCACACATGTGCTGTCAGGTTCGATTATAGTTTTCTTATTTAAACAGAGATTGAAGTGGACGCCAATATCTTCCCTGATGAAGCCCTATCAGTGAGGGCGATACGCATGGGGCTGCATTGGCCTTGGTCTATTTCACTTCTCGGCCTGGGGACTTCGTGTCCCGTGTATGCTGCACACTGGGTAATTTAACCTTCTGAGCTCCTGGGACTCCTGATGCTTTCATTATTATATTTCTGATCTTTGACCATATTTGATGGTTTTTGTGATAACAACCTGTGGATTGATTTATGTTGCCATTTTGGCTGGTTACTAAGCATGCTATCATTAGCCCCATGAGCCAATAGGAATAGAGGTTGGTGTTCAGGCATTATATATCATATATAAAGGTGTCAATGTATACAATATTGCATATGGACAAGGTTTTTGTGCTGTTTTTTAATATGTCTTAAATTGTGTGGTGTGCTAATAAAAACCCGTTTTTTCATATATTGTCTATTGACAATATTGTGGTGTGCATAATTGGAGTGGTGCTGTTTTTGTGCTTGCCATTTAGTATTTACCACTTTCTTGCACCCCGTGTTCTATATCTATACTATGGTAGTGCGCTTGGTTGTCTTATTCTCAAGACAACTTGGGCATCACTCTCCATCCAGCATCCAGGCTCTAAAAGAGGTAGTTTTTGAGGAATAGAAAAAGGTAGATGTTGCAATATGACTCCAATTTTTTCATCCCATGTATAGAAAACTTGCTGAAGGTCATACAAAAGCCAAGTGTTTTTTTATGTAGGGTGTATTCATTATAGAATCAATTAATTTAAGTAAAACTAAAGATTTGAAGCATAAGTTAAATTATTAACCTTACTTTCATGTTATGAATTAAAAAATGTGCAATGAACTGAGTCTTGCAAAAAAATTTAAATTTTGTTCTTGTATTCAGTGAGGTATTGATTAAACATCTTACTTATCAATGGGGTGTACTCATTTATGCTGGGCATTTTATACATACATGCATATATACAGCCATGGCCAAAAGTGTTGGCACCCTTGAAATTGTTCCAGAAAATGACGTTTTTCTCCCAGAAAATTAGCGAAATTACACGTGTTTTGTTATACACATGTTTATTTCCTTTGTGTGTATTGGAACAACACAAAAAACAGATAAAAGGGAAAATTGGGCATAACTGCACACAAAACTCCCAAGGTAGACAGGGCAAAAATCTTGCCACCTTTGGAAAATTGTGGGTAAACATCTTTGTTTCAAGCATATGATATTCGTTTAAATTCACTTGTGGCAAGTAACATGTGTAAGTAATATGAAAATCACACCTGAAACCAGGTTAAAAAAGGTGAAATTGACTCGATCTTTGCATTGTGTGTTTGTGTGTGTCACACTGAGCATGGAGAACAGAAAGAGGAGAGAACTGTCTGAAAACTTGAGAACCAAAACTGTTGCAAAATATTAACGATCTGAAGGTAACAAGTCCACCTCCTCAAAAGATCTTGATATTTCTTTGTCCACGGTGTGCAACATAATCAAGTTTACAATCCATGACACTGTAGCTAATTTTCCTGGACATGGACAGCAGAGTAAAAGTGATGAAAAGTTGCAACGCAGGGTAGTAAGGATGGTGGGTAAGCAAGTTCCAAAGAAATGTATTCTGTACTGCAGGCTCAGGGTGCATCAGTGTCAGCACGAATTATCCATCAACATTTGAATTAAATTAAATGCTATGGCAGGAAACCCAGGAGGACCTCGCTGCTACCACAGAGACATGAAAAAAGCTAGACTACAGTTTGCCAAAATGCATATGTGTAAGCCAAAATCGTTCTGGGAAAGCGTCTTGTGGTCAGATTAGACCAAGATACAGCTTTTTGGTAAAGCACATCATTCTACTGTTTACCGAAAATGGAATGAGGTCTACAAACAAAAGAACACAGTACCTACAGTCAAATATGGTGGAGGTTCAAAGATGTTTTGGGATTGTTTTGATGTCTCTGGCTCTGGGTGCCTTGATTGTGTGCAAGGTATCATAAAATTTGAAGACAGCCAAAGGATTTTGGTTTGTAATATAGTGGCCAGTGTCAGAAAGCTGGGTTTGCGTCATAGCTCATGGGTCTTCCAGCAGCACATGGAAATGGATGAAAAAAAAGATGAAGTGGCCAACAATGAGTCTGGATCTACATCTCCTGTGGAGACATTTTAAAAGTGCTGTTGGGAGAAGGCACTCTTCAAATATGAGAGACCTGGAGCAGTTTGCAAAAGAATAGTAGTCCAAAATTCCAGTTGAGAGGTGTAAGAAGCTTTCTGATTGTTATATGATGCAATTGATTGCAGCTATTTATTCCAAAGAGTGTGCAATCATGTATTATGGTGAGGGTGCCAAAAATCCCCCCCCCCCCCCATTTTGGGTGTTTTCTGCAAAATATTGTGCAATTTGCCCTTTTTTCTGTTTTTTTATTGAGTTGTTACAATACACAAAAAAGAAATAAACATGTGTATAACAAAACATGTGTATAACAAAACATGTGTAATTGGAATAATTTTCTAGGAGAATATGTATTTAGTAATTTTATATATTACATTTTTGTTCTCATTTGTATTTTGTTTTTATATTGTTTGTATACTAATTTGTTATGTTATTTGGAGCGATCACATTGTCCACTACCAACTGTCTTCTTTTTTTTGTATGTCTGAATACTAGAAAATTAGTATAGGCTCGTTTGTAACCTGTTCAATGAATCATTCATCACAACCACAACATCATGTTGTAGAGAGTTCCATAGTTGTTATACTGTTTCACATTTATTATGACATTTTCCTTGACTATGATTGCAAAAATTAGCATGCAATTTGCTTTCTTCTCATAGGTACATGTAACAGGGATAAAAGCAACCTTGTGTTTCAGGTTGTGTTGCTCTATTATAAAGGTGTAATGATGATGTGCCCTTTACATAAAAGGTGCGGTGGCCCTTGATGGTAGACTGGTTCCCTACGAAAAAGAATGAAGACATACAGATGTTAGATCAAGTCTTACTTGATGGTTACACACAACTACATGAGGCAACAAGATAAACATTTTTAACAGACTCGCATAAGGCAACAGGCTTATTTGAGTTTGCAGGTGAGCTAATCTCTTTCTCTTCTTTCATGTGCATAAGTCATTTCTCAAGCTTAGAGCTTATCTCCCATACAATCACTAGTCATGACGTCAAAAGTCAATCAACCATGTGGCCCGTGAGTCGAGGATGGCTATAGAGTTGAAAGCAATAATGGAGGAGAGAAGACATCCGCTACCTCCCCATCATTGTCCCTCGACGTGTGAGATCTGATGTCTTAGCACAGTTAGCGTGATAATGTCACTACATAGCACACACTGCGCTTGAAACCACATGCTGAGGAGACTGGAGCAAGGGAAGGGCCGAGGGGATGTGAGTATTTATTTATTTTTCAAATCAATGAGTTCACTGTATGGCGCAGCTTACTAGAAGGAGGTGCATCATACTATATAAAGTGCAATGGGGCACATTATACTATGATAAGGGCTATGAGGGGTGTATTATAGTATATGAAGTGCAATGGGAGCACATTTTTCTATATGAAGTGCAATGGGGGCGTATTTAGCATATGAAGTGCAACATGGTCGCATTTTACAATGTGAAGTGCAATGGGATGCTTTATACTATATGAAGTGATCGGGACACTTTACACTACATGAAGTGCTATGGCGTGTATTATACTATATGGAGGCTCATAATACTATATGAAGTGCAAGGGGGCACTTTATACTATAGGAAGTATAATCGGAACACTTTATAGTATATGAAGTGTAATGAGACACATTATACAGTATGAAATATGAAGTGGGTGCATTATACTATATGGATTTGCGTTATATTATATGAAGTGCAATAGCGGTGCATTATACTCTATGGAAGATAATGGGGTGCATCATACGATATGAAGAAGTGTGGGTGTGCATTACACTATATGGAGGGAAATGGGGGTGCATTATACTATATGATGGACTATGGGGTGCTTTATACTATATGGAGGGAATTGGGGTGCATTATACCATATGGAGGGCAATTGGGGTGCATTATATTATATTGAAGGTAATTATACTACATGGAGGGCCATGGGGGCCCATTTTACTATATGAAGGACAATGGGGGTGAATTATACTATATGGAGGATAAATGGGGTGCATTATACTAAATGGAGGGTAATGGGGATGCATTATACTATATGGAGAACAATGGAAGCGCATTATACTATATTGAAGGCAATGTTTGGGCCATTATAATATTTGGAGGGCTTTGTGGGGGACATTATACTTTATCCAGGGCTATGTAGGGGCCACTATACTACATGGAGGACTATGTGGGGCACAGTATACTATATGGAAGGCTATGTGGGATGCATTATACTATTTGAAGGGCTATCTGGGGCTCAGTATACTATGTAAGGCCATTATAGTACTTGGAGGACTATGTGAGGGCCTTCATAGTATTGGGAGGGCTTGAATGGGGACATCATAATATTTGGAGGGCTATGTGGGATCCTTTATACTCAATGGAGGGCTATGTGATGGTCCACATTACTGTTTGTCGGGCTATGTTGGGGCCATTTTACTATTTGCAGGGCTATGTGGGCGGGGCATTATGCTGTTTGCAGGGCTTTGTGAGTGGCCAATATAATATTTGGGGGCTAGAGGGGACATTATAATGTATGCAAGCAATTACACAGTGAAAAGGTTTGTGTGGGGTCTATCATACTGTGTAGACGGCTGTGTGTGGGCCATTATGCTGTTTGGAGGGCTGTGTGGGTGCCATTATATTATTTCAAGGGCTAGTGGGACCATCATACAGTGTGGATGGGTGTGTTGGAGCCATCATGCTGTGTGGAGGGCTGTGCTTGGGCATTATACTTTATGGAGGGCTCTATTGTGGTCACAGTTGGGCAATCATACTGTGTTAAGGTCACCATACTTTACTGGGGTGGGGTACAGAAGGGTCATCAAACTCTGCGTGTAGAGGGTACTGTGGAGGAATTCACTGTGGGCATACTGCTTATGGGGGCAGTTTTGTTGGCATCCTACTTTATGGGGAAATGAAAAAGGAATCTAGGGGCTTCAAAAGTAGGATAAATCCTGGGTAAGGTCTTCAAAGTTGATAGATATGATCTTCCGTGACCCTGGCAAATATTAATTTTGTTAGAGTGGGAGGGGGCCATAATACCATAAGGAAACAGCATTACCAAAACCTGTCAGATGACAAATGCACTAGCAGGATGCAGCAGGCCCCCACTGATAAGGCAGAGCCAGCACAGGTGCAAACTACTGATAGAAATAGCCACAAACACACCTACCATATTATAGAGAGGTTGGCTGTCTAGTAGAAAAAATGCACACAAATGAGGCTTGCATAGAACACCAGTCACACAGGTATGTGTGATGCAAAGTGTTAGGCTTACAGCCTATTGATGACGCCCATAATATTATCAGGCAGGCTGCTCAGCACTATATACATGCACCCAACAAGAACAGATGCCCCAGTACACCAAGCCAACAAAAAGGACCCTGACTGCATCCTGCAAAAAAAATAACAAAAAGTGCAATAAAAGATGAAAATATTAATGCATATGATAAATACACTAAATGAGGTATTGGTTAATATTTTGGCCAAAATAGATAAGCTCTCAACCCAATGTCAAGTGTCCTCATACTTGTGAGTCCTAACACTAATTTCAAAAACAGTTAACATAGAAAAATTTAGAAAAACATACCATAAGGAAACAGCCTTACCAATTCCTGTCAGAAGACAAATGCACAAGCAGGATGCAGCAGGCCCCCAATAATAAAGGCAGGAGAAGCACAGGTGCAAACTACTGGTAAAAACAGCCACTCACACACTTACCAAATTATGGAGGGGTTGGCTGCCAGTGCCTAGCAGAAAAAAATGCACACAAATGAGGGTCGAGTAGAACGCCAGTCACACAGGTATGTGTGATGCAAAGTGTCTGGCTTACAGCCTATTGGTGACTCCCGATGATGTGGGGTGCATGTATATAGTGCTAGGCAGCCTGCCTGATAATATTATGAGTGTCATCCATAGGCCGTAACCCGGACTCTTTGCATCACACATACCTGTGTGACTGGCGTTCTATACAAGCCTCATTTGTGCGCATTTTTTCTACTAGGCAGCCAACCCCTCCATAATTTGGTAGGTGTGTGAATGGCTGTTTCTATCAGTAGCTTGCACTTGTGCTGCCACTACCTTTATTATTGGGGGCCTGGTGCCTCCTGCTAGTGCATTTGTCATCTGACAGGCTATGGTAAGGCTGTTTCCTTATGATATGTTTTTTGGGGGAAGGGGCCCAATTAAAACATCTGCTATGTGGCTGTATGATTTCTTTAAACTCCCTTGCATACAACATTACACAACATAACACTATAATGGCACATGATAAGAACATTTTGACATTTGCAGCATAAATTAGCCAACCAGGTAATATCTCCGCTTCAGTAGAATGAACAAAAAAAAGCACACCAACCTACACAGGATAGTCCATGACGAAACAGTGGGGTCCATGTAATATTCAGTCCTTTTTTTTGTAAAAGATGAAGAATTCATAATTAACCCTCTGACATATGGTACAAGGTGTAACAAATTATGTGTAAAAATCTCTGTATTCTTTATTTGTACATTGCAATAAAATTGCCCAGAAGATCAAATTCAGATGTGCTTGAAACACAGTCCGTGAACGAACTGCCCATGGGCTCCACACCCAATCTCAACAGACTCATATATGGCTACATGAGTTGAGATTAGATCTGGAGACCCACAGCCAGTCCGTACATTACAATATATAGAAGGACCATCTTTTACAGACTTCTGAATTTGGCCTAAACCGCATTTGTTTTTCAAGTGGAATAAACTCAAGTTTGATAATCTGTCCTCGCCATACCTAGTTATTTCCTTAATTACTCTGGCTGTTCTCTTTTGCATCAGCTCTAATTCAGCTTTGTCCTTGTTATGTATGTTTTCCCCTTTTAGCTGGTAATTCGCTTCCACCTAAGCAATGGTGCTCACATGTCTTTACTATAACCCTTCACCTTGTCTGAAGGAGTTAAATAGCCACAATCCAAAGCAAGGTCATTTATAAATTATATTCATGAAAATGCTAAGATATAAATCATTGACAATGAGTTTAACATTTAATACCTAATGAAATGGGATGCTATTGACGTGCAAAATATCAATGTATAACAGAAAACAACTAAACGATTCGATAAATAGGCTAGAGGCTTTATTTTCTAACGAATATAATTAACCATATGAAGATTAAATTAAATCTATATAATTTTGCAGATAGGAAAACTCCAACCAGTCTTTTCCCAACCACCCTCCTAATTTTGTTTTCTGAATATATCATCATGTCCTCTGTGAGCCCACAAAACATAATTGGCAGCATTGTTAAACTAAACAAAAGCATTGTGGTAATAAAAGAATTGTGGGTAATTATCTGTCAAAAATTGAATTCACAGTTGGTCACCAGATTAGATTTAATTTAAAGGGAAACAAAAGTTTCCAAAAACATTATTTAAATTTTTTCAACAATTAAACTAACTGGCTCTTTTTCCATACTCTAAGTATTGAACTCTACAGCAGCAGACAATTTTTGCTCATTTCTTATTCCATTACTTCTCTCTTTTAGCCCTATTATTTTGCAGTGGGAATAATGGATGTTGCTGAAGACATGATTGTTTTATGACATTAGAGGTAAATATTTGCTTACAGCCATGAAATTATATGCAGGTATATGGGATGAAGAAATTTACAAACATTTTTGGTCATACTAAATCTATGGGGAACGTTTATGCTGGTGCAAAGAATATGTTCTCTAGTTGTCCAAATCTATCTAGTCCCTAAAATATTCTTACATCTGCTTTTAAATAATGAGGGAATTTATGTTCTCCCTCTTTGATAACCTTTAATTTCTATTTTATTTCTATTTGTGTTTATTTTATAGTTTGGACACACCTTCTCATTTAAAGATTTTTCTGTATTTTCACGACTATGAAAATTGTAAATTTACACTGAAGGCATCAAAACTATGAAATAACACATGTGGAATTATATACTTTACAAAAAAGTGTGAAACAACTGAAAATATGTCTTATATTCTAGTCAAGTGCAGTGGCAAAAACCATCAAGCGCTACAAAGAAACTGGCTCACATGAGGACCGCCCCAGGAAAGGAAGACCAAGAGTCACCTCTGCTTCTGAGAATAAGTTTATCCGAGTCACTAGCCTCAGAAATAGAAGGTTAACAGCAGCTCAGATTAGAGACCAGGTAAATGCCACACAGTGTTCTAGCAGCAGACACATCTCTAAAACAACTGTTAAGAGGAGACTTTGTGCAGCAAGCCTTCATGGTAAAATAGCTGCTAGGAAACCACTGCTAAGGACAGGCAACAAGAAGAAGAGACTTGTTTGGGCTAAAGAACACAAGGAATGAACATTAGACCAGTGGAAATCTGTGCTTTGGTCTGACGTGTCCAAATTTGAGATCTTTGGTTCAAACCACACAGTCTTTGTGCAATGCAGAAAAGTTGAACGGATGGACACTACATGCCTGGTTCCCAACGTGAAGCATGGAGGAGGAGATGTGATGGTGTGGGGGTGCTTTGCTGGTGACATTGTTGGGGATTTATTCAAAGTTGAACGCATACTGAACCAGCATGGCTACCACAGCATCTTGCAGCGGCATGCTATTCCATCCAGTTTGCGTTTAGTTGGACCATCATTTATTTTTCAACAGGACAATGACCCCAAACATACCTCTAGGCTGTGTAAGGGCTATTTGACCAAGAAGGAGAGTGATGGGGTGCTACGCCAGATGACCTGGCCTTCAAGGTCACCAGACCTGAACCCAATCGAGATGGTTTGGGGTGAGCTCGACCGCAGAGTGAAGGCAAAAGGGCCAACAAGTGCTAAGCATCTCTGGGAACTCCTTCAAGATTGTTGGAAGACCATTCCCGGTGACTACCTCTTGAAGCTCATCAAGAGAATGCCAAGAGTGTGCAAAGCAGTCATCAAAGCAAAAGGTGGCTAATTTGAAGAACCTAGAATATAAGAAATATAAGACATAATTTCAGTTGTTTCACACTTTTTTGTTAAGTATATAGTTCCACATGTGTTAATTCATAGTTTTGATGCCTTCAGTGTGAATGTACAATTTTCATAGTCATGAAAATATAAAAAAATCTTTAAATTTGAAGGTGTGTCTAAACTTTTAGTCTGTACTGTATGTCCGATGATTATATACAGTGGGGGAAATAAGTATTTGATCCCTTGCTTATTTTGTAAGTTTGCCCACTGACAAAGACATGAACAGTCTATAATTTTAAGGGTAGGTTAATTTTAATATTGAGAGATAGAATACCAAAAATAAAATCCAGAAAATCACATTGTATAAATTATACACCGCTCAAAAAAATAAAGGGGACATTAAAATCCCACATCCTAGATATCACTGAATGAAATATTCCAGTTGTAAATCTTTATTTATTACATAGTGGAATGTGTTGAGAACAATAAAACATAAAAATGATCAACGTAAATCACAACTAACATCCCATGGAGGTCTGGAGTTGGAATGATGCTCAAAATCAAAGTGGAAAATGAAGTTACAGGCTGATCCAAATTCCGTGGAAATGCCTCAAGACAAGGAAATGATGCTCAGTAGTGTGTGTGTGGCCTCCTTGTGCCTGTTAAACCTCCCTACAATGCTTGGACATGCTCCTGATGTGGCGGTGGATGGTCTCTGAGGGATTTCCTCCCATACCTGGACTAAAGCATCCGCCAACTCCTGGACAGTCTGTGGTGCAATGTGACATTGGTGGATGGTGTGAAACATGATGTCCCAGATGTGTTCAATTGGATTCAGGTATGGGAAACGGGCGGGCCAGTCCATAGCTTCAATGCCTTCATCTTGCAGGAACTGCTGAAACACTCCAGCCACATGAGATCTGGCATTGTCCTGCATTAGGAGGAACCCAGGGCTAACCACAACAGCATATGGTCTCACAAGGGGTCTAAGGATCTCATCTCGGTACCTAATGGCAGTCAGGCTACTTCTGGCGAGCTCATGGAGTGCTGTGTGGCCCTCCAAAGAAATGTCATCCCACACCATTGCTGACCCACTGCCAAACCGGGTCATGCTGAAGGATGTTGCAGGCAGCAGATTGCTCTCCATGGGAGTTTCCAGACTGTCATGTCTGTCACATGTGCTCTGTGTGAACCTGCTTTCATCTGTGAAGATCACAGGGTACCAGTAGCGAATTTCCAGTCCTAGTGTTCTGTGGAAAATGCCAAGCATTCTGCACGGTGTTGGGCTGTGAGCACAACCCCATCTGTGGACATCGGGCACTCACACCATCCAGATGGAGACAGTTTCTAACCGTTTGTGCAGACACATGCACATTTGTGGAGGTCATTTTGCAGGGCTCTGGCAGTGCTCCTCCTGTTCCTCCTTGCACAAAGGCTGAGGTAGCGGTCCTGCTGCTGGGTTGTTGCCCTCCTTCGGACCCCTCCTCATCTGTTGGTGTACTGGCCTGTCTCCTGGTAGCGCCTCCAGCCTCTGGACACTACGCTGACAGACACAGCAAACCTTCTTGCCACAGCTCGCATTGATGTGCCATCCTGGATGAGCTGCAATACCTGAGCCACTTGTGTGGGTTTTAGAGTCCGTCTCATGCTTCCACAAGTGTGAAAGGACAACCAACATTCAAAAGTGACCAAAACATCAGCCAGAAAGCATTTGTACTGAGATATGTTCTGTGGTCCCCACCTGCAGAACCACTCCTTTATTGTGTCTTGATAGCTGCCAATAATTTCCATCTGTTGTCTATTCCATTTGCACAACAGCATGTGATATTGATTGTCAAACATTGTTGCTTCCTAAGTGGACAGTTTGATTTAACAGATTTGATTTACTTGGAGTTATATTCTGTTGTTTAAGTGTTCCCTTTATTTTTTTGAGCAGTATATCATTTTGTTTGCATTTTGCAGTGAGAAATAAGTATTTGATCTCTTTGGCAAACAAGACTTAGGCTGCTTTCACACATCAGGTTTTTCGCAGGATGCGCGTCGCGCCGCAGCACCGGATCTGTTTTTTTTTTAGGAAACTGGATGGCAACTGGATGAGACGGATCCATTTTTCAGCCGGATCAGGTGTCCGGATCCGGCGAAAAACCGGATCCGTCTCATCCGGTTGCCATCCGGTTCGTCTGGTTTTCTTTCCGGCTTTTTACGGATCCGGCTTTTAAAAACGCCCCCTGAAAGGCTAAAAAGGTGATTGGCCAGCTGAAAACTATATATACAGTGTTCCTAACATCTGTGACGCGTTGGAGAGGAGCAAGATACAGAGCAAGATGGACGGCATTATTGCAAAGATTCTGCAGAACAACGTGGATTTCATCGTAGAGGCGAATCGATTGAAAGCAATTGTTATTGAGAAGGAGCGAGAGAGACAGCGTGTCATGCGTCTGCGACGATGCCGTTTGTGGATCCACCCCATCACGGCACAGAGAATGACCCGGGGAGTCTTTTCCACTTTGTATATGGAGCTACGAGGTGACCCTGACAAGTTTTTCAGCTATGTGCAGATGAAAGCGGAGAACTTTGATATATTGGTGGAGCGGGTTGAACATCTGATAAGAAGGAGTGATACCTATTGCCGATTCTCCATTACCCCGGCTGAGCGTCTGATGGTCACTGTTCGGTAAGCATTCTTTTTGGATCAACTCTTGTAGGGCACTTTCGTTGATATTTTGAATTCGCAGTAATTTCAGCCTTGCTTTTGTCCACAGATTCCTAGCAACTGGAGAATCCCTGTCTTCACTACATTTTCAGTTCAGACTGGGCATTTCAACCATATCTGGAATAGTGAGGCACATTTGCCGTGCACTGTGGGACTCTCTGCATGAAGAATACATTCCACATCCCACAATGCAGACATGGTTGGAAGTAGCTGACAGATTCCTGTAAGTGTGCCAGTTTCCCAATTGCTTGGGTGCGGTGGACGGGAAACACATCCGTATCGTGAAACCGGCTGGTTCTGGATCTCAGTATTTCAACTACAAGAAGTACGTTTCCATAGTGCTGATGGCCACTGCTGATGCGGATTACAAATTTGTAGCGGTGGACATTGGGGCGTATGGCCGTTCTAATGATTCGCAAGTTTTCAAACTGTCTTCTATGGGGCGGCATTTACAGTGGGGCAAAAAAGTATTTAGTCAGTCAGCAATAGTGCAAGTTCCACCACTTAAAAAGATGAGAGGCGTCTGTAATTTACATCATAGGTAGACCTCAACTATGGGAGACACACTGAGAAAAAAAAATCCAGAAAATCACATTGTCTGTTTTTTTTAACAATTTATTTGCATATTATGGTGGAAAATAAGTATTTGGTCAGAAACAAACAATCAAGATTTCTGGCTCTCACAGACCTGTATCTTCTTCTTTAAGAGTCTCCTCTTTCCTCCACTCATTACCTGTAGTAATGGCACCTGTTTAAACTTGTTATCAGTATAAAAAGACACCTGTGCACACCCTCAAACAGTCTGACTCCAAACTCCACTATGGTGAAGACCAAAGAGCTGTCAAAGGACACCAGAAACAAAATTGTAGCCCTGCACCAGGCTGGGAAGACTGAATCTGCAATAGCCAACCAGCTTGGAGTGAAGAAATCAACAGTGGGAGCAATAATTAGAAAATGGAAGACATACAAGACCACTGATAATCTCCCTCGATCTGGGGCTCCACGCAAAATCCCACCCCGTGGGGTCAGAATGATCACAAGAACGGTGAGCAAAAATCCCAGAACCACGCGGGGGGACCTAGTGAATGAACTGCAGAGAGCTGGGACCAATGTAACAAGGCCTACCATAAGTAACACACTACGCCACCATGGACTCAGATCCTGCAGTGCCAGACGTGTCCCACTGCTTAAGCCAGTACATGTCCGGGCCCGTCTGAAGTTTGCTAGAGAGCATTTGGATGATCCAGAGGAGTTTTGGGAGAATGTCCTATGGTCTGATGAAACCAAACTGGAACTGTTTGGTAGAAACACAACTTGTCGTGTTTGGAGGAAAAAGAATACTGAGTTGCATCCATCAAACATCATACCTACTGTAAAGCATGGTGGTGGAAACATCATGCTTTGGGGCTGTTTCTCTGCAAAGGGGCCAGGACGACTGATCCGGGTACATGAAAGAATGAATTGGACCATGTATCGTGAGATTTTGAGTGCAAACCTCCTTCCATCAGCAAGGGCATTGAAGATGAAACGTGGCTGGGTCTTTCAACATGACAATGATCCAAAGCACACTGCCAGGGCAACGAAGGAGTGGCTTCGTAAGAAGCATTTCAAGGTCCTGCAGTGGCCTAGCCAGTCTCCAGATCTCAACCCTATAGAAAACCTTTGGAGGGAGTTGAAAGTCCGTGTTGCCAAGCGAAAAGCCAAAAACATCACTGCTCTAGAGAGGAGATCTGCATGGAGGAATGGGCCGACATACCAACAACAGTGTGTGGCAACCTTGTGAAGACTTACAGAAACCGTTTGACCTCTGTCATTGCCAACAAAGGATATATTACAAAGTATTGAGATGAAATTTTGTTTCTGACCAAATACTTATTTTCCACCATAATATGCAAATAAAATGTTAAAAAAACAGACAATGTGATTTTCTGGATTTTTTTTTCTCAGTTTGTCTCCCATAGTTGAGGTCTACCTATGATGTAAATTACAGACGCCTCTCATCTTTTTAAGTGGTGGAACTTGCACTATTGCTGACTGACTAAATACTTTTTTGCCCCACTGTATATGGACAAACCTTTCAATTCCCCCCCCCCAAGACCACTGCCTCAAACCTCTGAGCCACCAATGCCATTTGTATGTGTTGGGGATGAAGCTTTTCAGCTTTCCGAGCATCTTTTGAAACCCTACTCCAGCCGTGGTTTAACCAATACTAAAATAATTTTCAACTACAGACTCACACGTGCACAGAGAATGGTAGAGTGTGCGTTTGGGATCCTAACCGCCAAATGGAGAGTTCTCCTGACATCCATTAACTTGAAGAACGACACTGTGGATGAGGTAGTGAAAGCGTGTGTTGTCCTACACAATTATGTTATATCCAAGGAACAGCTTTCCATTGAGGACCACTCTTCCGAAACCACCTTAATGGATTATAGCAACCAAACATACAGAAGTTCTGCCACAGTTTCCAGAATACAGGATCACTTTTCAGAATATTTTATTTCACCCCAAGGAAGAATACACTGGCAGGATGAGAGAGTTTAAACACTTTGTATGTACCTAGTAATAACTGTTACCTTTACCCATGTTGTGTACCTGTTATTTTTACCTGTTACCCATGTTGTATACCTGTTTGGTTTTTACCTTTTACCCATGTTGTGTACCTGTTTGGTTTTAACTTTTAACCAAGATGTGCATCTGTTTGGGTTGTACCTAAAGTACTTTAGCTCTTACCAATAAACCTTGTTTAACAAAAGTGTTATTTGTCCCTAATGAATAAATACAAGAGAGTTTTCAACCAAAAAGTTTTATTAACATTTTTAAACAACCAAACTTTTTTAGAAACACCCAAAAAAACATACAGGTAAGTAAATAAAGGTTTTCATACGTCGGGGTGGAGATACTGTCGGAGAGACTGTCGGATAGGGACACTTCGACAGTTGGATTGTGGAGAGAGGAATGTGGTGGTGGTGGGGAATGTTCTATAGGTAGGGGTGAAGGAGTGGAGAAAGCTATTGAGCGGGTGGACAAGAAAGTGGGATTGGGGTTAGGAATTTGGTAGGATGGAGGGGTGTAGGTAATGTTTTGGGAGGATTGGGAGGCAGAAGAAGTGATGTGTGGAGAAGATGGTTGGGAAGAGGGTGATAGAGGCTGTTGGAAGTGGGCAGGGAGAGGAGGCGAGGATGAAGTAGATGGGAAGTTGTATGGGTCGGGATCATCATATGGGTGGGAAGGGGCACGGGCGGGAGGCTGGTAGTGTGGCTGGTGGGAAGGGTCACGTGCGGGAGGCTGGTAGTGTGGATGGTGGGAAGGGGCACGGGGCTGGTAGTGTGGCTGGTGGGAAGGGGCATGGGAACGCTGAAAGTGTTGTGGCTGTTGGGACAGGGCACGGGCACGATGTGGATGATGGTGAGGTGGGTGGGATGGGGCACAGTCAGTTTGGCGGTACGGGTCAGGAGGATGGTACTGGCTGTAATGATGGACAGTGGAGGAAGCGGGGCAGTTGGAGGATGGTTGGAAAGGCTATCTGCTCTAGAGGCAATGAGCGCTAGAGTAGACTGGCAGGATTCCATTACTTGCGTCTGCTGAGAAGTAGATAGCGTCTCCATTTGCTCAAGCACTGACTGAATAAAGTGTTGTTCGGTGACTGTCTTGCCTCTGAACGCATCGTTACCAGAAGTGTATGCATCTCGAGCATACTTTCATTTATGAAATTGAAACCTGCAGCCATTTGCTTTGCTTGGACAAAACTTTCAGACAGTTCTGGAACGATACGTTCAGGTGCAAGAACTCGGGCGCATAACTATGTACCTGACCCCTCTGCCAAATCCGCCCCGATGCTACAGGTGTACTAGAGGTGGCTGCAGCAGAGGGGTGTGGTACAGGAAACGCTATGTCCTCACCAGCAGCTACATGCAATGGAACCGGCCAGGATGCTCCAGCGCTCATGGATGGGAAAGAGGGATCAGTAGAGTGGGAAGGTGCAGAGTGGGAAGGTGCAGAGTGGAAGGTGCAGAGTGGGAAGGTGCAGAGGTTTCCTCACTGTCAAAGTGTCCCTCGGTGGCGGCCTCCTGAGGGATCGCCCCAGAAGGGTTCAACTGTGCTGCAGGCTCCCGAGTGCTCCCGACGGTACTGTGGAAAAAAAGAGAAAAACAAACAATTAATATACTGTCATTGCATGGCCCTGGCTGAAAGAGCAAAAGAGGGTTAGACATGTAAAACATTAGTGCATGTGGTGGGTAATATTTACAGTGGGGCAAAAAAGTATTTAGTCAGTCAGCAATAGTGCAAGTTCCACCACTTAAAAAGATGAGAGGCGTCTGTAATTTACATCATAGGTAGACCTCAACTATGGGAGACAAACTGAGAAAAAAAATCCAGAAAATCACATTGTCTGTTTTTTTATCATTTTTTTTTGCATTTTATGGTGGAAAATAAGTATTTGGTCAGAAACAAACAATCAAGATTTCTGGCTCTCACAGACCTGTAACTTCTTCTTTAAGAGTCCCCTCTTTCCTCCACTCATTACCTGTAGTAATGGCACCTGTTTAAACTTGTTATCAGTATAAAAAGACACCTGTGCACACCCTCAAACAGTCTGACTCCAAACTCCACTATGGTGAAGACCAAAGAGCTGTCAAAGGACACCAGAAACAAAATTGTAGCCCTGCACCAGGCTGGGAAGACTGAATCTGCAATAGCCAACCAGCTTGGAGTGAAGAAATCAACAGTGGGAGCAATAATTAGAAAATGGAAGACATACAAGACCACTGATAATCTCCCTCGATCTGGGGCTCCACGCAAAATCCCACCCCGTGGGGTCAGAATGATCACAAGAACGGTGAGCAAAAATCCCAGAACCACGCGGGGGGACCTAGTGAATGAACTGCAGAGAGCTGGGACCAATGTAACAAGGCCTACCATAAGTAACACACTACGCCACCATGGACTCAGATCCTGCAGTGCCAGACGTGTCCCACTGCTTAAGCCAGTACATGTCCGGGCCCGTCTGAAGTTTGCTAGAGAGCATTTGGATGATCCAGAGGAGTTTTGGGAGAATGTCCTATGGTCTGATGAAACCAAACTGGAACTGTTTGGTAGAAACACAACTTGTCGTGTTTGGAGGAAAAAGAATACTGAGTTGCATCCATCAAACACCATACCTACTGTAAAGCATGGTTGTGGAAACATCATGCTTTGGGGCTGTTTCTCTGCAAAGGGGCCAGGACGACTGATCCGGGTACATGAAAGAATGAATGGGGCCATGTATCGTGAGATTTTGAGTGCAAACCTCCTTCCATCAGCAAGGGCATTGAAGATGAAACGTGGCTGGGTCTTTCAACATGACAATGATCCAAAGCACACCGCCAGGGCAACGAAGGAGTGGCTTCGTAAGAAGCATTTCAAGGTCCTGGAGTGGCCTAGCCAGTCTCCAGATCTCAACCCTATACAAAACCTTTGGAGGGAGTTGAAAGTCCGTGTTGCCAAGCGAAAAGCCAAAAACATCACTGTTCTAGAGGAGATCTGCAGGGAGGAATGGGCCAACATACCAACAGTGTGTGGCAACCTTGTGAAGACTTACAGAAACCGTTTGACCTCTGTCATTGCCAACAAAGGATATATTACAAAGTATTGAGATGAAATTTTGTTTCTGACCAAATACTTATTTTCCACCATAATATGCAAATAAAATGTTAAAAAAACAGACAATGTGATTTTCTGGATTTTTTTTTCTCAGTTTGTCTCCCATAGTTGAGGTCTACCTATGATGTAAATTACAGACGCCTCTCATCTTTTTAAGTGGTGGAACTTGCACTATTGCTGACTGACTAAATACTTTTTTGCCCCACTGTACCTTCGGGTGACCATCGTTGACCTGAGGAACGACAGGACCCTTGCATATTTGTATGTGCTCCTGCGTCCTCCAGATCCACTCGGGGCCCACATCTTCTTAAAGCGATCCCTGATCGACCGCCACCTTTTCACAATCCACTCATCTGTTAAAAAAGGAGAAAGACAACTTGGTTAGAAACAGCATTTTAGAATGCATCACCAAAACTGAACTGAGGATACTTACGTTCTTGAATCTGGGCCTGAACATCAAGGTCCTCCCACCTCTGTATCAGTTTGCGGCAGATTTGCTCCCAGAGTCGACGGGTCACTGAGAGATCAGCATGGCGGCGGTCACCCATATTCTACAACGGCTCCCTGTCTCTGACAAGATCGATGAGGAGGTCAATATCAAGGCCGACCTCCTCACCGTCTGAATCTGAAGCACGCTGTGAAACCTGTTTGAAAAGGGGAAAAAAAAATTAACACCAAATTTGAAACATTGCTAACCTCCATTCTATGTGTTGTGTGCCATGTGATATATATAAGTTTTGTATGTGTTGTGTGAGGTTTGAAAGTATCAGTTTCTATGTGTTGTGTTGTAAGTATCTCGTGTTATGTTTTGTGTGAAATGTAGGGTGTGGTTCCGCAATACATGACAGATACATACCAATTGTGAGCCCTCTCCGTGTGTTTCTCCACCCCTTCCCTCTTCTTCGGGGAGCACCTCTTCTACTGGGGAATCAGATTCATCAGCTTCCTACGATGAAAGATAAAAAAATACATTATAGATACACACAGAGATACTCACACACATTCACACACACACACACACTCACACTCGACAACGATGGAGCAAGAGAAATTATGTTCGTATTTACCTCTGTGCGTTGACGATGAGGAGGAGGAGGGCTCCCCGAAGACATGGCTGCAGGCTTCAGGCTCTGTGGCAGGCTTCAGGCTCTGTGGCAGGCTCTCAGCTCTGTGGCAGGATTCAGGCTCTGTGGCAGGATTCAGGCTCTGTGGCAGGCTTCAGGCTCTGTGGCAGGCTCTCGGCTCTGTGGCAGGCTCTCGGCCCTGTGACAGGCTCTCGGCTCTGTGGCAGGCTCTCGGCTCTGTGGCAGGATTCAGGCTCTGTGGCAGGATTCAGGCTCTCTGGCAGGCTCTCTGGCAGGTTTCTGGCTCCTTCCGTCTTGGCAGGGTGTGGCAGGGTGTTGGCTCTTCTGCTTTTTGGCTGGAAATGGATGAAGGCCTCATGGCACTGCTTTATACAGTTAGGGCCAGAAATATTTGGACAGTGACACAAGTTTTGTTATTTTAGCTGTTTACAAAAACATGTTCAGAAATAAAATTATATATGTAATATGGGCTGAAAGTGCACACTCCCAGCTGCAATATGATAGTTTCCACATCCAAATCGGAGAAAGGGTTTAGGAATCATAGCTCTGTAATGCATAGCGTCCTCTTTTTCAAGGGACCAAAAGTAATTGGACAATGGACTCTAAGGGCTGCAATTAACTCTGAAGGCGTCTCCCTCGTTAACCTGTAATCAATGAAGTAGTTAAAAGGTCAAGGGTGGATTCCAGGTGTGTGGTTTTGCATTTGGAAGCTGTTGCTGTGAGCAGACAACATGCGGTCAAAGGAACTCTCAATTGAGGTGAAGCAGAACATCCTGAGGCTGAAAAAAAAGAAAAAATCCATCAGAGAGATAGCAGACATGCTTGGAGTAGCAAAATCAACAGTTGGGTACATTCTGAGAAAAAGGAATTGACTGGTGAGCTTGGGAACTCAAAAAGGCCTGGGCGTCCACGGATGACAACAGTGGTGGATGATCGCCGCATACTTAATTTGGTGAAGAAGAACCCGTTCACAACATCAACTGAAGTCCAGAACACTCTCAGTGAAGTAGGTGTATCTGTCTCTAAGTCAACAGTAAAGAGAAAACTCCATGACAGTAAATACAAAGGGTTCACATCTAGATGCAAACCATTCATCAATACCAAAAATAGACAGGCCAGAGTTAAATTTGCAGAAAAACACCTCAAGAAGCCAGCTCAGTTCTGGAAAAGTATTCTATGGACAGATGAGACAAAGATCAACCTGTACCAGAATGATGGGAAGAACAAAGTTTGGAGAAGAAAGGGAACGGCACATGATCCAAGGCACACCACATCCTCTGTAAAACATGGTGGAGGCAACGTGATGGCATGGGCATGATTGGCTTTCAATGGCACTGGGTCACTTGTGTTTATTGATGACATAAGAGCAGACAAGAGTAGCCGGATGAATTCTGAAGTGTACCGGGATATACTTTCAGCCCAGATTCAGCCAAATGCTGCAAAGTTGATTGGACGGCGCTTCATAGTACAGATGGACAATGACCCCAAGCATACAGCCAAAGCTACCCAGGAGTTCATGAGTGCCAAAAAGTGGAACATTCTGCAATGGCCAAGTCAATCTCCAGATCTAAACCCAATTGAGCATGCATTTCACTTGCTCAAAGCCAGACTTAAGACGGAAAGACCCACAAACAAGCAAGACCTGAAGGCTGCGGCTGTAAAGGCCTGGCAAAGCATTAAGAAGGAGGAAACCCAGCGTTTGGTGATGTCCATGGGTTCCAGACTTAAGGCAGTGATTGCCTCCAAAGGATTTGCAACAAAATATTGAAAATAAAAATATTTTGTTTGGGTTATGTTTATTTGTCCAATTACTTTTGACCTCCTAAAATGTGGAGTGTTTGTAAAGAAATGTGTACAATTCCTACATTTTCTATCAGATATTTTTGTTCAACCCTTCAAATTAAACGTTACAATCTGCACTTGAATTCTGTTGTAGAGGTTTCATTTCAAATCCAATGTGGTGGCATGCAGAGCCCAACTCGCGAAAATTGTGTCACTGTCCAAATATTTCTGGCCCTAACTGTATATAGTCCCATAGGTTTTTGAGCATGCTCAGTGTAAGAAGCCGGATACGGCAGCCGTATTCGGCTTTTTCCAGATTCGGTGCTTTCCGGCGTTCATAGACATCCATTGTTGCGAAAAGCCGGAAAGGGCGGATCCGGCGTTTCCAGCTTTTTCGTTGGAGACAAAAAACGTTACAGTAGATGTTTTTTTCCAGACGCCGGAATCGAGTCGACGCCGGATCCGGCTTCACACCGGAAGGAACGCTGGGCCATCCGGCGCCAATAATATTCAACAGGGGAAAAGCCGGATCCGGTTTCTCCGGTTTTCAATTCCGTTTTTTGGCAGAAGAGCCGGAATTCGCCTGGAACAAAAAACCTGATGTGGGAAAGCAGCCTTAATACGTGGAGGCAAAACCCTTGTTGGCAAACACAGCAGTCAGATGTTTTTGTAGTTGATGATGAGGTTTGCGCATGTAAGGAAGAATTCTCGTCCACTCCTCTTTGCAGATCATCTCTAAATCATTAAGATTTTGAGGCTGTCGCTTGGCATCTCGGAGCTTCGTGTCCCTCCATAAGTTTTCTTTGGGATTAAGGTCTGGAAACTGGCTAGGCTACTCCATGACCTTAATGTTCTTCTTTTTGAGCTACTCCTTTGTTGCCTTGGCTGCATGTTTTGAGCCATTGTCTTGCTGGGAGACCCAGCCACGACCCATTTTTAATGTCCTGGTAGAGGGAAGGAGGTTGTCACTCAGGATTTTACAGTACATGGTTCCATCCATTCTCCCATTGATGCGGTGAAGTAGTCCTGTGCCCTTAGCAGAGAAACACCCTCAAAACATAATGTTTCCACCTCCATGCTTGATAGTGGGCACGGTGTTCTTTGGGTCACAAGCAGCATTTCTCTTCCTTCAAACACAGCGAGTTGAGTTAATCCCAAAGACCTCAATTTTTGTCTCATCTGATCACAGCACCTTCTTCTAATGACTCACAGAATCATCCAAGTGTTCATTGGCAAACTTCACACGGGCCTGCATATGTGCCTTCTTAAGCAGGGGGACCTTGCGAGCACTGCAGGATTGTAAACCTTTATGGCATAATGTGTAACCAATAGTTTTCTTGGTGACTGTGGTCTCAGCTGACTTGAGATCATTAACAAGTTCCCCCATGTAGTTTTAGGTTGATCTCTGACCTTACTCATGATCAAGGATACCCCACGAGGTGAGATTTTGCATGGCGCCCCAGATCGATGTCGATTGACAGTCATTTTTTATTTCTTCCATTTTCTTACTATTGTGTCTTCTTCTCACCCAGGGTCATACTTATAGTTTTATAGCCCATTCTAGCTTTGTGCAGTTCAATGATCTTGTCCCTGACATCCTTATAAAGCTCTTTGATCTTGCCCATGTTGTAGAGCAGTGTTCACCATCTCCAGTCCTCAAAAGCCACCAACAGGTCGTTTTTCAGGATTTCCTTAGCATTTCACTCTTGATAGAATTATTGCCTGTGAAGGTGATGCAATTATCACCTGGGCAATGCTAAGGAAATCCTGAAAACATGACCTGTTGGTGGCTATTGAGGACCGGAGTTGGGGAACACAGTTGCAGAGGTTAGAGTCTGACTGATTAATTGGGTCGGTGGACAGAAGTTTTTGATTAAGGTGACTATGTAAGACAGCTGTCTTTAATGCAGGTAACAAGTTGAATAGGAGCATCTGTAGGATCCAGAACTCTTAATGGTTGTCAGGGGATAAAATACTTATTTCTCACTGCAAAATGCAAATAAATGTATATAATTTATGCTATCTGATTTTCTGGATTTTATTTTTGATATTCTACCTCTCAATGTTAAAATTAACCTACCCTTAAAATTATAGACTGTTCATGTTTTTGTCAGTGGGCAAACTTACAAAATCAGCAAGGGATCAAATACTTATTTCCCCCATTGTATCAGTAGCTATTTTTGGGGGGAAGTTATAGACTTGGTTATCCTTAAATTCTGCCAGGTCACACGTAAATTGTATATGTTTCCTTTCCTTTAGAATTTATTTAAATCAATTCACAGATGATCTTCCGAGCCCATCTCCTTTTACAACCTCCCTAGACCCCACAATATCTTCTCCTTCTTGACTGGGAGGTGGGCTTCTCCACAAGGTCCCTCAACACCTTCAGACTGGCATCTGCATGCAGTGCCACTTGTAACTCCTGACAAGAGGCCGCCAAAAGCAACTTTAAGGCCCTAAGCTCACTGGGACTTGCTCTGGATCAGTACCTGGTTCTGTTACCCCTCTGATTGATGAGGGTCCATAATGCAGCACTTTACCTGCATTCCGGGCACTGTGAATGACGGCGTCAGCTGATATGTAGCCTATCTTGCAGGGGGATAACAACACTTTCCCACCATCTTGATAGGCTGGGGTAATGCTTTACCATCATCCTGACAGGTAGGAGATAACACTTTCCCATCATCCTGACATGATTTGGGTACCACTTTTTCACCATTGTGACAGGCAGTGGCAACACTTTCCCACTATCTAAACAAACAATGGGTATAGCTGTACCCATCACATCGACAGACTTTTTCAAACAATTTACCATCATCCTGAAATGTTGTGGGTACCACTTTCCCACCATACTGACAGGCAGGGGGTACCACTTTCCCATAACCTTGACAGACTATGGGTACCAATTTCCGAACATCCTCACAGGCTCTGGGTAAGATCTTCCCATCATCCTGACAGGCTTTGGGTGCCACTTTCAACCATAATGACAGGCTGTGGCTAACACTTTCCCATCATCATTGGCGCTATATAAATAAAAATTATTATTATATTATTATTATCATCATGACAGAGGGCAACACTTTCTTATCACACTGACAGGTTTTGGTTAACACTTTCTTGTCATCCTCACAGGCCATGGGCAACATTTTCCCATCAACCTGACAAGCAGTGGGTATCACTATCCCACCATCCTGACAAGCAGTGGATGCCACTTTCCCATAATTTAATAATACTTACCCACCATCATGACAGGCTGTGGTTAACACCTTCCAATCATCCTGACAGGCAGTGGGTAATACTTTTTCAACATCCTGACAGGCTTTGGGAAACACCTTCCCATCTTCCTAATGTGGCACCCCTAGGGGTATTTGCCACAAAAATAGTTACTGACACTAAATACAAATACTAAAATAGCAAGACTGCACTACCACCTCCGGCCAGAAGGGGGAGCTCCAGAGACTCCCCTTGACCCATTCTGGTCTGAGAAAAGAACTGGCAGTTGGGCTAAGGAGCTGAAAGTGAGAGGTCATACAGCTGAATTTCTAACAGCCCTATGACGGTTTCCAGGCCCAAATCACCGGCCTGAGGAGAAGAGGGAAAAAGAAGAGAAAAAGGACATTGTTTGAACCGGGTAGCATTAATCATTACCCAGAACAGGCGCAAAGATGGATACCGGATCCGTGGCTGTATTCATTATATATAATACAGCAACTGGAAAAACGTGAGGTGATATCAGCTTCACTAGGGCCGGACGCAGCAACAGTCACAGAGTTCAGCGGTACTCCCGGAGGGGGTAAGCCGATAAAAGGACTCGGGTTGCCCGTCGAACCAGGACCCGGAGGGGACAGATTGGGCCGGCAGCCAGTTCACATACAGCAGCAGGGCCATACAGAAACTGCGTACACTAAGAGGCGAAGACCCCGGCAGGGTCAAAGTAACTCAGAGTTCCCATACAGACTCCGGTGACAGGACTGGTTGTAAATCCCTTTATGTTGAAATAAACTGGTTAAATGTTTCAGTGCCTCAGTCTTTCATTTGGACAATAGCCATCTATCCAGGATCGGGATCATCACCGCTGGGAGAACCTGCTGCTGATCAAGTAAGTGCCTGTCCCCTCACGATACCCCTTACACTGTGCATTGCCTGAGGCCACAGCACCGGGTCAAGTCACCCGTGACATACCCCTCAAGAGACAGACCCCATTGGTCCGGTGCTGGGTACCCCGGTCTCCTGGGCGTCACAATTGGCGTCACGAACAGGATCGAGCCAGCCCATATACCCGGTATTGTGTGCCGTGATTGGAGCCCAAAACTTTGAAAACTTGGATGAAAAATCGTGAAAATTGACTTTATTAAAGAAAATTCCGTTCCCCATTGAAAACTATTGAAAGTGACTTTTCCCCATTGGTTATAATGGAGTAAAGATGGCCGCCATCCCCTGAGGTAATCACCTCATAACCGTTAGACACGAGACTGTTAATTGGGCTACGCCATTACCTGAGCCCCAGTCTGACTGAAAAACTTCAGAATCCGCCATTACGGAGCGCGCGGCGGGCGGGAGCAGCAGGGGGCGTGTCATTGTGGGTGGCACCAAGCTGAGCGCTCTGATGTCAGAGCAAGGGGAAACCAATCCTGCTGCACAGCGGAATGAATCTACACTATCCCGACGGAAGCGGAGGACCGGAAGGGTCCGGATTAACTAAGGGGGCACAGTATGTCGCAGCACGGAGACGTCGCAGCACCCGGCAACGCTAATGCAGCTGAAAGACAGAGTGTCAATAGAGAGTCCGGCAGTGCAGCGGTGCAAGGAGTGGCGCCCATCATGCCGGTGCTGATGCCATATACCCCGGGTGGCCCGTGGCTTCCAATGTATGAAGGTGAGCCTAATACCCTTGACAATTTCAGAGAAAAGATGCTGGCCCATTTTGACATGTTCCCCGTGGGTGAAGTTCAGCGTGTTAGTCTCCTGATGATGCAGTTAAGTGGCCATGCTAAGCGAGAAGTCACAGCATGGGCAGCTGATCTAAAAGGCACTGTTGAACGCATATTTGCTGGATTAAAAGCTACATTTGAAACCACTGCCAGCAGAAAAGCTAAAATACGATTCTTTAATTGCAAACAAAAAGCTAATGAGGGCGTGAGAGACTTTGCCTTAAACCTGCAGGAAGCCCTTAAATCACTTACACTGGCTGAACCCATTTTTAACACCGGAGCGGATAAACTGCTAAGAGATCAATTTATTGAGGGACTCTACACCCCTTCTCACCTGGGGCATGTGAGCATGCTTGTTTTTAAGAACCCTGAATTGACATTTGCCCAATTAAAGGAGAGCGCTATACGTCTCCAGCTGGCAGAGGCACCTCGGGATCAGGATTCTGCGCAACCCATGGCAGAGGCACCTCAACAACAGGGAGTGCCATCAGCTATGTCCGGGGCCATTGCTAAGCCCCTGGGGCCCAGTACTACTGAGGCTCTTCAACAAAAGCTTGACTCTTTAACTGATGTTGTTGCTTCAATGGCTAAAACCATGCAGGAGATGAGAGGACCCAAGATGGAGTTGGCAAACCGTAGAGAGGATGTTCCATGGATGAGACCCCGGAGAAACCCGACATGGAGAGGACGACCCCGCGACCGCTACCAACCGGATGGACAGCCCATTTGCCGCCGTTGCCAGCAGCCAGGCCACTTTGCACGAGATTGTGATTTAAACGGGAATCCCCTGGGAATGCGGGCCGCTTCGCAGGAATGAACTTTCAAGGCCCAACACCCTGGCACAGGTACATCGGAGGACGACCCATTATCCCTATCGTGCTGGACGGAATTCCCCTCAACGCTTTGCTGGACACAGGTTCCCAGATTTCATCTATACCGTATATCCTTTATAAGAGGTACTGGGCTGATGCAGATATTGATAAAGGGCCCTCTGATGTTGAACTAGATATATGGGCTAGTAATGGTAAGTTGGTACCGAAACTAGGATTCAGGGAGATGACCATAAAGATTGGTAAAGTAGAATTGAAGAAACAGGGTATAATTGTTGTTGATGTTGACCAGCGGAACTGTGAACCAACTGTATTGATAGGAATGAATGTGTTAGAGAACTGCTTTTCCGAAGTTATTTCTGTCTTACAGCAAATTGCTGAAACTGCCCAATCCTGCCAGCAGAGAGTTCTCCAAAGGGAAATAAAAGTATTGATGTTAAGGCAACAGGTAGAAGTTGCAGGTGGAGAAATCGGCAGTGTGAGGGTAAGTGATCCAACGTCTATTGTAATCCCACCAAAAACAGAAATGCTGGTATGGTGTAGAGCAGCCATTGGTACTAAGGGACGAGATTATCAAGCCTTAATAGAACCAGTGTACACCGACAGCAGGCCCACTATACTCACAGCACGAGGGGTAGTCGAGGTACACCGGGGACGAGTGCCGGTACGACTTTTGAACTGTGGAGAGGAAGAGGTCACTTTGCCAAGGTATGCTACAGTGGCAAAGCTATATACTGTTGACAACAATGCCATCACAACCATTGAGCCCTTAGAACCAACCTGTCAGGTGGAAGGCAACGGCTCAGACGGAGAATTGGAGGATTGGTGCCAACAGCTACACGTGGGCATAAGTTCAACACCTACCCATCAAAAACAAGGGGTGTATAGGCTAGTGACGGAATATGAGCAAGTCTTCAGTAAACACCCATTGGACTTCGGACGGATAGAAGGGGTAGAACACACAATCCCCACCGGTGACCATCCCTGTCATGATAAGGTGATTCAGTACCACAATGGACATTGAGGTCAGAGCACATACAGTGACCTGACAATAACCCAAAACATAGAACGAGCTCTGAGACATGGAAACTCTGCTGACCGCAATCCCTAATCCTCTCCAACACACTAAAGGCAGCCGTGGATTGCGCCTAACGCTCCCTATGCAACTCGGCACAGCCTGAGAAACTAGCTAGCCTGAAGATAGAAAATAAGCCTACCTTGCCTCAGAGAAATACCCCAAAGGAAAAGGCAGCCCCCACATATAATGACTGTGAGTAAAGATGAAAAGACAAACGTAGAGATGAAATAGATTTAGCAAAGTGAGGCCCGACTTTCTAAACAGAGCGAGGATAGAAAGGTAACTTTGTGGTCAACACAAAACCCTACAAAAACCACGCAAAGGGGGCAAACAGACCCTCCGTACCGAACTAACGGCACGGAGGTACACCCTCTGCGTCCCAGTGCTCCCAGCAAGCAGGAAAAAACAAATAGACAAGCTGGACAGAAAAAAACAGCAAACAAAATAGCAAAGTGGAACTTAGCTATGCAGAGCAGCAGGCCACAGGAACGATCCAGGAGGAAACAGGTCCAATACTAGAACATTGACTGGAGGCCAGGATCAAAGCACAAGGTGGAGTTAAATAGAGCAGCACCTAACGACTTCACCACATCACCTGAGGAAGGAAACTCAGAAGCCGCAGTACCACTTTCCTCCACCAACGGAAGCTCACAGAGAGAATCAGCCGAAGTACCACTTGTGACCACAGGAGGGAGCTCTGCCACAGAATTCACAACACATCCCCCAATAAAAGAAAGATATAGACCCATACCGCCCGCTCACTATCAATGTGCAAAAGATATGCTGAGGGAGATGAAACAGGCCGGGGTAATAAGAGACAGCTGTAGCCCCTGGGCAGCCCCTCTAGTGATTGTCAAAAAAAAGGATGGAACCATGAGAATGTGCGCAGACTACCGACGGATTAATAACATCACCCATAAAGACGCCTACCCCTTGCCTAGGATAGAAGAGTCCTTGACTGCTTTGAAATCTGCTAATTATTTTTCCACCTTAGACTTAACAAGCGGGTATTGGCAAGTCCCTGTGGCTGAGAGAGATAAGGAAAAGACGGCATTCACCACACCAATGGGTCTATGTGAATTTAATCGCATGCCATTCGGACTCTGCAACGCATCCAGTACCTTCCAGCGGCTGATGGAATGCTGCCTTGGACACAAGAACTTCGAGACCGTCCTCCTGTACCTAGATGATGTGATCGTCTACGCAAAGACTTACGAACAACACTTAAAAGACCTGGCAGAAGTGTTCGAAGCCTTATCCAGGTATGGCATGAAAATCAAGCCATCCAAATGTCACCTTCTCAAGCCAAAGGTACAGTACCTGGGACACATTGTGAGTTCGGAGGGAGTAGCACCGGATCCCGAGAAAATAAGCGCCATAAGGGATTGGCCAAGACCTACCAACGCAAAAGAAGTGAGACAATTCCTGGGATTGGTGGGTTACTATCGCAGATTTATAAAAGGATTTACCAAGTTGGCAGCACCCTTGCAAGACGCCTTGGTAGGGCAGACGAAGAAACCTTCAAACCGAAACCCTCCTTTTCAGTGGAACGATGAAAGGGAAGACTCCTTTGAACAACTAAAGAAGGCACTAACCGGAGAAGAGGTTCTGGCATACCCAGATTACCATCAACCTTTCATCCTCTACACCGATGCCAGTAATGTGGGACTAGGAGCGGTGCTGTCACAAAAGCAAGAAGGTCGGGAGAAAGTCATCGCCTTTGCAAGTAGAAAGCTCTGGCCTACTGAAATAAATTCAGAAAATTACAGCTCCTTCAAATTGGAACTACTGGCAGTAGTTTGGGCTGTGACTGAACGTTTCAAACACTATCTGGCCGCTGCAGAATTTATTGTCTATACTGACAACAATCCGTTGACCCACCTGGACACAGCCAAATTAGGTGCGTTAGAACAGCGATGGATAGCCCGGTTATCTAATTACAACTTCATAATCAAGTATCGAGCAGGTCGCAAGAATGGAAATGCCGATGCCCTATCCCGGATGCCACACTTGAGAGACGTAATAAACCGGAAACCACATAAAACTATGGGAACACATATTAATTGATGTCTATCGAGAATAACCCATAGTATATTGTTGGACATATACGGACACACTGACGTCCATAAATCGAGCACCACCAGAAAAAATCAGTGTATAAACATCCACAAACTATTATAGAGGTCACAATACAAAAAATGTATTGAATATATAAAACAGACCACAAGACAGGGCAACGAAAAAGGGTAAAAGATCTTCCCACATGCAAAGCAGGCGGAGAAAGGGCCCTATGTGAAGACACCTGGGAGACAACATAAAATCATACATGTACAGTGGGGCAAAAAAGTATTTAGTCAGTCAGCAATAGTGCAAGTTCCACCACTTAAAAAGATGAGAGGCGTCTGTAATTTACATCATAGGTAGACCTCAACTATGGGAGACAAACTGAGAAAAAAAAATCCAGAAAATCACATTGTCTGTTTTTTTAACATTTTATTTGCATATTATGGTGGAAAATAAGTATTTGGTCAGAAACAAAATTTCATCTCAATACTTTGTAATATATCCTTTGTTGGCAATGACAGAGGTCAAACGTTTTCCGTAAGTCTTCACAAGGTTGCCACACACTGTTGTTGGTATGTTGGCCCATTCCTCCATGCAGATCTCCTCTAGAGCAGTGATGTTTTTGGCTTTTCGCTTGGCAACACGGACTTTCAACTCCCTCCAAAGGTTTTCTATAGGGTTGAGATCTGGAGACTGGCTAGGCCACTCCAGGACCTTGAAATGCTTCTTACGAAGCCACTCCTTTGTTGCCCTGGCGGTGTGCTTTGGATCATTGTCATGTTGAAAGACCCATCCATGTTTCATCTTCAATGCCCTTGCTGATGGAAGGAGGTTTGCACTCAAAATCTCACGATACATGGCCCCATTCATTCTTTCATGTACCCAGATCAGTCGTCCTGGCCCCTTTGCAGAGAAACAGCCCCAAAGCATGATGTTTCCACCACCATGCTTTACAGTAGGTATGGTGTTTGATGGATGCAACTCAGTATTCTTTTTCCTCCAAACACGACAAGTTGTGTTTCTACCAAACAGTTCCAGTTTGGTTTCATCAGACCATAGGACATTCTCCCAAAACTCCTCTGGATCATCCAAATGCTCTCTAGCAAACTTCAGACGGGCCCGGACATGTACTGGCTTAAGCAGTGGGACACGTCTGGCACTGCAGGATCTGAGTCCATGGTGGCGTAGTGTGTTACTTATGGTAGGCCTTGTTACATTGGTCCCAGCTCTCTGCAGTTCATTCACTAGGTCCCCCCGCGTGGTTCTGGGATTTTTGCTCACTGTTCTTATGATCATTTTGACCCCACGGGGTGGGATTTTGCGTGGAGCCCCAGATCGAGGGAGATTATCAGTGGTCTTGTATGTCTTCCATTTTCTAATTATTGCTCCCACTGTTGATTTCTTCACTCCAAGCTGGTTGGCTATTGCAGATTCAGTCTTCCCAGCCTGGTGCAGGGCTACAATTTTGTTTCTGGTGTCCTTTGACAGCTCTTTGGTCTTCACCATAGTGGAGTTTGGAGTCAGACTGTTTGAGGGTGTGCACAGGTGTCTTTTTATACTGATAACAAGTTTAAACAGGTGCCATTACTACAGGTAATGAGTGGAGGATAGAGGAGACTCTTAAAGAAGAAGTTACAGGTCTGTGAGAACCAGAAATCTTGATTGTTTGTTTCTGACCAAATACTTATTTTCCACCATAATATGCAAATAAAATGTTAAAAAAACAGACAATGTGATTTTCTGGATTTTTTTTTTCTCAGTTTGTCTCCCATAGTTGAGGTCTACCTATGATGTAAATTACAGACGCCTCTCATCTTTTTAAGTGGTGGAACTTGCACTATTGCTGACTGACTAAATACTTTTTTGCCCCACTGTATATGTCAGCAGGACATCCTGCAGCAAAAACGTGTCCCACATCACATACCTGTAAAGTACAGCAGGGTCACATAAAGGCACTCCCGCCCTCCCCGACGCCCGTTTCGGAAGTATAAAACACTTCCTTCCTCAGGGAGATACATAATAAAGATGGGTCACCATTAAATAAAGGCCAAGGCCAGAAGTGCACGCCGGCCGGTAAGGGAGACCCGCCCACCCCGCAGGCGTCACACCAGACCGCCGACACCAGGAAACCAGGGACCCCACGTGACCACGACATCTGGCGGGAGGCGGAGCCACCGGGCGGGACGAAAAACGCCCACCCCAAAGCACCGCATCAACCGCCGACGCCAGGGCACCAGGAGCCCCAAGCGACCATGGCGTCAGAGGGAGGCGGAACCAACAAGCAGGACAAGGCGGGACCCGGCCAACCGGAAGCACAACCGCGGCCATATTCTAAAAGGGCATAAGCCCACTACATCTAACGCTGAAACAGGGCTACACTCACCACAAGTTCACAAAGGAGCAGCCACTGTCAGGGGAAGCACCCCGCACATGCCGGCACCACACACCCGCAGATGCAAAAACGCATGGGGCCCCATGCGACCAATACATCTGACAGGCAGCGGAGCCCACACATACAGGGAACAACACCCCACAAGTAGCTCATACACATAAATGACATATCTGCAATACAGTATACCCAGATAAGATACATAAAAATAGAAGCTAATAACAAGTATGTACTAAGATAGAATACATATAATGCACACAGATGTTCAATAATATGTACAGATGCATAAAACTCCAATATGACAATTAACAAAAAATGACCACATGGCTGCGACATACCAAAACCATATGTCATATGCTGTATACAACAATATATCATTTAATCAAACATAGTATAATATATACGCTACTAGTGTAGCTGATAATATAATACAAAAGCAGACTCCATATGGATGACAGCATATGATGTCCATAGTGCAAATGGCAAAACAGCCAAGTGTCATATAGGTAGCAACATGTAGCATCCGCAGCCCAACTCAGATGTCGAGTCCTCCTCATGATCAAATACATCACGTAGAAGAATACAGGAGCACTCTCTTCCCAGCAGGGTATATCGCACATATGATGGATATAAATGGTGACACTAGAAAACAAAAAGAGACATAATTAAAACCACATAAAACCAAAAAGATGCGGAAAAATCCGCACCCCCTAATACACATCACCCCGGGGACTCCAGAAATGGGGCAAACGAGAGGCACTCATTCAGGCCAAAAGGGTGGACTGTATTGAGAGTCCAGATCCACCTCGTCTCCAGCCTCGCCAAACGCCCAGACAGCCCACCACCCCTAATGTTGATTTTGAGAGCATCGATACCACGGACCCTCAACAGGGTACTATCACAATTATGCATATTTCTAAAATGCCGTGGTATCGTCTTGAGTGTGGATGCGTCCGCATGGCGGGCCGCCGCCTGAATCCCCAACACGTGCTCCCTCGTGCGGACCTTAAGTTGGCGAGATGTTAATCCAACATAAATAAGGCCGCACGGGCACGTGGCGTAGTAAATCACGTATCTAGTCGTACACGTGATACGTTGCCTAATCTCAAATGACCTTGTGCCCTCAGAGTTGGAAAAACTATTGCACCGGTCAATGTTGGGGCAGGCGACGCACCCACCACACGGAACACATCCACCACTCCTTCTAAAATTATCCAAGAAGGTGGGCATCGGGCGCTCGGGGTAGTGGCTGGAGACAAGGTGGTCTCTTAAGTTCTTAGCCCGTCTAAAAGACATAGCTGGTCTAGATGGTACAAATTTCTTCAAGATAGGGTCCACCCTAAGAATCGCCAGGCCTGCTCCAAAATAGCACGTACCCTACCGGACTGCGAGCTAAATGTCGTAACAAACCTAGTTTGGTCATCCGTTCTCAATCTACCATTCCCACCACCCGCATAGAGCAAATCATTTTTCGAAGCATGTTTGGCACGATGGTAGGCAGATTTAATAACCCTGCGGCTGTAACCACGTGCAACAAACCGTTGTCTCAGTTCGTCCGCTCTAGCCTCAAAGGCCACATCAGAGGAACAGATCCGCCGTAGTCGGAGAAACTGGCCCACCGGCACGGAACGGATCATGTGCCTAGGATGTCCGGACGAAGCGAACAGCAAGGTATTAGTAGACGTCTCCTTCCTGTAGATGTCAGTTTGTAGGACCCCAAATTGATCCCGCCGAATAGTTACATCCAGGAAGTCCAATGAGACATCACTCTGACAAAACGTCAAATGTATGTTCAGGTCATTGTTGTTCAAGGTATGGATAAGCTGCCCAAGGTCGACGGGTGTGCCCTGCCAGATGAAGAAGATGTCGTCAATGTACCGCGTCCAGAAGGGGACGCGGTCCATTAACCCCTGTTCATCCGACAGGAAGAGGTCCCTCTCCCACAGCCCCAGGAAAAGACCGGCATAGGCCGGTGCAAAGGCCGCCCCCATGGCGGTCCCCCGGAGCTGTAGGTAAAAGGACCCCTTAAAAACAAAAAAATTATGTGAGAGGGTGAACTCCAATAGCTCCAGCAGCAGGTCCCTCATCTCAATTGACAATGAAGATGTACCTAAAAAGAAACGGACGGCATTAATGCCGTCTTGATGTTTAATATTCGTGTAGAGGGACTCAACATCTGCTGAAATCAGAAGAGTATCACCCTCCAAACACAACCCGTCGACCCTCCGCAGCAAATCACCAGTATCCTTCAAGAACGACGGGAGGCCAGAGACGAGGGGCTGGAGGTGGAAATCAATCCATTTGTTAACATGTTCCAGGAAGTTTCCCCTACCCGAGATAATCGGTCTACCAGGGGGGGCGGAGATGTTCTTATGTATCTTTGGAAGGAGATACAAGGTTGGAATAGTCGGCTCGGGGACCGCCAGTGCCGAAGCCAGTTGTTTGGTGATAATGCCGTCCTGGAGGGCCCTATCAAGGATATCATCCAGCTGGGAAGAGTACGTTGCAAGAGGATTGTATGTAAGTTTTTTGTAGCAGGTCACATCACCCAGCTGGCGAAATGCCTCTTTCTCATACATAGTACTCGGCCACAGGACGACATTACCACCCTTATCGGCAGGTTTAATAATGACACCCGGCAGTCCCTGCAAATACTCCAACCTGTGTCTCTCTTCCACTGTCAGATTATCATTAATGATGAATTTAGGTACACGATATAATCCTCCGTCACCACCTGGACAAATAACTCAATATTAGCACAGGTAGATAATGGGGGAAACTTCCTGGAACGGGGGCGAATAGAGGGCGGAATCTTACCTCCATCGCCAATATGCTCCACCGCCAGCTCCTCAAGTATTCTCAAGGCCTCCCGTTCCTCTTCTGTTGGAAAAAGTGATGCAAGATGGTTACTATTAAAATACCTTTTGAACAACAATGACCTGGCAAAAATATGTAGGTCCTTGATAGTGGTGAAAAGATCAAATTTCGGTGTAGGGACAAATGAAAGGCCCTTACCAAGCAAACCTAGATCAGTTTGTGTCAGAGGAAGATTCGTAAGATTAATCACCTTGTTGTCACGTGTAGAAGTCGAGAAAGATTTCCTCTTATATGGGTGGTAGGAATGGTCACGGAGTCTTACGGCCTCTCTAGTCATATTTACAGATGTTGAGGATAAGTCAGATTGTCCACTAGCAGATGAAATGGAAGTATTCGAAACACTTTTACTCTGATCCAAATTGGTACGTTTCCTCCACAAATATACTTTCTTTAGATGGTAATCTTTTAAGTCCCTCGAATATTTAGTCATCTGAGTTTCCTGGATTTTTTTGACTAATAAATCAGTTGATTTCTCTAGTTCCAATTCAAACTGCTGAATCCTCTCGGGTGGACAACCACTTCTCAAGTCAGCCAAAGCGGAATCAATAAGACCATCGAGCTCGATAATATTGGTACTATTACGATCTACCAGGAGTTGTAAGAATATCATCGAGCAGGAATTACAGGCCTCCTCCCACTTATCAATAAATCCTGAATCATCCACATGGAATGACGGAATGACCCTAACCCGCAGTCCCCTCGGGATCATAGCACTAGATTTGTATTTCTCAAGAAATTGGCGATTCCACCATAATCTCGAGCGTTTGTCTAACAAGCTTCTGATATTTGCAAATTTATCATCCCAGCTGGAGTTCCCGGGGCAATGTGCACCAAGCGTGCCACTATCAAAGATCTTATCCATTTGGTTGAGCCATGCCTTCTCCCTGGCTCTAAAGTCCATCGTGAAATCCAAGGAACCTGTGCATAACACAGAAAATATAGAGTAATAAACCGGAAACCACATAAAACTATGGGAACACATATTAATTGATGTCTATCGAGAATAACCCATAGTATATTGTTGGACATATACGGACACACTGACGTCCATAAATCGAGCACCACCAGAAAAAATCAGTGTATAAACGTCCACAAACTATTATAGAGGTCACAATACAAAAAATTTATTAAATATATAAAACAGACCACAAGACAGGGCAACGAAAAAGGGTAAAAGATCTTCCCACATGCAAAGCAGGCGGAGAAAGGGCCCTATGTGAAGACACCTGGGAGACAACATAAAATCATACATGTATATGTCAGCAGGACATCCTGCAGCAAAAACGTGTCCCACATCACATACCTGTAAAGTACAGCAGGGTCACATAAAGGCACTCCCGCCCTCCCCGACGCGCGTTTCGGAAGTATAAAACACTTCCTTCCTCAGGGGGATACATAATAAAGATGGGTCACCATTAAATAAAGGCCAAGGCCGGAAGTGCACGCCGGCCGGTAAGGGAGACCCGCCCACCCCGCAGGCGTCACACCAGACCGCCGACACCAGGAAACCAGGGACCCCACGTGACCACGACGTCTGGCGGGAGGCGGAGCCACCGGGCGGGACGAAAAACGCCCACCCCAAAGCACCGCATCAACCGCCGACGCCAGGGCACCAGGAGCCCCAAGCGACCATGGCGTCAGAGGGAGGCGGAACCAACAAGCAGGACAAGGCGGGACCCGGCCAACCGGAAGCACAACCGCGGCCATATTCTAAAAGGGCATAAGCCCACTACATCTAACGCTGAAACAGGGCTACACTCACCACAAGTTCACAAAGGAGCAGCCACTGTCAGGGGAAGCACCCCGCACATGCCGGCACCACACACCCGCAGATGCAAAAACGCATGGGGCCCCATGCGACCAATACATCTGACAGGCAGCGGAGCCCACACATACAGGGAACAACACCCCACAAGTAGCTCATACACATAAATGACATATCTGCAATACAGTATACCCAGATAAGATACATAAAAATAGAAGCTAATAGCAAGTATGTACTAAGATAGAATACATATAATGCACACAGATGTTCAATAATATGTACAGATGCATAAAACTCCAATATGACAATTAACAAAAAATGACCACATGGCTGCGACATACCAAAACCATATGTCATATGCTGTATACAACAATATATCATTTAATCAAACATAGTATAATATATACGCTACTAGTGTAGCTGATAATATAATACAAAAGCAGACTCCATATGGATGACAGCATATGATGTCCATAGTGCAAATGGCAAAACAGCCAAGTGTCATATAGGTAGCAACATGTAGCATCCGCAGCCCAACTCAGATGTCGAGTCCTCCTCATGATCAAATACATCACGTAGAAGAATACAGGAGCACTCTCTTCCCAGCAGGGTATATCGCACATATGATGGATATAAATGGTGACACTAGAAAACAAAAAGAGACATAATTAAAACCACATAAAACCAAAAAGATGCGGAAAAATCCGCACCCCCTAATACACATCACCCCGGGGACTCCAGAAATGGGGCAAACGAGAGGCACTCATTCAGGCCAAAAGGGTGGACTGTATTGAGAGTCCAGATCCACCTCGTCTCCAGCCTCGCCAAACGCCCAGACAGCCTCGTGCGGACCTTAAGTTGGCGAGATGTTAATCCCACATAAATAAGGCCGCACGGGCACGTGGCGTAGTAAATCACGTATCTAGTCGTACACGTGATACGTTGCCTAATCTCAAATGACCTTGTGCCCTCAGAGTTGGAAAAACGAGGGAGCACGTGTTGGGGATTCAGGCGGCGGCCCGCCATGTGGACGCATCCACACTCAAGACGATACCACGGCATTTTAGAAATATGCATAATTGTGATAGTACCCTGTTGAGGGTCCGTGGTATCGATGCTCTCAAAATCAACATTAGGGGTGGTGGGCTGTCTGGGCGTTTGGCGAGGCTGGAGACGAGGTGGATCTGGACTCCCTGCTGTACTTTACAGGTATGTGATGTGGGACACGTTTTTGCTGCAGGATGTCCTGCTGACATATACATGTATGATTTTATGTTGTCTCCCAGGTGTCTTCACATAGGGCCCTTTCTCCGCCTGCTTTGCATGTGGGAAGATCTTTTACCCTTTTTTGTTGCCCTGTCTTGTGGTCTGTTTTATATATTCAATAAATTTTTTGTATTGTGACCTCTATAATAGTTTGTGGACGTTTATACACTGATTTTTTCTGGTGGTGCTCGACTTGAGAGACGTAGAAGAAGAAACGGGGGAGCTTGAAGAAATTGAACTACCAGCCTTCCATCATCCCAAGGCAAAACATCATCAGTCAAGTACCTATCAGAAACAACAAGAGGTGAATTTTAATCCGTTAGCACACCATAGATGGGCTGACACCCAAGACAGCAATCCGGCTGTGAAGTTGGTGAAGGAACTGCTGACTGAGCAAAGTGCATATCCCGATGAGGATGCCCCAGAAGAGACGCATCAACTCTGGAAAGAGAGAGGCAAAATGTTCCTGTATCAAGGGAAGCTCTGTAGAAGGTACACCAATCCGAAAACACATGAATTGGTTTGGCAGATTATCGTGCCTAAACAAGATGTGAAGATGGTCCTCGAAGCTTACCATAATGGTGCTGGTCACTTCGGTTGGACAAAGTTAGAAATACTTCTAAGAGAAAGATTTTATTGGGTCGGGATGAGAAAATCAATCGAACAGTGGTGCAGAAACTGTGGCCCGTGCAACCTCAGAAAAAATGATCAAAAGAACCAAAGAGCACCACTGCAGCCCATAATCACCAAACAACCACTTGAACTTGTAGCCATTGACCACGTGAAGTTGACACCAAGCCGGTCCGGCTATGTCTATGCCTTGACCATCGTGGACCATTATTCACGCTTCTTGGTAGTAGTACCCGTAAAAGATCTGACAGCAAAAACAACAGCCAAAGCGTTCCAAACATACTTTTGTAGACCCCATGGATATCTGGAACAGGTTCTCACCGACCAAGGTACAGCCTTTGAATCAGAGATCTTCAGAGAATTCTGTAATATGTATGGTTGCAAAAAGATCCGGACGACGGCCTATCTGTTGTGAATTCTGTGGCAGAGTTCACTCCTGTGGTCACAAGTGGTACTTCGGCTGATTCTCTCTGGGAGCTTCCGTTTGTGGAGGAAAGTGGTACTGCAGTTTCTGAGTTTCCTCCTTCAGGTGATCTGGTGAGGTCGTTAGCTGCTTCTCTACTTGACTCCACCTGATGCTTTGATCCATGCTTCCTGTCAATGTTCCAGTGTTGGACTTGTGTTTCTCTGGATCATTCCTGTGGCCTGCTGCTCTGCATAGCTAAGTGCTTCTTTGCTATTTGTTGCTATTTTTTCTGTCCAGCTTGTCTATTTGTTTTGCTGGAAGCTCTGGGACGCAAAGAGTGTACCTCCATGCCGTTAGTTCGGTACGGAGGGTCTTTTTGCCCCCTTTGCGTGGTTTTCTTTAGGGTTTTGTGTAGACTGCAAAGTTATCTTTCCTATCCTCGTTCTGTCTAGAATATCGGGCCTCACTTTGCTGAATCTATTTCATCCCTACGTTTGTCTTTTCATCTTACTCACAGTCATTATATGTGGGGGGCTGCCTTTTCCTTTGGGGTATTTCTCTGAGGCAAGGTAGGCTTATTTTTCTATCTTCAGGCTAGTTAGTTTCTCAGGCTGTGCCGAGTTGCATAGGAAGCCTTAGGCGCAATCCACAGCTGCCTCTAGTTGTGTTTGGAGAGGATCAGGAATTGCGGTCTGCAGAGTTCCCACGTCTCAGAGCTCGTTCTATTATTTTGGGTTATTGTCAGATCACTGTATGTGCTCTGATCGCTATGTACATTGTGTTACTGAATTGCCTATCATAACAGTACAGGAAGCCAAAAGTACTAATGATTCTCAATAGAGGGAAAAAAGAAGTTCTGAGACCATTTTTTTTCCTTTGCACTCTGTTTTGTCTTTTTTTTCCCCTAGACATTTGGGTGGTTCAGGACACAGGTGTTACAATGGACATTAAAGGTCTGTCTTCATGTGTAGATCAGCTCACGGCAAGAGTTCAAGATATACAAAATTTTGTGGTTCAGAATTCTTTGTTAGAACCGAGAATTCCTATTCCAGATTTGTTTTTTGGAGATAGAACTAAATTTCTGAGTTTCAAGAATAATTGTAAACTGTTTCTGGCTTTGAAACCTCGTTCCTCTGGTGACCCAGCGCAACAGGTTAGGATCGTCATTTCTTTTTTGCGTGGCGACCCTCAGGACTGGGCATTTTCTCTTGCGTCAGGAGATCCTGCATTGAGTGATATCGATGCGTTTTTCCTGGCGCTTGGATTGCTGTACGATGAGCCTAATTCAGTAGATCAGGCAGAAAAAAATTTGCTGGCTCTTTGTCAGGCTCAGGATGAGATAGAGCTATATTGCCAGAAATTTAGAAAATGGTCCGTGCTCACTCAATGGAATGAATCTGCGCTTGCAGCCATTTTCAGAAAGGGTCTCTCTGAAGCCATTAAGGATGTCATGGTGGGATTTCCTATGCCCGCTGGTTTGAATGAGTCTATGTCTTTGGCCATTCAGATCGGTCGACGCTTGCGTGAGCGTAAATCTGTGTACCATTTGGCGGTATTACCTGAGATTAAACCTGAGCCTATGCAGTGCGATAGGACTATGACCAGAGTTGAACGGCAAGAACACAGACGTCTGAATGGGCTGTGTTTCTACTGTGGTGATTCCACTCATGCTATCTCTGATTGTCCTAAGCGCACTAAGCGGTTCGCTAGGTCTGCCACCATTGGTACTGTACAGTCAAAATTTCTTCTGTCCGTTACCTTGATATGCTCCTTGTCGTCGTATTCTGTCATGGCGTTTGTGGATTCAGGCGCTGCCCTGAATTTGATGGACTTGGATTATGCTAAACGTGGTGGGTTTTTATTGGAGCCCTTGCAGTGTCCTATTCCATTGAGAGGAATTGATGCTACACCTTTGGCCAAGAATAAGCCTCAATACTTGACCTAGCTGACCATGTGCATGGCTCCTGCACATCAGGAGATTATTCGCTTTCTGGTGTTGCATAATCTGCATGATGTGGTCGTGTTGGGGTTGCCATGGCTACAAGCCCATAATCCAGTATTGGATTGGAATTCCATGTTGGTGTCCAGCTGGGGTTGTCAGGGGGTGCATGGTGATGTTCCATTTCTGTCAATTTCGTCATCCACCCCTTCTGAGGTTCCAGAGTTCTTGTCTGATTACCGGGATGTATTTGATGAGCCCAAGTCCGATGCCCTGCCTCCGCATAGGGATTGTGATTGTGCTATCAATTTGATTCCTGGTAGTAAATTCCCAAAAGGTCGACTGTTTAATTTATCCATGCCTGAGCACACCGCTATGCGCAGTTATGTGAAGGAATCCCTGGAGAAGGGGCATATTCGCCCGTCGTCGTCGCCATTGGGAGCAGGGTTCTTTTTTGTGGCCAAGAAGGATGGTTTGCTGAGACCGTGTATAGATTACCGCCTTCTTAATAAGATCACTGTTAAATTTCAGTACCCCTTGCCATTGTTATCTGATTTGTTTGCTCAGATTAAGGGGGCTAGTTGGTTCACTAAGATAGATCTTCGTGGTGCGTATAATCTTGTGAGAATCAGGCAAGGCGATGAATGGAAAACTGCATTTATTACGCCCGAGGGTCATTTTGAGTATCTAGTGATGCCGTTCGGACTTGCCAATGCTCCATCAGTGTTTCAATCCTTTATGCATGACATCTTCCGTGAGTACCTGGATAAATTCCTGATTGTGTACTTGGATGACATTTTGATCTTCTCGGATGATTGGGAGTCTCATGTGAAGCAGGTCAGAACGGTTTTTCAGGTCCTGCGTGCTAATTCTTTGTTTGTGAAAGGATCAAAGTGTCTCTTTGGTGTGCAGAAGGTTTCATTTTTGGGGTTCATCTTTTCCCCTTCTACTATCGAGATGGATCCTGTTAAGGTCCAAGCCATCCATGATTGGACTCAGCCGACATCTCTGAAAAGTCTGCAAAAGTTCCTGGGCTTTGCTAATTTTTATCGTCGCTTCATCTGCAATTTTTCTAGTGTTGCCAAACCATTGACCGATTTGACTAAGAAGGGTGCTGATTTGGTCAATTGGTCTTCTGCTGCTGTGGAAGCTTTTCAAGAGTTGAAGCGTCGTTTTTCTTCTGCCCCTGTGTTGTGTCAACCAGATGTTTCTCTTCCGTTCCAGGTCGAGGTTGATGCTTCTGAGATTGGAGCAGGGGCTGTTTTGTCACAGAGAGGTTCTGGTTGCTCAGTGATGAAACCATGCGCTTTCTTTTCCAGGAATTTTTCGCCTGCTGAGCGAAATTATGATGTGGGCAACCAAGAGTTGCTGGCCATGAAGTGGGCATTCGAGGAGTGGCGTCATTGGCTTGAAGGAGCTAAGCATCGCGTGGTGGTATTGACTGATCATAAGAACTTGACTTATCTCGAGTCTGCCAAGCACTTGAATCCTAGACAAGCTCGTTGGTCGTTGTTTTTTGCCCGTTTTGACTTTGTGATTTCGTACCTTCCGGGCTCTAAAAATGTGAAGGCGGATGCTCTGTCTAGGAGTTTTGTGCCCGACTCTCCGGGTTTATCTGGGCCGGCGGGTATCCTCAAGGAAGGAGTAATTGTGTCTGCCATCTCCCCTGATTTGCGGCGGGTGCTGCAAAAATTTCAGGCTAATAAACCTGATCGTTGCCCAGCGGAGAAACTGTTTGTCCCTGATAGGTGGACGAATAGAGTTATCTCTGAACTTCATTGTTCGGTGTTGGCTGGTCATCCTGGAATCTTTGGTACCAGAGAGTTAGTGGCTAGATCCTTTTGGTGGCCCTCTCTGTCGCGGGATGTGCGTACTTTTGTGCAGTCCTGTGGGATTTGTGCTCGAGCTAAGCCCTGCTGTTCTCGTGCCAGTGGGTTGCTTTTGCCCTTGCCGGTCCCGAAGAGGCCTTGGACACATATCTCTATGGATTTTATTTCTGACCTTCCCGTTTCTCAAAAGATGTCAGTCATTTGGGTGGTCTGTGATCACTTTTCTAAGATGGTCCATCTGGTACCCTTGTCTAAATTGCCTTCCTCTTCTGATTTGGTGCCTTTGTTCTTCCAGCATGTGGTTCGTTTGCATGGCATCCCAGAGAATATTGTTTCTGACAGAGGTTCCCAGTTTGTTTCGATGTTTTGGCGAGCCTTTCGTGGTAGGATGGGCATTGACTTGTCTTTTTCCTCTGCTTTCCATCCTCAGACTAATGGCCAGACCGAACGAACCAATCAGACCTTGGAAACATATCTGAGATGCTTTGTTTCTGCTGATCAGGATGACTGGGTGTCCTTTTTGCCTTTGGCTGAGTTCGCCCTTAATAATCGGGCCAGCTCGGCTACCTTGGTTTCGACGTTTTTCTGCAATTCTGGGTTCCATCCTCGTTTCTCTTCAGGACAGGTTGAGTCTTCGGACTGTCCTGGTGTGGATACTGTGGTGGACAGGTTGCAGCAGATTTGGACTCAGGTAGTGGACAATTTGACCTTGTCCCAGGAAAAGGCTCAACTTTTCGCTAATTGCAGACGCCGTGTGGGTCCCCGACTTCGTGTTGGGGATCTGGTTTGGTTATCTTCTCGTCATATTCCTATGAAGGTTTCCTCTCCTAAATTTAAACCTCGTTTTATTGGTCCGTATAGGATTTCTGAGGTTCTTAATCCTGTGTCTTTTCGTCTGACCCTTCCAGATTCTTTTTCCATACATAACGTATTCCATAGGTCATTGTTGCAGAGATACGTGGCACCTATGGTCCCATCTGTTGAGCCTCCTGCCCAGGTTTTGGTGGAGGGGGAATTGGAGTATATTGTGGAGAAGATTTTGGATTCTCGTGTTTCAAGACGGAAACTCCAGAATCTGGTTAAATGGAAGGGTTATGCTCAGGAAGATAATTCCTGGGTTTTTGCCTCTGATGTCCATGCTCCCGATCTTGTTCGTGCCTTTCATGTGGCTCATCCCGGTCGGCCTGGGGGCTCTGGTGAGGGTTCGGTGACCCCTCCTCAAGGGGGGGTACTGTTGTGAATTCTGTGGCAGAGTTCACTCCTGTGGTCACAAGTGGTACTTCGGCTGATTCTCTCTGGGAGCTTCCGTTTGTGGAGGAAAGTGGTACTGCAGCTTCTGAGTTTCCTCCTTCAGGTGATCTGGTGAGGTCATTAGCTGCTTCTCTACTTGACTCCACCTGATGCTTTGATCCATGCTTCCTGTCAATGTTCCAGTGTTGGACTTGTGTTTCTCTGGATCATTCCTGTGGCCTGCTGCTCTGCATAGCTAAGTGCTTCTTTGCTATTTGTTGCTATTTTTTCTGTCCAGCTTGTCTATTTGTTTTGCTGGAAGCTCTGGGACGCAAAGGGTGTACCTCCGTGCCGTTAGTTCGGTACGGAGGGTCTTTTTGCCCCCTTTGCATGGTTTTCTTTAGGGTTTTGTGTAGACTGCAAAGTTATCTTTCCTATCCTCTGTCTAGAATATCGGGCCTCACTTTGCTGAATCTATTTCATCCCTACGTTTGTCTTTTCATCTTACTCACAGTCATTATATGTGGGGGGCTGCCTTTTCCTTTGGGGTATTTCTCTGAGGCAAGGTAGGCTTATTTTTCTATCTTCAGGCTAGTTAGTTTCTCAGGCTGTGCCGAGTTGCATAGGGAGCCTTAGGCGCAATCCACAGCTGCCTCTAGTTGTGTTTGGAGAGGATCAGGAATTGCGGTCTGCAGAGTTCCCACGTCTCAGAGCTCGTTCTATTATTTTGGGTTATTGTCAGATCACTGTATGTGCTCTGATCGCTATGTACATTGTGTTACTGAATTGCCTATCATAACACCTATCATCCACAAACAAACGGCTTATGCGAGAAGATGAACCATATTGTAATAGAACTACTAAAGACTTTACCTGAGACAGAAAGGAATCAATGGCCAGAGAGATTGCCTGACTTGGTGGATCTGTATAATCATGTCCCGGTGAGCTCCACCACTTCACCCCAGCTTACCTTATGCGTGCAAGACCCGGCCAATTACCAATCGATCTAGAAATGGGAATTCTGAAACCAGACGCAGAAGTCCAAGACTCCAATTGGGATATCATACGGCAAAAGCAGTATCGCCAAGTGCAAGAGAGTGTGGAAAGAAGCCTTCAGCAAACTAGAGAAAGACAAGAGCGAACTTTCAACCAGAATGCTCTAGCGACCCCATTAAGACCGGGTGACCAAGTGCTCAAGAGAAATCATCGAACCAATAAACTAGACAATCAGTGGGAAGCCGTACCCTACACAGTTTTACCAACAAGAATGGATAATCCTAAAATGTGTCTCATTAGCAAAAACGGGGGCTTAACATCTGTACTAGTGTCAAGAGACAATCTTAAATTATGTCCGGAAGCATTGAAAGAGCCAGAAGTTGTCCAGCCAGAACCAGAAGTTATTCAACCCATACAGGTTCAACCAGTAAAGGAAAAAGAAGAGGAAATGTATCACACCTGTATAGGAGACTTTCCCAAAACCCTACTAACATACCATGGTGCAGTAGTGGTTCCCATGGTGGCCTTTTACCCAACACCGAACCCAATACCAGAAGTCCCAAGACAGGAAGAGGCTGACCCCGTACTACAGGAGATTCCAGGCCAGGAAGAACAGATTCCTGATCAGAGTGATCCCATTCACGGTGGACTTGCCAACTCCATAGTCGTGGAATTATCTTTAGCAGAGCGGGCAGATACTACATCCGCAGTAGACAGTAGTACACCACAAGAAGAGACACCGCTATTACGTAGATCACAGCGTAGTACCCAGGGTCAATTACCGGCCAGGTATGCGGATTACCAACTATAAAACTATAGTCATTGTTATCATTCTGCAACGTTTAAGCCCAGTACCTACAGAGACTTGTCTGTATGAACTTCTTGCATATTCTTGAACTTTTTATCAGCCTGGAGGCACTAAATCAAAGCTCCGGAAAGACTGCTTTTTGAACTTTGCTTTTTGCTCTTTTTTAACTTTCTTTAGACTTTATATTGATAACTCCGTTGGAAAAATGGAACTAAATTCCTGGACACAAAGTGCAGTGCCTTTCCTAGTACCTTCAAGGATAGAACTGTATTAACGGACGCTATTTGAAGTGACTTTTTACAGAACTCTATTTTTGTTTCCTTGAGTGGTTTTTGTAACTTTTCATTTTTAAGACTCTGTACATATTAATTGTTATTTCAAAATGTTATCGTCCCACAGTCCCGGAGTACTGTTCTTAACTAAAGGGGAATGTGGCACCCCTAGGGGTATTTGCCACAAAAATAGTTACTGACACTAAATACAAATACTAAAATAGCAAGACTGCACTACCACCTCCGGCCAGAAGGGGGAGCTCCAGAGACTCCCCTTGACCCATTCTGGTCTGAGAAAAGAACTGGCAGTTGGGCTAAGGAGCTGAAAGTGAGAGGTCATACAGCTGAATTTCTAACAGCCCTATGACGGTTTCCAGGCCCAAATCACCGGCCTGAGGAGAAGAGGGATAGAGAAAAAGGACATTGTGAGAACCGGGTAGCATTAATCACTACCCAGAACAGGCGCAAAGACGGATACCGGATCCGTGGCTGTATTCATTATATATAATACAGCAACCGGAAAAACGTGAGGTGATATCAGCTTCACTAGGGCCGGACGCAGCAACAGTCACAGAGTTCAGCGGTACTCCCGGAGGGGGTAAGCCGATAAAAGGACTCGGGTTGCCTGTCGAGCCAGGACCCGGAGGGGACAGATTGGGCCGGCAGCCAGTTCACATACAGCAGCAGGGCCATACAGAAACTGCGTACAATAAGAGGCGAAGACCCCGGCAGGGTCAAAGTAACTCAGAGTTCCCATACAGACTCTGGTGACAGGACTGGTTGTAAATCCCTTTATGTTGAAGTAAACTGGTTAAATGTTTCAGTGCCTCAGTCTTTCATTTGGACAATAGCCATCTATCCAGGATCGGGATCATCACCACTGGGAGAACCTGCTGCTGATCAAGTAAGTGCCTGTTCCCTCACGATACCCTTACACTGTGCATTGCCTGAGGCCACAGCACCGGGTCAAGCCACCCGTGACATACCCCTCAAGAGACAGACCCCATTGGTCCGGTGCTGGGTACCCCGGTCTCCTGGGCGTCACACTAACAAGCTGCGGGCCACATTTTCCCATCATCCTGACAGGTTGAGGGTCACACTTTCTCATCCCTCTGACAGGCTGTGGGTACCACTTTCCCCACCATACTGACAGGCCATGGGCAACACTTTCCCATGACTATGGCAAGCTGTGGATGCCACTTTACCACCATCCTGACAGGCAGTGGGTACCGCTTTCCCATCACTCTGACAGCATGTGGTACCACTTCACATCAACTTGACTGGCTGTGAGTAACACCTGTCCATCGTCCCGTAATACCTCAGGAACAGTTATAATCATGGGGCAGCTACTACCGGCCATGTCAAAGTCTGTCTTGACACTGGTCAGATGCGCATGACCACCGTCCTTATGGTCCTCGTACCTGTTTCCATTGTCCTTGATACTGATTTTCACTTTTGATAGTGAATCCTCAGCAACATCATCCTGCAGAGTGGCATGGCTGATATCTCCTGTACAACAAAACACATTATCATCATAAACAACATTGACATCCACATTATCAACATTTGGATTACATAAAGCACCAGATCTGGAGAGTTGTCAGCTACATTTTGAGCAACAAACTGTACCAGATCGGTAATCAATAAAACATTTATACGGAGGTTCTCAGATACCTACAATTCTCTCAACCCCCTCCAATCACCCTAGTCTAAGAAAACCAGGGATATCGACAAAGGTCTGTGAACTTCCCCCTTCCAGGTGACATTAAGGGTCGACAGTAAGAAATGACGTTTTCAGGGGACATCAATTCAGAGCATATGAGAGTTCATTCGGGCCTGGTGTCCTTAAGCCCCGCTATGACGGTGTCGCCCATGGTAATGGGCTGCAAGTTGTCAAGGGTCATCCCAACATCGCTACCCACAAAAGGAACAACTGTATTAGGCCCCAGAATATCAGATGTGGGATTCCACTTCTACTTCACCAGGCAGTTGGTGCTGATGTGTACAATTTGGTTACAGGTAAAAAACCTGACAACATCAGAGACTGTGTTGCTGTGGGCAGCTGTGGCAGACTCTACAGCGGATCCTTTGGCAGGAACAGCATGATGAGTGATTGGCCTGTGGCAGGGGCCTTTCCAGTGAATACTATCACTCCCCGTGGCCACAACTCATGATTGGCCATATAGAAGTCCGCAATCTGGGCTGACGAGGCTTCTTCCTTTAGCTCCCAGTCCATCAAAAATTGTCACACCTTCACGGAAAAGATCCAAAAAATGGTCCATCACCATCAGGTCCTTCAATTCCTCAAAGGTGGTAATTGAGGAAGTTGGTCATAAACCAATTTGCCACATCACCATAGCTATCACTTAAGTCCACGTCAGAGGGTCCAGAGTCTTTTGTGTGACTGTTTGATGGCCTCATAGTGTCCATTTTTGTCTCGAGATAGCGGGAAACACTTCCAGAGCTTTGCCTCATAGCCCTGGGGATAAGTATCAGGCCAGCTGCTCACTGGGCAACTAGTGCTCTCTGAAAATCTTCAAATCCTCTCAAAAATGTGTCAAAGTCACTATCCTTTCTCATGACAGGAAATTGCTCTGGATGGGATTTAACCCCTTTACCCCCAAGGCTGTTTGCACGTTAATGAATAGGTCAATTTTTACAATTCTGACCAGTGTAACTTTATGAGGTAATAACTCTGGAACGCTTCAATGTATTACACGAATTCTGAGAATGTTTTTTGTGACATATTATACTTTATGATAGTGGTAAAATGTCAATATGACTTGCGTTTATTTGTGAAAAAAATTGAAATTTGGTCAAAATTTAGGGAATTTTGTAATTTTCAAACTATTATTTTTTAGAAAAGGGGTATGGAACCAAAGGGAACATATATTACCTTGTCAGTGTGCAACATTTTTTGGAAGCATCAGTTGTTTTTAATTAACATCTCTGGTCATTTCCAGCCGCTCATGTAACCATGTTTGTCTAAGCAATGGAAATAATGTTTTTTCCTAATTAAAAAGTAAAATGCATAGAGACAGAAAATGTTCACATAAATAACAGTGACAATTTGGATTTGGAAAAACAAATAATGTAACAGTTTGGTTACTATCAACGACAATGGTCTGCAAGTGATTTAAGACAAACTATCGTCAAAGCTTGTCCCTGTATACTTTGAGACATGAAGTATTTTATAGTGCTTTTATAGTACTTTTATTTTATAGTAGTAGAATAACATTATTTTCCAGTGCAAGATTACCACGGTCAAGTCCTGTTTTGGCATGCATATTTGAGCAGTATGAAATAAGTCAATTTCTACCTTAAAACTAGCAGGTCCTTTTGCTGCTGGTTTTTCAGTTTGTGATTGCCACGCACACATACCATCAGTACCTGCAAGCAGTTTTATAGGTGAAGATGTCCTAGTAATACAAACTTTTTTTAGGGTAAGCATTAAATAGTGTATTTTCCTTGGACTGAAAAGGGAAAAACTTGCATTTCCTATGTATAGTAACCCTTCTTGGTGCTCTCTGTTTGCCTCCCACTGCCTCTTCTGCTCAGATTGGGGTGCCTTTCTTCCTGAATCCAAGATTTAGACTGCAGAGGCTATAATCCTTCATATCCTGCTGCAGGTAACATGGATTTTGAGGGTCCCTAACTACTACAAGGTGGGGATGATCATTATAAGTTATTTCTCTATTTGATATTGCATCCTTGTGAGTCTTTGTGTTTTTCAAGATAAACAAGAGGATGACATAATTGATGCCACAGTTATCCCTACTGACAAATTTTGTAGCCTCTTTGAAAAGCTGCATTAGGCAACAAGTGTCCCTTATCAGCTACAGATTGCAGATTTCACAGTAACCATTGCTCCAGTTTGCTAGCTACATGACAAGATCAGTCATCATCACTTTATGCTGCATGTACAGAGGCCCCAACATATACAGCACCAAACTCAATTCGCCATTTGTGGAGCATGATTTACTATGCCAAAATATAATGCAAACAAAATTTTCCAATCATAGTCTCTCTTGACGATGCCCAGTTTTACTTGACGGGAGCCATCCAGTTTAAAATTTGATATTTGATGCACAGCAGAGACTCATTCGCTGAATGGATTTTGTACCCAAATTCTCAAGCTGTGATTTACATTGGCTGCACGGCAGCACTTTGCATTGCTTGAACAAAAAGAATGATTGTGATGGATGGATGCTTTGTTGTGCTTTGTTGCTGTTGAGAATTGGGTGTCTGTTGCTGAGGTTGCGGAGGAGGTATAGAAAGAGGTAGCTGGTGGTGGAAGCAGACATAGCAACCAGCTGAAGAGGCTTCACCACCGGTTGTAGTGGTGCCTCATTGCTGCTCAAAACATTCATCTAATGAGGCATAAGAGTGATCTATGGTCCCTGCTCATAGTTGCTGTTTTTCAGGTATTTATAGTGTAGTGCATTTTGGGACACAAAGACAAGTTGAGAGCACAGCCCACATGCTCGTGCAAGTGAGAGCACCAAGTAGGCACTTTTATTAGCAAGAAATAATGGCGGGCTGGGTATCTTCCAGCGAAGCTGGCAGCATTCCATCATTTATCGAAAGGTAGCCAGTATGACTGGGTTATACGCTAGCAACTTCATCAGCAACATAGTTGATTTGCACACAATTGTATGACTTTGAGCATATGCATGTTTCCTTGACTCGCAATTTGGGATGGATATCTGGTGATGCAACAAAGAAAGAGGAGGAGTACTCAGAGTGCAGGCTTTGCAGAATATACTTTCTACTGAATACATATCCTGTCCTATGTACAAGCTCAGACAAGAGTTGTGTGCTCCTGGCTTCTAAGCTGCACACTGTTCTGGGACCTAATGAGCGATTGGTGGGAGTCTCAGGACCATGACTGCCACTAATCTGCATTCAATTAACCCTTTCCCAACATATGACATACAGGTATGTGTCAGGGAGATCCTAAAGATATCCTATCACTACCACCACTTTGTCAGGGATCAGCACTGCCAATCGCACTGCTGTCATTAAATTATCAGGGACCACACTCCGCTTGCCAAATTTGCCACCAATTGTCAGGACAATCACACAATTGGCTGACTATTAACAGATGAGACAATGTCTACTAATGCTTCTATGCAGATTAGTGAATGTATAGTATTTATACATCCAATTCCATTCTTGACTAGCAACCATCTAGTGAGAATCCAACATGTGGGTATTTATACAGTATAGATTTCAGTAAGGTCATTCTAAGCTCTGCAATTATCAATGAAAAAAACTAGCTGCCACAGCAAATAGCTTATTACAGGCCACTTGCACACCCGTTACTGCTAACGTTGAACCTCATGAAGCTTCAGTTCAGTAGCTAATAGCGGCAGACTACATGGCTGCTATGTTTCCTGTGAGTCTGGGGGGCCTGGTGCCAGCGCCGGCTATGGGTCACACCTGCCCGACATTCAACTCTATCCACATCCTGGATGCAGATAAAGTAGAAAACAGTGATATAAGAGAGAACCATCAGCTGAAGGGTCATATCTTATAGGGTTTTAACCCCCTTTCCAACTTTGGGCGTAATAGTACGCCCACGTCGGAATGCCTCCCTTTGATGTGGGCTGAGCCCACATCTTTCCCTATTTTGAACAGCTGAAATGTGTCTCTAACAGTGGGGAATGGAATTGCAATCCACCCGCGGCTGTTAACTAATTAAATGACACTGTCAATCTCTGACAGTGGAATTTAATTTGCGCTTCCGGTAAGAATGGGTTGGCATGACAGCCAGAGGTCTCCAGCAGACCTCCATGGTTGTCCTAGCAAGTGAGCATTTCTGCTGCATACAGGCGATCTGATCATCACCTCTATGTAGCAGAGCCGATTAGACAACTGCAGCTTCTAGTCTTCGATGGAGACTATTGAAGCATAGCTCATACCACTTAGAAAATGTGCCGAATTCCTTAAGTGCTGTACACAACGCCAGCCTTTATTAAATGGACCCTTTGTATTATATCTTATTGAGAAATCTGCTTCTTTCTCCTCTTGAAATTATTATTAATCTCAAAATTGTCAATTTAAATGTAAAATCTGTCTTTACTGAATGCAGACTTTCCCATTACTGAGATTGGAGATGTCAGCTAGTGCTCATAAAGTTCTATGGGAACAGTATCTGTCTTTTCAGAAGAACTTGCAGCAAAATGTCTGTGTTGGCTCTACCTCCTTCCCTTCTCCATAAAATTTTAAAAGCACTGTCATTCTTTTCTCAGCAATGTGAAAATCTCTATTCCCTGAAACCAGATTTTACAGATTTTTCCCATTAATTAAAAGTGAAAAATAAGTCCAGGAGAAGAAAGAAGCAGACTTTTCTGATAAAATATACTACAAAGTTGCTTATTTTCACGTCTACTTTTAATTCATGAAATAAAAATGCAGTCATCACCCTGTGTAAAAGCAAGGCACTCCAACCTATGTAAAGATAACAAGTGCTGCTTGGCTGTACAGGTCATCTTTAAACTCAGTCAATTTTGCGCTTTTGCTTTTTTTCCTCCCTTTCTTCCATAAGTCATAAATTTTTATCAACATAGCTAGGGCTTGTTTTTGTGAGATTAGTTGTAGTTTTAGATTGCACCATTTATTTTACCTTTCAATGTACTAGAAAATGGGAAGAAAATTACAAGTGTGGTAAAATGGTAAAACATAGCAGTTTTTCCACAGTTTTTTTGTTTTATTTTTACAGCATTCACTGAGTCATAAAAATGACCTGTCAGCATAATTTTTTTAGCTTAGAATTATTATGGTGATACCAAATCTGTATACCTTAATTTGTTTCCTAATTCATGAGGTATAAAACCCCCCAAAAATTTTTCTGAGACCTGTAACTTTTAAACTTTTTAAAGTATGGCGCTATACAGGTTCTTATCTCTTGATTAGTGAATTAATATTTTTATTCACAAATTTTGGGATACATATATTTTGATCACACTTTTTAAAGTCGCAAAAATTAAAAATAGCAATTCTGGTGTTTCTGTCTTCTTTCCTATCTGCGCTTACTGTATAATAATAGAAAAAAGGAACAGCACAACACTTCACTTATCTCTGGGTGCAAAGCCTCCAGGAAGCCCGTCCACCGGCTATCCACAGTCCATAGATTCAAGCAAAAAACAGGCAGCACTCCACTGTATCTTGATCAACTGTGCAGAGTTTAATCAGACCCACATGTCTTTACGACGTTTCGGCTCCAAATGAGCCTTTCTCAAGCAGTGGGTAAACCATTCAAGTGCATTTATATACGTTTTGAGCCATAACCAGCCATACTCAGCCACTAGTGATACAGTACATGTGTTCATAGTTTATGTTTACATATCAACAGTACTCATTAATATCATAAAGTGCTACAGTGCGTTATACACTACCTCATTATGTGTTAGTGCTACCATGTGTCATGATCTTTATCACATTTCTCGCATATCTTACCCCCGGAGTTGTTTACTATTAATGGAAGATATCCTCATGAAGTTCGGCGTTCTGTAAGCACAACGGCGCATGTCCGCTACGTCACATCACTGTGCTAGACCGCGGACCAATCACCAGCATCAGCGCATGCGCAAAAGCGCTCTATATCGCCATCTTTGTAGTGGCATCTCATATCGGAAGGTCAATCCTTTACCATAAGAACGGCACTTGCGCATACTGCGCTACACGGCACCCAGCAAACACCCTTTGTTTGCCAACGCTAATTATGGCCTCTATGTAACCGTGGCAATCTTTTAGTGCAGTGATCTTATTATAACGCACAATATATCCTCATTTTGCAGAGCTTACTGCTATCTCTTTATATTTGTGCCATATAGACATTTTCAGCGCATATAACCGCCCTGACCCTCCGGACTAAACCTAATAACAGCCATAGTCCGGAGGTCATACAGCCACATAACTAGTTGCGACCTAATTCTCTCAGGTCAGCCCGCCCCAAGTTTAGACTGTAAAAAGCGATAGCACCTATGTCCCGGCATACAAGCTCTACTGAGGTAAAAATAGGAAGAGAAATAATATATAATATTTTAACTGCTTTTATTAATCAGTCCATGGTCCAACACAGTAAAGGACCAAAGAAAGGTTTATATATATAACAATTTTTAAAGGGAAATATTTGTCTTTATGTCCTCCATATACGTAAACTCCTCTCCGGCAGAATTCTACTCTTATCTGAGCATCAGGTGTAATCTAGATAAAATTAGAAAAATACATTTTTGTGAGTTACATAGTATTTTCTAAAATTAAAAACAAGTAATCACATTACTGAATCATTGGGACCTAAAATATTATACATCAGGATTCATGGATATTATTAAATAATTGTATGCATTTTGAAATCAGCATTAAGTCCTCCCGGTCTTAAGGTATTAAGTTCATATATCCACATTAATTCTCTTTTTTTAAGTATCAGCTCCCTATCACCTCCTCTTCTCTGTATCGGAACAGCATCAATAATTCTACATTTTAGATCCTTCTCGGTATGCTTACAATCAGCGAAGTGTTTAGGGACAGGAAGGTCCACTCTATTTTTTCTTATACTGTATCTATGCTGGTTCATTCTCGTTTTGAACTCGCAGGTCGTTTCTCCGACGTACCAAAGATTACATGGACACATGAGCACATATATAACATGGTCCGAGCTACAAGTAAGGAACTGTTTTATATCGTATACCTTTCCCGTTTTTGGATGTACAAATGTAGGTCCCTTGACCATATAAGTGCAATTAATGCAATTTAAACAGGGGAAGCATCCATTTCTTTTACTGCCTGTGAGATATCTCTGGGTACCTTTTCTTTTAGGACCAATATCGGATCATATTATCATATCTTTAATGTTCCTACTTCTCTTGTAAGAATATAGTGGTGGCATTTTAAATTCTGGTATATTTGGTAAACATCTCCCTAGCATAGTCCAGTGTTTTTGAATGATGTTAGCTATTTCTCTACTCTCTTCGGTGTATGTAGAGACAAAAGGAACCCTGTTCTGGATTTTTTTATTATTTCTTCCATGCGATTCTCTACAAATTAATTGTAGTCTATCTTTTTCCATCACCTCACTCTTTGTTTGTTCTAATAATCTCTTTGGGTATCCTCTGTTCAAGAATTTCTTGATTAGCTGATCTATTGTTGTATCAGCTGTATCATCTTTTCTGACTATACGCCTAACTCTGAGTAGTTGGCTAAGGGGAATAGATCTTTTCATTGAGCAAGGGTGTTGACTGTCATATAGAAGCAAATTATTCCTATCAGTATTTTTTACATAAAGTGTCGTAATAAGTTGACCATTTTTTTGCTCCACTAATACATCTAAAAATTGGATTTCAGTCCAAGACTTAACCAGAGTAAATTTAATTGTTTGATCTACTGTATTAAGGTATGTATGGAATTCATCTAATTCTATTTCTGTACCTGTCCATAGGAGGAAGACATTGTCTATGTATCTCCACCACTCCAGCACATACCGGAAGTGGTGGGACACATAGACGAGGTCCTCCTCCAGGACTTCCATAACCAGGTTAGCGTATGAGGGGGCCATATTGGCCCCCATAGCTGTACCCTGTTTTTGCGTATAAAACGCATCTCCAAACATAAAGTAATTACGATGGTTCTTTAAGACCTTGTATTGATTACCGCCTTCTTAATAAAATTACAGTCAAATTTTAGTATCCTTTGCCGCTGCTGTCTGATTTGTTTGCTCGTATTAAAGGGGCTAGTTGGTTCATCAAGATAGATCTTCGAGGGGCGTATAATCTTGTGCGTATTAAACAAGGCGATGAATGGAAAACAGCATTTAATACGCCAGAGGGCCATTTTGAGTACCTGGTTATGCCATTCGGGCTTTCCAATGCTCCATCAGTATTTCAGTCCTTTATGCATGACATCTTCTGAGAGTACCTGGATAAATTCCTGATTGTGTATTTGGATGATATTTTGGTCTTTTCGGATGATTGGGAGTCTCATGTGAAGCAGGTCAGAATGGTGTTCCAGGTCCTTCGTGCGAATTCCTTGTTTGTGAAGGGGTCAAAGTGTCTCTTTGGAGTTCAGAAGGTTTCATTTTTGGGGTTCATTTTTTCCCCTTCTACTATCGAGATGGACCCTGTTAAAGTCCAGGCCATTTACAATTGGACTCAGCCGACATCTGTGAAGAGCCTGCAAAAGTTCCTGGGCTTTGCTAATTTTTATCGGCGCTTCATCGCTAATTTTTCTAGTGTTGCTAAACCGTTGACTGATTTGACCAAGAAGGGTGCTGATGTGGTCAATTGGTCTTCTGCAGCTGTGGAGGCTTTTCAGGAGTTAAAGCGTCGTTTTTCTTCTGCCCCTGTGTTGTGCCAGCCAGATGTTTCGCTCCCGTTTCAGGTTGAGGTTGATGCTTCTGAGATTGGAGCAGGGGCTGTTTTGTCACAACGAAGTTCTGATGGCTCGGTGATGAAGCCATGTGCTTTCTTTTCTAGAAAGTTTTCGCCTGCTGAGCGTAATTATGATGTTGGTAATCGTGAGTTGTTGGCCATGAAGTGGGCATTCGAGGAGTGGCGTCATTGGCTTGAAGGAGCCAAGCATCGCAAGGTGGTCTTGACAGATCACAAGAATTTGACTTATCTTGAGTCTGCCAAATGGTTGAATCCGAGACAGGCTCGATGGTCATTATTTTTCTCCCGTTTTGATTTTGTGGTTTCGTACCTTCCGGGCTCTAAGAATGTGAAGGCTGATGCCCTGTCAAGGGGTTTTGTGCCTGACTCTCCGGGTGTTCCTGAGCCGGCGGGTATTCTCAAAGAGGGAGTAATTTTGTCTGCCATCTCCCCTGATTTGCGGCGGGTGCTGCAAAAATTTCAGGCTGATAGACCTGACCGTTGCCCAGCGGAGAAACTGTTTGTCCCTGATAGATGGACTAGTAGAGTTATCTTTGAGATTCATTGTTCAGTGTTGGCTGGACATCCTGGAATCTTTGGTACCAGAAATTTGGTGGCTAGATCCTTTTGGTGGCCGTCTTTGTCACGGGATGTGCGTTCTTTTGTGCAGTCCTGTGGGACTTGTGCTCGGGCTAAGCCCTGCTGTTCTCGTGCCAGTGGGTTGCTTTTGCCCTTGCCGGTCCCGAAGAGGCCCTGGACGCATACTTCTATGGATTTTATTTCGGATCTCCCCGTTTCTCAAAAGATGTCGGTCATTTGGGTGGTTTGTGATCGCTTTTCTAAAATGGTCCATTTGGTACCTTTGTCTAAATTGCCTTCCTCCTCTGATTTAGTGCCATTATTTTTCCAGCATGTGGTTCGCTTACATGGTATCCCGGAGAACATCGTTTCTGACAGAGGTTCCCAGTTTGTTTCGAGGTTTTGGCGATCCTTTTGTGCTAGGATGGGTATTGATTTGTCTTTTTCCTCGGCTTTCCATCCTCAGACAAATGGCCAAACCGAACGAACTAATCAGACTTTGGAAACATATCTGAGATGCTTTGTTTCTGCTGAGCAGGATGATTGGGTGTCCTTTTTGCCGTTGGCTGAGTTCGCCCTTAATAATCGGGCCAGCTCGGCTACTTTGGTTTCGCCGTTTTTCTGCAATTCTGGTTTCCATCCTCGTTTCTCTTCAGGGCAGGTTGAGTATTCGGACTGTCCTGGTGTAGATTCTGTGGTGGATAGGTTGCAGCAGATTTGGACTCATGTGGTGGACAATTTGACATTGTCCCAGGAGAAGGCTCAACGTTTCGCTAACCGCCGGCGCTGTGTGGGTCCCCGACTTCGCGTTGGGGATTTGGTTTGGTTGTCGTCTCGTTTTGTTCCTATGAAGGTTTCCTCTCCTAAGTTTAAGCCTCGTTTCATTGGTCCCTATAAGATTTCTGAGGTTATCAATCCTGTGTCATTTCGTTTGGCCCTTCCTGCTTCTTTTGCCATCCATAATGTGTTCCTTAGGTCGTTATTGCGGAGATACGTGGCGCCTGTGGTTCCATCCGTTGATCCTCCTGCCCCGGTATTGGTTGAGGGGGAGTTGGAGTATGTGGTGGAGAAGATTTTGGATTCTCGTATTTCGAGACGGAAACTCCAGTACCTGGTCAAGTGGAAGGGTTATGGTCAGGAAGATAATTCCTGGGTTTTTGCCTCTGATGTTCATGCTGCCGATCTGGTTCGTGCCTTTCATTTGGCTCATCCTGGTCGGCCTGGGGGCTCTGGTGAGGGTTCGGTGACCCCTCCTCAAGGGGGGGTACTGTTGTGAATTCTGTTGTCGGGCTCCCTCCTGTGGTCATGAATGGTACTTCGGCTGGTTCTGTCCATGGACTTCCTCTGGTGGGTGTTTCTGAGTTTCCTTCCTCAGGTGACGAGGTTAATTCGTTAGCTGGCTGCTCTATTTAACTCCACTTAGATCTTTGCTCCATGCCACCTGTCAATGTTCCAGTATTGGTCTAGTTCACTCCTGGATCGTTCTTGTGACCTGTCTTCCCAACAGAAGCTAAGTCCTGTTTGTTTTTCTTTGGTTTGCTATTTTTCTGTCCAGCTTGCTATTTTTATTGCTGTCTTGCTTGCTGGAAGCTCTGGGACGCAGAGGGAGCGCCTCCGCACCGTGAGTCGGTGCAGAGGGTCTTTTTGCGCCCTCTGCATGGTCTTTTTGTAGGTTTTTGTGCTGACCGCACAGCAACCTTAACTATCCTCGGTCTGTTCAGTTAGTCGGGCCTCACTTTGCTAAATCTATTTCATCTCTGTGTTTGTATTTTCATCTTTACTCACAGTCATTATATGTGGGGGGCTGCCTATTCCTTTGGGGAATTTCTCTGAGGCAAGGTAGGCTTTATTTTTCTATCTTTAGGGCTAGCTAGTTCCTTAGGCTGTGCCGAGTTGCATAGGGAGCGTTAGGCGCAATCCACAGCTATTTCTAGTGTGTGTGATAGGATTAGGGATTGCGGTCAGCAGAGTTCCCACGTCCCAGAGCTCGTCCTTAATATCAGTAACTATCAGGTCATTCCGTGTGCTCTTAACCTCCAGGTCCATTATTGTCCTGACCACCAGGTCATAACACACCACCACACGATCGGTCATCCGGGAACCAGCCATTCCCATCTAAACAGGTCACATTTTCTGGAATGACTACCACCGCTATCATGACTTCAGCATGTGGAGCCCTGTCGTTTCTCTCTGTCAGTACCTCTGATAGCACAGCGTCATACTCCGCTCTAAGCGCTTGTTACTGTCCATGACATGTCACAGTCACCCCCAGGGCCAGTCTCACCCCCCACAACATGGTGAACCTTCCCGCTGCTCCCTAACTGGGTGTCAGCTTCAGGGGCTTTATTAACCACGTCACTTACAGTCTTCTTGGGGTACACATCAGGTGACATGTCCGTAAGTTGGGCAGATGATCCCTCCCCACTGGTCAACCCGACATTTGACCCTTCAACTTTGGGAGGAACACATGTTTTAAGGTACGCAACCCCACCAGCTAAGAGCCCTCCATTCACCTGTTGTAAAGAGGCTCCCTTCTCCCACAAGTCTGTGAAGAACTTAGAGTCCCAGCCAATTATCACCTGGCAGGGTAAGGTTGAGACTACAGCCACATCATGGATTGCACGGTCCTTGGCCGTCCCTAGGACCACCCTGACTACTGGAAAACGCTTAGTGTGCCCATGGATGCAGGTGACCTTGATTTTCCTACCGGGTATTTCAAGTCCCTCAGGTGCAACCCTCAGTAGAGTCACTAGGCCACCAGAATCGACCAGTCCATACATTTCCATCTCATGCATCCGCAGGTAACACCCCTGTAAACTTTCACCAAGTGGATAGTTCACACAACATACCAGACACACATAACTCACAAGCCCCGGGCACCAATTTGTCTGCGGAACCTCTTTGGGATGCTCCTGCCCCCTTTTGGGAAACCACCATTTCCCGAGATTCCACCTCTTTTTTGGCGACTACCCTTCTTTGGGTTACCGCCCCCATTTGGGACTCCACCCCCTTTTGGGCAATCATCCCCATTTGGGTCATCACCCACTTTTATGGACACTACCCCTTTTAGGGACACCACCCTTTCCCTGGGGTACACCCCATTGACTTCCCCACAGCACTCAGGCCCCAGTTCGCACAGTATACCCCTATGTCTCTGGGCTTGTACTGGCCCTTTAAGAGTCTGCACGACTTATAAAGGAAGAAAATGTCCCTTCATCAGCTCCTGCTGGTACTGCCGCAGCTCCCGCTGCAGTCACATACAACCGACACCTCCGGGTGCTCATCACAAGTCGCTGCTGCAACCATGGCTACACTCCACAAGGCTCTACCGCAGACTTCATGGAGCCGCTGATCCACAGCAAGCCGCTTGTCACCTTTGTGACCCCGCCGAGCCACAGCAATTAACTCCACATGTGCGTCCTGGATCGTTGCCCGCTTCGAGCACCATATGTAAGATTGCACTTACTTGCAGGTTGGGGAATACTCGCTTGGCAGCGACAAAACACACAGCAATACGTTTTCTCCTCAAAGACTCAACTGGGTTTATTACTCCATAAACCCCAGTGGCAGAAAACACAAAACAACAATCTTCATATCACGGCAAATCAAAGTAACAATGTTCACAGCGTCACTCTGTTCCATCAGGACGGTGACCATACACTCTTGGTCGTGTCCAATATTCCGGCTCGCTCTGGAGCCAAACACACAGTCTGGTATTACCTGCTCGTCAGTGCTGCAGGTTTTCCACTGGCAGTACCACACGGGACCTGTTTCTGGCTCTGCAGATCCCTGTCCTCACCTCGTGCTGTTCAGGGATCCAGTCCTCCTCCCAGGACATCCCAACATCCAGGTTACTCAGGATCACACAGATGGCCTGTCCGGGTACTATTCAGGACGTCTATCCCCGGCTGGGACCATCCAATACCCAGGCCAACAGTAGCAAAGTCTCACCACGTGCTCTTCAGGTCTAGCACACCCAACACCGAGGTTTCTCTCAGGACCTTGCACCTGTACCATCCAGGTCTGCACACTCAGACCACACAGGACCCCTCTGCAGTGTCCAGCCTGGACACATGGAAGTGTGTCCACACTTGCAGACTCCCAAACACTCACACCATGTGCTACAATATATATATTGTAAATCTGCAAATCTCTTCACTGGCTCCCATTCCCTCAGCGTATCCAGTTCAAATTACTAATACTGACCTAGAAAGCCATCCACAACCTGTCTCCTCCATATATCTCTGAACTAATCTCCCGATATCTTCCCTCACGTGATCTCTGGTCCTCCCAAGACCTCCTTCTCTCCTCCACACTTATTCGCTCCTCATCCAATCGCCTCCAAGACTTCTCCCGAATATCCCCCATCCTCTGGAACTCTCTGCCCCAACACGTCCGACTATCAACCACAGTCGGATCCTTCAGACGGAACCTGAACACTCATCTCTTCAGGAAAGCCTACAGCCTGCACTGACACCGCTGCCGCCTCATCACTATCGAAGCTACCGCCTCACCAACACCGGAGCTCCTTCAACCCTCAACCTACTGTCTCCTTCCCCATAATCCTGTAGAATGTAAGCCCGCAAGGGCAGGGTCCTCGCCCCTCTGTATCAGTCCGTCATTGTTAGTTTGTTTACTGTATGTGATATCTGTAACTTGTATGTAACCCCTTCTCATGTACAGCACCATGGAATCAATGGTGCTATATAAATAAATAATAATAATAATATTAATATATATATATATATATATATAAAAATGAAACCCGACTTTGGAGTAAAGATCGCCGACCGCCAACCCGATCCCACAGTGGGATCCCCGACTTTGCTAAAAGTCGGCGACTGTTGAAAATTGCCAATCTGTTTCGCTCAACCCTAGTGGTGAGCACTTTGAGCGCCCAAGTGCTTCACAGAAGTTTCTAATGCATAGCTGTGAAAGTAAAAAATCATTTTTTTTCCCACAAAAATGATTTTTAGCCCCCAACTTTTTATTTTCCCAAGGGTAACAGGAGAAATTGGACCCCAAAAGTTGTTGATCAATTTGTCTTGAGTACGCTGATGTCCAATATGTGGGAGTAAACCACTATTTGGGCGCACGACAGAGCTCAGAAGGGAGGGGGCACAATTAGACTTTTTGAATGCAAAATTGTCTGGAATTAATGGTGGAGTCATGTCACGTTTGGAGACTCTCGACGTACCTAAACAGTGGAAACCCCCTAATTCTAACTTCAACCCTAACCCCAACACACCCCTAACCCTAATCCCAACCCTAAACATAATCCTAATCACAACCCTAATCCCAACACACCCCTAACCCTATCCCAACACCAACCCTAATCCCAACCCTAACCCCAACACACCTCTAACCCTAATCCGAAACCTAACCATAACCCTAATCAAAACCCTAACCCCAACACGCCCTTAACCCTAATCGAAACCCTAACTATAACCCTAACCACAAACCTAACCCTAATCCCAACACACGCCTAACCCTAATTCCAACCCTAACCCTAATCCCAAACCTAACCCTAATACCAACCCATATCCCAACCCTAACCCTAATCTCAGCTCTAACCCTAATCCAAACCCTAATCCCAACCCTAACCCTAATCCCAAGTCTAACCCTAGCTTTAGCCCTAATCATGACTCTAACTTTAGCCCCAATCCTAACCCTAGCCCAACTCACTTTAGCTCAACTCTAACCCTAATGGGTAAATGGAAATAAATACATTTTCTTTATTTTATTATTTTTCCCTAACTAAGGAGGTGATAAAGGGGGGGTTTATTTACTATTTTTTTTATTTTTATCACTGTGATAGGGTCTATCACAGTGAGGAAAATGAACAAATAGGAAATTCTTCCCATTGTTGCCGGATGTTGACCGGCAGATCTCAGCCGGCACACTGCGCATGCACCCGCCATTTTCTTCCCGGAAAAAGATGATGGCACCCATAAGGGGAAGCAGGAGGACTGAGGTAAAACCGACCCGAATCGTGTTCTTTGGGGTCTCGGCTACCCCTGGCAGCCGAGACCCCGAGATCGTCCAAGTGCCAGCGGCCGCACTGCGCATGCGCATGCCATTTTCTTCCCGGGAGAAGATTTAGTTCCCTCTTCTCCCCAACCCCTTTAAGTATGTATAATATGATGTGTATTTGATTAGTGTGTTTGTATACAGTGGTACTGCTACAAAATAAAGTGTATTGTCACCGTGTACAAGAGTACTGCTACACACTGCATGTGTATTGCTCTATAAATATATATATATGTGTTTGCATTCATACTTTGTGATAGGGAAAGTTTGTCCCCAGGATTAGTATAGGGATAGGGGCATAGTGTCCATAGTTGGCCATTAGAGGGGGGAACTGTAACATCTAGTTACAGTAGGAGGGGCACAGTGCATAAGTATAGTGTAGCATCCTGCTTGCAGTTAGTTGGAGTCAGGGCCTGAGCGCCCCTGCAGCTCACAGGTCTGCCCAGCCAGAAGTTGCTGTGCCCAGCTTTTAAGAAGGAGCCCAGCATAGAACAGTTACAATGAAAGGAATCCACTAGGAGGAAAAGAGAACAGAAGTGCTGCTGATGCAGCTAAAGGAAATCTGTCCTATAGAGCAAGAAGACAGGTCAGCACGGTCACTACAAACAAGATGTGGCAGATCTTTGCCTGGGCGGCAGTACTTAGAACCACGGCAACACGGTATAGGACTACCCCATGCGAGGCAAAAATTCCAGACAGAATCGATTCCGCGGGACCAACAAAAGCAGTCCGACCTGGGGCGGAATGCAAAGAAGAAAATGACAGAGCTGGGACAGAGAAGAATGTGTTGTATGCATTACCCAAAGTGCCTGTAATTGATCAAGCTGTGTTAAGTAAAGAAGTTATCGTTGAAGTTACCCATGGCCAGCCCTGTTATGAGTCTTCAAGGGGAGGTGTGTGGGTGTAACTTAGGTGCTGGAAGATGCATTGCTGTGTAGGCTTCATCTACATTAACCAGATAGTTTTCAATCGGATTGTTTCTATCCACTAAGCTCAGAAGGCATTGCAGAAACATCAGATTTAGTTATTTTCTTTTGTTTGTCCTTTATTTATGTAATTGTATAAGCGGTACTGTTTTGCCCCCTCTGTGTCCAGTCAGCTGATAAACGATTGGTGGTGGCATTGAGTGGTTAGTTTTGCTACTGAGAAGCTGGCAGTGACCGTACCGGGGTATATACATATATTCCATGCATTGGAATCAGAGGTGTTTATACCATACGTTCACTGTTAGTTCTCCAATAACTGGCCTACTAGTGCAAACAGCCTGTGGCCTCCTCTGTGGATCATCAGTCCATTGCAGAATTGTCATGAGGATAGGGGGCAGCAGGGGTATGTTCCAACGGTCAGTAAATGCTGCGGGTCAGACGCTGCATACACCTGCAGCCTTCAGATGTTACAACATAGTGGATCACCCACAGAGACAGACATGCGGTGCATCTTTCCAGACTGCAGCATGTCCACTTATCTTGTGGAGGCGTGAGCCTCCGCCAGATAGATGTCACCCGTACAATGTATTGGACGTGTTGATTCCACACGGTTCAATAAACACATGCGGAATCACCTACGTTCAAAAGCCAGCAGCACTTTGGACACAGCGGACATGTGCTGCATTCAAATAGCTGCTGATTCCTGACCGTGGACACATACCCTAACACTAAGAATTGCTGTCTGTAATGAGGATTAAACCTTCTTTCCTCTAGACGCAGAGGATGCCCTTTATCATCGTTGCAGGCCTAGGTGTAAAAAAGATCATTAAAAAAATCTCTGTACTGTCCCATCTTATATTTTTTAAATGCAATAGGATCATTCCTAAGCCTGTTTTTTTCAAACCTAGTGACCCCAAATTTAATAACCTGTCTTGATATTGCAGTTCACCGTTTCCTTCACTAACCCTAATTCCTTTCCTATGTCCCCACAATAGTTAAGCTATTTCTTTATTATACCCTGGATCCATAAATGTTACCGATTATTCTAAGTGTGGCCTCACTAATGAATAATATAGAGGCAAAACTGCAGTATAATCTTGTCATGGGCATCTATGCCTCTTTTAATGCAACCCATGACTTATTTACGCTTACAGCAGTTGCCTGGCATTGGTTATTAAAGTTGCTTTTTCCGTCCACCCAAAATGCTCAAATCTTTTTCTGTGACAGTTATACCCAATGTTTTAGCATTTTGTAAATAATTGTTCATTTCATTTCCTCGGCCCAAGTAAATGGCCTTACATTTATCTACATTAAATTCAAGTTGCTATTTCTCAGCCAAAGCCTCCAGCTTAGATAAATCCCCCTATAAATGTTAAATTATTCTCTTCTGCGTTGATTAACCTGCACAGTTTAGTATCATCTGAAAACATTGAAAATTTTTGAAAATTCACTTTATATTCCTTTAATAAATATGATAAAAAGAAGAGCGCCCAATATTGACCCATATGGTACTCAATCGGAGTGTGTTCCACTATAATATCCATGCTCTGTTTTCTACCACTGAGCCAGTTGTTAATCCAATTACTAGTCTCACTACTCTCATTTTAAGTACCACCCTTTTATATGAAGCTGTATCAAACTCCTTAAAAAAGTTCAGATAGAGGACATCCAAAGCCTTACCATGGTCCAGTCTGAAACTTATTTCCTCTTAGAGACAGACCAGATTAGGCTAGGTTCACATTTGCGGTTGAGTCCGCAGCGTATCGTCCGCAACCGCAAACGCTTGCAAAAACGCATGCAAATGCATGATAACGCATCAGCTAACACATGACGATGAAAAAGAACGCAACGTTTGCATGCGTTTTTGCTTGCGTTAGCATTTTTTTATGCGCATGCGTTTGATAGGAAAATATTTTTCAAGAATTTCCTTGAAACAAGACACGTCAAATGGGCGTGTCTCATCGAATTTCTGTATATAGACCCTTGTACAGAGGAAATCCCCAGATTTTGCTCCTGTATCCTGCATCAAGAAGGATCTTTGCATGGAGAGTTTCTATCGGAATCTGGATTTGGATGTCAACTTGTTTCTTCCTTTGCATTTGCTTGTGAGCAACAATGGAAAAGAGAAAAACAGAGAAGACTGTTATGATCAGGTGGCCTTGGAGCAGCATGAAATGACCTTCGCTGGAGCAGTGGTAACTTTACTGACCGCAACCCCTGATCCTATCACCGCAACTAGAAGTAGCCGTGGGGTGTGCCTAACCAGACCTAGACACCTCGACACAGCCTAAGGACTAAATATCCCTAAAGATGGAAATAGGAAAACTCTCTTGCCTCAGAGTAGACCCCCAAAGGATAGGTAGCACCCCACAAATAATGACTGTGAGTAGGAGAGGAAAAGACACACGCAGACAGAAAACAGGGATAAGCAAAGGAGGCCACTTCTACCTAGATAGGAAAGGATAGAACAGGATACTATGCGGTCAGCATAAAACACTACAAAATATCCACAGCAGAAAATTACAAAAACTCCAGCACCTAACTAAAGATGTGGAGAGTATATCTGCGACTCCAGCGAGTCCAACTAGACTGAGAAAAACATCAGGCACAGTCTAGCAGGAACAAAATAGAAACAAGATAAGTACAGAAAATAAACACACAGCAGTGTGTCTAAAAAAATGAAGAAAACATTTAACTTAGCTGAATTGGCAGCAAGCAGGAGGGGCCAGGCAGAGGACCAACACTTCCAAAGGAACATTGACTACTGGCAAGGACTAATGAGTCCTGCACAGCTAAATACCCCAGTCCGAATTGCAATTAGCAGAAACACCTGTCCAAGACTGCTGCTCAGGAATAACTACATTACCATGAACAACCACCGGAGGGAGCCCAAGAGCAGAATTCACAACAATACCCCCCCTTGAGGAGGGGTCACCGAACCCTCACCAGATCCCCCAGGCCCGTCAGGACGAGCAAGATGAAAGGCACGAACCAAATCAGCGGCATGGACATCAGAGGCCGAAACCCAAGAATTATCCTCCTGGCGATAACCCTTCTATTTGACAAGGTACTGAAGCTTCCGCCTCGAAAAACAAGAATCCAAAATCTTCTCAACCACATATTCCAACTCCCCATCGACCAACACAGGGGCCGGAGGATCAACAGAGGGAACAACGGGCTCCACATATTTCCGCAACAAAGATCTATGGAAGACATTATGGATAGCAAAAGAGGCCGGAAGCGCCAGACGAAAAGACACCGGATTAATAATCTCAGAAATCCTATAAGGACCAATAAACCGAGGCTTAAACTTAGGAGAAGAAACCTTCATAGGAACATGACGGTAAGATAACCAAACCAAATCCCCAGCCCGAAGCCGTGAACCAACACAGCGACATCGGTTAGCAAAACGTTGAGCCTCCTCCTGAGACAACACCAAATTGTCCACTACCTGAGCCCAAATCTGCTGCAACCTGTCAACCACAGAATCCACACCAGGAAAGTCAGAAGACTCAACCTGCCCAGAAGAAAAACGAGGATGAAAACCAAAATTACAAAAAAAAAGGCGAAACCAAAGTAGCCAAACTAGCCCGATTATTAAGGGCAAACTCGGCCAATGGCAAAAAAGCCACCCAATCATCCTGATCAGCAGACACAAAGCATCTCAAATAAGTCTCCAAAGTCTGATTAGTACGCTCGGTCTGGCCATTTGTCTGAGGATGAAATGCAGAAGAAAAAGACAAATCAATGCCCAGCCTAGCACAAAAGGCCCGCCAAAACCTAGAAACAAACTGGGAACCTTTGTCGGACACAATATTCTCAGGAATACCATGCAGACGAACCACATGCTGAAAAAACAATGGAACCAAATCAGAAGAAGAAAGCAATTTAGGCAAAGGCACCAAATGAACCATCTTAGAGAATCGGTCACAAACAACCCAGATAACCGACATCCTCTGGGAAACAGGAAGATCGGAAATAAAATCCAAAGAAATATGTGTCTAGGGCCTTTGAGGGACCGGCAATGGCAAAAGCAACCCACTAGCACGGGAGCAACAAGGCTTGGCCCGCGCACAAGTCCCACAGGACTGCACAAAAGACCGCACATCATGCGATAAAGAAGGCCACCAAAATGACCTACCAACCAAGTCTCTGGTACCAAAAATGCCAGGATGACCAGCCAACACAGAACAGTGAACCTCAGAAATCACTCTACTAGTCCATCTGTCAGGAACAAACAGCTTCCCCACAGGACAACGATCAGGTTTATCAGCCTGAAATTTCTGAAGAACCCGTCGTAAATCAGGAGAAACGGCAGAAAGGACCACCCCTTCCTTCAAAATACCGACTGGTTCCAAGACCTCAGGAGAATCAGGCAAAAAACTCCTAGAGAGGGCATCAGCCTTAATATTCTTAGAACCCGGAAGGTACGAGACCACGAAATCAAAATGAGAAAAAAACAAGGACCATCAAGCCTGTCTAGGATTCAACCGTTTGGCAGACTCGAGGTAAATCAGATTCTTATGATCTGTCAAGACCACAATACGGTGCTTAGCTCCCTCAAGCCAATGTCGCCACTCCTCAAACGCCCACTTCATAGCCAACAAGGTCTTCTCAGCTTGATCCACCGAATTAGGTTAATCAAACAGTAATCCTAACGCCTGAAAGAAGGAGTCTACATTAAGCAAAGCAGGATCCCTAGATTCCAGGTAAAATGCCCAATCCTGTGGATTACCACGCAGCAGGGAAATTATGATTTTAACTTGTTGAATGGAATCACCGGAGGATCGAGGTTTCAATGCAAAAAACAGTTTACAGTTGTTTTTAAAACTCAAAAATTTGGACCTGTCACCAAAAAACAAATCAGGAGTAGGTATCTTTGGTTCTAAAGCAGGAGTCTGAACAATGTAATCAGAAATATCCTGTACTCTAGCAGCAAGCTGGTCTACACGAGAAGCTAATTCCTGAACACTCATGCTAGCACAAGGCTCTTCAGCCACCCAGAGATAAAGAGGGAGGATAAGACAAAACAGACTGAAGAAAAAAAAATGGCTCAAGATCTTTCCTCCCTTCTTCTGAGATGCAATTAACTCATTGTTGTCCAGTAGTACTGTTATGATCAGGTGGCCTTGGAGCAGCATGAAATGACCTTCGCTGGAGCAGTGGTAACTTTACTGACCGCAACCCCTGATCCTATCACCGCAACTAGAAGTAGCCGTGGGGTGTGCCTAACCAGACCTAGACACCTCGACACAGCCTAAGGCTTGGTTCCCATTGCGTTAATGGGAAAGCGCTAACGGACAGTGTTGCACGGCGAAATTAATGCCGTGCAACGCGTCCGTTAGCACGCCCATTCACGGCAATGGGAACGCGCAGCACTAGCGCGTGCCATGTTCGACACGCGCTAGCGATGCGCCGGTGTTTCCTGGCGCGCCGTGGACGCTGCTTGCAGCGTCCGAGGCGCGCCCGCGGTCCGTTCCCTGCTCTCGCAGATCGGGGATCTGCGAGAGCAGGGACGTTACCGCGACCCCGGGACGCGGCCCCATTAAAAACATTACGTTAGCGCAACCCGCTAGCGCTAAACGGGTTGCACTAACGCAATGTGACCCTAGCCTAAGGACTAAATATCCCTAAAGATGGAAATAGGAAAAATCTCTTGCCTCAGAGTAGACCCCCAAAGGATAGGTAGCCCCCCACAAATAATGACTGTGAGTAGGAGAGGAAAAGACACACAGACAGAAAACAGGGATAAGCAAAGGAGGCCACTTCTACCTAGATAGGAAAGGATAGAACAGGATACTATGCGGTCAGCATAAAACACTACAAAATATCCACAGCAGAAAAATACAAAAACTCCACCACCTAACTAAAGATGTGGAGAGTATATATGCGACTCCAGTGAGTCCAACTAGACTGAGAAAACATCAGGCACAGTCTAGCAGGAACAAAATAGAAACAAGATAAGTCCAGAAAATAAACACACAGCAGTGTGTCTAAAAAAATGAAGAAAACACTTAACTTAGCTGAATTGGCAGCAAGCAGGAGGGGCCAGGCAGAGGACCAACACTTCCAAAGGAACATTGACTACTGGCAAGGACTAATGAGTCCTGCACAGCTAAATACCCCAGTCCGAATTGCAATTAGCAGAAACACCTGTCCAAGACTGCTGCTCAGGAATAACTGCATTACCATCAACAACCACCGGAGGGAGCCCAAGAGCAGAATTCACAACAGAAGACGGCGTTGGTGCTTTTGGCAGCACCTGATTCTTGATCTCCGACAGAGTCGTGGAGCCTACCACTCCTTATTCAGTGAGCTCCGTGAAAACCATGTCCTTTTCTTTTTTTTCCTCTTTCTTTGTTTTACAAAACCCCAGTCATAAATATTATTGTTCTGAATTTTTTTTTCTTTCATCGCTCCATTTCCAGTTCCTGATAGGAATTTCCATACTATCTGGGATTGTCGCAGACAGCTGCTGGGCTTTGTGGGATGTTCTCCATGAGGAATTTATCCCCCTACCCACCAGGGAAATCTGGCAGGAAAATGCCGATAAATACTGGCAAATTTGTAATTTCCCCAACTCTTTGGGAGCAGTGGAAGGAAAACATATTAGAATTACGAAACCGGCTGGAACTGGATCCGAGTACTTTAATTATAAAAAATATTTTCCCTAGTGCTCATGGCAATTGCAGCTGCGGACAGAAGTTTTGTCACTGTGGACATTGGATCATTTGGCCGTGGTAATGACTCCCAGACATTTAAAAACTCGGACATGGGCCAACGGTTGTATGGCAATCAACACTCAAGGCCCGCCAATGCCATTTGTTGTGGTTGGGGATGAGGTCTTTTTCATGTGTGGAAACCTCCTTAAACCATACTCCAGTCGGGACGTGACACACACAAAAAGGATTTTTAATTACAGACTGACCAGGGCACGAAGAACAGTTAAGTGTGCCTTTGGTATCCTCGTCTCGAAATGGCACATTTTAAGGACAGCTATTAATCTCAAAATTGAGACAGTCGATGAGGTTTTCAAGGTGTGTGCAGTTCTGCACAACTACATAATGGCTAAAGAACGACCCAACATTGAACTTGATGAACCTGTAAGTAACCCATTGCCAGATTACCATCATCACCCATCACCCTCTCAGGACAACAGTTGAAGTTGCCCAAATGAGGGATACATTTGCGTGCTACTTTGTTTCTGAGAGTGGACGTCTGTCTTGGCAAGATGAAATTGTATAGTGCTCTTGTAATGTTGTGTAATATTATGTACCTGTAATTATTAAAATGTACCTTTAATGTTTGCTGACAATAAAACACCTCTAGATAAACACCTGTTCTAAGTGCCCTCTATATTACAATTTTTTTTTTAAAAGTTTAATATGGTGATCACTCGCTGTATCATACAGATTGCATGAGACAGGGATTGGATTATAACCAAATTGGGTTATGTAACCCATGATTTACACTGCACCTCTTCTCTCTGAGGTCAGTGCTATGGAAGGTGACGTTGCATTAGCTCCATCGTCTCTTCAGTCTGCATTTCTATAGTTCTATATATTAATGCAGACTGAAGAGATGATGGAGCTAATCCACCTCATATCTTTACTGACCTGCCCGTGTGTCTGAACTAGTGCACTCAGGATGCAGAAAACACAGCATCCTGAGTGCACTACTGCTGACACCTGGGCAGGTGAGCATTGTTGATGCTTGACCTTTTTTTCTGTAATAATATATATTTTGGGAGGATTTTCAGTCCTCTTTGTGTTTTTGCTACCTCCTAGCTCCATGACAGACACAAGAAGCAAAGCTGCGTGTAAAGCAAATAATGAAGAGGGGCAGCAGATTGTGTGTCATGGAGCTATGAGGTGGCAAAAACACAGTGTGTGTACACGGCGACATGTGTGTTGACAGTGCACAGTGTGTGTTGCCGACGGCGAAAGAGACAAAGAACAAGCAGTGACTGGGGAAAAACACCACAAATTAAAAAAAAATTAACTTTTACCAAACAATGAGTGAGAAATATTATGGACCTGGTGGGTGTGGAGCTGGGAGGATTGGCTACGGGTGGACGATGAAGGGGTTCCAGGGGAAGGGCTAACTAAACTTGTGGGGTCCGGGAGGTCAATAATGGAAGTAGACACATTAGGAGTGGAAGCATGGGATGGGAGAGACACATTGGAAGGGAGAGAAAAACTGGACAACACAGACACATTGGTAGGTGAGGGTGGCGGCAGTACGACACTTCTGGTGGCACGACTCTTTTTTGCTTTCTGTCTCATCTTAGGCAGCTGCCTTCTTTTTTTTGTGTCTCCTTGGGAGGCTGGGAGTGGTGGGGTCAGCTGGGTGTCCAGAATGTGGACCCAGCCTGGTGGTGGCGGTGGACAGCCATGCAGGATCTGGAGGCGGCCAGCGGTGGTGGCGGTGGACAGCCGTGCAGGATCTGGAGGCGGCCTAGTGCTGATGGCAGTGGAAAGCCCTGCAGGAGCAGGATTTGGCATGGTGGTGATGGAGTGGCTTTCAGCAGCACCCGGCATGGTGGTGGCGGTGTAATGGTGTGTGGCAGGACTGGGCATGGTGGTGGCCGTACAGTGGTATGCAGCGGAACTCGGTATTGAGGTTAAGTGTGTAATTTGTGGCACAGATGGAAATACCACCTGTGGCTGCTGTAAGTACCGAGTCTGCTCCATTCCCTGAACATCACATTGTGCTGGAGTTCAGGCATAAGGTGTTCCGACATGCCCCGCTCTATTTTATTTAAAAAAATGGTGTGCTGGTCTCTGGAGGTCAGCTTCCAGATGGTTAAGGTGTTGGTTGACATCCTGGAAAAGTGTGTTAACATGTGTCAGACTACTTTCCAGTCTATCTCCCAGCACCTTCAGGCCATTCTGGAAGACCGAGCTCAAGTGAATAAACTCGTGCATGAATGACCTGTCCGAGGCCGTCTGCCGCTGGTGGAAAAAGCCCCCCCAAAAAAAGAGGCCGAGGACTGTGACAGTTAAACACCTGAAGGACCAGCTGCCTGTTCTCCACACTGACGCCGGACCACTTGCTGCTTCGCTGGTGGATGACTGGGACTGGTCCGTGGCTGTTCAATGAGGGACCGCTCCAGAGGACAATCCAGGTTCCTGAGTGCTGCTCCAGGTTCTGTGAAAAGAAAAGTAAAACATTACTACCAAAAAATAACAATTGTGAAAGCGCCAACTCTTGTGGAATAGAATAATAGAAGAGTGGTGGTGGTGGGAGACTCACTACTGAGAGGCACAGAAGCAGCCATCTGCAGACCGGACATAACTGCAAGAGAAGTATGCTGCCTTCCAGGTGCGATGATCAAGGATGTGACCGATAGGATACCAAAGCTCTTCAACTCCAAGGACGTCCACCCATTTCTTCTGATACATGTTGGCACCAATGACACGGCAAGGAAGGACCTACCGACAATCTGCAAAGACTTTGAAGAGTTGGGGAAGAAAGTAAAGGAACTGGATGCACAGGTAGTTTTTTCTTCTATCCTTCCAGTAGACGGGCATGGCACCAGGAGATGGAACAGGATCCTTGATGCAAACAACTGGCTAAGACGATGGTGCAGACAACAAGGATTCGGATTCCTGGACCACGGTGTGAATTACTTGTACGATGGACTCCTCGCCAGAGACGGACTACACCTCAACAAACCTGGGAAACACACATTCGCCAGAAGACTCGCTACACTCATCAGGAGGGCGTTAAACTAGAAGAAGAGGGGACGGGAAGAAAAACATTAGACTTGAACAAAGAAGATCCAGGAAAACATACTCAGAAGGGAGGTAAGAACATTTCTAAAACAATCCACAGCGAGGAGATTGGAACAAAACAAAATTCTCTAAACTGCATGCTCGCAAACGCCAGAAGCCTGACAAACAAGATGGAAGAACTAGAAGCAGAAATATCTACAGGTAACTTTGACATAGTGGGAATAACCGAGACATGGTTAGATGAAAGCTATGACTGGGCAGTTAACTTACAGGGTTACAGTCTGTTTAGAAAGGATCGTAAAAATCGGAGAGGAGGAGGGGTTTGTCTCTATGTAAAGTCTTGTCTAAAGTCCACTTTAAGGGAGGATATTAGCGAAGGAAATGAGGATGTCGAGTCCATATGGGTCGAAATTCATGGAGGGAAAAATGGTAACAAAATTCTCATTGGGGTCTGTTACAAACCCCCAAATATAACAGAAACCATGGAAAGTCTACTTCTAAAGCAGATAGATGAAGCTGCAACCCATAATGAGGTCCTGGTTATGGGGGACTTTAACTACCCGGATATTAACTGGGAAACAGAAACCTGTGAAACCCATAAAGGCAACAGGTTTCTGCTAATAACCAAGAAAAATTATCTTTCACAATTGGTGCAGAATCCAACCAGAGGAGCAGCACTTTTAGACCTAATACTATCTAATAGACCTGACAGAATAACAAATCTGCAGGTGGTCGGGCATCTAGGAAATAGCGACCACAATATTGTACAGTTTCACCTGTCTTTCACTAGGGGGACTTGTCAGGGAGTCACAAAAACACTGAACTTTAGGAAGGCAAAGTTTGACCAGCTTAGAGATGCCCTTAATCTGGTAGACTGGGACAATATCCTCAGAAATAAGAATACAGATAATAAATGGGAAATGTTTAAGAACATCCTAAATAGGCAGTGTAAGCGGTTTATACCTTGTGGGAATAAAAGGACTAGAAATAGGAAAAACCCAATGTGGCTAAACAAAGAAGTAAGACAGGCAATTAACAATAAAAAGAAAGCATTTGCACTACTAAAGCAGGATGGCACCATTGAAGCTCTAAAAAACTATAGGGAGAAAAATACTTTATCTAAAAAACTAATTAAAGCTGCCAAAAAGGAAACAGAGAAGCACATTGCTAAGGAGAGTAAAACTAATCCCAAACTGTTCTTCAACTATATCAATAGTAAAAGAATAAAAACTGAAAATGTAGGCCCCTTAAAAAATAGTGAGGAAAGAATGGTTGTAGATGACGAGGAAAAAGCTAACATATTAAACACCTTCTTCTCCACGGTATTCACGGTGGAAAATGAAATGCTAGGTGAAATCCCAAGAAACAATGAAAACCCTATATTAAGGGTCACCAATCTAACCCAAGAAGAGGTGCGAAATCGGCTAAATAAGATTAAAATAGATAAATCTCCGGGTCCGGATGGCATACACCCACGAGTACTAAGAGAACTAAGTAATGTAATAGATAAACCATTATTTCTTATTTTTAGGGACTCTATAGCGACAGGGTCTGTTCCGCAGGACTGGCGCATAGCAAATGTGGTGCCAATATTCAAAAAGGGCTCTAAAAGTGAACCTGGAAATTATAGGCAAGTAAGTCTAACCTCTATTGTTGGTAAAATATTTGAAGGGTTTCTGAGGGATGTTATTCTGGATTATCTCAATGAGAATAACTGTTTAACTCCATATCAGCATGGGTTTATGAGAAATCGCTCCTGTCAAACCAATCTAATCAGTTTTTATGAAGAGGTAAGCTATAGGCTGGACCACGGTGAGTCATTGGACGTGGTATATCTCGATTTTTCCAAAGCGTTTGATACCGTGCCGCACAAGAGGTTGGTACACAAAATGAGAATGCTTGGTCTGGGGGAAATTGTGTGTAAATGGGTTAGTAACTGGCTTAGTGATAGAAAGCAGAGGGTGGTTATAAATGGTATAGTCTCTAACTGGGTCACTGTGACCAGTGGGGTACCGCAGGGGTCAGTATTGGGACCTGTTCTCTTCAACATATTCATTAATGATCTGGTAGAAGGTTTACACAGTAAAATATCGATATTTGCAGATGATACAAAACTATGTAAAGCAGTTAATACAAGAGAAGATAGTATTCTGCTACAGATGGATCTGGATAAGTTGGAAACTTGGGCTGAAAGGTGGCAGATGAGGTTTAACAATGATAAATGTAAGGTTATACACATGGGAAGAAGGAATCAATGTCACCATTACACACTGAATGGGAAACCACTGGGTAAATCTGACAGGGAGAAGGACTTGGGGATCCTAGTTAAAGGAAACCTGTCACCTGAATTTGGCGGGACTGGTTTTGGGTCATATGGGCGGAGTTTTCAGGTGTTTGATTCACCCTTTCCTTACCTGCTGGCTGCATGCTGGCTGCAATATTGGATTGAAGTTCATTCTCTGTCCTCCGTAGTACACGCCTGCACAAAATAATCTTACCTTGCTCAGGCGTGTACTATGGAGGACAGAGAATGAACTTCAATCCAATATTTCGGCCAGCATGCAGCCAGCGGGTAAGGAAAGGGTGAATCAAACACCCGAAAACTCCGCCCATATGACCCAAAACTGGTCCCGCCAAATTCAGGTGACAGGTTCCCTTTAATGATAAACTTACCTGGAGCAGCCAGTGCCAGGCAGCAGCTGCCAAGGCAAACAGGATCATGGGGTGCATTAAAAGAGGTCTGGATACACATGATGAGAGCATTATACTGCCTCTGTACAAATCCCTAGTTAGACCGCACATGGAGTACTGTGTCCAGTTTTGGGCACCGGTGCTCAGGAAGGATATAATGGAACTAGAGAGAGTACAAACGAAGGCAACAAAATTAATAAAGGGGATGGGAGAACTACAATACCCAGATAGATTAGCGAAATTAGGATTATTTAGTCTAGAAAAAAGACGACTGAGGGGCGATCTAATAACCATGTATAAGTATATAAGGGGACAATACAAATATCTCGCTGAGGATCTGTTTATACCAAGGAAGGTGACGGGCACAAGGGGGCATTCTTTGCGTCTGGAGGAGAGAAGGTTTTTCCACCAACATAGAAGAGGATTCTTTACTGTTAGGGCAGTGAGAATCTGGAATTGCTTGCCTGAGGAGGTGGTGATGGCGAACTCAGTCGAGGGGTTCAAGAGAGGCCTGGATGTCTTCCTGGAGCAGAACAATATTGTATCATACAATTAGGTTCTGTAGAAGGACGTAGATCTGGGGATTTATTATGATGGAATATAGGCTGAACTGTATGGACAAATGTCTTTTTTCGGCCTTACTAACTATGTTACTATGTTACTATGTTACTATGTTACTAATTCAGATTAGGGAATCCAACACAATGGAATACAACACAAAAATACTTATGTTCTCTGAGCAAGGACAGGCCTCAGGAAATCCAGCACCCGGTGGTATTTGTATTTCCCGATCCTTGCTGCAGCACCACTGCGAACTTGGATCTCCTGTCTCAGGTCCTTGTTGAAGCGATCATTCATCGAACGCCAACGGGTTTTGACTTTGTTCACTGTGAATAGAGAAAAAAAATTGTTAAACAATGCACTTTAGGCCGGGATCACACAACCATGTGTGATGCGAGAAACTCGCACATTGCAATGCTTGCGAAAAGCCTTTCTGACTCGTGGTGGGGCATTGTCACAGTCATCCATCATCACTTGGGCCACCTCATTCCACAGCCGCCGAATCACCACAGCGTCCGAGTGTTGCTGCTCCCGGGTGTCCCACAACGTAACTCGATCCTGCACCAAGGTGATGAGGAGGTCATTGTCATGGAATTCCTCCTCCCGTTGTGGAACCTAGAACTGAAACAAAGACATTAATGTTGGAAAGATAAAACACTTAAAGCAGAAACAGTCAAAAAGAAAAAAAAACAGTCAAAAGTACCAAAAACAGTCAAGAATAAATAAAAACAGTCAAGAATACTTACTCACCGTCTTGCCACCGGAACTTGGGCCTGAGCCTGCTGCTCAGTGGTAACGTGGTGCATTAGCCGCGCCCAGCTGCACATTGCAAAAAGACGCATGCTTAAGCAAATGCGGGTGAACGCATACAAACACATGTACCTGCATCTACAATGTTAAAGATATGAAATAAAGATGCATGCGGATGTATGCGTCAGAAATGCTGCGGACACAAACGCAAATGTGAAACCAGCCTAAGTCTGACAGGACCATCCCTCGTAAACCTATATTGTCAGAGTGGCTATATGATCATGATATTCAGATACAGATGCACTTAAAAAGAGCTTTCAAACTGTGTTATATATCCATGCTGACATTGATGTTCAAAGTGAGCACGCTAAACTCATCAGGTCTAACAGGACTATATAATAATATATACCGTATATACTCGAGTATAAGCCAAGATTTTCAGCCCATTTTTTTGTGCTGAAAGTGCCCCTTTCGGCTTATACTCTAGTCATTGTCCGAGGGGGTCAGCAGGGGAGGGGGAGTGGCAGCTGTCAAATCATACTTACCTGCTCCCGGCGCATCTCTGCACATTCCTGCTTCTACAGGGCCCACAGCTTCTTCCTGTGTTCAGCAGTCACGTGATACCGCTCATTAAAGTAATGAATATGGAGTTAGCCATTAAAAGGTATCAACCACTGAGGACTCTCAATTCTAAATATTTTTGAATATGGACGCACATTCATTACTTTAATGAGCGGTACGATGTGACCGCTGAACACAGGAAGAAGCTGCGGGCACCGAAGATCACCTGTCAGTGAGAAGCTGCCAGGGACCGCTCCAGGAGCAGGTGAGTATAATGGGGACTGGAGGGTGAGGATTGCGCAATATTCACCTGTCCGCGTTCCACCGATGGGCGCCGCTGTGTCATCTGCGTCCTCTGCCTGTGATGTTCAGATCAGAGGGCGCGATGACGCGATTAGTGTGCACCGCCCTCTGCCTCAGCAGTCACTGCAGAGGACGCGGAAGACACAAGGGCGCCTAGCAGTGGAACGCGGACAGGTGAATATTGCAGGTGCCGGGGGCCTGCTTAGGACAAGAGGTGAGTATGTGATTTTTTTTTTTTTATCGCAGCGGCCAGCTATGGGGCAAATGTTTCTATGGAGCCTCTTATGGGGTCATAATCAACCTATGCAGCATTGTATGGGGCACATTATCTATGGAGCATCTTATGGGGCCATAATCAATCTATGCAGCATTGTATAGGGCATGTTATCTATGGAGCATCTTATGGGGCCATAATCAATCTATGTAGCATTGTATGTGGCACATTATCTATGGAGCATCTTATGGGGCCATAATCAATCTATGCAGCATTGTATGGGGCACATTATCTATGAAGCATCTTATGGGGCCATAATCAATCTATGCAGCATAATATGGGGCACATTATCTATGGAGCATCTTATGGGGCCATAATCAACCTATGCAGCATTATATGGGGCATATTTTCTATGAAGCATCTTATGGGGCCCATCATAAACTTTATGGAGCATATTATGTGGCATATTTTATTATGGAGCATCTTATGGGGCCATCATGAACTGTATGGAGCATTATATGGGGCTCCTGATTCAATATGGATATTGAAAAACATGTAACCTACTGATGTCTCAATTAATTTTACTTTTATTGGTATCTATTTTTATTTTTGAAATTTACCAGTAGCTGCTGCATTTCTCACCCTAGGCTTATACAAGAGTCATTGAGTTTTCCCAATTTTTTGTGGCAAAATTAGGGGGGGTCGGCTTATACTCGGGTCAGCTTATACTCGAGTATGTAGATTACAGTGTGAAATCTGATGACATATACCTTTTAAGAAAAGATACTTAATTGAGCAAATTCAACAATTCTGCCTATGAGAGCCCATAGTTTAAAAAATTACTGGAATGCCAATGTATTTTTAGACATTTCTACTTTTGGTTAATTTCTTTTACCTTGTGAAAGATTTTATAAAACTAAGTAGCACATAACATTAAAGGAATTTTGTAACAAGTAATATGTAATATTCCCTAGCCTTTGTTATACAGTACATGAAAATCTTCTTGTATATTCATAAGTACAAATATTTGAGCTTTTGGAAAGAGCTGGTGACTTGTGAGTATGTGCAGTTCCCACTTATTATTTGCGTTATAACATGTGTGGTCACACGTCACTTGTTACTCTCTAAATATTAGTTGTGTTGTAAACATGAAGTGGTCCATTGGAAAAGGGTTTCAGGTTTGGATTAACATTTGAACTATTTTTACATTGTCTATTCACTCCTTGTTTGAAAGATCGGACTGATAATAAAAAATCCCAAATAATTTCTTTCAAATAAATCATCAAAGTAACACATTTATATTTTCTTATAGATAAATGGATTTAAAAAAGAAGAATTAAAAGAAACTTTTTTGTAGGCACAGTTTGGTAGCTACTAGTGATGATGACCGAACGTGCTCCGATAGCGTCTTATATGAGCATGCTCGTGTGTTATCCCAGTATCTTGTAGTTCTCGTACATTATGTTTGCGTCCCTGTGGCTGCATGATTTGCGGCTGTTTGACAGTCTGTACACATGCAGGGATTGCCTGTTTGTTAGGGAATCCCCACGTGTACACTATGCATGTCCTTCATGTGAACAGCGCCCTATACAGGCCTCTATTGTGCAAATGTATACTAAGCAGTCACCACCTCCATGAATGGGTATGCGGTGAGTAGCTGTTCATTTAGTATTTTGCTCCTGTGTTGATAACATCTTGCTATATGGGCTGGCTGCACCCTGTAGTGCATTTGTTCTAAGACCTGGGCAAATAAGTTGAGCTGCCTTTTTTCTGCTGGATTTTTGAATTTTCTGAGGATTTTAATTCTATGTTTGGCTTTGTTTTTAGTTCAGGAAGTAGAATAGTTAAACCAGTCTTACCTGAATGCCTCATAACTGCAGTGTAGATGTTGAAAAAAGCAGTTTTAATGCTATACGATTTCTACCAGGCTCCGAGGCATGCGGTGACTGGAAGAATTCCCTGCCTTTTCTCTTCATTATAATGGCACCCTTCTCCCATTCTTGTCACACTGACCTGTGACGTGTAATTGCGGGGCTGTAATTCTGCGCATGCGCCGTCCACTCACGCGGTTATGTGAAACTTATCTGCTTTGCTATGGGCAGAGTCTTCATGATCTTCTGCGCAGATGCCGGCGAGTCAATGCACAACTAATGGAAAAGAGAACAGTTAACTGGTTAAAAGGGCTAAATGAGCAATTGTACGAACACAGTGCTATATAATATGATGATTGCAATATATTAAAGTGACAAAAATGTTGATGGGAGGAGAAGGGGTGCTTCTTTAAGAAACTTTACAGGGGTTAAAGTGGTTTCAATTGTATTTGAGCCTCACGTCTCTCCCTGTAGTAGCAGAAATTAAGTTATTGGTTAAATCAAGTGTCTTCATTTTATGAAATTAATCTCAAATCTTGCAGTTGTTCTGCTCTCAGCCTTACAATATTCTGATGGGAACAGGTCACCTCATTACCTTATGTACACAGTGACCAATCCACAGATCACAGAACATGCAAAATAAAACTCTAATAGAAGTGAATGAATCATTCCAAGGCACCAGATTCTTATGTCCATGTGGTTGCAGTAAAGCATGTTTCTTAACTGTTGTTCAAAGATTGCTGCTGCTACTATCCATTTCAGTGCTGAACTAGACTAGAATGGCTACAGTAGTCAGACAGAGCGGTGGCATTGAGAGATCCCTTAAGAATGAGAACTAAGGCAAAGAGGCTGCTCATCTATTTGCGTGAATGATATTAGGCCACTGAGGGACAGTAGTCTTGTAGCAAATGGTAATATTGGAGATAACATGTCTGGACAGAATTTTCAGGAAACTGAACGTTGGTCAGAGAGTAGAACATTTAAGGCCGGGTGCCCATGATCCGGAACTAGCAGTGCTTTGTACGTAGAGTACGTTCGCTGTGTCCAAAGCACTGCCTTCTATTCAACGTGAAATGTGTTCACTATACCATGTGAATTTACCGTATCCAATACAGCAGTTTCAGATTGTGAGCACATACCCTAATAGTAGAGTCTGTGAGTTAGGCTACTTTCACATTAGCGTCGTGTGACGGTAGTTGCAATGCGTTGTGTTGGAGAAAAAACGCTTCCTGCAAAGTTGCCCGCACGATGCATTTTTTATCCATAGACTTGCATTAGCGACGCATTGCGACGTATTGCCACACGTTGCATCCGTCGCGTAACTTTTTTGTGCGTCGGGTCCACCATTTTTGACCGCGAATGCGCGGCCAAAACTCCGCCCCCTCCTCCCCGGAACTCACAATGGGCAGCGGATGCGTTGTAAAACTGCATCCGCTGCCCACGTTGTGCTAATCAATCACACTGTCCGTCGGGCCAACGGTTTGCGACGGCCCGTACCGACGGACTAGTGTGAAAGTAGCCTAAAGGTACCTTCACACTGAGCAACTTTACAACGAGAATGACAACGATCCGTGATGTTGCAGCGTCCTGGATAGCGATCTCGTTGTGTTTGACACGCAGCAGCGATCAGGATCCCGCTGTGACATCGCTGGTCGTAGCTAGAAGTCCAGAACTTTATTTGGTCGTCAGGTCGGCGTGTATCGTCATGTTTGACAGCAAAAGCAATGATGCCAGCAATGTTTTTACATGGAGCAACAACCAGCGAGAACGATAAGTACGTCACTGGATCGCTCCTGCATCGCTCTGGTGTTGCCGAGTTTGATGTCTCTACAGCGACCTAAACAGCGACGCTGCAGCAATCGGCTCATTGTCTATATCGCTGCAGTGTCGCTGAGTGTGATGGTACCTTAAGAGATCGCCACCAGATACATGGTGGAAACTAAGATACTATGGTGGGAGACTTTGTGAACATAGTGTAAGTGTGGTGCCTATGGAGTGAATTGAGACATGTACAAGAAGATTATACAGATTGTAAAATTCAGCAATGAATTGAAGCTATGGACTGGCCCACCCATTCACCAGACCTGAATCTGATTGAAAACATCTGGGACTAGGGTTGAGCGAAACGGGTCGAAATTGTTCAAAAGTCGCCGACTTTTGGCAAGGTCGGGTTTCATGAAACCCGACCCGACCCCAGTGGGGGGTCGGCCATGAAGTCGGCGATCTTTTGAATCTGGAATCGGAATTTCGATCCCGATTCCCGATATGTTTAAGATTAAAGTGTAAAATATAGAATTAAAATAAAAAATATTGCAATACTTACCCTCTGACGCACCCTGGTACTAACCGGCAGCCTTCCTCCTTCGAATCCGCGCTTCTAGGACCTTGCCGTGACGTCGCGGTGACGTCGCGGCTTGTGATTGGCCGCGCGGCCGCCCATGTGACCGCTCGCGCGGCCAATCACAAGCCGCGACGTCACCCGCGACGTCACCGAAGGTCCTGGAAGGGCTGATTCTTAGGAAGGAAGGCTGTCGGAAGGAAGCAGGGCGCTTCCGAGGGTGAGTATATACCTAATAGGAATATACTCACCCTCGGAAGCGCCCTGCTTCCTTCCGACAGCCTTCCTTCCTAAGAATCAGCCCTTCCAGGACCTTCGGTGACGTCGCGGGTGACGTCGCGGCTTGTGATTGGCCGCGCGAGCGGTCACATGGGCGGCCGCGCGGCCAATCACAAGCCGCGACGTCACCGCGACGTCACGGCAAGGTCCTAGAAGCGCGGATTCGAAGGAGGAAGGCTGCCGGTTAGTACCAGGGTGCGTCAGAGGGTAAGTATTGCAATATTTTTTATTTTAATTCTATATTTTACACTTAAATATGGATCCCAGGGCCTGAAGGAGAGTTTCCGCTCCTTCAGACCCTGGGAACCATGGAAACCCAATGCACTGCATTGGGTTTCGAGTTTCGGCCGACCCCGACCCCGACTTTTTTATAGGATCGGCCGATTTCACTCGACCCGACTTTTCCAAAAGTCGGGTTTCGTGAAACCCGACCCGATCCTATAAAAGTGAAGGTCGCTCAACCCTATCTGGGACATCATGTCTCACACCATCCACCAACGTCACATTGCACCACAGACTGTCCAGGAGTTGGCAGATGCTTTAGTCCAGGTCTGGGAGGAGATCCCTCAGGAGACCTCATCAGGAGAATGCCCAGGCGTTGTAGAGAGGTCATACAGGCACATGGAGGCCACACACACTACTGAGCATCATTTCCTTGTCTTGAAAAATATTTAGAATTGAGAGTCCTCAGTGGTTGATACCTTTCAATGGCTACCATTAAAATGTATCAACTACTGAGGACTCTCAATTCTAAATATTTTTCTATCTACTGGCTAACACGGTACAAAGATATATATCTTTGCTATTTATTGCCTTGAGGCATTTCCACTGAAGTTGGATCAGCCCTTCATCACCCCCTTAGTTAGGGAAAAATAAAAAAATGTATTTATTTCCATTTTCTCGTTAGGGCTAGGGTTAGGGTTAGGGCTAGGGTTAGGGCTAGGGTTGGGGCTAGGGTTGGGGCTAGGGTTACGGTTGGGGCTAGGGTTAAGGTTGTGGCTAGGATTAGGGTTTGGATTACATTTACAGTTGGGATTAGGGTTAGAGGTGTGTCAGGGTTAGGGGTGTGGTTAGGGTTATGGTTGGGATTAGGGTTAGGGTGTGTTGGAGTTAGGGGTGTGGTTAGGGTTGGGGTTAGGGGTGTTTTTGGGATTAGGGGTGTGTTTGGGTTAGGGTTTCAGTTAGAATTGGGGGTTTCCATTGTTTAGGCACATCAGAGCACTCCAAACGCGACATGGCATCCGATCTCAATTCTAGCCAATTCTGCATTGTAAAACAATGCTCCTTCCCTTCCGAGCTCTCCCGTGCGCCCAAACAGGGGTTTACCCCAACATATGGGGTATCAGCGTACTCAAGACAAATTGGACAACAACTTTTGGGGTCCAATTTCTCTTGTTACCTTTGGGAAGATAAACATTTGGGGGGCTAAAAAAGCATTTTTGTGGGACAAAAACGATTTTTTATTTTCACGGCTCTGCCTTATAAACTGTAGTGAAATACTTGGGGGTTCAAAGTTCTCACAACACATCTAGATAAGTTCCTTGGGGGGTCTAGGTTCCAATATGGGGTGACTTGTGGGGGTTTCTACTGTTTAAGTACATCAGGGGCTCTGCAAATGCAACATGATGCCTGCAGACCAATCCTTCTAAGTCTGCATTCCAAATGGCGTTTCTTCCATTCCGAGGTCTGCTATGCGCCCAAACAGTGGTTCCCCCCAACATATGGGGTATCAGCGTACTCAGGACAAATTGGACAACAACTTTTGGGGACCAATTTCTCCTGTTACCCTTGATAAAATACAAAACTGGGTGTTAAAGATAATTTTTGTGGAAAAAAATGATTTTTCATTTTCACGGCTCTGCGTTATTAACTGTAGTGAAACACTTGGGGGTTCAAAGTTCTCACAACACGGGGGGGCGTGGCTGACAGCCGAACGAGCAGGATGTGCTCTCCCTGAGCTCCCTAGGCCGCAGAGCTAATCGGCTCGAATTAATCCTAAATTAGCCCCATCCACCTATAAAAGAGGCATTACCAGCTTGCCCCTATACCCGAGAGGCACCATCGGGCCACAGCACGTGGATTTTAGGCCCTAAGCCGCGGCACCTGCTCTGGGCCCACAGCAAGGCCTGAAGCCTGAGGGACGCCGACTCGACCAACACTCGCGGCGGGGCCCCTGCCTCCCCGCCCCCAAGAAGAATCCAAGCCAGCCTGCATCACACCATGACATCGATCCTGCCGCACCTGTGCTAGGGAGCCCGCCCGCTGTGATCTCGGCCGCTGTAGTCCCAGTGCCGAAGGCTGAGCGGAGGAGTTCGGCGCGCGGTGAGTCACACCAGGGCGCCGGGGAGCCGCTTCCTGCCGGACCCTCTCCTCGCCTCCCCTGGGCAAAGGAATGCGCAAGCCCCGAGGCCCCAAGACCACTGGTCTATGCTGCAGGCCCCAGCCTGTATTCACCCACGTGCCGGCTGCCCCGGTGCTGTGGCTACATCACGCGGCCGGCCCGCCCGAACTGCCCCCTGCTCCAGAGTCCCCGGATTCCACAGAGTCTCCTGCTGCTGCTGCGGTGAGTGAGGGTTCAGGGGTTCTGTCCCACCGGAGAGCGGTGCCTCAGATACGCCCGGTAGCGGGGGAATTCCGGCTCTAGACTCTGGTCCTCTGCTCCTGCCACCAAGCGGGGCACTATCTGCCGTGCGGCCCCCGTGCCCCCTTGATCTCTTTGCGGTGGCCCTGGAGGCCCCCCGCACAACTGAACCGAACTGAACAGAGGGGAAGAGGCTAGTGAGTGACCCACCTGCCCACCTGGGCTACCTGTGAGGGGGTCCCGATAGAGATATTAAGGCCCACTGCTTTCCCTGACTGGGCGCTGCAGAGCTGTCTGAGACCTGAGCCGAGGCGGTGGACCAGCTCCTGCTGAGGCTCCCCTGACTTGTGCTGGCTACTTATCATCATACAAACCCTCCCATCGCCAGTTGGTATTTATCTCTGACAATCCTCCACCACGTCTTCACCCCAAATAGGCTCAGCTTATAATATACCTACTTACTTTTGGAATGTCTTAATGTGCCCCCCCCCATATCCGCTAGGGGTCACTGTGCAATATGCTCTCCCACTGACCCTCTTTCCTTAAACGGGATAAGCACCACGGAGCCCCTTTCCTACTTAACTCGCCCTCATGCCTAAAGCACGCAGAGCTAGTTCAAAACAACCCAGCAACAGATTTGCTGCTTTAACGGATCTGGACGCCGATATGTCTTCTGGCCCATTCTCCCAGTCAGAATACTCTAACTCGTCTATACCTGAGGGTGCGGACTCTGAAATGATTCCAGCTTCAACAACCAAAACCCCTAATACCTCAACCTCAGATCAATCAGCCTTACTATCACAGTTTCAATCAATTTTACACTCTGAATTACTCAAGATGTCAGAAAAATTGACCAAGGATTTAATTAAAGAGATCAGAGAACTCGGTTCCCGTATCTCTGACCTGAAGGACAAAATGGACGCTACCCACACAACCCTTGCTACTCACGAAAAAGACATCGAGATGCTACACAACGAAATTCACACCCTTAACAACAGACTGGAGGATTTCAAAAATCGAGCCCGTAGGTGTAACATCAGAATCAGGGGCATACCCAAAACAATCACCGATCTCCAGTCCACCGTGACGGCTCTTTTTCAGGAACTAGTACCAGGAATCCCTAGAGAGCGCCTAGAAATGGACCGAATTCATAGAGCCCTGAGCAAATGCAAACCAGAAGGTCCACCAAGGGATATCATGCTTAAATTACATTATTATAAAACCAAGGAACAGCTCTTACAGGCGGCAAGAAATTCGTCACCGCTGGTATTCCAAGGCCACTCATACGAGCTGTTCTCCGACTTGGCCCCTACTACCATCGCCAAAAGACGTGCCATGAAACCATACCTGGAGGTTCTATGCTCCAACAACATCAAGTACCGCTGGGGCTTCCCATTTAAACTGATCTTCTCTCATCTCGATATGGTCCACACAGTTCTCTCCCCTGAAGGAGCGAGCCGTTGCTTGTCTAAACTACAACTCATGGACCTCCCATCATCCCCCCAACCTTCTTCCTCGAGGCCTCAACCTGCGACCCTCCATCCCAGACCACGAGATCCACCGGCCCCCCATGATGTGCCGGATATCCACTAACTTTATTTCGTGCCTATACTACTCCATAGGCTTCTCTTTAAGATAACCTCATAGCGTATTCCCAGATACAACACGCTAGCCTATACTTTATAATGTTCAATGGGGCAAACAGTTCATATGTGTTTTTTTTTCAGTTTATTGTTACAGGCATTCTTGGAGCGTACAGCTCCACTATCTATCCTTCGGAAGCCGTTACAGCTTTCGCTTCAACCGAATTCCCGGACCGACAACGCCATTCGACTTGCTCTTCACTTCAGACAAGTGACTATGTTTATTATACAAGTTTATACAGTATTTTTTTCTTTTTTTCTCTCCTTTCTCCTCTTTATAGAGTGTTAAGTTGTAGAATTCTGTCAGGCCTTTAAATGGGCAGCCAGGTTTCAAATATTTCACTAGGCCATATTAAGGCGTTAATTAACTATGTTAAATATAGTGGTTATTTTCTGTTCTCGCACTACGCCCTCTATCCCTAATTTCCCCGGCGCTATGAAAAGCCCACTCCTAATCTGTGGAATTAAATATCCAGTTTAACTTAACCCACTTTCTAGTTCACATTCCCGTTCTTCACGACTTTTAAATATGCTTCATTGCGCCCCCTAGTGGACTCTCATGACCCCACAGTGTACTTGTACACTGATGCTTCGCACTATGTGCTTAGCCAACAACAGTCTCACCCCTTCCTCCCCAACGAGTTCTTCCTACCCTTTCCTAATCATAGTTATTGTTCAACTTACCCTCCTTGCATCCCCATTACTCGCCCGAGTACACTCTACCAATTTGGTCCATCTAACAATAATTTCTCTAACTCTGCCAATGACCCAAAACTAACTGTCAACATAAGCAAGTTTAACAACCATCTATCATGCCATTAACGATCCTATCACACAATGTGAGGGGCCTAAATTCCCCCCACAAACGCACTAAGGCCTTCCGTTATTATAGATCCCAACAGGCAGACGTTGTTTGCCTTCAAGAGACGCACTTCTCAACCAGCTCCTGCCCCAGATTTATGTCCACTTCTTATCCACTTTTCTACATGGCGAACGCCCCAAACAAAACCAAAGGAGTCGCGGTCTGTTTCAAAAAATCTGTCCCCTTCGTTTTTAAGTCATCAGTGGCTGATAAGGAAGGACGCTATATCATGGTGACAGGTTCAATATCAGATGAACTGGTCACTCTTGTCTCCTATTATGCTCCCAACTCCCACCAAGCTGCCTTCTTTTCCCAGTTATTGGAATTAGTCTCAGAACATGTCCAAGGCACCACAATACTATGTGGAGACTCCAATTGTATACTTAAAGCTAGCCTTGATAAGTCCTCAAGCCCCCATTCCTCTAATCCCCCGCAGCCTTACCCTTCTGCGGATTCAACCACTCTTAATAAGCTTCTCGCCCAACACCACTGGGTGGACTTATGGAGAGAGATCCACCCTTCCAATAGAGACTACACGTACTTCTCCGCACGCCACTTAGTGTACACTAGAATTGACCACATATTCGCTAATCTGTTATGATAAGGTAATTCAGTACCGCAATGGACATAGAAGTCAGAGCACATACAGTGACCTGACAATAACCCAAAAACATAGAACGAGCTCTGAGACGTGGGAACTCTGCTGACCGCAATCCCTAATCCTCTCCAACCACACTAGAGGCAGCCGTGGATTGCGCCTAACGCTCCCTATGCAACTCAGCACAGCCTGAGAAACTAGCTAGCCTGAAGATAGAAAATAAGCCTACCTTGCCTCAGAGAAATACCCCAAAGGAAAAGGCCGCCCCCACATATAATGACTGTGAGTTAAGATGAAAAGACAAACATAGAGATGTAATAGATTTAGCAAAGTGAGGCCCGACTTTCTGAACAGAGCGAGGATAGGAAAGGTAACTTTGCGGTCAACACAAAACCCTACAAACAACCACGCAAAGGGGGCAAAAAGACCCTCCGTACCGACTAACGGCACGGAGGTACACCCTCTGCGTCCCAGAGCTTCCAGCAAGCAAGAAAAACCAAATAAGCAAGCTGGACAGAAAAAAACAGCAAACAAAATAACAAAAGCGGAACTTAGCTATGCAGAGCAGCAGGCCACAGGAACGATCCAGGAGGAAGCAAGTCCTATACTAGAACATTGACTGGAGGCCAGGATCAAAGCACTAGGTGGAGTTAAATAGAGCAGCACCTAACGACTTCCCCACATCACCTGAGGAAGGAAACTCAGAAGCCGAAGTACCACTCTCCTCCACCAACGGAAGTTCATAGAGAGAATCAGCCGAAGTACCACTTGTGACCACAGGAGGGAGCTCTGCCACAGAATTCACAACACTAATCCATCCTTCCTCCCAAACATCTCTAACATATCCATTCTTTCTACACCCTGGTCGGATCACTCCCCAAATCTTCTCACATGCTCGGCGCTCCACCCACGGCCCCGCTCATTCAACTGGGCTCTGAATGACTCACTGCTCTCTTATCCCGATATTTCTCAAAAGCTGAAAAATCACATTGATGATTATTTCTCCTTGAATCAACATTCAGCTTCATCGCCAATCTCCCTTTGGGAAGCACATAAAGCAGTGCTTAGAGGTCTCTGCATTCAAGAGGCCTCCCGCAAGAAAAAAGACAGGAACGCGAAGATAGCAGAACTGGAGGGCAGGGTGTCAGCCTTAGAGTCCCAGATGAAGAACACACTCCTTCACCAACTACGTATCGCGACCTTCTCCATGCTCGCACTGAATTAGATCTTAGTCTCACTGAGATCGCAGACCGGGCCATACGATGGTCACAGCAACGATTTTACGCCCTCAACAACAAAAATAACTCTTATTTAGCGCGATGCTTAAAATGCCTACCCTTACCTTAGGCCCCCTATTCGATTACGCACACCTGCTGGTACCACATCTAATCCACAACAAATTTCCCACTTTTTTCAACAAAAACTTAGGCAGCTGTACAAGGCCCCAATTACCTCGAACTCGGAAACAATAGAGAAATTTTTAGACTCTATTCCCCTTCCGGCTCTTAGCTCCGATTTGATTGAACTCCTCAACCAAGCCGTAACTCCAAGTGAGATCGAACTAGCCATTCAACACCTGAAAACCAATAAAAAACCTGGCCCCGATGGTTTTACGGCCCTCTACTACAAAAAATATGCTTTAATTCTGATCCCCCACCTCACTTACTTTAACTCTTTGAGAGAAGGCAACAAACCAGGTGCAGCCTCTCTAATTGCTGCAATATCTATGATACCTAAACCCAACACAGACCATCTACTCTGGTCTAATTATAGACCAATATCCCTTATCAACATAGATCTCAAAATTTTAGCCAAAATACTATCCCAAAGATTGAACTCTGGCCTAGGTACCCTAATCCATAAAGATCAAGTGGGTTTTGTACCTTGGAGACAAGCTTCAGACAATATACGGAGGGTCTCCCATCTGTTGCACCTCTGCAAACACCGTGACATACCAAGTAGGCTACTGTCATTATACTTCAAGAAAGCCTTTGACTCTATCTCATGGTCATATTTGTTTGCGGTGCTGCGGAGATGGAAGTTTCCAGACCACTTTCTCTCTTGGATTTATGCTCTCTATAGCTCCCCATCGGCCTACGTACGTTATAATGGCTTTTCTTCCACATATTTCCCTATTAGTAGGGGGACTAGGCAAGGATGCCCCCTTTCACCCCTGTTGTTTCTTTTGACGCTTGATCCTTTAGCTATTCATATGCGCCTTAATTCTGAAATTCAGGGAGTGGAAGTGGCGTCAATTTCTCACAAACTTCTTTTATTTGCTGACAACATGCTATTACTTTTGTCATCCCCTAAGACATCTTTGCCGGCCCTCTTACATACCCTAGAAAGCTTCGAAACTATATCCGGCCTTCACTTAAACACCAACAAATCCTATGCTATGAACATATCCCTTTCACGACCTACTGTATGACTACTTCAGCACAACTTTCCGTTCCAATGGGTCACTGACCACTTGGACTTTTTGGGGGTTAAACTAACAGCTAACCTGGACTCCCTTTATGCGGCTAATTATCCTCCTATGCTTCGGAAACTTCGCCTTCTGCTCCAATCATGGGAGAAACTGCATCTCTCTTGGTTGGGCCGAGTACGTCTGCTAAAAATGACAATCCTCCCCAAATTGCTCTATCTATTTCGCGTTCTGCCTATACCTATTCCCTCACATTTCCTTAAAATGGCCCAAAGATCTATAGACACCTTCGTATGGAGGGGAGGCATCCCGAGGGTTAACAAGGCTACTTTATACCGCCATCGTCTAAAGGGGGGTTTGGGAGTCCCCAACCTCTTGAAATATTACCGCGCAGCCCAATTAGGCCAACTGACTTTATACCATGCTTACAACGAACCCCCATTATGGCTATCCTTAGAAGCATTCGAAATGCAACCCAGTACCCTAGACACAGTACTATGGATCCTCCCAACTCAACGCAAACATATCTCGAACCCCATTGTAAAGCATTCTCTTATAATCTGGGACACTTTAAAATATTCCTCACAACTGATCTCACCCTTTTTACCCCTCGCTCCCATTTGGGGTAATACCCTATTCCCCCCAGGGGTGGGATCTATCAGAAGTTTTTATAGATGGGTCGAAGCGGGCATAACCAGGGTTCATCAGCTGTTCAATATTGATGGGATAATCCCATTCTCGGCCCTACAGGAAAAGTACCATTTCCCCCCTGGAGAAATCTTTCGTTACCTACAATTAAAAAACGTTGTCAACTCCTTATTAAAAAATTCTACCCCTCCTTACTCCATGACCCCTTTTGAACAAAAGTGTCGCCAAAACCCACATGGCTCGGGAATTATTTCTCTCCTCTACTCATACATTAATGCCCCTTCCCATAGGCATTGTTTGAAATATACCGTTCGTTGGGAGTCGGATATCGGATCTACCCTGACAGATTCGGAATGGTCCCAAATTTGGTCCTCTTCTACTGGAGGAATATTAAATACACTCGTGCTAGAAACCAACTACAAAGTGTTAACCTGATGGTACCTGACCCCTGCTAGAGTAGCTAAAGCAGTGGCTAACCACTCCCCAAATTGCTTCAGAGGTTGCAATTCAACAGGATACATGTTCCATATATGGTGGCTTTGCCCGATTGTCAGAAGATTCTGGATTAGGATATACCATTTGTTTTTTTCCATAGCGAACATTAACGTTAAAAAAAACCCATGGGAGGCGCTACTTAACAAACGCATCCCCAACATCCCTAATCATACCCGATCCCTTATCTCATTTATATTTTTGGCAGCGAAACAAACCATCGCTTTGACATGGAAAAAACCAAACTTAGACTTTACCGCGGTCAAAACACGACTCACTTGGTACATGATCAACGAGAAATTGTCGGCTTACTAATGGACAAAATTGGCAAATTCGAGAAAATATGGCTCCCCTGGGCAGAATACACCAACCATACCCCTTTTGCCACACCGGTACTATACCCAAACAACTACATTCAGTTGGATTCTGAAAAACCTACCATACTCTTCAGACGATATACACCTTTTCACTCGGGCTCCCCCCCCACTCCCCCTTTCCCTTACTTTGGTTAGGTTGTATGATTGCATGTTAGTTAATCACATGCACTATTGTTCAGATCGTGTGTAAAGATTTATTCTGATTTTTCTTGATTATCTTGATTATCTCTTATATGTAAACCGAAAACTTTCAATAAAAATTTATTGTTTAAAAAGTTCTCACAACACATCTAGATAAGTTCCTTGGGGGTGTAGTTTCCAATATGGGGTCACTTGTGGGGGGTTCTACTGTTTAGGTACATCAGGGGCTCTGCAAATGCAATGTGACGCCTGCAGACCAGTCCATCTAAGTCTGCATTCCAAATGGTGCTCCTTCCCTTCCAAGCTCTGCCATGCTCTGCTCTGCCATGCCCACATCAGCGTACTCAGGACAAATTGCACAACAACTTTTTGGGTCCAATTTCTCCTGTTACCCTTGGGAAAATACAAAACTGGGGGATAAAAAATAATTTTTGTGGAAAAAAATAATTTTTATTTTCACGGCTCTGCGTTATAAACTGCAGTGAAGCACTTGGGGATTCAAAGCTCTCACAACACATCTAGATAAGTTCCATAGGGGGTCTACTTTCCAAAATGGTGTCACTTGTGGGGGGTTTCAATGTTTAGGCACATCAGGGGCTCTCCAAACACAACATGGCGTCCCATCTCAATTCCAGTCAATTTTGCATTGAAAAGTCAAACGGCGCTCCTTCCCTTCCGAGCTCTGCCATGCACCCAAACAGTGGTTTACCCCCACATATGGGGTATCAGCATACTCAGGACAAATTGCACAACAACTTTTGGGGTCCAAGTTCTTCTGGTACCCTTGGGAAAATAAAAAATTGGGGGCAAAAAGTTCATTTTTGTGAAAAAATATTATTTTTTATTTTTACGGCTCTACATTATAAACTTCTGTGAAGCACTTGGTTGGTCAAAGTGCTCACCAAACATCTAGATAAGTTCCTTAGGGGGTCTACATTCCAAAATGTTGTCATGTGTGGGGGGGTTTAATGTTTAGGCACATTAGTGGCTTTCCAAACGCAACATGGCGTCCCATCTCAATTCCAGATAATTTTGCATTGAAAAGTCAAATGGCGCTCCTTCCCTTCCGAGCTCTGCCATGTGCCCAAACAGTGGTTTACCTCCACATATCAGGTATCCGCGTACTCAGGACAAATTGTACAACAACTTTTGGGGTCCATTTTCTCCTGTTACCCTTGGTAAAATAAAACAAATTGAAGCTGAAGTACATTTTTTGTGGAAAAAAAATTAAATGTTCAATTTTTTTAAACATTCCAAAAGTTCCTGTGAAACACCTGAAGGGTTAATAAACTTCTTGAATGTGGTTTTGAGCACCTTGATGGGTGCAGTTTTTAGAATGGTGTCATACTTGGGTATTTTCTATCATATAGACCCCTCAAAATTACTTCAAATGTGACGTGGTCCCTAAAAAAAATGGTGTTGTAAAAATGAGAAATTGCTGGTCAAATTTTAACCCTTATAACTCCCTAACAAAAAAAATTTGTTTCCAAAAATGTGCTGATGTAAAGTAGACATGTGGAAAGTGTTATTTATTAAGTATTTTGTTGACAAATCTCTGTGATTTAAGGGCATACAAATTCAAATTTGAAAAATTGCAAAATTTTCAAAATTTTTGCCAAGTTTCCATTTTTTTCACAAATAAACGCAGGTAATATCAAAGAAATTTCATGACTATCATGAAGTATAATATGTCATGAGAAAACAGTGTCAGAATCACTGGGATCCGTTGAAGCGTTCCAGAGTTATAACCTCATAAATTGGACAGTGGTCAGAATTGTAAAAATTGGCCCTGTCATTAATGTGGAAACCACCCTCGGGCTTAAGGGGTTAAAAAAGCACCACCACCATCAGTACATAAATACAGCACCAGAACCATCATCAGTATGATAAATACATACCCAGGACCGTCATTAGTACATGAATACCTCACTAAGCTTCTTACAGTGATAAATTGCAATGTCAGGTCATCCCCATATATAATTGTATCACATGAATCTACAACTCCCAGTACAATCTTAAAAATTGTAATGAAAGAATGCGCTCCATACTATACCTTCACACTGTGCCCTCCCACACTGCCCAGTATCTATACGATGTCCACTTCTCAAACTTCCCACCATACTTTATTTTCATGATGTCCCCCACACTGCCCCCTTGCTAAGCTGTCCTTCCCACAGGGCCCAATCTTTATACTGTGCATCCTCATAATCTTCCCCCAGTGTTCTCTCACACCATTCCCCCCCATAAAACTTCTCTGTATTTTTGGCTCCATTGGAGTGTTTAGTTCCCTGAATTCTCGCCTTCTACTCCTCTGCTGTAGTCTCCATTTTTCCAATTTTCTAGAGCAGTAATGCAATTCAAATTTCATATATTTCATGTTTGCATGCTATAGGGTTACAGAGTGCTACTTTATTTCTTGGTTATATGTGAAGATTGCTACACTTAGTAAGCACTTGTACACACCTGATTTCTGTTTGGAAGTGACTGGCAGTCTTTTGATATTTGTATACATAGGTTCTCTGACTGAGCACTCCACCTCTCAGCCTCAGACGTTTTTACTTACAGCAGGTTACTGCCTTCCCATATAATTAGAGAATAAAAGCTCACCAACACAATAAGAGGACTTTGAAATCCTCCAAAAAATTGAAAAAAGTCACAGAGAAAAAAGCAGAGATGTTTATCTGCTGAAGCCTCCAACCAAATGCACCAAATCGAACCCGATTAATGATAGCAAAAACACAGGTACAAAAAATACTGATTAAACAACCACTTTCAATCCAGTGTTGGCTGTTTGGTATTAGTGCACAAAAAGATAAGATATAATAGTCTGTATGTGGCATTATTCACACAGGCAATGCAAAGCATCTGGTTTACAGCCTATTCCTAACGCATATACAGTGGGGCAAGAAAGTATTTAGTCAGTCAGCAATAGTGCAAGTTCCACCACTTAAAAAGATGAGAGGCATCTGTAATTTACATCATATGTAGACCTCAACTATGGGAGACAAACTGAGAAAAAAAAATCCAGAAAATCACATTGTCTGTTTTTTTAACATTTTATTTGCATATTATGGTGGAAAATAAGTATTTGGTCAGAAACAAAATTTCATCTCAATACTTTGTAATATATCCTTTGTTGGCAATGACAGAGGTCAAACGTTTTCTGTAAGTCTTCGCAAGGTTGCCACACACTGTTGTTGGTATGTTGGCCCATTCCTCCATGCAGATCTCCTCTAGGGCAGTGATGTTTTTGGCTTTTCGCTTGGCAACACGGACTTTAAACTCCCTCCAAAGGTTTTCTATAGGGTTGAGATCTGGAGACTGGCTAGGCCACTCCAGGACCTTGAAATGCTTCTTACGAAGCCACTCCTTCGTTGCCCTGGCGGTGTGCTTTGGATCGTTGTCATGTTGAAAGACCCAGCCATGTTTCATCTTCAATGCCCTTGCTGATTGAAGGAGGTTTGCACTCAAAATCTCACGATACATGGCCCCATTCATTCTTTCATGTACCCGGATCAGTCGTCCTGGCCCCTTTGCAGAGAAACAGCCCCAAAGCATGATGTTTCCACCACCATGCTTTACAGTAGGTATGGTGTTTGATGGATGCAACTCAGTATTCTTTTTCCTCCAAACACGACAAGTTGTGTTTCTACCAAACAGTTCCAGTTTGGTTTCATCAGACCATAGGACATTCTCCCAAAACTCCTCTGGATCATCCAAATGCTCTCTAGCAAACTTCAGATGGGCCCAGACATGTACTGGCTTAAGCAGTGGGACACGTCTGGCACTGCAGGATCTGAGTCCATGGTGGCGTAGTGTGTTACTTATGATAGGCCTTGTTACATTGGTCCCAGCTCTCTGCAGTTCATTCACTAGGTCCCCCCGCGTGGTTCTGGGATTTTTGCTCACCGTTCTTGTGATCATTCTGACCCCACGGGGTGGGATTTTGCGTGGAGCCCCAGATCGAGGGAGATTATCAGTGGTCTTGTATGTCTTCCATTTTCTAATTATTGCTCCCACTGTTGATTTCTTCACTCCAAGCTGGTTGGCTATTGCAGATTCAGTCTTCCCAGCCTGGTCCAGGGCTACAATTTTGTTTCTGGTGTCCTTTGACAGCTCTTTGGTCTTCACCATAGTGGAGTTTGGAGTCAGACTGTTTGAGGGTGTGCACAGGTGTCTTTTTATACTGATAACAAGTTTAAACAGGTGCCATTACTACAGGTAATGAGTGGAGGAAAGAGGAGACTCTTAAAGAAGAAGTTACAGGTCTGTGAAAGCCAGAAATCTTGATTGTTTGTTTCTGACCAAATACTTATTTTCCACCATAATATGCAAAAAAAATGATAAAAAAACAGACAATGTGATTTTCTGGATTTTTTTTTCTCAGTTTGTCTCCCATAGTTGAGGTCTACCTATGATGTAAATTACAGACGCCTCTCATCTTTTTAAGTGGTGGAACTTGCACTATTGCTGACTGACTAAATACTTTTTTGTCCCACTGTACAAGTGGGCAGCCCAGTGCTGCAAAATGCATGCTGTGTGAATAGAGGCCTACAGTTTACAGAGCCATCTTGGTCTGACTGCGCCCTGCAAGATAAAGTGCAAAAAAAACCCCCCACATATGAATGTATGTAAGGTATTAGGCTGGTTTCACATTTGCGTTTAAAAATGCAGCATTAAAAACGCAAATGCAGGTGGTGAAAAAAATGCATGTAAACGCGTGCAAACGCTGCGTTTTTTAGACGCATGCGTTTTTGTATGCGGTAAAAAAAATGGGGCGTTTTGATGCGTTTACATGCGTTTTTTCCTGCGTTTGCGTTTTTGAAAGTGTTTTGCAGTGTGTGACAGCTGCCAATCATCAAAATCAACTAGAAAACCCACTAGAAATAGCTAGGGTTAGGGTTTGGATCCCTAGGGTTAGGGTTAGGGTTAGGGTTTGGATTCCTAGGGTTAGGGTTAGGATACCTTTATCACCTTGATGGTGGGGGGTTAGGGTTAGGGTTAGGGTTTGGATCCCTAGGGTTAGGGTTAGGGTTAGGATCCCTTTATCACCTTGATGGTGGGGGGTTAGGGTTAGGGTTTGGATCCCTAGGGTTAGGGTTAGGGTTAGGATTAGGGTTAGGATTAGGGTTAGGGTTTGGATCCCTTTATCACCTTGATGGTGGGGGGTGGCTTATCAGTGTGTAGACTTGTTTTTTTCTATGGAAACGCATGCGTTTAAAAACGCAACCAAACGCATGTACTTAAAAATGCATGCGTTTACATAGACAGCAATACGTTTTTTTGCTGCAAAAAAACACCTCTAGAAATTACTACATGTTGCATTTCTGCAACGAAACGCAAGCAGAGAAACGACGCATGTGTCGTTAAATGCGGCAAAACGCATACAAAAAAGCATGTGTTTTTAATGTTAAATATAGGGAAAAAACCGCATGCGTTTTTTTGCGCTAAAACACAGCTCCAAAAAATGCAAATGTGAAACCAGGCTTAGTTTATATTGGGGCCTCAATACGTAAGCTGGCAACCCACGTCAAGGGTCCTTACATTTTGCTAGTCCTAATGCTAAACATAGAATAAAAGCTCACCAACACAACAAGAGGACTAGGAAATCCTCCAAAAAAGTGAAAAAAGTCACAGAGAAAAAAGCAGAGATGTTTACCTGCTGAAGCCTCCAACCAAATGCACTGGCAAACACACAGGTGCAAAAAATACCGATGAAACAACCATTTCAATCCAGTGTTGGCTGTTTGGTATTAGTGCACAAAAAGATAATATAATTGTAGGCTTCAGCCTAAGAGAGGATTCACATTAGGCAGGTTCCCAGCAACGAGATTCGCCTTATCATGGCAACCTTTTTGTTTCTGAGCCTTTTTGGTACAATAATATTTGTTCAAAGTTTTGGATCAACGAAAAGTCGCTCTGGAATTTTTGTGAGGCTTCCTTTCAGAAATCTTCTACTAAAATTGGCCAATGTTTACAAAGTGTAAGCATGTTTTTAGAACAATTCACATTAAATGTTGCTATAAAATTCATATTAAATTCCTTTCCTGCTGTGTCTGAAACATCCTTCTTATTGTCAATTAAACGTACTGTACATTTTGTCAGAATGCTGTCTCTCTTTTGGCCTTGCTTTATGAGGGCATTGGGATAAGCTATGTTCATTTCATGAAGAAGCATAATCCCAGACAAATAATAATTATACAGCGACACAATATTTGGACTGTTGTAGCCTAACCACATCTGCTTTTTGAGTTTTAACTACAAATGTTTGTCCCTAAATGATTTTTATTCATGTAGAGTTTGGGACTAAAGTTAAAGGATGGAGATACAGATAAAGTTAACTAGGGTGCTTGTTCTCAATGCTATGCATTGTCATGAGTTAAATATATGCACAAATTTGACAAACATGGGAGGATTATACAATTTGTGGGATAAATAATGTGAAAATATACTGCAGATTTTTTTTTTTTTTACTAAGCGCCTGTGCACACGTTGACGTTTTGTTGTGTTTTGATTTGGGCATATTTGTCGCAAGGCCTGAAGGATTTGTGACAAAGTACACAAATTACCAGTACACACAAAGAAACAGTACAGTGAATGAGATTCCTGAAGTTTCATGCACATATTGCATATTTTGTTCCTTGCAAGTTTGCAGCACATTTAGATCTGCAATATGTCAATTCTTTCAATGTTTTTGCTACAGATTTTACCCATGCTAGTGAGTAGGAAAAACACAAAAAAATACATGCAAAAAAACAGTTAAAAACACATGTAAAAAACATGTAAACATGTACTTTTTGCTGCATTTTTCCTATCAACACATCAGTATTTGCATCAGATTTTTCTGCGGCAAATCATGAAAATGTGCACATACCCTAACAATTTTTCCTACGACACATCGGTGGTCAGTAAGGGGAAAATAAATACTGAGTTGATATCTTTCTTGATGATAACAGGTATTTAATGACATCATAATTTACTCATTGCTAATGATGACATCAGAAGATCCCATGTATATGCTTTATGAGAGTTGTTTGTAATTCGTAAATATGAGAATGTCAGGCATTTATGATAACTATCACAGGACATGCTGAAATATATGCAATAATCATGTTAATTTCCTAAAGTGCTGAATGCAGAATGTATATAACTAGTATATTAAGCTTATAAAAAGAGAAATGATGGGGAAGAGGTTCCTAGGTCACTGCAAGGCTTGTGTGGTTGTCATAATGTGTAAGATCAGACTGCATTAGAAATTGAGCTTCCCGCTGTGTATACCAGATAAGTCTGTGGAGTATATTGCAGTGTCCAGAGTGATTACTACTCTTGTAACTGTTATTGCATTAATAGAATATTGCCCCGGAGGGATAGCATGCCCCCAGCTTTCTCACCATCCCCTCAGGCTGCCCAGATTAATAGGAATTCCCGAAAATCAGGACCATGCTTTAGATCACATGCTATTAAACAAACATCCCCCGATATTCCAGCCTGGCAGTTTTAATTTCATCTCTGAAATGCATCTTGTTTCTTTCAACCCTTGACTGTTTTGACATTTTCTTCGATTAAATTATAAACAAGAATGAAGCCTGATGGTGAGGTTGGAGCCACTAATTTGCCTAATTGTTTGCAGTTGTCTGGTCTGGAGTAGGCCAGCCCTGTTAAAGAAGTCGGTGATTACAGATCTAAAGACTTCCTTTGTGTGTTTATTCAGCAGATAGGGTTCAAACATTCAGATTATTTAAATTATAGATTTGAATTTCAACTGTTAGACATAAGCACTGAATCACATATCTGGCGACCCTGCAAGGAAACCACTTCCTAGGGGCATTATTATTTGTTATAAACAGCTCGGGGGCACACACTCTCAGGGCTTCTGGATATTAGAGTACTGCCTAAATTGTCTGATTTGAGGTAATGCTCTATGCCCTGCAATACCTTTGACAGCTAATATTACATGTATTGTCAAGTCAAACATGATGTAACAGAGTGTTTTAAGTTTATTTCTTTTCTAGAAATATACAATATGATAGTGGCTCTTAGATTGGCTTAGATTATGTATAGTTCTTATTTTTCAGATTAAAAGTGCTTGATACATTTTAATCGCTAACTTTATGGCTAATTGTTATCATGTTTAATAGCTGTTTCATATCATCTTTTCAGTTAGCCATTAAAAGCCATCAACCACTAAGGGCTCTCAATTTTGATTGTTTTGATAATTTATAATATTTTGTTATGTGTGTCATTTATAAAATATATGTTTTGCAAACATGGTGGCAATCACCCGACAAATAAGCAAAACACTAATTTGTTGATTTTTATGCTGGCATAAAGATCCTCATTATAGGTAGCATATCACCCCATATAAACAGAGGATATTGCCAATAACATGTTAGATTTACTTATATTATCACTTTATAAATAAAGATGAGAACCTTTCAAGTTTCGGTTCGGCAACCAGTTCAATGAACGTGCCCGAGCGCCATTAGTTTCAATGGGAGGCAAAACCAAACGCGTAGACAACACCTTAAAGACTGACAAAAAGCTTCCCAAAAAGCTAAAATTAGGGGCAGACACCATGAAAAGTGCCATCAATTGACCTACAGTAGAAATGTGCAAATGGCACAGCAGCAGTCAGCCATGAGCCATGCATGAGGTATCAGGGTCTCGCCCAGCATTTACAGCTTGGAATTGAAATTTTAATGAGGACCTGGTGGTTAAGGGAGCGATGTAAGTCTTCTTAGCTAGGAGACCTCACACCTCATACAACACCTCAATTTTTTTTATTATTATTCCAGCCACACTCAGATGGCACAAACATCAGTTTCATAGACTGCAATTGATAGAAAAATGTAAGAATAGTCTCACAGGTAGTTGACTGATCAATTGACCCACCGTAGAACTTGTGAAAATGGCACACAAGCAGTCGGCCATGCATGAGGTATCAGGGTCTGGCCCAGCTTCTACAGCTTGGAATTAAATTTTTAATGAGGACCTAGTGGTTAGAATAAGAATAGCAACACAGGTAGTTGAATCAAGCTAAGTGCAGGCCTGCCTGTCTGAGAGCCCTACTTACACAGGCAACCCACCAGATGGAGTCCCAATTATGAGTCTCCACATTTCAAAAAATAATTATCACACATCACTAAAATGGCATCAATTTCCACTGAGTAGAAACAGTATAAAAGGCATCTGACATACCTTCTACTACAGGCAACCCACGAGATGGAGACATAACTTTGATTCTCCACATTTAAGATAAATATGGTTACTCACCACTTAAGTGGCATCAATTTCCACAGAGTAGAAACAGTATAATAGGCTTCTGACACACCATTCACCACAGGCAACCCACCTGATGGGAGACGCAGCTTTGAGTCTCCATATTTCAAAAAATAATTGTCGCACAGCACTAAAGTGGCATCAATTTCCACAGAGTAGAAACAGTATAATAGGCTTCTGACACACCTTTTACTACAGGCAGCCCACTAGAGGTATACCCATCTTTGTAAACTTTTTTTGTAACATCAGCAGCAGTAGCAACAGCAGGCACAGAAGACACCACAAAGATGGCACAGACTGCAATAATGAGAGATCAATACATGACACTAAAAACTACACCATCGCCTAGTCTGCCCAATCTGTGACTGGGGTGCAAAATTAATCGGAGATCCGTGACTTGTTCACTTTTTGGAAGTTAGGCGGTCTACACTTTGTGAGGACATTCGGATGTGCTTATCTGTCAGGACACCACCAGCATTGCTGAAGACACGTTCTGAGAGAATGCTGGCTGCCGAGCATGACAAAACTTTCAAGACGAGACAGGCGAGGACAGGCCACTTCCATTTTTGAAGACCAAAATATAAAAGAGTCCAAACCCCACCTGATGGCATTGATATTGAGCTCCAAATACTCCTGCACCATCCTTTCCAGTCATTCACAATGTGTCAGACTTGTACTCTGTTGGTGCATGGGCTGGTCTAAAAAATGTGTTAAATGGCTTACAGAAATTGCTTATGGAACTTACACTGTTACAGCTGCTGCTAATGTTTTGGTGATCATTCCCGGCTATGGGCGTCTACAGCTGGGATGCATACTCTGTGCCTCACTGCTGTATTAGAGAAACCACTCATAAGATTGTATTTCGATACTCCAGCATGTGTGCATCCCTTTCCAGGGGGGAAGCATTTGGCTATATTTACTCATGCCCCATGTATCTAACAGAGTGGCAACCCAGTAGTCAGCACTATTTCTAACCCTAAGAATGCGGGCATCATGTTGAAGATGAAGTCCAAGTCCATGCTGTGTTGTTGTCCGTGTAACCCTCAAAGTTGATTCCTCCATTCTCTCCCGCCAACCATGGACAACAGAGAGAGTATCATTATCCTCTTCATCTCCTGACTGTTGTGCATCCATCACCTAGTCCTCCTCAATTTGTTCCTTGGTTCCTGAATCATCTCTAAAAGTTTGTCTGATACCATGAGCCCCCATTCATCGATGTGCGCCACCCTCCCCTTTGCGACTACAGTCTGGAAAGTTGAGATATTATTATCACTTCTGCATCCTCCTCTGCTTCCATCTCTTCCTCTGGGACGCCTCACGCAGACTATTCAAAGTGTCCTCCAGCATGTAGATGACTTGAATAGTGATGCTGATGACTGCATCGTCAGCGCTAACTATCTTAGTAGCCATTTCAAAACTCTTCAGAAGGGTGCAGAATTCCTTCATCTGTGCCCACTCTGCAAGTGTGATTTACACCATGTCCACACTAGGTTGGTCTGGGCTATGCAAAAGAACATACCACACCAGGGCTCATCGCTGCTGCCACAATCACTGCAACATGTGCAGAATGGAATTTTACCATGTCGGAACATCGCTAATCAAACGGTTAACTGTTGGCTGAAAGACCGCTGTAGCGATGCAAGTCAATGACCTGCGGGGTGCGATCATCGAAAGTGAGCACACAGCGACTGTGTTTTCTGCCACAGCACATCCAGGCTGGGATAGTGGCAGAGAAATTGCTGTACCACCAGGTTCAGAACATAAGCCATGCATGGCACATGTGTGAGGTTGCAACGGACGGCCATCAGGTTTGCACCGTTATCGCACACAGACTTTCCTGGCTCCAGGTTTAATGGAGTCAGTGATTGCTCTAACTTGGCCTGGATACCTGTCCACAAATCTTGAGCTGCATGGCTGTGATCTTCATGGCATATTCATTTAGACACTGCCTGATTGCGATGAGCCAAGGCTGCGCAGTACGGAGGTGAAGGAGATTCTATTTGCATTGTTGCAACCCATGTCTGATTAAGGGATAAATTAAGGGCACAGGTGGAGGCCCTAGAGGAGGAGGAGGCAGAAGCAGTGAAGGAAATGTTAGATACAGAGGTTTGTCCCACAAGCCTTGGAGATTCAAAGACTTGTAGAGCAGTGCCTGCCCCCACCAGAGTCACCCAGTGCCCAGTCAGCGAGTTGTAATGCCCCTGACCATGTTTGCTCATCCGGGTGTCTGAGGTGAAAAACACTCTGGAAGACATAGATTTTTTTCAGGGAATAGGTGATGCTGTACAGTAAAATCACACTGACAGCTTACAGTAGAATAGGTAGAATAAATGTCTATACATAGAACAGGTATATATATATATATGTCAGTGAGACACATATATGTATATATATTATTACTTCATACAGCGCTAGATAGCTTTAAAGCCGGTAATTCAATTGCCGGCTTTTGCTATCTCCTTCCTAAACCCGACATGATATGAGACATGGTTTACATACAGTAAACCATCTCATATCACCTTTTTTTTGCATATTCCACACTACTAATGTTAGTAGTGTGTCTATGCAAAATTTGGCCGTTCTATCTACTAAATTAAAGGGTTAAATGGCGGAAAAAATTGGCGTGGGCTCCCGCGCAATTTTCTCCGCCAGAGTAGTAAAGCCAGTGACTGAGGGCAGATATTAATAGACTGGAGAGGGACCATGGATATTGGCCCCCCCCTGGCTAAAAACATCTGCCCCCAGCCACCCCAGAAAAGGCACATCTGTAAGATGCGCCTATTCTGGCACTTGGCCACTCTCTTCCCATTCCCGTGTAGCGGTGGGATATGGGGTAATGAAGGGTTAATGCCACCTTGCTATTGTAAGGTGACATTAAGCCAAATTAATAATGGAGAGGCGTCAATTATGACACCTATCCATTATTAATCCAATACTAGTAAAGGGTTAAAAAAAACTCAAACACATTATTAAAAATTATTTTAATGAAAAAATCACAAAGGTTGTTGTAATAATTTATTCTACGCTCAATCCACTCACTGAAGACCCTCGATCTGTAACAAAGTCAAAATAATAAACCAACAATATCCTTACCTTCCGAAGATCTGTAATGTCCAACGATGTAAATCCATCTGAAGGGGTTAAAATATTTTGCAGCCACGAGCTTTGCTAATGCAATGTTGTTCGTGGCTGCAAAACCCCGGGGAAAGAAGGTAAAGTGGGTCAATGACCTATATTTACCTGCATTTGCGGTGAGGCGCCCTCTGCTGGTTGTCCCTAGATCGTGGGAACTTTCCTAGAAAGCTCCCTGGCTCGAGTTCATAAGAGGCACCCTCTGCTGGTTGTCCTCATATATATCATGTCGGGTTTAGGAAGGAGATAGCAAAAGCCGGTAATTGAATTACCGGCTTTAAAGCTATCTAGCGCTGTATGAAGTAATAATATATATACATATATGTGTCTAATGACACATATATATATATATATATATAGACAGTATATATATATAATTTTTTTTTTTAAGACATGGATCCCTTGTATAGCCGTATGTTGGTTTTGCAAGCCTGCGAGGAAAACACGCAGTACGGATGCCATACGGATTACATACGGAGGATGCCATGCGCAAAATACGCTGACACACCCTGCCTACGGAGGAGATACGGACCACTTTTTTGGGGACTTTTCAGCGTATGACGTGCGTAATATACGGACCGTATTGTCTTACGCCAAGTGTGACGCCGGCCTTAGACGGGGATGGTGCAAAGCCTCCGGGATATAGGGAGAGGATTTCCAGACTTTAGAGCAAAGCCCAGGCAGGCTTGCCAAGGGGGAGACGTGATACATAGCAAGCACAGAGGATTTCCCTGACCTAGCTTGACGGGTAGCGTGGATGCAGACTGGCTCTGCGGGATTGTCCCCAGGAGAAATACGGGGTTAGGGACTATGATGAGAGCTGGTGGCGTGCAACATACTGAGGCCGCAGGGAAAGGATAGGAAACACGGGTGTGACAGTTCTGTAAAGTTTTACTGTGGCTTGTTGTGTTTCCTGAGATCTGGTCCCCTGCAACCGAAGAGTATGTGTAAGGAAGGTAACTGACTGTACCGCAGGACTGGGACTTCACTTGTTTTCATACGTACAAGGTGCCTTTGTTACAGCTGCACCACTATATTAGTTGGTAATGAACTGGGATATAAGCTGGTGTGCATGCAGCTTGTAAGTGCATGTTCACACTAGCCACTTCGCAGAAAAAAAATGAACAGACAAATATAGTGATTACACACCCTGCAGTAAATAAATAAATAGCATAGTGCATGGAAATAATATACGGTACTTACTTAACATGTTTTTTGAATAAAAAATGCAAAAGACATCTCACAACTCCTCTAATATTAACCCCTTAACCCCTGGAGCTTTTTTCGTTTTTCGCTCCCCTTCTTTCCAGAGCCATAACTTTTATATTTTTCCATCAATATGGCCGTGTTAGGGCTTTTTTTTTTGCAGGATGGGTTGTACATTTGAACGATGCCATTGGTTTTACCATTTCGTGAACAGAAAACAGGAAAAAATTCCAAGTGCGATGAAATTGCAAAAAAAGTGCAATCCCACACTTGTTTTTTTGTTTGGCTTTTCTCCTAGGTTCACTAAATGCTAAAACTGTCCTGCCGTTATAATTCTCCAGCTCATTACGAGTTCATAGACACCAGACATGTCTAAGTTCTCTTTTATCTAAGTGATAAAAAAATTTCCAAAGTTTGCTAAACAAAAATAAAAAATGCGCAATTTTCTGATATCCCCAGTGTCTCCATTTTTTGTGTTCTTTGGTCGGTTGAAGGCTTATTTTTTGTGTGCTGAGACGGTGTTTTTAATTATACCACTATTGTGCAGATACGTTCTTTTGATCGCGCGTTATTGCATTTTAATGCAATGTTGCGGCGACCAAAATACGTAATTTTGGCGTTTTGATTTTTTTCTCGCTACGCCGGTTAGTGATCAGGTTAGTCCAATTTTTTTTATTGATAGATTGGGTGATTCTGAATGCGGCGATACCAAATATGTATAGGTTTGATTTTTATTTTATTGTTTTATTTTGGGGCGAAAGGGGGTGATTTGAACTTTTATATATTTTTTAAATTTTTTATATTTTTAAACACTTTTTTTATTTTTGCATGCTTCAATAGCCTCTATGGGAGGCTGGAAGCATCCACTACTCGATCGCCTCTGCTACAAAGAGGTGATTCTCAGATCATCTGTATGCAGCAAAATTAGGCCCGCATCGCACTCAGTGTAGGGAAATACAGTCCGTTTTTTATGGCCGTAATACGCAGAAAAAATCCAGAAATTGTGATCCGTATATAATCTGTTGGCAAGGTGTGGTCGCGTATTTTGCGCATGTTATGTTGCGTATGTAATCCGTATGACATCCGTAATGCGTTTTTTCCATGCAACCTGACAAAATGGACATTTAACGGTTTTGGAGCCTGAAATTAATTTAAATCAGCATCAGCAACCCTATTTAAGGCCTCTACAACAGGTAGCACCCTCCCATATGGCCATTTTGTTGTTGTGCATCTGTTGGTGTGTTGTGGTAACGTTTGCACCATGTCTGACCTACTGCACTTCACCCCAATTCAGCGGGTTTTGTTTAACTGGGTCTTGTTGCGTCGGTTTGGCCAGCCATACCCTGTGATTGTAGATCCGCGAAGGAGGAGAAGAAGAATGTTGGTGCATCCTCTTTTGACCCAATGCCTCACTTAAGGCCATTATCAGAGGCTCTATACAGCTCTGCGTGCACATCCTGATAAGTTTTACCTATACTGTCGAATGACAATACCAACATTTGATATCTTGTAGGAGACAGTACGTCCAGGACTCACATATCAGGACACCAGGATGCGAAAAAGCATATCCGCAGAGGAGCGTCTTCTCCTTACGTTACGGTATGTATTCAACATCCTCACATACTGTATGTTGATGATGTTTTTTTTCAGCGTTGTTTGCTAGCAGCTATTTTTAAATATATGTGTTATTTAGGACAAAACCACAATAAAAATATGTATTTTTAATGTTCTACTTATGTACACTAGGTAAATATCGATTCATTTAATTGATATTCCTGTTTTTTTATGAAACAACATACTTGCGCTTTATCATGTTTTCTCTAAACTATTGTTACCTAACTAATATGATTTTTTGTGTCCTTTCAGCTTCCTGTCAACTGGATTGTCTTATGCGGGACTACACCTGGAGTTTCTTATTGGTCGCTCCACTATTTCTGGCATTGTGCGCTCAACATGTAGTGAAATATGGTCGAAACTACATGAACTTGTCATGCCTGAGCCAAAAATGGCTGATTGGCTCAAAATAGCCCGTGGGTTCAATGACACTTTTGACTTCCCACACTGCATTGGAGCCCTGGATGGGAAACATATCAGGGTGCGTAAGCCACCGAACTCTGGCTCCCAATTCTACAATTATAAGCAGTTTTTCTCTGTAGTTCTGTTAGCTGTAGTTGACAGTAACTACAGGTATATAATTGTAGACATTGGGGCCAATGGGCGAACAGGAGACTCAAGGGTCTTCAATTCGTCCATTATGGGTTGACAGCTACGTGAAAACCAGTTAGACCTCCCACCACCACAACAACTCCCAGGCCCCAATGCTGAAGCAGTGCCATATGTTCTTGTGGGAGATGAGGCCTTCCAATTGACAAGGAATGTCATGAGGCCCTATCCCAGCCACAACCTGGATCACCGGCAGTGTGTTTTTAATTTGAGGCTTTCCAGGGCGCGTAGACTGGTAGAGTGTGCCTTTGGGATTCTGTGTGCCAAATGGCGTCTCCTCCAGTCTGCCATTCAGCTGAGTGAGGCTACTATTAATGAAGTTATTAAAGCGTGTGTTGATTTTCACAATTTTACTAGACTTCATGATTGCCCGTCATCTGTTATTGGTGAAGAAATGTTGCTCAATGAGAGTAGGCCTACACCACATAGCCCTCCTCTGCGCTGTCCCCTTTCTGGAATAAAAGTGAGAGATATTTTCACAAATTATTTTGTTTCTCCTCAGGGTGCTACTCCCTGGCAAGATCATGCTGTTTCTCAGTTGTGATTTCCTTATTTTCAAAATATATTATCACCATAAAATATTTTATGCCTACAGAAACTGTACTCTGTGTGTTGTATTTACTTAATTACCAGATGGTTATGAACAGAGCATATGTGTGTGATGTAAGAATGATTGTCCCACAAACGTCAATTGGCTTTTGACAACATTTTTTACTTATAGCAAAAGCCTTTAGGTGTTAACTTTAAACCATATTTGTTTCAAATGGCTTTTTTTTTTTTTTTTGTAAACCACAACAGAACAAAGTGCAATTACAGCACAAAGTTAACCAAAGCATGGTTAGGAGGAACAAATATAAACAAAAATAACTTTGGGTTACAGATTTCTGTAAGTTGGTGGAGGTGATGGCAGCAGCTCTGGTGGGCGAATTGTTCTTCACCCTGTGTGGATGCTGTGTGTGACGGATCCAAATACAGGCCTTGATCATATTGGCCAGTTGGGTATTGGCCATAAGGGATTTATCTCTAGCCCTCATGCTGCTGAACATATTGGCTAGACTCATAGCCACCCCCAATATGGGCATGTGATCCAAACCCAGGTTGGGACCAGCCTACAGCACTGGGTCTGGAAAAGTGGGCATATTGGGAAGGTTGGTTGTAGGCTGCCATATGGTACAGTGCTGGCCTTAGTTGATTTTGGGTGGGGAGGGGTTGAGGTGTAGGCACACATGGAAAAGGTGCTTCAAATCCTGATTGACCATGCACCTGTTGAGTTCGTGGAAGGCGCAAGAAGTTATATGGTGAAAGCTGCCTTCTCATAAATTCCAAAACCTCATAGGGATCATTTGGGGAGGTGCATAAATCAATCAGGATTTGAAAATACCCTCTCACACATAGCCTCACCTCACGGGAAAGGGGATGAAGGTACCAGGCCAGGCTGCGAGCAAAGGCCTCCTCACCATCATCCGTGGCTGCCCTGGCCAAATAATTGAGGACCCCAGCATCCACATCCCTCCTACTTGCTTGCAGCTCTCTCCTTCTGCGGCCTCTGCGTAAAGGGCCAGCTGCCTGTGGGGAGTACACCAGTTGGACAGTAGGGATGCTGCTGTGTCTTTGCTCTTCCTGGCTTACAGGATCAGGTGCTGCTGAGGGTGGTGGGGCTGCATCTTGGACACTTGTTGCTGTCTCTTGGGATGCAGAAGCATCCAAGAAGATGGTCCAGGAAGGATGGAGGTAGAAAAGGCCAAAGATGGGCCTGCCTACTCTTCTTCTACACCAACCGGATCTATGACAACCTCCGAGTCCGACCCGTTCTCCTTCTCAATGAGGTTGGACTGTGTTCTGTTATGAAAAAAACAAAATTAATACCCCTAATTAATAGTTGAGTCATTTGCTAACATAAGTTTATTATACATCTGTGACCTCGTCTCCCGGTACTTACCTACACGCAACCTCCGATCCTCACAAGACCTCCTTCTCTACTCCCCTCTTATCTCCTCTTCCCACAATCATATACAAGATTTATCTCGTGTATCACCCCTACTCTGGAACCCTCTACCACAACACATCAGACTCTTGCCTACCATCGAAACCTTCAAAAAGAGCCTGAACACCCACCTCTTCCGACATGCATATAACCTGCAGTAACCACCGATCGACAAAACCACTGCATGACCAGCTCTACCCTCGCCTACTGTATTCTCACCCATCCCTTGTAGATTGTGAGCCTTCGCGGGAAGGGTCCTCTCTCCTCCTGTACCAGTTATGACTTGTATTGTTTAAGATTATTGCACTTGTTTTTATTATGTGTACCCCTCCTTACATGTAAAGCGCCATGGAATAAATGGCGCTATAACAATGAAAAATAATAATAATAATAGTGTTGTGATGTTTTTACTTATGGTCTTATATCCATACCGGGATCCAAAAAGGAAAGTCGATCATAGTATATATACTTTCGCTTTTTGGTTGGAGCTGCTGACCCACTTCTTGCCCGCTGCTGCCTTTCCCGACGATATTGGTCCCTGATGCTGCGCCATCGTGTCATAACATCTTCTACTGCAATGACATGGTAACAAATATTCTATAAGCTCATTCTGCACATTGCTTAAAACAGTTGGCATTGATTGATCATATTTTAACGATGCTAATAAAATGCCTTCTTAAATGAATTTCCTGGGGCGTGACCGGATGTAGAGCTGAGCGGACGTGCGAGGCTCGAGCTCCCTAACCACCAGCTATCATAAGCGGCCCAAAGCACAGTGAGGTGACCGGAGGAGGTCAGATCCGAAGATAAGATAAGCCAGGCGGTGGTGCACTCCAGGAATGAAGCGAGGGAGAAGGAGGGGGCAGGCGCCCAGCAGGGTCCAGGTCTTTGAATCGATGGGTAGTTGGATCCAAGATGGTGACCGCAGCTCTCACCACGTGGCCGCCGGCAACAGCAGGAGTAATGGCAGTGTGAAGCAAAGGTCAGAGCTGCACAGTGAATCACTCCACCAGCCCCAAACTCCCAGCTAAACTGCAAGATCCCTGAGCACACAGAGCTATTCACCAACGCTGCAGTCCCTGCTTCCCCCCCCCCTGCTAGGAATGCTGAAGGTTCAGAGCCTGAAGATTTACAGCCACTAAACACAGCCCTGACCGTCTCCTCAGACTCTCCTATTACAGACTCCAATTCTGCCCCTGTCACTGTAGCCACACTCAGATCCCTGCTGGGAGACCTGAAGCAAGCCATTCATACTGATATCACAACGGCTTTCACTGAGCTACATAAAGAAATAACGCAGATTGGCGACAGAACCTCACACATAGAGGGGAAACTGGAGGAATATACTACTGCGCACAACCAACTAGTAGACGCGCATAATGAAGCGGACGAAGAAATCATGGCCCTAAAGCTGAAGCTTGCAGACCTAGAAGACCGATCCAGGCGCAATAACCTACGTTTCAGAGGAATCCCTGAGAGTGTGCCAGCGGATACACTAAAGGAGTTTCTAATGGACTTCTTCACAGTTCTGGTGCCGTCAGCAGAACAGAGGGACCTGCTGATTGAAAGGGCACATCGGATCCCCAAACCAAAGTCTGCTCCCAACTCCGCACCGCAAGACGTGATAGCCAGGCTGCACTTCTACCACTTCAAGGAGGCAGTGACCAAGTCAGCGTCAGCAAAGCAAGAACTTCCAGAAAGATTCTGGAACATTCTAGTGTTCACCGACTTGTCTGCGACAACCCTGAACAGGAGGCGAGAATTCTCATCCGCAACCAAGATTCTACGGGACAACAGTATTGTCTACAAGTGGGGATATCCAGTAAAGCTTATCGTGACTAAAAACGGAACTTCACATGTCCTTGCGTCTCCCAGAGAGGCCATGACCCTGCTCCAGGAATGGTCCCTGACATCAGTGGATGAAGATACCAGCTCCTCACTAAAGAAAAGACCCCCGACACTGAACAAAGAATGGACCTGATTCTCACGCAAGTACTCTGTTACCATATGTATCCCCTGTGTGCCTATGCTGGGACACCACACTGTTATTTTTTTTGCCTGGCTGGCAGGTTGAAGGGGCATGAAAATATTGCTTTCGTTTTTTCTATTTTCTCCCCCCCTTTAGTACTGGATAGGAACGACTATCCAGTTGGTTCACATAGAACCGGACTCTGAGTTGTACAAGTTGTACTTGTTCTGGTTGTTGTTAATTACTTTAACCCCTTTGTTTTCCTTATTATTATCCTGTATCTGGTTACTGATTGAATTTTTTTTCTTTTTTGTAACTGATGGTATTTCAAATATCTAGCATTAATGTGAAAGGCCTAAACAGCCCTTTCAAGAGATCGTTATTATGGAAAGAAGCCCAGGCACTCAAAGCGGACATACTATGTGTCCAAGAAACTCATTTAAATCGTGACGATACACATAGACTACAACATAAAAATTACCCCCCATATCTATGTGTCATATGCGGCGAAAAAGAAGAGAGGGGTAGCGATTGCAATAAAAGACACTGTAGCGTTCCAGCTTGTTGATAGCGTTCTGGATGATGAAGGCAGATATGTAATATTGATATGTAATATCAATAATAAGGTGTATACAATTGCATCTATATATGCACCCTATACAGGTCAAATCACTTTTATTAAAGACCTCATAACTAAATTATCCAAAATAAAACAAGGATCCCTGCTAATCTGTGGAGATTTTAACATCGTCCCGATCCCCAATATAGACAAATCTTGGTGCTCAAAGAAAAAGTCCCAATGCCATGCGTTGTCCCATTGTCTTATATCAGAAGAACTGTATGACACGTGGAGGGTACTTCATGCTTCTGAAAGGGATTATACATATTACTCCCACCCACACAAAGTATATTCAAGAATAGATCTAATAAATGGCTCCTACAAAATATACAATCAGCAAAAATTGGGAACATAACCTGGTCGGACCACGCTCCTGTAACATGCCAAATTAAAGAGACGTACAATAATTTAATTTATTCTCCGTGGAGAATTAATAACTTCTTAATAGCCTCAGATAATATTAAATCCCAACTTAACGACCTTCTCCAGGAATTTTTTGATATCAATAGTACCCCTGACATAACCCCGACCACAGTGTGGTGCGCCCACAAGGCCTATATAAGAGGACGGCTAATACAGATAGCAACGCAACACAAAAAATTGAGAATGCGACAAATAGAAGAGTTCAATAAAAATATAGCAACATTGGAAAACATCCATAAACATAGCCCATCACCCACGGTATATAGGAAACTACAAAAGGCAAGATACGAACTATATCAGCTATTCCAATATAAATATGAGCATAATTTGAGGCGGAATAAAGCAAAATATTATTGGCAGGGGAATAAGGCGAGTAAAATACTTGCCAATAAGATTAAAGCGAGATTAACAAAGCAAAAAATAGCTCACATACAAGATGATCAAAAGAACAAAATATACAACCCTAAAGAAATTGCGAATACTTTCGCAAGATATTACTCCTCACTCTATAATCTCAAAACCGACAACCTTATCCCACAACCCAACGCTGAGCTAATTAATAATTTCCTGAATAGCATATCTTTACCCCAAATCCCAGAGGATAAATTGATGGCAATAAATCAACCTATAAGCCAAAAAGAAATCCAACAAACCATTCAGGCAACAAAAAATAATAAATCCCCAGGACCGGATGGTATAACTAATGAATACTTGAAGCTATTCAACCAAATATTGTCCCCACATCTATTATTAGTCTTCCAAAATATATTTGAAACAGGCAAAATACGAGAAGAAATGTTACAAGCGACTATAGTCCCCCTCCCCAAGCCAGGAAAAATGCCCGATCATCCAAGTAATTTCAGGCCAATATCCCTTCTAAATACTGACCTCAAGCTGTACTCAAAAATCTTAGCAAATAGACTCTCCGATGTGATCCCTTCCCTGGTGCACAGAGACCAGGTTGGATTTATCAAATCTAGAGTAATCATAAAATGCCCAAACCTTTATTAGTATACAATCTCTAAAATGCCACCAACCTGTGGCTACACCTAAAAAAACAACAACAAAACACACCGTGAAAAAACTAGTGAAGGGGGAAGAAAGATACCCTATAGATACCTATACTCGTGTCTGCCTATCAGCGGGGGTTGGCGCCCTAGGGGGAACGTTGTGGTGCCCCCGCTCAACGAAGGCTTGCCCTGGGGTCCCTACAAGGCCCTAATACAGCCAATGGGTCCCTCTACCCACGCAATAATATGAACTAAGGGTACCCCTCAAATGCTATACATATGACACTCCTACATTAAGGGAATCCTCAACCCCAACACCGTGAATATAAAAACAAATGAGAACATGTAAAGGGCTGATGGGAGGTATGAAGCGTGCACAATAAACGCCTAGTGACTATATCTCAAAACGGGCATTATCGTTATATATAGGGTTGAGCGAAACGGGTCGTTCATTTTCAAAAGTCGCCGACTTTTGGCAAAGTCGGGTTTCATGAAACCCGATCCGACCCCTGTGCGGGGTCGGCCATGCGGTACGCGACTTTCGCGCCAAAGTCGCGTTTCAATGACGCGAAAAGCGCCATTTCTCAGCCAATGAAGGTAAACGCAGAGTGTGGGCAGCGTGATGACATAGGTCCTGGTCCCCACCATCTTAGAGAAGGGCATTGCAGTGATTGGCTTGCTGTCTGCGGCGTCACAGGGGCTATAAAGGGGCGTTCCCGCCGACCGCCATGTTACTGCTGCTGATCTGAGCTTAGGGAGAGGTTGCTGCCGCTTCGTCAGAAGCAGGGATAGCGTTAGGCAGGGTCCATTAACCACCAAACCGCTTGTGCTGTAGCGATTTCCACTGCCCAACACCACCTTCGGTGTGCAGGGACAGTGGAAGCTACATTTTTTTTTTTCCCCTCAGCGCTGTAGCTCATTGGGCTGCCCTAGAAGGCTCCCTTATAGCTGCATTGCTGTGTGTACGCCGCTGTGCAAACCAACTGCTTTTTTCAAAGCACAAATCCTCTTGTTCCTTCCTTTCTGCACAGCTATCTTTTTTGTTTGTCCACACTTTTTATTTAATTTGTGCATCAGTCCACTCCTTATTGCTGCCTGCCATACCTGGCTGAGATTACTGCAGGGAGATAGTAATTGTTGGACACTCCCTGTTTTTTTTTTTTTTTTTTTTTTTGTGGGAGATTAAGATTGACATTTCTGCTAGAGTGCCATCCCTGTGTGTGCCATCTCTCACTCAGTGGGCCATAGAAAGCCTATTTATTTTTTTGCTTGATTTGGGTTATAAAATCTACCTGAAAAAATCACTACATCAATCAGTGGGAGAAAAATATTGGCCTCAGGGCTTGTGTGCCACTCTTGACTCCTGTGTGTGCCATCTCTCAGTCAGTGGGCCATAGAAAGCCTATTTATTTTTTTGCTTGATTTGGGTTCTAAAATCTACCTGAAAAAATCACTACATCAATCAGCGGGAGAAAAATATTGGCCTCAGGGCTTGTGTGCCACTCCTGACTCCTGTGTGCATCATCACTCACTCAGTGGGCCATAGAAAGCCCATTTTTTATTTTTTTTGCTTTATTTGGGTTCTAAATTCTACCTGAAAAAATCAATAAATCAATCAGTGGGAGATTAATATTGGCCTTTGGGCTTGTGTGCCAGTCCTAAGCGTGCCATCTCTCTCTCTCAGATAGTGGGCCATAGAAAGCCTATTTATTATTTTTTTTATTGGGTTTATAAATTTTCCCTGGAACAAAAAAAAAAAAAGTGGGAGATTAATATTGGCCTCTGGGCTTGTGTGCCAGTCCTGAGCGTGCCATCTCTCTCACAAATAGTGGGCCATAGAAAGCCTATTTATTTTTTTGCTTGATTTGGGTTCTAAAATCTACCTGAAGAAATCACTACATCAATCAGTGGGAGATAAATATTGGCCTCAGGGCTTGTGTGCCACTCCTGACTCCTGTGTGCATCATCACTCACTCAGTGGGCCATAGAAAGCCCTTTTTTTTTTTTTTTTGCTTTATTTGGGTTCTAAATTCCACCTGAAAAAATCACTACATCAATCAGTGGGAGAAAAATATTGGCCTCAGGGCTTGTGTGCCACTCCTGACTCCTGTGTGCATCATCACTCACTCAGTGGGCCATAGAAAGCCCATTTTTTTTTTTTTTTGCTTTATTTGGGTTCTAAATTCTACCTGAAAAAATCAATAAATCAATCAGTGGGAGATTAATATTGGCCTTTGGGCTTGTGTGCCAGTCCTAAGCGTGCCATCTCTCTCTCTCAGATAGTGGGCCATAGAAAGCCTATTTATTATTTTTTTTATTGGGTTTATAAATTTTCCCTGGAACAAAAAAAAAAAAGTGGGAGATTAATATTGGCCTCTGGGCTTGTGTGCCAGTCCTGAGCGTGCCATCTCTCTCACAAATAGTGGGCCATAGAAAGCCTATTTATTTTTTTGCTTGATTTGGGTTCTAAAATCTACCTGAAAAAATCACTACATCAATCAGTGGGAGAAAAATATTGGCCTCAGGGCTTGTGTGCCACTCCTTACTCCTGTGTGCATCATCACTCACTCAGTGGGCCATAGAAAGCCCATTTTTTTTTTTTTTTGCTTTATTTGGGTTCTAAATTCTACCTGAAAAAATCAATAAATCAATCAGTGGGAGATTAATATTGGCCTTTGGGCTTGTGTGCCAGTCCTAAGCGTGCCATCTCTCTCTCTCAGATAGTGGGCCATAGAAAGCCTATTTATTATTTTTTTTATTGGGTTTATAAATTTTCCCTGGAACAAAAAAAAAAAAGTGGGAGATTAATATTGGTCTCTGGGCTTGTGTGCCAGTCCTGAGCGTGCCATCTCTCTCACAAATAGTGGGCCATAGAAAGCCTATTTATTTTTTTGCTTGATTTGGGTTCTAAAATCTACCTGAAAAAATCACTACATCAATCAGTGGGAGAAAAATATTGGCCTCAGGGCTTGTGTGCCACTCCTTACTCCTGTGTGCATCATCACTCACTCAGTGGGCCATAGAAAGCCCTTTTTTTTTTTTTTTTGCTTTATTTGGGTTCTAAATTCTACCTGAAAAAATCAATAAATCAATCAGTGGGAGATTAATATTGGCCTTTGGGCTTGTGTGCCAGTCCTAAGCGTGCCATCTCTCTCTCTCAGATAGTGGGCCATAGAAAGCCTATTTATTATTTTTTTTATTGGGTTTATAAATTTTCCCTGGAACAAAAAAAAAAAAGTGGGAGATTAATATTGGCCTCTGGGCCTGTGTGCCAGTCCTGAGCGTGCCATCTCTCTCACAAATAGTGGGCCATAGAAAGCCTATTTATTTATTTTTTTTTGGTTTTAAAAATTCTCCCTGAAAAAAAAAGGGAGATTAATATTGGCCTTTGGGCTTGTGTGCCAGTCCTAAGCGTGCCATCTCTCTCTCTCAGATAGTGGGCCATAGAAAGCCTATTTATTTATTTTTTTATTGGGTTTATAAATTTTCCCTGAAAAAAAAATAAAAAGTGGGAGATTAATATTGCCCTCTGGGCTTGTGTGCCAGTCCTGAGCGTGCCATCTCTCTCACAAATAGTGGGCCATAGAAAGCCTATTTATGTTTTTGGTTGATTTGGGTTCTAAATTCTACCTGAAAAAATCAATAAATCAATCAGTGGGAGATAAATATTGGCCTCTGGGCTTGTGTGCCACTCCTGACTCCTGTGTGCATCATCTCTCACTCAGTGGGCCATAGAAAGCCTTTTTTTTTTATTTGTTTTCTAAATTCTCCCTGAAAAAATCATTTTATTTTATTTGGTTTCTAAATTCTTCTTGAAAAAATCATTTTATTCTATTATTTTTTCTTCCTAAAGTCTCCCTGAAAAAAAAAAAAAACAAATCAGTGGGAGATTAATATTGCCCTTTCTGCTTGTGTGCCAGTCTTGACTCCTGGGTGTGCCATCTCTCTCTCTCTCTCCAATTGTGGGCCATAGAAAGCCTATTATTTTTTTTAGCTTGATTTGGGTTCCAAAATCTACCTGAAAAAATCACTACATCAATCAGCGGGAGATAAATATTGGCCTCTGGGCTTGTGTGCCACTCCTGACTCCTGTGTGCGTCATCTCTCACTCAGTGGGCCATAGAAAGCCTTTTTTTGTTTTATTTGTTTTCTAAATTCTCCCTGAAAAAATCATTTTATTTTATTTGGTTTCTAAATTCTTCCTGAAAAAATCATTTTATTCTATTATTTTTTTTCCTAAAGTCTCCCTGAAAAAAAAAACAAAAACAAATCAGTGGGAGATTAATATTGCCCTTTCTGCTTGTGTGCCAGTCTTGACTCCTGGGTGTGCCATCTCTCTCTCTCTCTCCAATTGTGGGCCATAGAAAGCCTATTATTTTTTTAGCTTGATTTGGGTTCCAAAATCTACCTGAAAAAATCACTACATCAATCAGTGGGAGATAAATATTGGCCTCTGGGCTTGTGTGCCACTCCTGACTCCTGTGTGCGTCATCTCTCACTTAGTGGGCCATAGAAAGCCTTTTTTTGTTTTATTTGTTTTCTAAATTCTCCCTGAAAAAATCATTTTATTTTATTTGGTTTCTAAATTCTTCCTGAAAAAATCATTTTATTCTATTATTTTTTTTTCCTAAAGTCTCCCTGAAAAAAAAAAAAAAAACAAATCAGTGGGAGATTAATATTGCCCTTTCTGCTTGTGTGCCAGTCTTGACTCCTGGGTGTGCCATCTCTCTCTCTCTCTCCAATTGTGGGCCATAGAAAGCCTATTATTTTTTTAGCTTGATTTGGGTTCCTAAATCTACCTGAAAAAATCACTACATCAATCAGTGGGAGATAAATATTGGCCTCTGGGCTTGCGTGCCACTCCTGACTCCTGTGTGCGTCATCTCTCACTCAGTGGGCCATAGAAAGCCTTTTTTTGTTTTATTTGTTTTCTAAATTCTCCCTGAAAAAATCATTTTATTTTATTTGGTTTCTAAATTCTTCCTGAAAAAATCATTTTATTCTATTATTTTTTTTTCCTAAAGTCTCCCTGAAAAAAAAAAAAAACAAATCAGTGGGAGATTAATATTGCCCTTTCTGCTTGTGTGCCAGTCTTGACTCCTGGGTGTGCCATCTCTCTCTCTCTCTCTCCAATTGTGGGCCATAGAAAGCCTATTATTTTTTTAGCTTCATTTGGGTTCCAAAATCTACCTGAAAAAATCACTACATCAATCAGTGGGAGATAAATATTGGCCTCTGGGCTTGTGTGCCACTCCTGACTCCTGTGTGCGTCATCTCTCACTCAGTGGGCCATAGAAAGCCCTTTTTTGTTTTATTTGTTTTCTAAATTCTCCCTGAAAAAATCATTTTATTTTATTTGGTTTCTAAATTCTTCCTGAAAAAAATCATTTTATTCTATTATTTTTTTTTCCTAAAGTCTCCCTGAAAAAAAAAACAAAAACAAATCAGTGGGAGATTAATATTTACATTTGTGCCTCAGTGACAGTCCTGCGTGTGTGGCATCTCTCTCATTTGTTGCCACCAACAACAGAGTGTGTAACATTGTGCCTGATTTTCGTTGTGGTCTCACTCACCTGTAAAGGGGTAGCTAAATCATACTGAAGTTATAGCTCACCGTGTAAGTTGTGTGACAGCAACAAATACCGTTAGTTTGTTTACGTTTTTAAAACAATGAGGAAGTCTGGTGGAAGAGGTCGTGGCCGGGGGCGTTCATTGTCAGCTGGTAATGAGGGTAGTGGTAGTGGTGGAGCATCAGCTGGTCGTGGGAAAAAAAATATTGCACCTAAGTCTGGAGCTGTGGAGCCAGGTTCGTCGTCTGGCTACACAAGGCCTCGAACGCTCCCTTTTCTGGGAGTAGGAAAACCGCTTTTAAAGCCGGAGCAGCAAGAGCAAGTTTTGGCTTATCTTGCTGACTCAGCCTCTAGCTCTTTTGCCTCCTCTCATGAAACTGGTAAATGTCAAAGCAGCGCGTCGTTAGTGGATGTTCATGGTCAGGGACAAGTCGCTTCCTTGTCCTCTTCAGCAAAAACAACAACAGAGAAGAATGCAGCAGGCGACACAACGGGTTACTCCATGGAGCTCTTTACACATACCGTCCCTGGCTTAGAAAGTGAAGCAGTTAACAGTCCATGCCCATTACAAGTTGAATCTGACATGGAGTGCACTGATGCACAGCCACAGCCAGACTACTATGCTGGTCCTTTGACTCAGACCACAACATTGCCCTCGCAGGGTAATGATCAAGAATCAGACCCTGATGAGACTATGTTGCCCCATCACGAACGCTATACTACCGACCGACACGGTGACACAGACGAAGTTGCACACGAGCTACAAGAAGAGGTAATAGATGACCCAGTTCTTGACCCCGATTGGCAGCCATTGGGGGAACAGGGTGCAGGCGGCAGCAGTTCTGAAGCGGAAGAGGAGGGGCCGCAGCAGGCATCAACATCGCAACAGGTTCCATCTGCCGGGCCCGTATCTTGCCCAAAACGCGTGGCAAAGCCAAAACCTGTTGGAGGACAGCGTGGCCATCCGGTTAAAGCTCAGTCTGCAATGCCTGAAAAGGTATCTGATGCTAGAAAGAGTGCAGTCTGGCATTTTTTTAAACAACATCCAATTGATCAGCGCAAAGTCATCTGTCAAAAATGTTCAACTACCTTAAGCAGAGGACAGAATCTGAAAAGTCTCAATACAAGTTGCATGCATAGACATTTAACCACCATGCATTTGCAAGCCTGAACTAACTACCAAACGTCCCTTAAGGTTGTAGCACCCTCGGCCAATGAAGCTAGTCAGCAACGCAACATCCCTTCCGGCAGTGTAGGGCCACCATTTTCCGCACCACCTGCAGTATCTGTGCAGGTTTCTTTGCCAGGCCAAAGCAGTCAGGGTCAGGGAATCACCAGTTTCGTAGTAGGAAACACTGCATCTAGGGCACCGGCGGCAACAATACCATCTCCCACCGTCTCTCAGTCTGCCATGTCCACCGGCACCCCCGCTAGTTCCACGATCTCCAGCTCTCCAGTCCAGCTCACCCTACATGAGACTATGGTTAGAAAAAGGAAGTACTTAGCCTCGCATCCGCGTACACAGGGTTTGAACGCCCACATAGCTAGACTAATCTCGTTAGAGATGATGCCCTACCGGTTAGTTGAAAGCGAAGCTTTCAAAGCCCTGATGGACTACGCTGTATCACGCTATGAGCTACCCAGTCGACACTTTTTTTCCAGAAAAGCCATCCCAGCCCTCCACCAGCATGTTAAAGAGCGCATCGTCCATGCACTCAGGCAATCTGTGAGCACAAAGGTGCACCTGACAACAGATGCATGGACCAGTAGGTATGGCCAGGGACGTTACGTGTCCATCACGGCACACTGGGTGAATGTTGTGGATGCAGGGTCCACAGGGGACAGCAAGTTTGGGACAGTTCTGCCTAGCCCACGGTCTAGGCAACAGTTGGCTGTAGCCGTTCGCACCCCCTCCTCCTCCTCTTCGTCCTCCTGCAGAAGCGAGAGCTCGTCCACAGACCGCAGTCGCACAACCACTCCATCCGCAGCTGCCACTGTTGCACACCAGGTCTCCCATTATGGGGCAGCTACTGGCAAACGTCAGCAGGCTGTATTGGCTATGAAGTGTTTGGGCGACAACAGACACACCGCGGAAGTTCTGTCCGAGTTCTTGCAGAAAGAAACGCAGTCGTGGCTGGGCACTGTAGATCTTGAGGCAGGCAAGGTAGTGAGTGATAACGGAAGGAATTTCATGGCTGCCATCTCCCTTTCCCAACTGAAACACATTCCTTGCCTGGCTCACACCTTAAACCTGGTGGTGCAGTGCTTCCTGAAAAGTTATCCGGGGTTATCCGACCTGCTCCTCAAAGTGCGTGGACTTTGCTCACATATCCGCCGTTCGCCCGTACACTCCAGCCGTATGCAGACCTATCAGCGTTCTTTGAACCTTCCCCAGCATCGCCTAATCATAGACGTTGCAACAAGGTGGAACTCAACACTGCACATGCTTCAGAGACTGTGCGAACAGAGGCGGGCTGTTATGTTTTTGTGGGAGGATACACATACACGGGCAGGCAGTAGGATGGCAGACATGGAGTTGTCAGGTGTGCAGTGGTCGAAGATTCAAGATATGTGTCAAGTCCTTCAGTGTTTTGAGGAATGCAGACGGCTGGTTAGTGCAGACAACGCCATAATAAGCATGAGCATCCCCCTAATGCGTCTGCTGATGCAAAGTTTGACGCACATAAAGGATCAGGCGTCTGCAGCTGAGGAAGAGGAAAGCCTTGATGACAGTCAGCCATTGTCTGGCCAGGGCAGTGTACAGGACGAGTTAGCGGGCGAAGAGGAGGAGGAGGATGAGGAGGATGATGGGGATGATTATATTTTTAATGAGGAAGCTTTTCCGGGGCCACTGGAAATTGGTGGCGCGGCAAGGCCGGGTTCTGGTTTTTGGAGGGACACAAGTGACGTGGATTTGCCTGAAACTGCCCCTCAACCAAGCACAACCGCAGATTTGAGAACTGGAACTTTGGCCCACATGGCGGATTATGCCTTACGTATCCTCAAAAGGGACACACGCATAACTAAAATGATGAACGATGACGATTACTGGTTGGCCTGCCTCCTTGATCCTCGCTATAAAGGCAAATTGCAAAATATAATGCCACATGAGAACTTGGAACTAATATTAGCAACCAAACAATCAACTCTTGTTGACCGTTTGCTTCTGGCATTCCCTGCACACAGCGCCCGTGATCGTTCTCACTCGAGCTGCAGGGGCCAGCAGACCAGAGGAGTTAGAGGGGCAGAAATCAGAAGTGGCGTTGGCCAGAGGGGTTTTCTGACCAGGTTGTGGAGTGATTTTGCTATGACCGCAGACAGGACAGGTACTGCAGCATCAATTCAAAGTGACAGGAGACAACATTTGTCCAGTATGGTTACAAACTATTTTTCATCCCTTATCGATGTTCTCCCTCAACCGTCATTCCCATTTGATTACTGGGCATCAAAATTAGACACCTGGCCAGAATTGGCAGAATATGCATTGCAGGAGCTTGCTTGCCCGGCAGCTAGTGTCCTATCAGAAAGAGTATTCAGTGCTGCAGGTTCAATACTAACAGAAAAAAGGACTCGTCTGGCTACCCAAAATGTAGATGATCTAACCTTCATTAAAATGAACCACAACTGGATTTCGAAATCTTTTGCCCCACCTTGCCCGGCCGACACCTAGCTTTCCTATGAAAAGGTCTTGCCTGTGGACTATTCTGAATGCCTTTTCCAATCTCGTAATTTTCTGCACCTGATTGTCCAGCATACGACATGTTTACACCTCACTAAATGGCCAAACTCCCCACACGGGGCCGTGGTATCGACACTTGGCGACAGCACCCGTGAGAGTGCTGTTTGTCTGAAGAGGTGGGTGTGCCCGCTTTTGGTCGATGGCACTGCCACTGGGTCCCTCCTAGTACAATAAAGTGTCTCTGGCGGTGGTGGTGCGCACCCAACGTCAGACACACCGTTGTAATATGAGGGGCCCTGGGCCTGTACCGCCGGCCACAAGACAGTTCCCCCCCCCTAGCTCAAACAGTGCTCTACCACTTGCAAATTATCTCACAGCTCCACCAATGTTTAGTCTATGTGCTGACATCCTTCAATGCCTGCCACTGACAATACCATTGTATTGACATTTTTGTTATGTTAGGCCTTCGAAGCCTGTCTGCGGTCACTCCTTCCACTAGGCCTCCACTGACCACACCACTGCTGCCCGTGTACCCCTGGAACCAATTTAAAATTGCCTACAGCCTGCCCAATTTTTTTATTTTAGGCCTTCGATGCCTGTCTGCGGTCACTCCTTCCACTAGGCCTCCACTGACCACACCACTGCTGCCCGTGTACCCCTGGAACCAATTTAAAATTGCCTACAGCCATGTGTTATTATTTTAGGCCTTCGATGCCTGTCTGTGGTCACTCCTTCCACTAGGCCTCCACTGACCACACCACTGCTGCCCGTGTACCCCTGGAACCAATTTCAAATTGCCTACAGCCATGTGTTATTATTTTAGGCCTTCGATGCCTGTCTGCGGTCACTCCTTCCACTAGGCCTCCACTGACCACACCACTGCTGCCCGTGTACCCCTGGAACCAATTTAAAATTGCCTACAGCCTGCCCAATTTTTTTATTTTAGGCCTTCGATGCCTGTCTGCGGTCACTCCTTCCACTAGGCCTCCACTGACCACACCACTGCTGCCCGTGTACCCCTGGAACCAATTTAAAATTGCCTACAGCCATGTGTTATTATTTTAGGCCTTCGATGCCTGTCTGCGGTCTCTCCTTCCACTAGGCCTCCACTGACCACACCACTGCTGCCCGTGGACCCCTGGAACCAATTTAAAATTGCCTACAGCCATGTGTTATTATTTTAGGCCTTTGATGCCTGTCTGCGGTCACTCCTTACAATATGCCTCCACTGACCACACCACTGCTGCCCGTGTACCCCTGGAACCAATTTAAAATTGCCTACAGCCTGCCCAATTTTTTTATTTTAGGCCTTCGATGCCTGTCTGCGGTCACTCCTTCCACTAGGCCTCCACTGACCACACCACTGCTGCCCGTGGACCCCTGGAACCTATTTTTAATTGCATAGAGCATCCTTTTTTTAATAGTAGGCGTACAAAGTCTGTCTGCGGTCCACTATTGAAATTGTCCTCCACTGCCCAGAGCACTGCTGCTTGTGTACCCCTGTAACTTTTTTAAGCTGCAGTGAGCCACATATTTGGGTTAAGTCCTACTACCTGTGTCTGTCTGCGCCACTCAATTCAGCTGTGTTCCTTTGAAAAAAGCTGAGCGTCAATAGTCTTGTTTTCAGCCTCTAGGAATTTTAAAACTGCATTGGGGGTACAACTTTGGTAGGCCCTACTAACGGTGTCTGCCTCCCCAAGGTGTGCCCCAGGTTTCCTCGCCATTGCTTCGATCTTAATGCTCTCGTTTAGTAGTTGTTGGAAACTACACTGCATTAGGCCTACAAATTGGGTATGGGGTGTAGAGAGATGGTGTGTTCCACTCCAAGGTGTTCTCCAGGTTGCCTTTCCTGAGCTTCGATCTTCCGGCTCTCGTTTAGTAGTTCTTGGAAACTACACTGCATTAGGCCTACAAATTGGGTATGGGGTGTAGAGAGATGGTGTGTTCCACTCCAAGGTGTTCTCCAGGTTGCCTTTCCTGAGCTTCGATCTTCCGGCTCTCGTTTAGTAGTTGTTGGAAACTACGCTGCATTAGGCCTACAAATTGGGTATGGGGTGTAGAGAGATGGTGTGTTCCACTCCAAGGTGTTCCCCAGGTTTCCTCGCCAATGCTTCGATCTTCATGCTCTCGCTTAGTAGTTGTTGGAAACTACACTGCATTAGGCCTTCAAATTGGGTATGGGGTGTAGAGAGATGGTGTGTTCCACTCCAAGGTGTTCTCCAGGTTGCCTTTCCTGAGCTTCGATCTTCCGGCTCTCGTTTAGTAGTTGTTGGAAACTACACTGCATTAGGCCTACAAATTGGGTATGGGGTGTAGAGAGATGGTGTGTTCCACTCCAAGGTGTTCTCCAGGTTGCCTTTTCTGAGCTTCGATCTTCCGGCTCACGTTTAGTAGTTCTTGGAAACTACACTGCATTAGGCCTACAAATTGGGTATGGGGTGTAGAGAGATGGTGTGTTCCACTCCAAGGTGTTCTCCAGGTTGCCTTTCCTGAGCTTCGATCTTCCGGCTCTCGTTTAGTAGTTGTTGGAAACTACGCTGCATTAGGCCTACAAATTGGGTATGGGGTGTAGAGAGATGGTGTGTTACACTCCAAGGTGTTCTCCAGGTTGCCTTTCCTGAACTTCTATCTTCAGGCTCTCATTAAATTGTGGTTAAATGGAACAACTGCATTTGGCGTACTAGTTGGTTTGGGGCCTACTATCGGTGTCTGCCACTCCTTGCTGTTCTCCTGGTTTCCTGTCCTGAAATTCCATTTTCAGGCTCTCGTTAAGTAGTTGTTAATGTTAGACTGCATTTGGCCTACTAGTTGGGTTGGGGCCTACTATCGGTGTCTGCCACTCCTTGCTGTTCTCCTCAACTGAACAAAGCTGGGCCGCCTGTTTACTACGGTTGCCAATTTTGAACTGCATGTCGACTACTTACTGATTTGGGCCTACTCTCTGTGTCAGTCTCTCATTCCAGTTGTCCTCCACTGCAATGCCCCCTGGTTAGTCCTGTGTTACCAATTTTGAACTGCATTTAGCCCACTTTATTCTTTGGGCCTATATCTGTGTTTCCTCCTCATCCTGCCCATTGCCCAGCCAGTGATAGATGAGTCTGCTGGTACATTGACCCATAACGCAAAATTCCCCGTGCACGCTACACAGCAAGATTGTGACCCTGCTGAAAGTCAGGTTCCTCTTCCCGCATACCATACCACCTTACACGGGGACAAAGAGGAAGGTGCAGATGAAAGTGCAGGTTCCTTCATCAGGTGGGGGGAGGAATACTAGTTGGCGACGTCACTGGCACAGGGCCTCTCATAGTACGCAAAAGTGTTGCTGCCGGTGGGAGGCGCCCCCACCGTGCAAACACACCGCTGTACTTTGAGGGGCCCTGTGCCAGTGCCAATGCCAACGAGTGGGCCCCCCCTGCTTGCTCAGGATCACAGCACTTGCAAAGTTGAAATACTTACCTCTCCCTGCTCCACTGCCGTGACGTGGTCCAGATTTACTGGGCCCACTAATTACTTGAACCAGCCCTACCCCCCACAACTTTAACCAAATGACCCCCAATTTCAAATGCCTTCCAATTATTATAAGGTAAATTACGATTGACAAGCTTCTTTAACAAGAATGGATGTTTTTGCCATTAAAATGGGCAGTGTAGGTGTTTTCCTGGCCTCCACTCACTGCCGACTATGCTCCCCCATTGACTTGCATTGGGTTTCGTGTTTCGGGCGATACCCGACTTTTCGCGATAATCGGCCGATTCCACTCGACTCGACTTCTAAGATAGTCGGGTTTCACGAAACACGGCTCGACTCTAAAAAGGTCAAGGTCGCTCAACCCTAGTTATATATAAACTGATGATAGCACGCAGAAAGCAGCAAAGCAGTGGATCATAGGCAACAATATATCCCCTGGACAAATTTATAAGTCTCTCAATGGGTATCTACCCGATAGACAGTAACCTACATTGCCTAGGCAAGTACCAATGCTATAGCCAAAGATCCACTCTAATAGTAAATTGATCTTAAATAAATCTGCACAGTTGGTACTCATCGTTAAGTGCCGTGTCCCTCCATCAACCCGCTGTCATAAATCGCCTCGACGCGTTTCGCCCCTCAGGCTCATCAGGAGGCTGGATGGGTCTGTCATGTGTCTCGATGATAAAAGATAGGGGTGAATTGTGATATGTTACCTCTGTTTAAATAAACCGCCACCGGAAAATCCATGCGTGTGCATACTTCCTGTTTCAAAGCCGGAAGTCGTCGCACACATGACGGACAGGAGGAGGCCTTATTCTGCGCCTGCGCTCGGTGGAACGCACAGGGGAGATATCCTGTCCCCGCTGCGTATAACTCAAGCGCACTGTAACATGGCAACCGCTGAGCCTGCGCAGAAAGACACTCATCCGACTAACCTCACACCGTCAACTGCGTACAAGATACGTTAATTACAGCCGGGTATCCATAGTTGCGGAGAACGCCCGGCCATTAGAAAAATCACTCCGGTATTGTCGAACACGCGGGGATTGTGCCAGAGCATTTACAGCGCATGTATCCACTGGAGAGCTTGGAGCTATTGCGGATTGCCTATAGAATGTCATACAACATCGGCTGTATCTAGGCAACCGCTGGGCCTTCGCTGAGAAACACACATACGGCAGTACTAGCACCGTAAAAAAATTCAGCTAATTAGCATGTCTGAGCTTCCTGATTGAGGGCTTGGCACATTTCCTGGCCCCTGGAGATGTCTGGCGTATTTCTCGCAAGTCACACTGCTGGTCTGTGTGTAATCCATATTTTTCTCGCCCCCATAGAATTTCATTGGCGTATTTTTTGCGCAATACACTGACAAACGCAGCATGCTGCGATTTTCTATGGCCGTACAAGACCGTATAATATGGATACGTAAAAAAAACGCAGATAGGAGCTGGGCCATAGAGAATCATTGTGCCGTGTGCATTCCGTATTTTCTGCACCTCTCATACGTCCGTTAAACTCGCTAGTGTGACGCTGGCCTTACAGGCTTGCTATGAGCGCAGACCACAGAGTGGCGCTCATAACAATCTGCCATCAACCATCAATCACCGCCGTAGCCCACCTCAAAGTGTGGGATACTGCCAGCTGACGTACTATTCCGTCAGCTGGTAGAAAGGGGTTAAAAACCTTACTGTTTGTCAATTAACATGCATGTAGATAAGAGTTAAGAAGGACTGAACCCAACTAGTGGGCACGCAAGCATGGGAGACCACATCCGTATAATGCCACACCTTTATATGCACATGATGCAAACAGACTGAAAAAAAAAACAAAGGTATGAACTGGGATATAAACTAGTGTCCATGCAGTGAGTAAGCGCATGTTCACACTAGCCACTGAATAGGAAAAAATAAAGACAGAAACATAATGATTAAATAATAATAATGATAATAAACACACCAGCGCTTACTGGACCAGAACAGAACCCCTTGCAGCTGGACTCAAAACAGGTAAACGCCACCCCTGATATAAGCAATGAATAGGAAAAAATAGAGACCGCGCATAGGGAGAACACTGGGAAAGAAAGGAATGTGGCAAAACAAAGCATACAGGGTCATGGAATAGACCCAAGAAATACCCTAAATCGCTGAGAGCCCCCTGATCAGGAAAACATTTGCCCGAAATAGTCCAGGCAAGATGACTGATGAGATGGTGCAAACGTAAACAACAATGTGCCGGACTCAGGTAAACAAGCAAGGCCCACGACTATGAATGATAACCAACAATGTGAACATGTTATCATTCATAGTCGTGGGCCTTGCTTGTTTTCCTGATCAGGGGGCTCTCAGCGATTTAGGGTATTCCTTGGGTCTATTCTATGACCCTGTATGCTTTGTTTTGCCACATTCCTTTCTTTCCCAGTGTTCTCCCTATCAGTGGTCTCTATTTTTTCCTAAATAATAATAATGATTGCTACCCCCAAAAGAGAGCACTATAGTCATCTTCCTCTCTGAAAAGGAGTGCTGTATGTCCTATAAGTCTCCTTAGCACTTGGCACTCTGCACAAGGAGAAATATTCCCCCTTAGGCCACATTAACACGTTCAGTATTTGGTCAGTACTTGTAAGCCAAAACAAGGAGTGGGTGATAAATACAGAAGTGGTGACGTGTTTCTACATATTATACTTTTCCTCTGAATGTTCCACTCCTGATTTTGGTTCACAAATACTGATGCAAAACCCTGACCAAATACTGAATATGTGACCATGGCCTTAAGCTCAGTGCCTGTCTGTGACATGGTGGAAATGTCAGGGAGTGCCTTGACTCTGGTATGTGTACCAATTATGAAAAGAATATTTATTATGTGTTGGCTTTCATAGTTTAATCACATTTTCTTTTTTTATACAATTTACTGTTAAGATATATCATAGTCTATATGTAAAGCTTACTAAAACTCATTATGGAGTTTATTTATTGGACTGGTGAGCTGTGTGTAATGGTTTTCTAGGTGTGGGGTGGAGGCTGTACATCCTATTAATTGTTCCCAAATGGATAATACATGTGACGTAAGAGGTTTTTTTTTTTATTAGTGGCCTATGTTTAAGATGCATAATAAATATCTGAATAGTGGGGGTGTGTGACACCTGGCACCCCCACCGATCAGCTATTACCAGTGTGGGTGCTGGCTAGAAGTTCTTGGATGCTGCCAGAACACAGCAGTTCAGTCAAAACTATAGTGGCCATAGCTGGGAACTAAAGATCCTTATTCATTTGAATAAAAGGTGAATCTACAGTATTTACAGTATCCGACTACAGAAATGACTGAGCTACTGTGTCCTGGCAGCATCAGAGACCTTCCAGCAACAGTGGGCGACAGTAACACCTAAACGGTAGAGGTATTGGGTGTCGCATCCCCACCAATCAGATATTGAATGCTTAACCTAAGGATAGGTTAATAAAAAAGCAGTGGCTAACTCCTTTGAAAATCTAACTGTTAATTATGGATGTTGCTACATATCAGTGTATTGTCACTAAGAAATGTATATACCGTGTATACTCGAGTATAAGCCGACCCCCCTAATTTTGCCACAAAAAAATGGGAAAACTTATTGACTCGAGTATAAGCCTAGGGTGGAAATGCAGCATTTACCGGTGAATTTCAAAAATAAAAATAGATCATTATTTCCCCATAGCTGTGCCATATAGTGCTCTGCACCGTTCATTTTGTCCCATAGCTGTGCCCCATATACAATGCTCTGCACCGTTCATTTTGTCCCATAGCTCTGCCCCATACAGTGCTCTGCACCGTTCATTATTGCCCTATATCTGTGCCCCATATATGCTCTGCACCATTCATTATTGTCCCATATCTGTGCCCCATATATGCTCTGCACCGTTCATTTGGTCCCATAGCTGTGCCCCATACTGTGCTCGGCACCGTTCATTATTGCCCCATATCTGTGCCCCATATACAATGCTCTACACCGTTCATACTGCCCCATAGCTGTGCCCCATACTGTGCTTGGCACCGTTCATTATTGTCCCATATCTGTGCCCCATATATGCTCTGCACCGTTCATTTTGTCCCATAGATGCTCCACATAAATCTGTGCCATGGCCGCTACTGCTGCAATAAAAAAAAAAAAAACACATACTCACCTTTCTTGCTTGCAGCTCCCGGCGTCCGGTCCCGGCGCCTCCATCTTCCCGGCGTCTCTCTCCGCTCTGACTGATCAGGCAGAGGGCGCCGCGCACACTATATGCGTCATCGCGCCCTCTGACCTGAACAGTCAGAGCGCAGACGCCAGGAAGATGGAGGCGCCGCGAAGATGGAGCGACGCCCGGCGGCTGGAACGCGGACAGGTGAATATTACATACTTACCTAGTCCCAGCGATCCTGACGCTCCCTCTGCCTGTCACAGCTGGTCTTCGGTGCCGCAGCCTCTTTCTCTATCAGCGGTCACCGGCACCGCTGATTAGAGAAATGAATACGCGGCTCCACCCCTATAAGAGGTGGAGCCGCCTATTCATTTTTCTAATGAGCGGTCCCACATGACCGCTGAAGAGGGGAAGAACTGCAGCACCGAAGACCGTGGGATGGCAGGGACAGCGCCAGGATCGCTGGGACTAGGTAAGTATACCTCAGCGCCCTCTCCCCCTCACCCGCCGACCCTGCCGCCCACCTTGACTCGAGTATAAGCCGAGAGGGGCACTTTCAGCCCAAAAATTTGGGCTGAAAATCTCAGCTTATACTCGAGTATATACGGTATGTATGATATGTGTGTGTATATGTGTCTGCGTGTGTGTGTCTGTTTAGCCGGTAGTGTACAGCTCTGGCAAAAATTAAGAGACCACTGCAAAATGTTCAGTTTGTCTGATTTTTCTCTTTATAGGTATATTATTGAGTAAAATGTAATTTGTTCTTTTATTCTATAAACTACTGACAACATGTCTCCAAATTTTCAAGCAATAAATTTTGTTTTGTTTTTTCTGAAATAGAGAAATGGTCCAAAGTGCTTTCAGACCTCAAATAATGCAAAGAAAACAAGTTCATGTTCATTTAGAAACAACAATACTAATGTTTTAACTTAGGAAGAGTTCAGAAATCAATATTTTGTGGAATAACCATGATTTTTAATCACAGCTTTCATGCGTCTTGGCATGCTTTCCACCAGTCTTTCACACTGCTCCTGGAGCAAAAATGTAAGCAGTTCTTCTTTGTTTGATGGCTTGTGACTATCCAACATCCTCTTCATTACATTCCAGAGGTTATCAGTGGGGTTCAGGTCTGGAGATTGGGCTTCCCATGACAGGGTTTTGATGTGGTTGGAACACTTGGTGTGGTTAAAACTAAACTGTGCCAAAGATCAGTGAAGTGTAAGAGTAACATAGTAACATAGTAACATAGTTAGTAAGGCCGAAAAAAGACATTTGTCCATCCAGTTCAGCCTATATTCCATCATAATAAATACCCAGATCTACGTCCTTCTACAGAACCTAATAATTGTATGATACAATATTGTTCTGCTCCAGGAAGACATCCAGGCCTCTCTTGAACCCCTCGACTGAGTTCGCCATCACCACCTCCTCAGGCAAGCAATTCCAGATTCTCACTGCCCTAACAGTAAAGAATCCTCTTCTATGTTGGTGGAAAAACCTTCTCTCCTCCAGACGCAAAGAATGCCCCCTTGTGCCAGTCACCTTCCTTGGTATAAACAGATCCTCAGCGAGATATTTGTATTGTCCCCTTATATACTTATACATGGTTATTAGATCGCCCCTCAGTCGTCTTTTTTCTAGACTAAATAATCCTAATTTCGCTAATCTATCTGGGTATTGTAGTTCTCCCATCCCCTTTATTAATTTTGTTGCCCTCTTTTGTACTCTCTCTAGTTCCATTATATCCTTCCTGAGCACCGGTGCCCAAAACTGGACACAGTACTCCATGTGCGGTCTAACTAGGGATTTGTACAGAGGCAGTATAATGCTCTCATCATGTGTATCCAGACCTCTTTTAATGCACCCCATGATCCTGTTTGCCTTGGCAGCTGCTGCCTGGCACTGGCTGCTCCAGGTAAGTTTATCATTAACTAGGATCCCCAAGTCCTTCTCCCTGTCAGATTTACCCAGTGGTTTCCCGTTCAGTGTGTAATGGTGATATTGATTCCCTCTTCCCATGTGTATAACCTTACATTTATCATTGTTAAACCTCATCTGCCACCTTTCAGCCCAAGTTTCCAACTTATCCAGATCCATCTGTAGCAGAATACTATCTTCTCTTGTATTAACTGCTTTACATAGTTTTGTATCATCTGCAAATATCGATATTTTACTGTGTAAACCTTTTACCAGATCATTAATGAATATGTTGAAGAGAACAGGTCCCAATACTGACCCCTGCGGTACCCCACTGGTCACAGCGACCCAGTTAGAGACTATACCATTTATAACCACCCTCTGCTTTCTATCACTAAGCCAGTTACTAACCCATTTACACACATTTTCCCCCAGACCAAGCATTCTCATTTTGTGTACCAACCTCTTGTGCGGCACGGTATCAAACGCTTTGGAAAAATCGAGATATACCACGTCCAATGACTCACCGTGGTCCAGTCTATAGCTTACCTCTTCATAAAAACTGATTAGATTGGTTTGACAGGAGCGATTTCTCATAAACCCATGCTGATATGGAGTTAAACAGTTATTCTCATTGAGATAATCCAGAATAACATCCCTCAGAAACCCTTCAAATATTTTACCAACAATAGAGGTTAGACTTACTGGCCTATAATTTCCAGGTTCACTTTTAGAGCCCTTTTTGAATATTGGCACCACATTTGCTATGCGCCAGTCCTGCGGAACAGACCCTGTCGCTATAGAGTCACTAAAAATAAGAAATAATGGTTTATCTATTACATTACTTAGTTCTCTTAGTACTCGTGGGTGTATGCCATCCGGACCCGGAGATTTATCTATTTTAATCTTATTTAGCCGGTTTCGCACCTCTTCTTGGGTTAGATTGGTGACCCTTAATATAGGGTTTTCATTGTTTCTTGGGATTTCACCTAGCATTTCATTTTCCACCGTGAATACCGTGGAGAAGAAGGTGTTTAATATGTTAGCTTTTTCCTCGTCATCTACAACCATTCTTTCCTCACTATTTTTTAAGGGGCCTACATTTTCAGTTTTTATTCTTTTACTATTGATATAGTTGAAGAACAGTTTGGGATTAGTTTTACTCTCCTTAGCAATGTGCTTCTCTGTTTCCTTTTTGGCAGCTTTAATTAGTTTTTTAGATAAAGTATTTTTCTCCCTATAGTTTTTTAGAGCTTCAATGGTGCCATCCTGCTTTAGTAGTGCAAATGCTTTCTTTTTACTGTTAATTGCCTGTCTTACTTCTTTGTTTAGCCACATTGGGTTTTTCCTATTTCTAGTCCTTTTATTCCCACAAGGTATAAACCGCTTACACTGCCTATTTAGGATGTTCTTAAACATTTCCCATTTATTATCTGTATTCTCATTTCTGAGGATATTGTCCCAGTCTACCAGATTAAGGGCATCTCTAAGCTGTTCAAACTTTGCCTTCCTAAAGTTCAATGTTTTTGTGACTCCCTGACAAGTCCCCCTAGTGAAAGACAGGTGAAACTGCACAATATTGTGGTCGCTATTTCCTAAATGCCCAACCACCTGCAGATTTGTTATTCTGTCAGGTCTATTAGATAGTATTAGGTCTAAAAGTGCTGCTCCTCTGGTTGGATTCTGCACCAATTGTGAAAGATAATTTTTCTTGGTTATTAGCAGAAACCTGTTGCCTTTATGGGTTTCACAGGTTTCTGTTTCCCAGTTAATATCCGGGTAGTTAAAGTCCCCCATAACCAGGACCTCATTATGGGTTGCAGCTTCATCTATCTGCTTTAGAAGTAGACTTTCCATGCTTTCTGTTATATTTGGGGGTTTGTAACAGACCCCAATGAGAATTTTGTTACCATTTTTCCCTCCATGAATTTCAACCCATATGGACTCGACATCCTCATTCCCTTCGCTAATATCCTCCCTTAAAGTGGACTTTAGACAAGACTTTACATAGAGACAAACCCCTCCTCCTCTCCGATTTTTACGATCCATTCTAAACAGACTGTAACCCTGTAAGTTAACTGCTCAGTCATAGCTTTCATCTAACCATGTCTCGGTTATTCCCACTATGTCAAAGTTACCTGTAGATATTTCTGCTTCTAGTTCTTCCATCTTGTTTGTCAGGCTTCTGGCGTTTGCGAGCATGCAGTTTAGAGGATTTTGTTTTGTTCCAATCTCCTCACTGTGGATTGTTTTAGAAATGTTCTTACCTCCCTTCTGAGTATATTTTCCTGGGTCGTCTTTGTTCGAGTCTAATGTTTTTCTTCCCGTCCCCTCTTCTTCTAGTTTAACGCCCTCCTGATGAGTGTAGCGAGTCTTCTGGCGAATGTGTGTTTCCCAGGTTTGTTGAGGTGTAGTCCGTCTCTGGCGAGGAGTCCATCATACCAGTAATTCACACCGTGGTTCAGGAATCCAAATCCTTGTTGTCTGCACCATCGTCTTAGCCAGTTGTTTGCATCAAGGATCCTGTTCCATCTCCTGGTGCCATGCCCGTCTACTGGAAGGATAGAGGAAAAAACTACCTGTGCATCCAGTTCCTTTACTTTCTTCCCCAACTCTTCAAAGTCCTTGCAGATTGTCGGTAGGTCCTTCCTTGCCGTGTCATTGGTGCCAACATGTATCAGAAGAAATGGGTGGACGTCCTTGGAGCTGAAGAGCTTTGGTATCCTATCGGTCACATCCTTGATCATCGCACCTGGAAGGCAGCATACTTCTCTTGCAGTTATGTCCGGTCTGCAGATGGCTGCTTCTGTGCCTCTCAGTAGTGAGTCTCCCACCACCACCACTCTTCGTTGCTTCTTGGCTGTACTTTTTGCTGTCACTTGTTGCTGTGTGCCCTTTTCTTTTTTGCTTGCTGGTATTGCTTCATTCTTAGGTGTGCCATCTTCATCCTCTACAAAGATTTGATATCGGTTCTTCAGTTGTGTGGTTGGTGATTTCTCCATGGTCTTCTTGCTTCTTTTGGTCACATGCTTCCACTCATCTGCTTTTGGAGGTTCTCTGACACTTTTTGCACCTTCTGTGACCAGTAGAGATGCTTCTGTTCTGTCTAGAAAGTCTTCATTCTCTTTGATGAGTTTCAAAGTTGCTATTCTTTCTTCCAGACCCCGCACCTTTTCTTCTAAAAGGGCCACTAGTCTACACTTCTGACAGGTGAAATTGGATTCTTCTTCTGGTCGATCTGTGAACATGTAGCACATGCTGCAGCTCACCATGTAGGTTGTCACATCTGCCATGTTGCTCCTAGATCCTGCTGACTTGCTGTGTGTTTTCCTTCTTGTGTAATCTACTCAGCCAAGCTCTCTTGCAATAATGTCCTACAGGCAAAAATTCGCGCGCCGTACGGCGCGCGGTTTGCTGATGCTTTCGAAGCAGCTGGTCCCGGCTGTACCCAACGATCTTCTAGCTTAGGGAGACTTCGCTTCTCCCAGAAGGCACCTGGAATATGCAAATTAGCCTCCTGAAGCTTGAATCCCTGGTTTGGTGATGCTTTCGAAGCAGCTGGTCCCGGCTGTACCCAACGATCTTCTAGCTTAGGGAGACTTCGCTTCTCCCAGAAGGCACCTGGAATATGCAAATTAGCCTCCTGAAGCTTGAATCCCTGGTTTGGTGATGCTTTCGAAGCAGCTGGTCCCGGCTGTACCCAACGATCTTCTAGCTTAGGGAGACTTCGCTTCTCCCAGAAGGCACCTGGAATATGCAAATTAGCCTCCTGAAGCTTGAATCCCTGGTTTGGTGATGCTTTCGAAGCAGCTGGTCCCGGCTGTACCCAACGATCTTCTAGCTTAGGGAGACTTCGCTTCTCCCAGAAGGCACCTGGAATATGCAAATTAGCCTCCTGAAGCTTGAATCCCTGGTTTGGTGATGCTTTCGAAGCAGCTGGTCCCGGCTGTACCCAACGATCTTCTAGCTTAGGGAGACTTCGCTTCTCCCAGAAGGCACCTGGAATATGCAAATTAGCCTCCTGAAGCTTGAATCCCTGGTTTGGTGATGCTTTCGAAGCAGCTGGTCCCGGCTGTACCCAACGATCTTCTAGCTTAGGGAGACTTCGCTTCTCCCAGAAGGCACCTGGAATATGCAAATTAGCCTCCTGAAGCTTGAATCCCTGGTTTGGTGATGCTTTCGAAGCAGCTGGTCCCGGCTGTACCCAACGATCTTCTAGCTTAGGGAGACTTCGCTTCTCCCAGAAGGCACCTGGAATATGCAAATTAGCCTCCTGAAGCTTGAATCCCTGGTTTGGTGATGCTTTCGAAGCAGCTGGTCCCGGCTGTACCCAACGATCTTCTAGCTTAGGGAGACTTCGCTTCTCCGAGAAGGCACCTGGAATATGCAAATTAGCCTCCTGAAGCTTGAATCCCTGGTTTGGTGATGCTTTCGAAGCAGCTGGTCCCGGCTGTACCCAACGATCTTCTAGCTTAGGGAGACTTCGCTTCTCCCAGAAGGCACCTGGAATATGCAAATTAGCCTCCTGAAGCTTGAATCCCTGGTTTGGTGATGCTTTCGAAGCAGCTGGTCCCGGCTGTACCCAACGATCTTCTAGCTTAGGGAGACTTCGCTTCTCCCAGAAGGCACCTGGAATATGCAAATTAGCCTCCTGAAGCTTGAATCCCTGGTTTGGTGATGCTTTCGAAGCAGCTGGTCCCGGCTGTACCCAACGATCTTCTAGCTTAGGGAGACTTCGCTTCTCCCAGAAGGCACCTGGAATATGCAAATTAGCCTCCTGAAGCTTGAATCCCTGGTTTGGTGATGCTTTCGAAGCAGCTGGTCCCGGCTGTACCCAACGATCTTCTAGCTTAGGGAGACTTCGCTTCTCCCAGAAGGCACTAGGAATATGCAAATTAGCCTCCTGAAGCTTGAATCCCTGGTTTGGTGATGCTTTCGAAGCAGCTGGTCCCGGCTGTACCCAACGATCTTCTAGCTTAGGGAGACTTCGCTTCTCCCAGAAGGCACCTGGAATATGCAAATTAGCCTCCTGAAGCTTGAATCCCTGGTTTGGTGATGCTTTCGAAGCAGCTGGTCCCGGCTGTACCCAACGATCTTCTAGCTTAGGGAGACTTCGCTTCTCCCAGAAGGCACCTGGAATATGCAAATTAGCCTCCTGAAGCTTGAATCCCTGGTTTGGTGATGCTTTCGAAGCAGCTGGTCCCGGCTGTACCCAACGATCTTCTAGCTTAGGGAGACTTCGCTTCTCCCAGAAGGCACCTGGAATATGCAAATTAGCCTCCTGAAGCTTGAATCCCTGGTTTGGTGATGAGTAGTCATAGGAAGTAGAGAGGAGCGTATCAGGTGAAATTCCAATTCGATTTGCACGTTTTTTTTTTTACCAGGAAATTCGATTTGTGCAGAAGTTATTCTCCACATATATCTCCAAATACATAAAAAACAATATGTAAAAAAATAATAGAAATACTTATACTCACTGCACACTTCTCCAGTCTCTACACCACTTACTGCCACCCATCCAGTTCTCGTTGCATATTCGGATAGGCGTTGAGAGTGCTATAAATGTCCACCTCATGAAGACGGTATTTCCGTTGAAACGCGTTGTGGCTTAAGCCTATCCTGGTGTCAAAGTCTTCTTTCTGCGCTCCTTAGACTGAGCTTTCTTTTTTTTTTTCTGTGTCTGTATCCTCCATTGGAGGTGTTTGGCTGAAGCTGCGGGGGCACTTTCCCCCTTCCTTTGGGGCTACCTTCTTGGCGCTCTGGAGCAAATTTTATAATCCCCAGGTGGCTTTAACACCTTAGTGACGGAGCCAAATTTTAAAAATTTGACCAGTGTCACTTTATGTGGTAATAACTCTGGAACGCTTCAACAAATCCCAGTGATTTTGAGATTGTTTTTTCGTAACACATTATACTTTATGATAATAGTAAGTTTAGGTCGATATGTTTTGTGATCCTTTATAAAAAATATCCAAAATTTAAGAAAAGTGTTAAAAAATTAACAATTTTCAAATTTTGAATGATTATCCCTTTAAGCTAGATAGTCATAACACAGCAAAACATTAATAAATAACATTTCCCTCATGTCTGCTTTACATCAGCACTATTTGTAAAATGTTATTTTATTTTGTTAGCATTTTAGGAGGTTTAAAAATGTAGCAGTAATTTTTAATTTTTTCTAGGAAATTTACAAAATTTATTTTTTTAGGGACCTATCCAGGTTTGAAGTGCCTTTAGGGGTCTCATATATTGGGAAACCCCCAAAAGTTATACCATTTTAAAAACAGCACCCCCTGAAATATAGAAAATTGCAGTCTGGTAGTTTATTAACCCTTCAGGTGATTTTCAGGAATTAATGCAAAGTGGCATGACAGAAATGAAAAAGTGTATTTTTACCACCTAAATGCCGCTAACTTCTGAACAGGTTACAACAGCCAGCAGATTGTAAGGCCGCTATTTGGCCGTGAATAGCCATCACAAACATCAGGACCACACAATCATGATCTGAGGGCACCAATTGGGATAAAGAGGAAGCCCCCACACTCTGTTAACCATTTACATGATGTAGTCACTATTGACAGCAGCATCTAAGGAGTTAAACAGATTTGGACGGTGCAAACACTGATCGTGGCTGATGCAGCAAGTTGTCAGCTATAGTGGACAGCCGACAGCTGCTGGATTGTCACCTGTATGGTGATGCTATTCTCTTATATCTCAGGTCAGTTAAAAGACGTATTGGCTGTCATTAAGGGGTTAATAGTCCCAGTTCATGCGTGGGCTGCCAATGCTTATCTGAAGGTGCAACAAGGCATGGACAGGTGGTGGTGAAAAGTGTAGGGGCCAGAGAGGTGAGTTTAAGGTTTTGGATTATCTTTTACATTTTTGTAACAGGCTTGGTGATGTAACCACTGTGTTGTGGACCAAGGAAAGCCTGGAGGGGCTGGGCCCAGTTGCCTCACCAAATCCGACCTTGGATACACAGCGGGATATGATACCGTGATCCGAACAGGGACTAAGGAGGTGAACAAGGTGCTACTCCAGAACTGGGAAGGTGGCAGCTGACCCCTTAGGGAGAAGAAGCTGGGTCAGCATGAAGGAAGGTTCAGTAGAAACAGGCAGGCACTGTAAGAACATGGCAGCCATGGATGCAGATGGGACCGGCTGATGTACAGATGACCACTAGCAAGGTGACTGGACCAGATGACATAGAGATGAGCGTAGCAAGTGTGGCTGAACTGGCTGATGCAGAGATGAGCACTAGCAGGTGCAGCAGGACCGGCTGACTTAGAGATGAGAACTAGCAATTGCGGCTGGATCAGGTAACGTACAGATGAGCACTAGGAAGTGCGGCTGGATTGGCTGACATGGAGATGAGCACTGGCAGGTGCAACAAGATGGCTGAAAGACTGGCAGATGGCCATTTCTGATACACAGGTAGGCGGCCACGGCTGATAGACTGGTAGGAGGGCATGGCTGGCAGGCAGGCAGGCATACAGAAATATGAGCACTGGGACTTGAGAACTAACAAGAATGTTTAGGAACAAACTTAAAACATTGCACAGTCACCTCCCTATAGTTGAAGGTGGCTTAAATAATGAGTGTATCCCAGCCATTGGCTGAGAACACTTTAGGACATTGCTCGCTGTCCCTTTGAAAGGACCCTACAGAACTGCTTGCCGATATGCAACTGAATAGCTGACCTGAAGTGTGCTTAGCTAAGTGACTGTGGCAAAAGAAAAGGAAAAAGTTAACTTATATAACAAAAGTACATGGATATTAAAGGAAATATGCCAAGTGTTTCTGCAACCAAGATTAAAGCTGTGCAAAATGCATCAGTACATTGTCCTGTGTAAACAGGACTAAACCGTGTCATGCATCTGGGTGCAAATCCATGAGCCTGTGCTTTTTGGTCTTCTTCTCCGTCGCCAAGCCAATACAGATACACCTTTTCTTCTGGTGTGTAGTTTCTGTTATCCTTGCTTCAGTATTTTTAGGGTAACATATATTTTCATTTATTCATTTGTCTGCCCTATCAACTTTTGGGTGCGGTTTATATATGTCCCCCCTGCTGGTATTTCCTGTTGGTGATAGTCTCATTTGGATGTCCAGTCATACTGTTGTAGTTTAAGCCAGTCAGTGAAAGATCAGCTAGGGTTTATCTCCCTGCTGTTTGTGTTATTTACCCTGCACTTATCTTCTGTATCTTTTTCAGAAGTGGGCTGCATATTCTCTAAAGGTACCGTCACACTAGACGATATCGCTAGCGATCCGTGATGTTGCAGCGTCCTCTCTAGCGATATCGTCCAGTGTGACAGGCAGCAGCGATCAGGCCCCTGCTGTGATGTCGCTGGTCGGGGAAGAAAGTCCAGAACTTTATTTCGTCTCTGGACTCCCCGCAGACATCGCTGAATCGGCGTGTGTGACACCGATTCAGCGATGTCTTCACTGGTAACCAGGGTAAACATCGGGTAACTAAGCGCAGGGCCGCGCTTAGTAACCCGATGTTTACCCTGGTTACCATCGTAAAAAAACAAACAGTACATACTTACATTCAGCTGTCTGTCCCTTGCCGTCTATTTCCTGCACTGACTGCTGGCCGCAAAGTGAAAGTGAAAGCACAGCACAGCGGTGAGTCACACAGCGGTGACTCACCGCTGTGGCTGTGCTCTGCTTTCACTTTGCGGCCAGCAGTCAGTGCAGCAAACAGACGGCAAGGGACAGACAGCTGAATGTAAGTATGTACTGTTTGTTTTTTTACGATGGTAACCAGGGTAAACATCGGGTTACTAAGCGCGGCCCTGCGCTTAGTTACCCGATGTTTACCCTGGTTACCGGGGACCTCGGGATCGTTGGTCGCTGGAGAGCTGTCTGTGTGACAGCTCTCCAGCGACCAAACAGCGACGCTGCAGCGATCCGGATCGTTGTCGGTATCGCTGCAGCGTCGCTAAGTGTGACGGTACCTTTACAGCATATATTTAGTCCTTTATCTTGTATTTCATTGTTTCTTTTACTCACTTTGGGATCTCTTTCTATTTCAGCCACTTTCCCGCCAGTTCTTTAGGAGGAACGTGAAGCATTCAACAGCCTTTCAAGCAGCATAGGTCCGAGTTGCCATCATCTAGTCTGTGGTTAGGGCTATCTCAGCTCATGCAAGAACCACTAGGAACTGTGGTGTCATGATCTCTAGTATGTATAAGAACCGGCAGAGTCAGTTACAGTTATCTGTCTATCACCCCATTTGCTTAGGAACTCAATTTAATAGATTACATACACACTAGTAAGGAGAATATATCCCTTAGACTATGTCCTCTGACATGCTCAATAACCACTCTATTGTTCGCCACTTTAAAGATTTGGGACCTGCACACTAATATTGCTATTTTTGTTGGTAGATGTTACTCACACTCAATGCTCGCATGCCATGACGTGAGATGATGAAGCGGGGTCACGGATGATGCACGAGTTCCTAAACCAATGGGAAGACCGTAGACAAGAGCGGCCAGGTAATCAGAATTGGCTCACGTGCCAGTCCAATGAGAATTGAGGTTATGGAGATTGTGTGTGCGGATGTGCAGCCAATGTCTTTCTAGTGTGACAGGATTGGTCAATCATTTTATGATACTGCATAGTGATGCGGTCGGTGCCTGATGCCGAAAACAGGTATTGGCTTTGCCTCCACTCCATAGCGATGACATGATGTTGAGGGAGGTATGCATATATGCTAATATTAAGGATGATCTCTTCTGAGTGGCTGCTTAAGTTATGTTTGCTGTCAATGGCTCCTTTTCAGTAAGTCTGTATTGGTCATATGACAGTTGTTCATCCATTGGTCATCATAGGATGGGTACCTGTTATGTTAAACCATAAGTTTTATAAAGTCCAACACTCCATTTTCACAATCAGTATATCTCTAGCGCCCTGATGAAGCCTTCATTCGTGACACTGGTGGGGGAGCTATATACTTGTATGTGTGTTTTTTTTAGATTTTCAGTGGCACCTGTTAGGATGAAAATGAATCAGATATACTTAAAAGTAGCTACAGAAATTCATTGACTACAGCCATGGTTCAGCTAGGAAGATGCTTGGATACCGAAAGAGATTAACTATCTGGAGCTGATTATAGAGGAAATCCAATGTTGGGAAACCCCTTTATCCACTGATATAATATAGGTCCAGTACAGCAGACCACTGTTAAATAATAATTAATACAAGTTAGTTTTTAATGCATATAGGGTATACTTACCCTTGCAGAAGGGGGAAGCGCAATGAGTGCAACAAAACTGTGGGGTTTAAGCAACTTCAGTCATCCATGGATAACAAAGTGGGGGAGTCATGGATACATGTGGATCCTAAACCCACAGGACTGCGGCCCTCAGGAACCTTGATCTTTTCCAGCTATTGGGTGCAACTAGCACATTGTGCATTCTTCCAATTTCCGACACCGTTTTCTCTCTTCACCGGTCTTCCTACTTCTCTCAACTGGTCCTCTCTAACCGTATTCAGACCCAGGTTTTCCTCCTTGACCTAGCCTCCTGTATACAGTGGGGAAAACAAGTATTTTGTCAGCCTTCAATTGCGCAAGTTCTCCCACTTAAAAAGATGAGAGAGCCTCGATCTGGGGCTCTATGATAGATCTCACCCCGTGGGGTCAAAATGATCACAAGAACAGTGAGTAAAAATCTCAGAATCACACAGGGGGACCTGCATAGAGCTGTTACCACCATAACAAAGGCTACATCAGTAACACACTCAGATCCTGCAGTGCCAGACGTGTGTGCCAGATGTGCTTAAGCCAGTATATGTCTGAAGTTTGCTAGACAGCATTTGAATTATCCATAAGAGTATTGGGAGAATGTTATATGGTCTGATGAAACCAAAGTAGAACTGATTGGTAGAAACAAAACTCATCACGTTTGAAGGAGACAGAATGCTGAGTTGCACCCAAAGAACACAATACCTACTGTGAAGCATGGGGGTGGCAACATCATGCTTTGGGCTGGTTCTCTGCAAAGGGACCAGGACAACTGATCCGTGTACATGAAAGAATGAATGGGACCATGTATTGTGAGATTTTGAGTGCAAATCTCCTTCCATCAGCAAGGGCATTGAAGATGAAACGTGGATGGGTCTTTCAGCATGATAATGATCCAAAGAACACCACCAGGGTAATGAAGGAGTGGCTTCGTAAGAAGCATATGAAGGCCCTGGAGTGGCCTTGCCAGTCTCCAGATCTCAACCCCGTAGAAAACCTTTTGAGGGAGTTGAAATTCCGTGCTGCCCAGTGACAGGACCAAAACATCACTGCTGTAGAGGAGATCGGCATGGAGGAATGGGCCAACATAACACCAACAGTGTGTGCCAACCTTGAGAAGACTTACAGAAAACATTTGACCTCTGTCATTGCCATCAAAGAGTATATAACAAAATATTGAGATGAACTTTTGTTAATGACCAAACACTTATTTTCTGGATTACGTGCGAGAACTTGAACAATTGGTGACTGACTAAATACTTTTTTCTCCACTGTATATACAAACGAGTTTGTACCCTGGGCCACATAAATAAAGCAGGATTTGCTGCTATCGCCAGCAGTTCGGTGAGCACTGCCATTTTACGCACTGTAGCGAAAGGTTCACATGACAGTGGGCATGGCTAGGTGGGGTTTCCCATAATGCCTTGCATCTACCACATCAAATTGTGTAGCACAGCCAATCAAGATGAGCTATCATAGCTTGTATAAAAGGAGAAGCAAAAAATACAGCATCTTCTATATAATTGTCTAAGGGTCACTTCCGTCTCTCTGTCCTTCTGTCATGGTTATTCATTTGCTGATTGGTCTTGCCAGCTGCCTGTCATGGCTGCCGTGACCAATCAGCGACGGGCACAGTCCAGAAAAAATGGCCGCTCCTTACTCCCCGCAGTCAGTGTCCCCGGCGATCCGCTCCATACTCCCCGCTCCCTGCATTCAGTGTCCCCGGCGCTCCGCTCCATACTCCCAGCTCTCCGCAGTCAGTGTCCCCGGCGCTCCGCTCCATACTCCCCGCAGTGTCCCCAACGCTCCGCTCCATACTCCCCGCAGTCAGTGTCCCCGGCACTCTGGTCCATACTCCCCGCAGTGCCCCCAGCACTCCGCTCCATGCTTCCCGCAGTCACTGTCCCCGGCGCCCTCTCCATACTCCCCTCCGGTCACCGCTAACACTGGGTTAATGCCGGCGGTAACGGACCGCGTTATGCCATGGGTCACGCACTCCATTACCGCCGCTATTAACCTTGTGTGTCCCCAACCTTTTACTATTGATGCTGCCTATGCGGCATCAATAGTAAAAAAAAGTAATGTTAAAAATAGTAAAAAAACAAAAAACCTGCTATATTCACCCTCCGTTGTCCGCTCGCGCCTGCCGCCATCTTCCTTTCCCAGCGATGCATTGCAAAATTACCCAGAAAACCTAGCGGTCTCGCGAGACCGCAAAGTCATCTGGGGAATTTTGCAATGCATCTTGGGAACGGAAGATGGCGGCAGCCGCGCGCCCATCGACACAGCGCTGTTGCATCCCAGGAGGCGGAGAGACGGGATGCTGAAGAGCAGCGACCAGAATGATGAGTATGTTAAACTACAAGGGGCCCTCGGATCGTTAGGTGAGTATGTTTATTTTTTATTTTTTAACCTGTGACATACGTGGCTGAGTAATATACTATGTGGCTCTGTGCTATATACTACGTCACTGGGCAATATACTTTGTGGCTCTGTGCTGTATACTACGTCACTGTGCAATATCCTACGTGGCTCTGTGCTGTATACTACGTCGCTGTGCAATATACTTCGTGGCTCTGTGCTGTATACTACATCACTGGGCAATATACTATGTGACTGGGCAATATACTACGTCACTGGGCAATATACTACGTGGCTCTGTGCTGTATACTACGTCGCTGTGCAATATACTACGTGGCTCTGTGCTGTATACTACATCACTGGGCAATATACTACGTGACTGGGCAATATAGTACGTCACTGGGCAATATACTACGTGGCTCTGTGCTGTATACTACGTCGCTATGCAATATACTATGTGGCTCTGTGCTGTATACTACGTAACTGGGCAATATACAACGTGACTGGGCAATATACTACGTGGTTCTGTGCTGTATACTACGTCACTGTGCAATATACTACGTGGTTCTGTGCTGTATACTATGTAACTGGGCAATATACTACGTGGCTGGGCAATATACTACGTGGCTGGGCAATATACTACGTGGCTGGGCAATATACTATGTGGCTCTGTGCTGTATACTACGTAACTGGGCAATATACTACATGGCTGGGCAATATACTACGTGGCTGGGCAATATACTATGTGGCTGGGCAATATACTATGTCACTGGGCATTATACTACGTCGCTGGGCAATATACTACGTGACTGGGCAATATACTACGTCACTGGGCAATATACTACGTGGCTGTGTGCTGTATACTACGTCGCTGTGCAATATACTACGTGGCTCTGTGCTGTATACTACGTCGCTGTGCAATATACTATGTGGCTCTGTGCTGTATACTACGTGGGCTGTGCAATATACTACGTCACTGGGCAATATACTACGTGGCTGGAAAATATACGTGGCTGGGCAATATTCTACGTGGCTGGGCTATATACTACGTGGCTGGGCAATATACTACGTCACTGGGCAATATACTACGTCGCTAGGCAATATACTACGTGGCCGGGCAATATATTACGTGGGCTGGGCAATATACTGCGTCGCTGGGCAATATACTATGTCGCTGGGCAATATACTACGTCGCTGGGCAATATATTACGTGGACATGCATAATCTAGAATACCCGATGCTTTAGAATTGGGCCACCATCTAGTTTTAGGATAAATCTGTATAGTGAGAAGACATCTCAGCTCACATAGCCACAGACATAGTGAGAGGAAGCCATAAATCAGTGAAGGCACTATATGGATATATGAATATTGTATGTGAAAGCACAACAGCGAAGAAAAATAGTGTGTGATGAAAAGAGAATAATATAGATTTAATTGATCGGAAAGGAGAGAGAAAGAAGAGTTACTGTGTTACTGATTACCATCTGTTACCCATACCCATATATGTTGAAGGGTCTTTGACAATGCTAAGGCCGGCTTCACACTTGCGAGTTTTACGGACGTAAGAGCACAGAAACTACGTCCGTAAAACTCTCAAAACATACGGCACAATTATTCTCTATGCCCCTGCTCCTATCTGCCGTATTAAACTGATCAGTATTATACGGCTTTCTACGGCCGTAGAAAATCGTAGCATGCTGCGTTTGTCACCGTATTGCGCAAATAAAACGTCAATGAAAGTCTATGGAAGCGTGAAAAATACGGATTACACACGGACCAGCAGTGTGACTTGCGAGAAATACGCAGCGGTGTTAGCGAGAAAAGCCGACAATTCAGTGCGGTGTACAGTAAAATCACACTGACAGCTTACAGTAGAATAGGTAGAATAAACGTGTACACATAGAATAGGTATATATATATACAAGTGGGGCAAAAAAGTATTTAGTCAGTCAGCAATAGTGCAAGTTCCACCACTTAAAAAGATGAGAGGCGTCTGTAATTTACATCATAGGTAGACCTCAACTATGGGAGACAAACTGAGAAAAAAAAATCCAGAAAATCACATTGTCTGTTTTTTTTAACATTTTATTTGCATATTATGGTGGAAAATAAGTATTTGGTCAGAACCAAAATTTCATCTCAATACTTTGTAATATATCCTTTGTTGGCAATGACAGAGGTCAAACGTTTTCTGTAAGTCTTCACAAGGTTGCCACACACTGTTGTTGGTATGTTGGCCCATTCCTCCATGCAGATCTCCTCTAGAGCAGTGATGTTTTTGGCTTTTCGCTTGGCAACACGGACTTTCAACTCCCTCCAAAGGTTTTCTATAGGGTTGAGATCTGGAGACTGGCTATGCCACTCCAGGACCTTGAAATGCTTCTTACGAAGCCACTCCTTCGTTGCCCTGGTGGTGTGCTTTGGATCATTGTCATGTTGAAAGACCCAGCCACATTTCATCTTCAATGCCCTTGCTGATGGAAGGAGGTTTGCACTCAAAATCTCACGATAGATGGCCCCATTCATTCTTTCATGTACCCGGATCAGTCGTCCTGGCCCCTTTGCAGAGAAACAGCCCCAAAGCATGATGTTTCCACCACCATGCTTTACAGTAGGTATGGTATTTGATGGATGCAACTCAATATTCTTTTTCCTCCAAACACGACAAGTTGTGTTTCTACCAAACAGTTCCAGTTTGGTTTCATCAGACCATAGGACATTCTCCCAAAACTCCTCTGGATCATCCAAATGCTCTCTAGCAAACTTCAGACGGGCCCGGACACGTACTGGCTTAAGCAGTGGGACACGTCTGGCACTGCAGGATCTGAGTCCATGGTGGCGTAGTGTGTTACTTATGGTAGGCCTTGTTACATTGGTCCCAGCTCTCTGCAGTTCATTCTCTAGTCCCCCCCCCCCCCCCCCCCCCCGTAGTTCTGGGATTTTTGCTCACCGTTCTTGTAATCATTCTGACCCCACGGGGTGGGATTTTGCGTGGAGCCCCAGATCGAGGGAGATTATCAGTGGTCTTGTATGTCTTCCATTTTCTAATTATTGCTCCCACTGTTGATTTCTTCACTCCAAGCTGGTTGGCTATTGCAGATTCAGTCTTCCCAGCCTGGTGCAGGGCTACAATTTTGTTTCTGGTGTCCTTTGACAGCTCTTCACCATAGTGGAGTTTGGAGTCAGACTGTTTGAGGGTGTGCACAGGTGTCTTTTTATACTGATAACAAGTTTAAACAGGTGCCATTACTACAGGTAATGAGTGGAGGAAAGAGGAGACTCTTAAAGAAGAAGTTACAGGTCTGTGAGAGCCAGAAATCTTGATTGTTTGTTTCTGACCAAATACTTATTTTCCACCATAATATGCAAATAAAATGTTAAAAAAACAGACAATGTGATTTTCTGAATTTTTTTTTTCAGTTTGTCTCCCATAGTTGAGGTCTACCTATGATGTAAATTACAGATGCCTCTCATCTTTTTAAGTGGTGGAACTTGCACTATTGCTGACTGACTAAATACTTTTTTGCCCCACTGTATATATATATATATATATATATATATATATATATGTCAGTGAGACACATATATATATATATATATTAATATTTCTTCCAGCGCTAGACAGCTTTAAAGCCGGTAATTCAATTACCGGCTTTTGCTTTCTCCTTCCTAAAACCCGACATGATATGAGACATGGTTTACATACAGTAAACCATCTCATATCACCATTTTTTTTGCATATTCCACACTACTGTTAGTAGTGTGTCTATGCAAAATTTGGCCGTTCTAGCTAGTAAATTAAGGGGTTAAATGGCGGAAAAAATTGGCGTGGGCTCCCGCACAATTTTCTCCGCCAGAGTAGTAAAGCCAGTGACTGAGGGCAGATATTAATAGCCTGGAGAGGGTCCACGGTTATTGCCCCCCCCCCCTGGCTAAAAACATCTGCCCCCAGCCACCCCAGAAAAGGCACATCTGGAAGATGCGCCTATTCTGGCACTTGGCCACTCTCTTCCCATTCCCGTGTAGCGGTGGGATAAGGGGTAATGAAGGGTTAATGCCACCTTACTATTGTAAGGTGACATTAAGCCAAATTAATAATGGAGAGGCGTCAATTATGACACCTATCCATTATTAATCCAATACTAGTAAAGGGTTAAAAAAATACACAAACACATTATTAAAAATTATTTTAATGAAATAAAAACAAAGGTTGTTGTAATATTTTATTGAACGCCCTATCCAATCACTGAAGACCCTCGTTCTGTAACAAAAAAACATAATAAACCAACAATATCCTTACCTTCCGCAGATCTGTAAAGTCCAACGATGTAAATCCATCTGAAGGGGTTAAAATATTTTGCAGCCACGAGCTTTGCTAATGCAACGTTGCTCATGTCTGCAAAACCCCGGAGAATGAAGGTAAAGTAGGTCAATGACCTATATTTACCTGCATTTGCGGTGAGGCACCCTCTGCTGGCTGTTCCTAGATCGTGGGAACTTTCCTAGAAAGCTCCCAGGCTCGAGTTCATATGAGGACAACCAGCAGAGGGCGCCTTGTTGTGAATTCTGTGGCAGAGTTCACTCCTATGGTCACAAGTGGTACTTCGGCTGATTCTCTCTGGAAGCTTCCGTTTGTGGAGGAAAGTGGTACTGCAGCTTCTGAGTTTCCTCCCTCAGGTGATCTGGTGAGGTCGTTAGCTGCTTCTCTACTTAACTCCACCTAATGCTTTGATTCATGCTTCCTGTCAATGTTCCAGTGTTGGACTTGTGTTTCTCTGGATCATTCCTGTGGCCTGCTGCTCTGCATAGCTAAGTGCTTCTTTGCTATTTGTTGCTATTTTTTCTGTCCAGCTTGTCTATTTGTTTAGCTGGAAGCTCTGGGACGCAAGGGGTGTACCTCCGTGCCGTTAGTTCGGTACGGAGGGTCTTTTTGCCCCCTTTGCGTGGTTTTCTTTAGGGTTTTGTGTAGACCGCAAAGTTATCTTTCCTATCCTCGTTCTGTCTAGAATATCGGGCCTCACTTTGCTGAATCTATTTCATCCCTACGTTTGTCTTTTCATCTTACTCACAGTCATTATATGTGGGGGGCTGCCTTTTCCTTTGGGGTATTTCTCTGAGGCAAGGTAGGCTTATTTTTCTATCTTCAGGCTAGTTAGTTTCTCAGGCTGTGCCGAGTTGCATAGGGAGCGTTAGGCGCAATCTACAGCTGCCTCTAGTTGTGTTTGGAGAGGATTAGGAATTGCGGTCTACAGAGTTCCCACGTCTCAGAGCTCGTTCTGTTATTTTGGGTTGTTGTCAGATCACTGTGTGTGCTCTGATCGCTATGTACATTGTGTTTCTGAATTGCCTATCATAACAGTACAGGAAGCCAAAAGTACTAATGTTTCTCAATAGAGGGAAAAAAGAAGTTCTGAGACCATTTTTTTTCCTTTGCACTGTGTTTTGTCTTTTTTTTCCCCTAGACATTTGGGTGGTTCAGGACACAGGTGTGGACATGGATATTCAGGGTCTGTGCTCTTCAATGGATAATCTCGTTATAAATGTACAAAAGATTTAACACTTGGTGGTTCAGAAGCCTATGTTAGAACCTAAAATTCCTATTCCTGATTTGTTTTTTGGTGATAGAGTCAAGTTTATGAATTTCAAAAATAATTACAAGCTGTTTTTGGCCTTGAAACCTCACTCCTCTGGTGACCCAGCTCAACAAGTGAGAATTATTATTTATTTTTTGCCTGGGGACCCTCAAGACTGGGCATTTTCCCTTGCGCCGGGAGATCCTGCATTGGGTAATATTGATGCGTTTTTCCTGGCGCTCGGATTGCTGTACGATGAGCCTAATTCAGTGGATCAGGCAGAGAAAAATTTGCTGGCTTTGTGTCAGGGTCAGGATGAGATAGAGGTATACTGTCAGAAATTTAGAAAGTGGTCTGTACTCACTCAATGGAATGAAGCTGCGTTCGCAGCGATTTTCAGAAAGGGTCTCTCTGAAGCCCTTAAAGATGTCATGGTGGGATTTCCTATGCCTGATGGTCTGAATTAATCTATGTCTTTGGCCATTCAGATCGGTCGACGCTTGCGTGAGCGTAAAGCTGTGCACCATTTGGCGCGGTATTACCTGAGATTAAACCTAAGCCTATGCAGTGCGATAGGACTTTGTCCAGAGTTGAACGGCATGAACACAGACGTCTGAATGGTCTGTGTTTCTACTGTGGTGATTCCACTCATGCCATTTCTGATTGTCCTAAGCGCTCTAAGCGGTTCGCTAGGTTTGCCACCATTGGTACAGTACAGTCAAAATTTCTTCTGTCCGTTACCTTGATATGCTCTTTTGTCATCATATTCTGTCATGGCGTTTGTGGATTCGGGCGCTGCCCTGAATTTGATGGACTTGGAATATGCTAAGCATTGTGGGTTTTTCTTGGAGCCCTTGCAGTGTCCTATTCCATTAAGAGGTATTGATGCTACACCTTTGGCCAAGAATAAGCCTCAGTACTGGACCTAGCTGACCATGTGCATGGCTCCTGCACATCAGGAGGATATTCGCTTTCTGGTGTTGCATAATCTGCATGATGTGGTCGTGTTGGGGTTGCCATGGCTACAAGTCCATAATCCAGTATTAGATTGGAAATCCATGTCGGTGTCCAGCTGGGGTTGTCAGGGGGTACATGGTGATGTTCCATTTCTGTCAATTTCGTCATCCACCCCTTCTGAGGTCCCAGAGTTCTTGTCTGATTACCGGGATGTATTTGATGAGCCCAAGTCCGATACCCTACCTCCGCATAGGGATTGTGATTGTGCTATCAATTTGATTCCTGGTAGTAAATTCCCAAAAGGTCGATTGTTTAATTTATCCGTACCTGAGCACACCGCTATGCGCAGTTATGTGAAGGAATCCCTGGAGAAGGGGCAAATTCGCCCGTCATCGTCGCCATTAGGAGCAGGGTTCTTTTTTGTAGCCAAGAAGGATGGTTCGCTGAGACCTTGTATAGATTACCGCCTTCTTAATAAGATCACGGTTAAATTTCAGTACCCCTTGCCATTGTTATCTGACCTGTTTGCTCGGATTAAGGGGGCTAGTTGGTTCACAAAGATAGATCTTCGTGGTGCGTATAATCTGGTGCGAATTAAGCAAGGCGATGAATGGAAAACTGCATTTAATACGCCCGAGGGTCATTTTGAGTTTCTAGTGATGCCGTTCGGACTTGCCAATGCTCCATCAGTGTTTCAGTCCTTTATGCATGACATCTTCCGAGAGTACCTGGATAAATTCCTGATTGTGTACTTGGATGACATTTTGATCTTCTCGGATGATTGGGAGTCTCATGTGAAGCAGGTCAGAACGGTTTTTCAGGTCCTGCGTGCTAATTCTTTGTTTGTGAAGGGATCAAAGTGTCTCTTTGGTGTGCAGAAGGTTTCATTTTTGGGGTTCATCTTTTCCCCTTCTACTATCGAAATGGATCCTGTTAAGGTCCAGGCCATCCATGATTGGACTCAGCCGACATCTCTGAAAAGTCTGCAAAAGTTCCTGGGCTTTGCTAATTTTTATCGTCGCTTCATCTGCAATTTCTCTAGTATTGCTAAACCATTGACCGATTTGACCAAGAAGGGTGCTGATTTGGTCAATTGGTCTTCTGCTGCTGTGGAAGCTTTTCAAGAGTTGAAGCGTTGTTTTTCTTCTGCCCCTGTGTTGTGTCAACCAGATGTTTCTCTTCCGTTCCAGGTCGAGGTTGATGCTTCTGAGATTGGAGCAGGGGCTGTTTTGTCGCAGAGAGGTTCTGATTGCTCAATGATGAAACCATGCGCTTTCTTTTCCAGGAAGTTTTCGCCTGCTGAGCGAAATTATGATGTGGGCAACCGAGAGTTGCTGGCCATGAAGTGGGCATTCGAGGAGTGGCATCATTGGCTTGAAGGAGCTAAGCATCGCGTGGTTGTATTGACTGATCATAAGAACTTGACTTATCTCGAGTCTGCCAAGCGCTTGAATCCTAGACAAGCTCGTTGGTCGTTGTTTTTTGCCCGTTTTGACTTTGTGATTTCGTACCTTCCGGGCTCTAAAAATGTGAAGGCGGATGCTCTGTCTAGGAGTTTTGTGCCCGACTCTCCGGGTTTATCTGAGCCGGCGGGTATCCTCAAGGAAGGAGTAATTGTGTCTGCCATCTCCCCTGATTTGCGGCGGGTGCTGCAAAAATTTCAGGCTAATAAACCTGATCGTTGCCCAGCGGAGAAACTGTTTGTCCCTGATAGGTGGACGAATAGAGTTATCTCTGAACTTCATTGTTCGGTGTTGGCTGGTCATCCTGGAATCTTTGGTACCAGAGAGTTAGTGGCTAGATCCTTTTAGTGGCCGTCTCTGTCGCGGGATGTGCGTACTTTTGTGCAGTCCTGTGGGATTTGTGCTCGAGCTAAGCCCTGCTGTTCTCGTGCCAGTGGGTTGCTTTTGCCCTTGCCGGTCCCGAAGAGGCCTTGGACACATATCTCTATGGATTTTATTTCTGACCTTCCCGTTTCTCAAAAGATGTCAGTCATTTGGGTGGTCTGTGATCGCTTTTCTAAGATGGTCCATCTGGTACCCTTGTCTAAATTGCCTTCCTCCTCTGATTTGGTGCCTTTGTTCTTCCAGCATGTGGTTCGTTTGCATGGCATTCCAGAGAATATTGTTTCTGACAGAGGTTCCCAGTTTGTTTCGAGGTTTTGGCGAGCCTTTTGTGGTAGGATGGGCATTGACTTGTCTTTTTCCTCGGCTTTCCATCCTCAGACTAATGGCCAGACCGAACGAACCAATCAGACCTTGGAAACATATCTGAGATGCTTTGTTTCTGCTGATCAGGATGACTGGGTGTCCTTTTTGCCTTTGGCTGAGTTCGCCCTTAATAATCGGGCCAGCTCGGCTACCCTGGTTTCACCGTTTTTCTGCAATTCTGGGTTCCATCCTTGTTTCTCTTCAGGACAGGTTGAGTCTTCGGACTGTCCTGGTGTGGATACTGTGGTGGACAGGTTGCAGCAGATTTGGACTCAGGTAGTGGACAATTTGACCTTGTCCCAGGAGAAGGCTCAACTTTTCGCTAATCGCAGACGCCGTGTGGGTCCCCGACTTCGTGTTGGGGATCTGGTTTGGTTATCTTCTCGTCATATTCCTATGAAGGTTTCCTCTCCTAAGTTTAAACCTCGTTTTATTGGTCCATATAGGATTTCTGAGGTTCTTAATCCTGTGTCTTTACGTCTGACCCTCCCAGATTCTTTTTCCATACATAACGTATTTCATAGGTCATTGTTGCGGAGATACGTGGCACCTATGGTTCCATCTGTTGACCCTCCTGCCCCGGTTTTGGTGGAGGGGGAATTGGAGTATATTGTGGAGAAGATTTTGGATTCTCGTGTTTCAAGACGGAAACTCCAGTATCTGGTTAAATGGAAGGGTTATGCTCAGGAAGATAATTCCTGGGTTTTTGCCTCTGATGTCCATGCTCCCGATCTTGTTCGTGCCTTTCATGTGGCTCATCCTGGTCGGCCTGGGGGCTCTGGTGAGGGTTCGGTGACCCTTCCTCAAGGGGGGGTACTGTTGTGAATTCTGTGGCAGAGTTCACTCCTGTGGTCACAAGTGGTACTTCGGCTGATTCTCTCTGGGAGCTTCCGTTTGTGGAGGAAAGTGGTACTGCAGCTTCTGAGTTTCCTCCCTCAGGTGATCTGGTGAGGTCGTTAGCTGCTTCTCTACTTAACTCCACCTAATGCTTTGATTCATGCTTCCTGTCAATGTTCCAGTGTTGGACTTGTGTTTCTCTGGATCATTCCTGTGGCCTGCTGCTCTGCATAGCTAAGTGCTTCTTTGCTATTTGTTGCTATTTTTTCTGTCCAGCTTGTCTATTTGTTTAGCTGGAAGCTCTGGGACGCAAGGGGTGTACCTCCGTGCCGTTAGTTCGGTACGGAGGGTCTTTTTGCCCCCTTTGCGTGGTTTTCTTTAGGGTTTTGTGTAGACCGCAAAGTTATCTTTCCTATCCTCGTTCTGTCTAGAATATCGGGCCTCACTTTGCTGAATCTATTTCATCCCTACGTTTGTCTTTTCATCTTACTCACAGTCATTATATGTGGGGGGCTGCCTTTTCCTTTGGGGTATTTCTCTGAGGCAAGGTAGGCTTATTTTTCTATCTTCAGGCTAGTTAGTTTCTCAGGCTGTGCCGAGTTGCATAGGGAGCGTTAGGCGCAATCCACAGCTGCCTCTAGTTGTGTTTGGAGAGGATTAGGAATTGCGGTCTACAGAGTTCCCACGTCTCAGAGCTTGTTCTGTTATTTTGGGTTGTTGTCAGATCACTGTGTGTGCTCTGATCGCTATGTACATTGTGTTTCTGAATTGCCTATCATAACAGCGCCTCTTATGGCGTTCAATAAAATATTACAACAACCTTTGTTTTTATTTCATTAAAATAATTTTTAATAATGTGTTTGTGTATTTTTTTAACCCTTTACTAGCATTGGATTAATAATGGATAGGTGTCATAATTGACGCCTCTCCATTATTAATTTGGCTTAATGTCACCTTACAATAGCAAGGTGGCATTAACCCTTCATTACCCCATATCCCACCGCTACACGGGAATGGGAAGAGATTGGCCAAGTGCCAGAATAGGCGCATCTTCCAGATGTGCCTTTTCTGGGGTGGCTGGGGGCAGGTGTTTTTAGCCAGGGGGGGGGCAATAACCATGGACCCTCTCCAGGCTATTAATATCTGCCCTCAGTCACTGGCTTTACTACTCTGGCGGAGAAAATTTTGCGGGAGCCCACGCCAATTTTTTCCGCCATTTAACCCCTTAATTTACTAGCTAGAACGGCCAAATTTTGCATAGACACACTACTAACATTAGTAGTGTGGAATATGCAAAAAAAATGGTGATATGAGATGGTTTACTGTATGTAAACCAGGTCTCATATCATGTCGGGTTTAGGAAGGAGAAAGCAAAAGCCGGTAATTGAATTACCGGCTTTATGCTATATCGCGCTGGATGAAATATTAATATATATACATATATGTGTCTACTGACATATATATATATATATAGACAGTATACAGTGGGGCAAAAAAGTATTTAGTCAGTCAGCAATAGTGCAAGTTCCACCACTTAAAAAGATGAGAGGCGTCTGTAATTTACATCATAGGTAGACCTCAACTATGGGAGACAAACTGAGAAAAAAAAATCCAGAAAATCACATTGTCTGTTTTTTTAACATTTTATTTGCATATTATGGTGGAAAATAAGTATTTGGTCAGAAACAAACAATCAAGATTTCTGGCTCTCACAGACCTGTAACTTCTTCTTTAAGAGTCTCCTCTTTCCTCCACTCATTACCTGTAGTAATGGCACCTGTTTAAACTTGTTATCAGTATAAAAAGACACCTGTGCACACCCTCAAACAGTCTGACTCCAAACTCCACTATGGTGAAGACCAAAGAGCTGTCAAAGGACACCAGAAACAAAATTGTAGCCCTGCACCAGGCTGGGAAGACTGAATCTGCAATAGCCAACCAGCTTGGAGTGAAGAAATCAACAGTGGGAGCAATAATTAGAAAATGGAAGACATACAAGACCACTGATAATCTCCCTCGATCTGGGGCTCCACGCAAAATCCCACCCCGTGGGGTCAGAATGATCACAAGAAGGGTGAGCAAAAATCCCAGAACCAGGCGGGGGGCCCTAGTGAATGAACTGCAGAGAGCTGGGACCAATGTAACAAGGCCTACCATAAGTAACACACTATGCCACCATGGACTCAGATCCTGCAGTGCCAGACGTGTCCCACTGCTTAAGCCAGTACATGTCCTGGCCCGTCTGAAGTTTGCTAGAGAGCATTTCGATGATCCAGAGGAGTTTTGGGAGAATGTCCTATGGTCTAATGAAACCAAATTGGAACTGTTTGGTAGAAACACAACTTGTCGTGTTTGGAGGAAAAAGAATACTGAGTTGCATCCATCAAACACCATACCTACTGTAAAGCATGGTGGTGGAAACATCATGCTTTGGGGCTGTTTCTCTGCAAAGGGGCCAGGACGACTGATCCGGGTACATGAAAGAATGAATGGGGCCATGTATCGTGAGATTTTGAGTGCAAACCTCCTTCCATCAGCAAGGGCATTGAAGATGAAATGTGGCTGGGTCTTTCAACATGACAATGATCCAAAGCACACCGCCAGGGCAACGAAGGAGTGGCTTCGTAAGAAGCATTTCAAGGTCCTGGAGTGGCCTAGCCAGTCTCCAGATCTCAACCCTATAGAAAACCTTTGGAGGGAGTTGAAAGTCCGTGTTGCCAAGCGAAAAGCCAAAAACATCACTGCTCTAGAGGAGATCTGCATGGAGGAATGGGCCAACATACCAACAACAGTGTGTGGCAACCTTGTGAAGACTTACAGAAAACGTTTGACCTCTGTCATTGCCAACAAAGGATATATTACAAAGTATTGAGATGAAATTTTGTTTCTGACCAAATACTTATTTTCCACCATAATATGCAAATAAAATGTTAAAAAAAACAGACAATGTGATTTTCTAGATTTTTTTTTCTCAGTTTGTCTCCCATAGTTGAGGTATACCTATGATGTAAATTACAGACGCCTCTCATCTTTTTAAGTGGTGGAACTTGCACTATTGCTGACTGACTAAATACTTTTTTGCCCCACTGTATATGTTTTTTTTTTTTACACATGGATCCCTTGTATAACCATATGTCGGTTTTGCAAGCCTGCGATAAAAACACGCAGTACGGATGACATACGGATTACATACGGAGGATGCCATGCGCAAAAAACGCTGAAACACCCTGCCTACGGAGGAGCTACGGACCACTATTTTCGGGACTTTTCAGCGTATTACGGCCGTAATATACGGACCGTATTTTCATACGCTGAGTGTGAAGCCGGCCTAAGGCTGTGTTTGCCTTAAAAGGGTTGGATACAATCCTAAAAAACCTCAATGTCAGAGATTTGCAAATAAGTTCAAGTGGAAATCAATTCTCCTCAAATGTAAAAAAAATCTACGTTCACCAAATGTGGATTCCGCAAAATGGCATTCGCTGTCCTCCATTTCTCTGAACTGTTAAGGGCCCCTCAAAATTTTAAAATGATAAAGAAATCCTTGTACTCACCTTATTGCTCACATCTCCAGCACCTCTGTCCCTCACTGTCACCCGTCGAGTCCTTGTCTCATCTTCTGATATCTACCTTTTTGCACTGAAATCTCCAGGCCTCTCACACTTCCAGCCCTGATAAGTCCCTGGACAGTTCTGTGCATGTGACGGGACCTTTCATATGATTGTGCAGAGCACTCCTTACTCAATGTATTATACATGTCCTTTAACGGCAATTAGAGTGTTTCCCATGAGTCAAATTTTGAGAAAAATCAGAAAAGCTGGAGAATTTGAATAGATTTGCTCACCTTTAGTGTTCATTAGGGCAGTCCCACACGTCCAGATAATTCCGGTACCGTGTCCGTGTTCGTGTCCGTGTGCCCATGCGTTTCTGTGGCACATCAGTGTGGACCTTTATTTTAATCACAAGAAACAAACAAAAAAAAGGATTATTCATATCTTCTGTACAGCAAACGCTGCTGCAGAGAAGATATGAATCGCGGCTTCAGCACCAGTGGGGGGGACAGCGCTTACAGTAGCGCTGTCTCCTGCATGGCACATGGACTGCACAGGGACAAAGTACGTGTGCGGTACGTGTTTTACACAGACCCATTGACTTTAATGGGTCCGTGCAATACGTGCGCTCCCACGAACACTGACATGTCTCTGTGTTTGGCACACGGAGACACGGTCCGCAAAAAATCAATGACATCTGCACAGATGCATTGATTTGAATGTGTCTACGTGTGTCAGTGTCTCCGGTACATGAGGAAACTGTCACCTCACGTACCGGAGACACTGACGTGTGAAACCGGCCTTAATGACAACATGCTCTCTGATGCGATAACCCCTTACAATGTCACTGTTTGCGTTTTGAAGCTATAATGTTTGGTTTTTCAAGTGGACCTCACAGGGGTCCATAGAGCCCCAATCTGGCTCCAGTCTTCTTAATCTTTGATTAGATGCAGAGGCACATCAATTTTTTTCTGTTGAATTCCACACAAATGCACAGAAAATTATTTGTAGCATGTTACAATAGATGTCACAGGTGTAGTAGGATTTTTTCCCCGAGAAGCATAATAGTAATCTATAAAACATGACATGGCTCAACAGCGTCCTGAACATGCATCTGCTTCAAATGAAACTACTCTATGCAATTCTTGCATTTAAAAAGTGTCTAAAGACAGGTACAGATGAGCACATTTTCGGCCTTAGTATGATCCAACAAAACATTGGATCTCGCTTGGACCAGAGTTAGCCTATGGGGCCGTGGAGACTGTCCAAGGAAAAAATCTCTGTTTGTTCCAATATTCAGATCACACTTGGCCAAGCAAGTCAATGAGTCCATGAAAATCATTATACTGCACTCAGAGGACATCTGAGTGCAATCTGATTTCCGCAAACTCACAGCATGGAGAAGATGGAGATTTTTTTTTTATACCTTCTCCTCATTCCAGAGAATCGGACATTATAATTACACTCTGATAAAACTCTGATCAAGGTTTGATCAGAGTGTCATTTGCATAATTGGTCTTATTTTCTCAGTTGAGAAAATATATGGCAGTCTGCACTTACCCTAAGCCTAATCCAATAAGAAAAAGAAAGACTGACTTACCTTTTTATCCTGGAATAAATAATTTTATTATTAAGAATATTTTTTTAAATAAGTCAACAATATTTATACATCATATCCACACTTTTTATATATGCAAAATTAGAGAACAATACTTGACTATAATTTACTTTTCTGGAAATGTATTCAAGGAAAAATAATGATTTTATGCTACATAATGCACAAAGAGGAAAGAAAAAACTGGAATAAAGGCAATGAAGTAAATGGCCTCATTAAATGGGTCTGCACCTTTAACCTTAAGCACAACAGATCAGTTAATTATCAGTTTACTAGTTAGCGATCTATTTATTTTATTAGTAATTATTGCACCAGTGTTCTAAAAAGAATGTGTTGTTCAAAGTCTAAACGTGTCTGTTTCTCTAGCCCCAAGTTTTATTTTTATCATTAAATGCTCCCAAGTTCATAATTAACCAATAATTAGCTGCTTTGTATCAGCACCTTGAGTTCTCGGGGCGTAATAAAAGCCTTCAATAAATAACCCCTATCTAGCAATACCCTTCTCTTATCTAACCATCATCTTATCTTTATTATCAGGGCTTGTTCCTCCTAGAAAGGCAGATGACTGCTATTAAATGTGATGTCCTAACTCAAAGAACTGAACAAAGCCAATGGTAACAGAAAGGCAAAAAGAGAATAATGTGTTATTTCAGTTTGACTTCATAATACATTGATTGTAAGAGCCCATGGGATTCTCATTTTACAAATAAAATAGCCCTAAAATGCATTTAAAGAAAAATGTATAGAATACAATCTTGTCATATTTTACACTGACATTATCTGCACATTTGTCTGTCATTATAACAAAATCAATAAGAAACCTGTATGGAAATGTTGCAGCATCTTATCAGAACTGCAGATATTTGAGACAAAGTGTTAATTATGGACCGAAAATACGAGTATAGAGCAGACTTCCTGTCCAATAATCACATTGAAGGACATTATCGCCTGAGAGTGATAGTTATTTCAAACTCCAGCCGGTCATAAATGTAAAAATATCTTAGTAATTCAACCACCTTACTGATACTTTTTGGGGATTTCATCTCAGTGCAAATAGCGTTTACTTGTGAAATTCATTGTGCATAGCTTCTATTGGAATATATAAAGCCATATTGATATATTTTAAAAGGAACCTGTCATGAGATTCATGCTGCACAAACCACAGGCAGTATAAATCCGATATTATCTGCAAAATTGCAGCTAGGTATATTTTTTCAGAAATGCTTTGGCATTTTAGAAAAAAAATACATAGAAGATACTGCGATATCAAACAGCTCCCTTTGCAATTTCTGACCAATGACATCACAGATGTGGTTGATAGGAGATCAACCACACTAGGAGATCAGGAAACACTGTGTCACAGGTATGTCACTTCCTCCTGGGAGATCTGGAGTTAAAAGATCACTGCGTATTGTTAATCGCAGATCTTCCATTCAGCCTCTGTGTTTGAATATTAAAATATTAAATGGATTTGGTTTCCTTTGGTGCTGAATAGGTTAACAACCCTTTCTGTGCTGTCAGAAACATGCAGCTCAATTTCAGCTGCTTCTGATCTAGTCATTACCTCTCCCTATAAAATCTGGCTAGACTTTCTCTTTCTGGCCAGTGAAAGCCTTGATGCCTAGCTCCTTGGAGACGTTGTGCTGAATTGGAGATCGTTGTTGCTTCTGGAGACTGTTGCGTGTTGTTTTTGGGTGCATGCTTTCCTCATTGCCCTATTCCCATTTGGTTGGTACATTTCTATCCCTCCCTATATACCTCTCTTCCTATGGTGAGTGTTTTTGTATGTTTTTTTGCTTTCTATTATCTCTGTCTTATGTGTTTATACACTAGCATTTTTGTCCCAGGTCTCGAGGGGGAGGGGACAGCTTAGGGAATAACAGGAGAACAGTAAAGGTACCGTCACACTAGACGATATCGCTAGCGATCCGTGACGTTGCAGCGTCCTCGCTAGCAATATCGTTCAGTGTGACACGCAGCAGCGATCAGGCCCCTGCTGTGCTGTCGCTGGTCGGGGAAGAAAGTCCAGAACTTTATTTGGTCGCTGGACTCCCCGCAGACATCGCTGAATCAGCGTGTGTGACACCGATTCAGCGATGTCTTCACTGGTAACCAGGGTAAACATCGGGTAACTAAGCGCAGGGCCGCGCTTAGTAACCCGATGTTTACCCTGGTTACCATCCTAAAAGTTAAAAAAAACAAACAGTACATACTTACCTAACGCTGTCTGTCCTCCAGCGCTATGCTCTGCACTCCTCCTGTACTGGCTGTGAGCGTCGGTCAGCCGGAAAGCAGAGTGGTGACGTCACCGCTCTGCTTTCCGGCCGCTGTGCTCACAGCCAGTGCAGGAGGAGTGCAGAGCACAGCGCTGGAGGACAGACAGCGTTAGGTAAGTATGTACTGTTTGTTTTTTTTTACTTTTAGGATGGTAACCAGGGTAAACATCGGGTTACTAAGCGCGGCCCTGCGCTTAGTAACCCGATGTTTACCCTGGTTACCGGCATCGTTGGTCGCTGGAGAGCTGTCTGTGTGACAGCTCTCCAGCGACCAAACAGCGACGCTGCAGCGATCCGGATCGTTGTCGGTATCGCTGCAGCGTCGCTAAGTGTGACGGTACCTTAAGGCTGGTGGCCCAAACCTCCTCACCTTTACAGGTACCTTTGGGAGCAGGGATAGTTAGGGCCCCAGCCATAGACATAGAGATGGTTCAGGACCCTTTTCCCTAATCACAAACAGTCGCAGGAACAGGAACAGTGGAGGTCAGGCAAAATTTCAGTGGATTGCTAGAAAGGCAAATCAGAACCCCCGCTTGACTGCAAAAGACCTCCAAAAAGATTTAGCAGTCTCTTGAGTTGTAGTACATTGTTTCTTGTGTTCAGAGACACCTGTACAAATATGGCCTTCATGGAAGAATCATCATAAGAAAACCTCTCCTGCATCCTCACCATAACATTCAGCTTCAGAAGTAAGTAAAAGAGCATCTAAACAAGCTTGATGCATTTTGGAAACAAGTCTTGTGGACCATTGAGGTTAAAATAGAACTCTGGCCACAATAATCAAAGGTATGTGTGGAGAACAATGGGCACACAATTTCAGGAAAAGATCATCTTGCCAACCAGTAAGCATGCAGGTGGATCAATCATGCTTTGGGGTTGTGTTGCAGCCAATGACATGGGGAACAGTTCACGGGTAGAAGGAAGAATGGATTCAATTAAATTTCATCAAATTCTTGATGAAAACATAACATCATCTGTAAAAAAAAGCTGAAGTTGAAAGGAGGATAGATTCTGCATATGAATAATGTGATTTTCTGAATTTTATTTTTTATTTTCTATCAATGTTAAAATTAACCTACCCTTAAAATTATCGACTGTTCATGTCCTTGTCAGTGGGCAAACTTACAAAATCAGCAAGGGCTCAAATACTTATTTCCCCCCACTGTACATGCCACTCTATGTGTGTATATTTCTGCATGTATTGTTTATACACAATACTGAAAAAATTGAAATATTTTGAACACTATGTTTCTATTTTTTTAGGCGGGGTGGCTCAAAGAATTGATCAATTGTTTGCTAAATGTCTCATTTTGAAAATACAGTTAGAAATTAATATGTGCATTTGCACTTTATGTATTGCGTCTTAACCTTAGGCTGCGCTGGCTTCTCCCCTTTTTTGCTCTATTTTTTTATCACTTGCATTAACATGTCTATCGCTCCTGTGATTTCCACTTCCGACTTTTCCTTCTTAGTGTTGCAGTATCAACATTGAAGAGTGAATATTAAGTAATGCTGTGCATAACATTTGAGCAGCTTTTCTCAAACAACAAGATGTAACCACTAGAATGAAATGCAATTTTATCTGCAGTAAAACATTTATGTCTTTCTGCTTTGCTGCTTGCCAATCTAAGTTGTCAATGCTTTCATTAACTAATGATAATGCCAAATGCTGAATAAATACATGAAATGCCAGAAATAGCTAAAACAGAATCCACTTCCACAGACTGAATCCACAAACAGTCTGAAAATATGGATTTAGGAGAATTTGTGATTGTTCTAGAAACAGAAAGGAATAGTGCAAGGAGACTCAACTGGCAGACCTTTGTCCCAATCCAAAAGGTGGTTGCCAACTGACTAGATACTGCAAACTAGCCAGAACCATTTGGGCTATTTTAGAACACTGGAAAGATAATTAATGTTTCTTGAATCCAGAGAGATAGTGCAGGTGAGTTTCTGGCATCATCCTCATCAACCTTCTGTGCCCCTTCATCCCACTTTAGGCAATATGTGCCCTCTTACCCTGCTATATCTGCCTATAAGCCACTGATGCCTAGTGGTCAATATTATGGATCTGTACTCTACACATGTCAAAACAGTTTAATATAGAATCATATTTTCAGACTCTATTGACTATATGGGGAAAATGTAGATCCATATTATGTCTCAATCTTTACTAATGTTATCTAATGCAAAGCCAATTTTGTTGATCAAGTTTTTAGCTTATCTCTATGCATTATGTTTAAATTCCCAGTAAATTGGAATTGCCTGTACATCTTGTAACAAAAAGTGTATTAAATCTATTATTGATTAAAATATTGTTATTAATTAGAAATACAACTTCTCAGGGTGTACAGGCAAGTTCCTCCCTGACCAACACCACCACTAAAAAAAAAATTGCTAAGCGGTACCTTTTCAAAATGTATAAAACCATCCTAGTTCGAATTTAAAAAATAGAAATACTCACCTGTCATCTAGCAATGCATCATCATCCCTCAGTTTTTAGTACTTTAAGGTACCTTCACACATAATGATATTGTTAACGATATCGTTGCTTTTTGTGACGTAGCAACGATATCGTTAAGGAAATCGTTATGTGTGACAGCGACCAACGATCAGGCCCCTGCTGGGAGATCGTTGGTCGCTGAACAAAGTCCAAAACTTTATTTCGTCGCTGGATCTCCCGCTGACATCGCTGGATCGGCGTGTGTGACACCGATCCAGCGATGTCTTCACTGGTAACCAGGGTAAACATCGGGTTACTAAGCGCAGGGCCGCGCTTAGTAACCCGATGTTTACCCTGGTTACCAGCGTAAAAGTAAAAAAAAAAAAACACTACATACTTACCTACCGCTGTCTGTCCCCGGCGCTGTGCTCTGCACTCCTCCTGTACTGGCTGTGAGCGTCGGTCAGCCGGAAAGCAGAGCGGTGACGTCACCGCTCTGCTTTCCGGCCGCTGTGCTCCCAGCCAGTACAGGAGGAGTGCAGAGAAGCAGAGCGCCGGGGACAGACAGCGGTAGGTAAGTATGTAGTGTTTGTTTTTTTTACTTCTACGCTGGTAACCAGGGTAAACATTGGGTTACTAAGCGCGGCCCTGCGCTTAGTAACCCGATGTTTACCCTGGTTACCGGCATCGTTGGTCGCTGGAGAGCTGTCTGTGTGACAGCTCTCCAGCGACCAAACAGCGACGCTGCAGCGATCCGGATCGTTGTCGGTATCGCTGCAGCGTCGCTTAATGTGAAGGGGCCTTTAGTCTTACAGCCCTGGGGTCTTGGGTTCAAATCCCACTAAAGACAACATCTGCAAGGAGTTTGTATGTTCTCCATGTGTGAGGTTCCTCCCATACTCCAAAAATATACTGATAGATATATCTTAAAAAAACAAATTAAGTTAAGGTGCGCTGTAGTACCAGGCGACACTAGGAACACTGTGACATAGGTACATGCCATATCAATAATGTGGCCTATTACACTGCTAGATTTATGGACATATACCTAGCACATCTTGTTCTGTTCTTTAGGCAAAAATTTGGTTTAAAACTACAATTTCTCTTTAAATAATCCAGACATTTAATTGCGACTGTTTACTGCCATGACAACCAGTCGTCGCAGCAGGGTGATAAAAATGAACTAACTGGACCTTCGGTTGTGCTGATCAACATGACAAGCTGTATGCTACAATGCTTGTGTGTTTGTAAAGCTGTCAAGAGCGGTAGTCATGGCACATTTGCTGTGTGGTTCCTCTCTGGCACTTCACAGGAAAACAGTGTCCCAGTTCCAGTGTGCTGTCAGGTGTGGGGTGCATCAGACTCACTTGTAGGCTGCAGGCTTCCGCTGTCTCCAGGCCTTCGTCCTCAGGGGCTGCCATACACAATTCAGGGGACATAAAGTTAATTTCAACAAGCAAATCTTTACTAGTCAGGTCAAGTTAATCAGGTGTAGCAAGTGGGATAGAGCACAGCACTTCCTGTTTCTTACATCTTTAGTAACAATGCATCTTCATCTCTATCACTCGCATGTCCTGGACTATCCCTAAGGCTTCTTTCACACTTGCGTCGTGTGACGTCTGTCGCAATCCGTAGTTTTGGGAAAAAACAGATCCTGCAAATATGCCCGCAGGATGCATTTTTTCCCATAGACTTGTATCGCCGACGAATTGCGACGTATGACTATATGTCGCGTCCGTCGTGCACTGGATGCGTCGTGTTTTGGCGGACCGTCAGCACGAAAAAACGCTCAAGGGAACGTTTTTCGTGTGTCATGTCCGCCATTTCATACTGCTCATGCGCGGCCGGAACTCCGCCCTCTCCTCCCCGGACTTTAGATTGGGCAGCGGATGCATTGAAAAACTGCATCTGCTGCCCACATTGCGCCACATTTTCACAACGTGTGTCAGTACGTCACGCCGATGCTTAGTGACGGACCCGTACCGATTGCAGTGTGAAAAAAGCCTAAGCCCTCTGACTTCGTCAGTCTCATGAATTCCCTGTCCACTTCAGCAGTGCACCCGGGATCCATCACTTTCATTCTACCCGGGTCCCTGTCCATCTTCCATTGCCCACCAGAGAACAAGATGTGCCTGGCAGCCCCTTTGACTGACCTAATAGACTAAACCTATTATACTTATCTTATGTCCTATGCGATTGCTAAGCCACTAAACTATATGAATAGTACTCATACTATCCCAGGTCCAAGTGTGCCGCCCCAGGGTCCTGGTTGTCACAGTGGCATTGCTTTCCTCACGGGAAGAGTGATGTCATGCTTGGAAGCGATGAAGGATTTCTTTTGACAGGTAATCAGCACATATAACACCATTCTGATTCCAGGCCAGAAGGTGGGAGCTTTACATGTGACTTTAGGTGGGAGCTGCACTCTCTGGTCGGGAGGAGTAGATAGTTGCTAGGCAGTTGCTAGGCAGTTAGGAAGATTTAGACAGATGGTGCCAGACAGCAGACTGGAGCAGTCTGAGGCAGAAGAACGGGTGAGGGGCCGTATAGCCTGAGGTGCTGTAGCTCTTTAATAGCGAGATACAGAAGGAAGAACAGCCTTTAGCTAACGTGCCGGAGAGCGAAGCACAGGAGAGTGACAACAAGGGAGAATAGCTCTGACTGGGCTACCTCCCTGACAGAGCACAGATACCGGTAACCGGAAGACTGAAGTTGTGTCCTACTTCAATATAGGACAGATATAACTGAAAGTAGCTTGCTAAGAAGCCATAGGCAGTAAGGAACAACTCTACAGCGCTAGAAGGAAGGATTTTAACTCCACCTGGTAAAGCTGAATTCTGAACTTGCTTTCAAGCTGGCCGGATCCTGCCTGTACCTGTGATCTGGTGCCCTGGACTGTGGCTGCTTGCTTCCATCAGTAAACCAGGCAAAAAGACTGCACAACTTCATCCTTCGTTTTTTACTGCACCACTCACCATCTTCCATCTATTCACCGGGAGCCTCGGGGACCTTCTTCACCCGTGGGAAGTTATACAATCTGGCTGCCATAACATCACCCCAGAGTAGCCCTTTAAGCAGCGTTGATCACCTCTGACCGAATACCACAGGTGGCATCACAAACTTTCTTAATTTCAAAAACCCCTTTAAAGACCTTTTCTTTAACATGGGCACCCAGGGCCAAGGACCGGGTCACCGCCACCATGACACGTCCCTTTAAGTACCGGACCCGCTACTGAGTACCCCACGGCCCTGGCGGGGGTTTCATTTTGGCATCACAAACAGGATGGACCGACCCTGAAAACGGGTCTTGTGCGCCTAAGAAACTGTACTTAAAAGAGAGACTTTATTAAGTTGTGTGCCAAAGACTTTAATGAGCTTTTAAAACATCGCCATCAAAACATCGCCATAACTGCGTCACACGGTGCACGCACTTTATTTTCAAAATAACCACAAAAAACAACCGCCAGAAAGAGCGCCAGAAAAGAGGGGTGTGCTATTGTGTACGGAGCCTGAAGTGAGAGCCACAAGTGAAGATGCCGTGCAGGAGAACCGCAAGTGAAGACGCTGCAATGTCATGAACAGAGGACAGGAAAGAGTGACTAACCGTGCACAGGAGGAACCGCTGCAGACTTCAGAGGAGAGACATCAGCCAAACTGAAGGTTAGCACGGGGAAATGGAAATGTCGGACCTGGGAGGAGAGCTAGTGGCGGTCGCAGCCGCATGTCCCATGATGCCCCCCGGCCCAGCGGTGGTCGCAGCCGCAGGTCCCATGATGCCCCCCAGGCCCCGCAGTGCCCGTAGCTCCTGCAAATAGGCCAGACCAAGCCACAGTAACAGCTCTAATTTTGTCGCTATCCATGCCCTATATACCAGGAGCGGCCTGGCTGCCACAATATACAGGGGAGTCCCACACCCTCAATTACTTTAAAGAAAGAGTCTGCAGCTTATTTCAGGTGTACCCCCTGAAGGAACAACAAAAAGTCAGCATCCTAACTGGCCAATTAATTGGTGCAGCACAAAGAGAAGTAAAATCCTATCCGGATATTGAAAAAGCAACTATTGAGCAAATATTAGCCAAACTGAAAGACACTTTTGACACTTGCACTGCAGCAATAGTAAAAATGAGATTGTTTGGATGTAAACAGAGGGTGCAGGACAGTATATGGGACCATGCCCTTAACATAAAATTGTGCAGTCCAAGCAAGTGCCCCCAAAGAAGAAAATCTAGCTGACCTCCAGTCCAGGAGGATGCAGGCCTGAGGACCTGCCCTAGAACAAGAAGTAAAAAAAATGTTATTAATATAAATATGTTCCTGTAACATTAAAGCCTTCTTACCTCCCATAAAGGGAAGCTCAAGTTTACATATGTTTAACCTGTCTATCAGCATTTAAAAATTCTGTACGTCTAATAACCTGTAACTGTTGTTTTCTTTTCCCAGTTCAAGAGTACTGGACGTAACGGGGGGGGGGGGGGGGGGGGGGAAGGGGGGGAGTGTGATGCCCCAGGGTCCTGGTTATCACAGTGGCATTGCTTTCATCATGGGGAGAGTGATGTCACGCTTAGAAGCGATGAAGGATTTCTTTTGACAGATAATCAGCGCATACAACACCATTCTGACTTCAGGCCAGAAGGGGGAGCTGTACACCTGACTTTAGGGTAGAGCTGCTCTTCCTGGTTGGATGGAGGAGTTAGTTGCTAGGCAGTTGCTAGGCAGTTAGGAAGATTTAGACAGTCGGTGCCGGACAGCAGACTGGAACAGTCTGAGGCAGAAGAACGGGTGAGGGGCCATACAGCCTGAGGTGCTGCAGCTCCTAAATAGCGAGATACAGAAAGAAGAACAGCCTTTAGCTAACATGCCGGAGAGCGAAGCACAGGAGAGTGACAACAAGGGAGAATAGCTCTGACTGGGCTACCTGTCATGATTCCAATGGCAGGGAATCACAAAAGGACAAGCACCAACGAGCTCTAGGGTGATGGAACCTGAGCTGACCGCGACCCTAAACCTGAACACACAAATAACAATAGCCGGGGAACGTGCCTACGTTGGTCCTAGACGTCTCGCACCAGCCGAAGATCTAACTTCCCCTATTAGAAGAAACACAGACCTCTCTTGCCTCCAGAGAAATACCCCACAGAAATAGCAGCCCCCCACATATAATGACGGTGAAATGAGAGGAAGGCACATACACAGTATGAAAACAGATTCAGCAAAATGAGGCCCGCTAAAACTAGACAGCAGAGGATACAAAAGTAAACTGCGCGGTCAGCAAAAAACCCTTCAAAAAAACATCCTGTAATTACTTGAACTCATGTTCCAACTCATGGAACATGAGGAGCAATTACAGCCCACTAGAGCAACCAGCAGCAAAGAAACAATTATATGCAAGCTGGACAAGACAAAAGTAAAGCAAAACGTGGAACAAGAAAATCAAAAACTTAGCTTGTCCTGAAGATTACTGAAGCCAGAAGCTGAGGTAACAAAACACTCTGATAACCTTGATAGCCGGCGGGGAAATGACAAGAAGGCCCGGTTAAATAGGAAACTCCCAAATGCTAATAGAACAGGTGGACACCAGAGACAGCAGAACACAAATCACCCAGTACCATCAGTAACCACCAGAGGGAGCCCAAAAACAGAACTCACAACAGTACTCCCCCCTTGAGGAGGGGTCACCGAACCCTCACGAGAACCACCAGGGCGACCAGGATGAGCCCTATGAAAAGCGCAGACCAAATCATCAGCATGAACATCAGAGGCAACCACCCAAGAATTATCCTCCTGACCATAACCCTTCCACTTGACCAAATATTGGAGTTTCCGTCTGGAAACACGAGAATTCAAGATCTTCTCCACAACATACTCCAATTCTCCCTCCACCAGCACCGGAGCAGGAGGCTCAAGCGAAGGAACAACAGGTACCTCATACCTCCGCAACAACGACCGATGGAACACATTATGAATAGCAAACGATGCCGGGAGATCCAAACGAAACGACACAGGGTTAAGAATTTCCAAGATCCTATAAGGACCGATGAACCGAGGCTTGAACTTAGGAGAAGAGACCTTCATAGGAACAAAACGAGAAGACAACCACACCAAGTCCCCAACATGAAGTCGAGGACCCACGCGGCGACGGCGATTAGCAAACTGTTGAGCCCTCTCCTGGGACAACTTCAAATTGTCCACCACATGACTCCAAATCTGATGCAACCTATCCACCACCATGTCCACTCCAGGACAATCAGAAGGCTCCACCTGACCAGAGGAAAAACGAGGATGAAACCCCGAATTACAAAAGAAAGGAGAAACCAAGGTAGCAGAACTAGCCCGATTATTAGGGGCAAACTCGGCCAGCGGCAAAAAGGTAACCCAGTCATCCTGATCAGCAGAAACAAAACACCTCAAATAAGCTTCCAAGGTCTGATTAGTTCGCTCCGTCTGGCCATTCGTCTGAGGGTGGAATGCAGACGAAAAGGACAAATCAATGCCCATCTTAGCACAGAACGTCCGCCAAAATCTAGACACAAACTGGGATCCCCTGTCAGAAACGATGTTCTCCGGAATCCCATGCAAACGAACCACGTTCTGGAAAAACAGAGGGACCAACTCAGAGGAGGAAGGCAACTGAGGCAAGGGTACAAGATGAACCATTTTAGAAAAGCGGTCACACACAACCCAGATGACGGACATTTTTTGAGAGACAGGGAGATCCGAAATAAAGTCCATGGAAATGTGCGTCCAAGGCCTCTTCGGGATAGGCAAAGGTGACAACAATCCACTGGCTCGAGAACAGCAAGGCTTAGCCCGAGCACAAACCTCACAAGACTGCAAAAAAGAACGCACATCCCTCGACAAGGAAGGCCACCAAAAAGACCTGGCCACCAAGTCTCTAGTACCAAATATTCCAGGATGACCTGCCAACGCAGAAGAATGGACCTCGGAGATGACTCTACTGGTCCAACCATCCGGAACAAACAGTCTCTCAGGCGGACAACGATCAGGTCTACCCGCCTGAAACTCCTGCAAAGCACGTCGCAAGTCTGGGAAGATGGCCGACAAAACCACCCCATCCCCAAGGATACCAGTGGGCTCAGAATTTCCAGGGGAGTCAGGCACAAAACTCCTAGAAAGAGCATCCGCCTTCACATTCTTTGAACCTGGCAGGTACGAAACCACAAAATTGAAACGAGAGAAAAACAGTGACCAACGAGCCTGTCTAGGATTCAGACGCCTGGCAGACTCAAGGTAAATCAGATTTTTGTGATCAGTCAAGACCACCACACGATGTCTAGCACCCTCCAGCCAATGACGCCACTCCTCAAATGCCCACTTCATGGCCAAAAGTTCCCGATTACCCACATCATAATTCCGCTCAGCGGGCGAAAACTTCCTAGAAAAGAACGCACATGGCTTCATCACCGAGCAATCGGAGCCTCTCTGCGACAAAACCGCCCCCGCTCCAATCTCGGAAGCATCAACCTCAACCTGGAAAGGAAGCGAAACATCAGGCTGACGCAACACAGGAGCAGAAGAAAACCGGCGTTTAAGTTCCTGAAAGGCCTCCACAGCCGCAGAAGACCAATCAGCAACATCAGCACCCTTCTTAGTCAAATCCGTCAAAGGCTTAACAACACTAGAAAAATTAGTTATAAAACGACGATAGAAATTAGCAAAGCCCAAGAACTTCTGCAGACTCTTAAGAGATGCAGGCTGCGTCCAGTCACAAATAGCCCGAACCTTGACGGGATCCATCTCAATAGTAGAAGGGGAAAAAATATACCCCAAGAAAGAAATCTTCTGGACTCCAAAGAGACACTTTGAGCCCTTTACAAACAAGGAATTAGCCCGCAGGACCTGAAACACCTTCCTGACCTGCTGAACATGAGACTCCCAGTCATCAGAAAAAACCAAAATATCATCCAAATACACAATCATAAATTTATCCAGATATTCACGGAAAATATCGTGCATAAAGGACTGGAAGACTGAAGGAGCATTAGAAAGTCCGAAAGGCATTACCAAATACTCAAAATGGCCCTCAGGCGTATTAAATGCGGTTTTCCACTCATCACCTTGCTTTATTCGTATAATTATTATTATTATTATTATTATACATTTTATATAGCGCCATTTATTCCATGGCGCTTTACATGTAAATACGGGGCAAATATAGACAAATACATTAAACATGAGCAGATAACAAGGCACACGAGTACATAAGGAGGGAGGACCCTGCCCGCGAGGGCTCACAGTCTGCAGGGGGTGGGTGAGGATACACTAGGAGAGGGAAGAGCTGGCTGTACGGCTGTTCAGTAGGTTGAGGATCACTGCAGGCTGTAGGCTTGTCGGAAGAGATGAGTCTTCAGGTTCTTTTTGAAGGTTTCTATGGTAGGCGCAAGTCTGATGTGTTGGGGTAGAGAGTTCCAGAGTATGGGGGAAGCACGGGAGAAGTCTTGGATGCGGTTATGGGAAGAAGAGATGAGAGGGGAGTAGAGAAGGAGGTCTTGGGAGGATCGGAGGTCGCGTGTAGGTAGGTACCGGGAGACCATGTCACAGATGTATGGAGGAGACAGGTTGTGGATGGCTTTGTATGTCAGTGTGAGGGTTTTGAACTGGAGTCTCTGGGCGATAGGAAGCCAGTGAAGGGCTTGACACAGGGGAGAGGCTGGGGAATAGCGGGGGGACAGGTGGATTAGTCGGGCAGCAGAGTGTAGGATGGATTGGAGTGGTGCCAGAGTGCAAGAGGGGAGTCCATAAGAGGGGTGCGTATAAGATTATACGCACCCCGAAGATCAATCTTAGTGAACCATTTAGCCCCCTTAATGCGAGCAAACAAATCAGTCAACAAAGGCAAAGGATACTGATATTTTACGGTAATCTTATTCAAAAGACGATAATCTATACAAGGCCTCAAGGACCCATCTTTTTTGGCCACAAAAAAAAAACCTGCTCCCAAAGGGGACGAAGATGGACGGATATGTCCCTTTTCCAAGGACTCCTTAACATAATCCCGCATAGCAGTATGCTCTGGCACTGACAGATTGAACAAACGACCTTTAGGAAATTTACTACCAGGAATTAAATCTATAGCACAATCGCAATTCCTGTGAGGAGGAAGCGAACTGAGCTTAAGCTCCTCAAAAACATCCCGATAATCAGACAAAAATACAGGAACCTCAGAAGGAGTAGATGAAGCGATAGAAATCGGAGGTGCATCATCATGAACCCCCTGACATCCCCAGCTTAACACAGACATTGTTTTCCAGTCAAGGACTGAATTATGAGTTTGTAACCATGGCAGACCAAGTACTAGAACATCATGTAAATTATACAATACCAGGAAGCGAATCACCTCCTGATGAACGGGAGTCATACGCATGGTCACTTGTGTCCAGTACTGAGGTTTATTCATAGCCAAAGGTGTAGAGTCAATTCCCTTCAAAGGAATAGGGACTTCCAGAGGCTCAAGACTAAACCCACATCGCTTGGCAAATGACCAATCCATAAGACTCAGGGCAGCGCCTGAATCTACATAGGCATTGACGGAAATGGATGATAATGAGCAAATCAGAGTCACAGACAGAATGAACTTAGACTGTAACGTACTAATGGCAACAGACTTATCAACCTTTTTTGTGCGTTTAGAGCATGCTGATATAACATGAGCTGAATCACCACAATAAAAGCACAACCCATTTTTCCGCCTATAGTTTTGCCGTTCACTTCTAGACTGAACTCTATCACATTGCATTGTCTCAAGTGCCTGTTCAGAAGACACCGCCAAATGGTGCACAGGTTTGCGCTCCCGTAAACGCCGATCAATCTGAATAGCCATAGTCATAGACTCATTCAGACCCATAGGCGCAGGGAACTCCACCATAACATCTTTAATGGCCTCAGAAAGGCCATCTCTGAACTTTGCAGCCAGGGCGCACTCATTCCACTGAGTAAGCACTGACCATTTCCGAAATTTTTGACAATATATTTCTGCTTCATCTTGCCCCTGAGAGAGAGCTAATAAAGCTTTTTCAGCCTGAATCTCCTGGTTAGGTTCCTCATAGAGCAAACCCAATGCCAGAAAAAACGCATCCACATTAAGCAACGCAGGATCCCCTGGTGCCAATGCAAATGCCCAATTTTGAGGGTCACCCCGCAGGAAAGATATAATAATCTTAACCTGCTGAGCAGGGTCTCCAGAAGAGCGAGATTTCAAAGAAAGGAACAGCTTGCAATTGTTCCTAAAATTCAGAAAACTAGATCTATCTCCAGCAAAGAACTCTGGAATAGGAATTCTAGGTTCAGACATAGGAGCATGTACAACAAAATCTTGTATATTTTGAACCTTAGCAGCAAGATTATTCAAGCTGGAAGCTAAACTCTGGACGTCCATGATAAACAGCTAAGGTCAGAGCCATTCAAGGATTAAGAGGAGGAAAAAAAAAAAAAAATCAGCCAGGCTGCAATTAAGGCTAGGCAGCAACCTCAGAGGAGAGAAAAAAAAAATAAATAAAAACTTCCTCAGACTACTTTTCCTCCTACTTCAGCCCAAACATTTAGGCCGGCTATACTGTCATGATTCCAATGGCAGGGAATCACAAAAGGACAAGCACCAACGAGCTCTAGGGTGATGGAACCTGAGCTGACCGCGACCCTAAACCTGAACACACAAATAACAATAGCCGGGGAACGTGCCTACGTTGGTCCTAGACGTCTCGCACCAGCCGAAGATCTAACTTCCCCTATTAGAAGAAACACAGACCTCTCTTGCCTCCAGAGAAATACCCCACAGAAAAAGCAGCCCCCCACATATAATGACGGTGAAATGAGAGGAAGGCACATACACAGTATGAAAACAGATTCAGCAAAATGAGGCCCGCTAAAACTAGATAGCAGAGGATACAAAAGTAAACTGCGCGGTCAGCAAAAAACCCTTCAAAAAAACCATCCTGTAATTACTTGAACTCATGTTCCAACCCATGGAACATGAGGAGCGATTACAGCCCACTAGAGCAACCAGCAGCAAAGAAACGATTATATGCAAGCTGGACAAGACAAAAATAAAGCAAAACGTGGAACAAGAAAATCAAAAACTTAGCTTGTCCTGAAGATTACTGAAGCCAGAAGCTGAGGTAACAAAACACTCTGATAACCTTGATAGCCGGCGGGGAAATGACAAGAAGGCCCGGTTAAATAGGAAACTCCCAAATGCTAATAGAACAGGTGGACACCAGAGACAGCAGAACACAAATCACCCAGTACCATCAGTAACCACCAGAGGGAGCCCAAAAACAGAACTCACAACAGCTACCTCCCTGACAGAGCACAGATACCGGTAACCGGAAGACCAAGGTTGTGTCATACTCTAGGAGGCACAGCAGAAACTGGTAGGACAGCTAGACCACACGTGACCTGTCCGCCCTTACACCCAGGAGACCCAGTGACATATAGAGCCCGGGTCGTGATGGAAACCCTGTAAAAAGGCTCGAGTCACCTGTTATACAGATTTGTGTCCCACTTCAATAAAGGACAGATATAACTGAGAGGACCTTGCTAAGAAGCCATAGGCAGTAAGGAACAACTACACAGCGCTAGAAGGAAGGCTTTTAAATCAACCTGGTAAAGCTGAACTCTGAACTCGCTTCCAAGCCGGCCGGACCCTGCCTGTACCTGTGATCTGGTGCCCTGGACTGGGGCTGCCTGCTACCATCAGTAAACCAGGTAAACAGACTGCACAACTGCATCCTTCACTCTTTACTGCACCACTCACCATCTTCCATTTATTCACCGGGAGCCCTGGGGACCTTCTTCACCTGTGAGAAGTTATACCATCTGGCTGCCGTAACATCACCCCAGAGTAGCCCTTTAAGCAGCGTTGGTCACCTCTGACCGAATACCACAGGTGGCGTCACAAACTTTCTTTATTTCAAAAACCCCTTTAAAGACCTTTCCTTTAACATGGGCGCCCAGGGCCACGGACTGGGTCACCGCTGCCGAGACATGTCCCTTTAAGTACCGGACCCGGTACAGAGTACCCCACTGCCCTAGCGGGCGTTTCACAACCCTATGCTTACACTGCATTATGCATTGCTAATGTCTGATAGGGTTCCCAAGAGCAGCATTATCTTGCTATATAATATAATGGACATGAAGAAGATGTAGTGTTGTCTATCGGCAGTGGCAGTTGAAGTGTCAGCAACCACACAGTATAGAATATGATGGGACACGCAAGGCGATGTACGGCAGTGTAGGGCCAGCTTTGGCCGCTCTAGCAGAAGTGAAACAGAACACAATTGACAGGAAGGAGATGTGTATAGCTGTCTGCAGCAATTGTTCAGTATGGAATATGATGTAACAGGTAAGGTGATGTCTTTCCAGCACTAGCAGCCTCATCGACAGAAGCAGCACAGCATATAATGGAGAGCCAGTAAATATTTGGCTGTGTTCATCAGCATTGGAGGCAACAGAACAGTATAAAGCACAATTAATTAATTAAGTTTATACTTTTATATAGCGCCATTAATTTCCACAGTGCTAACAGTCATCATCCTCACTATCCCCATTGGTGCTAACAATATAAATTGCAGATAGTTAATATTCCTAATCTACGTATAGGTATCAGCTGTAGGTGAATGAAAATCAGCGCTGATACATGTCTGATTCATTTTGATCATATAAAGTTTTTCACACTTGCGGAGAACAATCTTGTCTGCTTGTGACAAAATTACCTACTGTGCTGTATACAGTTTCTAACATTAGTGGTTTAAAATAGTAAACTGGGCTAGTTCTTCTCAGTGGTCCCAATTTGCTGACCCAGAAGTCCATGGGGTCAAGACTCAGGGTATGTGCCAGAGATAGGGCTTACTCCAAGTGCGAAAAGCCTGGCATTTCAGGTGGTACTTCTCTGCTGATGTGCACCAGGATGGCTCGTATACAGATTATGTATATGATTCATTGTGTCATGTATATTTCAGTTGCTATTGTGGCCCCTTGCTAATTTCTTGCAGCTGTAGTGCTTGGAAAAAAATAATTCATATTTTTGACAAAAGTGCTTACTTTTGTGATAGAAAATTTTATTACACAATTCCAGGAATTTTTGTTTGATAATTTACAACACTTTTGCCCATTGTGGCCCTGTTCTATGAAGGAGCCAAACATACAGGGAAGCAGAGAGGGCTCTCCTAGTCAGACATCCGATCATCATCTGTCCACTCTGCAAAAGCTTCACTAAGCAGGGAATACAGCTTATCCTGGTAATACGCCAATTCACAAGCCCAGAAAATCATTAAAGGGAATCTGTCAACACTTTTGAGCTATGTAACTTATTAATGTTGGCATAAAGGTTATAGATTACTGAAAAAAGTAGTCTCTGTATGCCTCATATCGGATGCTTTGTTGAGGAAAAATCAGCTTTTATCACTTTGTGTAAATGAGCTCTTCCATTATATGGGGCGGACGCTGCACAGAAGATAACTCTGCCTCCGCACTCCAATTATCAAATGCATCACCTTCCACAGCGTCACTCTGTCCCTGTGAGGTTGAGTTTTCGTCTTGTAATGTCATGCTTGTGTATTCCCATTGCCGTTGTTGCTCTTCAGTGTTCCACTCTACTATGGGCTTTGGCTTCAACTTGCAAGAACACTGAAGAAGAACGACAGCAGTGTGAATGTGCATGCACTACATGGCAGGACGAAAACCGGATGTCACAGGGACACAATGATGCTGTGGGAGGCGATACACATGTTGTCAAAATTGTTGGTACCCCTCGTTTAATGACTGAAAAAAACACAATGGTCACAGAAATAACTTGAATATGACAAAAGTAATAATAAATAAAAAAAATCTACGAAAATGAACAAATGAAAGTCAGGCATTGCTTTTCAGCCATGTTTCCACAGAATAAAAAAAAAAAATTAAACTCATGAAATAGGCCTGGACAGAAATGATGGTACCCCTGAAAATAATGTGACAAAAGGGACACGTTAAATTGCGGTGTGTCCACTAATTAGCATCACAGGTGTCTACAATCTTGGAATCAGTGAGTGGCCTGTATATAGGGCTATAGATACTCACTGTGCTGTTTGGTGACATGGTGTGTATGATACTCAACATGGACCAGAGGAAGCAAAGTAAAGAGTTGTCTCAGGAGATTAGAAAGAAAATTATAGACAAACATGTTAAAGGTAAAAGTTATAAGACCATCTCCAAGCAGCTTGATGTTCCTGTGACTACAGTTGTACATATTATTCAGAAATATAAGATCCATGGGACTGTAGCCAACCTCCCTGGATGTGACCGCAGGAGGAAAATTGATGACATATCAAAGAGACTGATAATATGAATGGTAACAAGAGCCCAGAAAAACTTCTAAACAGATTAAAGGAGAACTTCAAGCTCAAGGAACATCACTGTCATCAGATCGCACCATCTGTCGTTGTATGAGCCAAAGTGGACTTCATGGGAGACGACCAAGGAGGACACCATTCTTGAAAAAAAATCATAAGAAAGACAGACTGGAATTTGACAAACTACATGTTGACAAGCCACAAAGTTTCTGGGAGAATGTCCTATGGACAGATGAGACAAAAATGGAACTTTTTGGCAAGGCACGTCAGCTCTATGTTCACAGATGGAAAAATGAAGCATATCAAGAAAAGAACACTGTCCCTACTGTGAAACATGGAGGAGGCTCTGTTATGTTCTGGGGCTGCTTTTCTGCATCTGGCACAGGGTGTCTAGAATCTGTGCAGGATACAATGAAATCTCAAGACTATCAAGGGATTCTAGAAAGAAGTGTGCTGCCCAGTGTCAGAAAGCTTGGTCTCAGTCGCAGGTCGTCTGTCTTGCAACAGGAAAGTGACACAAAACACACAGCTAAACACACCCAAGAATGGCTAAGAGGAACACATTGGACTATTCTGAAGTGGCCTAAATCCTATTGAGCATCTTTGGAAAGAGCTGAAACATGCCATCTGGAAAAGGAAACCTTCAAACACGAGACAACTGGAGCAGTTTACTCTTGATGAGTGGCTGCTGGCCACTATTTTTCTGCATTGTAAAGAGCCAGCAAAATACTGCAAAATAAAAAATATATTTATACTCTCCTTACCACTCACCTCTCCGATCCCGCCGCTACTGAACACCACAAATCCGGTCCTCATTGCATCTATGATTGATGTGACAAGAACTGAAATCCCCAAAGACTCTCACGCTAGGCCCAAGACAGTTCTGCACATTTGCATTCAAGTTATCGTTGTGGTGTTGTGAAGTTTACACACTTGTGCAGAACCCTCCCAAGCCTCATCAGTGCTAAAAGTGCTTACCTAGCATAAGTAGTCAGTTTGCCTGTTGCAGAACATAATCAGTCATGACTTTATGCTGCTTGTATCGATACTTCACTATATGCAGCACTGAATTGCAATATTGCAAATGAAACAGTGTTCAGACAGACCATTCTGATTTTACAAAGCATGGAGGGCGAGCTTTAACATGTAAGAATGGTTTAAATACCCATACAATCTTTGGATCACAGCCATTACATTTTTCAAGCAGGTATATTATGTTAACACATTTTGCACAATCAAATTTAAGATGTGTGGCATGCAGTGAACAAGAGTTAATTGACTCAAATGTAGTACAGTTAGACATTGCCCAGTTGCAGTTGATGGGGAGTCATCCAGCATGATATTTGCTGCTTGATGCAGATAAGCAACTCATCCACTGTATGACTTTAGTCTCCGATTCTCATAAGCTGTAAAACAACTTAAAGATATCTGTCACCTCATTTGACCTGTCTAAACTATTAATATGGGCATACAGGTTATATAATGCTGAAAAAAGTCCTACCTGTATGCCTCATATTGGATGCCTTGTTGTTGATAAATCATCTTTTATCACTTTATTTAAATTACTTTTTCCAGGCTATGGGGAGTACACTGCTTGGAAGATAAAGACTCAGCTCTTTTCAAAATAATTATCCCATCCAAGATGACAAGGCTTGTCACCACCAGATCTTTCTGGTGTTGAGCCTGGTCTATCAACAGCAGTTACAGTATCACCTGTTCTCATGATGATAGCAGAAGTAGATCTGCCCCGGAAAGATCTTACTTTTCCCATGCCTCCACCCTCCCTTCCTGATGACGTCACTTCCTTGTCACCCCGATTTATTTCCCGGATCATGAACACCACACAATCATCATCTTTATTTCTGGCTAAGTCCCCATTCTGATACTCATCTTCAGAATATCCCTGATTCAGATTGCCCCTAATAGTTTGGCTGCCCCTACCAGTGCTACTACCACCACATCTTTTAGTGCAGATCTACCTGCTCAGTTCATTGTTTGAATCATATTCTCCATTTACTCCACCCCATCTTTTACAAATGCTGACTGTTCGGTCCATCCAATAAATCAACTGGAAGAAGTTGTTATTGCGAAATATCTTACTTGGCCTATAAAGTGCTGTTGCTTAGGAGACTAAAGGGCAGAACAGATAAAGATGTCATTGGCAGAATTGAAACTCTGCAATGTAAAATATTAACTGTTATGGCTGCGCAGGAGGAGGACTATACAGAACACTGACTCACACTGATGGTGCCACTGTTGGAGGTCTCATCATCTTTCTGTAACTTAAAGAGGTGATGCGTAGAGATGAGCGCACCTGAACAGTAAAGTTCAGGGTCCATGCCAATCGCCTACTGTTTGGGCACAGACCTTCACCAGGAAGTCCATTTTATTGTTTGGGATCGGCCACCCAAACACCAGGTTTTTCTTGCGCTGTCATCTGCATGACAGCGCAAGAAACACAGGCAGCTCTAAACAGCAGTAAGATTATTTCCAATGGCCAGAGCACTGCAGTTCTCACGCTGTCAGATGAGACTTTTTCTCTTTAACCCCTTCCCGACATGAGCTGTACATGTACTGCTCTGCAGGAGCAGTACATGTACTGCTCTGCGGGAGCTGAGTTCCCGCAAAGAGCAGTACAGGTACTGCGCACCGATCGCGCGGTCTCACGTTGAGCACCACGGTGATCGGGTGCGAGTGTCAATGCTGTGTGAGAGCTGACACCCCACAGCAATGCCCACGATTGACGCTAGCACTGATCACAAGCATTTAACCTCTTTGATGCCACTGTCAGTAGTGACAGCGACATAGAGGAGAAACGCGCAGGGAATGAGTTCCCTGAGGGCTTCCATCAGAACAACGCAATGCGATTTAGTTGTCCTGATGGTCTCCATGGAAACCCCCAGTCACAAGATGGCCACAGGGTCTTTCGGGGTCCTTCAGGGAAGCTGGCTTCCCAGTGCCTGCAGAGAGCAAGGCCTGAGACACCTCCTTACATACCTGTCAGTCGCTGCTCCAATGTTCTGCAGAATAACTCTGCTGCGTCATTGCAGTGAATGGATCCATCAGAGGTTTCATCTGTCACGTCACTTGGAGATTTAGATGGAAACCCCGATCTAAGTGATCAGTGTAGAGCGTCGAATAAATCTGATCATAAATGTTATGTAACTGTTACCAATAAAAGCTTCAACTTAATCCACAAAAAAACAAGTATAGGGGCTACCACATTACTGGTAGCACAAAGGCACTGGAAAAGCGAAATGGCTCCATAACCCTCCAAAGAAATTCAGCAAATTCTGCACTCCCAAATCCAAATTCCTCCCCTCCCTTTTGAGCTCAGTGTGCCTAAATCACATTTAACAACCACATGTTTGGCATTTCTGTAGTGATGAGAGCCTTCCTAATTTACAGGTGCGTGTCTCCAGAAGCATGGGCTAGGCATAATGTACTGGGCACTACAGTGTACTGGTCAGTACAATGGCAGTTTGCAATTTCCACTCAGCAACATCTACTGCTGCTTGTTTCTGGAAAATGCCCATGAAGTCAAAATTGTCACTATGTCTATAGATAAATTCCCAAAGGTTTATAATTTCAAAAATGGGGTCACTTGAGGGGGAATTTTGCTTTTCTAGCACTTAGGCGCTCTTTATATGGAATCCGCAAACTATTCTAGGAAAATCTGCATTCCAGGAGGCAAACAACGTTCCGTCCCTCCCGGGTCTCTCAATATCGCTAAGTAGTACTGTATAGTCACATATGGGGTGTTGCTAAATTCAGCAGAAATTGTGGGACAAATTCTGGTGCCATATCTACCCATTTCCCAGTATGAAAATGTAAAACTTGGGGCTAACGCACAATCTTGGTGGTAAAAATGTAAATTATTTTATCTTCACTGCTCAATGGTATAAAAGTCTGCGACATACCTGTGGTGTCAATATAATCAGTGTACCCCTAGATAAATTCTTCAAGAGGTTTCGTTTTTAAAATGTGGTCACTTATGCGGGGTTCTGCTGTGTTGACACCTCAGGCACTCTGCCAATGTAACATGGCACCCTCAAACAACTGCAGCAAAATCTGCACTGTAATATGGCGTTTCTTCCCTTCTGAGCTTTGCACTGTAGCTCGAAAGTAGTTTTCAACAACATATGGGCTGTCGGTGAACTCAGGAGGAATTTCACAACAAATTTTGGGGTCAATTTTTTCTTGTATCTTTTGTGAAAATACAAAATTTGGAGCTAAAAAAGATTTTTGCAGGAAAAATGTGATTTTTTTTGTTTTTTATTTTCACAGCTTAAAGTTATAAACTTTTGTGAATCACCTGGGGGTTCAAGGTGTTCAGTACACATCTAAATAAGTTCCCAAAAGGGTCTAGTTTCCAAAATGGTGTCACATATGGGGGGGTTCCGCTGTTTACCCACTTGGAGCTGTCTTAGCAGCTACTTAAAGGTCAACGACAATCTATATTATACCAATAGGAACCCTTTATGTACTAAAGATAACACAGATAAAATATAGCTTTTAATTAATATACCAATTAAAACCATGCCACAAATACAACCAGATAAACACATAAAACACACAACCGTGCACTCTGGGATTACCCTGCCAAACAATACCTCTTAGTACTGCCTACCTATCAGTGGAGGTTGGCACCCTAAACACAGATACGAGATTGGCGCCCCCACTCCCCGTCGGCTGTCCCTATGTCTCCTAGTATGGATCCTAATATAGGTGTCACATACAGACCAGCACTTACACTAGACAGGAAAAAGATAGGCAGACTAACTGGCTGATTGTATATATATATATTTATGAAATAATCATATATATAAACTAGGTTTGTGACAGGGTGAGATACATGGACTAAAGACCAACAATGTGCATAACAAAAAAGTGCTCGCGTATTAAAAATAGGCCTCACTACCTCTGTACCCTACTGCTGTGCAGCCTGCCTGGCTGTGGAGGTTGGCACCCTACTGGTCAGCGGAATGGCGCCCCCACTCAGCGACGACTGGCCCTGGGAAGCCCTAATATTAAATCCCAGCCTGATAATGATCAGACACAGATGTGTAAATACACAAAAATGGCAAGGCACAAAAACATATATAGCTGCAGGGAGAAAAAGGAAAAAAAAAAAACAAAAAAACCCTTATCTTCAGCCGAAGATAGCCTAGTGCTTAGATATATGCATGGTAAACAGAGGGTGAGACCGATACTTATCAGTGTTGATATTTCATACGCCTCTACGCGTTTCACCCCAACGGATGATCAGGTTCTGCTGTTTAGGCACATCAGGTGCTCTTCAAATGTGACATGACAGCCGCTAATTATTCCAGCAAATTTTACATAAAAAAAGTCAAAAGGCGCTCCTTTCCTTCCAAGCATTGCTTTGCACCCAAACAGCTATTTTCCTCCACATATTGTGTATCTGTGCACTCAGGAAAAATTGTACAGCAAATTGTATGTAGCAATTTCTCCAGTTACCCTTATGAAAATGCAAAATTTGGGGCTAAAAAAGATTTATCTAGGAAAAATGTGATTTCTTCATTTTCATGGTGTAACGTTATGAACTTCTGTGAAGCACCTGTGGGTTCATGGTGCTAAATACACATATAGATAAGGGGTCTAGTTTCCAAAATGGTGTCACTTGTTGGGGGTTTCTACTGTTTAGGAACATTATAGGCTCTCCAAACATGACATGGCGTCCGCTAATTATGCCAGCTAATTTTACATTCAAAAAGTGAAATGATGCTCCTTCCCTTCTGAGCCCTGCCATGTGCCTAAACAGTAGTTTTCCTCCACCTATGTGGTATCAGCATGCTCAGGAGAAATTGCACAACCAATTTATTGTCCATTTTCTCATGTTACCCCTGCAAAAGTAAAAACAATAGGTCTAAAAGAAAATTTTTGTGAAAGAAAAGTAAATGTTTATATTTTTCCTTCCACATTCCAAAAATTCATGTGAAGCAATTGAAGGGTTAATAAAGTTCATGAATGTGGTTTTGATTACTTTGAAGGGTTCAGTTTTTAGAATGGTGTAACTTTTGAGGATTTTCTGCCATATAGGTCCCTGAAAGTCACTTCAAATGTGAGGTGGTCCCTAAAAAATTGGTTTTGCAAATTTTGTTTTAAAAATGAAAAATTGCTGGTCAACTTTTAACCCTTATAACTTCCTAACAAAAAATAATTGTATTGATATAAAGTAGACATGTGGGAAATGTTATTTATTAACTAAATTGTGGGATATGACACTCTGGTTTAAGGGCATAATAATTAAAAGTTTGAAAATTGCAAAATTTTCACCAATTTTCGTTTTTTTTTCACAAATAAACGCAAGTCATTTCAAATTTACCACTATCACGAAGTACAATAAAACAATCTCAGAATCAGTTGGATCCATTGAAGCCTTCCAGAGTTACGACTTCATAAAATGACAGTGGTTTGACTTGTAAAAATTGGCCTGGTCAGGAAGGTGAAAATAGGCTTTGGGGCTAAGGAGTTAAGTAATTAAAAAAGCAGTGACAGCTGAGGGTTGCAGAAAGCAGCTGGCAGTATTGACTTGCTGTTATCAAAAATGCAGGGGAACCCAAAAGTTTTTTTTTTTAATATTTATTTAGAGCACAGGAGTCCGCTGATGAATACTCCCATCAACAGCTGCCTGCTCTCACTGTTATTAGCACAGCTTAAGGCTCACGCTGCGATTTGATAGAGTGGAAACCACAGCTCTCTGATTGGCGGTAAAGTATTGGCCATGTGCATGACAATGTGGCAAACACTGAATGCTCAGGCTCCCCCATTCAATTGAATCTTTGGCCGAACCCGCCGGACCGGAACATCCAGAGGTTTGCCCATCACTAGTACAAAGTACTAGCAAGTACAAAGGAGGGCAACATAATTAATAAAGGGGATGGGGCAACTACAATACCCATAGAGATTAGCAAAATTAGGATTATTTAGTCTAGACAAAAGATGACTGAGGGGCGATCTAATAACCATGTATAAGTATATATGGGGACAATACAAATATCTCTCCAAGGATCTGTTTATACCAAGAAAGGTGACGTTCACAAGGGGGCATTCTCTGCGTCTGGAGGAGAGAAGGTTTTTCCACCAAACTAAAGTGGATTCTTTATTGTTAGGGCAGTGAGAATCTGCAATTCCTTGTCTGATGGCAAACTCAGTCGGGGGGTTCAAAAGAGGCCTGGATGTCTTCCTGGAGCATAACAATATTGTATCTTACGGTTATTAGGTTCTTTAGAAGGACGTAGATCTGGGGATTTGTTCTGACGGAATATAGGCTGAACTGGATGGACAAATGTCTTTTTTTGGCCTTGCTAACTATGTTACTATGTTACTGTGTAAGACTGGCTTCACATTTGCATTGGGCAGAGCTGCGGAGGGCTGCATAGTTCTTCCATTAAGCCCCGCCCACTGCAGCACCTCTTCCATTCAGCTCCGCCTATGTCAGCATGTGTCCTGCGAACCTATCTTTAACATTGGGTACGCAGGCCATGTGAATTTATGCGGATGCCTCCACATGCATCCTTTTGACACTGCACCGACCATAACAAAATGCAACATGTTGAGTTTGACGCAGTTCGGCACAGCATCAAAGCGACGCATGCGGAGGCATCCACATACATTCGCATGGCTTGCGTACCCAATGTTAAAGATAGGTACGCAGGACGCATGCCGATGTAGGCGGAGCTGAATGGAAGAGGTGCGGCAGTAAGCAGAGCTTAACTGAGGAACTGCGCAAACCTCCGCAGCTCTGCCCAACGCAAGTGTGAAACCAGCCTTAGTGATGTGCTATTTTTTCATACCTTCCCCTCCCTTGACACTAACACGTTGGCCTGAGGCACAGATGGCAAATGTGATTTGTGCTTGGGATCACTACTGTCTGGACAACTGGGTACCATAGGCAATGGTACCGCTTGTGAATATCACATTACTAATGTCATTGTGTGTTAAATTTTTTCTTTTACATTACCCTTTTAATTGCCTTTGCCACTTTTTCCTTTACAATATATTTTTTACTACACTATAGTTAACTTTTGTCAACTGTTTTCAACCACAATTCCTCTCCATTCCCCAAAAAGGAAATTCACAAGACATGCTATGTATACATCTAAAAATCCAGTAGCGGAAAAAGTCAGTAGCAGAATAAGATTAATGTAATATGTATGCATATCAAATTTTACTACTAAAACAGAATAGTGTGTGACACGCAAACTTTGCAACTCGTGATCGTCATTTTCACTTTACCTATCAGTCTCATCCCATGCCTCTACAAATCTATGTCCCTCTCCACATACATCTGATGTTGCTCATTCACCTCTTCTTCATCCTCATCTATATCCTGCAGCATGTAACATGGACTTTGAAGGTCCCCAACAGACAGGGTAACAATGATCATGTGCAAGTTGCTGTTATTTCTTAATCTCCTCTTGCATTCTGGTGAGTGATTTTTCCAGAATAAATATGAATATGCTTACATATTTGTCCATATTGACAATTTTTCCTACCTCATTGAAGGACTTCAGTAGGCAACACACATCCCTCATCAGTTGTCAATTGCTTTTAAACAGATTGATTTCAAACTAACCCATGCTCCCGTTTGGCTGCTGCATCATACAAGTATATCATCTCTTAATGATGCTTGTACAGATGCTTCAACAAATGCAGCATTAAATTTCAATGGAGTACGATGTCACAAATCAGCGACTTGTCCATTGTATGCCTATTCTAACTATGCTTTTAAGCTGTTAAATTACTTGCCAGTGCTTTACTTTCCATGAGTGAAAAGAATGAAGTCAATGTCAACTGTGCCTTTTTAACTGTTGGGGATGAAGTCATGACTGTTGAGGAGGAGCTGAAGTAGGGATTAGGCCTCTTTCACACTTCCAGGAAACAGGAACATGGGCTACTGTTCACACAGGTAATATACAGATGATCAGGTTTTTAAATACATCAGATAGGGATTGCATACATTAGTTAGGACTGCTCTGATATGGGTATACCGTGAAGATTGGTAGAGCAGCTTAGTATACATTTTTTGCAAAAAACGTATCAACCAAATACCCTGTTATTTACATCTTTTACTAGCACTTGCGGATTACTGCAAACATTTTTTCAAACTGAGTGTTTTTGGTTTTACCATTCTCTTTTGTGTCTTCAGGTTTCTTGGTGGTGTGTGAACATGTTCTTACAGACTTGTTCACTGTGCAAGTAGCCCATGTGTTCCTGTTTCCATGATTGTTCTCTTGTGTCTACAAGACTGGGGAGTTCCACCACTCCTCTTGGGCTAGCTGCACAAAAGCTGTTCTGCCCTGTATGCACACATGGATTTTTCCTCTCTGAACCCTGTTCACACAGGTAATATACAGATGATCAGGTTTTTAAATACATCAGATAGGGATTGCATACATTAGTTAGGACTGCTCTGATATGGGTATACCGTGAAGATTGGTAGAGCAGCTTAGTATACATTTTTTGCAAAAAACGTATCAACCAAATACCCTGTTATTTACATCTTTTACTAGCACTTGCGGATTACTGCAAACATTTTTTCAAACTGAGTGTTTTTGGTTTTACCATTCTCTTTTGTGTCTTCAGGTTTCTTGGTGGTGTGTGAACATGTTCTTACAGACTTGTTCACTGTGCAAGTAGCCCATGTGTTCCTGTTTCCATGATTGTTCTCTTGTGTCTACAAGACTGGGGAGTTCCACCACTCCTCTTGGGCTAGCTGCACAAAAGCTGTTCTGCCCTGTATGCACACATGGATTTTTCCTCTCTGAACCCTGTTCACACAGGTAATATACAGATGATCAGGTTTTTAAATACATCAGATAGGGATTGCATACATTAGTTAGGACTGCTCTGATATGGGTATACCGTGAAGATTGGTAGAGCAGCTTAGTATACATTTTTTGCAAAAAACGTATCAACCAAATACCCTGTTATTTACATCTTTTACTAGCACTTGCGGATTACTGCAAACATTTTTTCAAACTGAGTGTTTTTGGTTTTACCATTCTCTTTTGTGTCTTCAGGTTTCTTGGTGGTGTGTGAACATGTTCTTACAGACTTGTTCACTGTGCAAGTAGCCCATGTGTTCCTGTTTCCATGATTGTTCTCTTGTGTCTACAAGACTGGGGAGTTCCACCACTCCTCTTGGGCTAGCTGCACAAAAGCTGTTCTGCCCTGTATGCACACATGGATTTTTCCTCTCTGAACCCTGTTCACACAGGTAATATACAGATGATCAGGTTTTTAAATACATCAGATAGGGATTGCATACATTAGTTAGGACTGCTCTGATATGGGTATACCGTGAAGATTGGTAGAGCAGCTTAGTATACATTTTTTGCAAAAAACGTATCAACCAAATACCCTGTTATTTACATCTTTTACTAGCACTTGCGGATTACTGCAAACATTTTTTCAAACTGAGTGTTTTTGGTTTTACCATTCTCTTTTGTGTCTTCAGGTTTCTTGGTGGTGTGTGAACATGTTCTTACAGACTTGTTCACTGTGCAAGTAGCCCATGTGTTCCTGTTTCCATGATTGTTCTCTTGTGTCTACAAGACTGGGGAGTTCCACCACTCCTCTTGGGCTAGCTGCACAAAAGCTGTTCTGCCCTGTATGCACACATGGATTTTTCCTCTCTGAACCCTGTTCACACAGGTAATATACAGATGATCAGGTTTTTAAATACATCAGATAGGGATTGCATACATTAGTTAGGACTGCTCTGATATGGGTATACCGTGAAGATTGGTAGAGCAGCTTAGTATACATTTTTTGCAAAAAACGTATCAACCAAATACCCTGTTATTTACATCTTTTACTAGCACTTGCGGATTACTGCAAACATTTTTTCAAACTGAGTGTTTTTGGTTTTACCATTCTCTTTTGTGTCTTCAGGTTTCTTGGTGGTGTGTGAACATGTTCTTACAGACTTGTTCACTGTGCAAGTAGCCCATGTGTTCCTGTTTCCATGATTGTTCTCTTGTGTCTACAAGACTGGGGAGTTCCACCACTCCTCTTGGGCTAGCTGCACAAAAGCTGTTCTGCCCTGTATGCACACATGGATTTTTCCTCTCTGAACCCTGTTCACACAGGTAATATACAGATGATCAGGTTTTTAAATACATCAGATAGGGATTGCATACATTAGTTAGGACTGCTCTGATATGGGTATACCGTGAAGATTGGAGAGCAGCTTAGTATACATTTTTTGCAAAAAACGTATCAACCAAATACCCTGTTATTTACATCTTTTACTAGCACTTGCGGATTACTGCAAACATTTTTTCAAACTGAGTGTTTTTGGTTTTACCATTCTCTTTTGTGTCTTCAGGTTTCTTGGTGGTGTGTGAACATGTTCTTACAGACTTGTTCACTGTGCAAGTAGCCCATGTGTTCCTGTTTCCATGATTGTTCTCTTGTGTCTACAAGACTGGGGAGTTCCACCACTCCTCTTGGGCTAGCTGCACAAAAGCTGTTCTGCCCTGTATGCACACATGGATTTTTCCTCTCTGAACCCTGTTCACACAGGTAATATACAGATGATCAGGTTTTTAAATACATCAGATAGGGATTGCATACATTAGTTAGGACTGCTCTGATATGGGTATACCGTGAAGATTGGTAGAGCAGCTTAGTATACATTTTTTGCAAAAAACGTATCAACCAAATACCCTGTTATTTACATCTTTTACTAGCACTTGCGGATTACTGCAAACATTTTTTCAAACTGAGTGTTTTTGGTTTTACCATTCTCTTTTGTGTCTTCAGGTTTCTTGGTGGTGTGTGAACATGTTCTTACAGACTTGTTCACTGTGCAAGTAGCCCATGTGTTCCTGTTTCCATGATTGTTCTCTTGTGTCTACAAGACTGGGGAGTTCCACCACTCCTCTTGGGCTAGCTGCACAAAAGCTGTTCTGCCCTGTATGCACACATGGATTTTTCCTCTCTGAACCCTGTTCACACAGGTAATATACAGATGATCAGGTTTTTAAATACATCAGATAGGGATTGCATACATTAGTTAGGACTGCTCTGATATGGGTATACCGTGAAGATTGGTAGAGCAGCTTAGTATACATTTTTTGCAAAAAACGTATCAACCAAATACCCTGTTATTTACATCTTTTACTAGCACTTGCGGATTACTGCAAACATTTTTTCAAACTGAGTGTTTTTGGTTTTACCATTCTCTTTTGTGTCTTCAGGTTTCTTGGTGGTGTGTGAACATGTTCTTACAGACTTGTTCACTGTGCAAGTAGCCCATGTGTTCCTGTTTCCATGATTGTTCTCTTGTGTCTACAAGACTGGGGAGTTCCACCACTCCTCTTGGGCTAGCTGCACAAAAGCTGTTCTGCCCTGTATGCACACATGGATTTTTCCTCTCTGAACCCTGTTCACACAGGTAATATACAGATGATCAGGTTTTTAAATACATCAGATAGGGATTGCATACATTAGTTAGGACTGCTCTGATATGGGTATACCGTGAAGATTGGTAGAGCAGCTTAGTATACATTTTTTGCAAAAAACGTATCAACCAAATACCCTGTTATTTACATCTTTTACTAGCACTTGCGGATTACTGCAAACATTTTTTCAAACTGAGTGTTTTTGGTTTTACCATTCTCTTTTGTGTCTTCAGGTTTCTTGGTGGTGTGTGAACATGTTCTTACAGACTTGTTCACTGTGCAAGTAGCCCATGTGTTCCTGTTTCCATGATTGTTCTCTTGTGTCTACAAGACTGGGGAGTTCCACCACTCCTCTTGGGCTAGCTGCACAAAAGCTGTTCTGCCCTGTATGCACACATGGATTTTTCCTCTCTGAACCCTGTTCACACAGGTAATATACAGATGATCAGGTTTTTAAATACATCAGATAGGGATTGCATACATTAGTTAGGACTGCTCTGATATGGGTATACCGTGAAGATTGGTAGAGCAGCTTAGTATACATTTTTTGCAAAAAACGTATCAACCAAATACCCTGTTATTTACATCTTTTACTAGCACTTGCGGATTACTGCAAACATTTTTTCAAACTGAGTGTTTTTGGTTTTACCATTCTCTTTTGTGTCTTCAGGTTTCTTGGTGGTGTGTGAACATGTTCTTACAGACTTGTTCACTGTGCAAGTAGCCCATGTGTTCCTGTTTCCATGATTGTTCTCTTGTGTCTACAAGACTGGGGAGTTCCACCACTCCTCTTGGGCTAGCTGCACAAAAGCTGTTCTGCCCTGTATGCACACATGGATTTTTCCTCTCTGAACCCTGTTCACACAGGTAATATACAGATGATCAGGTTTTTAAATACATCAGATAGGGATTGCATACATTAGTTAGGACTGCTCTGATATGGGTATACCGTGAAGATTGGTAGAGCAGCTTAGTATACATTTTTTGCAAAAAACGTATCAACCAAATACCCTGTTATTTACATCTTTTACTAGCACTTGCGGATTACTGCAAACATTTTTTCAAACTGAGTGTTTTTGGTTTTACCATTCTCTTTTGTGTCTTCAGGTTTCTTGGTGGTGTGTGAACATGTTCTTACAGACTTGTTCACTGTGCAAGTAGCCCATGTGTTCCTGTTTCCATGATTGTTCTCTTGTGTCTACAAGACTGGGGAGTTCCACCACTCCTCTTGGGCTAGCTGCACAAAAGCTGTTCTGCCCTGTATGCACACATGGATTTTTCCTCTCTGAACCCTGTTCACACAGGTAATATACAGATGATCAGGTTTTTAAATACATCAGATAGGGATTGCATACATTAGTTAGGACTGCTCTGATATGGGTATACCGTGAAGATTGGTAGAGCAGCTTAGTATACATTTTTTGCAAAAAACGTATCAACCAAATACCCTGTTATTTACATCTTTTACTAGCACTTGCGGATTACTGCAAACATTTTTTCAAACTGAGTGTTTTTGGTTTTACCATTCTCTTTTGTGTCTTCAGGTTTCTTGGTGGTGTGTGAACATGTTCTTACAGACTTGTTCACTGTGCAAGTAGCCCATGTGTTCCTGTTTCCATGATTGTTCTCTTGTGTCTACAAGACTGGGGAGTTCCACCACTCCTCTTGGGCTAGCTGCACAAAAGCTGTTCTGCCCTGTATGCACACATGGATTTTTCCTCTCTGAACCCTGTTCACACAGGTAATATACAGATGATCAGGTTTTTAAATACATCAGATAGGGATTGCATACATTAGTTAGGACTGCTCTGATATGGGTATACCGTGAAGATTGGTAGAGCAGCTTAGTATACATTTTTTGCAAAAAACGTATCAACCAAATACCCTGTTATTTACATCTTTTACTAGCACTTGCGGATTACTGCAAACATTTTTTCAAACTGAGTGTTTTTGGTTTTACCATTCTCTTTTGTGTCTTCAGGTTTCTTGGTGGTGTGTGAACATGTTCTTACAGACTTGTTCACTGTGCAAGTAGCCCATGTGTTCCTGTTTCCATGATTGTTCTCTTGTGTCTACAAGACTGGGGAGTTCCACCACTCCTCTTGGGCTAGCTGCACAAAAGCTGTTCTGCCCTGTATGCACACATGGATTTTTCCTCTCTGAACCCTGTTCACACAGGTAATATACAGATGATCAGGTTTTTAAATACATCAGATAGGGATTGCATACATTAGTTAGGACTGCTCTGATATGGGTATACCGTGAAGATTGGTAGAGCAGCTTAGTATACATTTTTTGCAAAAAACGTATCAACCAAATACCCTGTTATTTACATCTTTTACTAGCACTTGCGGATTACTGCAAACATTTTTTCAAACTGAGTGTTTTTGGTTTTACCATTCTCTTTTGTGTCTTCAGGTTTCTTGGTGGTGTATGAACATGTTCTTACAGACTTGTTCACTGTGCAAGTAGCCCATGTGTTCCTGTTTCCATGATTGTTCTCTTGTGTCTACAAGACTGGGGAGTTCCACCACTCCTCTTGGGCTAGCTGCACAAAAGCTGTTCTGCCCTGTATGCACACATGGATTTTTCCTCTCTGAACCCTGTTCACACAGGTAATATACAGATGATCAGGTTTTTAAATACATCAGATAGGGATTGCATACATTAGTTAGGACTGCTCTGATATGGGTATACCGTGAAGATTGGTAGAGCAGCTTAGTATACATTTTTTGCAAAAAACGTATCAACCAAATACCCTGTTATTTACATCTTTTACTAGCACTTGCGGATTACTGCAAACATTTTTTCAAACTGAGTGTTTTTGGTTTTACCATTCTCTTTTGTCTCTTTCACACTTCCGTCTGCTGGTGGGCATCGTAATGTGTTGTTTTGACGTATCGACGGACGTTGTGCAAATAGTGAAAAATGTGAGAGAGAGAGAGATTCCCTGGGTTGGAATATGCTTCCAGGCATGCTCAGAAGTAAAAACTGCATCCATCACTGTATTCCTGTGTTTCACAGTGTGCGCAGGATCCAGTGTCCATAGGCTCCCATTCTATGGAACGACGTATGCCACAGGAGGCGTCGGGGAACTTTTTTTCCACTGCAGACAAAAAACGTTCTATGCAACGTTTTTTGGAAAAGACAGGCCGTCAAATTCCGCAGGATCCAGTGCAAGATGGACGAAACGTGTGGCCACCCAGCGCGATACGTCGCTAATACAAGTCTATGAGAAAATGCAGGATCCTGCAAATATTTTTGCAGGATCCTGTTTTCTAAAAAAACTACGTATCTCGACGCGACTACAAAGACGGAAGTGTGAAAGTAGCCTAATAGGAGATAAATACAGTAACTGCTGTGTGGTGTAGATAACAGATGATGCTCCAAGACACCTAGGTTGTATCACCTGCCATTGCAGTGGTGCCTCAATGGCATTTAAAATATTCAAACAGTTGGGAAGAAAACAATTAATTGTCCCTGTATCAAGTTGCTGCTCAAAGAATATATGATGCAATGCATTTTGGAGCTGAAATACTATTACTTTCTTTTACATGTGCGAGCACAGAGTAGACACGTTGTCTAAACAGAGATTATTATAATCTACGAAACCCATTGTAAACTACAGAGAGAGGAGAGGGAGGAGTGAGAAGAAAACCATTGTACAAACTCTGCTAAGCCCCCTTTACATGTCAGTGTCTCTGGCATGTGTGGTGACAGTTTTCACATGTACTGAAGACACTTGCACACGTAGACCCATTCAAGTGAATGGGTCTGTGCACAAGTCAGTCTGCTTCCATGGATTGTGTGCCCATGTGCAAAACACGCTAATATGTCCATTTTTGTATCAGCAGCATGGGCCACAGAAAGTATCGCACACATACACACTGATGACACACGGTTGACATCCATGTATAATCAATATGACATGCATCAGATACTGAGAATCAGCGATACTGTTTGAGCTGTTTTCATGTGCCAGGTGCTGATGCCTGTTCTCATCATTTTCGCCTGCTCTCCCTGTGATCAGCATGAGCAGGTGACAAGCTTGTAAAATGAAGAATAAAATAAAAAATATATATTATACTCACTTTAACACCTAGTCCCCTGAAACCATTGTCCACTGTAAAACAATAAAAATAAAAAACAATAATATATCTCACCTGTCCAAAGTCAAAAGAATCCATAGTGTCCCACATCGTAAACCATCTCTGCCACATTTAGTTTATGCTAATAACACGTGCTGCAGAACACATAAGAGATTACAGTGCAGCTATTGATGGTGACTTACAACCGACGATCTTTCTGGTGGAGTATTTTCCATTTGGCCCAAATTGACACGACAATGTCTCCAGCCATGATTTGTGTAAGGTATTACAACTAGGGTTGAGCGACTTTTCCTTTTTTGATGTCGAGTCGGGTTTCACAAAACCCGACTTTCTCAAAAGTCGAGTCGAGTGAAATTGGCCGATTATCTTGAAAAGTCGGGGTTTGGGGATCGGCCGAAACATGAAACCCAATGCAAGTCAATGGGAAATCTCTATATATTTATATTTACTTCAGCGCGATAATGCAGAAAAGCCGGTAACCATCTCATATCCCCATTTTTTTTGCATATTCCACACTACTAATGTTAGTAGTGTGTATGTGCAAAATTTGGGTGCTGTAGCTATTACATTTAAGGGTTAAATCGCGGAAACAATTGGCGCAATTTTCTCCGCCAGAGTGGTAAAGCCAGTGACTGAGGGCAGATATTAATAGCCTGGAGAGGGTCCATGGTTATTGGCCCCCCCTGGCTAAAAACATCTGCCACCAGCCACCCCAGAAAAGGCACATCTGGAAGATGCGCCTATTCTGACACTTGGCCACACTCTTCCCATTCCCGTGTAGCGGTGGGATATGGGGTAATGAAGGGTTAATGTCACCTTGCTATTGTAAGGTGACATTAAACCAGATTAATAATGGAGAGGCGTCAATTATGACACCTATCCATTATTAATCCAATAGCCTGAAATGGTAAAAAAAAAACACACACACATTATTACAAAGTCTTTTAATGAATTAAAGACACAGGTTGTTGTAATATTTTATTAGACTCTTAATCCACCTGAAGACCCTCGCTCTGTAACAAAGGAAAAATAAAAAAACAATATCCCATACCTTCCGATGATCTGTCACGTCCCACGCTGTAAATCCATCTGAAGGGGTTAAATAATTTTACACCCAGGAGCTCTGCTAATGCAGCTGTGCTCATGGCTGTAAAACCCCAGCGAATGAATGGAAAGTAGGTCAATGACCTGTAATTACCTTCATTCGCGGTGATGCGCCCTTTGCTGGATGTCCTCATATGACCTCGAGCGTGGGAAAATATTCAGAAAAGTTCCCAGGCTCGAGTTCATATGAGGACATCCAGCAGAGGGCGCATCACCACGAATGAAGGTAACTACAGGTCATTGACCTACATTACCTTCATTCCCCGGGGTTTTACAGGCACGAGCACAGCTGCATTATAGCAGAGCTCCTGCCTGTAAAATATTTTAACCCCTTCAGATGGATTTACATCGTGGGACATATCGACGGAAGGTATGAGATATTGTTGGTTTATTATTTTTAATTTGTTACAGGTCGAGGGTCTTCAGGTGGATTGAGAGTGCAATAAAATATTACAACAACCTGTGTGTTTATTTCATTAAAATACTTTGCAATATTGTTTGTGTGTTTTTTTAACCATTTCATGCTATTGGATTAATAATGGATAGGTGTCATAATTGACGCCTCTCCATTATTAATCTGGCTTAATGTCACCTTACAATAGCAAGGTGACATTAACCCTTCATTACCCCATATCCCACCGCTACACGGGAGTGGGAAGAGAGTGGCCAAGTGCCAGAATAGGCGCATCTTCCAGATGTGCCTTTTCTGGGGTGGCTGGGGCAGATGTTTTTAGCCAGGGGGGGCCAATAACCGTGGACCCTCTCTAGGCTATTAATATCTGCCCTCAGTCACTCGCTTTACCACTCTGGTGGAGAAAATTGCGCGGGAGCCCATGCCAATTTTTTCCGCGATTTAACCCTTAAATTTAATAGCTACTGCGCCCAAATTTTGCACATACACACTACTAACATTAGTAGTGTGGAATATGCAAAAAAAAAATGGGGATATGAGATGGTTTACTGTATGTAAACCATGTTTCATATCATGTCGGGTTTAGGAAGGAGAAATGAAAAGCCGGCAATTGAATTACCGGCTTTTCAGCAGTATCGCGCTGAAGTAAATATAAATATATATATATGTGTGTCTCAATGACATATATAAAAAACGAAACCCGACTTTGGAGCGAAGATTGCCGACCGCCGACCCGATCCCACAGTGGGATCGGGTCGGGTTTACTTTGCCAAAAGTCGGCGACTTTTGAAATTGGCCGATCCGTTTCGCTCAACCCTAATTACAACAAAGACACATTTGACTTCTCATATTTCCAGCCCTGTCCCCATCTATTCCCAACCAGCACAAACTCCTCATCCTGCTGATACCCCAATGCTGAGCTGCTGCTGTACGTGTCCATATTACTGATCCTCTTAGTAGCCCAGATAATAATGCCACCACTGTGCCTCTTACAAAGTAAATTGCATCCAATCTGACCTTTAGATGGTAAAATTGTGTCTTAGAAAAATTAATGTCCTGTGCAAATGCCCTATAAAACAGTATCCACATTTTGCCCCTAGAAAGTAGTAATGCCTCCAGTATGACCTGTTGACAGTCACAATACCTTGAGCGCCGTAAAAATATTATGCTTAAGTGCCAACATAACATTTAATAATGTCCCTAGTCCGCCATATATAGTTCCCCTTTACATGGCATGATGCCCCCAACAGAACCAACATACACAGCATGATGGGCCTCACAGTAGTACCCCCTCTGTATGACAGCACCAAGTAGCCCCCCACACTGTATGACAGGTCCCAGTAGACTCCCCACTGTATGATGGTTTTCCATTGCCCCCCCACTCTGTATGATGGCCCCCAGTAGTCCCCCCACTCTATAATTGCCCCATTAGTCTTTCCACGCTGTAAGATGGCACCCAGTAGTGCCTCACCATTGTATGCTTGACACCCAGTAGTCCCCACACACTGTATGCATGGCCCACAGTAGCACCCCAGACTGTATGCAGGGCTCCCAGTAGACCTCCAATGAGCATTATTGAAATAAAATAAAAACATCTTATACTTACCTAACCATGGATCCTGAAAAGTCCGCCAGTAGACAGGACCAAAGCATGGGCAGAGAATCAAGGTGAGGTCATCTCGCAGGAGTATGGAGTCTCAGTATAGTTATGTAATCATGCCTATCTGCCTTCCATCTCATCCTTGAGTCTCCCTGCTTTGCTGTAAACCCCAGGCTTAAATCAACCTCCAGTCTACAGATCGTGGAGGCTGAGTGGTAGGGCAGGGAGAGTGTGTCTCCCTGCCCTACAGAAGAATTTAACTATTTCTGCATCCTGTGCAGTTAGCTGTAGCTCTATGTGGGCCCCTGTGAGCATGGGGCCCAGAGCGACCGCACCCTCAGCCCCCCTACCCCCTCTGGTAGCTACAGTTGTGGCCAAAAGTATTGACACCCCTGCAATTCTGTCAGATAATATTCAGTTTCTTCCTGAAAATGATTGCAATCATTGCAATAGGGAGAAAAATACTTTATCTAAAAAACTAATTAAAGCTGCCAAAAAGGAAACAGAGAAGCACATTGCTAAGGAGAGTAAAACTAATCCCAAACTGTTCTTCAACTATATCAATAGTAAAAGAATAAAAACTGAAAATGTAGGCCCCTTAAAAAATAGTGAGGAAAGAATGGTTGTAGATGACGAGGAAAAAGCTAACATATTAAACACCTTCTTCTCCACGGTATTCACGGTGGAAAATGAAATGCTGGGTGAAATCCCAAGAAACAATGAAAACCCTATATTAAGGGTCACCAATCTAACCCAAGAAGAGGTGCGAAACCGGCTAAATAAGATTAAAATAGATAAATCTCCGGGTCCGGATGGCATACACCCACGAGTACTAAGAGAACTAAGTAATGTAATAGATAAACCATTATTTCTTATTTTTAGTGACTCTATAGCGACAGGGTCTGTTCCGCAGGACTGGCGCATAGCAAATGTGGTGCCAATATTCAAAAAGGGCTCTAAAAGTGAACCTGGAAATTATAGGCCAGTAAGTCTAACCTCTATTGTTGGTAAAATATTTGAAGGGTTTCTGAGGGATGTTATTCTGGATTATCTCAATGAGAATAACTGTTTAACTCCATATCAGCATGGGTTTATGAGAAATCGCTCCTGTCAAACCAATCTAATCAGTTTTTATGAAGAGGTAAGCTATAGGCTGGACCACGGTGAGTCATTGGACGTGGTATATCTCGATTTTTCCAAAGCGTTTGATACCGTGCCGCACAAGAGGTTGGTACACAAAATGAGAATGCTTGGTCTGGGGGAAAATGTGTGTAAATGGGTTAGTAACTGGCTTAGTGATAGAAAGCAGAGGGTGGTTATAAATGGTATAGTCTCTAACTGGGTCGCTGTAACCAGTGGGGTACCGCAGGGGTCAGTATTGGGACCTGTTCTCTTCAACATATTCATTAATGATCTGGTAGAAGGTTTACACAGTAAAATATCGATATTTGCAGATGATACAAAACTATGTAAAGCAGTTAATACAAGAGAAGATAGTATTCTGCTACAGATGGATCTGGATAAGTTGGAAACTTGGGCTGAAAGGTGGCAGATGAGGTTTAACAATGATAAATGTAAGGTTATACACATGGGAAGAGGGAATCAATATCACCATTACACACTGAACGGGAAACCACTGGGTAAACCTGACAGGGAGAAGGACTTGGGGATCCTAGTTAATGATAAACTTACCTGGAGCAGCCAGTGCCAGGCAGCAGCTGCCAAGGCAAACAGGATCATGGGGTGCATTAAAAGAGGTCTGGATACACATGATGAGAGCATTATACTGCCTCTGTACAAATCCCTAGTTAGACCGCACATGGAGTACTGTGTCCAGTTTTGGGCACCGGTGCTCAGGAAGGATATAATGGAACTAGAGAGAGTACAAAGGAGGGCAACAAAATTAATAAAGGGGATGGGAGAACTACAATACCCAGATAGATTAGCGAAATTAGGATTATTTAGTCTAGAAAAAAGACGACTGAGGGGCGATCTAATAACCATGTATAAGTATATAAGGGGACAATACAAATATCTCACTGAGGATCTGTTTATACCAAGGAAGGTGACGGGCACAAGGGGGCATTCTTTGCGTCTGGAGGAGAGAAGGTTTTTCCACCAACATAGAAGAGGATTCTTTACTGTTAGGGCAGTGAGAATCTGGAATTGCTTGCCTGAGGAGGTGGTGATGGCGAACTCAGTCGAGGGGTTCAAGAGAGGCCTGGATGTCTTCCTGGAGCAGAACAATATTGTATCATACAATTATTAGGTTCTGTAGAAGGACGTAGATCTGGGTATTTATTATGATGGAATATAGGCTGAACTGGATGGACAAATGTCTTTTTTCGGCCTTACTAACTATGTTACTATGTTTTTAGAAATACCCTGGTTTAGGGAAAGAGGTTTAGGGAAACCTTCATTTTTCACTTGAAGTGGATGAATTAAAAAAATCCGTAGGTGCTTAGCGCCACATTTACTTGGAGTTTTTTTTTTTGTTTTGTTTTTTTTCTCTTTGAAATATGTTACTATGTTACTATGTTACAATCACAAATTCTTTGGTAGTATTATCTTCATTTAATTTGTCTTAAATGAAAAAACACAAAAGAGAATGAAGCAAAGAGCAAAACATTGATCATTTCACACAAAACTCCAAAAATTCCAAAGACATACTGATAGGGATTCTAGATTGTGAGCCCCATCGGGGAAAGTGATGATGATGTGTGCAGACTGTAAAGCACTGTGGAATATGTTAGCGCTATATAAAAATAAAGATTATTATTATTATATTATTAAAAATGGGCCAGACAAAAGTATTGGCACCCTCAGCCTAATACTTGGTTGCACAACCTTTAGCCAAAATAACTGCGACCAACCGCTTCCGGTAACCATCAATGAGTTTCTTACAATGCTCTGCTGGAATTTTAGACCATTCTTCTTTGGCAAACTGCTCCAGGTCCCTGATATTTGAAGGGTGCCTTCTCCAAACTGCCATTTTTAGATCTCTCCACAGGTGTTCTATGGGATTCAGGTCTGGACTCATTGCTGGCCACCTTAGAAGTCTCCAGTGCTTTCTCTCAAACCATTTTCTAGTGCTTTTTGAAGTGTGTTTTGGGTCATTGTCCTGCTGGAAGACCCATGACCTCTGAGGGAGACCCAGCTTTCTCACACTGGGCCCTACATTATTCTGCAAAATTTGTTGGTAGCTTCAGACTTCATAATGCCATGCACACGGTCAAGCAGTCCAGTGCCAGAGGCAGCAAAGCAACCCCAAAACATCAGGGAACCTCCGCCATGTTTGACTGTAGGGACTGTGTTCTTTTCTTTGTATGCCTCTTTTTTTCTCCTGTAAACTCTATGTTGATGCCTTTGCCCAAAAATCTCTACTTTTGTCTCATCTGACCAGAGAACATTCTTCCAAAATGTTTTAGGCTTTTTCAGGTAAGTTTTGGCAAACTCCAGCCTGGCTTTTTTATGTCTCGGGGTAAGAAGTGGGGTCTTCCTGGGTCTCCTACCATACAGTCTCTTTTCATTCAGACGCCGAGGGATAGTACGGGTTGACACTGTTGTACCCTCGGACTGCAGGGCAGCTTGAACTTGTTTGGATGTTAGTCGAGGTTCTTAATCCAACATCCGCACAATCTTGCGTTGAAATCTCTTGTCAATTTTTCTTTTCCGTCCACATCTGGGGAGGTTAGCCACAGTGCCATGGGCTTTAAACTTCTTGATGACACTGCGCACTGTAGACACAGGACTGTTCAGGTCTTTGGAGATGGACTAGTAGCCTTGAGATTGCTCATGCTTCCTCAAAATTTGGTTTCTCAAGTCCTCAGACAGTTCTTTGGTCTTCTTTCTTTTCTCCATGCTCAATGTGGCACACACAAGGACACAGGGCAGAGGTTGAGTCAACTTTAATCCATGTCAACTGGCTGCAAGTGTGATTTAGTTATTGCCAACACCTGTTAGGTGCCACAGGTAAGTTACAGGTGCTGTTAATTACACAAATTAGAGAAGCATCACATGATTTTTCGAACAGTGTCAATACTTTTGTCCACTCCCTTTTTTATGTTTGGTGTGGAATTATATCCAATTTGGCTTTAGGACAATTCTTTTTGTGTTTTTTCATTTTATAGAAATTCAATGAAGATAATAACAAAGAATTTGTGTTTTCAATCATTATCAGGAAGGAACTGAGTATTATCTGACAGAATTGCAGGGGTGTCAATACTTTTGGCCACAACTGTACACTACTGACTGGAAAACAAGGATTTTGGATGTTAATATATTTTTGATTTATATAAATTAAGTTTCCAGGAAGGGTTTTAGGAGCTAAATGAAACATTATCAATTCTCAGACTACAGGCAGATCTGCTGGTGTTGTTTTCGAGAAACAGTGTCATATTATTGGGGCCAAGATAAGCGCTTAGCTTTGTTTGGTTTTCTATAAAGGAACATTCACTGTGTCAATTTTATCACGATCCAGTCCCTATTTATTTTAAGCTAGTAATCCAGTGAGTCAGAAGAGTAGCTGATCTGTTGATTTGAAGATAAGGTCAGTGGAGCAATCATATTAAGGTCAACAGCGTGACCCAGTTTCCAAAATGAATTCATATTGTTAAAAACGAGCATCAAAGGATTTCCTGCGTCACCTGCTCTGCTCATTCTGACGAAAGCACATTAGTATCAATCCAGTGAAATGTATACACTTGGTGTAAGCTAGCCGGATAACTTGCATCTGTTAGGCTATGTGAAAATGCAAAACATAACAGATATAAACAGTATTTAGTGCCAAGACTTCCCTCAGGTGTGGCTAATGCAGAATGATATGGAAGTAGCGTTTCCAGAAAAAATGAAGCAAATGCGAACTAGTTGCCTAGTTGTGCAATTATGTCATATGTCAAATCACTAATTCTGTTCTACATGATAGACATACATATAATTTATGTAAATATGAGTGAGGTATATAAGTCAGGTAAATTATATAGACTTGGCTAAGTTAACTTTTTTTGTACAACCTCTTTAAAGAGAATCTGTCACCAGGTTTTTGCTACCTTATCTGAGAGCAGCATGATATTGAGGCAGACACCCAGATTCCAGCAATGTGTCACTTACTGGGCTGCTTGCTGCAATTTTCATAAAATTACTTTTATCTGCTGCAGATCAGCCAGTTCTCTGAATGCTGAGCTCTGTAGACCCCGCCCACATCACTGATTGGCTGCTTTCTGTGTAAACTGTGCAAAGGCAGAAAACTGCCAATCAGTGGCGGATAAGGGATTATACAGAGCTCATGAATATGAAGGACTATTAGGCCATGTTCACACTATGCGGTTTTTACTGCGGAACCGCGGCGATTTTGCCGCTGCGGGTCCGCAGCTGTTTTCCATGCAGGGTACAGTACAATGTTACCCTATGGAAAACAGAAACCGCAGTGCACATGATGCGGAAAAACCCGAAAAAAACCGCGCAGAATTGCTGCGGAAAAAAAGAAGGACCATGTCACTTCTTTGTGCAGAATCGCAGCGATTCTGCACCCATAGAAGTGCATTGATCCGCTTACTTCCCGCATGGGGCTGTGCCCACCATGCGGGAAGTAATGCGGATAATGTGCGGGTTATACCCGGGTGGAGGAGAGGAGACTCTCCTCCAGGCCCCGGGAACCATATTTGTATTAAAAAAAAAAGAATAAAAATAAAAAATCATGATATACTCACCTCTGAAGTCTCAGCGCTGCACGCGGCCGTCCGGTCTCAGGTTTGCTATGCGACCAGGACCTTCGGTGACGTCGCGGTCACATGACCGTGACGTCACCGAAGGTCCTGGTCGCACAGCATCTTTGGAACCGGACCGCCGGGTGCAGCGTCGAGGAGATCGGGACGTCAGAGGGTAAGTATATAATTATTTTATTATTTTTAACATTACTATTGATGCTGCATATTGCTGCATATGCAGCATCAATAGTAGGGGTAAATCCCGCAGCGGAACCCGCAGGACAAACCGCGATAAATCTGCAGGGATAACCGCAGCGGGTTTGCCCTGCAGATTTATCAAATCCGCTGCGGGAGAACCCGCAGAATAAAAAGCAACGTGTGAATGTGGCCTTACAGTTTATTAGTTTAAGGGCTCCTTCTCACTTGCGAACAACTCGGATGAGTCTCGCATGTTTAAAACCCGGCTCTGCACCCGGCACTCAGATCGGAGCATGAGGCCGCTTAGGAATACATGTAGCCGCACACTCCGCTCATCTGTACCAGGTGCACTGCTGGGTATTGCTGTGCGAGACTCATCCAAGTCTCGCGCAAGTGAGAAGGAGCCCTAAGGGTTCGCTCACACTATCTCACACTTGCATATAAATCTTACGAGTACAATCTGATAAAAAATCAGATTGCACTCTGACCAATGTTATTCAATGAGGCAGTGCAGAAAAAAAAATGTGTTCCATATGGACCATCAGTATGGCATCTGATACATTACAATTGCTGAGTAAAAAAATGGATTGCATACAGACAGCACACAGACGGCAAGTGAGAGAGAATCATCCCACTCTCCTAGATGAGAATGAGACCAATTTATACACAAATGTGAGCGAACCCTAAAAGTGATAATCTCCTGCTGGTTAAACTTTTCACCAAAACTACAGCAAACAGCCCAACAAGTAACTAATCACTGGATGGGTCAGGGTCTCTGTCTCTAAATCATGCTGCTCTCAGACTAAGTGGCAAAAACCTGGTGACAGATTTCCTTATGCAGAGGGAGAGAATATCAATTAGGACTTTTCCTGTGGGGCAATATTATGTCTATGTATGATCCTACTTACAGCATCTTTTGACTGTACCATAATTCTGACAGCACTGTACTCTGGCTTCTCTCATGCGCTTCCCTGGTTGAGACTGGAGCTGTTCCTTTAAGAAATAATGTCATAGGAAGAAGCAAAACCTCCCCCAATTTAGAGCTCAAAGCTCCTAGCAGAAAGCAGCAGCAGTGCTAGTCTACACAGGTAACAAAGAGGAGAGATATATTGCAAGATTGGGCTGTACAGAGAGGCTGAGAGGAGCAATATACTAACATGAGAGGAGTAATGCATTGCAGGATAGGGTATATATACTCGAGAGCAGTGATATATGAGAGGAGTGATATATTGCAGGATAGGGCTGTGTATAGAGGAGATGAATTATATACTATAGGATGGAGCTATATAGATTATCGTTGTAATGTACTGAAGGATAGGGGACTGTATATACACGAGAAGGGTTATGTACTGCCGGATGGAGGAGCTGTATATAAATGTGATATTCTGATTGATATTCTGCAAGATCTGCCTTTACATGGGTGAGTGGAGTGATATACTGAAATAAGGGCCTGTGATTTACTGCAGGATGGAGTTGTATTTAGCGGTTGAGAGGAACAATGTACTACGGGATAATCCCATATAGTCGTGTGAAAAAGTGTTTTCCCCCTTCCTGATTTCCTATTCTTTTGCATGTTTGTCACACTTAAATGTTTCAGATCACAAAACGGATTTAAATATTAGACAAAGATAACATAAGTAAACACAAAATGCAGTTTTTAAATAAAGATCTTCATTATTAAGGGAAAAAGAAATCCAAACCTACAAGGATCTGTGTGAAACAGTGATTAGTTTACCCTTCCCCCCTAAAAAAAATAAATTAACTGTGGTTTATCACATCTTTGGAAAGCTGAGATTAAATTACCTAGCCTTACGCAGGCCTAATTACTGCAACACCTGTTTTCAATCGAAAAAACACTTAAATAGGACCTGCTTGACAAGGTGAAGTAGACCAAAAGCTCCTCAAAACATCATGACCTTAACTCAATTGAGATGCAGTGGCATGACCTTAAAAAGGCAGTTCATGCTTGGAAATCGTCCAATGTGGCTGAATTACAACAATTTGGCAAAGATAAGTATGCCAAAATTCCTCCACAGTAGGGTTTCATGAAACCCGACCCGACCCGAGTGTGGCATCGGCCATGAGGTCGCCGATCTGCGTGCAAAAGTCGCGTTTCATATGACGCTTTCAGCACCATTTTTCAGCCAATGAAGGAGGATGCAGAGTGTGGGCAGCGTAATGTCATAGGTCTCGGTCCCCACCATCTTAGAGAAGGGCATGACAGTGATTGGCTTGCTTTCTGCGGTGTCACAGGGGCTATAAAGGGGCATGCACGCCGACCGCCATCTTGCTTCTGCCGATCTTAGCATAGGGAGAGGTTGCTGCAGCTTCATCAGAAGAAGGGATATAGTTAGGGAGGGAAGATTAACCCCCAAACTGCTTGTGCTGCAGCGATTTCCACTGTCCAACACCACCTTTTCTTTGCAGGGACAGTGGAGGCTATATTTTTGTGCATCAGCTCTGTAGCTTATTAGGCTGCATTATAAGGCTCCCTGATAGCTGCATTGCTGTTTGTACGCCGCTGTGCAAACCAACTGCTTTTTTAAAAGCAAAAATCCTGTTGCTCCTTTCTGCACAGTTATCTTGTTTATTTGTCCACACTTTTGTGTGCAGCAGTCCATTTTATTGCTGCCATACTTGTCCGCAGATCATTGTAGGGAGATTAAAATTGTACTACAGTCCTTGTATTTTTTCATATATCTTCCAGCCACTTTCTGCCACTTACATTGTGCTGTTTTATACACTGGGCCTGAGTTTTGGTTCAGTCTCCCCCCAAAAAATGGAGATTCAAATTATCACAAAGTGGATATACTTCAGTCCTGTTAGTGTTAGGGCTAGCGGAACGCACCAAATAATAAGACTGATAGTGTACGGTGCGTTCGTAGCCCGGGGTCCACCGTGCAGAGATAGAACCTGCTGCTGAGTAATGACGGACTATATGGCGGTACTCATAAGTATACTCGCGTGGGTTAAACTTCACCCAACGTGAAGGAAGCGATCCTGTTGCGTCACAGGATCGCGGTACCGCACATAGAAGGCGAGCAAGCAGTCAGCGAACTTAACCCCAACTAGGATTGAAGTCCGATTAGACCACTTGCTGACACAACACCGCAACAGGGTGTGTTAGGCAACTCTTATAATTAGAGCACCGAAGTGCGAACTGTGCCGTGCTGGCAGGCACCACTAAGCACCAAGACGTGGGTCAGGAAGCGCACTACTGGCGCGTGGCGCCGCACTGGCGGTCACAGCAATAGACGCTGATACGTGTGTGACACGTTGAGTGATTTGTCGGGCGCTAGATAGCAGCCATACACCATACGCGAACAGTCATACAATAGGGTAGGGGTATTTAATGAACGACTTGCACTCACAACAAACACACGTATTCAATTGTACACTAGCGCATGGCCGTGCGGTCATGCGCAGTTTATATAATTGCAGGACAGGAAGTGGCCACAGAAACTTTGCCCTTCCAGGGCCTGCCAAGAGGACCAATGGAATGCGCTGCAGAGCCAGAGTACATGACCCTCGATCTCCAACGGGAGATCTTGCTCTGGGCATGCTCAGTGTGCGCAAACAAGGACTTAGTCCCAGGAAAGTCCGCTCGCCGCTGACCAGCACTGACTTTAATGGCAGGAGCTGAAGAAGCAGCAGTAACTCTCTGTATAGAGTGAGAGCGAGCAAGACACTGGGAGCGACGTCCCTGCTGAGCAGACTCCACTGCGGCTGGAGGAGAATGGGAGACCGCAGCGGAGACGGATCGAGATTCCCCCTGTGCAGCAGAGGAAACTCGACTCCTAACATTACCCCCCCCTAGGGCCCCCCCCCCTTGGGCCCCGCTACGCTCGAAGGCAGCAATGAGCTGTGGGGCCCGAATGTTTTCAGCAGGCTCCCAAGACCTGTCCTCTGGACCATAACCCTTCCAATCCACCAAATAAAACTTTTTGCCGCGTACCACCTTGCACCCCAAAATAGCCTTCACCTCGTAATCGTCCGTAGACGAACCCGATGTCCCGGCAGATGACTCTGAAAACCGGGACATGTATACGGGTTTCAAGAGGGACACATGAAAGTTGTCGGTGATACCCAAGCGTGGAGGAAGAGCCAGGCGGTAGACCACAGGATTAACCTGTTCGAGAACCTTGAAGGGACCCAAGTAGCAAGGAGCAAACTTAGTGGACTCAACTCGCAGCCTGATGTTACGGGCGGAGAGCCACACCAAGTCGCCAGGGGCAAAAGTCGGAGCAGGGCGCCGATGAACATCGGCGGAGGACCTCATTCTCTCCTTGGAGGCCCGAATGGCATCCTGCGTGCGATCCCAAATGTCCCGTGCCTCCACAGCCCAGTCTGCCACCCTGGGATCAGCGGAAGACACAGGCATGGGCACAGGAACACACGGATGCTGGCCGTAATTTAAGAGGAATGGAGTCTGACCGGTAGAGTCGGCTACGGCATTGTTAAGTGCAAACTCTGCCCACAGTAGCAAGGATGCCCAGTCATCCTGTCTGGCAGAAACAAAATGTCGCAGATATGTGACCAAGGTCTGGTTGGCCCTTTCTACCAACCCATTCGTCTCAGGATGATATGCCGAAGAGAGATTTAACTCAATACTGAGTAGACGACATAGCTCCCTCCAGAATCGAGACGCAAACTGGGGATCCCGGTCACTAACAATTTTGTCTGGCATACCGTGTGAGCGAAAGATATGCTTGATAAACAAGACAGCCAACGCCCGTGCAGATGGTAGCCGTGGAAGAGGCACCAAATGCACCATTTTGGAAAAATGATCGGTGATCACCCAGATAATGGTGCAATTACGAGACTTGGGTAAGCCAACCACAAAGTCCATCCCGACCATCTCCCAGGGCCTGTCAGTCACGGGCAGAGGATGAAGCAACCCAGCTGGCCGTTGCCGAGGAGTCTTGTTCCTGGCGCAAGAGACACACGCCCGAACGTACTCCGCTACATTACGAGCCATATGCAGCCACCAGTATGTCCTCGCCAGTAACTCTGATGTCCTTTTAGTACCAAAATGTCCACCCACCCTGGACGAGTGCGCCCAAGAGAGAACCTCCGGTCGCAAACTAGATGGAACAAAGGTCTTGCCCGGGGGCACAGACTCCAGCGAAACCGGGGCCACGGTTCTCAAACTCTCGGTGGGGACAATAAGCCGAGGCTCCTCCTCCTCCTCCGCTGATGACACAACGGAGTGAGAGAGAGCGTCGGCCCGAATGTTCTTCTCCCCAGAAAGGAAATGGATGGTGAAATGAAACCGGGAGAAGAACAAGGACCATCTGGCCTGGCGAGAATTCAACCGCTGAGCTGTCTGCAGATACACCAAATTTTTGTGATCTGTGAAGACTTGGAAGGGAAAACGTGCTCCCTCCAAGAGATGTCTCCACTCCGAGAAAGCCAACTTCATGGCTAGCAACTCCCTGTCCCCGATGGAATAATTCCTCTATGCTGGTGCGAAGGTCTTGGAGAAAAAGAAGCAAGGATGCTTCCGACCTTGAGCATCCTTTTGGAAGAGGACTTCTCTAGCACCAACAGAAGAGGCATCCACCTCCATGATAAATGGCTTATCAACATCGGGGCGATGAAGAATGGGAGCGCTAGCGAAGTGTGACTTTATAGAGATAAAAGCCTTGGAGACCTCCTCAGACCACAATTTGGGATTCGCCCCCTTCTTGGTGAGGGCAACCAAGGGAGCTACCAAAGTTGAGAAATGCGGGATGAACTGGCGATAATAATTGATGAACCCCATAAAGCGCTGCACCGCTTTAAGAGAATGGGGTTCCTGCCAGTCCATCACAGCCTGTAGTTTGGCAGGATCCATAGCCAATCCCTGGGCTGAGATGATGTAGCCTAGGAAAGGTAAGGACTCCTGCTCAAACATACACTTCTCCAACTTGGCATAGAGGGAGTTTGCCCGTAGGAGGTCGAAGACTTTGCAAACATCTCTCCGGTGGGAGTCAATATCTGGAGAGTAGATGAGAATATCATCCAGATAGACTACGACCGAGGTGGAAAGCATATCCCGGAAGATATCGTTCACAAAGTCTTGGAAAATGGCTGGGGCATTACAGAGCCCAAAGGGCATCACCAGATATTCATAGTGCCCATCCCTGGTGTTAAAAGCCGTCTTCCATTCGTCCCCCTCACGGATGCGAATCAGGTTGTAAGCACCCCGCAGATCTAATTTAGTAAATACCCTTGCTCCCCGAAGCCTATCGAACAGTTCAGATATCAAAGGCAAAGGGTATTTATTCTTAACGGTGATGGCGTTAAGACCCCTGTAGTCTATGCATGGACGCAATTCCCCACTCTTCTTCTGCACGAAGAAGAACCCTGCCCCAGCAGGTGACACTGACTTCCTGATGAACCCTCTTGCCAGATTTTCCTGGATGTACTGTGACATTGCCTCCGTCTCCGGGAGAGATAGCGGATAGACTCGACCCCGGGGAGGCTCAGCACCAGGCAAGAGGTCAATAGGACAGTCATAGGGGCGATGGGGCGGAAGGGTCTCCGCCGCCTTTTTGGAGAATACGTCTGCATACGACCAATACTGCTTGGGGAGAGAGGAAAGATCTGCGGGTACCTCAGTTGTAGCTACCTGAACGCACTCCCTCTGACACCTACCCCCACAAGATTCACCCCATCCCAGAATTCTGCCTGAGGACCACTCGATATGAGGAGAGTGGTACCGTAGCCAAGGTATTCCCAACAGGACTTCATCAATTCCCTCTGGAATGACGAGCAGAGAAATAATCTCCTGATGAGATGGCGACATGGACAGAGTAAAAGGGATGGTCTGGTGAGTTATCTGTGAGGGCAGAGTCGACCCATTCACCACTCGTACCGTTACAGGTTGAGCTAGCATAACCAGAGGTATTGCGTGGCGTTGGGCGAAGGCAGAAGACATAAAATTGCCCTCCACCCCAGAATCCACGCAGAGCTCTACCGAGTGGGAGAATGAGCCTATAGTAATTGTCCCCTTAAAGGACAATTTAGAGGCAAACGTCGCCGTGTCTAGTGTACCTCCACCTACGACCACTAGACGCTGACGTTTCCTCGACCGCTGAGGACATCTGGTGGCTAAATGTCCAGACTGCTGGCAAACATGACAGACCCTGAGTGCACAAGCGGTCCGGGACTTAGGTCCCGCTTGTGACACTTCCCTGGCCTCATGTGACTCAGGAACCAGGACCGGAGATTCCAGAGGTTTGGCGAAAGTAGGAGCCAGCCGAAACCTCTGCCTACACTGGGCTCGCTCTAACCTCCGCTCGTTAAAACGGAGGTCAATTCGAGTGGAGACTGTTATTAACTCCTCCAGTGTGGCAGGAATCTCCCTAGTCGCAAGAGCGTCCTTTACATGGTCAGTCAAGCCCCTCCAAAATATGGGGATAAGAGCTTTATCCGACCATTCCAGCTCAGATGCTAAACTGCGGAATTGGATGGCAAAATGACTGACCAAGGACTCACCCTGAGTTAATGCCAGCAGTTGGAGCGCAGTGTCATGGGTGACTTGAGGTCCTAAAAAGACCTGTTTTAAAGTGATCAAAAACAGAGGAGCACTCTGCACCACATGATCGCCACGCTCCCACAGCGGCGTAGCCCATTCCAACGCCCTGTCCGACAATAGAGACACAATAAATCCCACCTTAGCCCACTCTGTGGGGAAACGTGCAGCCAGAAGCTCGAGATGAATAGAGCACTGACTCACGAATCCCCTACAAAATTTGCTATTACCAGAAAATTTTTCTGGCAGCGGGAGGCGAGAAAATGTCGGAACAGGGGTGGCAATGGACAAAGTTGCTGCAGCCACGCTGGCAGCCTGTACAGCAACTGCGGTAACATCCACAGCTGAGGTTGCGCTCTCGAGAGCCGCCAACCTACCCTCCAGCTGCTGTATATACCGCAGGGATTGCTGTTTGTCCGTCATCACTAGCCAGACCCTGGCGCTAGTGTAATGTTAGGGCTAGGGGAACGCACCAAATAATAAGACTGATAGTGTACGGTGCGTTCGTAGCCCGGGGTCCACCGTGCAGAGATAGAACCTGCTGCTGAGTAATGACGGACTATATGGCGGTACTCATAAGTATACTCGCGTGGGTTAAACTTCACCCAACGTGAAGGAAGCGATCCTGTTGCGTCACAGGATCGCGGTACCGCACATAGAAGGCGAGCAAGCAGTCAGCGAACTTAACCCCAACTAGGATTGAAGTCCGATTAGACCACTTGCTGACACAACACCGCAACAGGGTGTATTAGGCAACTCTTATAATTAGAGCACCGAAGTGCGAACTGTGCCGTGCTGGCAGGCACCACTAAGCACCCAGATGTGGGTCAGGAAGCGCACTACTGGCGCGTGGCGCCGCACTGGCGGTCACAGCAATAGACGCTGATACGTGTGTGACACGTTGAGTGATTTGTCGGGCGCTAGATAGCAGCCATACACCATACGCGAACAGTCATACAATAGGGTAGGGGTATTTAATGAACGACTTGCACTCACAACAAACACACGTATTCAATTGTACACTAGCGCATGGCCGTGCGCAGTTTATATAATTGCAGGACAGGAAGTGGCCACAGAAACTTTGCCCTTCCAGGGCCTGCCAAGAGGACCAATGGAATGCGCTGCAGAGCCAGAGCACATGACCCTCGATCTCCAACGGGAGATCTTGCTCTGGGCATGCTCAGTGTGCGCAAACAAGGACTTATTCCCAGGAAAGTCTGCTCGCCGCTGACCAGCACTGACTTTAATGGCAGGAGCTGAAGAAGCAGCAGTAACTCTCTGTACAGAGTGAGAGCGAGCAAGACACTGGGAGCGATGTCCCTGCTGAGCAGACTCCACTGCGGCTGGAGGAGAATGGGAGACCGCAGCGGAGACGGATCGAGATTCCCCCTGTGCAGCAGAGGAAACTCGACTCCTAACAGTTAGTTTGTCGTATATCAGCCAGCCACTTTCTGCCACTTACATTGTGTTGTTTTATGCACAAGGCCTGAGTTTTGGTTCAGTCTCTCCCCAAAAAGGGAGATTTAAATTCTCAACAAGTTTATATACATCTTCTACCTTGTTTCACAGTACCATATAACAGTTGTTATTTTGGTTAGATTTTCCAAAAAATGAGGAAGTCTGGTGGAAGAGCCAGTGGGCGGTGGTTGCCAGCTGGTACTGATGGTGGTGGTGGTGCATCTGGTGGTAGTGGCAAAAGCACAATAGCACCTAAGGCTGGTGGTGTTGAGCCAGCGTCATCGTCTGGCTACACAAGGCCTCGAAGGCTCCCTTATCTGCGAGAAGGAAAGCAGCTTTTAAAGCCAGAGCAGCAGGAAAAAGTTTTGGCTTTCCTTGCTGACTCAGCCTCTAGCTCTTTTGCCTCCTCTTCAGAATGTTGATGATCTAACCTTCATTAAAATGAACCAATCATGGATTTCAAATTATTTTGCCCCACCTTCCCCTGCTGACACGTAGCTTGCCTGAAAAATGTCTTGCTTTTGGCCTCCTCTTACTGACTTCTCCAATTTCTCCATTTGCAGCTGCTGAATGTCCACCATAGGCCATTTTTATACCTCCCTAAATGGGCTGACTCCCCCCACCGGGCCGTGGTCACCATCTGGCGTAAGCACCCGTGCGAGTGCCATTTGCCTGGACAGGTGGGTGGGACCACTCTTGGACGACAGCACTGGCACAGGGTCCTTCATAGTACAAAGAAGTGTTTCTGATGGTGGTCGTGCACAACCAACGTCAGACACACCGTTGTAATATGAGGGGCCCTGTGTCAGTACCGCCGCTTAGAGAGAGTGTTCCCCCCAGCTCGAACAGTGCTCTACCACTTGCAATACTTACCTCTCCCTGCTCCACCACTGTGTAGTTTGTGCTTTTAAATCCTTCAATGGCACTGCCAATACAAATTTGTTGAAATGATAGATGATAGTTATAATATACAGGGGCCCTGGCCTCCATTTAGACCAGTTAATACTTTGCGCCTACTACCACTGTCTGCTACTCAGCAGAGGAGCCCACCCCTGTACCTATCTATGCCATCTGTTTATTTATAAACAATTTTTTTGCAGACATTTAGCCCACTTTATTATTTGGGCCTACTAACTGTGTCTGCCACTCATTACAGTTTTCCTCCACTGAACAAAGCAATGCCGCCTGTTTAGTCCTGTTACCAATTTTGAACTGCATTTAGCCTACTTTATTATTTGGGCCTACTAACTGTGTTTCCTCCTCATCCTGCCCATTGCCCAGCCACTGCTAGTTGAGTCTGCTGGTACATTGACCCTGACCACTACATTCCCCTTTCACTCTACACAGCCAGAATCAGACCCTGCTGAAAGTCAGGTTCCCCTTCCCGCATACTATACCACCTTACATGGGGACAAAGAGGAAGGTGCAGATGAAAGTGCAGGTTCCTTCATCAGGTGGGGGGGCATACTCGTTGGCGACGTCACTGGCACAGGGCCCCTCATAGTATACAAAGTGTCTCTGCCAGTGGGAGGCGCCAGCCGCCGTCAAACACACCGCCATACTATGAGGGGCCCTGTGCCAGTGCCAACGAGTGGGCCCCCCTGCTTGCTCAGGATCACAGCACTTGCAAAGTTGAAATACTTACCTCTCCCTGCTCCACCGCCGTGACTGGGCCCACGAAAATCTTGAGCCAGCCCTACCCCCCACAACTCTAGCCAAATGACCCCCAGTTTTCAATGCCTAACTATTATTATAAAGTAAATTAAGATTGACAAGATTAAGTAATAAGAATTGATGTTTTTGGCATTAAAATGGGCACTGTAGGTGTTTTCCTGTCCTCCACTCACTGCCGACTTTGATTTCCCATTGACTTGCATTGGGTTTCGTGTTTCAGTCAGCCCCGACTTTTCGCAATAATCAGCTGATTTCACCCGACCCGACTTTTGACAAAGTCGTGTTTCGCGAAACCCGACTCGATCCGAAAAAAGTAAAAGTCGCTCAACTCTACTCCACAGCATTGTAAGATTAATTGTCAGTTATCACAAACACTTGATTGCAGTTGTTGCTGCTATTGGTGGCCTAACCAGTTATTAGGTTTAGGAGCAATCAATTTTTCACACAGAGCCCTGTAGGTTTGGATTTCTTTTACCCTTAATAATAAAGAACTTCATTTAAAAACTGCATCTTGTATTTATTTGTGTTACCTTTGTCTAATGTTTAAATTTGTTTGGTGATCTGAAACATTTAAGTGTGACAAACATGCAAAAGAATAGGAAATCAGAAAGGGGGAAAACACTTTTTCACACAACTGTATATGCATAGGATGGTTAAATTGCTGTAAGATGGGGCTGTATATACTTAAGGGGAGTAATAAGATGAGGTTAGATTACATGAGAAGGATGATATTCTGTAGGATGGGGCTTTATATAGATGAGAGGAGTGATACACTGAAGAATATGGCTGTATATAAATTAAACTGCAGAAGGGGACTGCATATAGATGAGAAAAGTGATGTACTGCAGGATAAGGCTGTATATACTTGAGAGCATGCCATTGTTATGGGGCCCGCAAACTGTGGGGGGCCCAATGTCAGCGCCCGCACCAGGCTACCCTCCACCCATCAGCACCAAATAATAGAGCTGGATGCGTCTGCTGACACTCCCTGCTCCATCATCATTGCTCACGCTTACAGTCAGAGGGGGGACGCAGCCATCAGCACGAGCAATGATGATGGAGATGGGAGCACATTCTTCCACCTCCATCATTCTTCCTCAGCGCCTGACGTGTCAGAGCAGCAGGCGCGATGACATAATTACAGCGTCCAATGTTCTGACATGTTCGTCGCTTAACACTACAGGTTCAGGACAATTGAGGATCGGGTGGAATGAGGATAGGTGAGCATTGCATTTATTTTTTTTAATCAGTGACTGGTGGACAAAATAGTGTATGGAGGACCATGGGGGTGAATTATATTGTGTGGAGGACCATGGGGAGGAGGGTGCATTTTATTGTATGGGGGACCATAGGGGGTTCATTATATTCTATGGAGGACCATGGGGGGTGTATTATATTCTATGGAGTACCATGAGGGGTGCATTATATTCTATGAAGGACCATGAGGGGTGCATTAAATTCTATGAAGGACCATGGGGGAGAATTATATTCTATGAAGGACCATGAGGGGTGCATTATATTGTATAAAGGACCATGGAACGGTCCATTATATTATATGGAGGACCGTGAGAGATGCATTATATTGTATCGAGGACCATGGGGGAGTGCATTACACTGTATAGAGGACCATGGGGGGTGCATTATAATGTATAGAGGACCATGGGGAGGTGCATTATACTGTATGGAGGACTATAGGGGGGTGTTATATTGTTAAAAGCACCATAGTAGGTTGATTATATTAGATAGAGGAAAATGGGGGTGCATAATATTGCATAGAGGACCACAGTTGATTCATTATATTTTATGGAGGACCATGGGGGGTACAGTATATTCTATGGAGGATTATGGGGGCTCATTATACTATATGGAGGGATATGGGGGGGGGTCAATTATACTATATGGAGGGCTATGGTGCATTATACTATGTGGAAGGTTATGACAGCACAGAACACCATGGAGTGCAAAGAACACCAAGAGGGTAGAATAAAACAAAAAAAAACATTTATTGAATCAGAAATACGTACAAAAAATGCATACATCAAAGAGAAGAGGGGAATAAGTACAAGAGACATGCTGGCACAGCAGAAGGAACAACTAGTACGGATAATAAAATCGCCCACGATGGGAAAAACAAACCCCAATCAGGTGGGTACATGTGAAACCATCACAACCATAATAGGTATGGATCAAGGGGCTGCCAGTAAGTACCGTGGACTATGCTCCATAGAGCAAGCCCCCAGAAGCCCCATGTATCCCGGAGATTGTTTAAAGCTCACCCATAGTAGCTGGCATGAAGTGTAGGTCCTCCCGGTCCTCTCAGCGTGGACATGTGCTCCTCGTCAGAGTAATTCTGCTGCCCCCACACTGAGATAGTCCCGTTCTCTGAGCTGGCTGTCAAATTGACAGCCGGCTCAGAGAAAGTGCTGCACGTCGAATGCCAAGTGTCAGCAGTGTAACTACAGCGGTCGCAGGGGTCGCAGCTGCGACGGGGCCTGGAGTGCTTAGGGGCCCGCCCAGTCCAGCAGAGATTGGGCGGACCCGTAAGCCCTCTGAGCTACAAAATGGGATGACGGCCCTTTAAATCTTCTGTACAGGCCCTGGTGCATGTGCACTCTCTCAGTGCGTGCGCGATCACGGTTGGGACTGCACTTGTCCCGCAGTGGAGCCCCTCCACTGCAGAGAGCCACACACCACAACTATGGCTGCTGCTGCTCTGTGCGCACAGGACTTGTGATGAGGTCACAGGAGGGGAGGAGTCAGGAGTCACATGATGAAGGGCTTCCGTGTAGTGCAGGATTCTGCTGGTTGTCATGGTACTGGACGAGGGTAAGCTTTTGTGTGGATGTAGGAGAACCATGTGTGTACGAGATGTACAGAGTGGAGCCATGTGTGCAAGGTGTATGGAGCGGAGCTGAGTGTGTACGAGGTGTACAGAGCGGAAGACGTGTGTGCAAGGTGTATGGAGTGGATTCATGTGTACGAGGTGTACGGAGTGGAGCCGTGTGTATGAGGTGTATGGAGCAGAGCTGGGTGTGTGCAAGGTGCATGGAGCGGAGTAGTGTGTGTACAAGGTGTACAGAGTGGAGCCGTGTGTGTATGAGGTGTACAAAGCGGAGGCGTGTGTGTACGAGGTGTACAGAGCGGAGCCGTGTGTGTACGAAGTGTACAGAGCGGAGCCTTGTGTTTACAAGGTGTACAGAGTGGAGCCGGGTGTGTACGAGGTGTACGGAGCGGAGCCGTGTGTGTACGAGGTGTACAGAGCGGAGCCGTGTGTGCGCGAGGTGTACGGAGCAGAGGCGTGTGTGTACGAGGTGTACAGAGCGGAGCCGTGTGTGTACGAGGTGTACGGAGCAGAGCTGGGTGTGTACGAGGTGTACGGAGTGGAGCCGTGTGTGCAAGGTGTATGGAGCAGAGTCGTGTGTGTGTCTATGAGGTGTATGATGTGAAGCCGCGTGTGTGCAAGGTGTATGGAGCGGAGCCGCGTGTGTCTATGAGGTGTATGGAGCAGAGCCGTGTGTGTACGAGGTCTAAGGAGCAGAGCCGCGTGTGTACGAGGTGTATGGAACAGAGCCGCGTGTGTACAAGCTGTATGGAGTGGAGCCACGTGTGTACGGAACAGAGCCGTGTGTGCAAGGTGTACGGAGCTCAGCCGCATGTGTAGGAGTAACTAGGTGTGGCCATTATACTGTACGCAATATGTGTGTGTTTGTGCGTGCATGCGTAGCGCTGCGGGTGAATGTGCAGAGACGTAAATGGTTTTGTGTGTGTGTGTACGGGGAGGAGAGGCGAGGGCAATGATGGGGCTGACGGGGAGAGGGCAATAATTGGGTTGGATGGGGAGGAAATGTTGGATGTGGTGGAATGGGCAATGATGGAGATGGCAATGATGGAGGTGGAATGGGCAATGATGGGGTGGGGGGAGGAAATGATGGAGGTGGTGGAATGGGCAATGATGGGGGTGGAGGGAGAATGCAATGATGGGGAAGAGGAAATCATGGAGGTGGTGGAAAGGGCAATAATGAGGGGGGAAGAAATGATGGAGGTGGTAGAATGGACAAGGATGGTGGTGGTGGAAAGCACACTGATGATATTGGAGGGGGAGAAAATGATGGAGGTGGTGGAATGGGCAAGTATGGTGATGGCGGCGGAAAGGACCATGATGATGGTGGTGGAAAGGGCAATGATGGGGATGGTGGGGGAAGAAAAAATGATGGATATGGTGGAAAAGGCAAAGGATGAAATGATGGAGGTGGTAGAATGGGCAATGATGCCAGTGCTGGGGAAGGAGGAAATGATGGAGGTTGTGGAATGGGAAAATATGGTGTGGTGGGGGAGAAAGCAATGATATTGGTGGTGGAGAAGGCTAAGATGGAGGTGGTGAAGAGAGCAATGATGGGGTGGAGTAGAGGAAAATAATGGGCATATATGGGGAATCAGTACAGGAGAATGGGGGGAATGTATGAGGAAACAGTACCGGGGAATTGGGGGCATGTATGAGGAAACAGTACTGGGGAATGGGGGGCATGTATGAAGAAACAGTACTGGGGAATAGGGGGCATGTATGAGGAAACAGTACAGGGGAATGGGGTACATGTATGAGGAAACAGTATGAGGGATGGGTGCAGACAGTATGGGTAGCGAACGGGGGATTGCATGTGGACACAGTATGAGTAGCGCTGTGAAAAATGTATGTGGACAGAGTACGGGGAGTGAGGGTGATAGCATGTATGCAGACAGTATGGGGAGTCAGGTGAGCAGGCAGTATAGAAAGTGAGGGGGTAAATATATGAGGAGACAGTATGGTGAACAGGAGGGATGTGAGGGGAGACAGTATGAGGAGGGAGGGTAATAGTGTGAGGAGACAGTATGGGGGGAGAAAAGTGAGTGGCCACAGAATAGAAACTGAGTAGTGGGGGCGTAGTATGGGGGGACAGTGTAAGGGCACAGCCAGGAGGGGACGGTATACCAAGGAGGAGGAGTGTGATGAGAGAGTACAGTATAAATACTGGGCCCTATAGAGGGGGACACAGTGTGAGAGGACAGTGTGGTGAGGGGGCCGGCATGGAAAGGAGAGGTCAGTGTGAATAGAATGACTCCAGAGACGATGTCATCTATAAGGTACCTGTATGTAAATGTTATTGGTGATACTGACTAATTCTCATGTTTTTATTTATGTTAGGAGAATTAAAGGGTTTGTCCAGGTTTGTAATGAGTCTGCAGTCATTCTTTGTGCAGACTTATGACTTCTCACAGTGCGCACCGCACGCTGTCAGGATTCTCTCGTGCCGGTGATTTACATACATGCGGTCATGTGCTGACTAGATATGTGTGGCCTCACTCTATGAAAATGAACTGAGCGAGGCCGGGCACGTCTAGTCGGAATGTGGTCAGAAATATACAAATCCCATACTTGTGCTGACATGACTGTCCACAGGCAAGGAAGAATCCCAAAAGTGTGCAGTGCCTTAGTTGTGAGAATTCAGAAACCTGCGATGTCAGGATTCAGCTCTGCAGGTTCCAGTAGTCATCACATGAACACTTCACTCATATGCGACTTTCATACTTATGGTCCTGTGACAACGAGCATGTCTTCTGATTCTCTCAGTTTTTCACTGAATATTGAGAGCATTAGGGAGAGGAGCTCGTGGGTACATGACTAAGTGTGCAAATCGCATATGTCCTGGGAGGGGCGCTAAAATGTATTCTTGCCCCGGGTGCCAGAAACCCTAGATACGCCTCTGGTCCCACAAAAAAAGTACACTTTGCTCAATATATGTTGGAAAAAAAATAAGCTTTACAATTGGATGTGTTAAAAAAAATGTTCCTCTGCTGAGATAATATTATAAATGTGCTCCATCTGTGTACTGTGTAATGGCTATATTTGACCGTCCACAAAAATTGTCTGATCATATCAAATCTCCTGGGCATTGGAGAAAGCAAAGAGAGTATTCAGACAATTGCAACATGGAAATGCAGCTGCTGATTTCTATCCCTGCCTGTTTAAAAACTTGTTTTACCACACAGAAAGAATCATCTGTGATCCCATGCTGTTCTGTCTGTATGTTCTTTTGGGTCCTTGCCTTCTCAGGAGATGTGGTATCATCAGACTATGTTCGTGCATGGTCAGAAACAGCTGTGAAAACACACAGCATTTAAACTTAATTAAAAAGACAACTGTTTTTAGCAAACCAAGAATAATAGAATGTTATCTGTATGCTGGCTTTCAAATTTAAGTGTTGATTTCTGGTTGGTCAAGAAAACAGAATTTTGTTTGTGTAAGCCGGTAATATTGACTCTTTAAAAGCAGAGAGGGAAAAACTATGCATAGTTTAAATAATCAAGTAATGCTACTTGATCTCATCACTATTTTTCCCCTTATCTGTGATGCTAAACTGAAGGACACTTTTTAAATCTAAAACTAGGCTACATGCCTCTGTATAAAGAGACTCAAAGACATAGTAACATAGTAACATAGTTAGTAAGGCCGAAAAAAGACATTTGTCCATCCAGTTCAGGCTATATTCCATTATAATAAATACCCAGATCTACGTCCTTCTACAGAACCTAATAATTGTATGATACAATATTGTTCTGCTCCAGGAAGACATCCAGGCCTCTCTTGAACCCCTCGACTGAGTTCGCCATCACCACCTCCTCAGGCAAGCAATTCCAGATAGATTCAATTAATTATTAATTATTTGATCCCCTACCAACAATTATGAGTTCTGACTCCTGCAGTCCACCTACACGCTCCTCGTTACCTGCATTAACCCCTTTGAGGCTGCCGTCACACTAGCAGCATTTGGTCAGTATTTTATATTAGTGTTTCTCAGCCAAAACCAGGAGTGGTGTTATGATCTGGTGGCCTTGGAGCAGCATGAGACGTACTCTGGAGAAGGTGGTCCCTGTACTGACCGCAAACCCTGAACCTAGCAGCGCAACTAGAAGTAGCCGTGGGGGGTACCTAACACTCCCTAGACCCCTCGGCACAGCCTAAGATCTAACTACCCCTAAAGACAGAAATAGGAAACCTATCTTGCCTCAGAGAAAATCCCCAAAGGATAGATAGCCCCCCACAAATATTGACTGTGAGAGGAGAGGAAAATAACATACGCAGATATGAAATCAGATTTTAGCATAGGAGGCCATACTAGCTAAAAAGAAAGAATAGAACAGAGTACTATGCGGTCAGTATAAAAACACTAGAAAATATCCACCGCAGAAAATACGGATCACCACATCTGACTAAAAACATGGGGGGTATATCTGCATCTCCAGAGAAATAGCTAGGCTGCAAAAAATCCTTCACAGACCAAGCAGAACAAGACAAAAACATGAAAATGCACAGAACTATAAGGTCCACTGCAGGTGGACAGCAAAAACAAAGCCAGGACTTATCTTTGTAGAAAAACACAGCAAACTGGAGAGACCAGCAGGGAAGTGAATCCTTCAAGAACAGTGGACAACTGGCACTGACTAAAGGATCCAGCAAAGCTATATACCCCAGTCAGTTTTGCAATTAGTAGATACACCTGTCCACTCCTGCAGTCCAGGCACAACTGCATTACCCTCTACAACCACCGGAGGGAGCCCAAAAGCTGAATTCACAACAGAGTGGGTGATAAATGCAGAAGTGGTGCATATGTTTCTATTATAATTTTCCTGTAATTGTTCCACTCCTGGTTTTGGCTTACAAATACTGATGTAAAATACTGACCAAATACTGCTAGTGTGACGGCAGCCTGAGACGAAGCCTGTTTTCACCTAAATGACAGGGCCAATTTTTACAATTCTGACCACTGTCAATTTATGAGGTTATAACTCTGGAATGCTTCAACAGATCCTGGTGATTCTGACAATGTTTTCTCATAACATCCAGTACAAAACTACTACCCTCATCCACAAAGCACTCCATGGCTCAGCACCACCCTACATCTCCTCTCTGGTCTCAGTCTACCACCCTACCCGTGCCCTCCGCTCCGCTGATGACCTCAGGTTAGCATCCTCAATAATCAGAACCTCCCACTCCCGTCTCCAAGACTTTACACGTGCTGCGCCGATTCTTTGGAATGCACTACCTAGGATAATACGATTAATCCCCAATCCCCACAGTTTTAAGCGTGCCCTAAAAACTCATTTGTTCAGACTGGCCTACCGCCTCAATGCATTAACCTAACGATCCCTGTGTGGCCTATATTAAAAAAAAAAAAAAAAAAATTAATTAACTGGTTCATGCAGCTTTACATGAACACCCAAGCCTTACACTATGGCTGGTCCGAATAACTATAGCAATTGTTACCATCCACCTCTCGTGTCTCCCCTTTTCCTCATAGTTTGTAAGCTTACGAGCAGGGCCCTCACTCCTCTTGGTATCTGTTTTGAACTGTATTTCTGTTATGCTGTAATGTCTATTGTATGTACAAGTCCCCTCTATAATTTGTAAAGCGCTGCGGAATATGTTGGCGCTATATAAATAAAAATTATTATTATTATTATATTATTATAACATATTGTACTTTATAATAGTGGTAAAATTTATTAGATATGACTTGCGTTTATTTGTGAAAAAAACAGAAATTTGCTGAAAATTTCGCAATTTTCAAAATTTATTTTATGCCCTTAAATTAGAGAATCATATCACACAAAATACTTAATAAATAACATTGCATCAGTACAATTTTGGAAACAACTTTTTTTGTTAGGAAGTTAAAGGTTAAAGTTAGGGTTAAAATTTGACCAGCGATTTCTCATTTTTACAACAAAATTCACAAAACCATTTTTTAAGGACCACGTCACACTTGAAGTGACTTTGAGGGGCCTATGTGACAGAAGATGCCCAAAAGTGACACTATTCTAAAAACTGCACCCCTCAAGGTACTCCAAACCACATTCAAGAAGTTTATTAACCCTTCAGGTGCTTCACAGGAATTTTTGGAATGTTTAAAAAAAAATGAACATTTAACTTTTTTTCACAAAATAATTAATTCAGATCCAATTTGTTTTATTTTACTAAGGGTAAGAGGAGAAATTGGACCCCAAAAGTTGTTGTACAATTTGTCCTGAGTGCGCTGATACCCCATATATGCAGGTAAACCACACTTTGGGTGCACGGCAGAGCTCAGAAGGGAAGGAGCGCCGTTTGACTTTTCAACGCAAAATTGGCTGGAATTGAGATCGGATGCCATGTTGCGTTTGGAGAGCCCCTGATGTGCCTAAACAGTGGAAACCCCCCAAAAGTGACACCATTTTGGAAAGTAGATCCCCTAAGGAACGTATCTAGATGTGTTGTGAGCACAAGTGCTTTACAGAAGTTTTATAATGAAGAACCGTATAAATAAAAACTCATATTTTTTTCACAAAATGATATTTTCACCACCAATTTTTTATTTTCCCAAGGGTATCAGGAGAAATTGGACCCCAAAAGTTGTTGTGCAATTTGTCCTGATTACGCTGATACCCCATATTGTTAAGGACTGGCGGAACGCACCAAGAATCAGATGTTATGGTATTAGGTGCGTTCGCAGTCCGAGGTCCACCGTGCAGGTAAAAGACCCTGCTGCTAGTAAGACGGACTATATGGCGGTACTAAGTATACACACATGGGTTAACTTCACCCTGCGTGAAGGAAGCGATCCTGTTGCGTCACAGGACCGCAGTACCGCACATAAAGCGCGAGCAAGAAGTCAGCGGACTCAACCCCTACACAGGATTGAAGTCCGATTAGACACTTGCTGGCACAACACCGCAACTGGGTGTGTCAGAGGAACATAAATAATAATATTAAGGCACAAGAGTGCGTGCGGTGCCACACTGACGGACGCCACTAACCACCCAGGCTTGGGTCAGGAAAGCGCAGAGCAAGCGCACAGCGCCGTACTGGCGGACACAGCAACTGGTAGCTGTAATGTGTGTTTCGTGCAGTTGGATAAGTCGGGCGCTAGATAGCAAACATACACCTTCCGCGAACAGACATTCAATAGGGAGGGTTATTTAAAGAGCGACTTTCACTCACAACACACACACATATTTACAAGACCATACTAGCGCATGGCCGTGCGGTCATGCGCAGTTTATATAGCTGCAGCACAGGAAACAGCTACAGAAGTTTTGCCCTTTCAGGACCTGCCAAAAGGACCAATGGGATGTGCTGCAGTACCTGAGCATGTGACCCTCGATCTCCAACGGGAGATCCTGCCCTGGGCATGCTCAGACAGAGAAAAGCAGGACTTAGATCCAGAAACGTCCACTCGCCGCTGCCCAGCACTGGCTTCAATGGCAGAAGCAGGAAAAGCAGCAGTAACTCTTCGCACAGAGTCAGACTGAGCGAGACGCTGGGATCGACGTCCCTGCTGAGCAGACTCCACTGCGGCTGGAGAAGAATGGGAGACTGCAGCGGAGACGGATCGAGATTCCCCCTGTGCAGCAGAGGAAACTTGACTCCTAACATGCCCCCCCCTCCTTGGGCCTCGCTACGTTCGAAGGCAGCAATGAGCTGCGGGGCCCGAATGTGCTCAACAGGCTCCCAGGACCTGTCCTCGGGGCCATAACCCTTCCAGTCTACCAAATAAAATTTTTTGCCACGTACCACCTTGAACCCCAAAATAGCGTTCACCTCATAATCGTCCATAGACGAACCCGATGTCCCAGCAGATGACTCGGAAAACCGGGACATATACACGGGTTTCAAGAGGGACACATGAAAGGTGTCGGTGATACCCAGGCGTGGCGGAAGGGCCAAACGATAGACCACAGGATTACCCTGCTCGAGGACCTTGAATGGGCCCAAGTAGCGAGGAGCAAATTTAGTGGACTCAACTCGCAGCCTGATGTTACGGGCGGAGAGCCACACTAAATCGCCAGGAGCAAAGGTCGGGGCAGGGCGCCGATGTGCATCGGCGGAGGACCTCATTCTCTCCTTCGAGGCTCGAATGGCATCCTGAGTGCGGTCCCAAATGTCCCGTGCCTCCACTGCCCAGTCTGCCACCCTGGAGTCAGCAGAGGACACGGGCATAGGCACAGGAACCCGCGGATGCTGGCCGTAATTAAGGAGGAAAGGAGTCTGACCGGTGGAGTCGGCTACAGCGTTATTAAGGGCGAACTCTGCCCATGGTAATAAAGATGCCCAGTCATCCTGCCTGGCAGAAACAAAATGTCGTAGATATGTGACCAGAGTCTGATTGGCCCTCTCTACCAACCCATTCGTCTCGGGATGATATGCGGAAGAGAGATTTAACTCAATGCTGAGAAGACGACAAAGCTCTCTCCAGAACCGAGACGCAAACTGGGGACCCCGGTCACTGACAATTTTGTCTGGCATGCCGTGTAGGCGGAAGATGTGTCTTATGAACAATGCTGCCAAGGCCCGTGCAGAAGGTAACCGTGGGAGCGGCACCAAATGCACCATTTTCGAGAAATGATCTGTAATAACCTAAATGATGGTACAGCCGCGAGACTTGGGCAAACCCACTACAAAGTCCATCCCGACCATCTCCCAGGGCCTGTCTGCCACAGGCAAGGGATAGAGTAACCCAGTCGGCCGTTGTCGAGGAGACTTATTTTTAGCGCATGAGACACAAGCCAGAACGTAATCTCTGACATCTCGGAGCATATGCGGCCACCAGTATGCCCTCGCCAGCAGCTCAGATGTCCTTTTTGTCCCAAAGTGTCCACCCACCCTGGAGGAATGAGCCCAAGAGAGAACCTCCGGTCGCAAATTTATGGGCACAAAAGTCTTGCCCGGAGGCACAGACTCAAGCGACACCGGAGCCACGGTTCTCAAGCTCTCAGAAGGAACAATAAGCCGAGGCTCTCCTTCCTCCTGCTCAGATGACACAACAGAGCGAGAAAGAGCATCAGCTTGAATATTCTTCTCCCCAGCGAGATAATGGAGGGTGAAGTGGAATCGGGAGAAGAATAAGGACCATCTGGCCTGGCGAGAATTTAGCCGCTGGGCTGTTTGCAAATAGAGTAAATTTTTGTGGTCTGTAAAAACTTGAAAGGGAAAACGAGCCCCCTCCAAGAGATGTCTCCACTCTGAGAAAGCCAATTTCATCGCTAGCAACTCCCTGTCCCCGATGGAATAATTCCTCTCCGCTGGTGTGAAGGTCTTGGAGAAGAAGAAGCACGGATGCTTCCGACCTTGAGCATCCTTTTGGAAGAGGACTGCTCCAGCACCAACGGAAGAGGCATCCACCTCCATTATAAACGGCTTATCGACATCGGGACGATGTAGGATGGGAGCGCTAGCAAAATGAGACTTAGTAGAAGAAAAGGCCTTGGAGACCTCTTCAGACCACACTTTGGGATTTGCTCCCTTCTTGGTGAGGGCTACCAAGGGAGCTACCAAAGTTGAGAAATGGGGAATAAACTGGCGGTAATAATTAATGAACCCCATAAAGCGCTGCACCGCTTTAAGTGAATGGGGTTCTTGCCAGTCCATCACAGCCTGTAGTTTGGCAGGATCCATAGCCAATCCCTGGGCAGAGATGATATAGCCCAGGAAAGGTAAAGACTCCTGCTCAAACACACACTTCTCCAACTTTGCGTAAAGAGAGTTTGCCCGTAAGAGGTCGAAGACTCTGCCAACATCTCTCCGGTGGGAGTCAATATCTGGAGAGAAGATGAGAATATCATCCAGATAGACTACGACTGAGGTGGAAAGCATATCCCGGAAGATGTCGTTGACAAAGTCTTGGAAAACGGCTGGGGCATTACAGAGCCCGAAGGGCATCACCAGATACTCATAGTGCCCATCTCTGGTGTTAAATGCCGTCTTCCATTCGTCTCTCTCACGGATGCGAATCAGGTTATAAGCTCCCCGCAGGTCTAATTTGGTAAATACCTTAGCTCCCCGTAGCCTATCAAAAAGCTCAGAAATCAGGGGCAGCGGGTACTTATTCTTAACGGTTAATGGCGTTAAGACCCCTGTAGTCTATGCATGGACGCAACTCTCCATTCTTCTTCTGTACGAAGAAGAACCCTGCCCCTGCTGGTGACACTGACTTCCTAATAAACCCTCTTGCCAAATTCTCCTGGATGTACTGGGACATAGCCTCCGTTTCCGGGAGAGAGAGGGGATAGACACGTCCCCGAGGAGGTTCTGCTCCAGGCAAGAGATCTATAGGACAGTCATAGGGACGGTGAGGCGGAAGGTTCTCCGCGGCCTTTTTGGAGAAGACGTCTGCATAAGACCAATAGTATTTGGGGAGAGTAGAGAGATCTGCGGGCATCTCAGTGGTGCAAACCTGAACGCACTCTTTCACACATCTGCCCTTACAGGATTTACTCCAACCCAATATCCTCCCAGAGGTCCACTCAATATGTGGGGAGTGGAAACGGAGCCAGGGTATTCCCAGCAGAATCTCATCCATTCCCTCGGGAAGGACAAGAAGGGAAATAATCTCCTGGTGGGATGGGGACATGGCTAACGTGAAAGGGACAGTCTGATGTGTGATCTGTAGCGGAAGTGTCGACCCATTCACCACTCTAACGGTTACTGGTTTGGCAAGCATAACCAGAGGTACTGCGTGGCGCAGAGCAAAAGCAGAAGACATAAAATTTCCTTCTGCTCCTGAATCAACACAAAGCTCTACTGTAAGAGTGGATGTGCCTAACAGGATTGTCCCTTTAAAGGACAATTTGGAGGAAAATGCCGCTGTGTCCAGTGAACCTCCTCCAATGGTCACTAGACGCGATCGTTTTCCCGACCGCCATGGACATTTATTAGCGTAATGTCCCGGTTGCTGGCAATTTTTACACACCACAGGTACTCGAGCGGTCTGAGACCTAGGTCCCGCTCGAGAAACCTCCATGGCCTCATGGGAGTCAGACGCCATAACAGGAGATTCTAGAGGTTTGGCAAAGGTGGGAGCCAGCCGAAACCTCTGCCTACACTGGGTCCGCTCCAACCTCCGCTCGTTAAAACGGAGATCGATGCGGGTAGCTATAGTAATAAGCTCCTCCAGTGTGGCGGGAATCTCCCTGGTGACCAAGGCGTCCTTTACATGATCTGCCAGTCCTTTCCAGAACACCGGAATAAGGACTTTATCCGGCCATTCCAGCTCAGAAGTTAGAGTCCGGAATAGGATGGCGAACTGGCTGACCATGGACGAAGCCTGAGTAATTGCCAACAATTGGAGCGCGGTATCGTGGGTGACACGGGGTCCCAAAAAGACCTGCCTCAGAGCGTCCAGGAAGATAGGAGCACTCTGTACTAGAGTTGAGCGACCTTGACCTTTTTAGAGTCGAGCCGGGTTTCGCGAAACCCGACTATCTCAAAAGTCGGGTCGAGTGAAATCGGCCGATTATGGCGAAAAGTCGGGATCGACCGAAACACGAAACCCAATGCAAGTCAATGGGGCAGCATAGTCGGCAGTGAGTGGGGGCCAGGAAAACACCTAGAGTGCCCATTTTAATGTCAAAACCATCCATTCTTCTTAATGAAGCTTGTCAAGCGTAATTTACCTTATAATAATTGGAAGGCATTTGAAATTGGGGGTCATTTGGCTAAAGTTGTGTGGGGTAGGGCTGGTGCAAGTAATTAGTGGGCCCAGGAAATCTGGACCACGTCTCGGCAGTGGAGCAGGGAGAGGTAAGTATTTCAACTTTGCAAGTGCTGTGAACCTGAGCAAGCAGGGGGGGCCCACTTGTTGGCATTGGCACTGGCACAGGGCCCCTCAAAGTACAGCGGTGTGTTTGCACGGCGGGGGCGCCTCCCACCGGCAGCAACACTTTTGCGTACTATGAGAGGCCCTGTGCCAGTGACGTCGCCAACTAGTATTCCTCCCCCCACCTGATGAAGGAACCTGCACTTTCATCTGCACCTTCCTCTTTGTCCCCGTATAAGGTGGTATGGTATGCGGGAAGAGCAACCTGACTTTCAGCAAGGTCACAATGTTGTTGTGTAGCATGCACGGGGAATGTTGCGTTATGGGTCAATGTACCAGCAGACTCATCTATCACTGGCTGGGCAATGGGCACGATGAAGTGGAAACACAGATATAGGCCCAAAGAATAAAGTGGGCTAAATGCAGTTCAAAATTGGTAACACAGGAATAACCAGGGGGCATTGCAGTGGAGGACAACTGGAATGAGAGGCTGACACAGAGAGTAGGGCCAAATCAGTAAGTAGTCGAAATGCAGTTCAAAATTGGCAACCGTAGTAAACAGGCGGCACAGCTTTGTTCAGTGGAGGAGAACAGCAAGGAGTGGCAGACACCGATAGTAGGCCCCAACCCAACTAGTAGGCCAAATGCAGTCTAACATTAACAACTACTTAACGAGAGCCTGAAAATGGAATTTCAGGACAGGAAACCAGGAGAACAGCAAGGAGTGGCAGACACCGATAGTAGGCCCCAAACCAACTAGTACGCCAAATGCAGTTGTTCCATTTAACCACAATTTAATGAGAGCCTGAAGATAGAAGCTCAGGAAAGGCAACCTGGGGAACACCTTGGAGTGTAACACACCATCTCTCTCCACCCCATACCCATTTTGTAGGCCTAATGCAGTGTACTTTTCTACAACTACTAAACGAGAGTCGGAAGACCGAAGCAATGGCAAGGAAACCTGGGGAACACCTTGGAGTGTAACACACCATCTCTCTCCACCCCATACCCAATTTGTAGGCCTAATGCAGTGTAGTTTCCAAGAACTACTAAACGAGAGCCGGAAGATCGAAGCTCAGGAAAGGCAACCTGGGGAACACCTTGGAGTGTAACACACCCTCTCTCTACACCCCATACCCAATTTGAAGGCCTAATGCAGTGTAGTTTCCAAGAACTACTAAACGAGAGCCGGAAGATCGAAGCTCAGGAAAGGCAACCTGGGGAACACCTTGGAGTGTAACACACCCTCTCTCTACACCCCATACCCAATTTGTAGGCCTAATGCAGCGTAGTTTCCGACAACTACTAAACGAGAGCATGAAGATCGAAGCTCAGGAAAGGCAACCTGGGGAACACCTTGGAGTGTAACACACCCTCTCTCTACACCCCATACCCAATTTGAAGGCCTAATGCAGCGTAGTTTCCAACAACTACTAAACGAGAGCCGGAAGATCGAAGCTCAGGAAAGGCAACCTGGGGAACACCTTGGAGAATAACAAACCCTCTCTGTACACCCCATACCCTATTTGTAGGCCTAATGCAGTGTAGTTTCCAAGAACTACTAAATGAGAGCCGGAAGATCGAAGCTCAGGAAAGGCAACCTGGGGAACACCTTGGAGTGTAACACAACGTCTCTCTACACCACGGAAGGGCTGATTCTTAGGAAGGAAGGCTGTTGGAAATAAGCATTGCGCGTCCGAGGGTGATTATATTCTTATTAGGTACTAGATGGCAGCCCGATTCTAAAGAATCGGGAGTCTAGAATCCATATATACTTTATTTATTCAAATGTAAGAATAATACAATTAATAAATAATAGTAAGAAAGAACAAAAATAATAGGCAGTATATGGAGAAAACACCAAACAAAAGTTCAAAATTGGTGTGAAAATGTCACTGAACCACTTCACAACTAAATATATATAGTTTTGGTAAATGGTATTATCATTTTTTTGACGAAATTCGGCAGGAGCTTGAAGAGCAACGTCACTGGGCCCGCCTCCACGCAGTAGAAACTTGCTGTGAGGTAAAAATTCAAAAATCACACCAAAATGGCGGGCGGAGTGTGTCACAGTACGGCACGTTTCTGATTGGTCGCTCGCAGCAGGCGGCAACCAATCAGAAACTGGACACTGTTGACGTCACTTATCTCCGGACATTAGCTCCGGACATTAGCTCCGGACAGGAAGTTGGCACAAATTGCAGGAAGTAGTATTCTAGGCAATTATATATTAGATATACTCACCCTCGGACGCGCCCTGCTTCTTTATTTGGAATGAATGTTTATTTGCAATGTGGTGTTGACTTTCTCTATTATTTTGGTAATTAATGATTTTATTATTTTCATTGTTTTGCATCTTCTCGGCAATAATATAAAGAAGACGCGACAGGACAACACTCGGTGGATGCCATATCTGTGTTTTCAATTTAAAAAACCTTTCAGTTAACTACTTGCAGGAGAAAGTAATTGTAGCTGGTGGCCATTTTTAGTACTGTACCAGATTTTAGTTGTGTGTTTGTTTTTAATGTTAAAATGTCTGCATTTGATATCTCACCAGTATTTTCTTTTTTATAAGCAAAATACTTATTTTTTTATTTTATGATGTTGGTTCAAGGGGTACACGGGCAGCAGTAGACAGGTCAGTGGAGGCCTAGTGGAAGGAGGGACCGCAGACAGGCTTCGAAGCCCTAACATAATAAATTGGGCTGCCTGTAGGCAATTTAAAATTGGTTCCAGGGGAACACGGGCAGCAGTAGACAGGTCAGTGGAGGCCTAGAGGAAGGAGGGACCGCAGATGCGCCAATGTTTCCCCCATACCAAATTTGTAGGCCTAATGCAGTGTAGTTTCCAACAACTACTAAACGAGAGCCGGAATATCGAAGCTCAGGAAAGGCAACCTGGGGAACACCTTGGAGTGTAACACACCCTCTCTCTACACCCCATACCCAATTTGAAGGCCTAATGCAGTGTAGTTTCCAAGAACTACTAAACGAGAGCCGGAAGATCGAAGCTCAGGAAAGGCAACCTGGGGAACACCTTGGAGTGTAACACACCCTCTCTCTACACCCCATACCCAATTTGAAGGCCTAATGCAGTGTAGTTTCCAAGAACTACTAAACGAGAGCCGGAAGATCGAAGCTCAGGAAAGGCAACCTGGGGAACACCTTGGAGTGTAACACACCCTCTCTCTACACCCCATACCCAATTTGTAGGCCTAATGCAGCGTAGTTTCCGACAACTACTAAACGAGAGCATGAAGATCGAAGCTCAGGAAAGGCAACCTGGGGAACACCTTGGAGTGTAACACACCCTCTCTCTACACCCCATACCCAATTTGAAGGCCTAATGCAGCGTAGTTTCCAACAACTACTAAACGAGAGCCGGAAGATCGAAGCTCAGGAAAGGCAACCTGGGGAACACCTTGGAGTGTAACAAACCCTCTCTGTACACCCCATACCCTATTTGTAGGCCTAATGCAGTGTAGTTTCCAAGAACTACTAAATGAGAGCTGGAAGATCGAAGCTCAGGAAAGGCAACCTGGGGAACACCTTGGAGTGTAACACAACGTCTCTCTACACCACGGAAGGGCTGATTCTTAGGAAGGAAGGCTGTTGGAAATAAGCATTGCGCGTCCGAGGGTGATTATATTCTTATTAGGTATATACTCACCCTCGGACGCGCCCTGCTTCTTTATTTGGAATGAATGTTTATTTGCAATGTGGTGTTGACTTTCTCTATTATTTTGGTAATTAATGATTTTATTATTTTCATTGTTTTGCATCTTCTCGGCAATAATATAAAGAAGACGCGACAGGACAACACTCGGTGGATGCCATATCTGTGTTTTCAATTTAAAAAACCTTTCAGTTAACTACTTGCAGGAGAAAGTAATTGTAGCTGGTGGCCATTTTTAGTACTGTACCAGATTTTAGTTGTGTGTTTGTTTTTAATGTTAAAATGTCTGCATTTGATATCTCACCAGTATTTTCTTTTTTATAAGCAAAATACTTATTTTTTTATTTTATGATGTTGGTTCAAGGGGTACACGGGCAGCAGTAGACAGGTCAGTGGAGGCCTAGTGGAAGGAGGGACCGCAGACAGGCTTCGAAGCCCTAACATAATAAATTGGGCTGCCTGTAGGCAATTTAAAATTGGTTCCAGGGGAACACGGGCAGCAGTAGACAGGTCAGTGGAGGCCTAGAGGAAGGAGGGACCGCAGATGCGCCAATGTTTCCCCCATACCAAATTTGTAGGCCTAATGCAGTGTAGTTTCCAACAACTACTAAACGAGAGCCGGAATATCGAAGCTCAGGAAAGGCAACCTGGGGAACACCTTGGAGTGTAACACACCCTCTCTCTACACCCCATACCCAATTTGAAGGCCTAATGCACTGTAGTTTCCAAGAACTACTAAACGAGAGCCGGAAGATCGAAGCTCAGGAAAGGCAACCTGGGGAACACCTTGGAGTGTAACACACCCTCTCTCTACACCCCATACCCAATTTGAAGGCCTAATGCAGTGTAGTTTCCAAGAACTACTAAACGAGAGCCGGAAGATCGAAGCTCAGGAAAGGCAACCTGGGGAACACCTTGGAGTGTAACACACCCTCTCTCTACACCCCATACCCAATTTGAAGGCCTAATGCAGTGTAGTTTCCAAGAACTACTAAACGAGAGCCGGAAGATCGAAGATCAGGAAAGGCAACCTGGGGAACACCTTGGAGTGTAACACACCCTCTCTCTACACCCCATACCCAATTTGTAGGCCTAATGCAGCGTAGTTTCCGACAACTACTAAACGAGAGCATGAAGATCGAAGCTCAGGAAAGGCAACCTGGGGAACACCTTGGAGTGTAACACACCCTCTCTCTACACCCCATACCCAATTTGAAGGCCTAATGCAGCGTAGTTTCCAACAACTACTAAACGAGAGCCGGAAGATCGAAGCTCAGGAAAGGCAACCTGGGGAACACCTTGGAGTGTAACAAACCCTCTCTGTACACCCCATACCCTATTTGTAGGCCTAATGCAGTGTAGTTTCCAAGAACTACTAAATGAGAGCCGGAAGATCGAAGCTCAGGAAAGGCAACCTGGGGAACACCTTGGAGTGTAACACAACGTCTCTCTACACCACGGAAGGGCTGATTCTTAGGAAGGAAGGCTGTTGGAAATAAGCATTGCGCGTCCGAGGGTGATTATATTCTTATTAGGTATATACTCACCCTCGGACGCGCCCTGCTTCTTTATTTGGAATGAATGTTTATTTGCAATGTGGTGTTGACTTTCTCTATTATTTTGGTAATTAATGATTTTATTATTTTCATTGTTTTGCATCTTCTCGGCAATAATATAAAGAAGACGCGACAGGACAACACTCGGTGGATGCCATATCTGTGTTTTCAATTTAAAAAACCTTTCAGTTAACTACTTGCAGGAGAAAGTAATTGTAGCTGGTGGCCATTTTTAGTACTGTACCAGATTTTAGTTGTGTGTTTGTTTTTAATGTTAAAATGTCTGCATTTGATATCTCACCAGTATTTTCTTTTTTATAAGCAAAATACTTATTTTTTTATTTTATGATGTTGGTTCAAGGGGTACACGGGCAGCAGTAGACAGGTCAGTGGAGGCCTAGTGGAAGGAGGGACCGCAGACAGGCTTCGAAGCCCTAACATAATAAATTGGGCTGCCTGTAGGCAATTTAAAATTGGTTCCAGGGGAACACGGGCAGCAGTAGACAGGTCAGTGGAGGCCTAGAGGAAGGAGGGACCGCAGATGCGCCAATGTTTCCCCCATACCAAATTTGTAGGCCTAATGCAGTGTAGTTTCCAACAACTACTAAACGAGAGCCGGAAGATCGAAGCTCAGGAAAGGCAACCTGGGGAACACCTTGGAGTGTAACAAACCCTCTCTCTACACCCTATACCCAATTTGAAGGCCTAATGCAGTGTAGTTTCCAAGAACTACTAAACGAGAGCCGGAAGATCGAAGCTCAGGAAAGGCAACCTGGGGAACACCTTGGAGTGTAACACACCCTCTCTCTACACCCCATACCCAATTTGAAGGCCTAATGCAGTGTAGTTTCCAAGAACTACTAAACGAGAGCCGGAAGATCGAAGCTCAGGAAAGGCAACCTGGGGAACACCTTGAAGTGTAACACACCCTCTCTCTACACCCCATACCCAATTTGTAGGCCTAATGCAGCGTAGTTTCCGACAACTACTAAACGAGAGCATGAAGATCGAAGCTCAGGAAAGGCAACCTGGGGAACACCTTGGAGTGTAACACACCCTCTCTCTACACCCCATACCCAATTTGAAGGCCTAATGCAGTGTAGTTTCCAAGAACTACTAAACGAGAGCCGGAAGATCGAAGCTCAGGAAAGACAACCTGGGGAACACCTTGGAGTGTAACACAATGTCTCTCTACACCACGGAAGGGCTGATTCTTAGGAAGGAAGGCTGTTGGAAATAAGCATTGCGCGTCCGAGGGTGATTATATTCTTATTAGGTATATACTCACCCTCGGACGCGCCCTGCTTCTTTATTTGGAATGAATGTTTATTTGCAATGTGGTGTTGACTTTCTCTATTATTTTGGTAATTAATGATTTTATTATTTTCATTGTTTTGCATCTTCTCGGCAATAATATAAAGAAGACGCGACAGGACAACACTCGGTGGATGCCATATCTGTGTTTTCAATTTAAAAAACCTTTCAGTTAACTACTTGCAGGAGAAAGTAATTGTAGCTGGTGGCCATTTTTAGTACTGTACCAGATTTTAGTTGTGTGTTTGTTTTTAATGTTAAAATGTCTGCATTTGATATCTCACCAGTATTTTCTTTTTTATAAGCAAAATACTTATTTTTTTATTTTATGATGTTGGTTCAAGGGGTACACGGGCAGCAGTAGACAGGTCAGTGGAGGCCTAGTGGAAGGAGGGACCGCAGACAGGCTTCGAAGCCCTAACATAATAAATTGGGCTGCCTGTAGGCAGTTTAAAATTGGTTCCAGGGGAACACGGGCAGCAGTAGACAGGTCAGTGGAGGCCTAGTGGAAGGAGGGACCGCAGACAGGCTTCGAAGCCCTAACATAATAAAATGGGCTGGCTGTAGGCAATTTAAAATTGGTTCCAGGGGAACACGGGCAGCAGTAGACAGGTCAGTGGAGGCCTAGTGGAAGGAGGGACCGCAGACAGGCTTCGAAGGCCTAACATAATAAAATGGGCTGGCTGTAGGCAATTTAAAATTGGTTCCAGGGGAACACGGGCAGCAGTAGACAGGTAAGTGGAGGCCTAGTGGAAGGAGGGATCGCAGACAGGCTTCGAAGGCCTAACATAATAAATTGGGCTGCCTGTAGGCAATTTAAAATTGGTTCCAGGGGAACACGGGCAGCAGTAGACAGGTAAGTGGAGGCCTAGTGGAAGGAGGGACCGCAGACAGGCTTCGAAGGCCTAACGTAATAAAATGGGCTGGCTGTAGGCAATTTACAATTGGTTCCATGGGAACACGGGCAGCAGTAGACAGGTCAGTGGAGGCCTAGTGGAAGGAGTGACGGCAGACAGGCATCAAAGGCCTAACATCATAACATTGGGCTGTTGGCAATTTAAAATTGGTTCCAGGGGTACACGGGCAACAGTGGTCTGGTTAGTGGAAGTCTAGTGGAAGGAGTGATGGCAGACAGGCATCAAAGGCCTAACATAATAACATTTGGCTGTTGGCAATTTAAAATTGGTTCCAGGGGTACACGGGCAACAGTGGTCTGGTCAGTGGAAGTCTAGTGGAAGGAGTGACGGCAGACAGGCTAAGAAGGCCTAACATAACAAAATTGGGCTGGCTGTAGGCAAGTTTAAATTGGTTCCAGGGGAACACGGCCAGCAGTGGCCTGGTCAGTGTAGTAGTTGTAGAAAGAACGGACCGCAGACAGGCTTCGAAGGCCTAACATAACAAAAATGTCAAAACAATGGTATTGTCAGTGCCAGGCATTGAAGGATGTCAGCGCATAGACTAAACATTGGTGAAGCTGTGAGAGATAATTTTGCTAGTGGTAGAGCGCTGTTTGAGCTGGGGGGGAACTGTCTTGTGGCCGGCGGTACAGGCCCAGGGCCCCTCATATTACAATGGTGTGTCTGACTTTGGGTGCGCACCACCACCGCCAGAGACACTTTATTGTACTATGAGGGACCCAGTGGCAGTGCCGTCGACCAAAAGCGGGCACACCCACCTCTTCAGACAAACAGTACTCTCACGGGTGCTGGCGCAAAGTGGCGATACCACGGCCCCGTGTGGGGAGTTTGGCCATTTTGTTAGGAGTAAACATGTCGTATGCTGGACAATCAGGTGCAGAAAATTACGAGATTGGAAAAGTCATTCAGAAGAGTCCACAGGCAAGACCTTTTCATAGGAAAGTTAGGTGTCAGCCGGGCAAGGTGGGGCAAAAGATTTCAAAATCCAGTTGTGGTTCATTTTAATGAAGGTTAGATCATCTACATTTTGGGTAGCCAGACGAGTCCTTTTTTCAGTTAGTATTGAACCTGCAGCACTGAATACTCTTTCTGATAGGACACTAGCTGCCGGGCAAGCAAGCTCCTGCAATGCATATTCTGCCAATTCTGGCCAGGTGTCTAATTTGGATGCCCAGTAATCAAATGGGAATGACGGTTGAGGGAGAACGTCGATAAGGGATGAAAAATAGTTTGTAACCATACTGGACAAATGTTGTCTCCTGTCACTTTGAATTGATGCTGCAGTACCTGTCCTGTCTGCGGTCATAGCAAAATCACTCCACAACCTGGTCAGAAAACCCCTCTGGCCAACGCCACTTCTGATTTCTGCCCCTCTTACACCTCTGGTCTGCTGGCCCCTGGAGCTCGTGTGAGAACGATCACGGGCGCTGTGTGCAGGGAATGCCAGAAGCAAACGGTCAACAAGAGTTGATTGTTTTGTTGCTAATATTAGTTCCAAGTTCTCATGTGGCATAATATTTTGCAATTTGCCTTTATAGCGAGGATCAAGGAGGCAGGCCAACCAGTAATCGTCATCGTTCATCATTTTTATAATGCGTGTGTCCCTTTTGAGGATACGCAAGGCATAATCCGCCATGTGGGCCAAAGTTCCAGTTGTCAAATCTGCGGTTGTGCTTGGTTGAGGGGCAGTTGCAGGCAAATCTACGTCACTTGTGTCCCTCAAAAAACCAGAACCCGCCCTTGCCACGCCACCAATTTCCAATGACCCCGGGAAAGCTTCCTCATTAAAAATATACTCATCCCCATCATCCTCCTCATCCTCCACCTCCTCTTCGCCCGCTACCTCGTCCTGTACACTGCCCTGACCAGACAATGGCTGACTGTCATCAAGGCTTTCCTCTTCCTCTGGTGCAGACGCCTGATCCTTTATGTGCGTCAAACTTTGCATCAGCAGACACATTAGGGGGATGCTCATGCTTATTATGGCGTTGTCTGCACTAACCAGCCGTGTGCATTCCTCAAAACACTGAAGGACTTGACACATGTCTTTAATCTTCGTCCACTGCACACCTGACAACTCCATGTCTGCCATCCTACTGCCTGCCCGTGTATGTGTATCCTCCCACAAAAACATAACAGCCCGCCTCTGTTCGCACAGTCTCTGAAGCATGTGCAGTGTTGAGTTCCACCTTGTAACAACGTCTATGATTAGGCGATGCTGGGGAAGGTTCAAAGAACGCTGATAGGTCTGCATACGGCTGGAGTGTACAGGCGAACGGTGGATATGTGCGCAAAGTCCACGCACTTTGAGGAGCAGGTCGGATAACCCCGGATAACTTTTCAGGAAGCACTGCACCACCAGGTTTAAGGTGTGAGCCAGGCAAGGAATGTGTTTCAGTTGGGAAAGGGAGATGGCAGCCATGAAATTCCTTCCGTTATCACTCACTACCTTGCCTGCCTCAAGATCTACAGTGCCCAGCCACGACTGCGTTTCTTGCTGCAAGAACTCGGACAGAACTTCCGCGGTGTGTCTGTTGTCGCCCAAACACTTCATAGCCAATACAGTCTGCTGACGTTTGCCAGTAGCTGCCCCATAATGGGAGACCTGGTGTGCAACAGTGGCAGCTGCGGATGGAGTGGTTGTGCGACTGCGGTCTGTGGACGAGCTCTCGCTTCTGCAGGAGGACGAGGAGGAGGAGGAGGGGGTGCGAACGGCTACAGCCAACTGTTTCCTAGACCGTGGGCTAGGCAGAACTGTCCCAAACTTGCTGTCCCCTGTGGACCCTGAATCCACCACATTTACCCAGTGTGCCGTGATGGACACGTAACGTCCCTGGCCATGCCTACTGGTCCATGCATCTGTTGTCAGGTGCACCTTTGTGCTCACAGATTGCCTGAGTGCATGGACGATGCGCTCTTTAACATGCTGGTGGAGGGCTGGGATGGCTTTTCTGGAAAAAAAAAGTGTCGACTGGGTAGCTCGTAGCGTGGTACAGCGTAGTCCATCAGGTCTTTGAAAGCTTCGCTTTCAACTAACCGGTAGGGCATCATCTCTAACGAGATTAGTCTAGCTATGTGGGCGTTCAAACCCTGTGTACGCGGATGCGAGGCTAAGTACTTCCTTTTTCTAACCATAGTCTCATGTAGGGTGAGCTGGACTGGAGAGCTGGAGATCGTGGAACTAGCGGGGGTGCCGGTGGACATGGCAGACTGAGAGACGGTGGGAGATGGTATTGTTGCCGCCGGTGCCCTAGATGCAGTGTTTCCTACTACGAAACTGGAGATTCCCTGACCCTGACTGCTTTGGCCTGGCAAAGAAACCTGCACAGATACTGCAGGTGGTGCAGAAAATGGTGGCCCTACACTGCCGGAAGGGATGTTGCGTTGATGAGTAGCTTCATTGGCCGAGGGTGCTACAACCTTAAGGGACGTTTGGTAGTTAGTCCAAGCTTGCAAATGCATGGTGGTTAAATGTCTATGCATGCAACTTGCATTGAGACTTTTCAGATTCTGCCCTCTGCTTAAGGTAGTTGAACATTTTTGACAGATTACTTTGTGCTGATCAATTGGATGTTGTTTAAAAAAATGCCAGACTGCACTCTTTCTAGCATCGGATACCTTTTCAGGCATTGCAGACTGAGCTTTAACCGGATGGCCACACTGTCCTCCAACAGGTTTTGACTTTGCCACGCGTTTTGGCCAAGATACGGGCCCGGCAGATGGAACCTGTTGCGATGTTGATGCCTGCTGCGGCCCCTCCTCCTCCGCTTCAGAACTGCTGCCGCCTGCACCCTGTTCCCCCAATGGCTGCCAATCGGGGTCAAGAACTGGGTCATCTATTACCTCTTCTTGTAGCTCGTGTGCAACTTCGTCTGTGTCACCGTGTCGGTCGGTGGTATAGCGTTCGTGATGGGGCAACATTGTCTCATCAGGGTCTGATTCTTGATCAACACCCTGCGAGGGCAATGTTGTGGTCTGAGTCAAAGGACCAGCATAGTAGTCTGGCTGTGGCTGTGCATCAGTGCACTCCATGTCAGATTCAACTGGTAATGGGCATGGACTGTTAACTGCTTCACTTTCTAAGCCAGGGACGGTATGTGTAAAGAGCTCCATGGAGTAACCCGTTGTGTCGCCTGCTGCATTCTTCTCTGTTGTTGTTTTTGCTGAAGAGGACAAGGAAGCGACTTGTCCCTGACCGTGAACATCCACTAACGACGCGCTGCTTTTACTTTTACCAGTTTCACGAGAGGAGGCAAAAGAGCTAGAGGCTGAGTCAGCAAGATAAGCCAAAACTTGCTCTTGATGCTCCGGCTTTAAAAGCGGTTTTCCTACTCCCAGAAAAGGGAGGGTTCGAGGCCTTGTGTAGCCAGACGACGAACCTGGCTCCACAGCTCCAGACTTAGGTGCAATATTTTTTTCCCCACGACCACCTGATGCTCCACCACTACCACTACCCTCATTACCAGCTAACAATGAACGCCCCCGGCCACGACCTCTTCCACCAGACTTCCTCATTGTTTTAAAAACGTTACCAAACGAAAGGTATTTGTTGCTGTCACACAACTTACACGGTGAGCTATAACTTCAGTATGATTTAGCTACCCCTTTACAGGTGGGTGAGACCACAACGAAAATCAGCCACAATGTTACACACTCTGTTGTTGTTGGCAACAAATGAGATGGCACACACGCAGGACTGTCACTGAAGCGCAAATGTAAATATTTATCTCCCACTGATTTGTGTTTGTTTTTTTTAAAAGGGAGACTTCAGAAAAAAAAAAATTTTAAAAAAATTATTTTTTACAGAAGAATTTATAAAACAAATAAAATGAAATGATTGTTTCAGGGAGAATTTAGGAAAAAAAAAAAAAAAAAAGGCTTTGTAGGGCCCACTGAGTGAGAGAGGACGCACACAGGAGTCAGGAGTGGCACACAAGCCCAGAGGCCAATATTAATCTCCCACCGATTGATTTAGTTATTTTTTTTGGTAGATTTTGGAACCCAAATCAAGCAAAAAAATTAATAGGCTTTCTATGGCCCACAATTGGGGAGAGAGAGAGAGATGGCACACCCAGGAGTCAAGACTGGCACACAAGCAGAAGGGGCAATATGAATCTCCCACAGATTTTTTTTTTTTTTTTTTCAGGGAGACTTTAGAGAAAAAAAAATACAAAAAAAATGATTTTTTTCAGGAATAATTTAGAAACCAAAGAAAATAAAATGATTGTTTCAGGGAGAATTTAGAAAACAAATAAAACAAAAAATAGGCTTTCTAGGGCCCACTGAGTGACAGATGACGCACACAGGAGTCAGGAGTGGCACACAAGCCCAGAGGCCAATATTAATCTCCCACTGATTGATTTAGTTATTTTTTTTGGTAGATTTTGGAACCCAAATCAAGCAAAAAAATTATTAGGCTTTCTATGGCCCACAATTGGGGAGAGAGAGAGAGATGGCACACCCAGGAGTCAAGACTGGCACACAAGCAGAAGGGGCAATATGAATCTCCCACAGATTTTTTTTTTTTTTTTTTTTTTCAGGGAGATTTGAGAGAAAAAATAATACAAAAAAAATGATTTTTTTCAGGAATAATTTAGAAACCAAAGAAAATAAAATGATTGTTTCAGGGAGAATTTAGAAAACAAATAAAACAAAAAATAGGCTTTCTAGGGCCCACTGAGTGACAGATGACGCACACAGGAGTCAGGAGTGGCACACAAGCCCAGAGGCCAATATTAATCTCCCACTGATTGATTTAGTTATTTTTTTTGGTAGATTTTGGAACCCAAATCAAGCAAAAAAATTATTAGGCTTTCTATGGCCCACAATTGGGGAGAGAGAGAGAGAGATGGCACACCCAGGAGTCAAGACTGGCACACAAGCAGAAGGGGCAATATGAATCTCCCACAGATTTTTTTTTTTTTTTTTCAGGGAGATTTGAGAGAAAAAATAATACAAAAAAAATGATTTTTTTCAGGAATAATTTAGAAACCAAAGAAAATAAAATGATTGTTTCAGGGAGAATTTAGAAAACAAATAAAACAAAAAATAGGCTTTCTAGGGCCCACTGAGTGACAGATGACGCACACAGGAGTCAGGAGTGGCACACAAGCCCAGAGGCCAATATTAATCTCCCACTGATTGATTTAGTTATTTTTTTTGGTAGATTTTGGAACCCAAATCAAGCAAAAAAATAAATAGGCTTTCTATGGCCCACAATTGGGGAGAGAGAGAGAGATGGCACACCCAGGAGTCAAGACTGGCACACAAGCAGAAGGGGCAATATGAATCTCCCACAGATTTTTTTTTTTTTTTTTTTTTTCAGGGAGACTTTAGAGAAAAAAAAAATACAAAAAAAAATGATTTTTTTCAGGAATAATTTAGAAACCAAAGAAAATAAAATGATTTTTTCAGGGAGAATTTAGAAAACAAATAAAACAAAAAATAGGCTTTCTAGGGCCCACTGAGTGACAGATGACGCACACAGGAGTCAGGAGTGGCAGACAAGCCCAGAGGCCAATATTAATCTCCCACTGATTGATTTAGTGATTATTTTTGGTAGATTTTGGAACCCAAATCAAGCAAAAAAATTAATAGGCTTTCTATGGCCCACAATTGGAGAGAGAGAGAGAGATGGCACACCCAGGAGTCAAGACTGGCACACAAGCAGAAGGGGCAATATGAATCTCCCACAGATTTTTTTTTTTTTTTTTTTTTTTTCAGGGAGACTTTAGAGAAAAAAAAATACAAAAAAAATGATTTTTTTCAGGAATAATTTAGAAACCAAAGAAAATAAAATGATTTTTTCAGGGAGAATTTAGAAAACAAATAAAACAAAAAATAGGCTTTCTAGGGCCCACTGAGTGACAGATGACGCTCACAGGAGTCAGCAGTGGCACACAAGCCCAGAGGCCAATATTAATCTCCCACTGATTGATTTAGTGATTTTTTTTGGTAGATTTTGGAACCCGAATCAAGCAAAAAAATTAATAGGCTTTCTATGACCCACTATTTGTGAGAGAGATGGCACGCTCAGGACTGGCACACAAGCCCAGAGGCCAATATTAATCTCCCATTTTTTTTTTTTCCAGGGAAAATTTATAAACCCGATAAAAAAAAAAAATAATAATAAATAGGCTTTCTATGGCCCACTATCTGAGAGAGAGAGATGGCACGCTTAGGACTGGCACACAAGCCCAAAGGCCAATATTAATCTCCCACTGATTGATTGATTGATTTTTTCAGGTAGAATTATGAACCCAAATCAAGCAAAAAAAGTAATAGGCTTTCTATGGCCCACTGAGTGAGAGATGGCACACACAGGAGTAAGGAGTGGCACACAAGCCCTGAGGCCAATATTTTTCTCCCACTGATTGATTGATTGATTTTTTCAGGTAGAATTATGAACCCAAATCAACCAAAAAAATAAATAGGCTTTCTATGGCCCACTATTTGTGAGAGAGATGGCACGCTCAGGACTGGCACACAAGCCCAGAGGCCAATATTAATCTCCCATTTTTTTTTTTTTCCAGGGAAAATTTATAAACCCAATAAAAAAAATAATAATAAATAGGCTTTCTATGGCCCACTATCTGAGAGAGAGAGATGGCACGCTTAGGACTGGCACACAAGCCCAAAGGCCAATATTAATCTCCCACTGATTGATTGATTGATTTTTTCAGGTAGAATTATGAACCCAAATCAACCAAAAAAATAAATAGGCTTTCTATGGCCCACTATTTGTGAGAGAGATGGCACGCTCAGGACTGGCACACAAGCCCAGAGGCCAATATTAATCTCCCACTTTTTTTTTTTCCAGGGAAAATTTATAAAGCCAATAAAATAATAAAAAAATAGGCTTTCTATGGCCCACTATCTGAGAGAGAGAGAGATGGCACGCTTAGGACTGGCACACAAGCCCAAAGGCCAATATTAATCTCCCACTGATTGATTTATTGATTTTTTCAGGTAGAATTTAGAACCCAAATCAAGCAAAAAAATTAATAGGCTTTCTATGGCCCACTGAGTGAGAGATGGCACACACAGGAGTAAGGAGTGGCACACAAGCCCTGAGGCCAATATTTTTCTCCCACTGATTGATGTTGTGATTTTTTCTGGTAGATTTTGGAACCCAAATCAAGCAAAAAAATAAATAGGCTTTCTATGGCCCACTGAGTGAGAGATGACACAGACAGGGATGGCACTCTAGCAGAAATGTCAATCTTAATCTCCCACAAAAAAAAAAAAAAAAAAAAAAGGAACTGTCCTTCAATTACTATCTCCCTGCAGTAATCTCAGCCAGGTATGGCAGGCAGCAATAAGGAGTGGACTGATGCACAAATTAAATAAAAAGTGTGGACAAACAAACAAGATAGCTGTGCAGAAAGGAAGGAACAAGAGGATTTGTGCTTTGAAAAAAGCAGTTGGTTTGCACAGCGGCGTACACACAGCAATGCAGCTATCAGGGAGCCTTCTAGGGCAGCCCAATGAGCTACAGCGCTGAGGAAAAAAAAAAAAAAGGAGCTTCCATTGTCCCTGCACACCGAAGGTGGTGTTGGGCAGTGGAAATCGCTACAGCACAAGCGGTTTTGTGGTTAATGGACCCTGCCTAACGCTATCCCTGCTTCTGACGAAGCGGCAGCAACCTCTCCCTAAGCTCAGATCAGCAGCAGTAAGATGGCGGTCGGCGGGAACGCCCCTTTATAGCCCCTGTGACGCCGCGGACAGCAAGCCAATCACTGCAATGCCCTTCTCTAAGATGGTGGGGACCAGGACCTATGTCATCACGCTGCCCACACTCTGCGTTTACCTTCATTGGCTGAGAAATGGCGCTTTTCGCGTCATTGAAACGCGACTTTGGCGCGAAAGTCGCGTACCGCATGGCCGACCACGCACAGGGGTCGGATCGGGTTTCATGAAACTCGACTTCGCCAAAAGTCGGCGACTTTTGAAAATGTTCGACCCGTTTCGCTCAACCCTACTCTGTACCACACGATCACCACGTTCCCAAAGCGGAGTTGCCCACTCCAACGCCCTGCCCGACAAAAGAGACAAAGATGAATCCCACCCTCGCCCGTTCCGTAGGAAAATGTGCAGCCAGCAGCTCGAGATGTATGGAGCACTGGCTCACGAATCCCCGACATAGCTTACTGTCACTAGCAAACTTGTCTGGAAGCGGGAGACGGGATAAGGTCGGAGCAGGGGTGGCAGCGGACAAACTGGCTGCAACTGCAATTGCAGCCTGAACAGCGACAGCAGTAACGTCCACAGCTGAGGTTGCACGCTCTAGAGCCCCCAACCTACCCTCCAGCTGTTGGATGTACCGCTGTGAACGCTGATCGTCCGTCATTACTAGCCAGACCTTGGCGCTAGTATTCTGTTAAGGACTGGCGGAACGCACCAAGAATCAGATGTTATGGTATTAGGTGCGTTCGCAGTCCGAGGTCCACCGTGCAGGTAAAAGACCCTGCTGCTAGTAAGACGGACTATATGGCGGTACTAAGTATACACACATGGGTTAACTTCACCCTGCGTGAAGGAAGCGATCCTGTTGCGTCACAGGACCGCAGTACCACACATAAAGCGCGAGCAAGAAGTCAGCGGACTCAACTCCTACACAGGATTGAAGTCCGATTAGACACTTGCTGGCACAACACCGCAACTGGGTGTGTCAGAGGAACATAAATAATAATATTAAGGCACAAGAGTGCGTGCGGTGCCACACTGACGGACGCCACTAACCACCCAGGCTTGGGTCAGGAAAGCGCAGAGCAAGCGCACAGCGCCGTACTGGCGGACACAGCAACTGGTAGCTGTAATGTGTGTTTCGTGCTGTTGGATAAGTCGGGCGCTAGATAGCAAACATACACCTTCCGTGAACAGACATTCAATAGGGAGGGTTATTTAAAGAGCGACTTTCACTCACAACACACACACATATTTACAAGACAATACTAGCGCATGGCCGTGCGGTCATGCGCAGTTTATATAGCTGCAGCACAGGAAACAGCTACAGAAGTTTTGCCCTTTCAGGACCTGCCAAAAGGACCAATGGGATGTGCTGCAGTACCTCAGCATGTGACCCTCGATCTCCAACGGGAGATCCTGCCCTGGGCATGCTCAGACAGAGAAAAGCAGGACTTAGATCCAGAAACGTCCACTCGCCGCTGCCCAGCACTGGCTTCAATGGAAGAAGCAGGAAAAGTAGCAGTAACTCTTCGCACAGAGTCAGACTGAGCGAGACGCTGGGATCGACGTCCCTGCTGAGCAGACTCCACTGCGGCTGGAGAAGAATGGGAGACCACAGCGGAGACGGATCGAGATTCCCCCTGTGCAGCAGAGGAAACTCGACTCCTAACACATATGTGGGGGTAAACCACTGTTTGGGCGCATGGCAGAGCTTGGAAGGGAAGGAGAGCCGTTTGACTTTTCAATGCAAGATTGGCTGGAATTGAGATCAGACACCACGTTTGGAGAGCCACTGATGTGCCTAAACAGTGGAAACCCCCTAATTTCAACCCCAACCCTAACCCTAATCCAAACCCTAACCCTAATGCCAACCTTGACCCTAATTCCAACCCTAACCCTAATCCCAACCCTAACTTTAGCCCCAACCCTAACTCTAACCATAACGGTAAAATGGAAATACATTTTTTTTATTTTATTATTTTTCTCTAACTAAGGTGGTGATAAAGGGGGGGGGGGTTGATTCACTATTTATAAAGGGTTTTTATGTTTGGCAGCTGTCACACACTAAAAGATGCTTTTTATTGCAAAAAATAGTTTTTGCATCTCCACATTTAGAGAGCTATAATTTTTCCATATTTTGGCCCACTGAGTCATATGAGGTCTTGTTTTTTGTGGAACAAGTTGACATTTTTATTGGTACCATTTTCGGGCACATGACTTTTTTTATTGCTTTTTATTCCAATTTTTGTGAGGCAGAATGAACAAAAATCAGCAATTCCTGAATTACTTTTGAGGGGGAGCATTTACACCGTTCCGAGTGTGGTAAAATTGATAAAGTAGTCTTATTCTTCAGGTCAGCACGATTACAGCGATACCTCATTTATATCTTTTTTTTTATGTTTTGTCGCTTTTACAGAATAAATACTAATTATAGAAAAAATAATTATTTTTGCATCGCTTTATTCTGAGAGCTATAACTTTTTTATTTTTTCTGCTCACGGAGCTATATGGTGGCTTGTTTTATGTGGGACGAGATGACATTTTCAGCGCTACCATTTTTATTTACATCCGTCTTTGTGATCGTATTTTATTGCAGTTTGTGTTTGGCGTTATGAAGATAAAGCATTGTTTTTCACCTCGTTTTTTATTTATTTTTTTATGGTGTTCACTCAAGGGGTTAACTAGTGGGAAAGTATTATAGAGCGAGTCGTTACGGATGTGTCAATACCAAATATGTGTACCTTTATTTATTTTTTTTTATTTACATAAATAAATGGATTTATTGGAAAAACAAATTTCTTTATTTAGGGATTTTAAAAAAAAAAAATTTTACACATTGTAATTTTTTTGCAAACTTTATAACATTGTCCCTGGATGGGACATCACTATATTACATCAAATCGCTGATCTGACACTTTGCACAGCACAGTGTTAGATTAGCGATCTGACAGGCAGTGAAGGAGGCTTGCCGGCGCCTGTTCTCAGCAGGCGCTCTCAAGCCACCTCACTGCAGGACCCGGCAGGACCCCGTGGCCATCTTTGGGCTGGGATCTCCATGGAAACCATGAGAATAACGCGATCACATCACGCTACTCTGATAGAAGCACGCAGTGAGCCCCCGTCCCTGCGCGATGCCCCTCTATGTCGCTGTCATTACTGACAGCAGCATTAGATGGGCTAAATGCTAGCACCGATCGTGGGCATTGCTGTGGGGTGTCAGCTGTCACATAGACTGACACCTGCATGCGATAGCAGCAGTGCTCGCCGTGAGATCACGGCGATCGTGGCGCCGTACTAGTATTGCTGCTGGCACAAATGCAGTTCCCGCAGCGCCGTACAGGTGCATGTCGTAAAGGGGTTAAGACAGCTGTCTTACGTAGTCACCTTTATAAAAGACTCTTGTCCACAGACTCAGGTAATCAGCCAGACTCTAACCTCTACATCATGGGCAAGACCAAACAGCTTTCTAAGGATGTCAGGGACAAGATCATAGACCTGCACAAACCTGGAATGGGCTACAAAACCATAAGTAAAACGCTGGGTGACAAGGAGACAACTGTTGGTGCAATAGTAAGAAAATGGTAAGAAAATGGAAGAAATACAAAATGACTGTCAATCGACATCGATCTGGGGCACCATCAAAAATCTTACCTTGTGAGGTATCCTTGATCATGAGGAAGGTGAGAGATCAGGAGTAATTTGTTAGTGATCTCAAGGTAGCTGGGACCACGGTCACCAAGAAAACCATTGGTAACACATTACGCTGTAAAGGTTTAAAATCCTGCAGTGCGCGCAAGGTCCCACTGCTCAAGAAGGCACATGTGCAGGCCCGTCTGAAGTTCACCAATGAACACCTGGATGATTTTGTGATTGATTGGGAGAAGGTGCTGTTGTGAGATAAGACATAAATTGAGCTCTTTGGCATTAAAGGGAACCTGTCACCCCGTTTTTTAAAGATTAGATAAAAATAGTGTGAAATAGGGGCAGAGCTGGGCTTTACATTAGTGCCTTTTTGGTGCCTTTATTCCCCCGTTAGGCTGCCGAAATACCTTTGTGAACTGGCCGTTTTGTCCTGTCACTCAAGTTGGTCAGGTTGGATGGGTGCAGTCAAATAGCGGTTCCTCCCCCACCTCTTGCGTTTCCCTGCGCAATTTAGTCCCGCCGTTGGCGTTGTGTTTAGCGCCTGCACAGTAACGTCTAATTTGGCGCCTGCGTATTATGCTTTGCCCAACTGTGGGCATAGCATAATTTACATCACTGCGCATGCGCGGGTCGTAACTAGTGTTGAGCATTCCGATCCCGCAAGTATCGGGTATCGGCCGATACTTGCGGTATCGGAATTCCGATACCGAGTTCCGATACTTTTGTGGTATCGGGAATCGGTATCGGATCCATATTAATGTGTAAAATTAAGAATTAAAATAAAAAATATTGATATGCTCACCTCTCCGGAGGCCCCTGGACATCACCGCTGGTAACCAGCAGCCTTCTTTGTTCAAAATGAGCGCGTTTAGGGACTTCCATGACGTCACGGCTTCTGATTGGTCGCGTGCCGCTCATGTGACCGCCACGCGACCAATCAGAAGCCACAAAGTCATTCTCAGGTCCTAAACTCCTCATTCTAGGAATTTAGGACCTGAGAATGACGTCGCGGCTTCTGATTGGTCACGTAGCGGTCACATGAGCGGCACGCGACCAATCAGAAGCCGCGACGTCATTCTCAGGTCCTAAACGCGATCATTATAAGCAAAGAAGGCTGCCGGTTACCAGCGGTGATGTCCAGGGGCCTCCGGAGAGGTAAGTATATCAATATTTTTTATTTTAATTCTTTATTTTACACATTAATATGGACTGGGTGCCCCGGATGTGATCATATGGGCATAGTGTTTATCTGGATGCCGGTAAAATTTTCTCAGCCCGAACTGCGAGCGTAATTTTGGCACCAAACTTACGCTCGCAGTTCGGGCTGAGAAAATTTTACCGCCATCCAGATAAACACTATGCCCATATGATCACTTCCGGGGCACCCAGGCTAAAGTTACGACCCGCGCATGCGCAGTGATGTAAATTATGCTATGCCCACAGTTGGGCAAAGCATAATGCGCAGGCGCCAGAGGCGAATTCACTGCGCAACTGCTAAGAAAGAGCGTGATCTGTGCGATTCACAGATAGCGTTTACGACAGACACGCCGAGAAGCAGGGGGGAGGAACCGCTATTTGACCACGCCCATCCGACCTGACCAACTTGAGTGACAGGACAAAATGGCCAGTTCACAAAGGTATTTCGGCAGCCTAACGGGGGAATAAAGGCACCAAAAAGGCACTAATGTAAAGCCCAGCTCTGCCCCTATTTCACACTATTTTTATCTAATCTTTAAAAAACGGGGTGACAGGTTCCCTTTAACTCACCTTGCCGTGTTTGGAGGAGGAGAAATGCTGCCTAGGACCCAAAGAACACATCCCCACTGTCATGCATGGAAGTGGAAACATTATGTTTTGGTGGTGTTTCTCTGCTAAGGGCACAGGACTACTTCACCGCATCAATGGGAGAATGGATGGAGCCATGTACCATAAAATCTTGAGTGACAACCTCCTTCCCTCCGCCAGGACATTAAAAATGGGTCCTGACTGGGTCTTCTAGCAAGACAATGACCCAAAACATACAGCCAAGGCAACAAAGGAGTGGCTCAAAAAGAAGCACATTAAGGTCTAGGTCAAGGTCTATCCTAAATTTAAAAAAACTGACTGTCACTTCCAAACATAGACTAGATGTGAACAGGTGCTAACCTAGAGTCACCAACTCATATACGATCAAATAAATAAGGCAGCTCTCTGTAGGTCTAACCTAGCCAGTCTCCAGACCTTAATCCCATAGAAAACCTATGGAGGGAATTGCCAAGCGACAGTCTCAAAATCTTAATGATTTAGAGATGATCTGCAAAGAGGAGTGGACCAAAATTCCTCCTGACATGCGCAAACCTCATCATCAACTACAAAAAATGTCTGACTGCTGTGCTTGCCAACAAGGGTTTTGCCACTAAGTATTAAGTCTTGCTTGCCAGAGGGATCAAATACTTATCTCTCACTGCAAAATGCAAATACATTTATATAATTTATACAATTATTATTATTTATTATTATATCACCATTTATTCTATTGCCCTTTACATGTAAGGAGGGGTATACATGATAAAAGACAACTACAATAATCTTAGTCAATACAAGTCACGACTGGTACATAAAGAGAGAGGACCCTGCTCGCAAGGGCTCACAATCTACAAGGGATGGGTGAATTACAATGTAATTTTCTGGATTTTGTTTTTGATATTCTATCACTCAAAGATAAAATTAACTTACTCTTAAAATTATAGACTTGTTCATGTCTTTGTCAAGTGGGCAAACTTGCAAAATCAGCAAGGGATCAAATACTTATTTCCCACAATGTATCTGCCTGTTTTGTGGTTCAATAAAGCACACTGTTTTACCCTCACCCTGGGTTGTCTAAGTAGCGTTATGCCCACATTAAAAGGAGAGTGGGCATTCGGCAGGACGATCTCTGGTCCATGCCATTTTGGCTAGCGGACCTGGGGCACTCACTGACCCCTCAGTGTTTTCACAACAGCCATTATACAATACATAGATGTTTCACATTTATAAAATTATCTCAGCGCAGGAATATTCTTTTTTAAAAGATTCAATTGTGGAACCTTTTTTATTTTATGATCTAGACTATTAATTAAAATAAACCTATTTCATTGGACAACCTCTTTAATTACCAATGGCAATTATTTACTGTAAGAGCAGTGAAACTATGGAACTTTCTGCTACATGAAGTTGTAATAGTTGATGCAAGTACAAGGAGACCTTGGTTGCCTTTCTTGCAAAAATATAATATTGAAGGTTATGGGTACTCGATTTTGTGATCGGACAATGATCTAGGGAACTAGTTTGATTGCCATATGTTGATTGTGAAATGTTTTTTCACTAATATGGGGATATTAGCATGTACCTCATGTGGTTTTTTGCCTTCGTCTGGAACAACATGTTGGGCTATTGGTTGAATGCGATAAATTTATATCTACCTTCAACCTAAAAAACTATGAAACTATGAAATTGGGTCTAAGGAAGGCATGAGGGGGGATATAAATTTATTTCACATTCAACGTCTCTAAAAGGCGGAATGATAATGATTATGGACATTGAAATTATTAGTGGATATTACAAATATCAGAGACCAAAAATATTGGCCTTGCTCCAGCATTTCAGCAAACAGTGCCATGCATGATAGGTTTATAGGTCAATGCAAGGTAGGCTTAGATGCATCATCTCAGCAAATAATATTTCACTTGAAATTAGGATTGACACGCAGCTGCTATTCTTTCAGAATGTCTGTGTTTTGCATGTGCTCATGCATAGTGGCATGTTCTAATGAAGCGGCTTAACCCTTTTACCCCCAAGGGTGGTTTGCACGTCAATGACCAGGCCAATTTTTACAATTCTGACCACTGTCCCTTTATGAGGTTATAACTCCGAAACGCTTCAACGGATCCTGGTGATTCTGACATTGTTTTCTCGTGACATATTGTACTTCATGATAGTGGTAAAATTTCTTTGATAGTACCTGCGTTTATTTGTGAAAAAAACGGAAATTTGGCGAAAATTTTGAAAATTTCGCAATTTTCAAACTTTTAATTTTTATGCAATTAAATCACAGAGATATGTCACACAAAATACTTAATAAGTAACATTTCCCACATGTCTCCTTTACATCAGCATAATTTTGGAACCAATTTTTTTTTTTGTTAGGGAGTTATAAGGGTTAAAAGTTGACCAGCAATTTCTCATTTCTACAACACCATTTTTTTTTAGGGACCACGTCTCATTTGAAGTCATTTTGAGGGGTCTATATGATAGAAAATGCCCAAGTGTGACAACATTCTAAAAACTGCACACCTCAAGGTGCTCAAAACCACATTCAAGAAGTTTATTAACCCTTCAGGTGTTTAATAGGAATTTTTGGAATGTTTAAATAAAAATGAACATTTAACTTTTTTACACAAAAAATTTACTTCAGCTCCAATTTGTTTTATTTTACCAAGGGTAACAGGAGAAAATGGACCCCAAAAGTTGTTGTGCAATTTGTCCTGAGTACGCTGATACCCCATATGTGGCAGTAAACCACTGTTTGGGCGCATGGGAGAGCTCGGAAGGGAAGGAGCGCCGTTTGACTTTTCAATGCAAAATTGACAGGAATTGAGATGGGACGCCATGTTGCGTTTGGAGAGCCACTGATGTGCCTAAACATGGAAACCCCCCACAAGTGACACCATTTTGGAAAGTAGACCCCCTAAGGAACTTATCTGGATGTGTGGTGAGCACTTTGACCCACCAAGTGCTTCACAGAAGTTTATAATGCAGAACCGTAAAAATAAAAAATCATATTTTTTCACAAAAATGATATTTTTGCCCCCAATTTTTTATTTTTCCAAGGGTAAGAGAAGAAATTGGACCTCAAAAGTTGTTGTCTAATTTGTCCTGAGTACGCTGATACCCCATATGTGGCAGTAAACCACTGTTTGGGCGCATGGGAGAGCTCGGAAGGGAAGGAGCGCCGTTTGACTTTTCAATGCAAAATTGACAGAAATTGAGATGGGACGCCATGTTGCGTTTGGAGAGCCACTGATGTGCCTAAACATTGAAACCCCCCACAAGTGACACCATTTTGGAAAGTAGACCCCTAAGGAACTTATCTAGAGGTGTGGTGAGCACTTTGACCCACCAAGTGCTTCACAGAAGTTTATAATGCAGAACCGTAAAAATAAAAAATCATATTTTTTCACAAAAATTATTTTTTAGCCCCCAGTTTTGTATTTTCCCGAGGGTAACAGGAGAAATTGGACCCCAAAAGTTGTTGTCCAATTTGTCCTGAGTACGCTGATACCCCATATGTGGGGGGGAACCACCGTTTGGGCGCATGGGAGGGCTCGGAAGGGAAGGAGCGCCATTTGGAATGCAGACTTAGATGGAATGGTCTGCAGGCGTCACATTGCGTTTGCAGAGCCCCTAATGTACCTAAACAGTAGAAACCCCCCACAAGTGACACCATTTTGGAAAGTAGACCCCCTAAGGAACTCATCTTGATGTGTTGTGAGAGCTTTGAACCCCCAAGTATTTCACTACAGTTTATAACGCAGAGCCGTGCAAATAAAAAATATTTTTTTTTCCACAAAAATTATATTTTAGCCCCCAGTTTTGTATTTTTCCAAGGTTAGCAGGAGAAATTGGACCCGAAATGTTGTTGTCCAATTTGTCCTGAGTACGCTGATACCCGATATGTGGGGGGGAACCACCGTTTGGGCGCATGGGAGGGCTCGGAAGGGAAGGAGCATCATTTGGAATGCAGACTTAGATGGATTGGTCTGCAGGCGTCACATTGCGTTTGCAGAGCCCCTAATGTACCTAAACAGTAGAAACCCCCCACAAGTGACCCCATATTGGAAACTAGACCCCTCAATGAACTTATCTAGATGTGTTGTGAGAACTTTGAACCCCCAAGTGTTTCACTACAGTTTATAACGCAGAGCCGTGAAAATAAAAAATATTTTTGTTTTCCCACAAAAATTATTTTTTAGCCCCCAGTTTTGTATTTTCCCAAGGGTAACAGGAGAAATTGGTCCACAAAAGTTGTTGTCCAATTTGTCCTGAGTACGCTGATACCCCATATGTGAGGGTAAACCCCTGTTTGGGCACACAGGAGAGCTAGGAAGGGAAGGAGCACTGTTTTACTTTTTCAACGCAGAATTGGCTGGAATTGAGATCGGACGCCATGTCGTGTTTGGAGAGCCCCTGATGTGCCGAAACAGTGGAAACCCCCCAATTATAACTGAAACCCTAATCTAAACACACCCCTAACCCTAATTCCAACGGTAACCCTAACCACACCTCTAACCCTGACACACCCCTAACCCTAATCCCAACCCTATTCCCAAATGTAAATGTAATCTAAACCCTAACCCTAACTTTAGCCCCAACCCTAACTGTAGCCCCAACCCTAACCCTAGCCCTAACCCTAACCCTAGCCCTAACCCTAGCCCTAACCCTAGCCCTAACCCTAGCCCTAACCCTAACCCTAGCCCTAACCCTAGCCCTAACCCTAGCCCTAACCCTAGCCCTAACCCTAGCCCTAACCCTAACCCTAACCCTAACCCTAACCCTAGCCCTAACCCTAGCCCTAACCCTAACCCTAACCCTAGCCCTAACCCTAGCCCTAACCCTAGCCCTAACCCTAGCCCTAGCCCTAACCCTAGCCCTAATGGGAAAATGGAAATAAATACATTTTTTTTTATTTTTCCCTAACTAAGGGGGTGATGAAGGGGGGTTTGATTTACTTTTATAGCGGGCTTTTTAGCGGATTTTTATGATTGGCAGCCGTCACACACTGAAAGACCCTTTTTATTGCAAAAAATATTTTTTGCAATACCACATTTTGAGAGCTATAATTTTTCCATATTTTGGTCCACAGAGTCATGTGAGGTCTTGTTTTTTGCGGGACGAGTTGACGTTTTTACTGAAAACATTTTCGGGCATGTGACATTTTTAGATCTCTTTTTATTCTGATTTTTGTGAGGAAGAATGACCAAAAACCAGCCATTCATGAATTTCTATTGGGGGAGGCGTTTATACCGTTCCGCGTTTGGTAAAATTGATAAATCAGTTTTATTCTTCGGGTCAGTACGATTACAGCGATACCTCATTTATATCATTTTTTTATGGTTTGGCACTTTTATACGATAAAAACTATTTTACAGAAAAAATAATTATTTTTGCATCGCTTTATTCTCAGGACTATAACTTTTTTTTATTTTTTTGCTGATGATGCTGTATGGCGGCTCGTTTTTTGCGGGACAATATGACGCTTTCAGCGGTACCATGGTTATTTATATCTGTCCTTTTGATCGCGTGTTATTCCACTTTTTGTTCGGCGGTATGATAATAAAGCGTTGTTTTTTGCCTCGTTTTTTTTTTTTTTTCTTACGGTGTTTACTGAAGGGGTTAACTAGTGGGACAGTTTTATAGGTCGGGTCGTTACGGACGCGGCGATACTAAATATGTGTACTTTTATTGGTTTTTTTTTTTTATTTAGATGAAGAAATGTATTTATGGGAATAATATTTTTTTTTTTTTCATTATTTTGGAATATTTTTTTTTATTTTTTTTACACATTTGGAAATTTTTTTTTTTACTTTTTTACTTTGTCCCAGGGGGGGACATCACAGATCAGTGATCTGACAGTGTGCACAGCACTCTGTCAGATCACTGATCTGACATGCAGCGCTGCAGGCTTCACAGTGCCTGCTCTGAGCAGGCTCTGTGAAGCCACCTCCCTCCCTGAAGGACCCGGATCCGCGGCCATCTTGGATCCGGGGCTGGAGGGAGCAGGGAGGGAGGTGAGACCCTCGCAGCAACGCGATCACATCGCGTTGCTCCGGGGGTCTCAGGGAAGCCCGCAGGGAGCCCCCTCCCTGCGCGGTTCTTCCCTGCACCGCCGGCACATCGCGATCATCTTTGATCGCGGTGTGCCAGGGGTTAATGTGTCGGGGGCGGTCCGTGACCGCTCCTGGCACATAGTGCCGGATGTCAGCTGCGATAAGCAGCTGACACCTGGCCGCGATCGGCCGCGCTCCCCCCGTGAGCGCGGCCGATCGGCTATGACGTACTATCCCGTCCAGGGTCAGATAAGCCCAGGGCACCTTGACGGGATAGTACATCTAAGGTCACAGAGGGGTTAAAGGAGTTGTCAAGTACTTTTCATAGGTCATCAATATCAAATAGTTTTTGGTTCTGATTCCTGTTACATTCATGTTCAGTTACTTCATGTTGGAAGTGAAGTATACTACAGCTCCATACACTGTATAACGTTTTTTCTCAAGCATTATGGCCCACTCATGTGTTAAATGAACAATGCGATGGAGGCATTGAAGAGCAAATTTGCACAGAGCACCATTAATCCTAAGGCCTGTCTTCAGTATTGGGACACAGCTTAATGTCTCCTATAAAATGTGGTCTATATTCACCTACAGTAGGTGCTACCATAATCTCTCTGAACTTTGGAAATTTACTTATATAGTTAAATCAACTCTAGGAATTCGTACTTCATAGTTCAGGTCTGGTGGAGCATGTTGTCATTTTCAGACAGCCAGGAGTTTATAACAGTAGCAATCAATAAATAATTATTATTAGTAGGGTTTTAAATCAAACAGCATGAATTTAACCATTTCTTCTCCAACTGTCTTCTATTATGGTCAAGATTGTTCAAGTAAAATGTAAATTCTGAAAAACACAATAAAGCGAAAATACCATCCTAAATTTAAAAAATATATATTTTTAATAATTTACATTTTCCTTAAACAATCTTGACCACACTAGAAGAAAGTTGGAGGAGAAATTATTTATTTATTTATTATTATTATTATTATTATTATTATTATTATTATTATTATCATCATTAATATAAAATAAAACAAAGTAAGTAGCATGTGCCTTCCTAGATGGAAGGCATATGGACAGCAACATTTTTTTCCCTATCTAAATGCAGAAAGGAGAATCTAATTCCCAAAGGACTCTGGATTACAAACCCAATTCTTCATACCTTCAATACCCATTATGCACAAAACCTGTGTCACAGGACTTCTGAGAGATTAAAGAATCACCTTTTGCCTGTCTGCTGCAGCATAAAGATTAAAGTCCAAGGGCAATTTGAAACTCTGAGGAAAACACTTACAGAAGACACAGGGCAAAAATTACAACAATACTACAACAAACTACGGGCCCTTCTGATTCATAACAAGGAAAAGAAACTACACAGATTGCGCCTCAATTCAGGACTCTATACAGACAGATACAAAACAAAGCCAAAACCTGACAACTTGGACAACCACTCCATTCCAGACACAAAAGCATCGAACTGTGTCATTAATCTCTCAGACTATAAACCCAACAAAGTGGAGCTGGCCGTGCTTTCCAGAGGACTCTCATTTTGTCCTACTAAGGCCCTGGATAAGACTGAACTCTGCAGTGATATGGAACATTTTTTCAGGAGACTGCACCTGAGGGAATATTTGAATGATACAGAAGATTCAGAACCCACCTGGACTGAAGGAAAAGGGATCCTAACAACAAAAAGAGGTCAGACTGGACACCTCCACCTGGACGCAAACCTCATTTGGATAAATATATAGACTCCTTCAGACATTTGATAAAATCCACCATCATAGATACTAACAGGAGACAAGCATCCAACATCAGTGCCCAGGAAAGAAAGGCCATACAGTCTCTGAAAACCAACAAAGAAATCATCATCAAACCTGCTGACAAGGGAGGTGCAATAGTCATGATGAACACATCAGACTATATGAAGGAAGCAAACAGACAACTTATGGACACATGCTACTAAAAAAAAATTGGAGTCGGATCCAACACAGGAATATTACAAGGAACTAATCAAGTTGGTATCTTGTCTGCCTGACAAATCCACAAGAGCCGATGACCTGATACCAGAAAGTCCAAGAACAGGGACATTCTACATGCTTCCCAAAATCCACAAATCTGGAAATCTAGGAAGACCAATTATTTCATGTGTGGGCACCCTTGATGAGCAGGTATCTGGATGGGTAGAGGGTATTCTTAAACCCCTGGTAAAGGATACACCTAGCTTCATTCAGGACACAACTGACCTATTGAATAAACTATCAGCGATAGGTCCTCTACCAGAAGGAACCATCCTGGCCACCATGGATGTGGAATCTTTGTACTCCAATATCCCACACCAGGATGGATTAAATGTCTGCAAATTCTTCCTGGAAAACATAGGGACTGATGCGGATTCTGTGTTGAAACTTATAAAATTCATCCTCACCCACAATTACTTTGAATTTGACAACAAGATCTATCTACAGGAGACTGGCACAGCAATGGGAAGTAAAATGGCTCCACAGTATGCAAATCTTTTCATGGCCAAGCTTGAAAGCGACTTTTTGTCCTCATGTCCCATCAGGCCTCTGGCCTACTACCGCTACATTGATGACCTTTTAATCATCTGGACGGAGTCTGAGCCACAGCTAAAGATGTTCCATGAACAATTTAATCTATTTCATCCCACCATCAACTTGACACTCAACTACTCCTGTACTGAAATTAACTTTTTGGACACCATCATTAAGCTGCAGAATAATAAAATAGAGACATCCCTGTATCAGAAGCTAATCGACCGCCCAACATACCTTAAATGGGACAGTTTCCATCCAAAACACATAAAAAACTCTATTGTCTACAGCCAAGCCATCAGAAAGACCTTTTTGAATCAGGGCTACCATCCAAGAACAATTCAAAACCAGATTACAAGAGCCACCAGAATATCAAGGAATCACCTGCTACATTACAAAGCTAAAGAAGACAATAACCGGGTACCTCTAGTAGTTACCTATAATCCAAATCTGGAGGTGATAAGGGGAGCTGCACAGAAATTACAACCTTTACTACAAAAAGATACCCACTTACAGTCCATTTTTTGAGACCCCCACTACTGTGTTTTAGGCAGCCCCCAAATCTAAGAAGCATCATTGTCAGAAGCTCCCTGTTCTCTCCAGCAGCTGCAGGATCCTTTCCTTGCAACCAGAAAAAATGTAAAACCTGTCCATTTATAATGACCACGGACAAGATAAAGATCCCCAATTCACATCAGGACTACAAGATACCAGGTACCTTCAGCTGCATCACATCTAATGTGGTGTACTTAATTATTTGTACTAAATGTCCAACTGGGGGTCTGTATGTTGGGGAGACAGGGCAGAAACTGAGAACAAGGATAAATTCTCACCGCCATACAATAAGAGAAAAAAGAATGGATCTATCTGTGGCCAAACATTTTTGTCTCCCCAATCATAACATTATGGACATGAAATTACTTGTATTGAAGGGTAACTTCAAATCTAAGAGAGACAGGAGAATTTGGGAGTATAAGTTTATGACAACCTTTGACACACTTAGTGCAAGAATGAATGTGTCGCATGGATTTATGTCTTTTTACATCAATTAAGGAATTTGCACTTCAGACCATGTGAAGTAATCGTAACAGAACCAGACCCCAATCAGAGGACAACAAAACATTGACTCCTAATCTAGGAACTTTTCAATATTTATGGACACAAATGTTTATCACTTATCACTCTCCCATAATGACAGTTCTGTGCTGTGTTGTGTATAAATATGTGATCCTTCAGAATTTGCTTTAGTCTGTGCCTGATGAAGAGACCTGAGTAGACTCGAAAGCTTGCAATTTGTCACCATATTTTCAGTTAGCCATTAAAAGGTATCAACCACTGAGGACTCTCAATTCTAAACATTTTTCTAGAGTGGTAATGGTAACCCACACCACTACTAGACACTAATGTGTTGTGAATTCTGTTGTCGGGCTCCCTCCTGTGGTCATGAATGGTACTTCGGCTGGTTCTGTCATTGGACTTCCTCTGGTGGGTGTTTCTGAGTTTCCTTCCCCAGGTGACGAGGTTAATTCGTTAGCTGGCTGCTCTATTTAACTCCACTTAGATCTTTGCTCCATGCCACCTGTCAATGTTCCAGTATTGGTCTAGTTCACTCCTGGATCGTTCTTGTGACCTGTCTTCCCAGCAGAAGCTAAGTTCCAGCTTGTATTTCTTTGGTTTGCTATTTTTCTGTCCAGCTTGCTATTTTTATTGTTGTCTTGCTTGCTGGAAGCTCTGGGACGCAGAGGGAGCGCCTCCACACCGTGAGTCGGTGCGGAGGGTCTTTTTGCACCCTCTGCGTGGTCTTTTTGTAGGTTTTTATGCTGACTGCAAAGTAACCTTTCCTATCCTCGGTCTGTTCAGTAAGTCGGGCCTCACTTTGCTAAATCTATTTCATCTCTGTGTTTGTATTTTCATCTTTACTCACAGTCATTATATGTGGGGGGCTGCCTTTTCCTTTGGGGAATTTCTCTGAGGCAAGGTAGGCTTTATTTTTCTATCTTCAGGGCTAGCTAGTTCCTTAGGCTGTGCCGAGTTGCATAGGGAGCGTTAGGCGCAATCCACGGCTATTTCTAGTGTGTTTGATAGGATTAGGAATTGCGGTCAGCAGAGTTCCCACGTCCCAGAGCTCGTCCTTTATTATCAGTAACTATCAGGTCATTCCGTGTGCTCTTAACCATCAGGCCCATTATTGTCCTGACCACCAGGTCATAACAGTACAGGTGGCCAAAAGTACTAATGCATCTCAATAGAGGGATAAGAGAAGTTCTGAGACCTTTTTTTTTTCTTTGCAGTGTGTTTTGTCTCTTTTTTCCCCTTTACCTCTGGGTGGTTCAGGACACTGGTGTAAAAATGGACATTCAAGGTCTGTCCTCTTGGATGGATAATCTCACTACAAGGGTACAAAACATTCAAGATTCTGTGGTTCAGAATCCGATGTCAGAGCCTAGGATTCCAATTCCTGATTTGTTTTTTGGTGATAGATCTAAGTTCTTGAATTTCAAAAATAATTGTAAATTGTTTCTTGCTTTGAAACCTCGCTCCTCAAGTGACCCTGTTCAACAAGTAAAGATCATTATTTCTTTGTTACGTGGTGACCCTCAAGACTGGGCATTTTCCCTTGCGCCAGGAGATCCGGCATTGCGTGATGCTGATGCATTTTTTCCTGGTGCTTGGATTGCTTTATGACAAACCTAATTCAGTGGATCAGGCAGAGAAAATCTTGCTGGCTCTGTGTCAGGGTCAGGATGAAGCGGAGATATATTGTCAGAAGTTTAGAAAGTGGTCTGTGCTCACTCAGTGGAATGAATGTGCCCTGGCAGCAATCTTCAGAAAGGGTCTCTCTAAAGCCCTTAAGGATGTCATGGTGGGATTTCTCATGCCTGCTGGTCTGAATGAGTCTATGTCCTTGGCCATTCAGATCGATCGACGCTTGCGTGAGCGTAAAGCTGTGCACCATTTGGCGGTACTATCTGAGCATGAGCCTGAGTCTATGCAATGTGATAGGACTTTGACCAGAGCTGAACGGCAAGAACACAGACGTCGGAATGGGCTATGTTTTTACTGTGGTGATTCCACTCATGCTATCTCCGATTGTCCTAAGCGCACTAAGCGGTTCACTAGGTCTGCCACCATTGGTACGGTACAGTCTAAATTTCTATTGCCTGTTACTCTGATTTGCTCTTTGTCATCCTATTCTGTTATGGCATTTGTGGATGCAGGCGCTGCCCTGAATTTGATGGACTTGGAGTATGCTAGGCGCTGTGGTTTTTTCTTGGAGCCCTTGCAGTATCCTATTCCATTGAGAGGAATTGATGCTACGCCTTTGGCCAAGAATAAGCCTCAGTACTGGACCCAATTGACCATGTGCATGGCTCCTGCACATCGGGAGGATATCCGCTTTCTGGTGTTGCATAATCTGCATGATGTGGTCGTTTTGGGGTTGCCATGGCTACAGGTTCATAATCCAGTATTGGACTGGAAATCTATGTCTGTGTCCAGCTGGGGTTGCCAGGGGGTACATGGTGATGTTCCATTTTTGTCTATTTCGTCTTCCACTCCTTCTGAAGTTCCAGAGTTTTTGTCGGATTATCGGGACTTATTTGATGAGCCCAAAGCCAGTGCCCTACCTCCTCATAGGGATTGCGATTGTGCAATTAATTTGATTCCTGGTAGTAAGTTTCCTAAGGGCCGATTGTTCAATTTATCTGTGCCAGAACACGCCGCTATGCGGAGTTATATAAAGGAATCCTTGGAGAAAGGCCATATTCGTCCGTCGTCATCACCGTTAGGAGCAGGGTTCTTTTTTGTTGCCAAGAAGGATGGTTCTTTGAGACCTTGTATTGATTACCGCCTTCTTAATAAAATTACAGTAAAATTTCAGTATCCTTTGCCGTTGCTGTCTGATTTGTTTGCTCGTATTAAAGGGGCTAGTTGGTTCACCAAGATAGATCTTCGAGGGGCGTATAATCTTGTGCGTATTAAACAAGGCGATGAATGGAAAACAGCATTTAATACGCCCGAGGGCCATTTTGAGTACCTGGTTATGCCATTCGGGCTTTCCAATGCTCCATCAGTATTTCAGTCCTTTATGCATAACATCTTCCGAGAGTACCTGGATAAATTCCTGATTGTGTATTTGGATGATATTTTGGTCTTTTCGGATGATTGGGAGTCTCATGTGAAGCAGGTCAGAATGGTGTTCCAGGTCCTTCGTGCGAATTCCTTGTTTGTGAAGGGGTCAAAGTGTCTCTTTGGAGTTCAGAAGGTTTCATTTTTGGGGTTCATTTTTTCCCCTTCTACTATCGAGATGGACCCTGTTAAAGTCCAGGCCATTTACGATTGGACTCAGCCGACATCTGTGAAGAGCCTGCAAAAGTTCCTGGGCTTTGCTAATTTTTATCGGCGCTTCATCGCTAATTTTTCTACTGTTGCTAAATTGTTGACTGATTTGACCAAGAAGGGTGCTGATGTGGTCAATTGGTCTTCTGCAGCTGTAGAGGCTTTTCAGGAGTTGAAGCGTCGTTTTTCTTCTGCCCCTGTGTTATGCCAGCCAGATGTTTCGCTCCCGTTTCAGGTTGAGGTTGATGCTTCTGAGATTGGAGCAGGGGCTGTTTTGTCGCAAAGAAGTTCTGATGGCTCGGTGATGAAGCCATGTGCTTTCTTTTCTAGAAAGTTTTCGCCTGCTGAGCGTAATTATGATGTTGGTAATCGTGAGTTGTTGGCCATGAAGTGGGCATTCGAGGAGTGGCGTCATTGGCTTGAACGAGCCAAGCATCGTGTGGTGGTCTTGACAGATCACAAGAATTTGACTTATCTTGAGTCTGCCAAACGATTGAATCTGAGACAGGCTCGATGGTCGTTGTTTTTCTCCCGTTTTGATTTTGTGGTTTCGTACCTTCCGGGCTCTAAGAATGTGAAGGCTGATGCCCTGTCAAGGAGTTTTGTGCCTGACTCTCCGGGTGTTCGCCGGCGGGTATTCTCAAAGAGGGGGTAATTTTGTCTGCCATCTCCCCTGATTTCAGGCTGATAGACCTGACCGTTGCCCAGCGGAGAAACTGTTTGTCCCTGATAGATGGAATCTCTGAGATTCATTGTTCAGTGTTGGCTGGGCATCCTGGAATCTTTGGTACCAGAGATTTGGTGGCTAGATCCTTTTGGTGGCCGTCTTTGTCGCAGGATGTGCGTTCTTTTGTGCAGTCCTGTGGCACTTGTGCTCGGGCTAAGCCCTGCTGTTCTCGTACCAGTGGGTTGCTTTTGCCCTTGCCGGTCCCGAAGAGGCCCTGGACGCATATTTCTATGGATTTTATTTCGGATCTCCCCGTCTCTCAAAAGATGTCGGTCATTTGGGTGGTTTGTGATCGCTTTTCTAAGATGGTCCATTTGGTACCTTTGTCTAAATTGCCTTCCTCCTCTGATTTGGTGCCATTATTTTTCCAGCATGTGGTTCGTTTACATGGTATCCCGGAGAACATTGTTTCTGACAGAGGTTCCCAGTTTGTTTCGAGGTTTTGGCGATCCTTTTGTGATAGGATGGGCATTGATTTGTGTTTTTCCTCAGCTTTCCATCCTCAGACAAATGGCCAAACCGAACGAACTAATCAAACTTTGGAAACATATCTGAGATGCTTTGTTTCTGCTGATCAGGATGATTGGGTGTCCTTTCTGCCGTTGGCTGAGTTCGTCCTTAATAATCGGGCCAGCTCGGCTACTTTGGTTTCGCTGTTTTTCTGCAATTCTGGTTTCCATCCTCGTTTCTCTTCAGGGCAGGTTGAGTCTTCGGACTGTCCTGGTGTAGATACTGTGGTGCATAGGTTGCAGCAGATTTGGACTCATGTGGTGGACAATTTGACATTGTCCCAGGAGAAGGCTCAACGTTTCGCTAACCGCCGGCGCTGTGTGGGTCCCCGACTTCGTGTTGGGGATTTGGTTTGGTTGTCGTCTCGTTATGTTCCTATGAAGGTTTCCTCTCCTAAGTTTAAGCCTCGTTTCATTGGTCCGTATAAGATTTCTGAGGTTATCAATCCTGTGTCATTTCGTTTGGCCCTTCCTGCTTCTTTTGCCATCCATAATGTGTTCCATAGGTCGTTATTGCGGAGATACGTGGCGCCTGTGGTTCCATCCGTTGATCCTCCTGCCCCGGTGTTGGTTGAGGGGGAGTTGGAGTATGTGGTGGAGAAGATTTTGGATTCTCGTGTTTCGCGTCGGAAACTCCAGTACCTGGTCAAGTGGAAGGGTTATGGTCAGGAAGATAATTCCTGGGTTTTTGCCTCTGATGTTCATGCTGCCGATCTGGTTCGTGCCTTTCATTTGGCTCATCCTGGTCGGCCTGGGGGCTCTGGTGAAGGTTCGGTGACCCCTCCTCAAGGGGGGGTACTGTTGTGAATTCTGTTGTCGGGCTCCCTCCTGTGGTCATGAATGGTACTTCGGCTGGTTCTGTCCATGGACTTCCTCTGGTGGGTGTTTCTGAGTTTCCTTCCCCAGGTGACGAGGTTAATTCGTTAGCTAGCTGCTCTATTTAACTCCACTTAGATCTTTGCTCCATGCCACCTGTCAATGTTCCAGTATTGGTCTAGTTCACTCCTGGATCGTTCTTGTTACCTGTCTTCCCAACAGAAGCTAAGTTCCAGCTTGTATTTCTTTGGTTTGCTATTTTTCTATCCAGCTTGCTATTTTTATTGTTGTCTTGCTTGCCGGAAGCTCTGGGACGCAGAGGGAGCGCCTCCGGACCGTGAGTTGGTGCGGAGGGTCTTTTTGCGCCCTCTGCGTGGTCTTTTTGTAGGTTTTTGTGCTGACCGCAAAGTAACCTTTCCTATCCTCGGTCTGTTCAGTAAGTCGGGCCTCACTTTGCTAAATCTATTTCATCTCTGTGTTTGTATTTTCATCTTTACTCACAGTCATTATATGTGGGGGGCTGCCTTTTCCTTTGGGGAATTTCTCTGAGGCAAGGTAGGCTTTATTTTTCTATCTTCAGGGCTAGCTAGTTCCTTAGGCTGTGCCGAGTTGCATAGGGAGCGTTAGGCGCAATCCACGGCTATTTCTAGTTTGTTTGATAGGATTAGGGATTGCGGTCAGCAGAGTTCCCACGTCCCAGAGCTCGTCCTTTATTATCAGTAACTATCAGGTCATTCCGTGTGCTCTTAACCACCAGGTCCATTATTGTCCTGACCACCAGGTCATAACACTAATGGTGAAAAATAGCAATGTGGAGGTAACCTCTACCATTCTTATTTATGCTTTGTTGATTAGAAAACTAACATTATTTTTACATCTCAAGACCATTTTTATGGACTGTGATCAATTTTTCAGTGCTTGTGAAACAGTAACACTTGTAACAGTTATCCACATCATTGTCAATAACAACTAGTGACATAGACGCAAAGGAGGTTTCCAGGCTTATGTTAATAATGACCTATTGTTAGGAAAGATGGCATCACTATCAATGTGGACTTTGTTTATGAAAGGCAATGGGATTTAGAAAGCTTAGAAACTATTGCTCTCTATTAGTAAAAATGGAGCACATTTCTTTATATGTAAGATGTTATATTCCATGGACAGGTTAAAATCTAATCCTGAAAACTGGAATTGCCATATTTTTCAGACTATAAGACGCACTTTATTTCCCAAAATATTTTTTCGGAAAATGGGCTTGCATCTTATAGTCTGGATGTACTTAGCAGGAGTGTGGCGGCAGCAGGAGTCGAACGATTCTGCCAGCCCTGGGCTGGGAAGAGGGGGTGTTCAGTGGTCCGACTCTGCAGGGCAAAGAACTGACTCCCATCCGATGACATTTTATGAAAGCACGAAGCCCCTGCACTTCGATTGTTCTAATGCGTTGTACTCCGGCCAATTGCTGAGATTGAGATCTCGGCAATGATATCTCAGAAAAAGAGATCCCAATGCTGAGATCTAATTCTGCGTATGCACCACTTCCGGTGGCCATTTTCCCGGAAGCCACCGCATTATTGCAATGGATGTGCAGGGGCTGCGGGCTTTCACAAAATGTCAGCAAAGTCCCCTCACCACCGAGCACCGCCGAACCTACCGCACCAGCCTGGGATGAGAGTCAGATCACCACCAAACACCTCCTGTGGCCCTGCTATACCAGCGCTCCCAATAACCTCCCCCCCCCCCCCGGTAAGCTGAATTCAGACTGAAAGATGGAACCCATTTGATGTATTAATTTCTTTTCTATATTTTCTTTCTGAAAATTTGAGATGCGTCTTATGGTCCGTTGCGTCTTATAATCCGAAAAATACGGTACTAATTGATTTACTTTCCTTCCTGTCCATGGTAACCTGTTATAATGGCAAAGGTCTCTCACGCTCTATGCTCTGCTCACCATGCCAACTATTCCTTTAAGTAAATGTTACCACTGTTCTGGCATTGTTACTATATGTCAGTTATATTATACTCATCTTGATATTTAATGCTAACACACATTTCATGCTTTGTTTTCTACTAAACCATGTGTCAGGCCCCTAAGATTTGTTAAAGTTTCCTAGTAGCAGAGCATAAAATTCTCACAGCTCTGGAAACTAGACTTTCTGCCAAACACTTGACCCAAACCAGACCACTTTAAAAAAAATCTGCAAATAGTGAACTGATATTAAATGTGACATAAACTCTTGTCTGCTGTGGAAAAACTGATAGTCTACACATGCCAACCTTCTTAAGTCAGGAAGCAGGCTAAATATTTGAATAAAACATGTCTCTAGGGTTTTTCTAAATTATTGTCACCTGCTTATCTTTTTATACTTCTTTTAAGAGTGGTTTTGACTAAAATATTGGTGAAATAACATGTTTCATAGTGGTTTTCTTTATGTTCATTGAAATAATGAGGAGTTAAATTTATAGTAATGAATCAGATGAATAGGGAATGCAAACAAATTGCACAGAGGTGAAACTTGATTAGATTTAAAAACCTAAGCCACAATTCAAAATTTGACAATTTGGTTGCATGTACAATCAAACTAAAAGATCAAATTTAGAGAGATAATGTCTAATGCTTCCATTGCAACATCAGATGCAATTATTATTATTATTATTATTATTATTTCAAAGTTACCTTGTTACTTCAAGAATAAGTTAACCCCTTCCCGACCCATGACGTCACGTAGGCGTCATGAAAGTCGGTGCCAATCCGACCCATGACGCCTATGTGGCGTCATGGAAAGATCACGTCCCTGCAGATCGGGTGAAAGGGTTAACTCCCATTTCACCCGATCTGCAGGGACAGGGGGAGTGGTAGTTTAGCCCAGGGGGGGTGGCTTCACCCCCTCGTGGCTACGATCGCTCTGATTGGCTGTTGAAAGTGAAACTGCCAATCAGAGCGATTTGTAATATTTCACCTATTATAACTGGTGAAATATTACAATCCAGCCATGGCCGATGCTGCAATATCATCGGCCATGGCTGGAAATATTAATGTGCCCCCACCCCACCGATCGCCCCCCCAACCCCCCGATCTGGCCGGTACACTGCTCTGGCTCCCCTCCGTCCAGTGCTCCGCTCCCCCCCGTGCTCTTGTCCGCTCCCCCCGTGCTCCAATCACCCCCCCTGTGCTCCAATCACCCCCCCTGCACTCCGATCCACCCCCCCAGTGCTCCGTTCCACCCCCCCGTGCTCCATTCCAGCCCCCCCGTGCTCCGTTCCACGCCCCCCGTGCTCCGTTCCACCCCTCCTGCGCTCCGATTCCCCCCGTGCTCCGATCCCCCCCCCGTGATCCCCCCCCACCCCATCATACTTACCGATCCAGCCGGGGTCCCGTCCGTCTTCTCCCTGGGCGCCGCCATCTTCCAAAATGGCGGGCGCATGCGCAGTGCGCCCGCCGAATCTGCCGGCCGGCAGATTCGTTCCAAAGTGCATTTTGATCACTGAGATAGATTATATCTCAATGATCAAAATAAAAAAAATAATAAATGACCCCCACCCTTTTTCACCCCCATAGGTAGGGACAATAAAAAAATAAAGAAATTTTTTTTTTCCACTAATGTTAGAATAGGGTTAGGGGTAGGGTTAGGGGTAGGGGTAGGGTTAGGGTTAGGGTTAGGGGTAGGGGTAGGGTTAGGGTTAGGGGTAGGGGTAGGGTTAGGGTTAGGGGTAGGGTTAGGGTTAGGGCTAGGGGTAGGGTTAGGGCTAGGGTTAGGGTTTCGGTATGTGCACACGTATTCTGGTCCTCTGCGGATTTATGGCAGATTTACCGCGTTTTTTTCTGCGCATTTCACTGCGGTTTTACAACTGCGATTTTCTATTGGAGCAGTTGTAAAACCCCTGCGGAATCCGCACAAAGAAGTGACATGCTGCGGAATGTAAACCGCTGCGTTTCCGTGCAGTTTTTCCGCAGCATGTGTACAGCGATTTTTGTTTCCCGTAGGTTTACATTGAACTGTAAACTCATGGGAAACTGTTGCGGATCCGCAGCGTTTTCCGCAGCGTGTGCACATACCTTTAGAATTAGGCTATGTGCACACGGTGCGGATTTGGCTGCGGATTGGCCACTGCGGATCCGCAGCAGTGTTCCATCAGGTTTACAGTACCATGTAAACATATGAAAAACCAAATCCGCTGTGCCCATGGTGCGGAAAATACCGCGCGGAAACGCTGCGTTGTATTTTCCGCAGCATGTCAATTCTTTGTGCGGATTCCGCAGCGTTTTACACCTGTTCCTCAATAGGAATCCGCAGGTGAAATCCGCACAAAAAACACTGGAAAGCCGCGGAAAATTCGCAGGTAAAACGCAGTGCCTTTTACCCGCGGATTTTTCAAAAATGGTGCGGAAATATCTCACACGAATCCGCAACGTGGGCACATAGCCTTAGGGTTAGGGTTGGAATTAGGGTTGTGGTTAGGGGTGTGATTAGGGTTATGGCTACAGTTGGGATTAGGGTTAGGGGTGTGTTGGGGTTAGTGTTGGAGTTAGAATTGAGGGGTTACCACTGTTTAGGCACATCAGGGGTCTCCAATAGTGTTGAGCGATACCTTCCGATATCGGAAAGTATCGGTATCGGATTGGATCGGCCGATATTCAAAAAATATCGGATATCGCCGATACCGATACCCGATCCCAATGCAAGTCAATAGGACCAAAATATCGGAATTAAAATAAACCCTTTCTTGCCTTGTAGGTTCATTCTACATGACGGAAAACAACTAAGAATAATGCCGGATGTATTTGGGGAGGTGGCGGAGACATTAAAGTCATAGAGGTTTATCCCAATCAAATAGAATAGCATGTTTTTTGTTTTTTTTTAAGACGTTCGGAGTGACAAAGATATTGACTATGTAAATTTTTTTTTTTATTTTGTCAGATATTGATGTTTCACTATTCCACGCCCTTCCCCTTCTTTTTTTTTTTTTCTTTTCCCACACTTTCATCTTCATCATCATCAGCATCTTTGACATCAACTTCTTCTTCACCTTATTCATCTTCTTCTTCATCCTTTACCTTTTTTTTTTTTTGATTACATTCTTCATATTCATTTTATTCAACTATTATTATTCTTCCTATTCTACATATTCTTTTTATTCCACTGTTATTATTCTTCCTATTCTACTTCTTCATCATATTCTCATTTGTGACAGGCATTCCCGTAGTTGTTATCTATAAAAGTTGGAAGATTACACCTTCCGTTCTGCCAGTCACAAAAGTTACATTTGTCCGCGTTCAGTTTGGCCTGCAGCATCAGGCTTTATCCAGGGGCACCACGAGGAGGAACGGACTCACCCCCATACACTGCTTAGTCTTCTTCTGCATATAATTTAGATAATATCTTTTGCTCTGATATTAAGTCTTATGCTTAATGTTCTTCTGCTCTTTGTTCTGCAGCCTCTTGTTCTTCTGCTTCTCGGTCTTCCATGTCGTCGTCTCCAGGGTCGTCGTCTCCAGTGTCGTCATCTCCGCCGTCGTCGTCTCAGCCGTCGTCGTCTCCGCCGTCGTCGTCTCCGCCGTCGTCGTCTCCGCCGTCGTCGTCATCGGGGTGGTCTTCCGGGTCGTCGTCATCGGGGTGGTCTTCCGGGTCGTCGACTTTAGGGTCTTCAACTTGGAAATGTAGCAGAAGATACAAGAAGGCTGAGAAAATGCCAAGAACCAGCTGATGGAACTGGAACTCGGATGGCTACCCGAAGGTTCAAGAGCCTATGGAACTACCGAGGACCAGCTGACGTTACTGGAACCCGGTTACTAAGCAGGAGGTACCCGTGCTAAAAAGCACTACCAAGGACCGCCTGACGTTGGCGGAACTCGGATACCCAGAAAGAGGCACCTAAGCCAAAGGCTCTGCCCGGAACCAGCTGACGGTACTGGAACCAGGATGGGGAGCAGAAGGTACAAGAGCAAAAGACACTGCCGAGAACCAGCTGACGGTACTGGAACCCGGATGGGTAGCCGAAGGTCCAAGAGCCAATGGAACTACCGAGGGCCAGCTGACGTTACTGGAACCCGGTTACTAAGCAGGAGGTACCCGTGCCTGAAAGCACTACCAAGGACCACCTGACGTTGGTGGAACTTGGATACCCAGAAGGAGGCACCTAAGCCAAAGGCTCTGCCCGGAACCAGCTGACGGTACTGGAACCAGGATGGGGAGCAGAAGGTACAAGAGCAAAAGACACTGCCGAGAACCAGCTGACGGTGCTGGAACCAGGTGGTGGACCTGAAGGCCCACAGGAGAGGAGAGAACAGCTAGGCCGCGAGGCAGCCGCAGTTACCGAACCCCAACAGTCCTACAGGGGGAGCTGGGCCTACTGGCACTACAGAACCAGCCTTGACTACCAGTTCACGCAGCCCACATAGGAAGCTCCTAAACTGGAGGCACCCTGGAGTTGGCTAACCCGACAGCACCACGACGGGGCAAGCATAGGCGTCTCAGTGAGCTTGACACAACCCGGAAACAGCTGATGGTGCTGAAACCAGGCTTGGCACGAGGGAGTACCTGTGTCAAAAACACTGCCGAGAACCAGCTGGCGGTGCTGGAACCCAGATGCGTTGCCCCAGTGTGCAAGAGCCAATGGCACGACCGAGGACCAGCTGACGGTGCTGGAACCCGGTTACTAAGCTGTAGGTGCCCGCGCTTAAAAGCACTACCAAGGACCGCCTGACGTTGGCGGAACTCGGATACCCAGGAGGAGGCACCTAAGCCAAAGGCTCGGCCTGGAACCAGCTGACGGTGCTGGAACCAGGAGGTGGACCCGAAGGCCCACAGGAGAGGAGAGAACAGCTAGGCCGCGAGGCAGCCGCAGTTACCGAACCCAACAGTCCTACAGGGGGAGCTGGGCCTACTGGCACTACAGAACCAGCCTTGACTACCAGTTCACGCAGCCCACATAGGAAGCTCCTAAACTGGAGGCACCCTGGAGTTGGCTAACCCGACCGCACCACGACGGGGCAAGCATAGGCGTCTCACTGAGCTTGACACAACCCGGAAACAGCTGACGGTGCTGAAACCAGGCTTGGCACGAGGGAGTACCTGTGTCAAAAACACTGCCGAGAACCAGCTGGCGGTGCTGGAACCCAGATGCGTTGCCCCAGTGTGCAAGAGCCAATGGCACGACCGAGGACCAGCTGACGGTGCTGGAACCCGGTTACTAAGCTGTAGGTGCCCGCGCTTAAAAGCACTACCAAGGACCGCCTGACGTTGGCGGAACTCGGATACCCAGGAGGAGGCACCTAAGCCAAAGGCTCGGCCTGGAACCAGCTGACGGTGCTGGAACCAGGAGGTGGACCCGAAGGCCCACAGGAGAGGAGAGAACAGCTAGGCCACGAGGCAGCCGCAGTTACCGAACCCAACAGTCCTACAGGGGGAGCTGGGCCTACTGGCACTACAGAACCAGCCTTGACTACCAGTTCACGCAGCCCACATAGGAAGCTCCTAAACTGGAGGCACCCTGGAGTTGGCTAACCCGACCGCACCACGACGGGGCAAGCATAGGCGTCTCAGTGAACTTGACACAACCCGGAAACAGCTGACGGTGCTGAAACCAGGCTTGGCACGAGGGAGTACCTGTGACAAGAACACTGCCGAGAACCAGCTGGCGGTGCTGGAACCCAGATGCGTTGCCCCAGTGTGCAAGAGCCAATGGCACGACCGAGGACCAGCTGGCGGTGCTGGAACACGGTTACTAAGCTGTAGGTGCCCGCGCTTAAAAGCACTACCAAGGACCGCCTGACGTTGGCGGAACTCGGATACCCAGGAGGAGGCACCTAAGCCAAAGGCTCGGCCTGGAACCAGCTGACGGTGCTGGAACCAGGTGGTGGACCCGAAGGCCCACAGGAGAGGAGAGAACAGCTAGGCCGCGAGGCAGCCGCAGTTACCGAACCCCAACAGTCCTACAGGGGGAGCTGGGCCTACTGGCACTACAGAACCAGCCTTGACTACCAGTTCACGCAGCCCACATAGGAAGCTCCTAAACTGGAGGCACCCTGGAGTTGGCTAACCCGACCGCACCACGACTGGGCAAGCATAGGCGTCTCAGTGAGCTTGACACAACCCGGAAACAGCTGACGGTGCTGAAACCAGGCTTGGCACGAGGGAGTACCTGTGTCAAGAACACTGCCGAGAACCAGCTGGCGGTGCTGGAACCCAGATGCGTTGCCCCAGTGTGCAAGAGCCAATGGCACGACCGAGGACCAGCTGGCGGTGCTGGAACCCGGTTACTAAGCTGTAGGTGCCCGCGCTTAAAAGCACTACCAAGGACCGCCTGACGTTGGCGGAACTCGGATACCCAGGAGGAGGCACCTAAGCCAAAGGCTCGGCCTGGAACCAGCTGACGGTGCTGGAACCAGGTGGTGGACCCGAAGGCCCACAGGAGAGGAGAGAACAGCTAGGCCGCGAGGCAGCCGCAGTTACCGAACCCCAACAGTCCTACAGGGGGAGCTGGGCCTACTGGCACTACAGAACCAGCCTTGACTACCAGTTCACGCAGCCCACATAGGAAGCTCCTAAACTGGAGGCACCCTGGAGTTGGCTAACCCGACCGCACCACGACGGGGCAAGCATAGGCGTCTCAGTGAGCTTGACACAACCCGGAAACAGCTGACGGTGCTGAAACCAGGCTTGGCACGAGGGAGTACCTGTGTCAAGAACACTGCCGAGAACCAGCTGGCGGTGCTGGAACCCAGATGCGTTGCCCCAGTGTGCAAGAGCCAATGGCACGACCGAGGACCAGCTGACGGTGCTGGAACCCGGTTACTAAGCTGTAGGTGCCCGTGCTTAAAAGCACTACCAAGGACCGCCTGACGTTGGCGGAACTCGGATACCCAGGAGGAGGCACCTAAGCCAAAGGCTCGGCCTGGAACCAGCTGACGGTGCTGGAACCAGGTGGTGGACCTGAAGGCCCACAGGAGAGGAGAGAACAGCTAGGCCGCGAGGCAGCCGCAGTTACCGAACCCCAACAGTCCTACAGGGGGAGCTGGGCCTACTGGCACTACAGAACCAGCCTTGACTACCAGTTCACGCAGCCCACATAGGAAGCTCCTAAATTGGAGGCACCCTGGAGTTGGCTAACCCGACCGCACCACGACGGGGCAAGCATAGGCGTCTCAGTGAGCTTGACACAACCCGGAAACAGCTGACGGTGCTGAAACCAGGCTTGGCACGAGGGAGTACCTGTGTCAAGAACACTGCCGAGAACCAGCTGGCGGTGCTGGAACCCAGATGCGTTGCCCCAGTGTGCAAGAGCCAATGGCACGACCGAGGACCAGCTGGCGGTGCTGGAACCCGGTTACTAAGCTGTAGGTGCCCGCGCTTAAAAGCACTACCAAGGACCGCCTGACGTTGGCGGAACTCGGATACCCAGGAGGAGGCACCTAAGCCAAAGGCTCGGCCTGGAACCAGCTGACGGTGCTGGAACCAGGTGGTTGACCCGAAGGCCCACAGGAGAGGAGAGAACAGCTAGGCCGCGAGGCAGCCGCAGTTACCGAACCCCAACAGTCCTACAGGGGGAGCTGGGCCTACTGGCACTACAGAACCAGCCTTGACTACCAGTTCACGCAGCCCACATAGGAAGCTCCTAAACTGGAGGCACCCTGGAGTTGGCTATCCCGACCGCACCACGACGGGGCAAGCATAGGCGTCTCAGTGAGCTTGACACAACCCGGAAACAGCTGACGGTGCTGAAACCAGGCTTGGCACGAGGGAGTACCTGTGTCAAGAACACTGCCGAGAACCAGCTGGCGGTGCTGGAACCCAGATGCGTTGCCCCAGTGTGCAAGAGCCAATGGCACGACCGAGGACCAGCTGACGGTGCTGGAACCCGGTTACTAAGCTGTAGGTGCCCGCGCTTAAAAGCACTACCAAGGACCGCCTGATGTTGGCGGAACTCGGATACCCAGGAGGAGGCACCTAAGCCAAAGGCTCGGCCTGGAACCAGCTGACGGTGCTGGAACCAGGTGGTGGACCCGAAGGCCCACAGGAGAGGAGAGAACAGCTAGGCCGCGAGGCAGCCGCAGTTACCGAACCCAACAGTCCTACAGGGGGAGCTGGGCCTACTGGCACTACAGAACCAGCCTTGACTACCAGTTCACGCAGCCCACATAGGAAGCTCCTAAACTGGAGGCACCCTGGAGTTGGCTAACCCGACCGCACCACGACGGGGCAAGCATAGGCGTCTCAGTGAACTTGACACAACCCGGAAACAGCTGACGGTGCTGAAACCAGGCTTGGCACGAGGGAGTACCTGTGACAAGAACACTGCCGAGAACCAGCTGGCGGTGCTGGAACCCAGATGCGTTGCCCCAGTGTGCAAGAGCCAATGGCACGACCGAGGACCAGCTGGCGGTGCTGGAACACGGTTACTAAGCTGTAGGTGCCCGCGCTTAAAAGCACTACCAAGGACCGCCTGACGTTGGCGGAACTCGGATACCCAGGAGGAGGCACCTAAGCCAAAGGCTCGGCCTGGAACCAGCTGACGGTGCTGGAACCAGGTGGTGGACCCGAAGGCCCACAGGAGAGGAGAGAACAGCTAGGCCGCGAGGCAGCCGCAGTTACCGAACCCCAACAGTCCTACAGGGGGAGCTGGGCCTACTGGCACTACAGAACCAGCCTTGACTACCAGTTCACGCAGCCCACATAGGAAGCTCCTAAACTGGAGGCACCCTGGAGTTGGCTAACCCGACCGCACCACGACGGGGCAAGCATAGGCGTCTCAGTGAGCTTGACACAACCCGGAAACAGCTGACGGTGCTGAAACCAGGCTTGGCACGAGGGAGTACCTGTGTCAAGAACACTGCCGAGAACCAGCTGGCGGTGCTGGAACCCAGATGCGTTGCCCCAGTGTGCAAGAGCCAATGGCACGACCGAGGACCAGCTGGCGGTGCTGGAACCCGGTTACTAAGCTGTAGGTGCCCGCGCTTAAAAGCACTACCAAGGACCGCCTGACGTTGGCGGAACTCGGATACCCAGGAGGAGGCACCTAAGCCAAAGGCTCGGCCTGGAACCAGCTGACGGTGCTGGAACCAGGTGGTGGACCCGAAGGCCCACAGGAGAGGAGAGAACAGCTAGGCCGCGAGGCAGCCGCAGTTACTGAACCCCAACAGTCCTACAGGGGGAGCTGGGCCTACTGGCACTACAGAACCAGCCTTGACTACCAGTTCACGCAGCCCACATAGGAAGCTCCTAAACTGGAGGCACCCTGGAGTTGGCTAACCCAACCGCACCACGACGGGGCAAGCATAGGCGTCTCAGTGAGCTTGACACAACCCGGAAACAGCTGACGGTGCTGAAACCAGGCTTGGCACGAGGGAGTACCTGTGTCAAGAACACTGCCGAGAACCAGCTGGCGGTGCTGGAACCCAGATGCGTTGCCCCAGTGTGCAAGAGCCAATGGCACGACCGAGGACCAGCTGGCGGTGCTGGAACCCGGTTACTAAGCTGTAGGTTCCCGTGCTTAAAAGCACTACCAAGGACCGCCTGACGTTGGCGGAACTCGGATACCCAGGAGGAGGCACCTAAGCCAAAGGCTCGGCCTGGAACCAGCTGACGGTGCTGGAACCAGGTGGTGGACCCGAAGGCCCACAGGAGAGGAGAGAACAGCTAGGCCGCGAGGCAGCCGCAGTTACCGAACCCCAACAGTCCTACAGGGGGAGCTGGGCCTACTGGCACTACAGAACCAGCCTTGACTACCAGTTCACGCAGCCCACATAGGAAGCTCCTAAATTGGAGGCACCCTGGAGTTGGCTAACCCGACCGCACCACGACGGGGCAAGCATAGGCGTCTCAGTGAGCTTGACACAACCCGGAAACAGCTGACGGTGCTGAAACCAGGCTTGGCACGAGGGAGTACCTGTGTCAAGAACACTGCCGAGAACCAGCTGGCGGTGCTGGAACCCAGATGCGTTGCCCCAGTGTGCAAGAGCCAATGGCACGACCGAGGACCAGCTGGCGGTGCTGGAACCCGGTTACTAAGCTGTAGGTGCCCGCGCTTAAAAGCACTACCAAGGACCGCCTGACGTTGGCGGAACTCGGATACCCAGGAGGAGGCACCTAAGCCAAAGGCTCGGCCTGGAACCAGCTGACGGTGCTGGAACCAGGTGGTTGACCCGAAGGCCCACAGGAGAGGAGAGAACAGCTAGGCCGCGAGGCAGCCGCAGTTACCGAACCCCAACAGTCCTACAGGGGGAGCTGGGCCTACTGGCACTACAGAACCAGCCTTGACTACCAGTTCACGCAGCCCACATAGGAAGCTCCTAAACTGGAGGCACCCTGGAGTTGGCTATCCCGACCGCACCACGACGGGGCAAGCATAGGCGTCTCAGTGAGCTTGACACAACCCGGAAACAGCTGACGGTGCTGAAACCAGGCTTGGCACGAGGGAGTACCTGTGTCAAGAACACTGCCGAGAACCAGCTGGCGGTGCTGGAACCCAGATGCGTTGCCCCAGTGTGCAAGAGCCAATGGCACGACCGAGGACCAGCTGACGGTGCTGGAACCCGGTTACTAAGCTGTAGGTGCCCGCGCTTAAAAGCACTACCAAGGACCGCCTGATGTTGGCGGAACTCGGATACCCAGGAGGAGGCACCTAAGCCAAAGGCTCGGCCTGGAACCAGCTGACGGTGCTGGAACCAGGTGGTGGACCCGAAGGCCCACAGGAGAGGAGAGAACAGCTAGGCCGCGAGGCAGCCGCAGTTACCGAACCCAACAGTCCTACAGGGGGAGCTGGGCCTACTGGCACTACAGAACCAGCCTTGACTACCAGTTCACGCAGCCCACATAGGAAGCTCCTAAACTGGAGGCACCCTGGAGTTGGCTAACCCGACCGCACCACGACGGGGCAAGCATAGGCGTCTCAGTGAACTTGACACAACCCGGAAACAGCTGACGGTGCTGAAACCAGGCTTGGCACGAGGGAGTACCTGTGACAAGAACACTGCCGAGAACCAGCTGGCGGTGCTGGAACCCAGATGCGTTGCCCCAGTGTGCAAGAGCCAATGGCACGACCGAGGACCAGCTGGCGGTGCTGGAACACGGTTACTAAGCTGTAGGTGCCCGCGCTTAAAAGCACTACCAAGGACCGCCTGACGTTGGCGGAACTCGGATACCCAGGAGGAGGCACCTAAGCCAAAGGCTCGGCCTGGAACCAGCTGACGGTGCTGGAACCAGGTGGTGGACCCGAAGGCCCACAGGAGAGGAGAGAACAGCTAGGCCGCGAGGCAGCCGCAGTTACCGAACCCCAACAGTCCTACAGGGGGAGCTGGGCCTACTGGCACTACAGAACCAGCCTTGACTACCAGTTCACGCAGCCCACATAGGAAGCTCCTAAACTGGAGGCACCCTGGAGTTGGCTAACCCGACCGCACCACGACGGGGCAAGCATAGGCGTCTCAGTGAGCTTGACACAACCCGGAAACAGCTGACGGTGCTGAAACCAGGCTTGGCACGAGGGAGTACCTGTGTCAAGAACACTGCCGAGAACCAGCTGGCGGTGCTGGAACCCAGATGCGTTGCCCCAGTGTGCAAGAGCCAATGGCACGACCGAGGACCAGCTGGCGGTGCTGGAACCCGGTTACTAAGCTGTAGGTGCCCGCGCTTAAAAGCACTACCAAGGACCGCCTGACGTTGGCGGAACTCGGATACCCAGGAGGAGGCACCTAAGCCAAAGGCTCGGCCTGGAACCAGCTGACGGTGCTGGAACCAGGTGGTGGACCCGAAGGCCCACAGGAGAGGAGAGAACAGCTAGGCCGCGAGGCAGCCGCAGTTACTGAACCCCAACAGTCCTACAGGGGGAGCTGGGCCTACTGGCACTACAGAACCAGCCTTGACTACCAGTTCACGCAGCCCACATAGGAAGCTCCTAAACTGGAGGCACCCTGGAGTTGGCTAACCCAACCGCACCACGACGGGGCAAGCATAGGCGTCTCAGTGAGCTTGACACAACCCGGAAACAGCTGACGGTGCTGAAACCAGGCTTGGCACGAGGGAGTACCTGTGTCAAGAACACTGCCGAGAACCAGCTGGCGGTGCTGGAACCCAGATGCGTTGCCCCAGTGTGCAAGAGCCAATGGCACGACCGAGGACCAGCTGGCGGTGCTGGAACCCGGTTACTAAGCTGTAGGTTCCCGTGCTTAAAAGCACTACCAAGGACCGCCTGACGTTGGCGGAACTCGGATACCCAGGAGGAGGCACCTAAGCCAAAGGCTCGGCCTGGAACCAGCTGACGGTGCTGGAACCAGGTGGTGGACCCGAAGGCCCACAGGAGAGGAGAGAACAGCTAGGCCGCGAGGCAGCCGCAGTTACCGAACCCCAACAGTCCTACAGGGGGAGCTGGGCCTACTGGCACTACAGAACCAGCCTTGACTACCAGTTCACGCAGCCCACATAGGAAGCTCCTAAATTGGAGGCACCCTGGAGTTGGCTAACCCGACCGCACCACGACGGGGCAAGCATAGGCGTCTCAGTGAGCTTGACACAACCCGGAAACAGCTGACGGTGCTGAAACCAGGCTTGGCACGAGGGAGTACCTGTGTCAAGAACACTGCCGAGAACCAGCTGGCGGTGCTGGAACCCAGATGCGTTGCCCCAGTGTGCAAGAGCCAATGGCACGACCGAGGACCAGCTGGCGGTGCTGGAACCCGGTTACTAAGCTGTAGGTGCCCGCGCTTAAAAGCACTACCAAGGACCGCCTGACGTTGGCGGAACTCGGATACCCAGGAGGAGGCACCTAAGCCAAAGGCTCGGCCTGGAACCAGCTGACGGTGCTGGAACCAGGTGGTGGACCCGAAGGCCCACAGGAGAGGAGAGAACAGCTAGGCCGCGAGGCAGCCGCAGTTACCGAACCCCAACAGTCCTACAGGGGGAGCTGGGCCTACTGGCACTACAGAACCAGCCTTGACTACCAGTTCACGCAGCCCACATAGGAAGCTCCTAAACTGGAGGCACCCTGGAGTTGGCTATCCCGACCGCACCACGACGGGGCAAGCATAGGCGTCTCAGTGAGCTTGACACAACCCGGAAACAGCTGACGGTGCTGAAACCAGGCTTGGCACGAGGGAGTACCTGTGTCAAGAACACTGCCGAGAACCAGCTGGCGGTGCTGGAACCCAGATGCGTTGCCCCAGTGTGCAAGAGCCAATGGCACGACCGAGGACCAGCTGGCGGTGCTGGAACCCGGTTACTAAGCTGTAGGTGCCCGCGCTTAAAAGCACTACCAAGGACCGCCTGACGTTGGCGGAACTCGGATACCCAGGAGGAGGCACCTAAGCCAAAGGCTCGGCCTGGAACCAGCTGACAGTGCTGGAACCAGGTGGTGGACCCGAAGACCCACAGGAGAGGAGAGAACAGCTAGGCCGCGAGGCAGCCGCAGTTACCGAACCCCAACAGTCCTACAGGGGGAGCTGGGCCTACTGGCACTACAGAACCAGCCTTGACTACCAGTTCACGCAGCCCACATAGGAAGCTCCTAAACTGGAGGCACCCTGGAGTTGGCTAACCCGACCGCACCACGACGGGGCAAGCATAGGCGTCTCAGTGAGCTTGACACAACCCGGAAACAGCTGACGGTGCTGAAACCAGGCTTGGCACGAGGGAGTACCTGTGTCAAGAACACTGCCGAGAACCAGCTGGCGGTGCTGGAACCCAGATGCGTTGCCCCAGTGTGCAAGAGCCAATGGCACGACCGAGGACCAGCTGGCGGTGCTGGAACCCGGTTACTAAGCTGTAGGTGCCCGCGCTTAAAAGCACTACCAAGGACCGCCTGACGTTGGCGGAACTCGGATACCCAGGAGGAGGCACCTAAGCCAAAGGCTCGGCCTGGAACCAGCTGACGGTGCTGGAACCAGGTGGTGGACCCGAAGGCCCACAGGAGAGGAGAGAACAGCTAGGCCGCGAGGCAGCCGCAGTTACCGAACCCCAACAGTCCTACAGGGGGAGCTGGGCCTACTGGCACTACAGAACCAGCCTTGACTACCAGTTCAGGCAGCCCACATAGGAAGCTCCTAAACTGGAGGCACCCTGGAGTTGGCTAACCCGACCGCACCACGACGGGGCAAGCATAGGCGTCTCAGTGAGCTTGACACAACCCGGAAACAGCTGACGGTGCTGAAACCAGGTTTGGCACGAGGGAGTACCTGTGACAAAAACACTGCCGAGAACCAGCTGGCGGTGCTGGAACCCAGATGCGTTGCCTATTAAAGATTGTCTTCCTAGAGCCCCAACTAGCGGTGCTGGAGCAAAGGGTAAGCAGGGGGAGCAGAGTGTAGGCCGAAGCCTGCACTGGAGGCAGCTTTGTGTCAGCGTTGCGTTTGCAGGACACTTTGCCGGCTACACAGTGTGGGAACAGCTGGCGTTGCTGAACCCCACTAACACAATGGCGGGTGTTTTTCTCTGTGCAGCTAGCACTTGCGGGCAAAAACTAGCGATGTTAGAGCCCGTGGTGAAGCAGGAGGAGGAGGAGAGGAGCAGAGTGTAGGCCGAAGCCTAGTTGAACCAATTTCAAAGGAAACCTTTAACCCCCCCCCTCAGGTGTTACAAAGTACAAGAGACACACCTTGTGCAGTATTAATGCTGCACAAGTGAAAGGTTGCTCTATTAATTTGTCTACTTGCACACGCTGAATGAAAGACGTACACAATTTTGCCCATTCTACAGTCAAACTGTAGTGGATGCGTGACTTGGCTTTTTAAGGAGACGCAGCACAGGTGTCCCAAATAACGCCTTGGTGCTTGGCGCAGCTTCCTGAGCGTTGTTATTTGCTGTACAGGAGTCAGCACTCTTGTGTTATCCCTTGCCAATGCCCTGTTAGAGCTGCCCGTCTTATGACCTCATTTCATGTTGGCCAGTGCGGTTAACGATGGCCATGAATCCCAGACCCACAGTGCCTTTTCCTAAAGTCACACTGCGGTGCTGGGATTCGTGGCCTTGTGCAGTAAATATGTTCGCCGCTCACACATGTCCTTACACCTGCTTCAGACTGGGCGGCCTCAGCTGATCCCTTATCGCATGCCGCGGCCATGAGGCCGCACAGTCAGAAGAAGGCGGAAGGAGGGGAGTGAAGACAGGGGAACATATGCACTGCTCGTGCCCATCAATCACACCCTCGCAGTCAAAATATATGAGACAACGAGGGGCGTTGTGTCGGGCAGGGCGGACGCAAAGGCACAGCCAGCCAACCAATGATGTCAGAAGACGGGCAGCGCTAACAATGGGGGTGCTGCGTGTCATTAGAAAGGAAAGTCACACCTCAGGGACAGTGGAATGGTCTCTAATGAGACACATTTTGTACGTGTTGAGTTCCACGTGGGCAAGGAGAAAAAAGTCAGCCACCTTGTACAAATGCAGCAGTACTGCTGTACAAGGTGGCTGTTATACATAGAAACACCTGGGGGTGGGGGGCAGGCTCCCTTCAATTTCAGTTCATGTGCCTGCGTGGCGTTTGCAGGACACGTTGCCGGCTACACAGCAGGGGAACAGCTGGCGGTGCTGAACCCCACTAACACATTGGCTGGTGTTTTTCTCTGTGCAGCTAGCACTTCCGGGCAGAAACTGGAGGTGTTTGAGCCCAGGGTCAGCAGGAGGAGGAGAGGAGCAGAGTGTAGGCCGAAGCCTGCACTGGTGGCAGCTTTTGTTCAGTTGCGCCAGCGTGGCTTGTGCTGGACACGATGCCGACTACACAGCAGGGGAACAGCTGGCGGTGCTGAACCCCACTAACACATTGACTGGTGTTTTTCTCTGTGCAGCTAGCAGTTCCGGGCAAAAACTAGCGGTGTTTGAGCCCAGGGTCAGCAGGAGGAGGAGAGGAGCAGAGTGTAGGCCGAAGCCTGCACTGGTGGCAGCTTTTGGTCGGTTGTGCCAGCGTGGCTTGTGCTGGACACGATGCCGGCTACACAGCAGGGGAACAGCTGGCGGTGCTGAACCCCACTAACACATTGGCTGGTGTTTTTCTCTGTGCAGCTAGCACTTCCAGGCTACAACTGGCGGTGTTATAGCCCAGGGTCAGCAGGAGGAGGAGAGGAGCAGAGTGTAGGCCGAAGCCTAGTTGAACCAATTTCAAAGGTAACCTTTAACCCCCCCTCAGGTGTTGCAAGGTACAAGAGCCACACCTTGAACTGCATTAATGATGCACAAGTCAAAGGTTGCTCTCTTAATTTTGCTCCTTGCACACGCTGAATAAAACACGTACACTATTTAGCCCATTATACTGTCAAACAGTAGTGGAGGCGTGACTTGTCTTTTTAAGGAGACGCAGCACAGGTGTACAAATTTACACCTAGGTGCTGGGTGCAGATTCCTTACCGTTGTTATTTGCAGTACAGGAAACTGCGCTCTTGTGTTATCCCTTGGCAATACCCTGTTAGTGCAGGCCGTCTCATGACCTCATTTCATGTTGGCCGGTGCGGTTAACGATGGCCATAAATCCCAGACCCACAGTGCCTTTTCCTAAAGTCACACTGCGGTGCTGGTATTCGTGGCCTTGTGCAGTAAATATGTTCGCCGCTCACACATGTCCTTACACCTGCTTCAGACTGGGCGGCCTCAGCTGATCCCTTATCGCATGCCGCGGCCATGAGGCCGCACAGTCAGAAGAAGGCGGAAGGAGGGGAGTGAAGACAGGGGAACATATGCACTGCTCGTGCCCATCAATCACACCCTCGCAGTCAAAATATATGAGACAACGAGGGGCGTTGTGTCGGGCAGGGCGGACGCACAGGCACAGCCAGCCAACCAATGATGTCAGAAGACGGGCAGCGCTAACAATGGGGGTGCTGCGTGTCATTAGCAAGGAAAGTCACACCACAGGGACAGTGGAATGGTCTCTAATGAGACACATTTTGTACGTGTTGAGTTCCACGTGGGCAAGGAGAAAAAAGTCAGCCACCTTGTACAAATGCAGCAGTACTGCTGTACAAGGTGGCTGTTATACATAGAAACACCTGGGGGTGGGGGGCAGGCTCCCTTCAATTTCAGTTCATGTGCCTGTGTGGCGTTTGCAGGACACGTTGCCGGCTACACAGCAGGGGAACAGCTGGCGGTGCTGAACCCCACTAACACATTGGCTGGTGTTTTTCTCTGTGCAACTAGCAGTTCCGTGCAAAAACTAGCGGTGTTTGAGCCCAGGGTCAGCAGGAGGAGGAGAGGAGCAGAGTGTAGGCCGAAGCCTGCACTGGTGGCAGCTTTTGGTCGGTTGTGCCAGCGTGGCTTGTGCTGGACACGATGCCGGCTACACAGCAGGGGAACAGCTGGCGGTGCTGAACCCCACTAACACATTGGCTGGTGTTTTTCTCTGTGCAGCTAGCACTTCCGGGCAGAAACTGGAGGTGTTTGAGCCCAGGGTCAGCAGGAGGAGGAGAGGAGCAGAGTGTAGGCCGAAGCCTGCACTGGTGGCAGCTTTTGGTCAGTTGTGCCAGCGTGGCTTGTGCTGGACACGATGCCGGCTACACAGCGGGGGAACAGCTGGCGGTGCTGAACCCCACTAACACATTGACTGGTGATTTTCTCTGTGCAGCTAGCAGTTCCGGGCAAAAACTAGCGGTGTTTGAGCCCAGGGTCAGCAGGAGAGGAGCAGAGTGTAGGCCGAAGCCTAGTTGAACCAATTTCAAAGGTTACCTTTAACCCCCCCTCAGGTGTTGCAAGGTACAAGAGTCACACCTTGTGCAGCATTAATGCTGTACAAGTAAAAGGTTGCTCTATTTAATTTGCTCCGTGCACACGCTGAATAAAACACGTACACTATTTAGCCCACTATACTGTCAAACAGTAGTGGAGGCGTGACTTGTCTTTTTAAGGAGATGCAGCACAGGTGTCAAAATTTACACCTAGCTGCTGGGCGCAGATTCCTGAGCGTTGTTATTTGCTGTACAGGAGTCTGCGCTATTGTGATCCCTTGGCCATGCGCTGTGACTGAGCGCTTCCTGTTTTCTGACCTCATTTCATGTCGGCCGTTGCGGTTAGCGATGGACATGAATCCCAGACCCACAGTGTGTTTTCAAAAAATCACACTGCGTGGCTGGGATTCGTGGCCTTGTGCAGTAAATAGGTTTGCCGCTCACACATGTCCTTACACCTGCTTCAGACTGGGCGGCCTCATCTGATCCCTTATCGCCTGCCGCGGCCATGAGGACACCCAGTCTGAAGAAGGCGGAAGGAGATGAGTGAACACAGGCAAACATATGCACTGCACATGCCCATCAATCACACCCTCGCTGTCCAAAAAAATAAGACACCGAGGGGCGTTGTTTCGAGCAGGGCAGACGCACAGGCGCAGCCAGCTAACCAATGATGTCAAAAGACGGGCAGCGCTAACAAGGGTGGTGCTGCGTATCATTAGAAAGGAAAGTCACACCTCAGGGACAGTGGAATGGTCTCAATGAGACACATTTTGTACGTGTTGAGTTCCACGTGGGCAAGGAGAAAAAGTCAGCCACCTTGTACAAATGCAGCAGTACTGCTGTACAAGGTGGCTGTTATACATAGAAACACCTGGGGGTGGGGGGCAGGCTCCCTTCAATTTCAGTTCATGTGCCTGCGTGGCGTTTGCAGGTCACGTTGCAAGCTACACAGCAGGGGAACAGCTGGCGTTGCTGAACCCCACTGACACATTGACTGGTGTTTTTCTCTGTGCAGCTCGCATGTCCGGGCAAAAACTGGCGGTGTTAGAGCCCAGGGTCAGCAGGAGGAGGAGAGGAGCAGAGTGTAGGCCGAAGCCTGCACTGGTGGCAGCTTTTGGTTGGTTGTGCCAGCGTGGCTTGTGCTGGACACGATGCAAGCTACACAGCAGGGGAACAGCTGGCGGTGCTGAACCCCACTAACACATTGGCTGGTGTTTTTCTCTGTGCAGCTAGCACTTCCGGGCAGAAACTGGAGGTGTTTGAGCCCAGGGTCAGCAGGAGGAGGAGAGGAGCAGAGTGTAGGCCGAAGCCTGCACTGGTGGCAGCTTTTGGTCGGTTGTGCCAGCGTGGCTTGTGCTGGACACGATGCAAGCTACACAGCAGGGGAACAGCTGGCGTTGCTGAACCCCACTGACACAATGGTGGGTGTTTTTCTCTGTGCAGCTAGCATGTCCAGGCAGAAACTGGCGGTGTTTGAACCCAGGGTCAGCAGGAGGAGGAGAGGAGCAGAGTGTAGGCCGAAGCCTGCACTGGTGGCAGCTTTTGGTCAGTTGTGCCAGCGTGGCTTGTGCTGGACACGATGCCGACTACACAGCAGGGGAACAGCTGGTGGTGCTGAACCCCACTAACACATTGACTGGTGTTTTTCTCTGTGCAGCTAGCAGTTCGGGGCAAAAACTAGTGGTGTTTGAGCCCAGGGTCAGCAGGAGAGGAGCAGAGTGTAGGCCGAAGCCTAGTTGAACCAATTTCAAAGGTTACCTTTAACCCCCCCTCAGGTGTTGCAAGGTACAAGAGCCACACCTTGTGCAGCATTAATGCTGCACAAGTAAAAGGTTGCTCTATTTAATTTGCTCCTTGCACACGCTGAATAAAACACGTACACTATTTAGCCCACTATACTGTCAAACAGTAGTGGAGGCGTGACTTGTCTTTTTAAGGAGATGCAGCACAGGTGTCAAAATTTACACCTAGCTGCTGGGCGCAGATTCCTGAGCGTTGTTATTTGCTGTACAGGAGTCTGCGCTATTGTGATCCCTTGGCCATGCGCTGTGAGCGCTTCCTGTCTTCTGACCTCATTTCATGTCGGCCGTTGCAGTTAGCGATGGACATGAATCCCAGACCCACAGTGTGTTTTCAAAAAATCACACTGCGTGGCTGAGATTCGTGGCCTTGTGCAGTAAATAGGTTTGCCGCTCACACATGTCCTTACACCTGCTTCAGACTGGGCGGCCTCAGCTGATCCCTTATCGCCTACCACGGCCAGGAGGCCGCACAGTCTGAAGAAGGCGGAAGGAGATGAGTTAAGACAGGCGAACATATGCATTGCTCGTGCCCATAAACCACACCTTCGCTGACAAAATAAATATGACAACGAGGGGCGTTGTTTCTAGCAGGGCGGATGCACAGGCGCAGCCAGCTAACCATGATGACAAAAGACGGGAAACGCTACCAAGGGGGGTGCTGCGTATCATTAGAAAGGAAAGTCACACCTCAGGGACAGTGGAATGGTCTCAATGAGACACATTTTGTATGTGTTGAGTTCCACGTGGGCAAGGAGAAAAAGTCAGCCACCTTGTACAAATGCAGCAGTACTGCTGTACAAGGTGGCTGTTATACATAGAAACACCTGGGGGTGGGGGGCAGGCTCCCTTCAATTTCAGTTCATGTGCCTGCGTGGCGTTTGCAGGTCACGTTGCAAGCTACACAGCAGGGGAACAGCTGGCGTTGCTGAACCCCACTGACACATTGACTGGTGTTTTTCTCTGTGCAGCTCGCATGTCCGGGCAAAAACTGGCGGTGTTAGAGCCCAGGGTCAGCAGGAGGAGGAGAGGAGCAGAGTGTAGGCCGAAGCCTGCACTGGTGGCAGCTTTTGGTCGGTTGTGCCAGCGTGGCTTGTGCTGGACACGATGCAAGCTACACAGCAGGGGAACAGCTGGCGTTGCTGAACCCCACTAACACATTGGCTGGTGTTTTTCTCTGTGCAGCTAGCACTTCCGGGCAAAAACTAGCGGTGTTTGAGCCCAGGGTCAGCAGGAGGAGGAGAGGAGCAGAGTGTAGGCCGAAGCCTGCACTGGTGGCAGCTTTTGTTCTGTTGTGCCAGCGTGGCTTGTGCTGGACACGTTGCCGACTACACAGCAGGGGAACAGCTGGCGGTGCTGAACCCCACTGACACATCACCTAGTGTTTTTTCTGTGTAGACAACACTTCCACGGGGCAACTGACAGTGTTGAAACCCAGGGATTCAAAGAGGAGCAGAGTGTAGGCCGAAGCCTGCAGTGGAGCAAGTTGAAAGGGAACCTTTAACCCCCCCCCCCCAGGCATTTGTTGCTGAAAGAGCCATCTTGTACAGCAGTAATACTGCACATGGAAAATGGTGGCTCCGAAAATTATGCTCCTTGCAAACGCTGAAGTACACACTCATATAATGTGTCCCCTCACACCGTCAAACCATCCCGGAAGTGGGACTTTCCTTTGTAATGTGACACAGCACAGCCGTCATTCCAACCCCCTTGGTGCCGGGCGCCACCTCCTCAACGTTGTTTGGTTCTGTCACGGAGCCCGCGCTGTAATGTTATCCCTTGGCCATGCACAGTTAGCGGTGGCCGTCTTCTGACATCATGTAGGTGTCAGGCTGGCAGTGCCTGTGCGTCCAAGCTGCCCGAGATCAAACCTTGCAGTGTCATCTAATGTAGTCCCACTGCGGGCCAGGAATCCATGGGCATGCGCAGTGCATATCATCACCTCTCACTCACCTCCTTCCTGCTTCTTCAGACTGTGCGGCGTCACGGCCGTGGCATGCTATTAGGGATCAGCTGACGCCGCCTAGTCTGAAGAAGCGTGAAGAAGGGGAGTGAGAGGCTAGTAGATGCACTGCGCATGGCCATGGATACCAGGCCCACTGTGGGATCACATTAGACGACACTGCGAGGTGTGATTTCGGGCAGCGTGGACGCACAGGCGCAGCCAGGACGACAACAAATGATGTCAGAGGACGGGCAGCGCAAACTGTGCATGGCCAAGGGATAACATAACAGCGCAGGGTCCATGACGGAATCAAACAACGCTAAGGAGGCAGCGCACGGTGCCAAGGGGGTAGCAATGACGGCTGTGTCACATTACAAAGGAAAGTCCCACCTCCGGGACGGTTGGACGGTGTGAGGGGACACATTACATGAGTGTGTAGTTCAGCGTTTGCAAGGAGCATAATTTCAAGAGCGACCTTTCCCTTGTGCAGTATTAGTGCTGCACATGGTGGCTCTTTCAGTAACAAACGCCTGGGGGGGGGGGATAGGTCCCCTTACATTTTAGTTGTGCCAGCGTGGCGGTCGCATGACACGTTGCCGGATACACAGCTGGGGATCAGCTGACGTTACTGAACCCCAATAACAGAGGAGCGACTGTTGACTGTGCACACAGCACTTCCAGGCACCAACTGGCGGTGTTAGAGCCCAGGCACAGCAGGAGGAGCAGATTGGAGGTATTGCCGCACACACAGCTGGGGATCAGCTGACGTTACTGAACCCCAATAACAGAGGAGCGACTGTTGACTGTGCACACAGCACTTCCAGGCACCAACTGGCGGTGTTAGAGCCCAGGGACAGCAGGAGGAGCAGATTGGAGGTATTGCCGCACACACAGCTGGGGATCAGCTGACGTTACTGAACCCCAATAACAGAGGAGCGACTGTTGACTGTGCACACAGCACTTCCAGGCACCAACTGGCGGTGTTAGAGCCCAGGGACAGCAGGAGGAGCAGAGGAACAGAGTGTAGGCCGAAGCCTGATTGTAGCAAGTTGAAAGGGAACCTTTAACCCCCCCAAGACGTTTGTAGCTGAAAGAGCCATCTTGTGCATCACTAACGATGCAAAAGGAAAAGGTGGTTCTTTTAATTATGCTCCTTGCAAACACCGAAGTAAACACTAAAAATGTGTCCCCTTATACCGTTAAACCGTCCCGGAGGTGCGAATTTCCTTCGTAATGGGACACAGCACAGCTGACATTCCTATCCCCTTGGTGCCGTGCGCTGCCTCCTCAGCGTTGTTTTAAGCTGTCACGGAGCCTGCGCTGTTCTGTTAGCCCTTGGCCATGCCCAATTAGCGCTGCCTGTCTTCTGACATAATTTGGTGTCAGGCTGTTACTGCCTGTGCGTCCACGCTGCTCCAGATCCCACCTCGCAGTCTCGTCCAACGTAATCCCACTGCGGGCCTTGGAACCATGGACATGCACAGTGCATATCCTCGACTCTCACTCCCCTCCTTCCCTCTTCTTCAGACTGTGCGGTGTCACGGCCGTGGCATGCTATTAGGGATCAGCTGACGGCGCACAGTCTAAAGAAGGCGGAGGGAAATGAGCGAGAGCCCGAGGGGAAGATATGCACTGCGCATGCCCATGGATCCCAGGCCCGCAGTGTGACTCAATCAGAAGACACAGCGAGGCGGGATCTCGGGCAGCGCGGCCGCACAGGCGCAGCCAGCCTGACACCAAATTATGTCAGAAGACAGGCAGCGCAAATAGGGCATGCCCAAGGGATAACAGAACAGCGCAGGCTCCGTGACAGCTTAAAACAACGCTGAGGAGGCAGCGCATGGCACCAAGGGGGTAGGAATGATGGCTGTGCTGCGTCACATTGCGAAGGAAAGTCCCAGCTCCGGGACAGTATAACGGTATCAGTGAACACATTTTATAAGTGTTAAGTTCTGCGTGTGCAAGGAGCTAAAAAAAAAGAGCTACCTTTTCCTTGTGCAGCATTACTGCTGCACAAGATGGCTCTTTCAGTAACAAACGACGGGGGGGGGGGGGGGGACAGGTTCCCTTACATTTAGGTTGTTGTGCCAGCGTGGCGGTCGCAGGACACATTGCCGGCTACACAGCTGGGGATCAGCTGACGTTACTGAAACCCAATAACACTGGGTCGTATGTTTTTACTGTGCAGCCTGCACTTCTGAGCCGCAACTGGCGGTGTTGGAGCCCAGGAATAGCAGTTCAGGTGGTAGAAAGATGAACACAGCAGGAGACCTGGATGACACCCAATTACTTAATCAGGCAGAGGAGTGGCAAATTCCTGCAAGATCCAGGCCTGGTTCATTTTCAGGAAAGTAAGCCGGTCAACGTTATCGGAGGATAGTCGCATGCGACGGTCTGTTAGTACACCACCTGCGGCACTAAAGACACGTTCCGATAAGACACTAGCCGCAGGGCAAGCCAGCACCTCCAATGCATACTGGCTTAGCTCTGGCCATGTATCCAGCTTAGAGACCCAAAACTTGAACGGGGAAGAGCCGTCTGGGAGTACAGTAAGAGGGCAAGCCATGTAGTCTGTCACCATCTGACGGAACCGTTGCCTCCTGCTGACTGGAGCCGCCGGTGATGGTGTAGACATTTGGGGCGGGCACACAAAAGTGTGCCAGAGTTGTGCCATACTGGGCTTGCCTTGGGCAGAGGCACTGCTTCTGCTCCCTCTTTGGGCAGAGCCTCCCCCACTGCCTCGACGCACTGAGCTGCTTTGTAAAGCACTAGCAGCACTCCTCTCAGTTGGACAGGAGAAGATGATGGAATTCACCAGTGTGTCGTGGTACTCCCGCAATTTACGCTCCCGGGTCAACGCAGGGATGAGGTTTTGGACGTTGTCCCGGTAGCGAGGATCGAGGAGGGTGAACACCCAATAATCAGGCATGTTGAGAATGTGGTCAATGCGGCGGTCGTTTCTCAGGCACTGCAGCATGAAATCCACCATGTGCTGCAGAGTGCCAACTGGCCCAGAAACGTTGTCCCCTGCTTGAGACATGATCTCTGCCCGCTCGTCATCACCCCACCCACGCTGTACACACTGACCACTGGACAATTGTGTCGCTCCCTCCTCTGGACGGAGCTCTTCCTCCTCCATTGACTCCTCCTCATCCTCCTCACAAATTGGCCCCTGCGTACCCCTTTGTGAGGAACCACGTGGCGCTGACTCTCCAGAAGCTGATGGAAAAGGTGACTCCTCATCTTCCACCTCTTCCACAACATCATCCCTTAACCCTTGCAAAGTTTGCTGAAGCAGGCAGATAAGGGGGACAGTCATGCTGACTAGTGCATCATCTGCACTTGCCATCCGCGTGGAATAATCAAAAGGACGCAAAACCTGGCAGACGTCCTTCATAGTGGCCCACTCTGTGGTTGTGAAGTCTGATCGGCGCTGACTGCGACTTCTTTGCGCCTGATGCAGCTGGTACTCCATAACTGCTTGCTGCTGCTCACACAACCGCTCCAACATATGTAACGTGGAATTCCACCGGGTAGGTAGGTCACATATGATGCGGTGTTCCGGAAGGCGGAATCGGCGCTGCAGAGCAGCAATGCGGGATCTGGCCAAGCTGGAACGCCGCAAGTGAGCACACTCTAGGCGGACCTTGTGCAGCAGGGCATCAAGATCCGGATAGTCCCTCAGAAAACTCTGCACAACCAAATTGAGCACATGTGCCAGACATGGGATGTGAGTGAGGTTGCCAAGGGCCAAAGCTGCCACCAGATTTCGGCCATTGTCACACACTACCATGCCTGGCTGGAGATTCGCTGGCAGTAACCACACATCGCTCTCCTGCTTGATGGCATTCCAGAGCTCCTGCGCTGTGTGGCTTCGATGCCCCAATGAAACTAGTTTCAAGACGGCCTGCTGACGTTTGGCCACGGCTGTGCTCATGTCGGTCATAGGTAAACGTTCACGGGTCCATGTGGAGGTGGACTGTGACGGATCCTGCAGAGAGGAATCTGAGGAACTGGTGTAAGAGGAGGAGTCGATGCGTACAGACTGGATTCCTGCAATCCTTGGAGTGGGCAGGACACGTCCTGCGCCACTCGCACGATCTGTACCTGGCTCAACAACATTAACCCAATGGGCAGTGAGGGAAACATATCGCCCCTGTCCATGCTGACTGGTCCACGCATCGGTGGTGAGGTGGACCTTGCTACTGACGGCGTTCAGTAGCGTATGTTTTATGTTTGCCTCAACATGCCTGTGCAGGGCAGGGACAGCCTGCCTGCTGAAGTAAAAGTGGCTGGGCACCTTGTACTGTGGGACTGCCAATGCCATCAAGTCACGGAAGCTGTCAGTCTCCACCAGCCTGAACGAGAGCATTTCCAGGGACAACAGTTTGGCAATGCCTGCATTCAGAGCCTGTGCTCGGGGGTGGTTGGCCGAGAATGCCCGCCTTTTCTCCCATGCCTGTACTACCGATGGCTGTAGAGTAGACTGGGAGTGTGAGGATGACTGGGAAGGTGGTGCTGTGGGTGGAATTACACTAGGTCTCTGGACAACAGTGGAGGAAGAGGCAACACGAGATGAAGAGGTGGTAGCTGCCGCTGTTGGTTGGCCTACGTCTTCACTGTGTTTCTGTAACTCCACCGCGTGCCTGGTCCGCACATGTTTCCACATATTTGTGGTATTGAGGTTGCTGACACTTTTACCGCTTTTTACTTTCTGATGACACAGCTTGCATTTGACAAAACAAATGTCATCTGCAACTGTGTCAAAAAAGGACCAGGCACTGCAAGTCTTGGGAGCGCCCTTTTTGGCTTTGGAAAGAGACAGGCTCCTAACGGGTGCCAAAGTGGAGGCTACAGGCTCCGCAGTCTTCCCCCTCCCTCTCCCTCTTTGGCCCGTAAGGGGAAGCTCTTCCTCAGAGCTGCTCCCACCACCTTCCTGTTCCTCACGCCACGATGGGTCAAGGACCTCATCATCTCCACTACCCTCTGCCACCAACTGCTCCTCCTGGGTAGTCTCGGCAGCACAGTACGCATCAGAAAGCGGCACCTGAGTTTCATCATCAGATGCGTACTGCGCTGTGGTCACCGGAGGCACTGGCCCACCTGCCTCTTCAGAGTCAGAGAGAAAAAGCTGTTGGGCATCACTGCACACTGCCTCTTCTTCCATTTCTCCAATGCTGCTTGGCTGGCCCCCTGTTTCCAAGCCAAGAGATTCAGAGAACAGAAGTAGAGACGGCTCCTGTCCTGGGCTCTCTGACTGCCTGGCCAATTTGGCAGGTGGTGAAGAGACAGATGGCTGCTCTCCAGTGCTCTGTGCCTGAGAGGATGTGGCACTAACTGAAGTCGATGCCGAGGCGTTAGCTGCCATCCACCCGACAACGGCTTCAATTTGGTCTTCACGCAGCAGCGGTGCACGGCGCTCTCCGACAAAGCTGCGCATGAAGGACTGTTCCCTGCTGAAACTGAGTGACGACGAGTCACCGGCGCCCGCAGCAGGCACAGAATCACCACGTCCTCTCCCTGCTCCTCTCCCTGCTCCGCGCCCACGCCCACGTGCCTTACTCCCTGCCCTCTTCATCTTGGTTGACAGATAAAGATAAGCAGAAAAGTACTAAGGCCTTAGCGTGCTTATTCCTGAAATGCTCCTCCTAACAGGTGTAAGAAACACTAATGTTGTAAAGTGTGGACTAAACTTTATTATTTTTCAAATGTGGCCTACACAAGTGTTAAGTTGTGTTTGGTGAACTTTACTTTTTTTTTTGTGCAGATCGGGCTACAGAGCTAGTTTAAATCACACGGAGACCGTGCAGACAGCCGTAAACGGCGCTGCAAGGCCAAAAAACCCTCCTCTAGGTTATCCTATGTAGTGTTTTTCCACTATTTAGCTGGAGACGGGTGGAAAGACACTAATAGGAATTTTTAAAAAAAATTTTTAAACAGGCTGCACTATTTGAAAAAAAGGAAATTGTTTTTCAAGGTATGAGGCAGTAACGCACCCTGAGCTGAATCCAACCGGCTATAGCTGCACACAGACTACAGGGCGAGCTGCGCTCACACAGAGACCGTGCAGACAGCCGTAAACGGCGCTGCAAGGCCAAAAAACCCTCCTCTAGGTTATCCTATGTAGTATTTTTCCACTATTTAGCTGGAGACGGATGGAAAGACACTAATAGGATTTTTTTTTTTTTAATTTTAAACAGGCTGCACTATTTGAAAAAAAAGGAAATTGTTTTTCAAGGTATGAGGCAGTAACGCACCCTGAGCTGAATCCATCCGGCTAGAGCTGCACACAGACTACAGGGCGAGCTGCGCTCACACAGAGACCGTGCAGACAGCCGTAAACGGCGCTGCAAGGCCCAATAAACCCCCTCTAGGTTATCCTATGTAGTGTTTTTCCACTATTTAGCTGGAGACGGGTGGAAAAACACTAATAGGGAATTTTTTAAAAAAATTTTAAACAGGCTGCACTATTTGAAAAAAAGGAAAATTTTTCTCAAGGTATGAGCCAGTAACGAACCCTGAGCTGAATCCAACCGGCTATGGCTGCACACAGACTACAGGGCGAGCTGGGCTCACACGGAGACCGTGCAGACAGCCGTAAACGGCGCTGCAAGGCCCAAAAACCCCACTCTAGGTTATCCTATGTAGTGTTTTTCCACAATTTAGCTGGAGACGGGTGGAAAAACACTAATATGGAATTTTTTTTAAAATTTTTAAACAGGCTGCACTTTTTGAAAGAAAGGAAAATTTTTCTCAAGGTATGAGCCAGTAACGAACCCTGAGCTGAATCCAACCGGCTATGGCTGCACACAGACTACAGGGCGAGCTGGGCTCACACGGAGACCGTGCAGACAGCCGTAAACGGCGCTGCAAGGCCCAAAAACCCCCCTCTAGGTTATCCTATGTAGTGTTTTTCCACAATTTAGCTGGAAACGGGTGGAAAAACACTAATAGGAAATTTGAGAAAAAATGTGCAGCAGGCTGCACTATGAGCAAAAAAGGACAACTGTGTGAGGCAGTGTGAACCCCCCCTGAGCTGAATACAACCGGGTATATGGCTGCACACAGACTACAGAGTGAGCTGCACACACACACACACACAGAGACCTTGCAGAACACTGTTAAAACAGCGCTGCAAGGCAAGAGCAAGGTGAACAGTGAAGAACACACAGCGTTTTGCTAAATTAGCCTTTGGAAAGGAAAATAAAGCAATTAGCTAGCTCAACTGGCCCTCAGTTAGAACACAGCGTCCTGTCCCTAACTGAAATCACAGCAGAGTGAGCGCAAAATGGCGGCAGCGTTTTTTATAGTGCAGAGTGACATCATTTCAGCAGCCAATCCCAGCCTTGCCAGTACTTACATGCCCACCATGCTAAACAGGATGTGCCCACACTTCCAATCATTCCTCATTGGCTGCTGCGTGCAGTTTGAATTCTGGGAACTTCCGATTCCGGTATCCGATACGCGGGAAGTATCGGAATTCGGTATCGGAATTCCGATACCGCAAATATCGGCCGATACCCGATACTTGCGGTATCGGAATGCTCAACACTAGTCTCCAAACGCAACATGGCGCCACCATTGATTCCAGCCAATCTTGTATTCATAAAGTCAAATGGTGCTCCCTCACTTCCGAGCCCCGACGTGTGCCCAAACAGTGGTTTACCCCCACATATGGGGTACCAGCATACTCAGGACAAACGGCGCAACAATTACTTGGGTCCAATTTCTCCCATTTCCCTTGTGAAAATAAAAAAATGCTTGCTAAAACATAATTTTTGAGGAAAGAAAAATGATTTTTTATTTTCACGGCTCTGCGTTGTAAACGTCTGTGAAGCACTTGGGGGTTCAAAGTGCTCACCACATATCTAGAAAAGTTCCTTGGGGGGTCTAGTTTCTAAAATGGGGTCACTTGTGGGGGTTTCTACTGTTTAGGCACACCAGGGGCTCTGCAAACGCAACGTGACACCCGCAGACCATTCCATCAAAGTCTGCATTTCAAAAGTCACTACTTCCCTTCTGAGCCCCGACGTGTGCCCAAACAGTGGTTTACCCCCACTCATGGGGTATCAGCGTACTCAGGAGAAACTGGACAACAACCTTTGGGGTCCAATTTCTCCTGTAACCCTTGGGAAAATAAAAAATTCTGGGCTAAATAATTATTTTTGAGGAAAGAAAACGTATTTATTATTTTCACGGCTCTGCATTATAAACTTCTATGAAGCACTTGGGGGTTCAAAGTGCTCACCACACATCTAGATAAGTTCCTTTCGGGGTCTAGTTTCCAAAATGGGGTCACTTGTGGGGGGTTTCTACTGTTTAGGCACATCAGGGGCTCTGCAAACGCAACGTGACGCCCGCAGAGCATTCCATCAAAGTCTGCATTTCAAAACGTCACTACTTCAATTCCAAGCCCCGGCATGTGCCCAAACAGTAGTTTACCCCCACATATGGGGTATCAGCGTACTCAGGAGAAACTGGACAACAAATATTGGGGTCAAATTTCTCCTGTTACCCTTGGGAAAATTAAAAAATTCTGGGCTAAATAATTATTTTTGAGGAAAGAAAACGTATTTATTATTTTCACGGCTCTGCATTATAAACTTCTATGAAGCGCTTGGGGGTTCAAAGTGCTCACCACACATCTAGATAAGTTCCTTTCGGGGTTTAGTTTCCAAAATGGGGTCACTTTTGGGGGGTTTCTACTGTTAAGCCACATCAGGGGCTCTGCAAACGCAACATGACGCCCACAGAGCATTCCATCAAAGTCTGCATTTCAAAACGTCACTACTTCACTTCCGAGCCTCGGCATGTGCCCAAACAGTGGTTTACCCCCACATATGGGGTATCAGCGTACTCAGGAGAAACTGGACAACAACTTTTGGGGTCCAATTTCTTCTGTAACCCTTGGGAAAATAAAAAATTCTGGGCTAAATAATTATTTTGGAGGAAAGAAAACGTATTTACTATTTTCACGGCTCTGCATTATAAACTTCTATGAAGCACTTGGGGGTTCAAAGTGCTCACCACACATCTAGATAAGTTCCTTTGGGGGTCTAGTTTCCAAAATGGGGTCACTTGTGGGGGGTTTCTACTGTTAAGCCACATCAGGGGCTCTGCAAACGCAACGTGATGCCCACAGAGCATTCCATCAAAGTCTGCATTTCAAAACTTCACTACTTCACTTCCGAGCCCCGGCATGTGCCCAAACAGTGATTTACCCCCACATATGGGGTATCAGCGTACTCAGGAGAAACTGGACAACAACTTTTGGGGTCAAATTTCTCCTGTTACCCTTGGGAAAATAAAAAATTGCAGGCTAAAATATCATTTTTGAGAAAATATTTTTTTATTTTTTATTTTCATGGCTCTGCGTTATAAACTTCTGTGAAGCACTTGGGGGTTCAAAGTCCTCACCACACATCTAGATTAGTTCCTTTGGGGGTCTAGTTTCCAAAATGGTGTCATTTCTGGGGGATCTCCAATGTTTAGGCACACAGGGGCTCTCCAAACGTGACATGGTGTCCGCTAATGATTGGAGCTAATTTTCCATTTAAAAAGCCAAATGGCGTGCCATCCCTTCCGAGCCCTGCCGTGCGCCCAAACAGTGGTTTACCCCCATATATGGGGTATCAGCGTACTCAGGACAAACTGGACAACAATATTTGGTGTCCAATTTCTCCTGTTATCCTTGGCAAAATAGGAAACTCCAGGCTAAAAAATCATTTTTGAGGAAAGAAAAATTATTTTTTATTTTCATGGCTCTGCGTTATAAACTTCTGTGAAGCACCTGGGGGTTTAAAGTGCTCTATATGCATCTAGATAAGTTCCTTGGGGGGTCTAGTTTCCAAAATGGGGTCACTTGTGGGGGAGCTCCAATGTTTAGGCACACAGGGGCTCTCCAAACGCGACATGGTGTCCGCTAACAATTGGAGCTAATTTTCCATTCAAAAAGTCAAATGGCGCGCCTTCCCTTCCGAGCCCTGCCGAGTGCCCAAACAGTGGTTTACCCCCACATATGAGGTATCGACGTACTCGGGAGAAATTGCCCAACAAATTTTATGATCCATTTTATCCTACTGCCCATGTGGAAATGAAAAAATTGAGGCGAAAAGAATTTTTTTGTGAAAAAAAAGTACTTTTTCATTTTTACAGATCAATTTGTGAAGCACCTGAGGGTTTAAAGTGCTTACTAGGCATCTAAATAAGTTCCTTGGGGGGGTCTAGTTTCCAAAATGGTGTCACTTGTGGGGGAGCGCCAATGTTTAGGCACACAGGAGCTATCCAAACGCGACATGGTGTCCGCTAACGATGGAAATAATTTTTCATTCAAAAAGTCAAATGGCGCTCCTTCTCTTCCGAGCCTTACCATGTGCCCAAACAGTGGTTTACCCCCACATATGAGGTATTGGTGTACTCAGGAGAAATTGCCCAACACATTTTAGGATCCATTTTATCCTGTTGCCCATGTGAAAATGAAAAAATTGAGGCTAAAAGAATTTTTTTGTGAAAAAAAAGTACTTTTTCATTTTTACGGATCAATTTGTGAAGCACCTAGGGGTTCAAAGTGCTCACTATGCATCTAGATAAGTTCCTTGGGGCGTCTAGTTTCCAAAATGGGGTCACTTGTGGGGGAGCTCCAATTTTTAGGCACACGGGGGCTCTCCAAACGTGACATGGTGTCCGCTAAAGAGTGGAGCCAATTTTTGATTCAAAAAGTCAAATGGCGCTCCTTCCCTTCCAAGCCCTGCCGTGCGCCCAAACAGTGGTTTACCCCCACATATGAGGTATCAGCGTACTCAGGACAAATTGGACAACAATTTTCGTGGTTCAGTTTCTCCTTCTACCATTGGGAAAATAAAAAAATTGTTGCTAAAAGATAATTTTTGTGACTAAAAAGTTAAATGTTCATTTTTTCCTTCCATGTTGCTTCTGCTGCTGTGAAGCACCTGAAGGGTTAATAAACTTCTTGAATGTGGTTTTGAGTACCTTGAGGGGTGCAGTTTTTAGAATGGTGTCACATTTGGGTATTTTCAGCCATATAGACCCCTCAAACTGACTTCAAATGTGAGGTGGTCCCTAAAAAAAATGGTTTTGTAAATTTCGTTGTAAAAATGACAAATCGCTGGTCAAATTTTAACCCTTATAAAAAATTTTGTTTCTAAAATTGTGCTGATGTAAAGTAAACATGTGGAAAATGTTATTTATTAACTATTTTGTGTCACATATCTCTCTGGTTTAACAGAATAAAAATTCAAAATGTGAAAATTGCGAAATTTTCAAAATTTTCGCCAAATTTCCGTTTTTATCACAAATAAACGCAGAATTTATTGACCTAAATTTACCACTAACATGAAGCCCAATATGTCACGAAAAAACAATCTCAGAACCGCTAGGATCCGTTGAAGCGTTCCTGAGTTATTACCTCATAAAGGGACACTGGTCAGAATTGCAAAAAACGGCAAGGTCTTTAAGGTCAAAATAGGCTGGGTCATGAAGGGGTTAATGACTATAAATTACTGGACCATCCAATTTATGGAAGAAATGTAAAGAGTAATCATTATAATTTGTTTCCAGAAATTAGTAGTACAAATAAAAATAAGAAACTTTTTTAATATCACTTAGAGACAAATTTGTTTATTTCTCATCTTATCATTCTCCAACTTATCATTCACTCTGAATTCACTGGGAAAATTTGATATAGAGAATAGACTGTAGCTCATTGATATATGAGATGATAGTTACTGCTTTTACAAGTCTATGGAGTGGTCTACAAGGAAAAGGAGTTAGGAGACATGCTACTGCAAATTCACTTGAAATGACAGTTACACTTCTTAACACTATAAGTCCCAGAGAGGAGTCATTTGACATTTCTACCTTTGGAACCTTTGGAGCTCGAAATTTCTGGGACTTCTAGTGTTAAAGGGAAGCTATCATTAAAAAATGATGTCATGACACAGTTGCAAGATAGCCTGGGGCTAGGAGCTCCTTCTCTATCCCTAGCTAGGGGCGCCCTAGGAATCTCTGCTCCCCTGATGACTTCTGTTGGTGAAGATGTCAAGGTCTTGTGCCTTAATGAGCTACTGAATCAGCCCTTATCTGTCCCCTCTGAGGGAACCACCCCTTATCTGTCCCTTCCCAGGGATGAAAAGTTGTTGTGTATATAAATATGCAAACCAAACTAACAAGGGAGACGTACAGGGATAAATGAAAATATCAATTATACAAAAATGTACTCACAAACAACACAGTGGAACACCGGGAAGTAAAGGAAGGAAAAACCAAATAGGAGAGGATTAGGCTCGGTATACAGACAAATGGCCAGGCAACACTCTCCCAAGCAAAACTTCAAAACGCCACCTCAAACAACCAACAAATCCAGCTCCTGAACCTGGCAGTATCAAACTAACTCTAGCAATGTCTGCTTGCCAGAGGTGATTTTATATACAGTATATACTCAAGTATAAGCCGAGATTTTCAGCCCAAATTTTTGGGCTGAAAGTGCCCCTCTCGGCTTATACTCGAGTCACGGTGGGCGGCAGGGTCGGCGGGTGAGGGAGAGAGGGCGCTGAGGCATACTTACCTGCTTCCGGGGCTCCTGACGCTCCCCCTGCTGTCCCACGGTCTCCGGGTGATGCAGCTCTTCCCCTCTTCAGTGGTCACGTGGGACCGCTCATTAGAAAAATGAATATGGACTCCACTCCCATAGGGGTGGAGCTGCATATTCATTTCTCTAATCAGCGGTAATGGTGACCGCTGATAGAGGAAGAGGCTGCGGCACCGAAGACCAGCTGTCCGGGGGAAGGAGCGGGACGCCGGGAGCAGGTAAGTATGTCATATTTACCTATCCCCGTTCCACACACCGGGCGTCGCTCCATCTTCCCGGCGCCGCTCCATCTTCCCGGAGTCTCTCCGCACTGACTGTGCAGGTCAGAGGGCGCGATGACGTATAATGTGCGTGGCGCCCTCTGCCTGATCAGTCAGTGCGGAGAGACGCCGGGACCGGACGTCGGGAGCTGCAAGCAAGAGAGGTGAGTATGGCATTTTTTTTTATTGCAGCAGTAGCAGCAATGGCAGAGCTTTCTATGGTACATCAATGGGGCAATAATGAATGGTGCAGAGCACTATATGGCACAGCTATGGGGCAATAATGAACGGTGCAGAGCACTATATGGCACAGCTATTGGGCAATAATGAACGGTGCAGAGCACTATATGGCACAGCTATGGGACAAAAATGAACGGTGCAGAGCACTATATGGCACAGCTATGGGACAAAAATGAACGGTGCAGAGCACTATATGGCACAGCTATGGTGCAATAATGAACGGTGCAGAGCACTATATGTACAGCTATGGGGCAATAATGAACGGTGCAGAGCACTATATGGCACAGCTATGGGGCAATAATGAACGGTGCAGAGCACTATATGGCACAGCTATGGGGCAATAATGAACGGTGCAGAGCACTATATGTACAGCTATGGGGCAATAATGAACGGTGCAGAGCACTATATGGCACAGCTATGGGGCAATAATGAACGGTGCAGAGCACTATATGGCACAGCTATGGGACAAAAATGAACGGTGCAGAGCACTATATGGCACAGCTATGGGACAAAAATGAACGGCGCAGAGCACTATATGGCACAGCTATGGGTCAAAAATGAACGGTGCAGAGCACTATATGGCAGAGTTATGGGACAATAATGAACGGTGCAGAGCACTATATGGCACAGCTATGGGACAAAAATGAACGGTGCAGAGCACTATATGGCAGAGCTATGGGGCAATAATGAACGGTGCAGAGCACTATATGGCACAGCTATGGGGCAATAATGAACGGTGCAGAGCACTATATGGCAGAGCTATGGGGCAATAATGAACGGTGCAGAGCACTATATGGCACAGCTATGGGGCAATAATGAACGGTGCAGAGCACTATATGGCACAGCTATGGGGCAATAATGAACTGTGCAGAGCGCTATATGGCACAGCTATGGGACAAAAATGAACGGTACAGAGCACTATATGGCAGAGCTATGGGACAAAAATGAATGGTGCAGAGCACTATATGGCACAGCTATGGGACAAAAATGAACGGTGCAGAGCACTATATGGCACAGCTATGGGGCAATAATGAACAGTGCAGAGCATTGTACAGTGGGGCAAAAAAGTATTTAGTCAGTCAGCAATAGTGCAAGTTCCACCACTTAAAAAGATGAGAGGCGTCTGTAATTTACATCATAGGTAGACCTCAACTATAGGAGACAAATTGAGAAAAAAAAATCCAGAAAATCACATTGTCTGTTATTTTAACATTTCATTTGCATATTATGGTGGAAAATAAGTATTTGGTCAGAAACAAAATTTAATCTCAATACTTTGTAATATATCCTTTGTTGGCAATGACAGAGGTCAAACGTTTTCTGTAAGTCTTCACAAGGTTGCCACACACTGTTGTTGGTATGTTGGCCCATTCCTCCATGCAGATCTCCTCTAGAGCAGTGATGTTTTTGGCTTTTCGCTTGGCAACACGGACTTTCAACTCCCTCCAAAGGTTTTCTATAGGGTTGAGATCTGGAGACTGGCTAGGCCACTCCAGGACCTTGAAATGCTTCTTACGAAGCCACTCCTTCGTTGCCCTAGCGGTGTGCTTTGGATCATTGTCATGTTGAAAGACCCAGCCACGTTTCATCTTCAATGCCCTTGCTGATGGAAGGAGGTTTGCACTCAAAATCTCACGATACATGGCCCCATTCATTCTTTCATGTACCCGGATCAGTCGTCCTGGCCCCTTTGCAGAGAAACAGCCCCAAAGCATGATGTTTCCACCACCATGCTTTACAGTAGGTATGGTGTTTGATGGATGCAACTCAGTATTCTTTTTCCTCCAAACACGACAAGTTGTGTTTCTACCAAACAGTTCCAGTTTGGTTTCATCAGACCATAGGACATTCTCCCAAAACTCCTCTGGATCATCCAAATGCTCTCTAGCAAACTTCAGACGGGCCCGGACATGTACTGGCTTAAGCATTGGGACACGTCTGGCACTGCAGGATCTGAGTCCATGGTGGCGTAGTGTGTTACTTATGGTAGGCCTTGTTACATTGGTCCCAGCTCTCTGCAGTTCATTCACTAGGTCCCCCCGCGTGGTTCTGGGATTTTTACTCACCGTTCTTGTGATCATTCTGACCCCACGGGGTGGGATTTTGTGTGGAGCCCCAGATCGAGGGAGATTATCAGTGGTCTTGTATGTCTTCCATTTTCTAATTATTGCTCCCACTGTTGATTTCTTCACTCCAAGCTGGTTGGCTATTGCAGATTCAGTCTTCCCAGCCTGGTGCAGGGCTACAATTTTGTTTCTGGTGTCCTTTGACAGCTCTTTGGTCTTCACCATAGTGGAGTTTGGAGTCAGACTGTTTGAGGGTGTGCACAGGTGTCTTTTTATACTGATAACAAGTTTAAACAGGTGCCATTACTACAGGTAATGAGTGGAGGAAAGAGGAGACTCTTAAAGAAGAAGTTACAGGTCTGTGAGAGCCAGAAATCTTGATTGTTTGTTTCTGACCAAATACTTATTTTCCACCATAATATGCAAATAAAATGTTAAAAAAACAGACAATGTGATTTTCTGGATTTTTTTTTCTCAGTTTGTCTCCCATAGTTGAGGTCTACCTATGATGTAAATTACAGACGCCTCTCATCTTTTTAAGTGGTGGAACTTGCACTATTGCTGACTGACTAAATACTTTTTTGCCCCACTGTATATGGGGCACAGCTTTATATGGAGCATCTATGGGGCAATAATGAACTGTATGGAGCATTATATGTGGCACATTTTTATATAGAGCATCTTATGGGCCCATCATGAACTGTATGGAGCATTATATGGGGCTCCTGATTCAATATGGATATTCAAAAACACTTAACCCACTGATGTCTCAATTAATTTTACTTTTATTGTTATCTATTTTTATTTTTGACATTAACCGGTAGCTGCTGCATTTTCCACCCTAGGCATATACTCGAGTCAATAAGTTTTCCCAGTTTTTTGTGGCAAAATTAGGGGGGTCGGCTTATACTCGGGTCGGCTTATACTCGAGTATATCCGGTAGCTGAGGGGAGTGGATAACTTTAGGGATGAGCAAGCACTAAAATGCTTGGATGCTCGTTACTCGACCTGAGCAATTCCTAATACGCAGATGCTCGTTGCAAGTAACGAGCATAGTGGGAGTCAATGGGAAATCCAAGCATTTTTCTGGCAGACCCTACAAGGAGGTTTGGTGGGCAATGAGGATCTTGAAATGGATGGAAAAAGTGCTGAATAGAAGGAGAACAGCAAAGGGAAAGCTGCTGGAAGCTTCTTTGACTCCCAGATCCCTGCTGAGAACAATGGTTTCACGCTTTCACTCCACGGTAAGAACTGACAATAAAATATTCAAAATCGCTGAGAAATTGGAGTTTACAGAAAAAAATGTTGAGACATTATTTCCTGTATAATGACTTTTGTAGGTAAAATTTAAAAAGGATTTAAAAAATAATAATTTAAGCAAAAGAAAATTAGATTTTTTATTAATTTTTATTGAAGATTTATTAAATTTTAATTACAAATTTTAACTGTGTGTGTAATTTATGAAGGAAGTAAGCACTGCCAAAAATTAGATGGAAGAAGGACTCAGATATAGTGCCTCATTCAAATATTGTGAACAAAGTGTTGCTGTGGTACTCCTGCAGTAATAAAGGCTCTGCACACAGTTGGCAACAACTGGCAGGCCTCATTCAAAGATTTTGAAAGTGTAGTTGATGTACTCCTACACTTATAAAGGCTTTGCACAAAATGCAAAGCCAGGAAAAAAATATAAGGAGGATCATCTCGAAGTCACCAAATAGAGTGCCTCATAAAAAAATAACAAAGTGTAGGTGTGGCACTTTACACTTGTAAGGGCTTTGAACACAGTGCAAAGCCAAAACAATTCATCTATAGGCCTTTGAGGGTGACAACTGGTGGACCTCATTCAAATATTTTGAAAGTATAGTTGATATACTCCCATACTCATAAGGGCCTTGCCCATTGTACGAAGCCAGGAGAAACAATTTGTAAGGAGGGTTATCCATACACCCTTGAAGGCACCAAATGGAGTGCCTCATATAGTTGCGGCACTTCTACACTCACAAAGGCTTTGCACGCAAGTTGATGACCCACGGGGTGCAAATGGAGCAAGTGAGCACACAGCCACCATGCTTTCTGCATCAATGCATCCAGGCTAGAATAGTCGCGGATAATTTTTCTGTACCACCAGTTAAGGACATGAGCCATGCAAGGCACATGTGAGAGGCTTCCACTAGGTTTGCAACGTTATCCCACAAGGCCTTTCCTGGCTCCAGGTTCACTGCAGACATCCCTTGCTCAAACTCGTCCTGGATAGCTGTCCACAACCCTTAAGCTGTGTGACTGCGATCTCCAAGGCATATTAATTTAAACACTGTCTGATTGCATTGAGGCATGACTGCAAAGTACAGAGATGGGGGGATTCTCTCTGCATTGTTGGAACTCGTGTCTATTTATGGGAAGGGTTGAGTGCGCAGGTGGAGGCCCTAGAGGAGTTGGCAGAGGCAGAAGTAGTGGAGGAAGTGTTAGATACAGAGGTTTGTCCTGCAAGCCATGGGGATTTCAAGACTTGTGGAGCAGCCCCTTCCCCACCTGTACCCGTAGCCACCAAAGACACCCAGTGCCAAGTCAGTGACATGTAATGCCCCTGGCCATGCTTGCTCGTCCAGGTGTCAATGATAAGATGCACCCTGTCAGGCATATATTTTTTCAGTCTACAGTGATGTTGTCTGCGACATGCTGGTGTACTGCAGGCATAGCGTTCTTAGAGAAGTGATGGTGACTGGGCAGCTAGTACTGAGGTACTGCGATGGCCAGCCATCAGCTTTCAGAAACTATCTGTATCCACCAGGCGGAAAGGCAGTATTTCAGTGGCCAACAGAATGGAAATGGTAAAGTTCAAGCTCTTAGCTTTGGCATGTGTAGGAGGAAAAAATCTTTTACTTAACCACAACTGAGAGAGTGAGGCCTGGCTGCTGTGCCGAGAGAGGGTGGAGTAGTGTGTACATGACAAATTGCTGGACTGTGACTGAAGTTCAGGCAGAGATGTTATGGTGGATTCAGAAAGATGTGGTGCGGTCGGTGTCTAAGATCAGTTAAAAACAGCAGCAGGCATGTCCACTTCCGTAACAGCTGGCGGGCTTTCACTCACCCTGACTGTAGCAGATAAACAAGTGGAGCTTCTGCAGCCAGAGACCTGTGTGAGAACACTTACCACAGTGATGGAGGAGGAAAAAGCAGCAGATGCGGTTGATGGATGGCTGTGATTGGCGAGGGCTGCTAAGGCACATTTTAGCGCAGTGAGATGCCCAGATTAACACATGCTGGTCCCACATATGTCGGTTCATGCATGCGGTAATCAAAACATTGGAACTATTCCCTCTACTATGCAATTTTTTGAAAGTTGGCAGACAACATGAGTTGGGTCATCCTTTGCGGTCTCTTAAAAGGACCAGGCTAAGACCCTACAAACTGAACACCCCCAACCGGTGCTGGCCACAGCCACAGTTGAGGCTGAGGATGCAGTGATTGCTGTGGTTGCATCACTCCATGTCTATGTGAGAATCTGCAATGTAACCTTCTCATCTTTCTCCTCCTACACCTCCTCTGCTGAGCTACTCAGCTGTGTGCCTCTGGATTTACACCATCTGAAATCTACAACCTCATCGTCATCCTCTATGCTCTCCCACTCCTTACCCTGACAGTCACCATCCTCCCCTTCCTGCCCTAACAGCACAGCACTTTCCTCATGCGTCTCAGGTATCTGTGTTTCATCAGGATCACCTCCACCCCAGGGGTTACCATCTGGTGACCAGGGTCTGGATTCTGCCCGGAACCTACTTCATCCGTCCCTGGATTCAACTGAAAAAATTTGGGCATCTGTGCAGATACTTTGCTCTTTTTGAGTCTGTGAATCTTTGGAGCAGACCTCTGATGCCCATGGAATAGAATGTGTTCAGCAGTCTCGCCCATTTGTGTTTCCCCACAGTCGGTTGGGCATTTGGACAGTTGTGACATGGGGGAAACAAGGGTAATTAAGGTCCACCTCTAAGGACTGTATTGTGTGTGATGTTAAGGTGAAAGCAGAGGAGAGGCCACTTGATGCAGTGCTTGCCATCCACTGGAGCACATGATTTTTCTGGCCCTCATCTACAAAGGCTTACTGCTGCGCAGCTGCCAAAGAAACGAAGTCGAGTAGCCTGTCCAGTAACAGAAGTTGTCAGTTGTCTTTGGATAGGGGGAGCCAGTGTTTGCTCAGTAGAGCTTTCAGTAACATTACTGTAACAAGTCTGCCGACATCACAGCATGGCCTCCCATCCCCCATCTGCCTGACACATCAACTTACTCCCTCCGGGCCATGCTGTGAGTTCTGTCTGCTGCCGGCTTCATGCTGTGTGCCTCATGTTGTCTGCCTGCTCTGTGCATGCTTCTGGCTGTGTGCATAGGGGTGCGGCGCTGGCAGCTTCATATTCTTATTTAGACTGTGTGCACCTCCCTATGGTGTCCCCAGGCAATTGCCTAGAGGCCTCTGATTCTTCAGGCATCCCCACCCATTGGAGGATGCCTGAGCAAACTATTTCCCTAAGTTAGTATCTTGCTACTGAGCTGCCAGGTCTTTCTTGTCTCTGCCCTCTGGGGGCTGCAATACCCAGGCCTACATCCGCGTCCTGTTCTAGTGTCCATGTCTGTCCCTGTCTGTACTCTGGCCTATGTCCATTCCTGTTGTTCCTATGCCTGTTTGCCTTTCCCACTCTGCTGTGCGTACCTTTGTGTTCATTCCCTTCTGCTCTGCTCTGCTCAACCTGTGGCTCTGCGCCTCTCTGCTCTGCTTACCGCAAGCTTTGGCTCTGCATTTTTACTGCTTTGCTCTCTGCAACCTGTGGCTCTGAGCCTTCCTGCCCTCGTCTCTGCTTACAGTGTTTCTGCTCTTGGCTCTGCCTCCAGCGGTTCTACTCTTGGCTCTGCCTCCAGGGGTTCAGCTCTTGGCTCTGCCTCCAGGGGTTCAACTCCTGGCTCCACCTCCAGCTGTTCAGCTCTTGGCTCTGCCTCCAGCGGTTCAGCTCTTGGCTCCACCTCCTTCTTCTCTGCTCTTGGCTCCACCTCCTTCTCTGCTCTTGGCCACACCTCCTTCTTCTCTGCTTTTGACTCCACCTCCTTTTTCTCTGCTCTTGGCTTCGCCACCTTTTTCTCTCTGCTCTTTGCTCTGGCTCCTTCTTCTCTGCTCTTGCTCTACCTCTGTTCTGCAACTTGCCGAACAGGTCCCTACCTGTTTCCTTATATCCTCCATTCCAAACAGGTCCCTACCTGTTCCCATATACCCTCCTGTCTGAACAGGTTCCTACCTGTTTCCATATACCTGCCTGTACACCGGTTCCTACCTGTCCTGCCAGAGTACCAGCCCTCTCCGCCTGTCCTGTCAGAGTGCCAGCTGTTCCCATCAGCCTGCCAGTGTCTCAGCTTTGCCTGCCAGCTTACCTGTGTTCCATCCCCCGGTGGGATCATCAGCCACAGCCAGACACCACCCTGGAGTGGTACCTAGTAGCTACCTGCCGCACAAGCCTGACCTCACCATCAGAGGCTCCAGTTAACACCAAGGTAGCTACTTAGTCACTCCCCTTCCAGGGTAGTCTGGTTTGGGCACAGTGGGGCCACACATTTGAGGTGTATGTGATAATTGTAACGCTCGCACCTTGGCTGATTAACATGAGTGTGGGGGACACTCATGTTAATCAGCCAAGGTGCGAGCGTTACAATTATCACATACACCTCAAATATCAAGCCTACATCCCCTTCCACCATGACCTCACTTTTTCCCACTCATGTTAGATGGGCCCTTCTCCTCTTTAACCCCTTTCTGACATGGGACGTACTATCCCGTCGAGGTGGGGTGGGCCCCCATGACCATGGACGGGATAGTACGTCCAGCGCGATCGGCGGCGCTCACGGGGGGAGCGCCGCCGATCGCGGCCGGGTGTCAGCTGTTTATCGCAGCTGACATCCGGCACTATGTGCCAGGAGCGGTCACGGACCGCTCCCGGCACATTAACCCCTGGCACACCGAGATCAAAGATGATCGCGATGTGCCGGCGGTATAGGGAAGCTTCCCGCAGGGAGGGGGCTCCCTGCGGGCTTCCCTGAGCCCCCCACAGCAACGCGATGTGATCGCGTTGCTGCGAGGGTCTCACCTCCCTCCCTGCTTCCTCCAGCCCCGGATCCAAGATGGCCGTGGATCCGGGTCCTGCAGGGAGGGAGGTGGCTTCACAGAGCCTGCTCAGAGCAGGCACTGTGAAGGCTGCAGCGCTGCATGTCAGATCAGTGATCTGACAGAGTGCTGTGCACACTGTCAGATCACTGATCTGTGATGTCCCCCCCTGGGACAATGTAAAAAAGTTAAAAAAAAATTTTCAAAATGTGTAAAAAAAAATAAAAAAAATATTCCTAAATAATGAAAAAAAAATATATATATTATTCCCCTAAATACATTTCTTTATCTAAATAAAAATAAAAACAATAAAAGTACACATATTTAGTATCGCCGCGTCCGTAACGGCCCGACCTATAAAACTGGCCCACTAGTTAACCCCTTCAGTAAACACCGTAAGAAAAAAAAAAAAAAAACGAGGCAAAAAACAACGCTTTATTATCATACCGCCGAACAAAAAGTGGAATAACACGCGATCAAAAAGACAGATATAAATAACCATGATACCACTGAAAGCGTCATCTTGTCCAGCAAAAAACGAGCCGCCATACAGCATCATCAGCAAAAAAAAAAAAAAGTTATAGTCCTGAGAATAAAGCGATGCAAAAATAATTATTTTTTCTATAAAATAGTTTTTATCGTATAAAAGCGCCAAAACATAAAAAAAGATATAAATGAGGTGTCGCTGTAATCGTACTGACCCGAAGAATAAAACTGATTTATCAATTTTACCAAACGCGGAACGGTATAAACGCCTCCCCCAAAAGAAATTCATGAATAGCTGGTTTTTGGTCATTCTGCCTCGCAAAAATCGGAATAAAAAGCGATCAAAAAATGTTACGTGCCCGAAAATGTTACCAATAAAAACGTCAACTCGTCCCGCAAAAAACAAGACCTCACATGTCTCTGTGAACCAAAATATGGAAAAATTATAGCTCTCAAAATGTGGTAACGCAAAAAATATTTTTTGCAATAAAAAGCGTCTTTCAGTGTGTGACGGCTGCCAATCATAAAAATCCGCTAAAAACCATTGACTTTTTGAATGAAAAATTATTTCCATCGTTAGCGGACACCATGTCGCGTTTGGATAGCTCCTGTGTGCCTAAACATTGGCGCTCCCCCACAAGTGACCCCATTTTGGAAACTAGACCCCCCAAGGAACTTATTTAGATGCCTAGTGAGCACTTTAAACCCTCAGGTGCTTCACAAATTGATCTGTAAAAATGAAAAAGTACTTTTTTTTCACAAAAAATTATTTTCGCCTCAATTTTTTCATTTTCACATGGGCAATAGGATAAAATGGATCACAAAATTTGTTGGGCAATTTCTCCCGAGTACGCCGATACCTCATATGTGGGGGTAAACCACTGTTTGGGCACTCGGCAGGGCTCGGAAGGGAAGGCGCGCCATTTGACTTTTTGAATGGAAAATTAGCTCCAATTGTTAGCGGACACCATGTCGCGTTTGGAGAGCCCCTGAGTGCCTAAACATTGGAGCTCCCCCACAAGTGACCCCATTTTGGAAACTAGACCCCCCAAGGAACTTATCTAGATGCATATTGAGCACTTTAAACCCCCAGGTGCTTCACAGAAGTTTATAACGCAGAGCCATGAAAATAAAAAATAATTTTTCTTTCCTCAAAAATGATTTTTTAGCCTGGAATTTCCTATTTTGCCAAGGATAATAGGAGAAATTGGACCCCAAATATTGTTGTCCAGTTTGTCCTGAGTATGCTGATACCCCATATGTGGGAGTAAACCACTGTTTGGGCGCACGGCAGGGCTCGGAAGGGATGGCACGCCATTTGGCTTTTTAAATGGAAAATTAGCTCCAATCATTAGCGGACACCATGTCACGTTTGGAGAGCCCCTGTGTGCCTAAACATTGGAGATCCCCCAGAAATGACACCATTTTGGAAACTAGACCCCCAAAGGAACTAATCTAGATGTGTGGTGAGGACTTTGAACCCCCAAGTGCTTCACAGAAGTTTATAACGCAGAGCCATGAAAATAAAAAAAAAAAATTATTTTCTCAAAAATGATCTTTTAGCCTGCAATTTTTTATTTTCCCAGGGGTAACAGGAGAAATTTGACCCCAAAAGTTGTTGTCCAGTTTCTCCTGAGTACGCTGATACCCCATATGTGGGGGTAAATCACTGTTTGGGCACATGCCGGGGCTCGGAAGTGAAGTAGTGACGTTTTGAAATGCAGACTTTGATGGAATGCTCTGTGGGCGTCACGTTGCGTTTGCAGAGCCCCTGATGTGGCTTAACAGTAGAAACCCCCCACAAGTGACCCCATTTTGGAAACTAGACCCCCAAAGGAACTTATCTAGATGTGTGGTGAGCACTTTGAACCCCCAAGTGCTTCATAGAAGTTTATAATGCAGAGCCGTGAAAATAATAAATACGTTTTCTTTCCTCAAAAATAATTATTTAGCCCAGAATTTTTTATTTTCCCAAGGGTTACAGAAGAAATTGGACCCCAAAAGTTGTTGTCTAGTTTCTCCTGAGTACGCTGATACCCCATATGTGGGGGTAAACCACTGTTTGGGCACATGCCGAGGCTCGGAAGTGAAGTAGTGACGTTTTGAAATGCAGACTTTGATGGAATGCTCTGTGGGCGTCACGTTGCGTTTGCAGAGCCCTTGATGTTGCTTAACAGTAGAAACCCCCCACAAGTGACCCCATTTTGGAAACTAGACCCCGAAAGGAACTTATCTAGATGTGTGGTGAGCACTTTGAACCCCCAAGCGCTTCATAGAAGTTTATAATGCAGAGCCGTGAAAATAATAAATACGTTTTCTTTCCTCAAAAATAATTATTTAGCCCAGAATTTTTTATTTTCCCAAGGGTTACAGGAGAAATTGGACCCCAAAAGTTGTTGTCCAGTTTCTCCTGAATACGCTGATACCCCATGAGTGGGGGTAAACCACTGTTTGGGCACACGTCGGGGCTCAGAAGGGAAGTAGTGACTTTTGAAATGCAGACTTTGATGGAATGGTCTACGGGTGTCACGTTGCGTTTGCAGAGCCCCTGGTGTGCCTAAACAGTAGAAACCCCCACAAGTGACCCCATTTTAGAAACTAGACCCCCCAAGGAAGTTATCTAGATATGTGGTGAGCACTTTGAACCCCGAAGTGCTTCACAGACGTTTACAACGCAGAGCCGTGAAAATAAAAAATCATTTTTCTTTCCTCAAAAATTATGTTTTAGCAAGCATTTTTTTAGATTCACAAGGGTAACAGGAGAAATTGGACCCCAGTAATTGTTGCGCAGTTTGTCCTGAGTATGCTGGTACCCCATATGTGGGGGTAAACCACTGTTTGGGCACACGTCGGGGCTCAGAAGTGAGGGAGCACCATTTGACTTTTTGAATTCGAGATTGGCTGGAATCAATGGTGGCGCCATGTTGCGTTTGGAGACCCCTGATGTGCCTAAACAGTGGTAACCCCTCAATTCTACCTCCAACACTAACCCCAACACACCCCTAACTCTAATCCCAACTGTAGCCATAACCCTAATCACAACCCTAACCGCAACACACCCCTAACCACAACCCTAACCCCAACACACCCCTAACCCTAACCACAACCCTAATTCCAACCCTAACCCTAAGGCTATGTGCCCACGTTGCGGATTCGTGTGAGATATTTCTGCACCATTTTTGAAAAATCCGCGGGTAAAAGGCACTGTGTTTTACCTGCGGATTTTCCGCGGATTTCCAGTGTTTTTTGTGCGGATTTCACCTGCGGATTCCTATTGAGGAACAGGTGTAAAACGCTGCGGAATCCGCACAAAGAATTGACATGCTGCGGAAAATACAACGCAGCGTTTCCGCGCGGTATTTTCCGCACCATGGGCACAGCGGATTTGGTTTTTCATATGTTTACATGGTACTGTAAACCTGATGGAACACTGCTGCGAATCCGCAGCCAAATCCGCACCGTGTGCACATAGCCTAATTCTAAAGGTATGTGCACACGCTGCGGAAAACGCTGCGGATCCGCAGCAGTTTCCCATGAGTTTACAGTTCAATGTAAACCTACGGGAAACAAAAATCGCTGTACACATGCTGCGGAAAAACTGCACGGAAACGCAGCGGTTTACATTCCGCAGCATGTCACTTCTTTTGTGCGGATTCTGCAGCGGTTTTACAACTGCTCCAATAGAAAATCGCAGTTGTAAAACCGCAGTGAAATGCGCAGAAAAAAACACGGTAAATCCGCCATAAATCCGCAGCGGTTTAGCACTGCGGATTTATCAAATCCGCAGCGGAAAAATCCGCAGAGGACCAGAATACGTGTGCACATACCGAAACCCTAACCCTAGCCCTAACCCTAGCCCTAACCCTAGCCCTAACCCTACCCCTAACCCTACCCCTAACCCTACCCCTACCCCTAGCCCTAACCCTAACCCCAACCCTACCCCTAACCCTACCCCTAACCCTACCCCTAACCCTAACCCTACCCCTAAACCCTACCCCTAACCCTACCCCTAACCCTAACCCTATTCTAACATTAGTGGAAAAAAAAAATTTCTTTATTTTTTTATTGTCCCTACCTATGGGGGTGACAAAGGGGGGGGTCATTTATAATTTTTTTTAATTTGATCACTGAGATAGATTATATCTCAGTGATCAAAATGCACTTTGGAACGAATCTGCCGGCCGGCAGATTCGGCGGGCGCACTGCACATGCGCCCGCCATTTTGGAAGATGGCGGCGCCCAGGGAGAAGACGGACGGGACCCCGGCTGGATCGGTAAGTATGATGGGGTGGGGGGGGACCACGGGGGGGGGGATCGGAGCACGGGGGGGGATCGGAGCACGGGGGGGGGATCGGAGCACGGGGGGGGAATCGGAGCGCGGGAGGGGTGGAACGGAGCACGGGGGGCTGGAATGGAGCACGGGGGGGTGGAACGGAGCACCGGGGGGTGTGGATCGGAGTGCAGGGGGGGTGATTGGAGCACGGGGGGGTGATTGGAGCACGGGGGGAGCGGACAAGAGCACGGGGGGGAGCGGAGCACTGGACGGAGGGGAGCCGGAGCAGTGTACCGGCCAGATCGGGGGGCTGCGGGGGCGATCGGTGGGGTGGGGGCACATTAGTATTTCCAGCCATGGCCGATGATATTTCAGCATCGGCCATGGCTGGATTGTAATATTTCACCCGTTATAATAGGTGAAATATTACAAATCGCTCTGATTGGCAGTTTCACTTTCAACAGCCAATCAGAGCGATCGTAGCCACGAGGGGGTGAAGCCACCCCCCCTGGGCTAAACTACCACTCCCCCTGTCCCTGCAGATTGGGTGAAATGGGAGTTAACCCTTTCACCCGGCCTGCAGGGACGCGATCTTTCCATGACGCCGCATAGGCGTCATGGGTCGGATTGGCACCGACTTTCATGACGCCTACGTGGCGTCATGGGTCGGGAAGGGGTTAAGGGGTCTACTTTCCAAAATGGTGTCACTTGTGGGGGGATTCAATGTTTAGGCACATCAGGGGCTCTCCAAACGAAACATGGCGTCCCATCTCAATTCCAGTCAATTTTGCATTGAAAAGTCAAATGGCGCTCCTTCGCTTCCGAGCTCTGCCATGCACCCAAACAGTGGTTTACCCCCACATGTGGGGTATTGTCGTGCTCAGAACAAATTGTACAACAATGTTTGGGGTCTATTTTCTCCTGTTACCCTTGGTAAAATTAAACAAATTGGAGCTGAATTAAATTTTTTGTGAAAAAAAGTTAAATGTTCATTTTTATTTAAACATTCAAAAAATTCCTGTGAAGCACCAGAAAGGTTAATAAACTTCTTGAATATGGTTTTGAGCACCTTGAGGGGTGTAGTTTTTAGAATGGTGTCACACTTGGGTATTTTCTATCATATAGACCTCTCAAAATGACTTCAAATGAGATGTGGTCCCTAAAAAAAAATGGTGTTGTAGAAATGAGAAATTGCTGGTCAACTTTTAACCCTTATAACTCCCAAAATTGTGCTGATGTAAAGTAGACATGTGGGAAATGTTACTTATTAAGCATTTTGTGTGACATATCTCTGTGATTTAATTGCATAAAAATTCAAAGTTGGAAAATTGCGAAATTTTCATAATTTTCGCCATATTTCCGTTTTTTTCACAAATAAACGCAGGTACTATCAAAGATTTTTTACCATTGTCATGAAGTACAATATGTCACGAGAAAACAATGTCAGAATCACTGGGATCCGTTGAAGCGTTCCAGAGTTATAACCTCACAAAGGGACAGTGGTCAGAATTGTAAAAATTGGCCCGGTCATTAATGTGCAAACCACATTTGGGGGTAAAGGGGTTAAGCCTGATGTTTCACAATCCTAGGCCCAGACCTGTCAGTCACCTGTCACTATATTAAGAAACAGTTTTTATTGGTTGAGATAGTGTGTGTGGACCACAGAATTATCACAAAACATTTATATTCTGAAATGTGTACTGGTGTCTGGACCACAAAATTAGCACAAAGGATTTAGAAGCTGAAATGTTGAGTATTGGCAATACCACAGAATTAGCACAAAAGATTTACAGTGGGGCAAAAATGTATTTAGTCAGGCAGCAATAGTGCAAGTTCCACCACTTAAAAAGATGAGAGGCGTCTGTAATTTACATCATAGGTAGACCTCAACTATGGGAGACAAACTGAAAAAAAAAAATCCAGAAAATCACATTGTCTGTTTTTTTAACATTTTATTTGCATATTATGGTAGAAAATAAGTATTTGGTCAGAAACAAAATTTCATCTCAATACTTTGTAATATATCCTTTGTTGGCAATGACAGAGGTCAAACATTTTCTGTAAGTCTTCACAAGGTTGCCACACACTGTTGTTGGTATGTTGGCCCATTCCTCCATGCAGATCTCCTCTAGAGCAGTGATGTTTTTGGCTTTTCGCTTGGCAACACGGACTTTCAACTCCCTCCAAAGGTTTTCTATAGGGTTGAGATCTGGAGACTGGCTAGGCCACTCCAGGACCTTGAAATGCTTCTTACGAAGCCACTGCTTCGTTGCCCTGGCGGTGTGCTTTGGATCATTGTCATGTTGAAAGACCCAGCCACGTTTTATCTTCAATGCCCTTGCTGATGGAAGGAGGTTTGCACTCAAAATCTCACGATACATGGCCCCATTCATTCTTTCATGTACCCGGATCAGTCGTCCTGGCCCCTTTGCAGAGAAACAGCCCCAAAGCATGATGTTTCCACCACCATGCTTTACAGTAGGTATGGTGTTTGATGGATGCAACTCAGTATTCTTTTTCCTCCAAACACGACAAGTTGTGTTTCTACCAAACAGTTCCAGTTTGGTTTCATCAGACCATAGGACATTCTCCCAAAACTCCTCTGGATCATCCAAATGCTCTCTAGCAAACTTCAGACGGGCCCGGACATGTACTGGCTTAAGCAGTGGGACACGTCTGGCACTGCAGGATCTGAGTCCATGGTGGCGTAGTGTGTTACTTATGGTAGGCCTTGTTACATTGGTCCCAGCTCTCTGCAGTTCATTCACTAGGTCCCCCCGCTTGGTTCTGGGATTTTTGCTCACCGTTCTTGTGATCATTCTGACCCCACGGGGTGGGATTTTGTGTGGAGCCCCAGATCGAGGGAGATTATCAGTGGTCTTGTATGTCTTCCATTTTCTAATTATTGCTTCCACTGTTGATTTCTTCACTCCAAGCTGGTTGGCTATTGCAGATTCAGTCTTCCCAACCTGGTGCAGGGCTACAATTTTGTTTCTGGTGTCCTTTGACAGCTCTTTGGTCTTCACCATAGTGGAGTTTGGAGTCAGACTGTTTGAGGGTGTGCACAGGTGTCTTGTTATACTGATAACAAGTTTAAACAGGTGCCATTACTACAGGTAATGAGTGGAGGAAAGAGGAGACTCTTAAAGAAGAAGTTACAGTCTGTGAGAGTCAGAAATCTTGATTGTTTGTTTCTGACCAAATACTTATTTTCCACCATAATATGCAAAAAAAATGATAAAAAAACAGACAATGTGATTTTTTGGATTTTTTTTCCTCAGTTTGTCTCCCATAGTTGAGGTCTACCTATGATGTAAATTACAGACACCTCTCATCTTTTTAAGTGGTGGAACTTGCACTATTGCTGACTGACTGAATACTTTTTTGCCCCACTGTATATGCTGAAATGTAGACTTGTGGCTGAACCACAAAATTAGCACAAATGAGTGAGGTTCTGAAATGTTGACTGGTGCTGTACCACACAATTAGTACAAAGGATTTATATGCTTAAATGTGGACTGGCGGCTGGGCCATGGAATTAGCACAAAAGATTTATATTCTGAAATGTGGAGTGGTGGCTTAGCCACACAATTAGCACAAAGGGTTTAGATGCTGAAATGTGGCCTGGTGGTGGGACCACAGAATTAGCACAAAGGATTTAGGTGCTGAAATGTGGACTGGTGGCGGGACCACACAATTAGCACAAAGGATTTAGATGCTGTCAAGAGGACTGGAGGCTGGACCACACAATTAGAGCTGCATTTTTATATGCTGGAAGGTTGATTTGACACAGGATCTTATCTATCTGAACTACCTGAGAATAAACCGCCTAGCTAACTATCTGATTACTTGCAGCAACAGCATCCTCACTGCACTGCTACAGTCACAAAATGGCACCAAAGCCACAAGTCTGCTTTTTATATGGAGAGGGACATGTGACTTTGGCAGACAATTACACCAGCCCTTGGCTCTAGATGTTGTGGATGGTTTCTGCGCCCTGATTGGCTGCTGGAATCTCCACACATTAAGTTAATTAAAAACAAGTATAGCAGTCCGCCGTTCCTCTGACCTCTCCCCACACCCTCCCCTCATCAAACACGCCCCTAAGTTCATCATAGAGCACTATTTTCCTATTCAAAGTCCTAACAAAACTATTAGTAGAAACTCGATTATTTACCGAACTTCCCGAAATGCTCGGGAATCTGAACACGAATCCGAATATGCAATGTCCGTGACAAATTTGAGATTGGCAAACATTTTATGAACAAGTTCACTTACAGTGCCTACAAGTAGTATTCAACCCCCTGCAGATTTAGCAGGTTTACGCATTTGGAATTAACTTGGCATTGTGACATTTGGGATGTACAGTTAGGTCCATATATATTTGGACAGAGACAACATTTTTCTAATTTTGGTTATAGACATTACCACAATGAATTTTAAACAAAACAATTCAGATGCAGTTGAAGTTCAGACTTTCAGCTTTCATTTGAGGGTATCCACATTAAAATTGGAAGAAGGGTTTAGGAGTTTCAGCTCCTTAACATGTGCCACCCTGTTTTTAAAGGGACCAAAAGTAATTGGACAGATTCAATAATTTTAAATTAAATGTTCATTTTTAGTACTTGGGTTGAAAACCCTTTGTTGGCAATGACTGCCTGAAGTGTTGAACTCATGGACATCACCAGATGCTGTGTTTCATCCTTTTTGAAGCTCTGCCAGGCCTTCACTGGGATGGTTTTCAGTTGCTGTTTGTTTGTGGGCCTTTCTGTCTGAAGTTTAGTCTTTAACAAGTGAAATGCATGCTCAATTGGGTTGAGATCAGGTGACTGACTTGGCCATTCAAGAATATTCCACTTCTTTGCTTTAATAAACTCCTGGGTTGCTTTGGCTTTATGTTTTGGGTCATTGTCCATCTGTAGTATGAAATGACGACCAATCAGTTTTGCTGCATTTGGCTGGATCTGAGCACACAGTATGTCTCTGAATACCTCAAAATTCATTCGGCTGCTTCTGTCCTGTGTCACATCATCAATAAACACAAGTGACCCAGTGCCACTGGCAGCCATGCATGCCCAAGCCATCACACTGCCTCCGCCGTGTTTTACAGATGATGTGCTATGCTTTGGATAATGAGCTGTACCACGCCTTTGCCATACTTTTCTCTTTCCATCATTCTGGTAGAGGTTGATGTTGGTTTCATCTGTCCAAAGAATGTTCTTCCAGAACTGTGCTGGCTTTTTTAGATGTTTTTTTAGCAAAGTCCAGTCTAGCCTTCTTATTCTTGATGCTTATGAGTTGCTTGCACCGTGCAGTGAACCCTCTGTATTTACTTTCATGCAGTCTTCTCTTTATGGTAGATTTGGATATTGATACGCCTACCTCCTGGAGAGTGTTGTTCACTTGGTTGGCTGTTGTGAAAGGGTTTCTCTTCACCATGGAGTTTATTCTGCGATCATCCACCACTGTTGTCTTCTGTGGGCGCCCAGGTCTTTTTGCATTGATGAGTTCACCAGAGCTTTCTTTCTTTCTCAGGATGTGCCAAACTGTAGATTGTGCCACTCCTAATATTGCAGCAATTTCTCGGATGGGTTTTTTCTGTTTTCGCAGCTTAAGGATGGCTTGTTTCACCTGCATGGAGAGCTCCTTTAACCACATGTTTACTTCACAGCAAAACCTTCCAAATGTATGCACCACACCTCAAATCAACTCCAGGCCTTTTATCTGCTTAATTGAGAATGACATAACGAAGGGATTGCCCACACCTGTCCATGAAATAGCCTTGGAGTCAATTGTCCAATTACTTTTGGTCCCTTTAAAAACAGGGTGGCACATGTGCAGGAGCTGAAACTCCTAAACCCTTCATCCAATTTTAATGTGGATACCCTCAAATGAAAGCTGAAAGTCTGAACTTCAACTGCATCTGAATTGTTTTGTTTAAAATTCATTGTGGTAATGTCTATAACCAAAATTAGAAAAATGTTGTCTATGTCCAAATATATATGGACCTAACTGTAGATCAGCCTGGAAGTGTGAAATGCACTGCAGCAAAAAAGAATGTTATTTCTTTGTTTATTTTTTTTAAAAATTGTGAAAAGTCTTTTCAGAGGGTCATTTATTATTCAACCCCTCAACCCACCAGAATTCTGTTTGGTTCCCCTAAAGTATTAAGAAGTAGTTCAGGCACAAAGAACAATGAGCTTCACATGTTTGGATTAATTATCTCTTTTTCAAGCCTTTTCTGACTATTTAAGACCCTCCCCAAACTTGTGAACAGCACTCATACATGGTCAACATGGGAAAGACAAACGAGCATTCCAAGGCCATCAGAGACAAGATCGTGGAGGGTCACAAGGCTGGCAAGGGGTACAAAACCCTTTCCAAGGAGTTGGGCCTACCTGTCTCCACTGTTGGGAGCATCATCCGGAAGTGGAAGGCTTATGGAACTACTGTTAGCCTTCCACGGCCTGGACAGCCTTTGAAAGTCTCCTCCCGTGCCGAGGCCAGGCTTGTCCGAAGAGTCAAGGCTAACCCAAGGACAACAAGGAAGCAGCTCCGGGAAGATCTCATGGCAGTGGGGACATTGGTTTCAGTCAATACCATAAGTAACGTACTCCACCGCAATGGTCTCCATTCCAGACGAGCCCGTAAGGTACCTTTACTTTCAAAGCGTCATGTCAAGGCTCGTCTACAGTTTGCTCATGATCACTTGGAGGACTCTGAGACTGACTGGTTCAAGGTTCTCTGGTCTGATGAGACAAAGATCGAGATCTTTGGTGCCAACCACACACGTGACGTTTGGAGACTGGATGGCACTGCATACGACCCCAAGAATACCATCCCTACAGTCAAGCATGGTGGTGGCAGCATCATGCTGTGGGGCTGTTTCTCAGCCAAGGGACCTGGCCATCTGGTCCGCATCCATGGGAAGATGGATAGCACGGCCTACCTGGAGATTTTGGCCAAGAACCTCCGCTCCTCCATCAAGGATCTTAAGATAGGTCATCATTTCCTCTTCCAACAAGACAACGACCCAAAGCACACAGCCAAGAAAACCAAGGCCTGGTTCAAGAGGCAAAAGATCAAGGTGTTGCAGTGGCCTAGTCAGTCTCCTGACCTTAACCCAATTGAAAACTTGTGGAAGGAGCTCCAGATTAAAGTCCACATGAGACACCCAAAGAACCTAGATAACTTGGAGAAGATCTGCATGGAGGAGTGGGCCAAGAAAACTCCAGAGACCTGTGCCGGCCTGATCAGGTCTTATAAAAGACGATTATTAGCTGTAATTGCAAACAAAGGTTATTCCACAAAATATTAAACCTAGGGGTTGAATAATAATTGACCCACACTTTTATGTTTAAAATTTATAAAAATTTAACTGAGCAACAAAACTTTTTGGTTTGTAAGATTTATGCATCTGTTAATAAATCCTGCTCTTGTTTGAAGTTTGAAGGCTCTAACTTATTTGCATCTTATTAAACCTGCTAAATCTGCAGGGGGTTGAATACTACTTGTAGGCACTGTATCTCTAGCCACGTGCCGCAGCTATATATTTAGCAACAGACTGCAAAGCCCTATGTCCCACCTAGACACTGTATTCTGCCACTCTCCTTGCTCCTGAAACTGTCCCTAGGCTAAATGCAGAATGTTACAAAAAATATTAGGGGATAGCGGCGCTGTAACGTTTGACAAGGGCGGACTGCAGCAGGTGGACCCCTATATCACAACTAGGGTAGAAGACTATAAGTAGTAAAATAATATATATACGCACAAAAAGTGCATACACACCCGCGCTACGTCCTGTGTGACTTATAAGCGATCACGCTACCAATGTAAGGTTTACCTGAGTGGAATGGACGATTTTGATAGTGGCACAGACCAAATCAAGAGTGGCATAGGTATATTTACTAAAAGAAAAAAATAAGGGTATTCATTAAATATATATTAGATTGATCTATATAGGTGCATGCATCTATACATACATTGATAACGTTGTTCCTTATTGGAAAGCTGGACTGCTTGAGCTCAGGGCGTTTGTATTGAAGAATAATGCACTCTGTATTAAAAATGCCCTGATGTACCCTTCCCAGATCGTGCGCTGCTTAATATATTGCAATGGGTAACTACTGTGACGTTCAATAGACCTTTAGGCAACGCTGAGACAGATATTGTGGAAACAATCTTCTATAGAGAAAAAGGGGGGGCTAGTTACTGCCGCCGCTTATCTATCAGCTGGTTATGATGGTATATGGAAGTCTCAGACAGCGCTGAGGGAACAGTCAAACTAGCGGTAATCTGTAAAAAAGTCTACTTAGCCAACGTGTTCTTCCTGCTTCTTAATGTCCTTCGGCGTCTGTATGTGGAGGTCTTCTGCGCACGCTGTCCCGGCCGGTGACAGGCGTGCGCGTAGCTAGAAGATCTTTACCGGAAGCAGAGAAGGACCTGCAGGAGGAACTTCGGTATCCGGGTTTACGGGTCACGTGATCGCCAGTCGCCATTATTTATTCTTGGCTTATCACATAAGAAATCTTCTCTTGGCATCTCCTGAACATTATGCCTTACTTCTGTTAAAAATTGATGGTCATAACCTTTGTTTAGGAATTTTTTGATTAAGACATCTGTTTCCCTAGTGTAATCCTGGGGGCTGGTGCAGTTACGGTGTGACCTAACAAACTGACTGCGGGGCACATTAAGCAGCCATGTTGGAAGATGGCAACTCTTTACAGATATAAAACTGTTAGAGTCCGTTGGTTTTGTATAAGTGCGTGTTTGAATGCAATCCTCTGAAATAAAAATGTTCAAGTCTAAAAAAATGTACGCTCTCTCTGCTTGTTGTGGCGGTAAATTCAAGATAAAAATCATTTTTATTAATATCGTTTGAAAACTGGTGTAGAGAGTCGTCATTACCCTCCCAAATAAAAAAGACATCATCGATAAAACGAAGCCATAGGGCCAGACCCGCGCACAGCTCGCCGTTTTGATAAACGTTGGTGGACTCCCATCTTCCCACATATAAATTTGCGTAGCTGGGCGCGAATCTGGTCCCCATGGCTGTACCCCACTGCTGGGTGTAGTAGTGCTCCCCATATTTAAAATAATTGTGCGTCAAAATAAAAAGAGCACATTCCTGAATAAAATCTACTTTCTCGGAAGAGAGAGATTGTGACGCATTTAAAAAGTAACCCAAAGCTTCCATACCTTTATCATGTTGAATAACTGTGTATAATGATGTAATGTCAAGAGTACCCATGATGTAGTTATTTTTCCATTGTAATTTATCCAGCACTTGTAAAATATGTTTACTGTCTTTAAGGTATGCTGGTAGGGAAGGCACTAATTTCTGTAGGAAGCTATCTACATAATCTATGTGATCGAATGCCCGTGCAAAAAACAATATGTGGGTCGCACAAAATGACCCCTTTGCAAAAGGATTAATGAACATTTACGCAATATCCGCAATAAATATGATTTACATCCCTTGTCCAGGCACTTCTTAAAGTACCATAAGGGATCTACCCTCGGAGTGAAAATAACAGGTATCAAAGTAGTGCAAAAAGATTGGAGGAATGGTGACTTTATTAAGCGTATGTCACGTGAAGAAACCCGCATGATCTTCGAACTAGACACCTTAAAACCAAAGGGTTTGAATAATGAGGTGGAGTTATTCGGGTTTGAATAAATTATGAATAAATTATGAATAAATTATGCCACGCGTGCTATTCAAGTATTTAAGGATGACCAGCGCATGGGGAGCCAACCCTGACAAAGGAATCCGTAGTAATTCCGAAACGCGTAGGTTATTGGCTCCCACTACGCCCCGTACCTTTACAGAGAAGCATCACGTGACTGGCGATCACGTGACCCGTAAACCCGGATACCGAAGGTCCTCCTGCAGGTCCTTCTCTGCTTCCGGTAAAGATCTTCTAGCTGCGCGCACGCCTGTCATCGGCCGGGACAGCGTGCGCAGAAGACCTCCACATACAGACGCCGAAGGACATTAAGAAGCAGGAAGAACACGTTGGCTAAGTAGACTTTTTTACAGATTACCGCTAGTTTGACTGTTCCCTCAGCGCTGTCTGAGACTTCCATATACCATCATAACCAGCTGATAGATAAGCGGCGGCGGTAACTAGCCCCCCCTTTTTCTCTATAGAAGATTGTTTCCACAATATCTGTCTCAGCGTTGCCTAAAGGTCTATTGAACGTCACAGTAGTTACTAGTGTTGAGCGATACCTTCCGATATCGGAAAGTATCGGTATCGGTTTGGATCGGCCGATATTCAAAAAATATCGGATATCGCCGATACCGATACCCGATCCCAATGCAAGTCAATGGGACCAAAATATCGGAATTAAAATAAACCCTTTCTTTCCTTGTAGGTTCATTCTACATGAAGGAAAACAACTAAGAATAATGTAGGATGTATTGGGGGAGGTGGCGGAGACATTAAAGGCAATGAGGATTAGCCCAATCAAATAGAATAGCATGATTTTTTTTTTTTTTAAAGACGTTCGGATTGAAAAAGATATTGACTATGTAAATTTTTTTTTATTTTGTCAGATATTGATGTTTCACTATTCCACGACCTTCCCCTTCTTTTTTTCCCTTTTCCCACACTTTCATCTTCATCATCATCAGCATCCTTGACATCAACTTCTTCACCTTATTCATCTTCTTCTTCATCTTCTACCTATTTTTTTTTTTTATTACATTCTTCATATTCATTTTCTTCAACTATTATTATTCTTCCTATTCTACATATTCTTTTTATTCCACTGTTATTATTCTTCCTATTCTACTTCTTCATCATATTCTCATTTGTGACAGGCATTCCCGTAGTTGTTATCTATAAAAGTTGGAAGATTACACCTTCCGTTCTGCCAGTCACAAAAGTTACATTTGTCCGCGTTCAGTTTGGCCTGCAGCATCAGGCTTTATCCAGGGGCACCACGAGGAGGAACGGACTCACCCCCATACACTGCTTAGTCTTCTTCTGCATATAATTTAGATAATATCTTTTGCTCTGATATTAAGTCTTATGCTTAATGTTCTTCTGCTCTTTGTTCTGCAGCCTCTTGTTCTTCTGCTTCTCGGTCTTCCATGTTGTCGTCTCCAGGGTCTTCGTCTCCAGTGTCGTCATCTCCGCCGTCGTCGTCTCAGCCGTCGTCGTCTCCGCCGTCGTCGTCGTCGTCGTCATCGGGGTGGTCTTCCGGGTCGTCGTCATCGGGGTGGTCTTCCGGGTTGTCGACGTTAGGGTCTTCAACTTGGAAATGTAGCAGAAGGTACAAGAAGGCTGAGAAAATGCCAAGAACCAGCTGATGGAACTGGAACTCGGATGGCTACCCGAAGGTTCAAGAGCCTATGGAACTACCGAGGACCAGCTGACGTTACTGGAACCCGGTTACTAAGCAGGAGGTACCCGTGCTAAAAAGCACTACCAAGGACCGCCTGACGTTGGCGGAACTCGGATACCCAGAAGGAGGCACCTAAGCCAAAGGCTCTGCCCAGAACCAGATGACGTTACTGGAACCAGGATGGGGAGCAGAAGGTACAAGAGCAAAAGACACTGCCGAGAACCAGCTGACGGTACTGGAACCCGGATGGGTAGCCGAATGTCCAAGAGCCAATGGAACTACCAAGGACCAGCTGACGTTACTGGAACCCGGTTACTAAGCAGGAGGTACCCGTGCCTGAAAGCACTACCAAGGACCACCTGACATTGGTGGAACTTGGATACCCAGAAGGAGGCACCTAAGCCAAAGGCTCTGCCCGGAACCAGCTGACGGTACTGGAACCAGGATGGGGAGCAGAAGGTACAAGAGCAAAAGACACTGCCGAGAACCAGCTGACGGTGCTGGAACCAGGTGGTGGACCCCAAGGCCCACAGGAGAGGAGAGAACAGCTAGGCCGCGAGGCAGCCGCAGTTACCGAACCCCAACAGTCCTACAGGGGGAGCTGGGCCTACTGGCACTACAGAACCAGCCTTGACTACCAGTTCACGCAGCCCACATAGGAAGCTCCTAAACTGGAGGCACCCTGGAGTTGGCTAACTCGACCGCCCCACGACGGGGCAAGCATAGGCGTCTCAGTGAAGTTGACACAACCCGGAAACAGCTGACGGTGCTGAAACCAGGCTTGGCACGAGGGAGTACCTGTGACAAGAACACTGCCGAGAACCAGCTGGCGGTGCTGGAACCCGGATGCGTTGCCCCAGTGTGCAAGAGCCAATGGCACGACCGAGGACCAGCTGACGGTGCTGGAACCCGGTTGCTAAGCTGTAGGTGCCCGCGCTTAAAAGCACTACCAAGGACCGCCTGGCGTTGGCGGAACTCGGATACCCAGGAGGAGGCACCTAAGCCAAAGGCTCGGCCCGGAACCAGCTGACGGTGCTGGAACCAGGTGGTGGACCCCAAGGCCCACAGGAGAGGAGAGAACAGCTAGGCCGCGAGGCAGCCGCAGTTACCGAACCCCAACAGTCCTACAGGGGGAGCTGGGCCTACTGGCACTACAGAACCAGCCTTGACTACCAGTTCACGCAGCCCACATAGGAAGCTCCTAAACTGGAGGCACCCTGGAGTTGGCTAACTCGACCGCCCCACGACGGGGCAAGCATAGGCGTCTCAGTGAAGTTGACACAACCCGGAAACAGCTGACGGTGCTGAAACCAGGCTTGGCACGAGGGAGTACCTGTGACAACAACACTGCCGAGAACCAGCTGGCGGTGCTGGAACCCGGATGCGTTGCCCCAGTGTGCAAGAGCCAATGGCACGACCGAGGACCAGCTGACGGTGCTGGAACCCGGTTGCTAAGCTGTAGGTGCCCGCGCTTAAAAGCACTACCAAGGACCGCCTGGCGTTGGCGGAACTCGGATACCCAGGAGGAGGCACCTAAGCCAAAGGCTCGGCCCGGAACCAGCTGACGGTGCTGGAACCAGGTGGTGGACCCCAAGGCCCACAGGAGAGGAGAGAACAGCTAGGCCGCGAGGCAGCCGCAGTTACCGAACCCCAACAGTCCTACAGGGGGAGCTGGGCCTACTGGCACTACAGAACCAGCCTTGACTACCAGTTCACGCAGCCCACATAGGAAGCTCCTAAACTGGAGGCACCCTGGAGTTGGCTAACTCGACCGCCCCACGACGGGGCAAGCATAGGCGTCTCAGTGAAGTTGACACAACCCGGAAACAGCTGACGGTGCTGAAACCAGGCTTGGCACGAGGGAGTACCTGTGACAACAACACTGCCGAGAACCAGCTGGCGGTGCTGGAGCCCGGATGCGTTGCCCCAGTGTGCAAGAGCCAATGGCACGACCGAGGACCAGCTGACGGTGCTGGAACCCGGTTGCTAAGCTGTAGGTGCCCGCGCTTAAATGCACTACCAAGGACCGCCTGGCGTTGGCGGAACTCGGACACCCAGGAGGAGGCACCTAAGCCAAAGGCTCGGCCCGGAACCAGCTGACGGTGCTGGAACCAGGTGGTGGACCCCAAGGCCCACAGGAGAGGAGAGAACAGCTAGGCCGCGAGGCAGCCGCAGTTACCGAACCCCAACAGTCCTACAGGGGGAGCTGGGCCTACTGGCACTACAGAACCAGCCTTGACTACCAGTTCACGCAGCCCACATAGGAAGCTCCTAAACTGGAGGCACCCTGGAGTTGGCTAACTCGACCGCCCCACGACGGGGCAAGCATAGGCGTCTCAGTGAAGTTGACACAACCCGGAAACAGCTGACGGTGCTGAAACCAGGCTTGGCACGAGGGAGTACCTGTGACAACAACACTGCCGAGAACCAGCTGGCGGTGCTGGAACCCGGATGCGTTGCCCCAGTGTGCAAGAGCCAATGGCACGACCGAGGACCAGCTGACGGTGCTGGAACCCGGTTGCTAAGCTGTAGGTGCCCGCGCTTAAAAGCACTACCAAGGACCGCCTGGCGTTGGCGGAACTCGGATACCCAGGAGGAGGCACCTAAGCCAAAGGCTCGGCCCGGAACCAGCTGACGGTGCTGGAACCAGGTGGTGGACCCCAAGGCCCACAGGAGAGGAGAGAACAGCTAGGCCGCGAGGCAGCCGCAGTTACCGAACCCCAACAGTCCTACAGGGGGAGCTGGGCCTACTGGCACTACAGAACCAGCCTTGACTACCAGTTCACGCAGCCCACATAGGAAGCTCCTAAACTGGAGGCACCCTGGAGTTGGCTAACTCGACCGCCCCACGACGGGGCAAGCATAGGCGTCTCAGTGAAGTTGACACAACCCGGAAACAGCTGACGGTGCTGAAACCAGGCTTGGCACGAGGGAGTACCTGTGACAAGAACACTGCCGAGAACCAGCTGGCGGTGCTGGAACCCGGATGCGTTGCCCCAGTGTGCAAGAGCCAATGGCACGACCGAGGACCAGCTGACGGTGCTGGAACCCGGTTGCTAAGCTGTAGGTGCCCGCGCTTAAAAGCACTACCAAGGACCGCCTGGCGTTGGCGGAACTCGGATACCCAGGAGGAGGCACCTAAGCCAAAGGCTCGGCCCGGAACCAGCTGACGGTGCAGGAACCAGGTGGTGGACCCCAAGGCCCACAGGAGAGGAGAGAACAGCTAGGCCGCGAGGCAGCCGCAGTTACCGAACCCCAACAGTCCTACAGGGGGAGCTGGGCCTACTGGCACTACAGAACCAGCCTTGACTACCAGTTCACGCAGCCCACATAGGAAGCTCCTAAACTGGAGGCACCCTGGAGTTGGCTAACTCGACCGCCCCACGACGGGGCAAGCATAGGCGTCTCAGTGAAGTTGACACAACCCGGAAACAGCTGACGGTGCTGAAACCAGGCTTGGCACGAGGGAGTACCTGTGACAACAACACTGCCGAGAACCAGCTGGCGGTGCTGGAACCCGGATGCGTTGCCCCAGTGTGCAAGAGCCAATGGCACGACCGAGGACCAGCTGACGGTGCTGGAACCCGGTTGCTAAGCTGTAGGTGCCCGCGCTTAAAAGCACTACCAAGGACCGCCTGGCGTTGGCGGAACTCGGATACCCAGGAGGAGGCACCTAAGCCAAAGGCTCGGCCCGGAACCAGCTGACGGTGCTGGAACCAGGTGGTGGACCCCAAGGCCCACAGGAGAGGAGAGAACAGCTAGGCCGCGAGGCAGCCGCAGTTACCGAACCCCAACAGTCCTACAGGGGGAGCTGGGCCTACTGGCACTACAGAACCAGCCTTGACTACCAGTTCACGCAGCCCACATAGGAAGCTCCTAAACTGGAGGCACCCTGGAGTTGGCTAACTCGACCGCCCCACGACGGGGCAAGCATAGGCGTCTCAGTGAAGTTGACACAACCCGGAAACAGCTGACGGTGCTGAAACCAGGCTTGGCACGAGGGAGTACCTGTGACAACAACACTGCCGAGAACCAGCTGGCGGTGCTGGAACCCGGATGCGTTGCCCCAGTGTGCAAGAGCCAATGGCACGACCGAGGACCAGCTGACGGTGCTGGAACCCGGATGCTAAGCTGTAGGTGCCCGCGCTTAAAAGCACTACCAAGGACCGCCTGGCGTTGGCGGAACTCGGATACCCAGGAGGAGGCACCTAAGCCAAAGGCTCGGCCCGGAACCAGCTGACGGTGCTGGAACCAGGTGGTGGACCCCAAGGCCCACAGGAGAGGAGAGAACAGCTAGGCCGCGAGGCAGCCGCAGTTACCGAACCCCAACAGTCCTACAGGGGGAGCTGGGCCTACTGGCACTACAGAACCAGCCTTGACTACCAGTTCACGCAGCCCACATAGGAAGCTCCTAAACTGGAGGCACCCTGGAGTTGGCTAACTCGACCGCCCCACGACGGGGCAAGCATAGGCGTCTCAGTGAAGTTGACACAACCCGGAAACAGCTGACGGTGCTGAAACCAGGCTTGGCACGAGGGAGTACCTGTGACAAGAACACTGCCGAGAACCAGCTGGCGGTGCTGGAACCCGGATGCGTTGCCCCAGTGTGCAAGAGCCAATGGCACGACCGAGGACCAGCTGACGGTGCTGGAACCCGGTTGCTAAGCTGTAGGTGCCCGCGCTTAAAAGCACTACCAAGGACCGCCTGGCGTTGGCGGAACTCGGATACCCAGGAGGAGGCACCTAAGCCAAAGGCTCGGCCCGGAACCAGCTGACGGTGCTGGAACCAGGTGGTGGACCCCAAGGCCCACAGGAGAGGAGAGAACAGCTAGGCCGCGAGGCAGCCGCAGTTACCGAACCCCAACAGTCCTACAGGGGGAGCTGGGCCTACTGGCACTACAGAACCAGCCTTGACTACCAGTTCACGCAGCCCACATAGGAAGCTCCTAAACTGGAGGCACCCTGGAGTTGGCTAACTCGACCGCCCCACGACGGGGCAAGCATAGGCGTCTCAGTGAAGTTGACACAACACGGAAACAGCTGACGGTGCTGAAACCAGGCTTGGCACGAGGGAGTACCTGTGACAACAACACTGCCGAGAACCAGCTGGCGGTGCTGGAACCCGGATGCGTTGCCCCAGTGTGCAAGAGCCAATGGCACGACCGAGGACCAGCTGACGGTGCTGGAACCCGGTTGCTAAGCTGTAGGTGCCCGCGCTTAAAAGCACTACCAAGGACCGCCTGGCGTTGGCGGAACTCGGATACCCAGGAGGAGGCACCTAAGCCAAAGGCTCGGCCCGGAACCAGCTGACGGTGCTGGAACCAGGTGGTGGACCCCAAGGCCCACAGGAGAGGAGAGAACAGCTAGGCCGCGAGGCAGCCGCAGTTACCGAACCCCAACAGTCCTACAGGGGGAGCTGGGCCTACTGGCACTACAGAACCAGCCTTGACTACCAGTTCACGCAGCCCACATAGGAAGCTCCTAAACTGGAGGCACCCTGGAGTTGGCTAACTCGACCGCCCCACGACGGGGCAAGCATAGGCGTCTCAGTGAAGTTGACACAACACGGAAACAGCTGACGGTGCTGAAACCAGGCTTGGCACGAGGGAGTACCTGTGACAACAACACTGCCGAGAACCAGCTGGCGGTGCTGGAACCCGGATGCGTTGCCCCAGTGTGCAAGAGCCAATGGCACGACCGAGGACCAGCTGACGGTGCTGGAACCCGGTTGCTAAGCTGTAGGTGCCCGCGCTTAAAAGCACTACCAAGGACCGCCTGGCGTTGGCGGAACTCGGATACCCAGGAGGAGGCACCTAAGCCAAAGGCTCGGCCCGGAACCAGCTGACGGTGCTGGAACCAGGTGGTGGACCCCAAGGCCCACAGGAGAGGAGAGAACAGCTAGGCCGCGAGGCAGCCGCAGTTACCGAACCCCAACAGTCCTACAGGGGGAGCTGGGCCTACTGGCACTACAGAACCAGCCTTGACTACCAGTTCACGCAGCCCACATAGGAAGCTCCTAAACTGGAGGCACCCTGGAGTTGGCTAACTCGACCGCCCCACGACGGGGCAAGCATAGGCGTCTCAGTGAAGTTGACACAACACGGAAACAGCTGACGGTGCTGAAACCAGGCTTGGCACGAGGGAGTACCTGTGACAACAACACTGCCGAGAACCAGCTGGCGGTGCTGGAACCCGGATGCGTTGCCCCAGTGTGCAAGAGCCAATGGCACGACCGAGGACCAGCTGACGGTGCTGGAACCCGGTTGCTAAGCTGTAGGTGCCCGCGCTTAAAAGCACTACCAAGGACCGCCTGGCGTTGGCGGAACTCGGATACCCAGGAGGAGGCACCTAAGCCAAAGGCTCGGCCCGGAACCAGCTGACGGTGCTGGAACCAGGTGGTGGACCCCAAGGCCCACAGGAGAGGAGAGAACAGCTAGGCCGCGAGGCAGCCGCAGTTACCGAACCCCAACAGTCCTACAGGGGGAGCTGGGCCTACTGGCACTACAGAACCAGCCTTGACTACCAGTTCACGCAGCCCACATAGGAAGCTCCTAAACTGGAGGCACCCTGGAGTTGGCTAAATCGACCGCCCCACGACGGGGCAAGCATAGGCGTCTCAGTGAAGTTGACACAACACGGAAACAGCTGACGGTGCTGAAACCAGGCTTGGCACGAGGGAGTACCTGTGACAACAACACTGCCGAGAACCAGCTGGCGGTGCTGGAACCCGGATGCGTTGCCTTGCCTATTAAAGATTGTCTTCCTAGAGCCCCAACTAGAGGTGTTGGAGCAAAGGGTAAGCAGGGGGAGATGAGTGTATGCCGAAGCCTGCACTGGAGGCAGCTTTGTGTCTGCGTTGCGTTTGCAGGACACTTTGCCGGCTACACACTGGGGGAACAGCTGGCGTTGCTGAACCCCACTAACACAATGGCGTGTGTTTTTCTCTGTGCAGCTAGCACTTGCGGGCAAAAACTAGCGATGTTAGAGCCCGTGTTGAAGCAGGAGGAGGAGGAGAGGAGCAGAGTGTAGGCCGAAGCCTAGTTGAACCAATTTCAAAGGAAACCTTTAACCCCCCCCTCAGGTGTTACAAAGTACAAGAGACACACCTTGTGCAGTATTAATGCTGCACAAGTGAAAGGTTGCTCTATTAATTTGTCTACTTGCACACGCTGAATGAAAGACATACACAATTTACCCCATTCTACAGTCAAACTGTAGTGGATGCGTGACTTGGTTTTTTGATGAGACGCAGCACAGGTGTCCAAAATAACGCCTTGGTGCTTGGCGCAGCTTCCTGAGCGTTGTTATTTGCTGTACAGGAGTCTGCGCTCTTGTGTTATCCCTTGGCAATGCCCTGTTAGCGCTGCCCATCTTATGACCTCATTTCATGTTGGCCGGTGCGGTTAACGATGGCCATAAATCCCAGACCCACAGTGTCTTTTCATAAAGCCACACTGCGGTGCTGGGATTCGTGGCCTTGAGCAGTAAATATTTTGGCCGCTCACACACGTCCTTACACCTGCTTCAGACTGGGCGGCCTCTGCTGATCCCTTCTCGCATGCCGCGGCCATGAGGCTGCACAGTCTGAAGAAGGCGGAAGGAGATGAGTTAAGACAGGCGAAGATATGCACTGCTCGTGCCCATCAATCACACCCTCGCAGTCAAAATAATTAAGACAACGAGGAGCATTTTATTCAGGCAGGGCGGACGAACAGGCGCAAGTAGCCAACCAATGATGTCAGAAGACGGGAAGCGCTACCAAGGGGGGTGCTGCGTATCATTAGAAAGGAAAGTCACACCTCAGGGACAGTGGAATGGTCTCAAAGAGACACATTTTGTACGTGTTGAGTTCCACGTGGGCAAGGAGAAAACATCAGCCACCTTGTACAAATGCAGCAGTACTGCTGTACAAGGTGGCTGTTATACATAGAAACACCTGGGGGTGGGGGCCAGGCTCCCTTCAATTTCAGTTCATGTGCCTGCGTGGCGTTTGCAGGTCACGTTGCAAGCTGCACAGCAGGGGAACAGCTGGCGGTGCTGAACCCCACTAACACATTGGCTGGTGTTTTTCTCTGTGCAGCTAGCATGTCCGGGCAGAAACTGGCGTTGTTTGAGCCCAGGGTCAGCAGGAGGAGGAGAGGAGCAAAGTGTAGGCCGAAGCCTGCACTGGTGGCAGCTTTTGTTCTGTTGTGCCAGCGTGGCTTGTGCTGGACACGTTGCCGACTACACAGCAGGGGAACAGCTGGCGGTGCTGAACCCCACTAACACATTGGCTGGTGTTTTTCTCTGTGCAGCTAGCATTTCCGGGCAAAAACTAGCGGTGTTTGAGCCCAGGGTCAGCAGGAGGAGTAGAGGAGCAGAGTGTAGGCCGAAGCCTAGTTGAACCAATTTCAAAGGTTACCTTTAACCCCCCCCTCAGGTGTTGCAAGGTACAAGAGCCACACCTTGAACAGCATTAATGATGCACAAGTCAAAGGTTGCTCTATTTAATTTTGCTCCTTGCACACGCTGAATTAAACACGTACACTATTTAGCCCATTATACTGTCAAACAGTAGTGGAGGCGTGACTACTAGTCTTTTTAAGGAGACGCAGCACAGGTGTACAAATTTACACCTAGGTGCTGTGCGCAGATTCCTTACCGTTGTTATTTGCAGTACAGGAAACTGCGCTCTTGTGTTATCCCTTGGCAATACCCTGTTAGTGCAGGCCGTCTCATGACCTCATTTCATGTTGGCCGGTGCGGTTAACGATGGCCATAAATCCCAGACCCACAGTGGCTTTTCCTAAAGTCACACTGCGGTGCTGGGATTCGTGGCCTTGTGCAGTAAATATGTTCGCCGCTCACACATGTCCTTACACCTGCTTCAGACTGGGCGGCCTCAGCTGATCCCTTATCGCATGCCGCGGCCATGAGGCCGCACAGTCAGAAGAAGGCGGAAGGAGGGGAGTGAAAACAGGGGAACATATGCACTGCTCGTGCCCATCAATCACACCCTCGCAGTCAAAATATATGAGACAACGGGGGGCGTTGTGTCGGGCAGGGGGGACGCACAGGCACAGCCAGCCAACCAATGATGTCAGGAGACGGGCAGCGCTAACAATGGGGGTGCTGCGTGTCATTAAAAAGGAAAGTCACACCTCAGGGACATTGTAATGGTCTGTAATGAGACACATTTTGTACTTGTTGAGTTCCACGTGTGCAAGGAGAAAAAGTCAGCCACCTTGTACAAATGCAGCAGTACTGCTGTACAAGGTGGCTGTTATACATAGAAACACCTGGGGGGGTGGGGGGCAGGCTCCCTTCAATTTCAGTTCATGTGCCTGCGTGGCGTTTGCAGGTCACGTTGCAAGCTACACAGCAGGGGAACAGCTGGCGTTGCTGAACCCCACTGACACATTGACTGGTGTTTTTCTCTGTGCAGATTGCATGTCCGGGCAAAAACTAGCGGTGTTAGAGCCCAGGGTCAGCAGGAGGAGGAGGAGAGGAGCAAAGTGTAGGACGAAGCCTGCACTGGTGGCAGCTTTTGGTCGGTTGTGCCAGCGTGGCTTGTGCTGGACACGATGCCGGCTACACAGCGGGGGAACAGCTGGCGGTGCTGAACCCCACTAACACATTGGCTGGTGTTTTTCTCTGTGCAGCTAGCATGTCCGGGCAGAAACTGGCGTTGTTTGAGCCCAGGGTCAGCAGGAGGAGGAGAGGAGCAAAGTGTAGGCCGAAGCCTGCACTGGTGGCAGCTTTTGTTCTGTTGTGCCAGCGTGGCTTGTGCTGGACACGTTGCCGACTACACAGCAGGGGAACAGCTGGCGGTGCTGAACCCCACTAACACATTGGCTGGTGTTTTTCTCTGTGCAGCTAGCATTTCCGGGCAAAAACTAGCGGTGTTTGAGCCCAGGGTCAGCAGGAGGAGTAGAGGAGCAGAGTGTAGGCCGAAGCCTAGTTGAACCAATTTCAAAGGTTACCTTTAACCCCCCCCTCAGGTGTTGCAAGGTACAAGAGCCACACCTTGAACAGCATTAATGATGCACAAGTCAAAGGTTGCTCTATTTAATTTTGCTCCTTGCACACGCTGAATTAAACACGTACACTATTTAGCCCATTATACTGTCAAACAGTAGTGGAGGCGTGACTACTAGTCTTTTTAAGGAGACGCAGCACAGGTGTACAAATTTACACCTAGGTGCTGTGCGCAGATTCCTTACCGTTGTTATTTGCAGTACAGGAAACTGCGCTCTTGTGTTATCCCTTGGCAATACCCTGTTAGTGCAGGCCGTCTCATGACCTCATTTCATGTTGGCCGGTGCGGTTAACGATGGCCATAAATCCCAGACCCACAGTGGCTTTTCCTAAAGTCACACTGCGGTGCTGGGATTCGTGGCCTTGTGCAGTAAATATGTTCGCCGCTCACACATGTCCTTACACCTGCTTCAGACTGGGCGGCCTCAGCTGATCCCTTATCGCATGCCGCGGCCATGAGGCCGCACAGTCAGAAGAAGGCGGAAGGAGGGGAGTGAAAACAGGGGAACATATGCACTGCTCGTGCCCATCAATCACACCCTCGCAGTCAAAATATATGAGACAACGGGGGGCGTTGTGTCGGGCAGGGGGGACGCACAGGCACAGCCAGCCAACCAATGATGTCAGGAGACGGGCAGCGCTAACAATGGGGGTGCTGCGTGTCATTAAAAAGGAAAGTCACACCTCAGGGACATTGTAATGGTCTGTAATGAGACACATTTTGTACTTGTTGAGTTCCACGTGTGCAAGGAGAAAAAGTCAGCCACCTTGTACAAATGCAGCAGTACTGCTGTACAAGGTGGCTGTTATACATAGAAACACCTGGGGGGGTGGGGGGCAGGCTCCCTTCAATTTCAGTTCATGTGCCTGCGTGGCGTTTGCAGGTCACGTTGCAAGCTACACAGCAGGGGAACAGCTGGCGTTGCTGAACCCCACTGACACATTGACTGGTGTTTTTCTCTGTGCAGATTGCATGTCCGGGCAAAAACTAGCGGTGTTAGAGCCCAGGGTCAGCAGGAGGAGGAGGAGAGGAGCAAAGTGTAGGACGAAGCCTGCACTGGTGGCAGCTTTTGGTCGGTTGTGCCAGCGTGGCTTGTGCTGGACACGATGCCGGCTACACAGCGGGGGAACAGCTGGCGGTGCTGAACCCCACTAACACATTGGCTGGTGTTTTTCTCTGTGCAGCTAGCATGTCCGGGCAGAAACTGGCGTTGTTTGAGCCCAGGGTCAGCAGGAGGAGGAGAGGAGCAAAGTGTAGGCCGAAGCCTGCACTGGTGGCAGCTTTTGTTCTGTTGTGCCAGCGTGGCTTGTGCTGGACACGTTGCCGACTACACAGCAGGGGAACAGCTGGCGGTGCTGAACCCCACTAACACATTGGCTGGTGTTTTTCTCTGTGCAGCTAGCATTTCCGGGCAAAAACTAGCGGTGTTTGAGCCCAGGGTCAGCAGGAGGAGTAGAGGAGCAGAGTGTAGGCCGAAGCCTAGTTGAACCAATTTCAAAGGTTACCTTTAACCCCCCCCCTCAGGTGTTGCAAGGTACAAGAGCCACACCTTGAACAGCATTAATGATGCACAAGTCAAAGGTTGCTCTATTTAATTTTGCTCCTTGCACACGCTGAATTAAACACGTACACTATTTAGCCCATTATACTGTCAAACAGTAGTGGAGGCGTGACTACTAGTCTTTTTAAGGAGACGCAGCACAGGTGTACAAATTTACACCTAGGTGCTGTGCGCAGATTCCTTACCGTTGTTATTTGCAGTACAGGAAACTGCGCTCTTGTGTTATCCCTTGGCAATACCCTGTTAGTGCAGGCCGTCTCATGACCTCATTTCATGTTGGCCGGTGCGGTTAACGATGGCCATAAATCCCAGACCCACAGTGGCTTTTCCTAAAGTCACACTGCGGTGCTGGGATTCGTGGCCTTGTGCAGTAAATATGTTCGCCGCTCACACATGTCCTTACACCTGCTTCAGACTGGGCGGCCTCAGCTGATCCCTTATCGCATGCCGCGGCCATGAGGCCGCACAGTCAGAAGAAGGCGGAAGGAGGGGAGTGAAAACAGGGGAACATATGCACTGCTCGTGCCCATCAATCACACCCTCGCAGTCAAAATATATGAGACAACGGGGGGCGTTGTGTCGGGCAGGGGGGACGCACAGGCACAGCCAGCCAACCAATGATGTCAGGAGACGGGCAGCGCTAACAATGGGGGTGCTGCGTGTCATTAAAAAGGAAAGTCACACCTCAGGGACATTGTAATGGTCTGTAATGAGACACATTTTGTACTTGTTGAGTTCCACGTGTGCAAGGAGAAAAAGTCAGCCACCTTGTACAAATGCAGCAGTACTGCTGTACAAGGTGGCTGTTATACATAGAAACACCTGGGGGGGTGGGGGGCAGGCTCCCTTCAATTTCAGTTCATGTGCCTGCGTGGCGTTTGCAGGTCACGTTGCAAGCTACACAGCAGGGGAACAGCTGGCGTTGCTGAACCCCACTGACACATTGACTGGTGTTTTTCTCTGTGCAGATTGCATGTCCGGGCAAAAACTAGCGGTGTTAGAGCCCAGGGTCAGCAGGAGGAGGAGGAGAGGAGCAAAGTGTAGGACGAAGCCTGCACTGGTGGCAGCTTTTGGTCGGTTGTGCCAGCGTGGCTTGTGCTGGACACGATGCCGGCTACACAGCGGGGGAACAGCTGGCGGTGCTGAACCCCACTAACACATTGGCTGGTGTTTTTCTCTGTGCAGCTAGCATGTCCGGGCAGAAACTGGCGTTGTTTGAGCCCAGGGTCAGCAGGAGGAGGAGAGGAGCAAAGTGTAGGCCGAAGCCTGCACTGGTGGCAGCTTTTGTTCTGTTGTGCCAGCGTGGCTTGTGCTGGACACGTTGCCGACTACACAGCAGGGGAACAGCTGGCGGTGCTGAACCCCACTAACACATTGGCTGGTGTTTTTCTCTGTGCAGCTAGCATTTCCGGGCAAAAACTAGCGGTGTTTGAGCCCAGGGTCAGCAGGAGGAGTAGAGGAGCAGAGTGTAGGCCGAAGCCTAGTTGAACCAATTTCAAAGGTTACCTTTAACCCCCCCCTCAGGTGTTGCAAGGTACAAGAGCCACACCTTGTGCAGCATTAATGCTGCACAAGTAAAAGGTTGCTCTATTTGTTTTGCTCCTTGCACACGCTGACTAAAACACGTACACTATTTAGCCCATTATACTGTCAAACAGTTGTGGAGGCGTGACTTGTCTTTTTAACGAGACGCAGCACAGGTGTCAAAATTTGCACCTAGGTACTGGGCGCAGATTCCTGAGCGTTGTTATTTGCTGTACAGGAGTCTGCGCTATTGTGATCCCTTGGCCATGCGCTGTGAGCGCTTCCTGTCTTCTGACCTCATTTCATGTCGGCCGTTGCGGTTAGCGATGGACATGAATCCCAGACCCACAGTGTGTTTTTAAAAAATCACACTGCGGTGCTGGGATTCGTGCCCTGGTGCACTAAATATGTTTGCCGCTCACACATGTCCTTACACCTGCTTCAGACTGGGCGGCCTCATCTGATCCCTTATCGCCTGCCGCGGCCATGAGGACACCCAGTCTGAAGAAGGCGGAAGGAGATGAGTGAACACAGGCAAACATATGCACTGCACATGCCCATCAATCACACCCTCGCTGTCCAAAAAAATAAGACACCGAGGGCCGTTGTTTCGAGCAGGGGAGATGCACAGGCGCAGCCAGCTAACCAATGATGTCAAAAGACGGGCAGCGCTAACAAGGGTGGTGCTGCGTGTCATTACAAAGGAAAGTCACACCTCAGGGACATTGTAATGGTCTCTAATGAGACACATTTTGTACGTGTTGAGTTCCACGTGGGCAAGGAGAAAAAGTCAGCCACCTTGTACAAATGCAGCAGTACTGCTGTACAAGGTGGCTGATATACATAGAAACACCTGTGGGTGGGGGGCAGGCTCCCTTCAATTTCAGTTCATGTGCCTGCGTGGCGTTTGCAGGTCACGTTGCAAGCTACACAGCAGGGGAACAGCTGGCGTTGCTGAACCCCACTGACACATTGACTGGTGTTTTTCTCTGTGCAGATTGCATGTCCGGGCAAAAACTAGCGGTGTTAGAGCCCAGGGTCAGCAGGAGGAGGAGGAGAGGAGCAAAGTGTAGGCCGAAGCCTGCACTGGTGGCAGCTTTTGGTCGGTTGTGCCAGCGTGGCTTGTGCTGGACACGATGCCGGCTACACAGCGGGGGAACAGCAGGCGGTGCTGAACCCCACTAACACATTGGCTGGTGTTTTTCTCTGTGCAGCTAGCATGTCCGGGCAGAAACTGGCGTTGTTTGAGCCCAGGGTCAGCAGGAGGAGGAGAGGAGCAAAGTGTAGGCCGAAGCCTGCACTGGTGGCAGCTTTTGTTCTGTTGTGCCAGCGTGGCTTGTGCTGGACACGTTGCCGACTACACAGCAGGGGAACAGCTGGCGGTGCTGAACCCCACTAACACATTGGCTGGTGTTTTTCTCTGTGCAGCTAGCATTTCCGGGCAAAAACTAGCGGTGTTTGAGCCCAGGGTCAGCAGGAGGAGTAGAGGAGCAGAGTGTAGGCCGAAGCCTAGTTGAACCAATTTCAAAGGTTACCTTTAACCCCCCCCTCAGGTGTTGCAAGGTACAAGAGCCACACCTTGTGCAGCATTAATGCTGCACAAGTAAAAGGTTGCTCTATTTGTTTTGCTCCTTGCACACGCTGACTAAAACACGTACACTATTTAGCCCATTATACTGTCAAACAGTTGTGGAGGCGTGACTTGTCTTTTTAACGAGACGCAGCACAGGTGTCAAAATTTGCACCTAGGTACTGGGCGCAGATTCCTGAGCGTTGTTATTTGCTGTACAGGAGTCTGCGCTATTGTGATCCCTTGGCCATGCGCTGTGAGCGCTTCCTGTCTTCTGACCTCATTTCATGTCGGCCGTTGCGGTTAGCGATGGACATGAATCCCAGACCCACAGTGTGTTTTCAAAAAATCACACTGCGTGGCTGGGATTCGTGGCCTTGTGCAGTAAATAGGTTTGCCGCTTACACATGTCCTTACACCTGCTCCAGACTGGGCGGCCTCAGCTGATCCCTTATCGCCTACCACGGCCAGGAGGCCGCACAGTCTGAAGAAGGCGGAAGGAGATGAGTTAAGACAGGCGAACATATGCACTGCTCGTGGCCATAAACCACACCCTCGCTGACAAAATAAATATGACAACGAGGGGCGTTGTTTCTAGCAGGGCGGATGCACAGGCGCAGCCAGCTAACCATGATGACAAAAGACGGGAAACGCTACCAAGGGGGGTGCTGCGTATCATTACAAAGGAAAGTCACACCTCAGGGACAGTGGAATGGTCTCAATGAGACACATTTTGTACGTGTTGAGTTCCACGTGGGCAAGGAGAAAAAGTCAGCCACCTTGTACAAATGCAGCAGTACTGCTGTACTAGGTGGCTGTTATACATAGAAACACCTGGGGGGGTGGGGCCAGGTTCCCTTTTAATTTCAGTTCCTGTGCCTGCATGGCGTTTGCAGGTCACGTTGCCGGCTACACAGCAGGGGAACAGCTGGCGTTGCTGAACCCCACTAACACATTGGCTGGTGTTTTTCTCTGTGCAGCTAGCACTTCCGGGCAAAAACTAGCGGTGTTTGAGCCCAGGGTCAGCAGGAGGAGGAGAGGAGCAGAGTGTAGGCCGAAGCCTGCACTGGTGGCAGCTTTTGTTCTGTTGTGCCAGCGTGGCTTGTGCTGGACACGTTGCCGACTACACAGCAGGGGAACAGCTGGCGGTGCTGAACCCCACTGACACATCACCTAGTGTTTTTTTCTGTGTAGACAACACTTCCAGGTGGCAACTGACAGTGTTGAAACCCAGGGAATCAAAGAGGAGCAGAGTGTAGGCCGAAGCCTGCAGTGGAGCAAGTTGAAAGGGAACCTTTAACCCCCCCCCCCCAGGCATTTGTTGCTGAAAGAGCCATCTTGTACAGCAGTAATACTGCACATGGAAAATGGTGGCTCCGAAAATTATGCTCCTTGCAAACGCTGAAGTACACACTCATATAATGTGTCCCCTCACACCGTCAAACCATCCCGGAAGTGGGACTTTCCTTTGTAATGTGACACAGCACAGCCGTCATTCCAACCCCCTTGGTGCCGGGCACCACCTCCTCAACGTTGTTTGGTTCTGTCACGGAGCCCGCACTGTAATGTTATCCCTTGGCCATGCACAGTTAGCGGTGCCCGTCTTCTGACATCATGTAGGTGTCAGGCTGGCAGTGCCTGTGCGTCCAAGCTGCCCGAGATCCAACCTTGCAGTGTCATCTAATGTAGTCCCACTGCGGGCCAGGGATCCATGGGCATGCGCAGTGCATATCATCGCCTCTCACTCACCTCCTTCCTGCTTCTTCAGACTGTGCGGCGTCACGGCCGTGGCATGCTATTAGGGATCAGCTGACGCCGCCTAGTCTGAAGAAGCGTGAAGAAGGGGAGTGAGAGGCTAGTATATGCACTGCGCATGGCCATGGATACCAGGCCCACTGTGGCATCACATTAGACGACACTGCGAGGTGTGATTTCGGGCAGCGTGGACGCACAGGCGCAGCCAGGACGACAACAAATGATGTCAGAGGACGGGCAGCGCAAACTGTGCATGGCCAAGGGATAACATAACAGCGCAGGGTCCATGACGGAATCAAACAACGCTAAGGAGGCAGCGCACGGTGCCAAGGGGGTAGCAATGACGGCTGTGCTGCGTCACATTACAAAGGAAAGTCCCACCTCCGGGACGGTTGGACGGTGTGAGGGGACACATTACATGAGTGTGTAGTTCAGCGTTTGCAAGGAGCATAATTTCAAGAGCGACCTTTCCCTTGTGCAGTATTAGTGCTGCACATGGTGGCTCTTTCAGTAACAAACGCCTAGGGGGGGGGGGGACAGGTCCCCTTACATTTTAGTTGTGCCAGCGTGGCGGTCGCATGACACGTTGCCGGATACACAGCTGGGGATCAGCTGACGTTACTGAACCCCAATAACAGAGGAGCGACTGTTGACTGTGCACACAGCACTTCCAGGCACCAACTGGCGGTGTTAGAGCCCAGGGACAGCAGGAGGAGCAGATTGGAGGTATTGCCGCACACACAGCTGGGGATCAGCTGACGTTACTGAACCCCAATAACAGAGGAGCGACTGTTGACTGTGCACACAGCACTTCCAGGCACCAACTGGCGGTGTTAGAGCCCAGGGACAGCAGGAGGAGCAGATTGGAGGTATTGCCGCACACACAGCTGGGGATCAGCTGACGTTACTGAACCCCAATAACAGAGGAGCGACTGTTGACTGTGCACACAGCACTTCCAGGCACCAACTGGCGGTGTTAGAGCCCAGGGACAGCAGGAGGAGCAGAGGAACAGAGTGTAGGCCGAAGCCTGATTGGAGCAAGTTGAAAGGAAACCTTTAACCCCCCCCCCCCAAGACGTTTGTAGCTGAAAGAGCCATGTTGTGCAGCACTAAGGATGCAAAAGGAAAAGGTTGCTCTTTTAATTATGCTCCTTGCAAACACCGAAGTAAACACTAAAAATGTGTCCCTTTATACCGTTAAACCGTTCCGGAGGTGCGAATTTCCTTCGTAATGGGACACAGCACAGCTGTCATTCCTATCCCCTTGATGCCGTGCGCTGCCTCCTCAGCGTTGTTTTAAGCTGCCACGGAGCCTGCGCTGTTCTGTTAGCCCTTGGCCATGCCCAATTAGCGCTGCCTGTCTTCTGACATAATTTGGTGTCAGGCTGTCAGTGCCTGTGCGTCCACGCTGCTCCAGATCCCACCTCGCAGTCTCATCTAACGTAATCCCACTGCGGGCCTTGGAACCATGGGCATGCACAGTGCATAACCTCGACTCTCACTCCCCTCCTTCCCTCTTCTTCAGACTGTGCGGTGTCACGGCCGTGGCATGCTAGGGATCAGCTGACGGCGCACAGTCTAAAGAAGGCGGAGGGAAATGAGCGAGAGCCCGAGGGGAAGATATGCACTGCGCATGCCCATGGATCCCAGGCCCGCAGTGTGACTCAATCAGAAGACACTGCGAGGCGGGATCTCGGGCACCGCGGCCGCACAGGCGCAGCCAGCCTGACACCAAATTATGTCAGAAGACAGGCAGCGCAAATAGGGCATGCCCAAGGGATAACAGAACAGCGCAGGCTCCGTGACAGCTTAAAACAACGCTGAGGAGGCAGCGCATGGCACCAAGGGGGTAGGAATGACGGCTGTGCTGCGTCACATTACGAAGGAAAGTCCCAGCTCCGGGACGGTATAACGGTATCAGTGAACACATTTTATAAGTGTTAAGTTCTGCGTGTGCAAAGAGCTAAAAAAAAAGAGCTACCTTTTCCTTGTGCAGCATTACTGCTGCACAAGATGGCTCTTTCAGTAACAAACGACGGGGGGGGGGGGGGGGACAGGTTCCCTTACATTTAGGTTGTTGTGCCAGCGTGGCGGTCGCAGGACACATTGCCGGCTACACAGCTGGGGATCAGCTGACGTTACTGAAACCCAATAACACTGGGTCGTATGTTTTTACTGTGCAGCCTGCACTTCTGAGCCGCAACTGGCGGTGTTGGAGCCCAGGAATAGCAGTTCAGGTGGTAGAAAGATGAACACAGCAGGATACCTGGATGACACCCAATTACTTAATCAGGCAGAGGAGTGGCAAATTCCTGCGAGATCCAGGCCTGGTTCATTTTCAGGAAAGTAAGCCGGTCAACGTTATCGGAGGATAGTCGCATGCGACGGTCTGTTAGTACACCACCTGCGGCACTAAAGACACGTTCCGATAAGACACTAGCCGCAGGGCAAGCCAGCACCTCCAATGCATACTGGCTTAGCTCTGGCCATGTATCCAGCTTAGAGACCCAAAACTTGAACGGGGAAGAGCCGTCTGGGAGTACAGTAAGAGGGCAAGCCATGTAGTCTGTCACCATCTGACGGAACCGTTGCCTCCTGCTGACTGGAGCCGCCGGTGATGGTGTAGACATTTGGGGCGGGCACACAAAAGTGTGCCAGAGTTGTGCCATACTGGGCTTGCCTTGGGCAGAGGCACTGCTTCTGCTCCCTCTTTGGGCAGAGCCTCCCCCACTGCCTCGACGCACTGAGCTGCTTTGTAAAGCACTAGCAGCACTCCTCTCAGTTGGACAGGAGAAGATGATGGAATTCACCAGTGTGTCGTGGTACTCCCGCAATTTACGCTCCCGGGTCAACGCAGGGATGAGGTTTTGGACGTTGTCCCGGTAGCGAGGATCGAGGAGGGTGAACACCCAATAATCAGGCATGTTGAGAATGTGGTCGATGCGGCGGTCGTTTCTCAGGCACTGCAGCATGAAATCCACCATGTGCTGCAGAGTGCCAACCGGCCCAGAAACGCTGTCCCCTGCTTGAGACATGATCTCTGCCCGCTCGTCATCACCCCACCCTCGCTGTACACACTGACCACTGGACAATTGTGTCGCTCCCTCCTCTGGACGGAGCTCTTCCTCCTCCATTGACTCCTCCTCATCCTCCTCACAAATTGGCCCCTGCGTACCCCTTTGTGAGGAACCACGTGGCGCTGACTCTCCAGAAGCTGATGGAAAAGGTGACTCCTCATCCTCCACCTCTTCCACCACATCATCCCTTAACCCTTGCAAAGTTTGCTGAAGCAGGCAGATAAGGGGGACAGTCATGCTGACTAGTGCATCATCTGCACTTGCCATCCGCGTGGAATAATCAAAAGGACGCAAAACCTGGCAGACGTCCTTCATAGTGGCCCACTCTGTGGTTGTGAAGTCTGATCGGCGCTGACTGCGACTTCTTTGCGCCTGATGCAGCTGGTACTCCATAACTGCTTGCTGCTGCTCACACAACCGCTCCAACATATGTAACGTGGAATTCCACCGGGTAGGTAGGTCACATATGATGCGGTGTTCCGGAAGGCGGAATCGGCGCTGCAGAGCAGCAATGCGGGATCTGGCCAAGCTGGAACGCCGCAAGTGAGCACACTCTAGGCGGACCTTGTGCAGCAGGGCATCAAGATCCGGATAGTCCCTCAGAAAACTCTGCACAACCAAATTTAGCACATGTGCCAGACATGGGATGTGAGTGAGGTTGCCAAGGGCCAAAGCTGCCACCAGATTTCGGCCATTGTCACACACTACCATGCCTGGCTGGAGATTCGCTGGCAGTAACCACACATCGCTCTCCTGCTTTATGGCATTCCAGAGCTCCTGCGCTGTGTGGCTTCGATGCCCCAATGAAACTAGTTTCAAGACGGCCTGCTGACGTCTGGCCACGGCTGTGCTCATGTCGGTCATAGGTAAACGTTCACGGGTCCATGTGGGGGTGGACTGTGACGGATCCTGCAGAGAGGAATCAGAGGAACTGGTGTAAGAGGAGGAGTCGATGCGTACAGACTGGATTCCTGCAATCCTTGGAGTGGGCAGGACACGTCCTGCGCCACTCGCACGATCTGTACCTGGCTCAACAACATTAACCCAATGGGCAGTGAGGGAAACATATCGCCCCTGTCCATGCTGACTGGTCCACGCATCGGTGGTGAGGTGGACCTTGCTACTGACGGCGTTCAGTAGCGCATGTTTTATGTTTGCCTCAACATGCCTGTGCAGGGCAGGGACAGCCTGCCTGCTGAAGTAAAAGCGGCTGGGCACCTTGTACTGTGGGACTGCCAATGCCATCAAGTCACGGAAGCTGTCAGTCTCCACCAGCCTGAACGAGAGCATTTCCAGGGACAACAGTTTGGCAATGCCTGCATTCAGAGCCTGTGCTCGGGGGTGGTTGGCCGAGAATGCCCGCCTTTTCTCCCATGCCTGTACTACCGATGGCTGTAGAGTAGACTGGGAGTGTGAGGATGACTGGGAAGGTGGTGCTGTGGGTGGAATTACACAAGGTCTCTGGGAGGAAGCCAAACCAGCTGTGCGTGAGCTGGAGGAAGAGGCAACACGAGCTGAAGAGGTGGTAGCTGCCGCTGTTGGTTGGCCTACATCTTCAGTGTGTTTCTGTAACTCCACCGCGTGCCTGGTCCGCACATGTTTCCACATATTTGTGGTATTGAGGTTGCTGACATTTTTCCCTCTTTTTACTTTATGATGACACAGCTTGCATTTGACAAAACAAATGTCATCTGCAACTGTGTCAAAAAAGGACCAGGCACTGCAAGTCTTGGGAGCGCCCTTTTTGGCTTTGGAAAGAGACAGGCTCCTAACGGGTGCCAAAGTGGAGGCTACAGGCTCCGCAGTCTTCCCCCTCCCTCTCCCTCTTTGGCCCGTAAGAGGAAGCTCTTCCTCTGAGCTGCTCCCACCACCTTCCTGTTCCTCACGCCACGATGGGTCAAGGACCTCATCATCTCCACTACCCTCTGCCACCAACTGCTCCTCCTGGGTAGTCTCAGCAGCACAGTACGCACGAGAAAGCGGCACCTGAGTTTCATCATCAGATGCGTACTGCGCTGTGGTCACCGGAGGCACTGGCCCACCTGCCTCTTCAGAGTCAGAGAGAAAAAGGTGTTGGGCATCACTGCACACTGCCTCTTCTTCCATTTCTCCAATGCTGCTTGGCTGGCCCCCTGTTTCCAAGCCAAGAGATTCAGAGAACAGAAGTAGAGACGGCTCCTGTCCTGGGCTCTCTGACTGCCTGGCCAATTTGGCAGGTGGTGAAGAGACAGATGGCTGCTCTCCAGTGCTCTGTGCCTGAGAGGATGTGGCACTAACTGAAGTCGATGCCGAGGCGTTAGCTGCCATCCACCCGACAACGGCTTCAATTTGGTCTTCACGCAGCAGCGGTGCACGGCGCTCTCCGACAAAGCTGCGCATGAAGGACTGTTCCCTGCTGAAACTGAGTGACGACGAGTCACCGGCGCCCGCAGCAGGCACAGAATCACCACGTCCTCTCCCTGCTCCTCTCCCTGCTCCGCGCCCACGCCCACGTGCCTTACTCCCTGCCCTCTTCATCTTGGTTGACAGATAAAGATAAGCAGAAAAGTACTAAGGCCTTAGTGTGCTTATTCCTGTAATGCTCCTCCTAACAGGTGTAAGAAACACTAATGTTGTAAATTGTGGACTAAACTTTATTATTTTTCAAATGTGGCCTACACAAGTGTAAGTTGTGTTTGGTGAACTTAACCTTTTTTTTGGTGCAGATCGGGCTACAGAGCTAGTTTAAATCACACGGAGACCGTGCAGACAGCCGTAAACGGCGCTGCAAGGCCAAGAAACCCTCCTCTAGGTTATCCTATATAGTGTTTTTCCACTATTTAGCTGGATACAAGTGGAAAGACACTAATAGGAATTTTTTTTTTCAAATTTTAAACTGGCTGCACTATTTGAAAAAAAGGAAATTGTTTTTCAAGGTATGAGGCAGTAACGCACCCTGAGCTGAATCCAACCGGCTATGGCTGCACACAGACTACAGGGCGAGCTGCGCTCACACAGAGACCGTGCAGACAGCCGTAAACGGCGCTGCAAGGCCCCCAAAAAAACCTCTAGGTTATCCTATGTAGTGTTTTTCCACAATTGAGCTGGAGACTGGTGGAAAGACACTAATAGGAATTTTTTTTTTTTTTCAAATTTTAAACAGGCTGCACTATTTGAAAAAAAGGAAAATTTTTCTCAAGGTATGAGCCAGTAACGAACCCTGAGCTGAATCCAACCGGCTATGGCTGCACACAGACTACAGGGCGAGCTGGGCTCACACGGAGACCGTGCAGACAGCCGTAAACGGCGCTGCAAGGCCAAAAAACCCTCCTCTAGGTTATCCTATATAGTGTTTTTCCACTATTTAGCTGGATACGAGTGGAAAGACACTAATAGGAATTTTTTTTTTCAAATTTTAAACAGGCTGCACTATTTGAAAAAAAGGAAAATTTTTCTCAAGGTATGAGCCAGTAACGAACCCTGAGCTGAATCCAACCGGCTATGGCTGCACACAGACTACAGGGCGAGCTGGGCTCACACGGAGACCGTGCAGACAGCCGTAAACGGCGCTGCAAGGCCCAAAAACCCCCCTCTAGGTTATCCTATGTAGTGTTTTTCCACAATAGAGCTGGAGACTGGTGGAAAAACACTAATAGGAAATTTGAGAAAAAATGTGCAGCAGGCTGCACTAAGAGCAAAAAAGAACAACTGTGTGAGGCAGTGTGAACCCCCCCTGAGCTGAATACAACCGGGTATATGGCTGCACACAGACTACAGAGTGAGCTGCACACACACACACACACACACAGAGACCTTGCAGAACGCTGTTAAAACAGCGCTGCAAGGCAAGAGCAAGGTGAACAGTGAAGAACACACAGCGTTTTGCTAAATTAGCCTTTGGAAAGGAAAATAAAGCAATTAGCTAGCTCAACTGGCCCTCAGTTAGAACACAGCGTCCTGTCCCTAACTGAAATCACAGCAGAGTGAGCGCAAAATGGCGGCAGCGCTTTTTTATAGTGCAGAGTGACATCATTTCAGCAGCCAATCCAAGCCTTGCCAGTACTTACATGCCCACCATGCTAAACAGGATGTGCCCACACTTTCATTCATTCCTCATTGGCTGCTGCGTTCAATTTGAATTCTGGGAACTTCCGATTCCGGTATCCGATACGCGGGAAGTATCGGAATTCAGTATCGGAATTCCGATACCGCAAATATCGGCCGATACCCGATACTTGCGGTATCGGAATGCTCAACACTAGTAGTTACCCATTGCAATATATTAAGCAGCGCACGATCTGGGAAGGGTACATCAGGGCATTTTTAATACAGAGTGCATTATTCTTCAATACAAACGCCCTGAGTTCAAGCAGTCCAGCTTTCCAATAAGGAACAACGTTATCAATGTATGTATAGATGCATGCACCTATATAGATCAATCTAATATATATTTAATGACTACCCTTATTGTTTTCTTTTAGTAAATATACCTATGCCACTCTTGATTTGGTCTGTGCCACTATCAAAATCGTCCATTCCACTCAGGTAAACCTTACATTGGTAGCGTGATCGCTTATAAGCCACACAGGACGTAGCGCGGGTGTGTATGCACTTTTTGTGCGTATACAGTGGGGCAAAAAAGTATTTAGTCAGTCAGCAATAGTGCAAGTTCCACCACTTAAAAAGATGAGAGGCGTCTGTAATTTACATCATAGGTAGACCTCAACTATAGGAGACAAACTGAGAAAAAAAAATCCAGAAAATCACATTGTCTGTTTTTTTAACATTTCATTTGCATATTATGGTGGAAAATAAGTATTTGGTCAGAAACAAAATTTCATCTCAATACTTTGTAATATATCCTTTGTTGGCAATGACAGAGGTCAAACGTTTTCTGTAAGTCTTCACAAGGTTGCCACACACTGTTGTTGGTATGTTGGCCCATTCCTCCATGCAGATCTCCTCTAGAGCAGTGATGTTTTTGGCTTTTCGCTTGGCAACACAGACTTTCAACTCCCTCCAAAGGTTTTCTATAGGGTTGAGATCTGGAGACTGGCTAGGCCACTCCAGGACCTTGAAATGCTTCTTACGAAGCCACTCCTTCGTTGCCCTAGCGGTGTGCTTTGGATCATTGTCATGTTGAAAGACCCAGCCACGTTTCATCTTCAATGCCCTTGCTGATGGAAGGAGGTTTGCACTCAAAATCTCACGATACATGGCCCCATTCATTCTTTCATGTACCCGGATCAGTCGTCCTGGCCCCTTTGCAGAGAAACAGCCCCAAAGCATGATGTTTCCACCACCATGCTTTACAGTAGGTATGGTGTTTGATGGATGCAACTCAGTATTCTTTTTCCTCCAAACACGACAAGTTGTGTTTCTACCAAACAGTTCCAGTTTGGTTTCGTCAGACCATAGGACATTCTCCCAAAACTCCTCTGGATCATCCAAATGCTCTCTAGCAAACTTCAGACGGGCCCGGACATGTACTGGCTTAAGCAGTGGGACACGTCTGGCACTGCAGGATCTGAGTCCATGGTGGCGTAGTGTGTTACTTATGGTAGGCCTTGTTACATTGGTCCCAGATCTCTGCAGTTCATTCACTAGGTCCCCCCGCGTGGTTCTGGGATTTTTGCTCACCGTTCTTGTGATCATTCTGACCCCACGGGGTGGGATTTTGTGTGGAGCCCCAGATCGAGGGAGATTATCAGTGGTCTTGTATGTCTTCCATTTTCTAATTATTGCTCCCACTGTTGATTTCTTCACTCCAAGCTGGTTGGCTATTGGAGATTCAGTCTTCCCAGCCTGGTGCAGGGCTACAATTTTGTTTCTGGTGTCCTTTGACAGCTCTTTGGTCTTCACCATAGTGGAGTTTGGAGTCAGACTGTTTGAGGGTGTGCACAGGTGTCTTTTTATACTGATAACAAGTTTAAACAGGTGCCATTACTACAGGTAATGAGTGGAGGAAAGAGGAGACTCTTAAAGAAGAAGTTACAGGTCTGTGAGAGCCAGAAATCTTGATTGTTTGTTTCTGACCAAATACTTATTTTCCACCATAATATGCAAATGAAATGTTAAAAAAACAGACAATGTGATTTTCTGGATTTTTTTTCTCAGTTTGTCTCCCATAGTTGAGGTCTACCTATGATGTAAATTACAGACGCCTCTCATCTTTTTAAGTGATGGAACTTGCACTATTGCTGACTGACTAAATACTTTTTTTCCCCACTGTATATATTTTTTTACTAAATGCAGAATGTATCTGATACAAACAGCAAAGTTCAAGGTTAGCCCTTGGATCCAAGAAGTATCGTTTCTCCTTGTGGAGAGTGACATGATAAGCATGTCGAGATGAGGAGACTTAAAGCCGCAATGGTCCTCTGGGAAATATGCAAATTGTCTCTTCAGAGAGGAAGAGGACTAGAACTCTAGTGCCACCTATTGGATGTAGCAATCCTAACAGTCAATGTCGACCCTTTAATGAGCTTTGTCACATGACTTAGGATAGTAGCCAAACCAAAATCTCAATTTGCAGACACTGTGTTTTGAGGTACTGCCCCTCGTTAGTGCAAAGTGGAGATCTGGTTTGGCTGATTGATTGGCATCTGACCGGGATCCAAGAAGTATTGTTTCTCCTTGTGGAGAGTGACATGATAAGCATGTCGAGGTGAGGAGACTTAAAGCCGCAATGCTCCTCTGGGAAATATGCAAATTGTCTCTTCAGAGAGGAAGAGGACTAGAACTCTAGTGCCACCTATTAGAAGTAGCAATCCTAACAATCCTAGCAATCCTAGTCAATGTTGACCCTTCAACGAGCCTTGTCGCATGACTTAGGATAATAGCCAAACCAGAATCTCAATTTGCAGACAGAGAGGAAGGTTAGCCCTTAGAAGAACTGTTTGTATGATGGTTCAGCATCAGCACCAGTATCAACACTAGAGGACTCAGATTAGTTAAACTGTGCACACACAGAGGTCTGGATTATGCTTTCTCTCCCTCCAATCATTTTCCCTGAGCTGTGCAATGGCATCAGTGAGCCGAGCATGGCGGCATCAGTCCTTTATAACCTCTGATGAGGTAATGCTGCCAGCCAATCAAAGTAATGCCACTGCTGTCTACAGCATTATAGTGACTGGCAGGCAATGATTATTGGTTGTGTAACAGGAGCCAAACATGTGGGGCGGGGATTTGAGCTTCAAATCTGAGCACTGGCTAATGCTTGTCGAGTGCAGAGCACATCTGAGCACCCAGCTACTCAAGTGATATCCCAGTATCACTGAGCAGAGCACTTTGCTCATCCCTAATCAACACTTAACAGCTGAGAGCATCTAAGCAGGAAAGATTCCAGTACTTCTCAACTGAACATATTAACCCTTGCACTAATAGGAACTGCACTGTTTAATATGAAGGCAAAGTGCTTCTAATCAGTTCAGAAGTATGAGAAATCAGGCAGCAAGGACTTCTGGCTCTTCTCTAGCATGGTAAAAACTGTGACAAATGACCCATTGTTCAACCCGTTCAATATTGGGCCATTTTTCTCCATTCCTGACATTTTCTAGTTTTATCGTACATGTATTTTCAATGACTTTAAAAAGTGTTCTTATCAGATATTCAAATCATTATTGCTTCTTTTTTTGTTATGCATAGTGCTTAATTTTTATTGTCATTTATATTCCTTTTTATGGGCTGATATTGAGTGGAAAATGTTAAGAAAAATAGAAAAAAGTGTCAATTTTTCACATTTTTTATTTTATTTTTTCATGACCACAAATAACAACTACAATATGTTCTCCTTTTCATAAAAAAATATTATTATATATTGAACATTTTTTATGGGGTAGGGATAGAAACAGCTATTTGGCTTGGTGATGTTTCTTTTTTTAGTTTAGTTTTATGTCTTTTTTTTTTCCTTTTAATTTATTCATTTATTTTATACAATGCCAACCAAAAGGTCTTAAAATATTTTAGGGTGTTCTGCATCGAGTGAGTGCAGCTTCATCAAAAGCACTTTTTGGGGTTTTATAGTACTATTTACATGTTATATTGGGACATGAGCATGAGGAGTTTCGGACAAATGGTGACTGCAAATCCTTCATAAGATGATGGGTATTTATGGCACATAGATTTCAATATATGTGGTATGTAAACAAATGGATAACAAATTTTGACAGGGAATACAATGTTGTGGTCAAAAGGGAGTTGGTAACATCATACACAGAGCAAAATAGGAATAAGATCAGGTCCAGTGTATTCCCGTTTTCATGTGTAGGAGAGCTAGTAAGCTGTGAAAAGCCAAGGCAGGTGGTGAGAGCGAATTATAAATGAGATATTAAAGTCTACCATGATGAGAATGGTAATGTCACTGGATAGAAAGTGTGGAAACCAGGTTGCAAAGTGATACAGGAAATTGTGGGGTCGGCATGTAGTGTGGTAAACCGTCATCACTCGCAGGGTAAAGAGGTGAAAAATACTAACAGTGTGGACCTCAAAATAGAAAAACATACAGTCAAGGCCAAATATGTTGGCACCCTTGAAATTATTCCAGAAAATGAAGTATTTCTTCCAGAAAATTTTTACAATTACACATGTTGTGCTATAGGCATGTTTATTTTGTTTGTGTGTATTGGAACAACAAAAAAACAGAAAAATAGGCAAATTGGACATAATATCTTATAAAAACCCCAAAATGGGCCAGACAAAATTGTTGCTACCTTTTCAAAAATGTGGTAAACCACTTTGTTTCAAGCATGTGATGCTCATTAAGACTCACATGTGGAAAGTAACAGGTGTGGGCAATATAAAAATCACACCTGAAACAAGATAAAAAGGTGAAAAATTGACTCAATCATTGAATTCTGTGTCTGTGTGTGCCACACTAAGCATGGAGAACCGAAACATGAGAACTGTCTGAGGACTCAAGAACCAACATTGTTGAAATGTCCATCTCCATAGATCATTTTGTTCATTTGTCCATGGTGTGCAACTTAATCAAGAAGTTTATAACAAATGGCACTGCAGGTTATTTCCTTGGATGTGGAAACATTAAGGAAAGGTTACAACGCAGGATAGTGAGGATGGTGGTTAAGCGGGCTCAATCAAATTCCAAAGGAATTCTAGCTATCATGCAAGCTTAGGGTGCATCAGTGTCAGCATAAACTATCTGTCGACATTTGAATGAAATTCAACACTATGGCAGGAGACTCAGGAGGACCTCAGTGTTGACACAGAAACATAATAGCGCTAGACTGCTGTTTGCCAAAATGTACATCAGTAAGCCAAAATCCTTCTGGGAAAGCGTTTTGTGGACAGTCAAATATGGTGGAGACTCAAAGATGTTTTGGGGTTGGCTTGTTGCCTCTGGCACTGGGTGCCTTGACTATATGCTAGACATCATGAAATCTGAATATTACCCAATTTGGGTCACTATATAGTGCTCAGTGTCAGAAAACTGGGCTGATGTCCTAGGTCTTGGGTCTTCCAGCTGAGCAATGACTCCAAACACACTTCAAGAAGCACCTAGAAATAGAAGGAAACAAAGCGCTGGAGAGTTCTGAAGTGTCCTGCAATGAGACTGGATCTAAATCCCATTGAACACATGTGAATAAATTTAAAAATTGCTGTTAGAAGAAGGCACCCTTCAAGTATGAGAGACCTGGAGCAATGTGCAAATGAAGAGTGGTCCAAAATTCCAGTTGGGACGTGTAAGAAGCTTGTTGATGGTTATGGGAAGTGATTGATTGCAGCTATTTATTACAAAGCGTGTGCAACCAAATGTTACTTTTTTTGTCCCTTTTCTATGGTTTTGTGTGAAATGATGCCCAATTTGCTTTATTTCTCAGTTTTTTTTGTTGTTGTTTCAACGCACACACAAGAAATAAACATGTGTATAACAAAACATGTGTAACTGCAATACTTTCCTGGGAGAAATACTTCATTGCCTGAAGCAATTTCAAGAGTGCCAACAGTTTTGGCCATGACTGTGAAGATTCAGATGGGATAACCTGAAAACATATTTTGATGAAAGAAGCAGACCAGTGCCTCCACTTTGTCTGCTGTTAGATCTGCGTGTATGATGAAAATTTAAGCCACCATGGTGGCTATTCAACTGGCCCATGACGACCAATCCACTTTCCAGGAAACTGTTCATGTATGAATGCTCGGACCTGACACCCATAATGTGGTGGTGCACCATTTTGCTGGAAAATCTCAGGGAACGTGCCATCTTCAGTGCATAAAGAGGGCAACACATCATCATGATGGTCGTCGTGGGCCAGTTGAATGGCCACCAAAGTCTCCCGATCTGACCCCCTTAGACTTTTATCTTTGAGGTCATCTGAAGGTAATTGTCTATGCTGTCAAGATACGAGATGTGCAGCATCTGAAGCAATGGATACTGGAAGCCTGTGCTAGCATTTATTCTGCGGTGTTGCTATCTGTGTGTTAAGAGTGGGAGAAGAGGGTTGCATTGACAATCCAACACCATAGGCAGCACTTTGAACACATTTTATAAGTGGTCATAAACTTGTAAATAACTCATGAAAGAATAAAGTAACGTTAAAACCAAGCACACCATTGTTTTTCTTGTAACATTCTCAATACGTTTGATGTGTCACATGACCCTCTTCCCATTGGAAAAAATAAAGTTGGATCCAAAAGTAGCCGACTTCAAAATGGCCGCCATTTGTCACCACCCATCTTGAAAAGTTTTTCCCCTCCCATATACTAATGTGCTGCAAACAGGAAGTTGATATCACCAACCATTCACATTTTATTTAGCTGTATCCATATAAATGGCCCACCCTGTATTGTGAATCTATCATGTACCTATATATAGGACAAATAACCAAGAGAACAAAAAAAGCTCAGCACACAAGGGGATATGAAAGTACACAGAAAAATGTGCACACAGAACGTACAAGTTAAAAAAAGTTAATAATTTTATTAGACTAAATAATAGTAAAAAGTATATAACATAAAAGGTTGTTGGTAAGGGTGATGCAAAGCTGAATGACCAATGAGCAGCACTGTAGTACAGCTAGGTCAATGGAATGAAATACAAAGCATACATTACATGGGACAGACTTATGGCATTGTATAATATGCAATAATAGCAGATAACGGAACCATCCATGACTAGTAACCATGAGGTAAAGTAGTAAATTAAAATGAATGGCAATATCAGCTATCTAACTATAAAGTTGTATGTAATGCAGACATAAAGTATGTGCAAATAGCCCAATGCATGGTAAATGAAAAATTATACCGTAGCTAGCAGAGGCGCCACTTCCCCCCCGATGAGCATTTTGGTGGGCGTGCCTTCTTCTTTCACACACCACACTCCCCTTCAGTGCTGGGAGCACACTCATGCCTTCAGTCCTAGGATGTACACACACCTCTACAATAATGGAAACACACACGTCCACCCACCCAGATTCCACCCAGAGCTAAGCTATTTTTACCGGAAACAGTAACATTCTAGCTTACCTAAGAAAGGACTAGAGCTGACCCTGGGCCCCATGAGGTCCTGCCAACTGGCCCAGGGTCAGCGCTAGTCCTTTCTTAGGTAAGCTATGCCCCTATACGGGTGTTGAATGTTTCCTAATTCCACTTTTCTAGATGATCATTAGAACCTATGGTTCCCTTTGGGGCACACGTTATAATGTGCATTAGCTGCGTATACTATGTATTATGCATTACTTTGAATTACTTGTGATCATGTGTTTATGCTGTATTTTTTAATTTGACCCTGCTCATTTGTCTGTTCTTTATGCACTTAATTCACCATACGTTGTGATATTTATATATATTTATAATACGGTAATAATAATAATAATAATAATAATAAAAATGCAAAAATTATTCTGAAAACTGTTTACTCCAATTTTTCTCCTGTACCCATAAAGAAAATAGATTGTGGCAACAGCCAGCAGTATTGCAGTATGAATGTTAAGGAAGCACTCCTCCTCCCAGCAAAATTTGTATCCTCTTAATATATTGCCATTAAAATATGACATAGCTCATCTGACCTTAAACCCATAGAGAATCTATGGGGTAATGTCAAGAGGAAGATGAGAGACACCAGACCCAACAATGCAGATGAGATGAAAGCTGCTATCAAAGCAACCTGGGCTTCCATAACCCCTCAGCAGTGCCGCAGACTGATCGCCTCCATGCCACGCCGCATTGATGCAATAAATGATGCAAAAGATCCTCGTCCAAGCAGTGAGTGCATTTACAGAACATACATTTCAGTAGGCCAACATTTTGGATGTTAAAATAATTATTTTCAATCTCGTTTTATAAAGTATTCTAATTTACTGAGATAATGACTTTTGTGATTTCATTGGCTGTAAGCCATAATCATCAACATTAACAGAAATAAGCACTTGAATAGATCACTCTGTTCGTAATGACTCTATCTAATATACGAGTTTCAATTTTTGTATTGAAGAACTGAAATAAATGAACTTTTTGATGATTCTCTAATTTTGTGAGATGCACCTGTATTTAAGGTTTTCAGTAGATTATTTGTGTGTGAATGTTCTATTCTCCATTGGTGATATATTCTTGATTAATTACGCATATGTACCATATATTTAATTCTGCGACGTCAAGTTGAGGATGAGTTCAATGGTTTTAAAATTTCAGGACAACATGTTAAAAATATGTTAAGAATAAGACTGTTTAAGTCAAAATGCATTAACTTCTGATCATTGTCCTGCCATGATGATCATTTTTAAAGGAATTTACATAAAGATCAAGATACTTTTACTGGCGATACAAATTTTCTGTTTTCTGATTTTGGATTTGGCTTGTCTACCCAAGCTGACTTGTTGGATCTCCGGATTTGTATATGGAGTTGGAAACATTATATGGGTGAGCTACTAAAAAATGTTCTTGCTGTATCTTAGATGTGAGTTGATCAAGCGAATTTCAAATTTTTCCAGGAAATTCGATTCACAGAGAAGTTACTCTCCAGATGGTCTCAGAGCAAAATAAACGTGATATAAAATATGAAAAAAATACTTATCCTTCCATCACGGCTCACCTTTCGGGCTGCTGTCAGAGGATCCGGACAACGAGCAGGGAGAAGATGGGGCGATAGGAGAGGTGAGCAGTGCTATGAGTACTGTATATACTCGAGTATAAGCCGAGATATTCAGCCCTCTTTTTTGGGCTGAAAGTCCCCCTCTTGGCTTATACTCGAGTCATACTTAGGGGTCGGCAGGGGAAGAGGAGCGGGGGCTGTCTAATAATTCTCACCTGCTCCCGGCGCAGTCCCTGCAGTTCCCTGGCTCCCTAGCTTCTTCCTGTACTGAGCGGTCACATGGTACCGCTCATTACAGTAATGAATATGCGGCTCCACTTCCCATAGAGGTGGAGCCACATATTCATTACTGTAATGAGCGGTACCGGTGACCGATCAGTACAGGAAGAAGCTGCCGGGGAAGCAGGGACTGCACAGCGCCAGGAGCAGGTGAGTATACGGGGAGGGGAGCGCTGCGCAATATTCACCTGCTCCTCGTTCCGGGCTCCGCTCCATCTTCAGCATCTTCTGCAGTAATACTCAGGTCAGAGGGCGCGGTGATGTGGCTAGTGCGCGCCCTCTGCCTGAACGTCAGTGCAGAAGACGCTGAAGATGAAGTGACGCCGGAACGAGGAGCAGGGGAATATTGAAAGTGTCGGGGCCTGAGCGACGGAGATGTGAGTATGTGATTTTTTTTATGACAGCAACAGCAAATGGGGCAAGTGTCTGTATGGAGCATCTATGGGGCCATAACGTTTGTGTAGCACTATATGGGGCAAGTGTTGGTATGGGGCAATAACATTTGTGCAGCACTTTATGGGGCAAGTGTCTGTATGGGGCCATAACGTTTGTGCAGCACTATATGGGGCAAGTGTCTGTATGGGGTCATAACGTTTGTGCAGCACTATATGGGACAAGTGTCTGTATGTGGCCATAATCAACGTTTGTGCAGCACTATATGGGGCAAATATCTTTATAGAACATCTTATGGGACCATAATCAACATTTGTGCAGCATTATATTGGGCAAATATGTCTATGGAGCATCTTATGGGGCCATTATTAACCTTTATGCGGGATTATATGGGGCATATTTTAATATGGAGCATCTTATGGGGCCCATCATAAACTTTATGGAGCATTATATGGGGCTCCTGATTCAATATGGATATTCAAAAACACTTAACCTACTGATGTCTCAATTACCGTATATACTCGAGTATAAGCCGAGATTTTCAGCCCATTTTTTGGGCTGAAAGTCCCCCTCTCGGCTTATACCTGAGTCATACCTGGGGATCGGCAGGGGAGGGGGAGCGGGGGCTGTCTAGTTATACTTACCTACTCCCGGCGCGGTCCCTGGACGTCCCTGCTTCTTCCAGTGCTGCAGATTCTTCCTGTATTGAGCGGTCACATGGTACCGCTCATTACAGTCATGAATATGCAGCTCCACCTCCCATAGATGTGGAGCCGCATATTCATGACTGTAATGATCGGTAACTGTGACCGCTCAATACAGGAAGAAGATGCAGTGGTAGAAGAAGCAGGGACGTCCAGGGACCGCGCCGGGAGCAGGTAAGTATATGGGGAGGGGAGCGCTGCACGATATTTACTTGCTCCTTGTTCCGGTGCGGCTCCGTCTGCAGCGTCCTCCAGCAGTGACGCTCAGGTTAGAGGGCGCGGTGACGTAGTCAGTGCGCGCCCTCTGCTGAGCGTCAGTGCTGGAGACGGAGCCGCACGAGGAGCAGGTAAATATTGAAAGCGCCGGCGTCCTGAGCGAAGAGAGGTGAGTATGTGATTTTTTTTATTGCAGCAGCAGCATTATATATGGCACAGCTTTATATGGAGCATCTATGGGGCCATAATGAACGGTGCAGAGCATTATATATGGTACAGATTTCTATGGAGCATCTATGGGGCCATAATGAACGGTGCAGAGCATTATATATGGGGCACAGCTTTATATGGAGCATCTATGGGGCCATAATGAACGGTGCAGAGCATTCTATATGGCACAGATTTCTGTGGAGCATCTATGGGGCCATAATGAATGGTGCAGAGCATTTCATTTGGCACAGCTTTCTATGGAGCATCTATGGGGCTATAATGAACGGTGCAGAGCATTATATATGGCACAGCTTTATATGGAGCATCTATGGGGCCATAATGAACGGTGCAGAGCATTATATGTGGCACAGCTTTATATGGAGCATCTATGGGGCCATAATGAACGGTGCAGAGCATTATATATGGCACAGCTTTATATGGAGCATCTATGGGGCTATAATGAACGGTGCAGAGCATTCTATATGGCACAGCTTTATATGGAGCAACTATGGGGCCATAATGAACGGTGCAGAGCATTTCATTTGGCACAGCTTTCTATGGAGCATCTATGGGGCCATAATGAACGGTGCAGAGCATTATATATGGCACAGCTTTATATGGAGCATCTATGGGGCCATAATGAACGGTGCAGAGCATTATATGTGGCACAGCTTTATATGGAGCATCTATGGGGCCATAATGAACGATGCAGAGCATTATATATGGCACAGCTTTATATGGAGCATCTATGGGGCCATAATGAACGGTGCAGAGCATTCTATATGGCACAGCTTTATATGGAGCATCTATGGGGCCATAATGAACGGTGCAGAGCATTCTATATGGCACAGCTTTATATGGAGCAACTATGGGGCCATAATGAACGGTGCAGAGCATTCTATATAGCACAGCTTTCTATGGAGTATCTATGGGGCCATAATGAACGATGCAGAGCATTATATATGGCACAGCTTTATATGGAGCATCTATGGGGACATAATGAACGGTGCAGAGCATTATATGTGGCACAGCTTTATATGGAGCATCTATGAGGCCATAATGAACGGTGCAGAGCATTATATGTGGCACAACTTTATATGGAGCATCTATGGGGCAATAATGAACGATATGGAGCATTATATGTGGCACAGCTTTATATGGAGCATCTTATGGGGCAATAATGAACAGTATGCAGCATTATATGTGGCACAGCTTTATATGGAACATCTTATGGGGCAATAATGAACGATATGGAGCATCTATTTTTATTTTTGAAATTCACCAGTAGCTGCTGCATTTTCTACCCTAGGCTTATACTCGAGTCAATAAGTTTTCCCAGTTTTTTGTGGCAAAATTAGGGGAGTCGGCTTATACTCGGGTCAGCTTATACTCGAGTATATACGGTAATTTTACTTTTATTGGTATCTATTTTTACTTTTGACATTTACCGGTAGCTGCTGCATTTCCCATCCTAGGCTTATACTCGAGTCATTAAGTTTTCCCAGTTTTTTGTGGCAAAATTAGGGGGGTCGGCTTATACTCGAGTATACATGGTATGTTTTTTTAACCTTTTGCCAGCCATTTTCTGGCAAGATGTTAGTTGCAGCTGGCTACCATTTTTCTGAATCTCTGCTGACTGAATTATAAAAAGTCTATATTCTCCAGAGTGCAGTTTTATTTGTAAAATTTGAGTAGAATTCAATTCTACGTGAATGAACTTGCTCATCTCTACTGTATATGCAATAACTTATATTCATGTCACAATGATGGTGGTATATTTTAAAGGGAATCTGTCACCCCTGGACGTGTATAACCTATTAATATGGGCATACAGGTGATAGAAATGCTGAAGTAGTCCTACTTGTATGCCTCATATTTGTGGTCTTGTTTGAGAATTCATATTTTATTTCTGTATCCTAATGATTTCTTCCAGGCTCTGGGGTATAACACCCCTCTTCCCATCAGCATCTCAGTGACCTGTGGTGTGTAATAGTGGCCACGGATTCCCGCAATAGCATGATTATTCAATACCTATTCCACCATTTTATGGGCCTTGACTTCAGTGTTCTTCTGCGCAGTGATCTCCAGCATGAGCGGGATAAGGTACTTTCCCCACCATGCATACATGGTGACAGGGGCATCGGAAACTGTATGGTTTCCTAAATATGCTGGGAGGAAGGAAGCAGAGAGAGCACTCTACCACTGTGAATGCTGACCTCTGTGCAGATGAATACTGAAGCCAATGCCTATAGAAGGGCGGAATAGGTACTGTATAATCTCGCACGGGATTCTGGGGCCACTATTACATGTCACAGGGCAGTGTGATGCTGATGGGAGAGGGGTAGTATGATAATGAAGACAGGAGGCATAGATTTCTTCCAGGCATCGCACGCCCGGAGCCTGGAAGAAATCATTAGCATACAGAAATAAAAGAAGATTTCTCCATAACAAGACAAATATGAGGCATACAGGTAGGACCAATTTAACATTGCACCTGTATGCCCATATTAATAGGTTATATATGTCCCAGGGTGTGACACATTCCCTTTAACATAATATTTCTCTTTTCTCACACTCAATTTTGCTGTTTTTGTAAACCACTGTTTTAGTCCAAGAGATTTTGGTGATTTTAATTGTTTTATTTTTTTATCTGGTTTTATGGGGCTTCATACCATTTTTAATTATTTTTATTTTTCCTTTAGTATTTGTTATACTGTGTGGCTTAGCTTTTGATCTTTTAATTCCGATGGTTTCGGGATGTCTCTGTCTGCTGCCGTTTGGTTGGCCTTCTTGCTGCTTCATCATCTTTGGATGTGCTCAGTGGATGACTGCCCGCATTGCGCTGACTTTTGGAGTGAATTTGTTGATGCTGGACTTTATATTCTGGGAAGAAATTATGTATAATTAATCTTCTACATTTTCTTTTGCCCTTTCTCACAAACCCCCCTTTTACCCCCTTCCCCTCCTCCTCTCCCCTTTCCTTCAACACCTTCTTTTCTATTTTAATCCCTTCATGACCTTGGGATTTTTCGTTTTTCCGTGTTCGTTTTTCACTCCCCTCCTTCCCAGAGCCATAACTTTTTTATTTTTCCGTCAATTGGCCATGTGAGGGATTATTTTTTGCGGGACGAGTTGTACTTTTGAACGACATCATTGGTTTTAGCATGTCGTATACTAGAAAACGGGAAAAAAATTCCAAGTGCGGTGAAATTGCAAAAAAAGTGCAATCCCACACTTGTTTTTTGTTTGGCTTTTTTGCTAGGTTCACTAAATGCTAAAACTGACTTGACATTATGATTCTCCAGGTCAGTACGAGTTCATAGACACCTAACATGACTAGGTTATTTTTTATCTAAGTGGTGAAAAAAAATTCCAAGCTTTGCTAAAAAAAAAAAAAATTGTGCCATTTTCCGATACTCGTAGCGTCTCCATTTTTCGTGATCTGGGGTCGGTTGAGGGCTTATTTTTTGCGAGCCGAGATGACGTTTTTAATGATAGCATTTTGGTGCAGATACGTTCTTTTGATCGCCCGTTATTGCATTTTAATAAAAAACGTAATTCTGGCGTTTCAAATTTTTTTCTCGCTACGCCATTTAGCGATCAGGTTAATGCTTTTTTTAATTGATAGATCGGGCGATTCTGAGCGTGGCGATACCAAATATGTGTAGATTTGATTTTTTTTATTGATTTATTTTGATTGGGGCGAAAGGGGGGTGATTTAAACTTTTATATTTTTTTTATTTTTTTCACATTTTTTTTACTTTTTTTTTTTACTTTTGCCATGCTTCAATAGCCTCCATGGGAGGCTAGAAGCAGGCACAACGCGATCGGCTCTGCTACATAGCAGCGATCTGCTGATCGCTGCTATGTAGCAGAAATGAAGGTGTGCTGTGAGCGCCGACCACAGGGTGGCGCTCACAGCCACAGGTCATCAGTAACCATAGAGGTCTCAAGGACCTCTATGGTTACAATGGCGATGCATCGCCGACCCCCAATCATGTGACGGGGGTCGGCGATGACGTCATTTCCGGCCGCCCGGCCGGATGCGGTAGTTAAATGCCGCTGTCTGCGATTGACAGCGGCATTTAACTAGTTAATAGGTGCGGGCAGATCGCGATTCTGCCGGCACTTATTGCGGGCACATGTCAGCTGTTCAAAACATGGGGATCTGACCTCGGACGTACTATCCCGTCCGAGGTCAGATAGGGGTTAATATTTGGTATATTACAGACATATCACATATAATTGGGAGTACTTTATATTTATATTATATTTAATTTATTATATTTTCTGGTTTTTATATTTCGCTATAGTGCAATTATTTTCCCCATTTTTATTTATTGTTCTGGTTGGTGCAGGGACGGGTTTGCCTGTGTCTGGATGCATACATTTTGAATTTGTCCCTTCCCTCAACATTACATTACAATTCTTTGGGTCTCTTTGCATCTCTGTTCTTGGCAACGCCGGGTCCTTTCACCCTGTGTTGCGGGTCATGTGACGTGGGCACTGGGGACTTCTGGGTTCTCCTGGCGGCGCATGCGCTGTTACTGCTTCAGCACCTCATATCGGCATCACACATACTTCCTATATAAACACCCCAGTTTCACTGGACTGCACCCCCTGATGAAGGAATCAGTTATGAAACGCGTGTCGGGATGTGCCCTCACTAGGACCGGCGGACCTTAAAGGTACAGGCCCCTTTTTTTATTGTTCCTGCATTGCCATCCTTGCACATTTAGCACCTTATGAATTGCATTGGTCTCTTTTATATGTATTTTTGCGTATGCTGCACTATTGCACTCTTAATGTTTTTTATACCAGTGTGTATTAACTTTTTACTCACTTTTTTCCTTTCACCACTTGATCTTGGTTTTGGGCACATACCTGTTGTGAATTCTGTTGTCGAGCTCCCTCCTGTGGTCGTGAATGGTACTTCGGTGAGTTCTGTCTATGGGCTCCCTCTGGTGGTTATGAGTGAAGCTGCGGCTTCTGAGGTTCCTTACACAGGTGACGTGGTTTATCCTTTGGTTGGCTGCTCTATTTAACTCCTCTCAGATCGTTACTCCATGCCAGCTGTCAATGTTTTTGCATTTGTTCAGTTCGCTCCTGGATCTCTCTGGTGACCTGCCTTCTCCTGCAGAAGCTAAGTTCCTGATAGTCATTATTTGTTCTTTGTTTTCTTGTCCAGCTGGTTTTCATGATTTTGTCTTGCTAGCTGGAAGCTCTGGGATGCAGAGGGGTCCCTCCGCACCGACTCTTTTTTGCACACTCTGCGTGGTCTTTTGTAGGTTTTTGTGCTGATCACAAAGTTACCTTTCCTATCCTCTGTCTATTTAGTAAGTCTGGCCTCCCTTTGCTGAAACCTGTTTCATTTCTGCGTTTGTGACTTTCTTCTTTACTCACAGTCATTATATGTGGGGGGCTTCCTTTACCTTTGGGGAATTTCTCTGAGGCAAGGTAGGCTTTATTTTCCATCTCTAGGGCTAGATAGTTCTTAGGCTGTGACGCCTGCGCCTAGGTCTGGTCAGGAGCGCTCCACGGCTATTTCTAGTGTGTGTGATAGGATTAGGGCTTGCGGTCAGCAGAGTTCCCACATCCCAGAGCTCGTCCTGTATGAGGTTTAACTATCAGGTCATTCCGGGTGCTCCTAACCGCCAGGTCATAACATATACCGCTCCCTTTTTTTTGTTTTTTTAAATTACTTATTGCACTAGATGGTGGCCTGATTCTAACGCATTGGGTATTCTAGAATGCACAGCCACGTAGTATATAACACAGCGCACGTAGTATATAGCATAGCCACATTGTATATAACACAGCCCACACAGTATATCTCACAGCCCACGCAGTATATAGCACAGCCCACGTAGTATATAGCACAGCCCACATAGTATATAGCATAGCCACCTAGTATATAGCTTTTTTTTTAGCATAGCCACATAGTATATTGCACAGCCACGTATTATATAACACAGCCATGTAGCATATAGCACAACCCATGCAGGATATAACACAGCCACGTAGTATATCGCACAGGCATGTAGTATATAGCACAGCCCACGTAGTATATAACACAGCCCATGCAGTATATAACACAGCCCACGCAGTATATAACACAACCCACATAGTATATAGCACAGCCCACGTAGTATATAGCACAGCCCACGCAGTATATATCAGCCCACACAGTATATAGCATAGCCCACGCTGTATATAACACAAGCCACGTAGTATATAGCACAGCCCATGCAGTATATAACACAATGAGCGAAGCGTGGTTTAAATGCCGCCCCAATGTCGCAGATTCGTTGTGGCCGGCCAGGCGTGACTAATCAGTAAAGCAGTGTTTAAATCCCACGCCAATGTCGCTGATTGGTAGCGACCGGCCGGGCACGACCAAGCAGTGAAGCGGTGTTTAAATCCCGCGCCATAACCCGTGATGACTTAGTGTTCTCGCGAGACCGCTAAGTCATCTGGGTAATTTCACAATGCATCACTGGGCACGGCCAATCAGCGAAGTGTGATTTAAATCCCGCGCCAATGTCGCTATTTTTTCATGGCTGGCCAGGCGCGACCAATCAGCGAAGCAGTGTTTAAATCCCACGCCATAACCCATGATGACTTAGTGTTCTCGCGAGACCGCTAAGTCATCTGGGTAATTTCACAATGCATCACTGGGAATGGAAGCTGCCTAGAGCATCACAAGGAGCGGGAAAGCTGCGGAGGTGAAGGAAGATGAGAATAGCATGATTTTTTTTTAAATTATTTTTAACATTATATCTTTTTACTATTGATGCTGCATAGCCAGTCCTGGTCCGGGATGGGGTGACACACTGGCGCTGACTGGAGGGGAGTAGGGAGGGGGTACTGACTGGAGCAAGGTAGGGAGGGGCCAATTCACGAGTAAGCCTGTCGCTGATTGGACCTATCAGCGACATGGGATTTCCGTTACAAACAGACAGACAGAAGTAGCCCTTAGACAATTATATAGGTTGTTGGTGTATATATTACCTTCTTATGATTTATTCATTACATAGTGAAATGTGTTGAGAACGATAAAACCTAAAATGATCAACACAAATCACAACTAATATCCCACGGAGGTTTGGAGTTGGAATAATGCTCGAAATCAAAGTGGAAAATGAAGCTACAGGCTGAACCAACTTCAGTGGAGATGCCTCAAGACAAGGAAATGATGCTCAGTAGTGTGTGTTGCCTCCATGTGCTTGTATGAACTCCCTACAACACCTGGGCATGCTTTTGATGAGGCGGCAGATGGTCTCCTGAGGGATCTCCTACCAGACCTGGACTAAAGCATCCGCCAACTCCTGGACAGACTGTGGTGCAACGTGATGATGGTGGATGGTGCGAGACATGATGTCCCAGATGTGTTCAATTGGATTCAGGTCTGGGGAACTGGTGAGCCAGTCCATAGCTTTAATGCCTTCATCTTGCAGGAACTGCTGACACACTCCAGCCACATGAGGTCTGGCATGGTCCTGCATTAGGAGGAACCCAGGGCTAACTGCACCAGCATATGGTCTCACAAGGGGTCTGAGGATCTCATCTCGGCACCTATTGGCAGTCAGGCTACCGCTGGCGAGCACATGGAGGGCTGTGTAGCCCTCCAAAGAAATGCCACCCCACACCATTACTGACCCACTGCCAAACCGGTCATTCTGAAGGTTGTTGCAGGCAGCAGATCACTCTCCATGGCGTCTCCAGACTCTATCATGTCTGTCACATGTGCTCAGTGTGAACTGCTTTCATCTGTGAAGAGCACAGAGTGCCAGTGGAGAAATTGCCAATCCTGGTGTTCTGTGGCAAATGCCAAGCGTCCTGCAAGGTGTTGGGCTGTGAGCACAACCCCATCTGTGGAAGTCGGGTACTCAGACCATCCTCATAGAGCCGGTTTCTAGCCATTTGTGCAGACACATGCACATTTGTGGCCTGCTGGAGGTCATTTTGCAGGGCTCTGGCAATGCTCCTCCTGTTCCTCCTTGCACAAAGGCTGAGGTAGCGATCCTGCTGCTGGGTTGTTGCCCTCCTACGGCCCCCTCCATGCCTCCTGATGTACTGGCCTGTCTCCTGGTAGCACCTCCAGCCTCTGGACACTACGCTGACAGACACAGCAAACCTTCTTGCCACAGCTCGCATTGATGTGCCATCCTGGATGATCTGCACTACCTGAGCACTTGTGTGGGTTGTAGAGTCTGTCTTATGCTACCACGAGTTCGAAAGCACAACCAACATTTAAAAGTGACCAAAACATCAGCCAGAAAGCATTGGTACTGAGATGTGGTCTGTGGTCCTCACCTGCAGAACCACTCCTTTATTGAGTGTGTCTTGATAATTTCCAATAATTTCCATCTGTTGGCTATTCCATTTACACAACAGCATGCAAAATTTATTGTCAAACAGTGTTGCTTCCTAAGTGGACAGTTTGATTTCACAGAAGTTTGATTTACTTGGAGTTATATTCTGTTGTTTAAGTGTTCCCTTTATTTTTTTGAGCAGTGTATATTTTTTGTGTATATTTCTAGGATGGGCACATGTTTCTGATGTAGTATTACTGTTTGCCACTTTTTATGTAATAAAGGCAATTTTATCTGAACATCTATTTTGTCTAGAACCCTCCTTTTTTTAGTCCACCTTTTTGGGTTTCTTTGGTTCTTCTTTTCAAACACTGTGGGTTAAGATATCACTGACCTGCAATACTCAATCACAGTGCAATATTATTTTATACATTAGAATCCATTTTGCTCAATGTATCCTTCTTCCTATAATCCAACCCCACATTTCCCAAAATTTATCTGTGGACACAGCACAAGTTTATATCTTTCATGTTAACAAGTACTATTCATTACTGTGATGTAAGATCAGACTTGCTCTTATCAGTTTTACCGTCGTGGATTAATACACTTGAAATGTGTTCTGGGAGTGCATTACAGTTTAGTATCTTCAGGGAAAGTCTGTTGAGTTCATAATAGATGGCAATAAAAATATATTTGCATTTACATACAGAAAATGTATTACTGCACAGATCATCATAAACTACCAGAGTCGGTAACATTGTTACAAGCTCGGGATATCGGTTGCATTAATAAAGACACGATTAGGGTCTTCTAGGTTATTAAATCTCTTTTCAAGGGCATTTTAATACAAAGCTAGTACAATTGAACTAATTCCTATCTCTAATAATTTGATAACATTTGATAAACCCGAGAGACTATAAAGAGATTCATTTTACTTGTCTGTCATGAAAGGATTGCTTTCACGAGTACAAAATCCACTTTCGGATTCATAATGGAAGAATTTTTCTTTTATCTCTAAAATATAGGTGGGGCAGATAGAGAAATACTTGTACATATTAGCACATGTGCTCTCCATAAATATATTTTATTTATGGTAATCATTTAATTTAGCAATACTTTTTTCCCTTTTCATATTAATTGTAACAATTAGTCACAGTTTAATTCGTTGTACATCCACTTTACCCCTTCACGCCACAGCCCTTTTTCATTTTTGCGTTTCTGTTTTTTGCTTCCCTTCATCCCAGAGATATAACTTTTTTATTTTACAGTCAATATGGCTATATGAGGGCTTTTTTTGTGGGAAAAGTTGTACTTTTTGACGACACCATTGGTTTTACTATGTAGTGTACTCGAAAACGGGAAAAAAAATTCCAATTATGGTTAAATTGCATAAAAAGTGCAATTCCACAACTGTTTTTTATTTTTTTTTACCATGTTCAGCAAAAATGCTAAAACTGACCTGCCATTATGATTCTCCACATCATTATGAGTTTGTAGATACCAAACATGTATAGATTGTTTTTTTATTTAACTAGTGAAAAAAATCCAAAGTTTGTTAGAAAAAAAATTGTGCCTTTTTCCCAAGACCTGTAGCGTCTCCAGTTTTCTTGATCTGGAGCTGAGTGAGGGCTTATTTTTTGCATCCCGAGCTGGTGTTTTTAATGATACCATTTTGGTGTGGATGTGATCTTTTGATTGCCCGTTATTGCATTTTAATGCAATTTTGCAGCAACCAAAAAAACGTATTTGTGGTGATTTGACTTTTTTTTCACTATGCCGTTTACTGATCAGATTAATTATTTTTATAGCTTGATAGATCGGACAATTCTGAATGCGGCGATACCAAATATGTGTTTTTTTATTGTTTTAATTTGAATAGGTGGCGATTTGAACTTTGAAATATTTGTATTTTTTTAATATTTTTAAAAATATTTTTTACTTTTAATTTTCTCCAATAGTCTCCATAAGAAGCTAGAAGTTGCAATAACTTGATCCCCTCTGCTACACACAGGCGATGATCAGGTCGCAGAAATGCTCACTTGCTATGAGCGCCGACCACCGGGCGGTGCTCATAGTAATAAGGCTATGACAACATAGAGGTCTGCTGGAGACATCTGGTTGTCATGCCGACCCATTGGTGACCCCCGATCATGTAATGGGGTCACCAATGGGTGGAATTAGTAATGTGCTTCCGGCACGATCACATTAAATGCCACTATCAGAGTTTGACAGTGGCATTTAACAGGTTAACAGCCGTGAGTGGATCGCAATTTCACCTGCAGCTGTTAGGAGCACATTTCAGCTGTACAAAACAGCAAAATGTGCCAGGAAACATGTGGACTCAGCAGGGGAGCCCGCATCAAAGGGAGGGACACAACATGGGCAGAAAATGTACAGCGCATGTCATGAAGGGGTTAAAACCTAAAAGTTAAAAAGCAGAAGATACACTTTGGGCTCAATTCATACAGGTGTTTTCGACAGTTTTCTAGAATAAAACAACTCGACATGTCACAATATTTTGCACAAGCTGAAGTTGTGCAAAAATGTAGTGACTTTATCGTTTTTACCCCATTAATGACAAACTCCACAAAATTAGGTAGAACTTGGCCAAGATGGGGCTTGGCAAGGCCCACCCAGCAAATTAATCAAAATGAATGCCACTTTGGAGTAATATTTTTGGAAGAGGGCCATGGCAGTTGTAAAATTTGACTATTTTATTAAAGAAGCACTCAGATTAATATTTATTTTCATTAAATCTGTGTATATTTGTGTAAGAGGAGGCCAGGACTGTAGTCAAGGCCAAAGACACTGAAGCATCTGTGTCCCGACCTTCCCTCACAGAAAACTGTAATCCACTGCTCAGTGTACCTGCGTCTCCAGTTCAGGTCCCTCTGGCCACTTCTCAGGCGGCGACGGCCCTTCTTCCAGGCGACCCCCAGTTATGGAGACAGGGTCCAGAATAAATTGAACATTTTCTTTACTTAGGATTTCACATGTTATCTCCACAGTTGGCACATCATGAATTACACATTCAACTTCACTCGCTTCCTCAGCTGTTATGACCTGGTGGTCAGGACAATAATGGACCTGGTGGTTAAGAGCACACGGAATGACCTGATAGTTACTGATAATAAAGGACGAGCTCTGGGACGTGGGAACTCTGCTGACCGCAATCCCTAATCCTATCAAACACACTAGAAATAGCCGTGGATTGCGCCTAACGCTCCCTATGCAACTCGGCACAGCCTAAGGAACTAGCTAGCCCTGAAGATAGAAAAATAAAGCCTACCTTGCCTCAGAGAAATTCCCCAAAGGAAAAGGCAGCCCCCCACATATAATGACTGTGAGTAAAGATGAAAATACAAACACAGAGATGAAATAGATTTAGCAAAGTGAGGCCCGACTTACTGAACAGACCGAGGATAGGAAAGGTTACTTTGCGGTCAGCACAAAAACCTACAAAAAGACCACGCAGAGGGCGCAAAAAGACCCTCCGCACCGACTCACGGTGCGGAGGCGCTCCCTCTGCGTCCCAGAGCTTCCAGCAAGCAAGAGAACAATAAAAATAGCAAGCTGGACAGAAAAATAGCAAACAAAAGAAATACAAGCTGGAACTTAGCTTCTGCTGGGAAGACAGGTCACAAGAACGATCCAGGAGTGAACAAGACCAATATTGGAACATTGACAGGTGGCATGGAGCAAAGATCTAAGTGGAGTTAAATAGAGTAGCCAGCTAACGAATTAACCTCGTCACCTGTGGAAGGAAACTCAGAAACACCCACCAGAGGAAGTCCATGGACAGAACCAGCCGAAGTACCACTCATGACCACAGGAGGGAGCCCGACAACAGAATTCACAACACTCAGCTCTCTCTACTCTGCTGACGCTTCTGTACGGCACACGTCCAGACCGGAGCATCGTAGACTGCTTCCTAGTTCCTTTCTGGCCTAACCTCACCATGATGACAATTCCTTCTGCCTGTTTCACCTCAAACCTGAAATCTTCCACCACCCAGTTTGGTTGCCTCTGGAAAAGCATCCGGCCTGTCTGTATCATTCCTTGCGAAGCTTGAACTTCCTTCTGTTCCTCATTCCAACCAACTCCTGCCCTAAAGGTGTCCGCCCAGGCTATGAGTCACCACATCTTCCTTCTACTGTACTGACCCACAGCAATGATGCCCAGTGGCCATGGGAACGTGGGCTGTGCTGCTTTAACATTGCGTGGTTGCCAAGCCATCCTGGGTCTATAGCCCATGTGGACCATTTGCGTGCCCTGGCCTCATCTGACTAATTTCCAACAGCCCCTCCAACACTTAACCCTATACTTCCTACTAACTATTCTGTATAATAGAGTGCCCCACTCTAGTGTCAAAGCAAGAGCACTACTCTTTCCCTACACTGTACATGCAATGCGGTGAACGTTATCACAATTGTATACAAAGAAGAACAATAAAACATGAAGACAAAGCAATGGTAATACCCAGAATGGGTAGCAGTAAGATATCATGCATGAGGTAGTACATGTAACAAGCAGCAATACCTGTAAGCAAAAAGACACAAATACAATAATGAACATTACTTACTTAACCACTTTACATGTGCATGTATTATATAGTGTGAGTGTATTAATATACTCACCTACTGTCGTCTTCACCGATATACACTCCACTTCTCAGTGACGTCATCGCTCTGCAGACTCAACGGGTCGTGCTAGGCTCCATAGACTGACATTGTAAAAGAGACTTCCGGTTCACACATAGAGCATAGAGTGAGCAGGATAATCTGAAGATCGGTGATGCCATTAACAAGAGAAGCAGAACGACAATGGATCTTGGACAAGACAGAGGAAGGTAGTATATTATTACACTCTCACTATACACATGTACACACATGAAATGAAAAAAACTATTAAATAAATTGATTTTTTTAAGAGGCATGTGAATCCCAATGAATTAGATGCATCTTACACAAGCAGTACAAAATGCCAATCTTAATGTATCGGGCCCTATATGAACAAAAGTAATCAACGGACCTCGTAATCATTGAATTAAAGATTTTCATTCAGACTTGTTGCCACAAATATTTAACATCTAGCTCATATCCATGCAGTCACCTTTAAAGACATTTGTCAAAGGATGGCTTAATCAAAAGAGCAAATCAAATGCGAACAGGATACTGTAATGGGATGTCAGAATCAATCATAAAGTCATAAAGGCCTGCTGGCATGGCTACAGTCACGAATCACAACAATAACAGTGGCAACTGTAATCACGCTCCAACATTTTCTGACAGCCAGCTTTGAACTGATGCACTGGAAAGCTAACTGTCAGGCAAAGTGCCCTGGCATGCTTACAGACAATGCTCTCAGTGTGGTGAGCGCTGACTTTAGCTGCGCCAACACACCTGTATGACTGAAAGCCGGCAGCATCGGGAGAGAAAAAATTAATTGTATACCGGTTGCTGCACTTTCAGTATGGTGACTGGCCACCTTCCTAACCTATTAACTTGCAGATTAAACCTTTACCAACATGTTAAAAGCATTATCGGAACTGAAAGGTTCCCTTTAACTCCTATAGATTTACAATGGGATTTCATAAAAGTCTCTATATGTATAATGTGTAGGTGTCCTTATACTTTTGTGAAAGGAGTGTATTTGGAGAGATGTAGAATTCAAGTTCTGAGTTTTGTGCCTGCTTGTGACATAGATGTAAATCCAGTGAGGAAGATTCACACAGCAGTCCATATCTCTGCATTTATTAACCTTGACATTATGACTTGTGGGATTGCAGAAAAATACTGTAGTATTAAAAGGAACCTGGAACCTGATTCATGCAGCCAAATTAACAGACCTCACAAATCAAACCAAGGCAACACAATTTCAGCCAGGAATATTTTTCTTTTGCTCTGCTGTTTCAGAAAACATACACCTTAAAAACTCCGCCTGGATTCATAGCTAGAAATAAGGCTAGTCAGACTCCACCTTCGACCAGCTTTTCCCAGCGCTGCTAACAGTGATTGACTGGTATCTCTTTATGGGAGAAGTTGGCTGGAAGCGGCACTGGACTACATTGTGTGCACAGTTATTAGGCAAGTGATTATTTTGACCATATCAGAATTTTAAGGCTGATTTTACAACTACAACTATATAAACACAAATGCTTATTGGATGAAACAGATCAGGTGATGTGCATTTGTGTAATGACGGAGGGAGTGGCCTACGAATACAAAGCCCTTTTTTAAGGTGTGCAGAATTTTTAAGCAGCTTGTTTTCCTCAGACAAAATGGGCCAGAAGAGATTTACCTGACTCTGAAAAATCAAAAGTTGTTAAAATCTTGAAAGTGTAGTGACCAGAACCCATTATCCTCCAGTGTGGTCATATTCTATACCTGTAACCTCCCTGAAGGGCCCAGAAGTACAAGGTTTCCAGTGCTCAAAGACATGGCTGAAGTAAGTGAGGCTGAAACCGACCATCACTGAACAAGACACAGACGTGCAAGGTGTCCAGTGCTCAAAGACATGGCTGAAGTAAGTGAGGCTGAAACCGACCATCACTGAACAAGACACAGATGTGCAAGGTGTCCAGTGCTCAGAGACATGGCTGAAGTAAGGGAGGATGAAACCGACCATCACTGAACAAGATATAGAAGTACAAGGTGTTCATTGCTCAGAGACATGGCTGAAGTAAGTGAGGATGAAACCGATCACCACTGAACAAGACACATAAGTTGCAAAATAGGTCAAAGAGAAAAAGGGGCATTTTTCTATTTTGCGCAAAATTCATGAAGCACATGCACCATTTTGTGGAATTTGGTAATCAACAAAAATGACAAGACAAAAATAGAAAATTGACTTGAAGAAAATACAAATACGAAATCTGGGCCTTAGACTTTCTTAGCACCATTAGCCTGTCGTTATATAGTTATAATTAGTCAATTAGCCAGAAGACAAAGTATTGCAAGTGTTTTTAAACTAACAGGCGAATGGTACTCCCAAACGATTAACCGCAGGTAAAAAAGTTTGAGGTACAGAGCGTATTCTACATGCTATTATCACCTATATAGTCAGATTCTTCTAATCCTTGATTATTCTTAGATGGATCACTGCTATGCAGAAATACTAGAATCCACTAGGATAATTTAAAGCTCTTGAGCATGATTGCTTACAGTCCCAAATATAGCTATATAAATATATATATATCTTATTTGATGTACTGATTTAAAAACATGAAGCCGAGCTGCTGAGCACTGAAACAGCGATAACTTCTTGTGTGTCATACAGCACAGCTAAGCCACTTAATAAGGGAGTATTAGCTATTCTCTACTGAGAGCTTGTGAACAATGTGCAAACCCCAAACAGCTTGACTGACTTCAAAACAAAGGGTTTTGTTACCTACAGATTTCCTAGTGACTTTCCTTCACAGTAACCAGTCGAGGAATCCAATACTGTATACACATTGAGTGATAACAAACACATGGTTCTAATATGTATAATTATATTTAATTCCAGATCATTGTTCCTACTCTTTCCTAAGTGCCTTACTGACCGAGTGGTCTTGTTGCAGTTAAAAGAGTTAACCCCTTAATGACAGTCAATACGTCTTTTTACTGACCTGAGATATAAGAGAATAGCATCCCCATACAGGTGACAATCCAGCAGCTGTCGGCTGTAGACTATAGCTGACAACTTGCTGTATCAGCCATGATCAGTGTTTGCACGTCCATATCTGTTTAACCCCTTATATGCTGCCGTCAATAGTGACTACTACATCATATAAATGGTTAACAGTGAGTTTGGGCTCCCTCTTTATCCTCATCAGCACCCAGAGATCATGATTGTGTAGTCCTGATGTTTGCCATTGTAAGGAGGAGAGACGGCCGCTGCGTGCATTTTCCGGAACGAGTCCAGAACCATCTGTGCTGTCACCCATGTTGCAGGGGGGAGAGTTTAGTTCCCCGGACAGACCTTTGAACTTAAGACCAGGGGCATGGATGACATAAAAGGGCGACAATACGCGAGAACCAGGTCAGTTTGGGCAGGAAGCTAAAGTGTGCGTGAACAGAATGCAAGCCTTCCTGCACAGCAGGGTCAGGAAGAAGTAGGTCTAAGCCCGAGGGGCCTATGCCAGCCTACTGGAGATCACAGGTACAGATGCTTCCAGAGACCGACTCCTGTAGCGCTACTGACCTTGAGCGGTCCTCACCGCAGCCAGAGCGTAGAGGGCACACCCCCAGGCCACAGTCAGTGTGCGGTTATCTGACATACCAGCTACCGTAAGGTCCCATACTGTATCGGTGCCTAAGAGAAAGTACTATTCCTCCTTCAGTGAATTTTCCCCTTGGATCCAGAACCTGCGACCAGATATTTCAGGACCACCGCTGACACCAAGATTCAAGGCCCTTTCCAAACCAGGATGACACCAGATTCTCCAAGCATTCAGGTCAGAACGCCACCGCGACCATCTCAGAGACTACTCCTCATTGACGCCGGTTTGATAAGTTTGATGCTTTTGAACTCTTTTTTGTTTAATCATATACCGGTTGCTCCTAAGTTAATCGTATACAGTTGCACCACCCCATATTTCGTTTATCCCCTCCCTGTGTGGAGTAACGCTGTTAGATTAAATTCCTCTGTTAACCCTTGCTCTGCCTTCGACCGTTACTGCATCCGTTCACCTGCTTTCACTTGGCGTAGTCGGCAGGATGCAGTCTTCAAATTCGAAGGGTGCAGACCAAGCATTTGGAGAAGTCCCCAGGTCCAATATCTCCCTGAGGGCTATGCTAACTAACTTGCCAAAGTTTAATGGGAACAATACCCTGCTGTGAAGCTGGACTGAATGTATTAGGGGGATGATGAAAATGCACCCTATGGTACCCGCTCTGCAGGCGGAAATCGCCATAATGGCCCTAGAGAGAGAGAGAGGTCAAAGATTCAGTGATGTTGAGACCCCCAGACAGCGTGACCCATTTGACAAGGTCCTACACATATTGGAGGAGACACATGGGGACCCCACAGATGTAGGAGAGTTGAGGTCACGCCTGCTTAGTCAGATGCAAAGAGAGGGGGAGACAGTGAATCAGTACATGAATGTGTTACAGGAGATTCACACAGCTGTGACCAGATAAGGTGGGGTGGGGATAGGCCCCATTGACGTGGTACTCTGGTATCAGTTGGTGAATGGGCTAAGAGATGCCCTGCTAAAACAGGCCCTACGAGAGTGCTTTAGGGTAAACCCAAGCTTGACATTGGCAGAGATGGGGGGTGAAGCGCAGGCCTGAGAGCAAGAGCAGGGGGTAACAGCGCCAGTGGCTAAGGTTTGGAGTGGAGAGGTAACCGTTGGCTGGGTGACTGAACTAGGTTGGGCCGAAGGTCTGCAGTGGGAAATTTTAGCTATGAGAGAGGATATGGTGGAAACAAAGAGAGAAGTGTCTTCTTTGAGTGCCCCAGAGAATAAAACCTATTCAGAGCCGAGACAGGGAGGACAGGCAGATCGGCAGGAAGAACTCCCCATCTACTTCCTGTGTAGAAAGCTCGGACATATGGCTCTGTCTGCCCACAATGGGGATGGCCTCCGCTGTGCCACCCGTTAAACTAGGAGGCTCCGAGGCTGAGGGACACCTCCCTCAGCCAGAACAGTCAATAATAAGGACCAGAAGTCCCATTAATTTAGTTTCATTGTGTTCGTTAGTTTGGGCTGAAATTGATGGATGGGCTGTACGCTGTCTGATGGATACCGGCTCTCAAGTAACCACGATGCCCGAGGCGTATCAAAGACATTTTCTGGAGGCAATGAGGCCTAAATGGGGACAGATGATAGAATTAACGGCTGCCAATCAATTACCCATCCCAGTCGCAGGGGTGGCGTGGATGCAAACTAGGTCTGCGGAAAGATTTAGGTGGCAAAGGGGTAGTGCTGACCTCGAGGGACGTGGATACACAGTTACTCTGGGGATGAATGTGTTGAAGGAGTTTGGAAGTGTGCTGGTAAAAGAGTCCCCAAATGTATTCTTGAGACAGTGGAGCCCACAGACACCACAGATAAGTAATTCCAGAAATTGATATGGTCAGCACAGGCCCAAGAAGCCTCCGGTGAAGGGACGGTACTGAGAAAAGTAATCACCCCAGCTGCAGGCAGACTGGAGATACCCCCTGGACCAACAGTGCTATCCTTGTCTGTCCGGGCCTGCACACCCCTAGAAGGGGTAGAGATACAATTGGAGCCAACTGCTATGGAGAACTTACCACCAGGGGTCCTAGTCGCATGAACACTGGCTACCGTGTGCGAAGGAAAAGTCCTGGTACACTGTATAAATCTGAGAGAAGAACTACTTATCTTGTCTCCTAAGAGTAAGTTAGCCAAAATCATCGGCATGCCAGAAGAATTGTTGTTATAACTGACCGTCCAATTGACCACAAAGAAAGAAGATCCTTGGATTGTGGCTATAGAAGCTTCGTCCATGTCAGAGTCATTACAAAAGAAAGAGTGATGGAAAATTCTTTATCGAATGCGGGCCGAGCTTTTGGGGTTTACATCCACTCAGATACAACAAGTGGAAGTCCTACTGGGACGCTATCGAGATGTGTTCGCCCAGCATGAAGACGACTTTGGCTGCACCACCATCACCCATGAATTCCAACGAGGCAAGCGGCACCCATAAGAGAGTGCTATCGGCAGATTCCTCCACAACTCTATCAGGAAGTGAAAGGGATGCTCTCCCAGATGTTGCAGAATGGTGTGATCCGGAAAAGCCAGAGCCCGTGGGCCGCTCCGATTGTTCTTGTCCGAAAAAAAACAGGACCCTCAGATTCTGCGTGGACTACCCTAAATTAAATGCCTGTACAGTTCGAGACTCATATCCACTGCCCCATGTAGAAGAGTCTCTCTCTTCCCTAGGACATGCAAAATATTTCTCCACATTGGATCTGGCAAGCGGCTACTTGCAGGTACCAATGTCAGAGCACAACCAAGCAAGGACAACCTTTATACTACCAATATGGCTGTTTGAATTTAACCGAATGCCTTTCATATTGGCAAATGCTCCGGCAACTTTTCAGAGACTGATGGAGAAGTGTAGAGAGTATAGAAGGCTAGCACTCGACAGTTCTGAAGGTGACGGTGCAGATGAACGGAACCAATGGTCCTCTCAATCATATAATGTAAAATCACTGCACTCGTACGATGAAGATATTCAATTCATGTGGATAATTTTATTTAGAAAAATGTTCAGGTGAAGCGATAAGTATAAACGTTTCGGCCAGCCCGTGGCCTTGTTCACTAAATCGCCATAGGTAGTAGATCCTTCCTTTGAATACGTGAATATTACTGCTGGACTATCAGCCAAGATGCAGAAGTAAATAACCTTAGTGATAATGATGCCGTAGTCGCCGTGATACAGGGCCGACAGGTGTATATCAATGGCTGTGTGCTTTAGGGGACCAGACAGAGCAATAGTTGGATGCCTTGGAAGAGTACAACCAGAAATATTAGAAAATTCGTGTGGCTTAGTGATACAGGAGCTGTGGTCGCCGTAGAGCAGGGCAAACAGGTGTAAGTACCAAAGGCTGTGCGCCTTCCGAGATTTGCCAGAGTCAAAATCGGATACCCTGGAGTAGTATAACCAGTACTGTGGGGAAATTCGTGTAGCTGCTAGGTTGTGGAACCAGCTAGAAGCAATGTATATTGAACTAAACCACAAGAATAAGGGGATCAGTGTCAATCCGTCCTCATATGTCCATGGAGATGGGTGGCCAGGACCAGCGTTGGTGGGCAAGTGGGAAGAGCAGACACTCACGGTGTCACTGTGTGGAGTAGCGCTACTCCACACAGTGACACCGTGAGTGTCTGCTCTTCCCACTTGCCCACCAACGCTGGTCCTGGCCACCCATCTCCATGGACATATGAGGACGGATTGACACTGATCCCCTTATTCTTGTGGTTTAGTTCAATATACATTGCTTCTAGCTGGTTCCACAACCTAGCAGCTACACGAATTTCCCCACAGTACTGGTTATACTACTCCAGGGTATCCGATTTTGACTCTGGCAAATCTCTGAAGGCGCACAGCCTTTGGTACTTATACCTGTTTGCCCTGCTCTACGGCGACCACAGCTCCTGTATCACTAAGCCACACGAATTTTCTAATATTTCTGGTTGTACTCTTCCAAGGCATCCAACTATTGCTCTGTCTGGTCCCCTAAAGCACACAGCCATTGATATACACCTGTCGGCCCTGTATCACGGCGACTACGGCATCATTATCACTAAGGTTATTTACTTCTGCATCTTGGCTGATAGTCCAGCAGTAATATTCACGTATTCAAAGGAAGGATCTACTACCTATGGCAATTTAGTGAACAAGGCCACGGGCTGGCCGAAACGTTTATACTTATCGCTTCACCTGAACATTTTTCTAAATAAAATTATCCACATGAATTGAATATCTTCATCGTACGAGTGCAGTGATTTTACATTATACTGATGGAGAAGTGTCTGGGTGAACTGAATTTTTAATCAACGTTGATCTACTTGGATGACATAATCGTTTATGCTGGCACATTTGATAAACACCTGCAGCGATTAGAGCAAGTATTGAGCCGGCTCCAAGGACACAGCCTAAAAGTGAAGCCTCCCAAATGCCACCTGTTCCGAACCCAGATTGAGTACCTAGGGCATATGGTTTTGGCTGAAGGAGTAAGACCATCCCCAGAGAAGGTAGCAGCAGTACAGGATTGGCCTACTCCGAAGACGATAAAGGATGTACGAACCTTCTTGTGCCTAACTGGCTACTATCGACAGTTCATGAAGAATTTCACACACATCGTGAATCCATTGCTGGAACTATTGAGGAGTGTTCCGTCCGGGGCAAAGGACCGGAAGACACAATGGGGAGAACAGCAGGAACTGGCATTCCAAACTCTAAAAACTGCCCTAACGGAGGCACTAGTGCTGGCTTATGCTGACTTCTCACAGCCCTTCATTTTGCTCACAGATGGCAGTCTACAAGGACATGGAGCGGTGCTGTCACAGGTCCGAGATGGAAAAGAACAGGTGATTTCATATGCGAGTCGCTCCTTCCATGACTCCGAATGAAATCCCGACAACTATAGCTCGTTAAAATTGGAGCTCTTAGCACTTGTCTGGGCTATAACGGAGAAATTTGGGGAATACTTAGCAGGGTCCGAACTGCTGGTATGTACCAACAATAACCCATTAGCTCATCTGGGAAACACAAAATTAGGGGCTCTAGAATAATGCTGGGTAGCCCGAATGGCAACATTTCAATATAAGATCGCTTACCGTCAAAGAGCCGAAAACACTCATGCAGACGCATTGTCCAAAGTCACACATGAGAATCCTGGTCCCAATCGAGATGAAGAACTTGAGGCTGAAGAAATTCCTGTCTTCTGAGACCCTGTCAGGACGTTGAGAGCAATGCTGGACAAAGTACAGGCAGATGCCTCAAAGAGTATATTGAGGCAACCCCGTGATGAATGGGTAAGGATTCAACAAGAAGATGGAGAACTTGCACAGATCCGGTTCTGGGTGGCCCGACAACAACTGCCCAGCAAAAACTAGACAGAAGTCCTGACCACTGGAGCGTTACAAATATCCTGGCAGTGGGAGAGATTATACCTGGAAGATGGGCTCCTGTACGGAAATATTTAGCCACACAAAGCTTTGTCCATTGTATGGCAGGTGGTGATGCTGGAAACTCTTACACATGAAGTAGCAAAGGAGGCCGATGAAAAAGGAGCACATTTTGATCCCAAGAAGACCCTACGCTGGTTGCAGAAAACAATTTATCATCCATTGCTAAAAACAGCAGTGTAGGAGCTGTGAGCTTTCCAAGCCTCCCGAGTAGAGGACCCCTATCCAAATGGTGATGACCTCAGCCCAGATGGACATGTTGATGATCGACTCTGTAACAATTGGACCAGCCTGCCAAAAATCTGAACATTGTCTGGTGATGGTGGATCATTTTACTAAATTTGCGGTAGTGACTTCAACGAGAGACCAAACTGCAGAATCTGCAGCCCATGCTATCTGTAAGAATTTCATCCAGGTGTATGGTTGTCCAAAGAGGATCCATCCAGATCAGGGGGCCTGCTTCCTGGGGAAAGTGATGGAGGAGCTACATGGCTTATATCAGATTGAAAAATTGAGGGACAACCCCTTACCACCCTCAGGGCAACGGGGCCTGTGAATGTTTCAACCGCACTCATCCAAATGTTGAGGACCCTGGAGGAGGACCATAAGGCTCTTTGGCTGGAGTTTGAGCCAGAGCTAGTCTGGGTATATAACAACAGAGTCCATAACACTACAGGACACACACCTTACTCCCTACTTTTTGGCAGGTCTGGCAAGGAGATTACTGAGCTGGAACTGGACCCAGGGGAGGACTACCCTTGGACGGGGTTGTCTAACTGGGTGCAAGAACATCGGCATCGATTGCAGACCCTGCATCGCCTGGTATGAAATTGGATTCAAGAGTTGGAACATGTTGCAGCGCCCCCAATTTGGGGGGATCAGCTCTATGGGCCGGAGATCGGGTGCTGGTGAGAAACAAGCATCCACGAGGCAGGCTCGGCTATCGGTGGGAAGAAACACCACACTGAGTTGAACATCGGGTCCGCCCGGGAGGGCCAGTCTACAAAATTTGACCCAAATAAGAATAAGGTGCCCATTCCCGAGTGGTACATCGAAACATGCTCCGGCCGTGTGTATCTCACGATCCTAATGTAAAGGAAGAATGAGAGTTTTCCCCTGTCGGAAGCCCTCCATTAATTCAGGTCGAGGAAGAGGAACATACAGAACGATTGCCAGAAGAAGAAAAAGAAGAACATGACTGTTCTACCTGAATCAGGCATGTCCCCAGCCCTGTCGACCCAACCAAATCCAACTACTTCTCAGAACTCGACAGAGACTCCCAGTTTACGCCATTCTGAATGCTTAACCACAGGAAGACACTGTCACGATCCATGTTTGGATCTGTGGCAGATCTGGTTTCCCTCAGATTTAAACCTTTTTTCCTTTCTGGTCATTGGGGGTTAATGCAGTTTCCCCCCCCCCCCGGTGGCTGCTGGTGTTATTGCATTGCATTGCTGCTGGGTCAGCTGATGTTTGTGACCACTCCCACCATCCTTTATAAGGTCACCTGGTGCTTCAGCTGACTGTTGGTTATACAGGACCTTTGGATACCAACCTGGCTGGAATAGGAGCTTGCTGAGTGCTGTTGTTCTACAGCTGAATACTTATTCCTGGTGTCTTACTCTGCTGTGTGGTGCATTGCAGCAGAGAAAGCTAAGTGTGCTGTTATTGTTTCTTTGTCCCTTTGTAGTTTGTGCACTCACCTTTTGGTATCATGTTCCCCTCACTCTCATATTGTTTATTCCTGTTTATTTGCTTTGTGGTGCTGTTTACACTGTTCACCTCCTGGGGTGGGGGTTGGGGGTTTAGTTCATGGTTTAACAGGAGGCAGGGACAGGTCGGCGACTTGGGCCTCCCTACCTTCAAGGGTACCCCCAAGTTAAGGAAAGACAGGGCTTCACCTAGCCTGAGGGACAGTTCAGGGGCCCAGATTCCTCATCTACTGTTTTCCTATTTCTGCCTCGTGACAGCCACCCTAACCGATTTGATCAGAAACATTTCATCTGGTGACAAATTGTGGAAGGAATAGGAGAATGCAAACACCTGATGCAAAAAAATCTCACCTGTGGAATGGTGAGCACAAAGAACGGGTGAGTGTAAGGAGGAGAGACGGCCACGGTGTGCCTTTTCCAGATCGAGTCCGGAACCATCAGTGCTGTCATTCGTATTGCAGGGGGGAGAGTTTAGTTCACCGGACAGACCTTTGACCTTAAGACCAGGGGGTGTGGAGGATATAAAAGGGTGACAATATGCTGGAACCAGGTCAGTTTGGGCAGGAAGCTATAGTGTGTGGGAACAGAGTGTGAGCCTTCGTGCACAGCACAGTCAGGACTAAGTAGGTCTAAGCCAGAGGAGTTTACGCCAGCTTACCGGAGATCACAGGCGCAGATGCTTCCAGAGACCTCTGACCGTGCCGACTCCCGTAGCGCTACTGACCTTGAGTGGGTCCTAACCGCAGCCAGACTGTAGAGTGTGCACCCCCAGACGAGAGGACCAGGCCACAGACAGTGTGCGGCTATCTGACATACAGGTCCTTCTCAAAAAATTAGCATATAGTGTTAAATTTCATTATTTACCATAATGTAATGATTACAATTAAACTTTCATATATTATAGATTCATTATCCACCAACTGAAATTTGTCAGGTCTTTTATTGTTTTAATACTGATGATTTTGGCATACAACTCCTGATAACCCAAAAAACCTGTCTCAATAAATTAGCATATTTCACCCATCCAATCAAATAAAAGTGTTTTTTAATAACAAACAAAAAAACCAACAAATAATAATGTTCAGTTATGCACTCAATACTTGGTCGGGAATCCTTTGGCAGAAATGACTGCTTCAATGCGGCGTGGCATGGAGGCAATCAGCCTGTGACACTGCTGAGATGTTATGGAGGCCCAGGATGCTTCAATAGCGGCCTTAAGCTCATCCAGAGTGTTGGGTCTTGCGTCTCTCAACTTTCTCTTCACAATATCCCACAGATTCTCTATGGGGTTCAGGTCAGGAGAGTTGGCAGGCCAATTGAGCACAGTAATACCATGGTCAGTAAACCATTTACCAGTGGTTTTGGCACTGTGAGCAGGTGCCAGGTCGTGCTGAAAAATGAAATCTTCATCTCCATAAAGCATTTCAGCCGATGGAAGCATGAAGTGCTCCAAAATCTCCTGATACCTAGCTGCATTGACCCTGCCCTTGATGAAACACAGTGGACCAACACCAGCAGCTGACATGGCACCCCACACCATCACTGACTGTCGGTAATTGACACTGGACTTCAGGCATTTTGGCATTTCCTTCTCCCCAGTCTTCCTCCAGACTCTGGCACCTTGATTTCCGAAAGACATGCAAAATTTGCTTTCATCAGAAAAAAGTACTTGGGACCACTTAGCAACAGTCCAGTGCTGCTTCTCTGTAGCTCAAAAGTGGCTTTACCTGGGGAATGCGGCACCTGTAGCCCATTTCCTGCACACGCCTGTGCACGGAGACTCTGGATGTTTCCACACCAGACTCAGTCCACTGCTTCCTCAGGTTCCCCAAGGTCTGGAATCGGTCCTTCTCCACAATCTTCCTCAGGGTCCGGTCTCCTCTTCTCGTTGTACAGCGTTTTCTGCCACATTGTTTCCTTCCAACAGACTTACCATTGAGGTGCCTTGATACAGCACTCTGGGAACAGCCTATTTGTTGAGAAATTTCTTTCTGGGTCTTACCCTCTTGCTTGAGGGTGTCAATGATGGCCTTCTTGACATCTGTCAGGTCGCTAGTCTTACCCATGATGGGGGTTTTGAGTAATGAACCAGGCAGGGAGTTTATAAAAGCCTCAGGTATCTTTTGCATGTGTTTAGAGTTAATTAGTTGATTCAGAAGATTAGGGTAATAGGTCGTTTAGAGAACCTTTTCTTGATATGCTAATTTATTGAGACAGGTTTTTTGGGTTATCAGGAGTTGTATGCCAAAATCATCAGTATTAAAACAATAAAAGACCTGACAAATTTCAGTTGGTGGATAATGAATCTATAATATATGAAAGTTTAATTGTAATCATTACATTATGGTAAATAATGAAATTTAACACTATATGCTAATTTTTTGAACAGGACCTGTACCCTCTCCCGTACTGTGTCAGTGCCTAAGAGAAAGAACTATTTCTCCTTCAGTGAATTTTCCCCTTGGATCCAGAACCTGCGACTGAATATTTCAGGACCACCGGCGACACCAGAATTAAAGGCCCTTTCCAAACCAGGATTTCATTATAGAAAGAAATTAGATTAATCTGGCATGACTTGTTTGAGACCAACCCATGCTGGCTCGGGTTAATTACTGTATTCTTATCAAAGTACTTACATGCATTCTGTTTAATAATTTGTTCAAAGATCTTTCCTGGTATATAAGTAAGGTTCACTGACCTGTAATTTCTTGGCTCCGTCTTCTTTCCTTTTTTGAAGATAGGGACAACATTTGCCCTTCTCCAATCTTCTGGGACTTCTACTGTTTTCCAGTTTTTTCAAAGATTTTGGCTAGTGGTTCTGCAATTTCCTCTGCTAACTCTTTCAGTACTCTAGGATGTAATTCATCTGGACCAGGAGATTTAAATTAGCTAAATGTTCCCTCACCATCTCTCTGTTGGTGAGAATTTTATTTAGCAAAATCTCCCATCCTTTTTGGATATTTCTATCCTTTAGAACATCTAGCCATTAGACCTTACCTACTCTCTTTCCGAGTCCATTAAAACCTGCCTTTCTGAAGTCCAACCTTATAGTCTGGTGTTCCTCCTCTTGTAATTCAAAATTTGAGGATAGCATGATCGCTGCCTCCCAAATTCCCAACCACCTTTACTTCCTCAACCATTTCCTCCCTGTTGGTAAGAATTGTGTCCAAGATTGCAGATCCTCTTGGGAGTTCTTTAGTAAACACCTACAAGATTGTTCATTCTGTTCTTCTTTCCTTGAATTCTTACCCAGTCTCTGAATCTGAAACTCTGTGGAGATATGCGTTTTTATAACATACAATGCAACACTTCTTCCCTTCTTCTTAATCCTGTTTGTAATAAATAAGTTGTAACCTTCAAGGTTTGTATTCCAAGCATGTGCATCATCCCAACAAGTTTCAGTGATGCCTATGACATCATATCTTCCTGCTCCAATTCTCCTTGTTTGTTTCCCATGCTGTGTGCATTTGTATAGACACATTTAATTTGTAACATAGTAACATAGTTATTAAGGTTGAAGGAAGACTTTAAGTCCATCTAGTTCAACCCATAGCCTAACCTAACATGCCCTAGCATGTTGATCCAGAGGAAGGCAAAAAAATTGTGGCAAATAGTAAGCTCCACTTTGGGGAAAAAAATTCCTTCCCGACTCCACATACGGCAATCAGACTAGTTCCCTGGATCAACGCCCTATCAAGGAATCTAGTATATATACCCTGTAACATTATTATTTTCAAGAAAGGTATCCAGTCCCCTCTTAAATATAAGTAATGGATCACTCATTACAACATCATATGGCAGAGAGTTCCATAGTCTTACTGCTTTTAACAGTAAAGAACCCTCATCTGTTATTATGCCTAAACCTTCTTTCCTCCAGACGTAGAGGATGCCCCCTTGTCCCTGTCTCAGGTCTATGGTTAAAAAGATCATCAGAAAGGTCTTTGTACTGTCTCACAGAAACAATCAATAAAGGTGTGCACAAAAAGAAATATAATTCACCAACTAAAGCACTAAATAAACAAATAAATCCAATACACAATAAAACGTAACATTTACTAATAATAAAGATAAAAACGACAACACTCACGACCTAAAAAAAGTCTAATGTTTGGCTGAAAAAAGATACAGGGTGCACTCAGTCCCTAATACGCTGGCTATCTGTGCCCTACCTTGCTGCGGAGGTTGGCACCCTATATATCCTGCGCAATGGCGCCCCCGCTCAACCTAGGCTAGCCCTGACTCACCCTGTGCTATGTCATTAGAGCACATGAAAAAATAATGTGCAGGTGTGCTATAATAAATCAGCAGTAACGCACACTCAGTACATAATTGCACATATCCCCATATGGCCTATAGCCTTCCTGCGGGATTTCCTCTGTACCTAGATACGCCCTGCCCGCTTGCGGGGGTTGGCACCCTAAAAATCCTGCGCAATTGGCGCCCCCGCTCCAGTCGTCTGGCCCTAATACGCCCTAATACTGCCAGATGGCAGAAACCGAAAAAAATACAAAAAGCAGACCGAGCGTACAGTCACCAATGAGAATTAACCATAGCACCTAATCAAAGATGTGTACATAAAAAAGACACAATAAATGTAAAAATCTCCAATCTCATAGATAATACATAGACAAAATAAATATGTTCATCTCAGTATGTTCATCTCGACGCGTTTCTCCGAGGTCGGTTCATCAGGAGACATACTAGAAAAATATCAATTATCTGAATGAAGGGTAAGAAGATAAACCACTTAGAAGAAGTGTGCGATAGAGTAGTGGGGAACAATGTCCATCCCAGACCACAGGTTCAAACCAGCCTTGCACATGGAGTATCCACTGTGCTTTATATATCCTCACACTAACCTCCTCATGGTGCCTGTCAGCGCTTTGTGACCCATGCCGGTTCAATCAACTTCCGGGTCCTCTATCCCATATCACATGACTTGTTGCAGACCACTACTTACTGCGCAAGTGCCAGTATACGGCTCACCTTACGCAGGCGCCTCTCTCTTGGACCGCAAATGCGTATCATTCTGTGCATGCCCCGTACATATTCCCGGGTCTATAATGAGAAGTTTGCCCCATAGCGAATGATGGGAACTGCTCACTGCGCAGGCGCCACTGCACGGTACATCACACACAAATGCCTCCCCGCAATGACGCTCCTGGACCGCACAAACGTTTCACTCTGCGCATGCGCCACAGCCTGCCAGCTTTGCGCACAGGAGCTAATCACCATTGTACGGCTTTAATTTACTGCTATGTCTATGTTGGAGCGCAGATGCGTTCCCTCATGCGCATGCACTAAAGAGAGGCTCTCATTGCCCTGAGATTACCACCGCTGTAGGTTTTAGTTCAATGGGATGCTAGATACTTCAATTTAAATAAAGAGCCTAACTCATCTTTGATTTACCCATTAAAAAGGCACAGAGACGATGGTATTAAGCCTGTAGTTAGACAAAAAGAGCGCTGAAACGAACACCTTTTAGATTCACCTCCCCACCATTAAATAGACTGTGCACAACCAAATAGATTAATAAATAATAATAACTAAAGAAAATGATAATGACCAACCCCACTTTTGGGACAATGGGTCATGGGGCTACATTCCATAATGGATGCTCAATAAGAGGGTTACAAAATTCTCACACAAAGCAGCCAAATTGCATTTGGTCATTCAAGCCTTGTGGTTTCATACTCTTCATGCGAAATATCCATTTTGCCTCTTTTTGCACAATTAAACGATCCCAGTCTCCACCTCTGACTGGTGGTGTGACCACTTCCATCACTGAAAAGCTACAAGACTTCAAATCACCTCCATGCATCCCCCTAATATGATTGGAAATAGGGGTATCTCGTCCATTTAATATGTCTCCTATGTGTTTGCCTACACTTCTGCGCTGCTCCCGTTTAGTTTTGCCTACATAATCCATAGAGCAGCTGCACTGAAACAGGTAGGTTACCCCTTCCGTCTTGCAGTTGGCAAAATGACTCATGTCATAGATCTTTCTCGTGCAAGAACTCACAAAAGTACAGCTCCACGAGACATATTTGCAAAATTTGCATTTTCCACATTTGAAGGTACCATTCTGTCTTTTATCCAACCAGGTGGGAGTCTTTTTCTGAGGGAAGAAGGCAGTGTGGACCAATTGATCACGAATTGATCTCCCTCTTCTGTATGTGATAGATGGAACATCAGGAATTATATCCCGTAAAACTGGGTCCATTTTTAAAATTCCCCAATGTTTTTGAATCACATTCTTTACCATATACGATTGATTATCATAAGTACCTATAATTCTAAGATCATTCCCAGTTTCTTCCCTTGCTTTTTTAACAAGCAGTGGGGCTCTCTCCTTGGTACTTGAGTTTTTGAAGGTCTCATTATGGACCCCCAACGGGTATCCCCTATCCAAAAATTTATCTCTCAAGTCTCCCACCTGTCGGTAAAAACCAGGGTCAGTTGAACAGTTTCTTCTCATACGTAGGTATTGACCTCTCGGTATACCCCTCCTAAAGGCTACAGGGTGATGACTCTCCCAACGTAACAAATTATTAGTGGCCATAGGTTTGTAAAAAGTTTCAATAACAATCCATCCTGTGCTGCTCCTAGAGATTTTTAAATCCAAAAAATTTATAGAATCCCATTGGAACTCATAAGTAAGTCTGAGACCAATTTCATTGGTATTAAGTTCATCCACAAATTTAGAGAACGACGACCCATTGCCTGACCAGAGTATAAGTACATCATCTATGTACCTACCCCAAAATAATATTTGGGGTTTCCACCAAAATGCGTCATCCTCACCAAAAACTGATTGGTCCTCCCACCAGCCCAGGAATAAGTTAGCATACGTGGGAGCACAGGGGCTCCCCATAGCTGTACCCCTGAGCTGGTGGAAGAACCTACCTCCAAAAGCAAAAAAGTTGTGTTTGAGCACGAATTCAAGTAGTCCAACAATGCCCTGATTGTGTCGGGACAGCTGAGTACCCCTTGATCTCAGGAAAAAACTAGCAGCCTGAAGGCCCTTATCATGTGGAATGTTGCTGTAAAGCGCCTCCACGTCAATGGAGGCAAAACGTACGTCATCACTAAGGACAATATCCTCAAGCCTGAGGAGGAGATTCGAAGAGTCCCTAATGTAAGAGGGTAACGAAATTACAGAAGGCCTTAACACCCTATCAATGTACACACTAGTGTTCTGAGTGATCGAGTCGATCCCGGCCACTATTGGGCGGCCTTTCAACGGGCTCAGGCCTTTATGCACCTTCGGCAATGAATAAAAAACAGCCAACACTGGAAACTTTGGAAGCATAAAGTCATACTCATTCTTTGATATTAACCCAGCATTATTTTCCTCAGTCAGTAGTATCTTCAAATCCTCCATAAACTCATCAGTAGGGTCCCCTCTGAGAGGTCTATATGTGGATGTATCTTTAAGGATATTTTCACACATCACCTGGTATTGGCTGAGATCTAAAATCACCAGGTTGCCCCCTTTGTCGGAGGGCTTGAACACATAGTACTTATTGGCAGCCAAACCATCCAATGCCTCCCTTTCTGCTTTAGTTAGATTGGAATGGTACTTATCCCCTATAGTATTGATCTTTTCCAGATCCTCAATCACCAATCTAGTGAATATCTCAATGCTATCATAGCCCTCCTGAGGGGGCATTCTGACACTCCTAGGCTTAAGATCAGTAAATGGGCCCAAGTCCAAAGGTCTCTCGTTCTCCCTCAACAGGTCAGTCAGGATTCTCACACTAGGCAAATCTCTTCAGTTACGCCTAACAGCTCACAATCAGCACGATCATGTGTTTTGAAGAACTTTTTCCATCTGACTTTCCTTATAAACAAATTTATATCTTTGACCCAACCAAACTCGTCAAATTTATTTGTAGGGACAAACGAGAGACCTTTGGACAGGACGGACCTTTCCACATCACTCAGGGAATAAGAGAAAAGATTGATAATCCTATTCTCCTCCATCATTTTTTGTTCTTGTCCTCCTTTTCTTTTGGAGGATCTGTACCCTTTGCCCTCTTTTTCTCCAAAAAAGACAAAGATGAAGATGATGGAGAGGGTCCTGAGGGAGATGCTTCCCTTCTGTAAAGATTCCTTGTAACCATACGATCCTGTCTTACCCATTTTTGCTTATTGTTTTTTCTACGTGTCCCTCCAAAAAGACCCCTACCTTCCAGAAAGCTGGGTGCCCCTCTATCTGTATCTGATGAGTCAATGTCAGAAGACGATACGTCTGTTGTATTTTGTAATCTCCTATACTCCTGCAAAAATGTATAAACCCTTTTCTCTTTAAATTCCTGGATGTCTCGAGTAAACTGTTTATGCTTCCTGGCCTTGATCTCACTCTGAAACTGCTCAACTGTAGTTTGAAGGCTAGCTTCCCTCCTAGAGAAATCAGTATGTGTCTTGAATTTCAAAACCTCCTCCACTTGGTCAGCTAGTTTCTTGGAGGTACCCTCAAAGGTTTTCTTCTCTTCCTCCTACAAAATAGTCATAAACCTTAAGGAACTTTCAGTAAGTTCCGTTTCCCACCTACCAAGGAGGTTAGCGGACCTAGATCTCCGTGCTGGTGTAAGGGAGATCCTAAGACCCTTTGGTACTATCTTATTCTTAATGTAATTTTCCAGTGACTGTGTCTCCCACCAGGAGCGAATGTTGTCCTTATAACATGCGGTTAAACCGTTAAAAAGGCTCCTTAGATCCATACTTTTAGTGCCACTTCCTTCCTCTGCTTCAGAGAAGGCGTCAAGAGAATCAGCCACCCATAGCTCCCTATTGATCGTCCCAGATAGAAATCCCGCCATAAATAAACAGTATCACAGAAACAATATAAGTGCCCAAAAAGAAATATAATTCACCGACTAAAGCACTAAATAAACAAATAAATCCAATACACAATAAAACGTAACATTTACTAATAATAAAGATAAAAACGACAACACTCACGACCTAATAAAGTCTAATGTTTGGATGAAGAAAGATACAGGGTGCACTCAGTCCCTAATACGTTGGCTATCTGTGCCCTACCTTGCTGCGGAGGTTGGCACCCTATATATCCTGCGCAATGGCGCCCCCGCTCAACGTAGGCTAGCCCTGACTCACCCTGGACAACCCTCAAGTGTGGAATTAGAAAGACAGCAGACCATACAAACAGACAAACAAATAGAATTGACCAGTGTGCTATGTCATTAGAGCACATGAAAAAATAATGTGCAGGTGTGCTATAATAAATCAGCAGTAACGCACACTCAGTACATAATTGCACATATCCCCATATGGCCTATAGCCTTCCTGCAGGATTTCCTCTGTACCTAGATACGCCCTGCCTGCATGCGTTGTTTGGCACCCTAAAAATCCTGCGCAATTGGCGCCCCAGCTCCCGTCGTCTGGCCCTAATACACCCTAACACTGCCAGATTGCAGAAACCGAAAAAAATACAAAAAGCAGACCGAGCGTACAGTCACCAATGAGAATTAACCATAGCACCTAATCAAAGATGTGTACATAAAAAAGACACAATAAATGTGTAAATCCCCAATCTCATAGATAATACATAGACAAAATAAATATGTTCATCTCAGTATGTTCATCTCGACGCGTTTCTCCGAGGTAGGTTCATCAGGAGACATACTAGAAAAATATCACTTATCTGAATGAAGGGTAAGAAGATAAACCACTTAGAAGAAGTGTGCGATACAGTAGTGGGGAACAATGTCCATCCCAGACCACAGGTTCAAATCAGCCTTGCACATGGAGTATCCACTGTGCTTTAAAACAGCACTCACCGATCCTTCCAAGACAGGTATCTTTATTACTTACAGGATAAAAATCTTCACGGCCGGGGGTACAGGTATAGAGAGTGCAGCTGGCCTGACGACGGCCGTTTTGCGCCCTCCTGGCGCTTCTACGGGTCAGTGCCAGACATTCTGAAACAGGTAGACTACCCCTTCCGTCTTGCACTTGGCAAAATGCCTCATGTCATAGATCTTTCTCGTGCAAGAACTCACAAAAGTACAGCTCCTCGAGACATATTTGCAAAATTTGCATTTTCCACATTTGAAGGTACCATTCTGTCTTTTATCCAACCAGGTGGGAGACTTTTTCTGAGGGAAGAAGGTACTGTGGACCAATTGATCACAAATTGATCTCCCTCTTCTGTATGTGATAGATGGAACATCAGGAATTATATCCCGTAATACTGGGTCCATATTTAAAATTCCCCAATGTTTTTGAATCACATTCAAAATGTCTGCAACAAGTCATGTGGGTCACAAAGCGCTGACAGGCACCATGAGGAGGTTAGTGTGTGGATATATAAAGCACAGTGGATACTCCATGTGCAAGGCTGATTTGAACCTGTGGTCTGGGATGGACATTGTTCCCCACTACTGTATCGCACACTTCTTCTAAGTGGTTTATCTTCTTACCCTTCATTCAGATAAGTGATATGTTTCTAGTATGTCTCCTGATGAACCTACCTCGGAGAAACGCGTCGAGATGAACATACTGAGATGAACATATTTATTTTGTCTATGTATAATCTATGAGATTGGGGATTTACACATTTATTGTGTCTTTTTTATGTACACGTCTTTGATTAGGTGCTATGGTTAATTCTCATTGGTGACTGTACGCTCGGTGTGCTTTTTGTATTTTTTTCGGTTTCTGCCATCTGGCAGTGTTAGGGCGTATTAGGGCCAGACGACGGGAGCGGGGGCGCCAATTGCACAGGATTTTTAGGGTGCCAACCCCCGCAAGCAGGCAGGGCGTATCTAGGTACAGAGGAAATCCCGCAGGAAGGCTATAGGTCATATGGGGATATGTGCAATTATGTACTGAGTGTGCGTTACTGCTGATTTATTAAAGCACACCTGCACATTATTTTTTCATGTGCTCTAATGACATAGCACACTGGTCAATTCTATTTGTTTGTCTGTATGGTCTGCTGTTTGTCTTTCTAATTCCACACTTGAGGGTTGTCCAGGGTGAGTCAGGGCTAGCCTACGTTGAGCGGGGGCGCCATTGCGCAGGATATATAGGGTGCCAACCTCCGCAGCAAGGTAGGGCACAGATAGCCAACGTATTAGGGACTGAGTGCACCCTGTATCTTTTTCCAGCCAAACATTAGACTTTTTTAGGTAGTGAGTGTTTTTGTTTTTATCTTTATTATTAGTAAATCTTTGTACTGTCCCCTCATATATTTATACATTAAAATAAAATCACCCCTTAGTCTTCGTTTTTCCAAACTAAATAGCCCCAAGCGTAATAACCTATCTTGGTATTGCAGACCCCCCAGTCCTCTAATAACCTTAGTCACTCTTCTCTGCACCCGCTCTAGTTAAGCTATGTCTTTCTTATACATCGGAGACCAGAACTGTGCACAATATTCTAAGTGTGGTCGAACTAGTGACTTGTATAGAGGTAAAATTATGTTCTCTTCATGTGCATCTATGCCTCTTTTAATCCATCCCATTATTTTATTTGCCTTTGTAGCAGCTGCCTGACTTTGGCCACTGAACATGAGTTTGTCATCCACCTATACTCCCAGGTCTTTTTCATTGACGATTTTGCCCAGAGTTTTAGAATTAAGAGCATAGTTATCCATTTTATTACTTCTACCCAAGTGCATGACCTTACATTTATCCCCATTAAAGCTCATTTGCCATTTATCAGCCCAATCTTCTAGTTTACATAAATCATCCTGTAATATAAAATTGTCCTTCTCTGTATTGATTACCCTGCAGAGTTTAGTGTCATCTGCAAATATTGAAATTCTGCTCTGAATGCCCCCTACAAGGTCATTAATAAATATGTTAAAAAGAAGAGGGCCCAATACTGACCCCTGTGGTACCCCACTGCTAACCGCGACCCAGTCCCAGTGTGCTCTATTAATAACCATACTTTGTTTCCTATCCCTGAGCCAGCTCGTAACCCACTTACACATATTTTCCCCTATCCCCATTATTCTCATTTTATGTATCAACCTTTTGTGTGGCACCGTATCAAAAGCTTTTGAAAAGTCCATATACACTACGTCAACTGGGTTCCCTTGGTCCAGTCCGGAACTTACCTCTTCATAGAAGCTGATCAGATTAGTCTGACATGAACGGTCCCTAGTAAACCCGTGCTGATACTGGGTCATGAGGTTATTCCTCTTCAGATACTCCAGTATAGCATCCCTTAGAATGCCCTGCAGGATTTTACCCACTGTAGAGGTTAAGCTTACTGGCCCATAATTATCGAGTTCAGTTTTTGTCCCCTTTTTGAATATTGGCACCACATTTGCTATACGCCAGTCCTGTGGTACAGACCCTGTCAATTTTAGTGATTTTTAGACTTGCGCAGGCGTGTACTATGGAGGACAGAGAATGAACTTCAATCCAATATTGCAGCCAGCATGCTGCCAGCGGGTAAGGAAAGGGTGAATCAAACACTCAAAAACCCCACCCCTATGGCTGAAGATTGTTCCCTCCAAATTCAGGTGACAGAGTCCCTTTAATGAAGAAAAGCACCTCCACAACATGATGCTACCACCACCATATTTGACTGTGGGGATGGTGTTTTCAGGGTGGTGTGTGTGAGGTCTCCGGGGTTCATCAGCTATGAACTCCGGTGACTTTTCTCAAGGAGCTCAGCACTACACACGGTGTAAAATAAAGAATAAAAATAAAAAAATATTGATATACTCACCCTCGGACGCGCCCTGGTTCTCACCGGCAGCCTTCCTTCCTAAGAATGGGCGCCTAAAGGGCCTTCGATGACGTCGCGGCTTGTGATTGGTCGCGTGAGCGGTCACATGGGCGGTCACGCGACCAATCACAAGCCGCGACGTCATCTAAGGTCCTTCAGGCGCTAATTCTTAGGAAGGAAGTGTCCGAGGGCGCGTCCGAGGGTGAGTATATTCCTAATAGGTATATACTTACCCGCGGACGCGCCCTGGTTCTAACCCGCAGCCTTCCTTCCTAAGAATCAGCGCCTGAAGGACCTTAGATGATGTTGCGGCTTGTGATTGGTCGCGTGACGCCCATGTGACCGCTCACGCGACCAATCACACCGCGACGTCATCGAAGGTCCTTCAGGTGCTCATTCTTAGGAAGGAAGGCTGCCGGTGAGAACCAGGGCGCGTCCGAGGGTAAGTATATCAATATTTTTTATTTTGATTGTTTATTTAACACTTAAATATGGATCCCAGGGCCTGAAGGAGAGTTTTCTCTCCTTCAGGCCCTGGGAACCATTAGAAACACAATGCACTGCATTGGGTTTCGTGTTTCGGCCGACCCTGACCCCGACTTTTCTATAGGATCGGCCGATTTCACTCGACCCGACTTTTAAAAAAGTCGGGTTTCGTGAAACCCGACCCGATCCTATAAAAAGAAAAGTCGCTCAACCCTAGTGAGTACTATGGTTGTTTATTATTTTCTGTATTTTACAGTTGACATGGGCTTCAATGCATTAGGAGTAAAGGTGAGTATAATTTATTTTAACCCCTTCATGACCCAGCCTATTTTGACCTTAAAGACCTTGCCGTTTTTTGCAATTCTGACCAGTGTCCCTTTATGAGGTAATAACTCAGGAACGCTTCAACGGATCCTAGCGATTCTGAGATTGTTTTTTTGTGACATATTGGGCTTCATGTTGGTGGTAAATTTAGGTCAATAAATTCTGCGTTTATTTGTGATAAAAACGGAAATTTGGCGAAAATTTTGAGAATTTCGCAATTTTCACATTTTGAATTTTTATTCTGTTAAACCAGAGAGGTATGTGACACAAAATAGTTAATAAATAACATTTCCCACATGTATACTTTACATCAGCACAATTTTGGAAACAAAAATTTTTTTTGCTAGGAAGTTATAAGGGTTAAAATTTGACCAGCGATTTTTACAACGAAATTTACAAAACCATTTTTTTTAGGGACCACCTCACATTTGAAATCAGTTTGAGGGGTCTATATGGCTGAAAATACCCAAAAGTGACACCATTCTAAAAACTGCACCCCTCAAGGTACTCAAAACCACATTCAAAAAGTTTATTAACCCTTCAGGTGCTTCACAGCAGCAGAAGCAACATGGAAGGAAAAAATGAACATTTAACTTTTTAGTCACAAAAATTATCTTTTATCAACATTTTTTTATTTTCCCAATGGTAAAAGGAGAAACTGAACCACGAAAGTTGTTTTCCAATTTGTCCTGAGTACGCTGATACCTCATATGTGGGGGTAAACCACTGTTTGGGCGCACGGCAGGGCTTGGAAGGGAAGGAGCGCCATTTGACTTTTTGAATGAAAAATTGGCTCCACTCTTTAGCGGACACCATGTCACATTTGGAGAGCCCCCGTGTGCCTAAAAATTGGAGCTCCCCCACAAGTGACCCCATTTTGGAAACTAGACGCCCCAAGGAACTTATCTAGATGCATAGTGAGCACATTGAACCCCTAGGTGCTTCACAAATTGATCCGTAAAAATGAAAAAGTACTTTTTTTCACAAAAGAATGGTTTTAGCCTCAATTTTTTCATTTTCACATGGGCAACAGGATAAAATGGATCCTAAAATTTGTTGGGCAATTTCTCCTGAGTACACCAATACCTCACATGTGGGAGTAAACCACTGTTTGGGCACATGGTAAGGCTCGGAAGGGAAGGAGCGCCATTTGACTTTTTGAATGAAAAATTATCTCCATCGTTAGCGGACACCATGTCGCGTTTGGAGAGCCCCTGTGTGCCTAGACATTGGCGCTCCCCCACAAGTGACCCCATTTTGGAAACTAGACCCCCCAAGGAACTTATTTAGATGCCTAGTGAGCACTTTAAACCCTCAGGTGCTTCACAAATTGATCTGTAAAATGAAAAAGTACTCTTTTTTCACAAAAAAAAATTTTTCGCCTCAATTTTTTCATGTTCACATGGGCAATAGGATAAAATGGATCATAAAATTTGTTGGGCAATTTCTCCCCAGTACGCCGATACCTCATATGTGGGGGTAAACCACTGTTTGGGCACTCGGCAGGGCTCGGAAGGGAAGGCGCGCCATTTGACTTTTTGAATGGAAAATTAGCTCCAATTGTTAGCGGACACCATGTCGCGTTTGGAGAGCCCCTGTGTACCTAAACATTGGAGCTCCCCCACAAGTGACCCCATTTTGGAAACTAGACCCCCGAAGGAACTTATCTAGATGCATATTGAGCACTTTAAACCCCCAGGTGCTTCACAGAAGTTTATAACGCAGAGCCATGAAAATAAAAAATAATTTTTCTTTCCTCAAAAATGATTTTTTTAGCCTGGAATTTCCTATTTTGCCAAGGGTAATAGGAGAAATTGGACCCCAAATGTTGTTGTCCAGTTTGTCCTGAGTACGCTGATACCCCATATGTGGGGGTAAACCACTGTTTGGGCGCACGGCAGGGCTCGGAAGGGAAGGCACACCATTTGGCTTTTTAAATGGAAAATTAGCTCCAATCATTAGCGGACACCATGTCACGTTTGGAGAGCCCCTGTGTGCCTAAACATTGGAGATCCCCCAGAAATGACCCCATTTTGGAAACTAGACCCCCAAAGGAACTAATCTAGATGTGTGATGAGGACTTTGAACCCCCAAGTGCTTCACAGAAGTTTATAATGCAGAGGCGTGAAAATAATAAATACGTTTTCTTTCCTCAAAAATAATTATTTAGCACAGAATTTTTTATTTTCCCAAGGGTTACAGGAGAAATTGGACCCCAAAAGTTGTTGTCCAGTTTCTCCTAAGTACGCTGATACCCCATGTGTGGAGGTAAACAACTGTTTGGGCACACGTCGGGGCTCAGAAGGGAAGTAGTGACTTTTGAAATGCAGACTTTGATGGAATGGTCTGCGGGCGTCACGTTGCGTTGGCAGAGCCCCTGGTGTGCCTAAACAGTAGAAACCCCCCACAAGTGACCCCATTTTAGAAACTAGACCCCCCAAGGAACTTATCTAGATATGTGGTGAGCACTTTGAACCCCCAAGTGCTTCACAGACGTTTACAACGCAGAGCCGTGAAAATAAAAAATCATTTTTCTTTCCTCAAAAATGATGTTTTAGCAAGCATTTTTTTATTTTCACAAGGGTAACAGGAGAAATTGGACCCCAGTAATTGTTGCGCAGTTTGTCCTGAGTATGCTGGTACCCCATATGTGGGGGTAAACCACTGTTTGGGCACACGTCGGGGCTCGGAATTGAGGGAGCACCATTTGACTTTTTGAATACGAGATTGGCTGGAATCAATGGTGGCGCCATGTTGCGTTTGAAGACCCCTGATATGCCTAATCAGTGGTAACCCCTCAATTCTACCTCCAACACTAACCCCAACACACCCCTAACCCTAATCCCAACTGTAGCCATAACCGTAATCACAACCCTAACCACAACCCTAATTCCAACCCTAACCCTAAGGCTATGTGCCCACGTTGCGGATTCGTGTGAGATTTTTCAGCATCATTTTTGAAAAATCCGCGGGCAAAAGGCAATGCGTTTTACCTGCGGATTTTCCGCGGATTTCCAGTGTTTTTTGTGCGGATTTCCCCTGCGCATTCCTATTGAGGAACAGGTGTAAAACGCTGCGGAATCCGCACAAAGAATTGACATGCTGCGGAAAATACAACGCAGCGTTTCCGCGCGGTATTTTCCGCACCATGGGCACAGCGGATTTGGTTTTCCATAGGTTTACATGGTACTGTAAACCTGATGGAACACTGCTGCGAATCCGCAGCGGCCAATCCGCTGCGGATTCGCAGCCAAATCCGCACCGTGTGCACATAGCCTAATTCTAAAGGCATGTGCACACGCTGCGGAAAACGCTGTGGATCCGCAGCAGTTTCCCATGAGTTTACAGTTCAATGTAAACCTATGGGAAACAAAAATCGCTGTACATATGCTGCGGAAAAACTGCACAGAAACACAGCGGTTTACATTCCGCAGCATGTCACTTCTTTCTGCGGATTCCGCAGCGGTTTTACAACTGCTCAAATAGAAAATCGCAGTTGTAAAACCGCAGTGAAATGCGCAGAAAAAACGCGGTAAATCCGCCATAAATCCGTAGCGGTTTAGCACTGCGGATTTATCAAATCCGCAGCGTAAAAATCCGCAGAGGACCAGAATACGTGTGCACATACCGAAACACTACCCCTAACCCTAGCCCTAACCCTAGCCCTAGCCCTAGCCCTAACCCTAGCCTTAACCCTACCCCTAACCCTAGCCCTAACCCTACCCCTAACCCTAACCCTAGCCCTAGCCCTAACCCTAACCCTATTCTAACATTAGTGGAAAAAAAAAATTCTTTATTTTTTTATTGTCCCTACCTATGGGGGTGACAAAGGGGGGGGGGGGTCATTTATTATTTTTTTTATTTTGATCACTGAGATATAATCTATCTCAGTGATCAAAATGCACTTTGGAACGAAACTGCCGGCCGCCAGATTCGGCGGGCGCACTGCGCATGCGCCCGCCATTTTGGAAGATGGCGGCGCCCAGGGAGAAGACGGACGGACCCCGGCAGGATCGGTAAGTATGATGGGGTGGGGGGGAGCACGAGGGGGATCGGAGCATGGGGGGGGTGGATCGGAGCGCGGGAGGGGTGGAACGGAGCACAGGAGGGGTGGATCGGAGCACGGGGGTGAAACGGAGCACGGGGGGGTGGAACGGAGCACGGGGGGGTGGATCGGAGTGCAGGGGGGGTGATTGGAGCACGGGGAGGGTGATTGGAGCATGGGGGGAGCGGACAAGAGCACGGGGGGGAGCGGAGCACAGGACGGAGGGGAGCCGGAGCAGTGTACCAGACAGATCGGAGGGCTGGGGGGGCGATCGGTGGGGTGGGGTGGGGGCGCATTAGTGTTTCCAGCCATGGCCGATGATATTGCAGCATCGGCCATGGCTGGATTGTAATATTTCACCAGTTATAATAGGTGAAATATTACAAATCGCTCTGATTGGCAGTTTCACTTTCAACAGCCAATCAGAGCGATCATAGCCACGGGGGGGGGGAGGGGGTGAAGCCACCCCCCCTGGGCTAAACTACCACTCCCCCTGTCCCTGCAGATCGGGTGAAATGGGAGTTAACCCTTTCACCCGATCTGCAGGGACGCGATCTTTCCATGATGCCACATAGGCGTCATGGGTCGGATTGGCACCGACTTTCATGACGCCTACGTGGCGTCATGGGTCGGGAAGGGGTTAAATAAATAAACAGGTGTCAGTGTCTTTATTTCAAAGGACTTTATGCAGGATGCTTTGTATTTACAATATGACTATGGGGTTAGTAATGGGGGGACCCCATGCCCTTTTTTTTATTTTTTAAATATTTATTTAGATAATTTAAAACCACTTCATGGGACCACTCTACTCTTGATAACCAGCCATGATAAAGCTGACAGCTGAGGGTTGCAGCTCACAGCTGTCAGGTTTGCCTTGCCTTGATTATTAAAAATAAAGCAGACCCCATGTCTATACAGTAGCACAGGTGTCGGCTAATGAAAACTCTCATCAGCCTTGACTGCTCTTGCAATTTTCAGCAACAACAGGTGTACGCTGATGATAGTAGTACTCTCTCATCAGTTGATGCCTGTGACCAGCAGTAATCTTTTTACAGCTCGTCTCAGCTGTTGGCTGTTATCTGTATGACAGCATGGGATTCACAGCGCTCAGACCATAGGTAATGATCCTACCTCCGATTAGAGCCCATGTTTGCAGCGCTATCACGCAGATGACAAAATGGCAAACAATGGATATTTGGACCCCTGCATTTATCTGAACAGGGTCCGGGTTTCGGCTCAAGTTCAGGTACTGTTCTGGTAGCTGAAAAAAATTTTTTTTTAAATGTTCAGCCAAACCCGCCGGAACTGGACATTCTCCAATTTGCCTATCACTAGTTAGAAGAAAAATGATAAAGGCATGCAAATATTATACATCACACTAGTAAGAGTGAATACACTTCATCCACAAACAATGGTCACTATGATAGTTACACTAACTTTTAAGATTATGTTCATGAATATGAAACAACACAAGTCAGCTAGATGTCCTGCCAGGTCTATCCGCTTGAGATCTGCTCTGTAGTGTGTTCTTGGCAAAGATCTCAGCAGGTATTGAAACAGAATTTCAGTACCGAACAGGATGCATAGTTTGGCATGTCCTTTAAAATAATGTGCCAGGTGAAAACAAGTCACAAATTTTGCACTGAAAAATGAATAATAACCATTAAAGAGTTTCATTTTTATTTCTATATATCTCTGTCGAATATTATCAAGACAACAATTCTAAAATAAATATTGTCTTCCTTTTTTAGTAAACTACCGTAATTGATTTCAAAATAATTGAGGCTGAAATGTCTCATTCAAATAGAAATGACACTAAATGTATATTTCAGACTATTCTAGAGTGAATTTTTGGACCCCTTCAAAAGACAATAAAATAAAATAAAGTTTGCGGACATCTTATGCAGTACGTATGTGGACTGTCCATCTTTATTTGTCAAGGAAAATACCTTATATACTCGAGTATAAGCTGACCTGAGTATAAGCCGAGACCCCTAATTTTGCCACAAAAAACTGGGAAAACGTATCGAGTATAAGCCTAGGGTGGGAAATGCAGTAGCTACTGGTAAATTTAAAAACTAAAAATAGATACCAATGAAAGAAAAATTAATTGAGACATCAGTAGGGTAAGTGTTTTTGAATATCTATATTGAATCAGGAGCCCCATATAATGCTCCATACAGTTCATGATGGGCCTCATAAGATGCTCCATATTAAAATATTCCCCATATAATGCTGCATAAAAGGTTAATGATGGCCCCGTAAGATGCTCCATAGAATATTATGCCCCATATAATGCTGCACAAAGGTTAACGGCCCCATATGAGGCTCAACAGAATAATATGCCCCATATGCTGCTTTATAAAGGTTGATGGCCCCATAAGATGCTCCATAGAGTATTATGCCCCATATAATGCTGCACAAAGGTTGACGGCCCCATAAGAGGCTCAATAGAATAATATGCCCCAAATGCTGCTCCATAAAGGTTTATGGCCCCATAAGATGCTCCATAGAATATTATGCCTCATATAATGCTGTACAAAGGTTGATGGCCCCATAAGATGGTCAATAGAATAATATACCCCATATGCTGCACCATAAAGGTTGACGGCCCCATAAGAGGCTCAATAGAATAATATGCCCCAAATGCTGCTCCATAAAGGTTGATGGCCCCATAAGATGCTCCATAGAATATTATGCCTCATATAATGCTGCACAAAGGTTGATGGCCCCATAAGATGGTCAATAGATTAATATACCCCATATGCTGCACCATAAAGGTTGACGGCCCCATAGGAGGCTCAATAGAATAATATGCCCCAAATGCTGCTCCATAAAGGTTGATGACCCCATAAGATGCTCAATAGAATAATATACCCCATATGCTGCTCCATAAAGGTTGATGGCCCCATAAGATGCTCCATAGAATATTATGCCACTATCAAACTCTGACAGCAGCATTTAACAAGTGCTGCCGGCCGCACGGCTTGAAGTACGCACACCGCTGACCCCCGTCACATGATCGGGGTCATCGGCGGTGCGTTGCCACCACAACCAGAGGTCTCCTCGAGACCTATATGGTTGTTGATGGCAGATTGCTATGAGCGTCACCCTGTGGTCGGCGCACATAGCAAGCCTGTAATTCTGCTGCATAGATGTGATCTGTGCATCACCTCTATGTAGCAGAGGAGATCAAATAGTGGATACTTCTAGCCTTCCATGGAGGCTATTGAAGCATGTCAAAATTTTAAAAAAGTGCTTAAAAATACAAAAAAAATATAACATTCAAATCACCCCCCTTTTGCCCCATTGAAAATAATACAATAGCAAAAATCAAACCTACACATATTTGGTATCGTCGGGTTCAGAATCGCCTGATCTATGAATAAAAAAATATTAACCTGATCATTAAACGGCGTAGCGAGAAAAAACATCAAAACGCCAAAATTACATTTTTTTGATCGCTGCGACATTGCATTAAAATGCAATAACCGGCGATTAAAAGAACGTATCTGCACAAAAGTTCTATAATTAAAAACATCAGATTGGCATTCAAAAAATTAACCTTCATCCGACCCCAGATCACGAAAAATGGAGACGCTATAAGGGGCCAAATAATATTGCACACCCCAATTTTCAGTTTTTGAATTTCCACAAAAATTTAAAATAACCAATAAATTTCGTTCAACTTCACAATTGTGTTCCACTAATTGTTTATTCTTCACCAAAAAATTTACATTTGGTATCTTTATGTTGGAAGCATGATATGTGGGAAAAGGTTGAAAAGTTCCAGCGGGCCGAATACTTTTGCAAGGCACTATACTTACTTTATTATTATTTATTATGCTTTGCTTATATAGCGCTATCTTATTCTGCAGCACTTTACAGCCATTATGATCACTTTCCCCGATGGGACTCACAAACTAAATTCCCTTTCAGTATGTCTTTTGGAGTGTGGGAGGAAACCGGAGAACCCAGAGGAAATCTACGCAGACACGGCAAGGCTACACCGCTAACCACTGAGCCACCATGCTGCCCAAAATCAAGCAACTTTTTTAAAAGTTTTAATGCAATCTCTGTCCATTTACGTTAATTTACAGCCCTTCAGTGTCTCTTCTCCCTGTAGCTGCTGTAATCTCACACAGCTCAGTGCATGCAATGGTGAGATTGGGTCTCTCCCTAAGGTGGCTAGCATGTATGTATGGGTGAGTATGTGTTATTTATTTTTCTCTGTAGAAGAGAAATCACGGCACTTTGGCTGTGCAGACAGAAATGAAGAAACCTTGGGGATTAAAGATGAGGGTTTTCATTACACCAACGCGTTTTGGTGTCGGAGTGATGGCTTTTCTATGTAAAAAAAAAAGTTTGTCATTTTTTACCTTGAAAAAGATACCATCGAGGATTCTTCATTTCCTCAAGCGCAGCCCAGGCACCGAGATCTCTCTTTGAAAGTTAATTGCTTATGGGAGAATTTATCCTTTCATGATGGGGCTGCAGCCATGGATTCTAAGGCTCTTATAGGTGTTGTGTCCACTACCATCACTATCAACCTTCTCACTTCTCTTGCATCATTTCCCTATTTTGTGTGTCTGTTCAACCAGACCTCAGCATTATTTCTTTTTCTTTAGCACTTTCTGGCCATACCTTTATGATAAGAAAGAGGTAGAAGTGTGCTTAAATTTTGTTCGCTTTTTCTATGTATATTTATTTCAATATAATTGGTTAAAGAGAATAAATTCACCACATCCATGACTCACATTATAACCAATGTCCTAATTCATCATTTTGAAATGAAATCTCTCTTGAACTTTGTATTTACCCAGTTGAAATGCTGATGGCATCTAGGGCAATATGCCATCATCTAATTTGGAATAGATAATTAAAGTATTTTAAAGTGTCCTTTAAAATTTATAATAAAATCTCTATTACATTCCAATATAAATAATATGTCTGGTTTGTTAAGTTTTTCAATTTGCTTATAAATGGAAAAATTTAAGAATAAGGGCAGTCTACAGTAAAGTCTCCATTTTTTCGACATAGTTTAAAAGACATGGAGATGCCCTTACAGATATTGGCTTTAGTGTGGGAACCCTCGTAATGTTAGTTTCCGTTTTGAAACACCATCATTTTGTTATAGATGGAAAACATCCAGACATTGGACAATCCTGTATATATAGCTTGGCCAGAAAAAGCCCTTCTAGGTAATGAGTAAGGGGCATAAGAATGCACCAACTTGTCACATCTTCCCAGTTTTTAGATTTCAAAAAAAGGTACTTTGTAAAACATGAGGGAGAAGCCTGCAGCTGAGAAAACATATCACACTCAACAAGGAATAATACTTCAGTCGAGCGAACTGCCTGAATCCCTCCAAAGGAAACAAAATCAGAGGCTGGCATTAAGTGTAGAAACAGAAACTCTACACAGCTTTGAACTACTGAACCTTTTCGAAAGACATGTCTGCTCTCAGCTCATTCTTTAAATTTTACATCAAAATATTAAGAAGTCAGGATGGAACTTAAGCATACTGTCTATAGGCCTACTCAAAAGACATAGGCTCAATTACTTTCCCTTTTACAAGTAATAGTAGTTTTCCTTAATTCACTTTTCAAAATTGGTAAAGTGCTTTTAGAGAGTATTAATTATGCTGAATTTTGCCAAACAAAAGGTAGCATTTTTATTTAATGTAGCAAATATTAAAAATATATTATTCCTAGTTTTCAAACTAAATTAGTTATATACTTTCTAAAAAATATATGGAAATTCTACTATTCACAGATTATGAAGGTTGGGAAGATAATAGACCATGGGTATTGAGAGGTTTTAATTCCAAAAATTATGGTAATAAACAGGAAAAGTGGCATCAATTGACCCTAAGCATAAATTTTATAATGGCATAGCAGCAGTCAGGCATGGGCCATGCATGAGACAGGGTCTGTGCCAGCATTTACAGCTTTGAATTTAAGTTCAAATTAAAGTAAGAGATCATGAGGGACAAATGTAAGACTGTTGTGCTGGAAGCCCTAATAGTTCATGCAATATCTCAAACTGCTTTTTTATGCTCAGCCATACTCAGGTGGCGCAAACATCCTTTTTGTAAGGGGAAAGGTCATGTTCCAGCTCCTGAAAAAATCTTCATTCTTTATTAATCCATATTAAAACAATGCAGGTGGTAAATGCTCCTCTAAAATGTGAACAAATGGAGATAAGTGACGTGTTTCGATCTATATAACGATCTTTGTCAAAGCTAAATCCCTTATGGCAACACAGACATTATATGTCATGCATAAGCCACTATGGAAATTTCTAAATGTCACCTGACATTCAACAGGTCCTTGAAGATCAAAACTGCATGCTCTAAACATGTAATAAAATCAAATTGATTCATTGATTCAAAAAACATTACAGATAATAATTAATAAATTAGCAGCCAGAAATATGTTTTGACTTTAATAATGGAACATTATTTCATTACGCTTATTAAGGTCATTAGAAAGTCTGGTATCTAAAATATAGATCCAAAATGTATTCCTATAAATTCACCTACAGGGACAGATCTGATGGTGTGTTTGTGGTGACTGCTATTTGCATGCAAAATGGTATTGCCACTCAGGGGTTTGCAATGTGTTTTGGTGGAAATAATTTGATCCTTTATACCCCAAATCTAAGAAAGATATGTGATTAGAACTCTGGGAATTGGAATGCATTTTTTCTGCACAAAATCCATTTCTGGATTGTTTGGTCTTGTATGGTAGATACATCGATGACATCCTCATTATTTGAGGTGCCGATGTGTCTACCATATCTGTCCCTGTAAGTGAATTTAAAAGAATAAAAAGGAAATACAGTGAGAATAGTGATTTGGAAGCTGAATTTGTTCAATTAACAAGGTGGCTTAAACAGCGAAATTATCCTGAGTAGACACTTAATAGAGCACGTAACATCGTAAATCAGAAAAACAGGAGGATATTGTTACACCGCTAAATAAGGAGTTGGGGACTGATTTTAATTAAACAACACACAGAAACAATTTGTTTGCTTACAATACAGCCCCAAATTTGGAGAAATTAAAAAAAAAATCTTTAAATTTCTCTCAATCTTATATGAAGATCAAACTTTGGCTGTGATCTTGCAATCTGGGGTTAATGTGGTAGCTAGAAGAGCACCCACTATTGGAAATAAAATTTCCCCTACTGTATTTCGTTCTGAAACCTCCAAAAAGACTTGGATGGATTGCAAAGTTTTTTCAAATGTGGTGTCAATAATTGTAGAACATGTAAACATGCGCTTTTCACCAAAATATTCTTCAACCATGACAATTCCTTGTTTATGTTGATGATTATGGCTTACAGCCAATGAAAATCCAAAAGTCATTATCTCAGTAAATTACAAACTCTGGCAAAAATTATGGAATCACCAGCCTTGGAGGATGTTCATTCAGTTGTTTAATTTTGTAGAAAAAAAGCAGATCACAGAAATGGCACAAAACTAAAGTCATTCCAAATGGCAACTTTCTGGCTTTAAGAAACACTAAATCAAGAAATCAAGAACAAAAAATGTGGTAGTCAGTAATGGTTACTTTTTTTTAACCAAGCACAGGGAAAAAAATATGGAATCACTCAATTCTGAGGAAACAATTATGGAATCATGAAAAACAAACAAAAACACTCCAAAACATCACCAGTATTTTGTTGTACCACCTCTGGCTTTTATTACAGCTGGTAGTCTCTGAGGCATGGACTTAATGAGTGTCAAACAGTATTCTTCATCAATCTGGCTCCAACTTTCTATGATTGCTGTTGCCAGATCAGCTTTGCAGGTTGGAGCTTTGTCATGGACCATTTTCTTCAACTTCCACCAAAAATTTTCAATTGGATTGAGATCCTGACTATTTGCAGGCCATGACATTGACCTTATGTGACTTTTTCTAAGAACGTTTTCACAGTTTTTGCTCTATGGCAGGATGCATTATCATCTTGAAACATGATTTCATCATCCCCAAACATCCTTTCAATTGATGGGATAAGAAGTGTGTCCAAACTATCAACATAAACTTGAGCATTTATTGAAGATGTAATGACAGCAATCTCCCCAGTGCCCTTACCTGACATGCATCCTTGTTATGAACTGGTGGTTTAGGAGCAACATGGGACGAGCTCTAAAGGAGGTGGTACCTGTACTGACCGCAGTCCCTAAGCTCAACACAACACTAGAAGTAGCCGTGGGATGCTCCTGTCACTCCCTAGGCACCTCGTCACAGCCTGAGAATTAACTACCCCTAAAGATAGAAACAGGAAAACTATCTTGCCTCAGAGAAAATCCCCAAAGGATAGATAGCCCCCCACAAGTAATAACTGTGAGTGGAGAGGGAAAAGACATACACAGAATGAAACCAGGATGTAGCACAGGAGGCCAGTCTAGCTAGATAGATAGGACAGGATAGAATACTGTGCGGTCAGTATTAAAAACTACAAAAATCCACACAGAGTTTACAAAAATCTCCACACCTGACTAAAGGTGTGGAGGGTAAATCTGCTTCCCAGAGCTTCCAGCTTAACTGAATTAATCCATACTGACAAGCTGGACAAAACATAGAATGCACAGAACGAATAAGTCCACAATATGTGGACAGAAAAGAGCAAAGCAAGGACTTATCTTTGCTGAACTGGTCAGGTTATCAGGGAAATCCAAGAGAGATGTGAATCCAACCAGGAACCATTGACAAGTGGCACTGGCTGAAGGGAAGAGCCAGGCATAAATAGCCGAGCAGAAAGACAATCAGTGGAAGCAGCTACAGACTGCTAAATCCAAGGAGCAGCCATTCCACTTAAAACCACCGGAGGGAGCCCAAGAGCAGAACTCACAAAAGTGCCACTTACAACCACCGGAGGGAGCCCAAGAGCGGAATTCACAACACATTCCCATATCATCAATGACTTTGGAAATTTGCATGTTCTCTTCAGGCACCCATCTTTATAAATCTCATTGGAACGGCACCAAACAAAAGTTCCAGCATCATCACCTTGCCCAATGCAGATTCGTGATTCATCCCTGAATATGACTTTCATCCAGTCATCCACAGTCCACGATTGCTTTTCCTTAGCTCATTGTAACCTTGTTTTTTTCTGTTGTTGTTGTAGGTGTTAATGATGGCTTTCATTTAGCTTTTCTGTATGTAAATCTCATTTCCTTTAGGCGGTTTCTTACAGTTCGGTGACAGACATTGACTCCAGTTTCCACCCATTCGTTCCTCATTTGTTTTGCTGTGCATTTCCTGTTTTGGAGACATATTGCTTTAAATTTCTGGTCTTGACGCTTTGATGTCTTCCTTGGTCTACCAGTATGTTTGCCTTTAACAACCCTCCCATGTTGTTTGTATTCAGTCCAGATTTTAGACACAGCTGACTGTGAACAACCAACATCTTTTCCAACATTGCGTGATGATTTACTCTCTTTTAAGAATTTGATAATTCTCTTCTTTGTTTGAATTGGCATCTCTCGTGTTGGAGCCATGATTAATATTAGTCCACTTGGTGCAACAGCTCTCCAAGGTGTGGTCACTCCTTTTTAGATGCAGACTAACAAGCAGATCTAATTTGATGCAGGTGACATCTTTAGGTATGAAAATTTACAGGGTGATTCCATAATTTTTTCCTCAGAATTGAGTGATTCCATAGTTTTTCCCCTATGCTTGGTTAAAAAAGTAACCATTACTGACTACCACATTTTTCGTTCTTGATTTCTTTTAGTGTTTATTAAAGCCAGAATTGCCATTTGAAATGACTTTAGTTTTGTGCCATGTCTGTGATCTGCTTTTTTTTCTACAAAATTAAACAACTGAATGAACATCCTCCAAGGCCGGTGATTCCATAATTTTTGCCAGGGGTTGTAGAGTGCCTCATAACACCAGCTTGAAAAATAATTTTAAAATCCGACTTGTTGGCCTACTGAAATGTATGTTCAGTAAATGGACTCAATACTTTGTCGGGGCTCCTTTTGCATTAATTATTGCATCATTGGCATGGAGGCGACCAGCCTTTGGCACTGCTGAGGTGTTATGGAAGCCTATGTTGCTTTAATAGCAGCCTTCAGCTCATCTGCATTGTTGGGTTTGGTGTCTCTCATCTTCATCTTGACAATACCCCATAGATTCTCTATAGGGTTAAGGTCAGTCAGGTTTGCTAGCCAATCAAGCACATTGATAATGTTGTTTTTAAACCTGATATTGGTACTTTTGGCAGTGTGGATAAAACGCAATGGACTTACACCAGCAGATGACATGGCTCCCAAAACCATCACTGATTGTGGAAACTTCACACTAGACCTCAAGCAGGTTGAATTGTGTGCCTCTCCATTCTTCCTCCAGTCTCGGTGAACTTGATTTCCAAATTAAATTCAAGATTTACTTTCATATGAAAACAACACTTTGGACTACTGAGCAACAGTACACTTTTTCTCTTTGGCCCGGTAAGAAGCTTCTGGTGTTGTCTATTGGTCATGAGTGGCTTAACACAAGGAATGCGACACTTGTAGGCCATGTCCTGGATACTTCTTTGTGTGGTGGCTCTTGAAGCTATGACTCCAGCAGCAGTCAACTCCTTGTGAATTTCTCCCAAATTTTTGAATGGCCTTTTCATAACAATCCTTTCAAGGCTACGTTATCCATGTTTCTTGTGCACCTTTTTCTACCACACTTTTTCTTTACACTCAACTTTCCATTAATATGCTTGGATACAGCACTCTGTGGACAGCCAGCTTCTTTAGCAATGACCTTTTGTGGCTTACCCTCCTTGTGGAGTGTGTCAATGACTGCCTTCTGGAAATCTGTCAAGCAGCAGTTTTCCCCATGATTGTGGGGCCTACTGAAACAGACTAAGGGACATTTATAAATGCTTAGGAAGTTTTTGCAGGTGTCTTTGTTAATTATTCTAATTTACTGAGGTATTGACTTTTGGTTTTCATTAGCTGGAAGCCATAATCATCAACACAAACATAAATAAACACTTTGAATAGATCACTATGTTTGTAATGACTCAATATAATATGTGAGTTTCACTTTTTGTATTGAAGAACTGAAATAAATTAACCTTTTGATGATATTCTAATTTAGTGAGAAGCACTTGCCACACACCACTAAAGTTCCATCAATTTCCCCAGAGTAGAAATAGTATAGTTACACAGCATTTTGACAACTTCTGTTCCTGGACGGACTTCTCAACTCCCTTTCTTTGGCAGCTGCACAGCGGTATTATTATTTTTATTATTATTTATTGTTATAGTGCCATTTATTCCATGGTGCTTTACATGTGAAAATACATAATAAAAACAAGTACAATAATCTTAAACAATACAAGTCACTGACTGGTACAGGAGAAAAGAGGATCCTGCCCATGAGGGCTCACAGTCTTCATGGGATGGGTGAGGGTACAATACATGAGGGTAGAGCTGGTCATGCAATGGTATGGTCGAACAATGGTTACTGTAGGTTGTAGGCTTGTTGTTAGAGGTGGCTCTTCAGTTTCCTTTTGAAGGTTTCCATAGTAGGCAAGAGTCTGATATGTTGGGATAGAGAGTTCAAGAGTGGAGGGGATGCACCGGAAAAATCTTGTATGCGATTGTGGGAAGAGGAGATAAGGGAGTAGAGAAAGAGATCTTGAGAGGATCGAAGGTTGCGTACAGGTATGTACTGGGAGACTAGGTCACAGATGTAAGGAGAAGAGAGGTTGTGGATGGCTTTGTATTCCATGGTTAGGGTTTTGAACTGGAGTCTCTGGGTAATGTGGAGTCAGTGAAGGGATTGACAGAGGTGAGAGGCCAGGGAATAGCAGGGGAAAAAGATGGATTAGTCAGGCAGCAGAGTTTAGGATAGATTGGAGGAGTGCAAGACTGTTAGAAGGGAGGCCACAAAGCAGGAGGTTTCAGTAGTCGAGATGGGAGATTATGAGTGCATGTACTAAGGTTTTTGCAGATTCTTGATTAAGGAGTGTACGGATCCAGGAAATATTTGACAGGAAGTGAAAAGGGCAAAGATATGTGTTTTGAAACAGAGATCAGAGTCCAGTTTGTAGATGAGGGCCAGAAAGAGCATGTACTCCAATGGATGGCAAGCACTGCATAAAGTGGCCTCTCCTCCTCTTCTTCCACCTTAACATAACACACAGTACAGTCCTCAGAGGTGGCACCCCAAGTACCCTTGTTTCCCCTTGCGTCACAACTCTCCAAGTGCCCAAATGACTGTGGGGAACCACAGATGGGTTAGTCTGCAAAGCTGTTCACATATTCTATTCTATCGACATCTGAGGTCTGCTCCAAAGATTCACAGACTTAAGAGCAGGAAAACATCTGCACCAATGCGCAAATTTAGTTTCAGTTGGATACGGGGCCGGAGAAAGTAGAGTCCGAGCAGAATCCAGACTCTCATCACTAGGCGTTAACCCCAGGGGGTGAAGATGATCCTGATAAAACTCAGATACCAGAGGCACGCGCAAACTGCACTGTGCTGTCAGAGCAGGAAAATGAAGAGGGTGATTTTCAGGGTAAGGAGTGGGAAAAAAGGGAGGATGTAGATCCCACTTAGTGTGAACCCAGAGGCACACAGCACAGTAGATCAGCAGAGAAGGTGGAGGAAGAAGACAAGGAGGTTATGTTGTGGCTTCCCGCATAGACAAGGAGTAATGTAACCATGACAAGCACTGCATCCTTAGACACAACTCTGGCAGTTCGCATGGGTGGCAAGGGTTGCCTAGCCTGGGCTTTTTTTCAGACTGAAAAGGATGGCCCAACTCACGTTATCTGCCAACTTTGTAAAAAAAAAAGACTCAGTACAGGCAACATTTGTAATAATTTGACTGTTACATGCATGAAGCGGCACATGCACGATCAACATTCATTACTCTGGGAATCTCACTGCGCTAAAATGCAGCCTAGTGGGCCTCCCAACCACCAGCTGCCCCATCAACCACATCAGCTGCTTCTTCTTCCTCCATTACCGAGTCAAGTATTTTCTCACAGGTCTCCAGCCACAGAACCTCCATTTGTTTTCCTGCTACAGTCAGGGTGAGTGAGAGCTCGTCAGCTTTTGCCTCGATTATGTCACCGCTAGTCACTGAGGTTGAGCTCTCAGTAGCTCACTCACCAGTGGTTCTCAGTCTGGACTGTCACATCTTGGCACCGTCCAGGCTGAAAATTATTTATCCCCCAGACATGGATTATGGTGGGGTGCAGAATGACAAACAGGTGAGGGATATTGCTGTTTTTATTTTTGCTTTATTACTGAAGATGAGGACTTTGGTGGAATGGGAGTTAGGTGAGTATAACTGTGTTTGTTATTTATAAATAAAAATGGAAATGTGTTTTTTGTTTTATTTCAAATAAAGGACATTATTCTGGCAGTGTCTAAATTTACCATACAACTATAGGATTAGTAATGGATAGGTGTAATAAAGAAGCCTCTCCATTACTAATCCATGGGCTTGATGTCATTAGACACTATAAAGGTGACATCAGCCCCACAAAAAAGATCCCCACTTGCCACCGCTACAGTGCAAGTGGGAAAAGCCAGGCAAAGTGCCAGAATTGGCGCGTCTAATAGATGTGCCTTATCTTGGCAGCTGCAGGCTGCTATTTTTAGGCTGGGGGCAAAATCCATGGCCTCTTACGAGCCTAAGAATAACAGCATCCAGCTATCTGCTTTAGCAAGGCTGGTAGTCAAAAATGGGGGGTCTCCAAACCGCTTTTTTTTACTTATTTACTTAAATAATAAAAAATATTGGATTGGGGACCCCTCTATTCTTGATAACCAGCCTTTCTGAAGCTGACAGCGGAGGGTTGCAGCCCCAAGCTGTGAGTTTTGCGTGGCTGGTTATCAATAATATAGGGAAACACACACTTTTTTATTATTTATTTACAGTGAGTACTCCCATTAGCTGCCACCTGCTCTCACTGTTATTAGTGGCAGCAGGTGTTGGCTGATGGGAGCAGTAATCTCATCAGCTGACACTAGTGACCGGAGGTAAACTTTATACCTCCGATCACAGTTGTGCCCTCACACTGTCTTTTGACAGCATGGGAACCGTGGTTGTCTAGCAGTTACGACTTTACCGCCGATCAGAAGCAGTGTTTGCAGCGCTGTCATGCACATGACAGTGTGGCAAACACTGGATGTTCGGGCCCCCCATTCAAGTGAATGGGGTCCAGGTTCAGGTCCGTATACTGTTCTTGGCTACCCTAACCACCTGGATATCCACTTTAGGGATTTCAGTCCAGCACTTCGAGACTTCCTCATCTAGGGGAAAGCAATCCTTCATCTCACCTGGAGTGTTCAGCTTCCGTTCTTGGAATTCCCATTCATTCAGGATTCAATTTTGGATGCTGTCATGGATAGAAAAGACCTTCTTCCTCCTTGACTTTAGACCAGACCACAATTCATCATGGATTGAGCGGGATGGTTTCTCCTCGTAAACTCCCATTGTATTCCTGACTAGTAGTAGAAGCTCCTCCATATCTTCTGAGGAAAAGAATCATTTTTTATTTTCCTCCGTATGACTTGGTGTAAGTTCACCTTCCTCCATCCATTCTTCATGGGCTGACGATTCAGCTTCTGAGTCAGAGATATCTTCAGGGGCGTATTTCCTCTTTTTGGAAACTATGGGGCCCCCTGTAAAGGACTGGGAGAAGGTAGCCAGGGATGACTGTATCTCCTGTCGCACTATTCCTCTCACTTAATCCATCAGGGATGGCTGTTCCTCTCAGACAATTTTCTCTATGCATGGCTGACATGAAGCTTTATAGTTGGAGGAGAGGTTTTTACTGCAGATGGCGCATTTGCAGCTTTTTCCCTTGATTTTGGTGCAGGATCCTTGTCTCCCTAGAAGAGAGGAAAGGGAAAATTCCCATAAGGATGGATCCTGTACCAAAGACGGTACCCCTCACCAGATATACTCACTGTGTTAGGGCTAGCAGAACGCACCAAATAATTAAATAGATATAATAAGGTGCGTTCGCAGCCCAGAGTCCACCGTACAGAGATGGAACCTGCTGCCTAGTAATGACGGACTATATGGCGGTACAATGAGGATACACACATGGGTTAACTTCACCCTGTATGAAGAAAGTGATCCCTGTTTAGTCACAGGGTCGCGGTACCGCACAGAGAGCGCAAGCAAGGAACCGCAGAACTCTATCCCAGGACACAGGATTAGAGTTAGTGTAGACCTCTCACGATCGACACCACAATTGGGGTATCAGAGGTAACTAATATGCACAGAAGTGCATGCTGTGCCACACTAGCAGACGTCACTAACCACCCAGACTTGGGTAAGGTAAGCGCTCTAATAGCACACGGCGCTGCACTGGCGGTCACAGCAGTTAGACGCTGTTTCGTGCGTTAAAGCTGTGAGTTTAGCCGGGCGCTAGATTGCAGCCATACACCTTATGCGAACAGTCATACACAAGAGATGGGTTTTTTAAGGAACGACTTGCACTCATCAACACACACACGATAACAATTGTATACTAGCGCATGGCCGTGTGGCCATGCAAACCTTTTATAGCTGCAGCAAGTACAAGACCTTCCGAGAAGGACCAATGGGAGTCTGCCACAGAAGAAGAACACCTTTAGGACCTTCCTAGAGGACCAATGGGATTAGCTGCAGTATCTAAGCATGTGACCCCCGACCTCCAATGGGAGGTCATCCCGTGGGCATGCTCAGAAAGGGAAAATCTGGACTTAGTCCCAGAAAGACCTGCTCGCTGCTGAACATTGCTGGCTACAAGAACAGAGCCTGGAAGGGCAGTAGTAAGCAGTCGTCCAGTATTAGCCAGACCTAGATGCTGGGACCGACTTCTCCGCTGAGCAGACTCCACTGTGGCTGGGGAAGAATGGGAGACCGCAGCGGAGATGGTTCAAGATTCCCCCTGTGCAGAGGCGGGAACTCGACACCTAACATTCTGGGCCAGGGTTTGCACTGAGATCTTAGGGAAGTCACATCCATCATTTTGAACCTCAGTCCTACCTTATGGAGTCTTCCGTCAGGGTCCTTTTATACAGGAACAGAGATTCAGTGCTTCTTCTCTTCCAATAGGATGAGATCTCTCACCCTCCATGATAGGTCCTTTCCACCGGTGCCTCCCGGTTGAGAAAAAAAAAATTGAAATTTCCCACCAAAATGGTGATGCATTCCACCATGGAACACAAGGTGGAAGCGACGTTGCACCTACTTTCCCGGCGGTGTACGTCACTTCCTGTGTATGCTCCGGACTGCCAGGGAGTGCGGAAGTCACCGCCAGCATGCAGGCGTGAGGGGGAGAGAGCTACAAAGGTGGGGGGGCTATGGGAGGCCCCCAGCAACATCCTCACCTTCCAGCATTGCCAGCGGCGACAGAGGATGGTGTGGTCCCGTCACGGCAGGAGCAGCAGAGGGAGGAAGGTCCAGGACGATTGACCCAGGCTTCCCAGCTTAAAGGTACATTCCGAAGAGTGTTGCCGGCCCATCCTCAGGAGTATGCAAAAAAACCTCTTCATCCCTTAGGGAAAGGAAAACACTTTGGATTGAGGGAAGGGGAGGGCTATTTAAACCTCTTGTCTCCTGTCACTAATTAGGATGGGGAGGCAACCTCCTGTGTGCTGTCGTGGAGGGGATTAGAGAAAAAATGGATTAACCTGATCGCTAAACAGCTTAGCTAGGAAAAAGTCAAAACGCCAGAATTAAATTTTTTGGTTGCCATGACATTGCATTAAAATGCAATAATGGGCAATCAAAAGATCATATCTGCACCAAAATGGTATAATTAAAAACATCACACTACAGGTATCGGAAAATGGCGCAATTTTTATATATTGTTTTTAACAAAGTTTGGATTTTTTTCAACACTTAGATAAAAAAGAACATGTTTGGTGTCTATGAACTCATAATGATCTGGAGAATCATAATTGCAGGTCAGTTTTACCATTTAGTGAAGCTAGTAAAAAAGTCAAACAAAAAACAAGTGTGGGATTGCACTTTTTTGCAATTTCACCGCACTTGGAATTTCTTTTCCATTTTTTAGTACACGACATGGTGCTGTTCAAAACTACAGCTCGTTCTACAAAAAACAAGCCCTCACACGGCCATATTGACGGAAAAATAAAAAAGTTGTGGCTCTGGGAAGAAGGGAAGCAAAAGACGCAAAAACGAAAATACCTCTGGGGATTAATGGGTTAATGGGGGGAGAAACGCACTGGGACCATAGATGAGTCTACCTACACAGCTGAAATAAGGGATTCACCTTGTATATGAGGCTAAGTCCTGTTTTTTCATTTGAATTAACACTTTTTAGCACACTTGCACTTTATTATTGGAGTACCTTTCCTTTTGGTCCCTTATACACTGGTTTAGTGGTTAGTACTTATCAAGGTCATTGAATTGGGCTTAGACCACATCCTTTTGTTATATTTGAAACCTGATATTCATGCACCAGTGTATTTTTTTCTAGCACTCATTACCACCTTATTTTTCACATGTTGCTAGATTGGTAGACAATATACAGTATAAAATGTCTTAAGACCAATTGCATATCCAACTCTATATCTTTGAGATACCATTGCTAGGCTATTACATATTTATGTAGCACACCATCTGCTACATGTTAGTCCATAGCCACATCAGGTAGCTAAGAAATTATCTTTTTGTCCTCTGACCCAGTTTAAACTAGAGATCACCTAGTCTATATACACAGTAGGGGTAAAGTGTGTTTAAGCTGATACAAATGCATTGGATCCATTTGGGTCTGAGTGCATCTGATTTTCTGTGTGATTTTGTTTGTTAGAATGGGGATTGACAGCGATTGAAGGGACAGCCGTCGTGGAGCGGGGGCACCACATCTCAAAATTAGGCCGGAGACACACTAGAGAGGAATACGAACGATTGCTATGCGAGAAAAAATCGCATTGCACTCGGACCAAAGTTAATCTATGGGGCAGTTCCCATCATCCGTTTTTTTCTCGGCCGTATTATACGTGCAAGTGAAATTGCAGCATGCTGCAAATTGCATTGTATATCATCCGAGACTCACCAATACAAGTCTATGGGTGCGAGAAAAACTCGCACACCACACAGACCATTAGTGTGACATCCGTACGGTATCCGTATGCAATGCGATTTTAACATGAGCTTTTACATAGAGGGAACTGCCGTATGTAAAAGCTCATGTTAAAATCGCATTGCATACGGAAGCCATATGGATGTCACACTGTTACTAGATGCGAGGAAATTGCATCCTCGCATTGCAAACGGATTACATATGGATCACTGTTCAGGGAACATTTGTACGATTCTCAGCCATCAAAATCGGACCGATTTTTTATGCCATAAGTGTGACTCAAGCTTTAGAGTGCCAACCTCCGCTGTCAGGTAGGACATCAGATCCTATGGCCTACTAAGGGGAGCGTTAGGTTTATTATATTACCTCCCAAAGACCGCTGCCTTGATTCCCTGTTCATTATCTTTATTGGGCTGTCTAATATACATTTTTGTAATATTTTTTGTATTATCTTTTGACCATTAATAAAAGTTATCTTTTAAGGGGTATTTTCTTTCTGGTTGCATTCAGATTGGGAAGGTCCCTGATTATTGGACCATTCCCATCCTAAAAATATAAGCCCACATCCATCCCAGAATTGGCGAATCACATTAGATGTGCCCATTCTGGCACTTTGCCCTGCTCTTCATGACTGTCCTTGCGCAGTGGCAATAGAGTTAGTATTTTGGGGGGTTGATGCCATCTGTGTAATGTCAAGTAGCGTGAAGCTCAGGGGTTAGTAATGGAGAGATGTCTATCAGACACCCCCATTACTAACCCGGTAATTTAAAAAAAAAAACTCCCTCTCCCATTATTTACATCTGCGTCTGACATCAGTGACACAGACACTGACAGCGGGCGCGATTACATCACTACTGTACATGGCACCCACTATGCTGAGATGTGTGGGCATTCAGAGCAGTGGGGGAATGAGGAGAGGTGAGTATTGTATTTTTTATGGGGAATGCTTTATACTGTATGGAGACCTATGGGGAGTACGTTATACTATATAGAAGCCTATGGGGAGTGCATTATATTAACGAGAGACCTATGGGGGAGCAGAATGCTATACAGAGGCCCATGGGAAGTGCATTGTACTATATGAAGGACTATTGGGAGTGCATTGTACTATATATAGGCCTATGCAGAGTACAGCATACTATATAGAGGCCTATAGGGAGTGTATTAAAACTTCAGCCACTACAAGTTTATGTTAACCCCTTTCTGACATTGGACGTCATAGTACGTCAATGTTGGACACCTTCCCTTTGATGTGGGCTTTGGCGATCAGCCCACATCTTTTCTGGCACGTCAGCTGTTTTGAACAGCTGACATTAGCCCAGAACTGCCGCGGGTGGAATCGCGATCCACCGGTGGCTATTAACCCATTACATGCCACTGTCAAATGCTGACAGCAGCATTTAACATGCACTTCCGGAAATCCGCCCATCGGTGGTCCCCATCACATGATTGCGGGTTACCTATGGCTTGGCATAGTGTAACACCCCAGGTGACCGGTTGTTACAGAGATATTGCCTTCCTTTCGGAAAGGGTAATGGAGCGCCCCATCAAGGCAGTGGGGTACTCGGTACTGGGTCCTGCAGTTCACGGGGGGATGTCACGGTGGCTGACCCGGTCCGTGGCCCAGGGACATCCGTATAAAAGGGGAAAGGTCTTTGAAGGGATAAAGTTTATGCTCGTGACGCCACCTGTGGTATTTGGTCAGGGTGACTGACACTGCTTTAAGGGGTCCGCTGGGGTGATGTTATGGCAGCGAGATGGTATACCTTCCCACAGGTGAGGCATATCCCCAGGTCTTCCCGGTGTGTAAATGGTGGTATGGTGAGAGGCGCAGAGAAGAACAAGGACATACGGTTGCAGTCTCTTTAACTTTTACTGAAGACTTCAGCATCCACAGTCCATGACACCAGATCACAGGGAAGGCAGAGTCCAGCCTTTTTTGGAGGCAAGTCCAGAGTTCCCTTATCCAGTTGGAAATCAGAAGCCTTCCTTTTGCACTGCAGTGGTGTAGTCCCTTACTGCCTATGGCTTCACATACGGGTCTCACAGATGTGATTTTTCGCTCTCTCTGTCCCCCATATAGGATAGGACAAAACCTGTATGACTGGTGACCTGAGCCTGTTCATAGGGTCTCTTAGATAACCCGGCTCTATGGGATGTCACCATGCCTCCTGGGTGTAGGTGCAGACAGGTATCTTGCAATTAGCTGTCCTGCCGGTCTCTGGAATAAGGTGTAGAGGTCCCTATTCTCTCGGTGTTCTGGCTACCGGGCTTCTGCGCCTCAGAAGGAGGCAGCCTGTTCGGGGCTGGTCCCCTTCTGGTATCCTCTCCTTTGCTTCGACTTCCTTCACGCTCGCTGCAATACAATTCTGCCTTCCAATGTCTCTTTTTGGGAGCTGCAGCTCTTAAGGCATGCACAGCTCCATGGACCCTCTGTCCTCCTCAGACGGCTGTCTGGAACTAGCTGAGCTGAGGTCAGCCAGCAACTAACTAACTCTCCCTACAGACTACCAGTTTTATATATATGGGGAGTGACCTAATAAATAGGAGCAGAAGCTCCCCCTGGTGGCCGGGAGTGTGAATGTGTTGCATGTTTGTGATACCTGGATGCAGTTATCCTTCTTTGCCTCCAAACGTAGCATCACCCTCCCCTGGAGGATAGCAATACCACTGTGATGACCAGGACCCTGGGGTGCCACAGTAATATTATGCTTTGAGGCAAGGGGAGTTCCCTTCACCAGGTAAGGCACCCACACACAACACATTCCAAATCCAAGCCAGAAGGGGAAACTCAGGACCCAGCTTCAGGGGAGCTTCCCCAGCATTAAGTGTTCTGGTCTGGAGGAGGAGTTAGTTCAGTTGGAGAGAGAAACTGAGAAGGAAGTCTGGAACAGAGTGCAGACTATGGAGCCGTGCAGCCAGAAGTGAGCTTCAGCTCCAGGGAAGGACGAGAACCCGAGGGGTTGTTGTATGTAGTGGAGCCATTGAGGGAAGGAGCAAAGGAGTGGAAAATGGCTCAGAGGGGAACTGTGACTGGGCACCCTCAGAGCCAAAGCACAGAAACCGGGCACCGGGAGCCCGAGGCTTTTGTGATACTCTGGGATTCATAGCAGAACCGGGGGGCATAGGACTGTATGTTGTTTGACCACACCACGCCTGGAGGTGAAGCAGCACCTGAAAAGCCCAGGCCATGATAGAGACCCTGTAAAACGGCTCAAGCTGCCTGCCATACAGGTACCTGTCCCAGCAAGCTTCAGGCAGCAGTGACCTCACACACCAGCGTTAGCAGGAAATGCTCACGGACCTCAACTGGAAAAGGGGATTCATTTATTGCCTCCAGGCCGGCCAGGCCACCGCAACCCCTGTACCTGGTACCCTGGACTGAGATGGACTGACACCATCAGTAAAAAAGGTAAAGACTATCATACGGTGTCCTTTGTAATTAATCAGCATACACCATCATTGCCGCCTACACCTCGGGAGCCCTGGGGACCTCGCTTCACCTGTGGGAAGTGTCACCATCTGGCTGCCATACCATCATCCCAGGGGACCCCTTTAAGCTGTGTCGGTCCATACTGACCGAAAACCACAGGTGGCGAAACAAATAGACTTTATTACTAAATATCCCTTTAAAGACTTTTCCCCTTTTATTGGGCACCCAGGGCCACTGTGACATCCCCTTTTAAGAATGATCGGACCCGATACCAAGTATCCCCACGGCCCTGGCAGGCGCCTCAATGACAACCAGAGGTCTCCAGGAGACCTCTATGGTTGTCACTGCCGGATTGCTATGAGCGCCTTCCAGTGTTCAGCGCTTATAGCAAGTGAGATATTCTGCTACAAAGACGCGATCTGATCATCGCCTGTATGTAGCAGAGCTGATCGGGTTATGGCAGCTTCTAGTCTACCATGGAGATTATTGAAACATGCTAAAAGTGAAAAAAAAATGTTTTTAAAAATATAAAAAATTAAAAAATATAAAAGTTCAAATCACCCCCCTTTTGCCCCATTCAAGATAAAACAATAAAATAAAATCAAACATACACATATTTGGTATTGCTACTTTCAGAATCACCCTATCAATAAAAAAAGAATAACCTAATCGCTAAACAGCGTAGCGAGAAAAAAAGTCAAAACGCCAGAATTACGTTTTTATGGTCGACATGACATTGCATTAAAATGCAATAACAGGCCATCAAAGGATCATATCTGCACCAAAATGGTATCATTAAAACATCTGCTCGGCTCGCAAAAAATAAGCCCTCACCCAACCCGAGATCACGAAAAATGAAGACGCTATCGTAAAATGGCACAATTTTTTTTAACAAAGTTTGGAATATTGTTTCACCATTTAGATAAAAAAGAATTTAGACATGTTTGATGCCTATGAACTCATAATGATCTAGAGAAGCAAAGTGACAGGTCAGTTTTATCATTTTGTGAACCTAGTAAAAAAGCAGACCAAAAAACAACTGTGGGATTGGACTTTTTTTGCAATTTCACAGCACTTGAATTTTTTTTCCCGTTCTCCAGTACACGATATGTTAAAACCAATGATGTCATTCAGAAGTACAACTTGTCCTGCAAAAAACAAGCCCATATTGACAAAAACAAAAATTATGCCTCTGGGAAGAAGGGGAGCAAAAAACGAAAACAGAAAACCGAAAATACCTCCGATCATGAAGGGGTTAAAGACCTATCTATATCTCTGCCCTTCACCTCACCAAACAGACTTACTACACCACCCTGATATCCTCAATATCTAACAACCCAAAAGAAACTTTTTAACACCTTTCACTCCCATCTCCAAAAGTCCAAAGACACAGGCCACTATCACAGACATCTGTGCTGATGACCTGGCCTCCAACTTTATAAAGAAAATAGATAATATCTGCCAGGAAATCCATTCCCAGTCACCAGGTGCTGTGACTCCCATTCCTCTCGAACTATCTTCTGGCTCACTCTCCACATTTGATCCTATTACAGAAGAAGTCTAAAGGCTCCTCTCTTCTTCTAGTCATACTACATGCACTACCGACCCCATTCCCTCACATCTTCTCCAGTTTCTCTTTACTTTCTTTGCTACCCACCTAACAACAATCTTCAATCTATCCCTCTCTTCTGGTATTTTCCCATTCTCCTTTAAACACTTTATCATTACTCCCTTAGTAAAAAAAAGTCCTCTCTCGATCAATCCTGCACAAATAACTACCCCCCAGTTTCCAATCTCCCCTTCATCTCTAAATTCTTGGTGCGTCTGGTCTACTCCTGCTTTACCTGTTACCTCTTTACTGACTCTCTCCTAGATCCATCACAATCCAGCTTTCGCCCCATACATTCTACAGAAACCGCACTCATCAAAGTGATCAAACGAACTTCTGACATCAAAATGTAACATTGTCCAGTCTCTGCTCTTTCTTCTCTACCTCTCTGCAGCTTTTGATACTGTTGACCACCATCTCCTACTTTCTATGCTCCAATAAATAGGCATAATGGACACTGCCCTCTCCTGATTCTCTTCCTATCTTTCAGACTGCTCCTTCAGTGTTTCGTTTGCTGGCTCCACTTCGACTCCTCTTCCTCTAACTGTTGGGTCCCTCAGGGTTCAACACTTGGAACCTTTCTCTTGTCTCTCTACATGGCCCCAATTGGACGGACCATCAGCATATTTGTCTTTCAGTGCCAACTATTCACGTCATCCTCTGACCTTACCTGGGCTGTACTACAGAACACCAGTGACGGTCTGTCCGCAGTCTCCAACATCATGTCCGCTCTCTATCTGAAACTTAACCTTTCCAAAACTGAACTTCTTCTGCTCCTGCCGTCTTCTAACCTCCCTAAATCTGACATATCCCTCTCTGTGGGTGGCACCATAATAACGCCTAAGCAGCAGGCGCACTGTCTGGGTGTTACGGTTGACACCAATCTTTACTTCACCTCCCATATACAGTCTCTTGCCACTGACACCTTAAGAACATCTCTAGAATCCTCCCCTTTCTCACCATGGAAACAACAAAGACCCTCACTGTTGCCCTGATCCCCTCCCACCAGGACTACTATAATGCTCTATTAATTGGTCTCCCCCTCTCTTGACTTTCCCTTCTCCAGTCCATCCTTAATGCAGCAGCCAGGGTTGCCGATCTGGCTAAGCTATACGCGGACGCATCCCCTCTTCACCAGTCATTGCACTGGCTACCCATTCATTATAGGATCCAATTCAAACTGCTTGCTCTTACCCACAAAGCTCTCCACAATGCGGCGCCCCCCTACATCTCCTCCCTCATTTCTGTTTATCGACCTACCTGCTCATCATGCTCTGTAAGCGACTTTCAACTGACCTCTGCATTAATCCATACCTCCCACTCCCAGCTCCAAGCTCTGGAAAGCTTTACACCAAGAAGTTAGAATTATCCACAATTTACATAGTTTTAGGCGCTCCCTAAAAGCACATCTGTTTAGGGTGGCCTATCACATTCCCTAATCTAAGTGTTTGTGTGTGTGTGTGTGTGTGTGTGTGTGCATAAAGCCCATTCACTGTCTGAGAATAACCCTCCATCAAACTCCACTGCACACAATAGTACCATAAATACTGGCTGGTGACTACCTCATGCAGCCTTTATCTATCCCCCACTCCCTCAAGATGGCTGTACTATCATTGAAAATAAACCACTGTACTTTGTCTCACCCCCACCTCATTGTAGATTGTAAGTAGGGTTGAGCGACCTTCACTTTTATAGGATCGGGTCGGGTTTCACGAAACCCGACTTTTGGAAAAGTCGGGTCGAGTGAAATCGGCCGATCCTATAAAAAAGTCGGGGTCGGCCGAAACTCGAAACCCAATGCAGTGCATTGGGTTTCCATGGTTCCCAGGGTCTGAAGGAGCGGAAACTCTCCTTCAGGCCCTGGGATCCATATTTAAGTGTAAAATATAGAATTAAAATAAAAAATATTGCAATACTTACCCTCTGACGCGCCCTGGTACTAACCGGCAGCCTTCCTCCTTCGAATCCGCGCTTCTAGGACCTTGCCGTGACGTCGCGGTGACGTCGCGGCTTGTGATTGGCCGCGCGGCCGCCCATGTGACCGCTCGCGCGGCCAATCACAAGCCGCGACGTCACCCGCGACGTCACCGAAGGTCCTGGAAGGGCTGATTCTTAGGAAGGAAGGCTGTCGGAAGGAAGCAGGGCGCTTCCGAGGGTGAGTATATTCCTATTAGGTATATACTCACCCTCGGAAGCGCCCTGCTTCCTTCCGACAGCCTTCCTTCCTAAGAATCAGCCCTTCCAGGACCTTCGGTGACGTCGCGGGTGACGTCGCGGCTTAAACATATCGGGAATCGGGATCGGAATTCCGATTCCAGATTCAAAAGATCGCCGACTTCATGGCCGACCCCCCACTGGGGTCGGGTCGGGTTTCATGAAACCCGACCTTGCCAAAAGTCGGCGACTTTTGAACAATTTCGACCCGTTTCGCTCAACCCTAATTGTAAGCTCTCATGAGCAGGGTTGTCTTATTTTGCTTTAATAATTGTATTATTGTTAACATTTTTACTTAAGACTTGTGTATGAACTGTTAAACTGTAAAGCGCTGCATAATATGTTGGCTCTATATAAATAAAGATTATTATCATTATTATACTGTAAGGATGACTATGGAGAGTGTATTCTATTATATATAGGACTATGACAAGTGCATTATACTATATATAGGCCTATGGGCATAATATTATACTATATAGAAGCCTATGTGGAGTGCATAATTCTATATGAAGTTCTATGAGGGATGTATTATACTACAGTATATATAGGCCTATGGGGAGCACATTATACTAAAAAGAGGCCTATGTGGGTGCAGCGTACTATACAGAAGCCTATGGGAAGTGTATAATACTATATGAAGGACCATTGAGAGTGAATCATACTATACCTTGCCTATGCAGAGTGCAGCATACAATATAGAGGCCTATGGGAAGTGTATTATACTATATGGAGGACTATGGGGAGTGCATTATACTATCTATAGGTCTATGATGAGTGCAACAAACTATATATATGCCTATGTGTTGTGAATTCTGTTGTCGGGCTCCCTCTTGTGGTCATGAATGGTACTTCGGCTGGTTCTGTCCATGGACTTCCTCTGGTGGGTGTTTCTGAGTTTCCTTCCACATGTGACGAGGTTAATTCGTTAGCTGGCTGCTCTATTTAACTCCACTTAGATCTTTGCTCCATGCCACCTGTCAATGTTCCAGTATTGGTCTAGTTCACTCCTGGATCGTTCTTGTGACCTGTCTTCCCAGCAGAAGCTAAGTTCCTGCTTGTATTTCTTTGGTTTGCTATTTTTCTGTCCAGCTTGCTATTTTTATTGTTGTCTTGCTTGCTGGAAGCTCTGGGACGCAGAGGGAGCGCCTCCGCACCGTGAGTCGGTGCGGAGGGTCTTTTTGCACCCTCTGCGTGGTCTTTTTGTAGGTTTTTGTGCTAACCGCAAAGCAACCTTTCCTATCCTCGGTCTGTTCAGTAAGTCGGGCCTCACTTTGCTAAATCTATTTCATCTCTGTGTTTGTATTTTCATCTTTACTCACAGTCATTATATGTGGGGGGCTGCCTTTTCCTTTGGGGAATTTCTCTGAGGCAAGGTAGGCTTTATTTTTCTATCTTCAGAGCTAGCTAGTTCCTTAGGCTGTGCCGAGTTGCATAGGGAGCGTTAGGAGCAATCCACAGCTATTTCTAGTGTGTTTGATAGGATTAGGGATTGCGGTCAGCAGAGTTCCAACGTCCCAGAGCTCGTCCTTTATTATCAGTAACTATCAGGTCATTCCGTGTGCTCTTAACCACCAGGTCCATTATTGTCCTGACCACCAGGTCATAACAGTACAGGTGGCCCAAAGTACTAATGCATCTCAATAGAGGGATAAGAGAAGTTCTGAGACCATTTTTTTTTCTTTGCAGTGTGTTTTGTCTCTCTTTTCCCCTTTACCTCTGGGTGGTTCAGGACATAGGTGTAAACATGGACATTCAAGGTCTGTCCTCTTGGATGGATAATCTCACTACAAGGGTACAAAACATTCAAGATTTTGTGGTTCAGAATCCGATGTCAGAGCCTAGGATTCCAATTCCTGATTAGTTTTTTGGTGATAGATCTAAGTTCTTGAATTTCAAAAATAATTGTAAATTGTTTCTTGCCTTGAAACCTCGCTCCTCAGGTGACCCTGTTCAACAAGTAAAGATCATTATTTCTTTGTTACGTGGTGACCCTCAAGACTGGGCATTTTCCCTTGCGCCAGGAGATCCGGCATTGCGTGATGTTGATGCGTTTTTCCTGGCGCTTGGATTGCTTTATGACGAACCTAATTCAGTGGATCAGGCAGAGAAAATCTTGCTGGCTCTGTGTCAGGGTCAGGATGAAGCGGAGATATATTGTCAGAAGTTTAGAAAGTGGTTTGTGCTCACTCAGTGGAATGAATGTGCCCTGGCAGCAATCTTCAGAAAGGGTCTCTCTGAAGCCCTTAAGGATGTCATGGTGGGCTTTCCCATGCCTGCTGGTCTGAATGAGTCTATGTCTTTGGCCATTCAAATCGATCGACGCTTGCGTGAGCGTAAAGCTGTGCACCATTTGGCGGTACTATCTGAGCATGGGCCTGAGCCTATGCAATGTGGAAAGACTTTGACCAGAGCTGAACGGCAAGAACACAGATGTCGGAATGGGCTATTTTTTTTACTGTGGTGATTCCACTCATGCTATCTCCGATTGTCCTAAGCGCACTAAGCGGTTCGCTAGGTCTGCCACCATTGGTACGGTACAGTCTAAATTTCTATTGTCCGTTACTCTGATTTGCTCTTTGTCATCCTATTCTGTTATGGCATTTGTGGATTCAGGCGCTGCCCTGAATTTGATGGACTTGGAGTATGCTAGGTGCTGTGGTTTTTTCTTGGAGCCCTTGCAGTATCCTATTCCATTGAGAGGAATTGATGCTACGCCTTTGGCCAAGAATAAGCCTCAGTACTGGACCCAATTGACCATGTGCATGGCTCCTGCACATCAGGAGGATATCTGCTTTCTGGTGTTGCATAATCTGCATGATGTGGTCGTTTTGGGGTTGCCATGGCTACAGGTTCATAATCCAGTATTGGACTGGAAATCTATGTCTGTGTCCAGCTGGGGTTGCCAGGGGGTACATGGCGATGTTCCATTTTTGTCTATTTCGTCTTCCACTCCTTCTGAAGTTCCAGAGTTTTTGTCGGATTATCGGGATGTATTTGATGAGCCCAAAGCCAGTGCCCTACCTCCTCATAGGGATTGCGATTGTGTAATTAATTTGATTCCTGGTAGTAAGTTTCCTAAGGGCCGATTGTTCAATTTATCTGTGCCAGAACACGCCGCTATGCGGAGTTATATAAAGGAATCCTTGGAGAAAGGCCATATTCGCCCGTCGTCATCACCGTTAGGAGCAGGGTTCTTTTTTTATGGCCAAGAAGGATGGTTCTTTGAGACCTTGTATTGATTACCGCCTTCTTAATAAAATTACAGTCAAATTTCAGTATCCTTTGCCGTTGCTGTCTGATTTGTTTGCTCGTATTAAAGGGGCTAGTTGGTTCACCAAGATAGATCTTCGAGGGGCGTATAATCTTGTGCGTATTAAACAAGACGATGAATGGAAAACAGCATTTAATACGCACGAGGGCCATTTTGAGTACCTGCTTATGCCATTCGGGCTTTCCAATGCTCCATCAGTATTTCAGTCCTTTATGCATGACATCTTCCGAGAGTACCTGGATAAATTCCTGATTGTGTATTTGGATGATATTTTGGTCTTTTCGGATGATTGGGAGTCTCATGTGAAGCAGGTCAGAATGGTGTTCCAGGTCCTTCGTGCGAATTCCTTGTTTGTGAAGGGGTCAAAGTGTCTCTTTGGAGTTCCGAAGGTTTCATTTTTGGGGTTCATTTTTTCCCCTTCTACTATCGAGATGGACCCTGTTAAAGTCCAGGCCATTTACGATTGGACTCAGCCGACATCTGTGAAGAGCCTGCAAAAGTTCCTGGGCTTTGCTAATTTTTATCGGCGCTTCATCGCTAATTTTTCTACTGTTGCTAAACCGTTGACTGATTTGACCAAGACGGGTGCTGATGTGGTCAATTGGTCTTCTGCAGCTGTAGACGCTTTTCAGGAGTTGAAGCTTTGTATTTCTTCTGCCCCTGTGTTGTGCCAGCCAGATGTTTCGCTCCCGTTTCAGGTTGAGGTTGATGCTTCTGAGATTGGAGCAGGGGTTGTTTTGTCGCAAAGAAGTTCTGATGGCTCGGTGATGAAGCCATGTGCTTTCTTTTCTAGAAAGTTTTCGCCTGCTGAGCGTAATTATGATGTTGGTAATCGTGAGTTGTTGGACATGAAGTGGGCATTCGAGGAGTGGCGTCATTGGCTTGAAGGAGCCAAGCATCGCGTGGTGGTCTTGACAGATCACAAGAATTTGACTTATCTTGAGTCTGCCAAACGGTTGAACCCGAGACAGGCTCGATGGTCGTTATTTTTCTCCCGTTTTGATTTTGTGGTTTCGTACCTTCCGGGCTCTAAGAATGTGAAGGCTGATGCCCTGTCAAGGAGTTTTGTGCCTCACTCTCCGGGTGTTCCTGAGCCGGCGGGTATTCTCAAAGAGGGGGTAATTTTGTCTGCCATCTCCCCTGATTTGCGGCGGGTGCTGCAAAAATTTCAGGCTGATAGACCTGACCGTTGCCCAGCGGAGAAACTGTTTGTCCCTGATAGATGGACTAGTAGCGTTATCTCTGAGATTCATTGTTCAGTGTTGGCTGGGCATCCTGGAATCTTTGGTACCAGAGATTTGGTGGCTAGATCCTTTTGGTGGCCTTCTTTGTCACGGGATGTGCGTTCTTTTGTGCAGTCCTGTGGGACTTGTGCTCGGGCTAAGCCCTGCTGTTCTTGTGCCAGTGGGTTGCTTTTGCCCTTTCCGGTCCCGAAGAGGCCCTGGACGCATATTTCTATGGATTTTATTTCGGATCTCCCCGTCTCTCAAAAGATGTCGGTCATTTGGGTGGTTTGTGATCGCTTTTCTAAGATGGTCCATTTGGTACCCTTGTCTAAATTGCCTTCCTCCTCTGATTTGGTGCCAATATTTTTCCAGCATGTGGTTCGTTTACATGGTATCCCGGAGAACATCGTTTCTGACAGAGGTTCCCAGTTTGTTTCGAGGTTTTGGTGATCCTTTTGTGCAAGGATGGGCATTGATTTGTCTTTTTCCTCGGCTTTCCATCCTCAGACAAATGGCCAAACCGAACGAACTAATCAAACTTTGGAAACATATCTGAGATGCTTTGTTTTGGCTGATCAGGATGATTGGGTGTCCTTTTTGCCGTTGGCTGAGTTCGCCCTTAATAATCGGGCCAGCTCGGCTACTTTGGCTTCGCCGTTTTTCTGCAATTCTGGTTTGAATCCTCGTTTCTCTTCAGGGCAGGTTGAGTCTTCGGACTGTCCTGGTGTAGATACTGTGGTGGATAGGTTGCAGCAGATTTGGACTCATGTGGTGGACAATTTGACATTGTCCCAGGAGAAGGCTCAACGTTTCGCTAACCGCCGGCGCTGTGTGGGTCCCCGACTTCGTGTTGGGGATTTGGTTTGGTTGTCGTCTCGTTATGTTCCTATGAAGGTTTCCTCTCGTAAGTTTAAGCCTCGTTTCATTGGTCCGTATAAGATTTCTGAGGTTATCAATCCTGTGTCATTTCATTTGGCCCTTCCTGCTTCTTTTGCCATCTATAATGTGTTCCATAGGTCGTTATTGCGGAGATACGTGGCGCCTGTGGTTCCATCCGTTGATCCTCCTGCCCCGGTGTTGGTTGAGGGGGAGTTGGAGTATGTGATGGAGAAGATTTTGGATTCTCGTGTTTCGAGACGGAACTCCACTACCTGGTCAATTGGAAGGGTTATGGTCAGGAAGATAATTCCTGGGTTTTTGCCTCTGATGTTCATGCTGCCGATCTGGTTCATGCCTTTCATTTGGCTCATCCTGGTCGGCCTGGGGGCTCTGGTGAGGGTTCGGTGACCCCTCCTCAAGGGCGGGGTACTGTTGTGAATTCTGTTGACGGGCTCCCTCCTGTGGTCATGAATGGTACTTCGGCTGGTTCTGTCCATGGACTTCCTCTGGTGGGTGTTTCTGAGTTTCCTTCCACATGTGACGAGGTTAATTCGTTAGCTGGCTGCTCTATTTAACTCCACTTAGATCTTTGCTCCATGCCACCTGTCAATGTTCCAGTATTGGTCTAGTTCACTCCTGGATCGTTCTTGTGACCTGTCTTCCCAGCAGAAGCTAAGTTCCTGCTTGTATTTCTTTGGTTTGCTATTTTTCTGTCCAGCTTGCTATTTTTATTGTTGTCTTGCTTGCTGGAAGCTCTGGGACGCAGAGGGAGCGCCTCCGCACCGTGATTTGGTGCGGAGGGTCTTTTTGCGCCCTCTGCGTGGTCTTTTTGTAGGTTTTTGTGCTGACCGCAAAGCAACCTTTCCTATCCTCGGTCTGTTCAGTAAGTCGGGCCTCACTTTGCTAAATCTATTTCATCTCTGTGTTTGTATTTTCATCTTTACTCACAGTCATTATATGTGGGGGGCTGCCTTTTCCTTTGGGGAATTTCTCTGAGGCAAGGTAGGCTTTATTTTTCTATCTTCAGGGCTAGCTAGTTCCTTAGGCTGTGCCGAGTTGCATAGGGAGTGTTAGGAGCAATCCACGGCTATTTCTAGTGTTTTTGATAGGATTAGGGATTGCAGTCAGCAGAGTTCTCACGTCCCAGAGCTCGTCCTTTATTATCAGTAACTATCAGGTCATTCCGTGTGCTCTTAAAGGGAACCTGTCACCTGAATTTGGCGGGACCAGTTTTGGGTCATATGGGCGGAGTTTTCGGGTGTTTGATTCACCCTTTCCTTACCTGCTGGCTGTATGCTGGCTGCAATATTGAATTGAAGTTCATTCTCTGTCCTCCGTAGTACACGCCTGCGCAAAGTAATCTTACCTTGCACAGGTGTGTACTATGGAGGACAGAGAATGAACTTCAATCCAATATTGCAGCCAGCATGCAGCCAGCAGGTAAGGAAAGGGTGAATCAAACACCCGAAAACTCCACCCATATGACCCAAAACTGGTCCCGCCAAATTCAGGTGACAGGTTCCCTTTAACCACCAGGTCCATTATTGTCCTGACCACCAGGTCATAACACCTATGGTAAGAACATAACACTATATAGTGACCTAATGGGAGTGCATAATTCAATATGAAAGATTATGAGCAATGCATTATATTATATAGAGGCCAATGGGGAGTGCATTATACAATATAGAGGCCTATGAGGAGTGCAGTAAACTATATAGAGGCCAAAGAGTGAAGCATACTGTACACAGGCCTATGAGGAGTGCATTGTACACTCCCTGACAGAAGTTATGTTGCTTACCCATGTTATGTAAATAAAAACTTAAAACCTGACGTTAAATTCATCCATTGGTTGTATAAATTACTCTTTTGAAAGCTGAAACCTTCAGAAATGAGGTTTAGGTTAAGAAAATAAATTGGCATCAATGCAGAAATATTGATCAGTTAACTGACACAGAATGGTCAGATTTTGGCAAGACAAAAGTTTTGTCACCTGGTCAAATAATGCATCCAATCTCAGTTTACATCCTCACCTGTGCTCAGTAAATGATCAGTTAATTAGTGTGTGTGTATAAAAATAATCAAAAATTCTGGCACTCAAAGAATTATGAAGAATTATAATATTTTTTATTTTTTATTTATATATTCCCAGTAAATTCAATCAATAACGTTTCGGTCTTTATGACTTTCATCAGACTAGGGTACAAAAAAAGAAAAAACATGATATTGCAACTGCTAATTACAATCCATATATATTTATCATAGAAGACAATGTCCTAATACAGGCATCTGCATTATATTATAATATCATGGATCATGTTCATAATCAAGATTTTCTCACATATACCTGTATTCATAGAAACCAAAAATATGCTTAGTGGGTAATAAATAAACGTTGCATGAAATCTTGGTCTGTGTCCCCCAGAAAAAATAATACATACATAGAAGAATAATCCCGCAATAACCAACACAAATAAACATCTCTAGGTCATAAAGTATAAGTCCATATTCCTTAAATATGAGAATAGTCCCACAGAGGAAAATAAAGAAAATAAAGAAAATGAAGAAAACTCGCTTACCAGTAAATGCAGAGACAGAAAAAACCGACCCGCTATGTACATGTGACTCCAATAGGAGTTCTAAATAAAGATAAAGAGCGCAAATATGAAAAACAGCACAAATAAGAGAAAGGAGCGCAAATAAGAAAATTGCTCATGTCTTTAAATATTTCCAACAAATATCCGAAAAACAGAAGTGAGCTTACCGCAAAAGAGTCATGTGGTAAATATGGCTGCTAACCGCAAAAAGCAGCGTGTGAAATGCCTGCATAATCACCTGCTATCGCGCCCGTCTTAAATAGTTACCAGTCCGGTAGTGACAACAAGAAAGTGCCTGAAACGCTCGGTGAGACGCAAGAGGAGTCGGCGCAACCGGAAGTCTGTCACCACAATGTGTCCGAGGTCAGTTCACCTCCGTGGAACGCAGATATGGAACGCGGAAGTGCGCTGTCCATCTGAAAGTGAAGAATGAAGGTTCCAGTATGCAGTGAATCAGGATATTCAACGCTGGAACATGCGGATCAGGTAAAGTATGGTGTGAAAGAAAAAGAGAATCAATTGGCTACCTAAAAAATAAGGAAAAGACTATTAGAACAAGGTCATATTTTAAACATATAACCCAGTATTACATTTATACACTTAATTGTATATTACAAACAAAAACATCATTTCACTATATAACATAAAGAATATGGTACCATATAAATGCCTTTCTTTAAGTATCATTAGACATTATAAGAATAAACTATACAAAAATGAAAATTAATGACGATAATAACGATCTAATGACGATAATAACGATCGTTTCCAACATCCAGAGTGTGGATACTTTCTTTCACCAGTATTTTTGATGCCGCATCTGACCTCCCAAGGTAATTAGAATTAGAATTAGAGCACCATACACTATAGAAATCTTTACATCTGATTGGAACTGCGTTGTTCTTAAAGCATCTCTCCAGCATATTTTATTTATTTTACTGCAAGAGTGGTGCTACTAATCTAAGTTCTCTACACCTAGTATTATACTTAAGGTACCGTCACACTAAGCGACGCTGCAGCGATACCGACAACGATCCGGATCGCTGCAGCGTCGCTGTTTGGTCGCTGGAGAGCTGTCACACAGACAGCTCTCCAGCGACCAACAATGCCGGTAACCAGGGTAAACTTCGGGTTACTAAGCGCAGCCTCGCGCTTAGTAACCCGATGTTTACCCTGGTTACCATCCTAAAAGTAAAAAAAACAACCACTACATACTTACCTTCCGCTGTCTGTCCCCGGCGCTGTGCTTCTCTGTACTGGCTGTGAGCACAGCGGCCGGAAAGCAGAGCGGTGACGTCACCGCTCTGATTTCTGGCCGCTGTGCTCACAGTGAGTGCAGGAAGGCACAGCGCCGGAGGACAGACAGCAGAAGGTAAGTATGAAGTGTTTGTTTTTTTCAGCGATGTCAGCGGGAGAGCCAGCGACCAAATAAAGTTCTGGCCTTCTAGCCCCGACCAACGACATCACAGCAGGATTCTGATCGCTGCTGCGTGTCAATCTGAACGATATCGCTAGCGAGGACGCTGCAACGTCACGGATCACTAGCGATATCGTTTAGTGTGAAGGTACCTTTAGGCCGGGGTCACACTTTCGAGTGCAATGTGAGAAACTCACATGAGTCTCTCGCCTCATTACCCGGCACTGCCGCTGGCATTTGGGACCGGAGCGTTCAGCTCCATAGGAATACATGCAGCCGCATGCTCTGGTCCCGAGTGCCGGCGGCAGTGCTGGGAATTAAGGCGAGAGACTCGCGTGAGTTTCTCGCATTGCACTCGCAATTGTGACCCCGGCCTTACCAGACACCTTCTTCATCTTTTATCGGCACCGCTTTGGTTGGTCTTCTACAGGTTGTGACCAGAGGAATTGCTTTAGTGTTTGCTGGACAATTCGGAAGTCAGTACTCAATGTAAGTCTATGAGAGCCAGAATAAGGCTCTCATAGACTTATATCAAGAGATTGTGGCAGTTACCTCTGACTTCCGGTCAGTCAAAAACTGTGGTCACAAGATGGATGTACGAGATCGGAGGTGCGCCAGGAACAACTGAACAATGGAAGCTGGTAAGTTGGATCAGGGAACATGGATTAGTAGCACCACTCCAGCACAAAATAAAACAAAATGCTGAAGTGGTGCTTGAATTTGTTTTAGCATTATACATTAGGTTTTACTCTTATTTAATTTTTTTTTTAATTATTCTGTTATAATTATTCCTCAGCGAATGAGGGAAAACATTTTGTTTCAAGGTAAAGAGTCTTTGCATTCATAAAAAACAGAATTCCCAGCATGAGCAGCAGAAGGGTTAACTGATGATGTATGCTGTGGTGCACTCCTGCACCTGTTCTCAGCTGACTCCGGCCTCCAACTGCAAATTCAAGACCACAAACTGTGGTTTTTTATATTGAGCCATAGACATGTTAGCTATATTTAGAGCATAAGATATTATCCACATGCTAGATCATCCTTTCAAGTTCTTATTTACGCAAAAATAGTTACAGGACAGTTTGATAAGTCGGCACCTGTACAGAGATTAAGCTAATTATTGACACAGCACACACTTATTAGTGACCAAATCCAGTGTAGAGTATGTGCTCAGATCACATAGTCACTGAGCCTGAAAAATAGAAGCACATCTAATGATGAGAACTTGCATAAATCAGAGTTTTACTGCATTTGTGATACCCTTTGTGTAGATACATGGCTCAGGTATTAGAATAAATGACCATGAAGTTATTTTAAGTATTTACAAATATACAGTATTCATTTATAGGTAGGAAGAAATATTGGTCAAATTCTTTTTTTAACCCTTTCCACCCACAGGCCTGTTTTCACCTTCATAAACAGGCCAAATTTCACAATTCTGAATGGTGTCACTTTATGTGGTAATAACTCTGGAACGCTTCAACAGATCCCACTGATTCCTAAATATTTTTTCATGACATATTGTACTTCATGATAGTGTTAACCCCTTAAGCCCCGAGGGTGGTTTGCACGTTAATGACCGGGCCAATTTTTACAATTCTGACCACTGACCCATTATGAGGTTATAACTCTGGAACGCTTCAACGAATCTTGGCGATTCTGACATTGTTTTCTCGTGACATATTGTACTTCATTTTAGTGGTAACATTTATTCGATATAACTTGCGTTTATTTGTGAAAAAAACGGAAATTTGGCGAAAATTTAGAAAATTTTGCAATTTTCCAACTTTAAATTTTTATGCCCTTAAATCACAGAGATATGTCACACAAAATACTTAATAAGTAACATTTCCCACATGTCTACTTTACATCAGCACAATTTTGGAACCAAAATTTTTTTTGTTAGGGAGTTATAAGGGTTAAAAGTTGACCAGCAATTTCTCATTTTTACAACACCATTTTTTTTTAGGGACCACATCTCATTTGAAGTCATTTTGAGGGGTCTATATGATAGAAAATACCCAAGTGTGACACCATTCTAAAAACTGCACCCCTCAAGGTGCTCAAAACCACATTCAAAAAATTTATTAACCCTTCAGGGGTTTCACAGGAATTTTTGGAATGTTTAAATAAAAATGAATATTTAACTTTTTTTCACACAAAATTTATTTCAGCTCCAATTTGTTTTATTTTACCAAGGGTAACAGGATAAAATGGATGCCAAACGTTGTTGTACAATCTGTATTGAGTACGCTGATACCCCATATGTGGGGGTAAACCACTGTTTGGGCGCATGGCAGAGCTCGGAAGGAAAGGAGCGCCATTTGACTTTTCAATGCAAAATTGACAGGAATTGAGATGGGACACCATGTTGCGTTTGGAGAGCCCCTCATGTGCCTAAACATTGAAACCCCCCACAAGTGACACCATTTTGGAAAGTAGACACCATAAGGAACTTATCTAGATGTGTGGTGACCACTTTGACCCACCAATTGCTTCACAGAAGTTTATAATGCAGAGCCGTAAAAATAAAAAAATCATATTTTTTCACAAAAATGATCTTTTTGCCCCCAATTTTTTATTTTCCCAAGAGTAAGAGAAGAAATTGGACCTCAAAAATTGTTGTCCAATTTGTCCTGAGTACGCTGATACCCCATATATGGGTGTAAACCATTGTTTGGGCGTATGGCAGAGCTCGGAAGGGCAGGAGCGCCATTTTACTTTTCAATGCAAAATTGACTGGAATTGAGATGAGATGCCATGTTGCGTTTGGAGAGCCCCTGATGTGCCTAAACATTGAAATCCCCACAAGTGACACCATTTTGGAAAGTAGACCCCTTAAGGAACTTATCTAGAGGTGTGGTGAGCACTTTGACCCAACAAGTGCTTCACAGAAGTTTATAATGCAGAGCCGTAAAAATAAAAAATCATATTTTTTCACAAAAATGATCTTTTCGCCCCCAATTTTTTATTTTCCCAAGGGTAAGAGAAGAAATTAGACCACAAAAGTTGTTGTGCAATTTGTCCTGAGTGCGACGATACCCCATATGTGGGGGTAAACCACTTTTTGGGCGCATAGCAGAGCTCGGAAGGGAAGGAGCGACATTTGACTTTTCAATGCAAAATTGACTGGAATTAAGATGGGACGCCATGTTGGTTTGGAGAGGCCCTGATGTGCCTAAACATTAAAACCCCCCACAAGTGACACCATTTTGGAAACTAGACCCCCTAAGGAACTTATCTAGATGTGTTTTGAGAGCTTTGAACCTCCAAGTGTTTCACTACAGTTTATAACGCAGAGCCGTTAAAATAATTTTTTTTTTTCGCAAAAATTATTTTTAACCCCCAGTTTTGTATTTTCACAAGGGTAACAGAATAAATTGGACCCCAAAAGTTGTTGTCCAATTTGTCCTGAGTACGCTGATACCCAATATGTGGGGGGAACCACTGTTTGGGCGCATGGCAGAGCTCGGAAGTGAAGGAGCGCCATTTGGAATGCAGACTTAGATGGATTGGTCTGCAGGAGTCACATTGCATTTGCAGAGCCCCTGATGTACCCAAACAGTACTAACCCCTCACAAGTGACCCCATATTAGAAACTAGACCTCCCAAGGAACTTATCTAGATGTGTTGTGAGAACTTTGAACCCCTAAGTGTTTCACTACAGTTTATAACGCAGAGCCGTGAAAATAAAAATTCTTTTTTTTTTCACAAAAATGATTTTTTAGCCCCCAGCTTTGTATTTTTACAAGGGTAACAGAATAAATTGGACCCCAAAAGTTGTTGTCCAATTTGTCCTGAGTACGCTGATACCCCATATGTGGGGGGGAACCACTGTTTGGGCGCATGGCAGAGCTCGGAAGGGAAGGGGCGCCATTTGGAATGCAGACTTAGATGGATTGGTCTGCAGGCGTCACGTTGCATTTGCAGAGCCCCTGATGTACCCAAACAGTACAAACCCCCCACAAGTGACCTCATATTGGAAACTAGACCTCCCACGGAACTTATCTAGATGTGTTGTGAAAACTTTGAACCCCCAAGTGTTTCACTACAGTTTACAACGCAGAGCCGTGAAAATAAAAAATCCTTTTTTTTTCCCACAAAAATGATTTTTAGCCCCCCAAATTTTTATTTTCCCAAGGATAACAAGAGAACTTGGACCCAAAAAGTTGTTGTCCAATTTGTCTCGAGTACGATGATACCCCATATGTTGGGGTAAACCCCTGTTTGGGCGCACGGGAGAGCTCGGAAGTGAAGGAGCACTGTTTTACTTTTTCAATGCAGAATTGGCTGGAATTGAGATCGGACGCCATGTCGCGTTTGGAGAGCCCCTAATGTGCCTAAACAGAGGAAACCCCCCAATTATAAATGAAACCCTAATCCAAACACACCCCTAACCCTAATCCCAACTGTAACCCTAACCACACCTCTAACCCAGACACACCCCTAACCCTAATCCCAACTCTAACCCTAACCACACACCTAACCCTGACACACCCCTAATTCTAATCCCAACCCTAATCCCAACCGTAAATGTAATCCAAACCCTAACCCTAACCCTAGCCCTAACCCTAGCCCTAACCCTAATGGGAAAATGGAAATAAATAATTTTTTTTTAATTTTATTATTTTTCCCTAAGGCTAGGTTCACATTGCGTTAGGGAAATCCGTTTAGCGCTAGCGGATTGCGCTAACGCAATGTCTTTTTAGGTGTCGTGTTTAGTGGTCGCGTTAACGTCCCCGCTCTGGAAGATCGGGGATCGGACCTCGGGCGCGCCGCGGACGCTGCAAGCAGCGTCCGAGGCGCGCCACAAAAGAGCGGCACCTTGCTAGCGCGAGCCGAAAATGGCACGCTCTAGCGATGCGCTACACCCGAAAATCACATTGCTGTCAATGGGTGTGCTAACGGACCCGTTGCACGGCGTTAATTGTGACATTTTCGCCGTGCAACGCTGTCCTTTAGCGTTAACCTATTAACGCAATGTGAACCTAGCCTAACTAAGGGGGTGATGAAGGGGGGTTTGATTTACTTTTATAGCGTTTTTTATATCGGATTTTTATGATTGGCAGCTGTCACACACTAAAAGACGCTTTTTATAGCAAAAAAGTTTTTGCGTCTCCACATTTTGAGACCTATAATTTTTCCATATTTTGGTCCACAGAGTCATGTGAGGTCTTGTTTTTTGCGGGACGAGTTGACGTTTTTATCGGTTACATTTTCGGACACGTGACAGTTTTGGATCGATTTTTATTCCGATTTTTTGTGAGGCAGAATGACCAAAAACCAGCTATTCATGAATTTCTTTTGGGGGAGGCGTTTATACCGTTCCGCGTTTGGTAAAATTGATAAAGCAGTTTTATTCTTCGGGTCAGTACGATTACAGCGACACCTCATTTATATCATTTTTTTTATGTTTTGGCGCTTTTATACGATAAAAGCTATTTTATAGAAAAAATAATTATTTTGGCATCGCTTTATTCTGAGGACTATAACTTTTTTATTTTTTTGGTTATGATGCTGTATTGCAGCTCATTTTTTGCGCGACAAGATGACGCTTTCAGCGGTATCATGGTTATTTATATCTGTTTTTTTGATCGCGTGTTTTTCCACTTTTTGTTCAGCGTTATGATAATAAAGCGTTGTTTTTTTGGCTCGTTTTTTTTTTTTTTCCTTACGGTGTTCACTGAAGGGCCAGTTTTATAGGTCGGGTCGTTACGGACGCGGCGATACTAAATATGTGTACTTTTATTGTTTTTTTGTTTTTTTTTTAGATAAAGAAATGTATTTATGGGAATAATATTTTTTTTTTTCTTCTTTATTTAGGAATTTTTTTTTATTTTTTTTTACACGTGTGGAAAATTTTTTTTCTACTTTTTCACTTTGTCCCAGGGGGGGACATCACAGATCACCGATCTGACAGTGTGCACAGCACTCTATCAGATCGGTGATCTGACACACAGCCGGGCAGGATTAGAGCTGCAGCTGCAGCCTGATCCTGACCCGGAAGTGCTCCCTGCAGGACTCGGATGCAGCCCGGCGGCCATTTTGGATCCGGGGACTGCAGGGAGAAGACGCTCGGTACACGGTGAGTACATCACCGTGTACCGATCGTCTCAGGGAAGCACGCAGGGAGCCCCCTCCCTGCGCGATGCTTCCCTGCACCGCCGGCACATCGCGATCATCTTTGATTGCGGTGTGCTGGGGGTTAATGTGCCGGGAGCGGTCCGTGACCGCTCCTGGCACATAGTGCCGGATGTCAGCTGCGATAGGCAGCTGACACCCGGCCGCGATCGGCCGCGCTCCCCCCGTGAGCGCGGCCGATCGCATATGACGTACTATCCCGTCACTGGGAATTAAGTCCCAGGTCACCTGGACGGGATAGTACGTCTTATGGGATTAAGGGGTTAAAATTTCTTTGATATGACTTCCGTTTATTTGTTTAAAAAAAAAAAGGAAATTTGGCAAACTTTTTGAAAATGTAGCAATTTTCAAACTTAATTTTTATTCCCTTAAAACAGAGTTATGTTACACAAAACAGTTAATAAATGACATTTCCCACATGTCTACTTTACAAGAGCACAATTTTTGAAATATATTTTTTTTTGCTAGGAAGTTATAAGGGTTGACCTAAGATTTCTATTTTTTTCATAAAAATGTACAAATCCATTTTTATTATGGTCCACATTACATTTGAAGTGACGGATCTATATGACAGAAAATGCCCCAAAGTGACACCATTGTGCTCACAATCATTGTGCTCAAATCACATTCAAGAAGTTTATTAACCCGTCATGTGGGTCACAGGAATTTTTATAATATGGAATTAAAAAATAAATATTTTTTTCACGTATAATGTAGTTTAGACCCAAATTCTTTTATTTTCACAAGGGTAACAGGAAAAAATGGACAACAAAATTAGCTGTGCAATTTCTCCTGAGCATACCAATATCCCATATGTGGGGGAAAACTACTGTTTGGGCACATGGCAGGCTCAGAAGGGAAGGAGCGGCATTTGACTTTTGAATGCAAAATTGCAGGAATAATTAGTGGAAGCCATGTCGCTTTTGAAAAGCACCTGATGTGCCTAAACAGTGGAAACACCCACAAGTGACACCATTTTGGAAACTAAACCACTCAGGGAACTTATCTAATTGTCTGGTGAACACCTTGAATCCCCCAGTGCTTCATAAAAGTTTATAACATTGAGCCATAAAAATAAAAAAAATCAAATTTTTCCCACAAAAATCAGCGCTTGCAGGACCTTGCGGTGACGTCGCGGCTTGTGATTGGTCGCGTGAGCGGTCACATGGGCGGTCGCGCAACCAATCACAAGCTGCGACGTCACCGCAAGGTCCTGCAAGCGCTGATTCGAAGGAAGGAAGGTTCCCGGTTAGTACCAGGGCGCGTCCGAGGGTGAGTATAGCAATATTTTTTATTTTAATTCTTTATTTTACACTTAAATATGGATCGCAGGGCCTGAAGGAGAGTTTCCTCTCCTTCAGACCCTGGGAACCATTGGAAACCCAATGCACTGCATTGGGTTTCGAGTTTCGGCCGACCCCGACCCCGACTTTTTTATAGGATCGGCCGATTTCACTCGACCCGACTTTTGAAAAAGTCAGGTTTCGTGAAACCCGACCCGATCCTATAAAAGTAAAAGTCGCTCAACCCTAGTCAGTACAATTACAGCGATACCACATTTATGTCGTTTTTTTGTGCTTTAGCACTTTTACGCAAAAAATACTAATTTTTAGAAAAATATAATTGTTTTTGTATCGCTTTATTCTGAGAGCTATAACTTTTTTATTTTTCAGCTGATAAAGCTGTAAAGCGGCTTGATTTTTACATGACAAGATTTTCAGCTATACAATTTTTATTTACATTCGTCTTTTTTTTATAGCATTTTATTCCTCTTTTTGTTTGGTGGTGTGATGAAAACCATCTATTTTTTACGGTGTTCACTGAAGGGGTTAAGTGATGGGACAGTTTCACAGGTCAAGTCGTTACGGACGATACCAAATACGTGTACTTTTTTGTTAACTTTTATTTCATAAAAATGTTTATGGGTATAATATATTAATTTGTGATTTTTTAAAAAAATATATTTTAACTTATTTTTAATAAGTCCCTCTATGGGACTTTCACTTTCTGTAGTCTGATCGCAGTTCTAATTCATTGCAATGCACCAGCATTGCAATGCATTTGAACTGTTAGCCCTGCAGACACAAGCTAGTTAGATCATGCACTGTGCATGATCTAAGTGTTAGCACCTGGTGACCTGGATGTCATCATGACAACATTAGGCCACCATGACAGCAATCATCGACCTCAATGACGTTGCGGGGTGTCGATTGCATTGCAGAGGAACCTCCATCTGCATGCCTGCTAAATGATTTGATCCATAGTGAAAGCAGTATTTAGGGGGTTAAAGTGCCAGGAGTGGGTGGGTGCACCGCACCTTGCACTCAGTGCTGGGTGTCAGCTGTCAGAATTCACTGATACCCGGTGGTGATCATGCGCACACAGCCTTTTTGTGAGCAAAATCGCCATGACGTAACCATATGTCGATAAGTACCTAGCGACCTGGACATATGGATACATCCAAGATCGTGAAAGGTCATAAACTGGAGGAGCAATAATGATAACATCACACACTGATATGTCAGTATTTCGGCAATTATTTTGCATCAGAAATTGTAAACCTAATAATATAATATACTGACCGAGGTATGATGGCCTGAACTTAGTCTGGATGACAGCTTTGTATACCCTTGTGCAGATATTTCTACAATTTATTTATTTTCTTAATGAAAAGTTACACAACTTCCTAAATGGTCTTCATAAAAAAAATTCTACCATTTTGCTGCTGTAGAGTGTCAGTAGGTCCTTTATCTAGCTGATTTATTTTACAGAAATGTTACAAATCCATCAGAACTTCTGCTCCTGGTTCTGAGTGCTCTCGCCATTTGTTTCCCTCCTTCTTAAAGCGACACCTCAGTTTGGTGGGGTTCAGTGCTGGAGTGGTGCTACTAATCTAAAGTTCCTGACCTTAGCCTTACACTTATCCCCCCCGTCTTCACCTTTTAGCGGTGCCTCTCAGGTCCCGTTCCAGTATCCTGTGACCGCAGCTTCTGACTGACCGAAAATAAGAGGTAATGGTCACAAGCTTAATATAAGTCTTTGGGAGCCACGTTCTTCCCTCATTCTGGCTCTCATAAACTGAAATCGAAAAGTGATATCCAGCTTGTACAGCAAACATTGGAGCAATTCGGCATGAAGCAACCTGCTGAATACCGACGGAGCGGCGCTGATAGAAAGTGAAGATGGTGGTGTGTAATTATAACACTAAGTGCAGGGACCTTAGATTAGTTGCACCACTCCAGTGCTGCAATAAAAATCAAAACAAAATACTGGAGTGGTGCTTTAAAGTGTAAGTGATAGCAAGGGGATGGAGTTGTACACAAATCTACAGTAAAAAAAAGTGAAAGAGTGTCTTGGAGGGCATATAAAATAGACTAAAAATAAGGATGAAAGCACATGGAGAGAACAGTGTAGTATTGGAGCTGTACTAATATATGAAAGCAATGGAAGACAGCAGCATGCGCCTGGGCTGCTGCATGATCGCATCAATAATATGCATTAAATTGTTTTATTTAGTCACATATACAAGTAGCATTGCATCTATCCAGTCGCCGATAGATGCCACTGCGCAAGCGCGCCTGACGCCATTTTCATAAAAAATTTTTTTGCAAGATATATGAATATGACTAAATAAAGCAATTTAAAGCGCATTATTGATGCAATAATGCTGCAGCGCAGACGCCGGCGCCTCTCTGCTGAATTTATTTCTTTTTTCTTTTTTTCAATACAGTGGGTACGGAAAGTATTCAGACCCCTTTAAATTTTTCACTCTTCGTTTCATTGCAGCCATTTGGTAAATTCAAGAAAGGTAATTTTTCTCATTAATGTTACATTCTGCACCCCATCTTGACTGAAAAAAACAGAAATGCAGTAATTTTTGCAAATTTAATAAAAAAGAAAAACTGCAATATCACATGGTCATAAGTATTCAGACCCTTTGCTCAGACACTCATATTTAAGTCACATGGTGTTTATTTCCTGGTGATCCTCCTTGAGATGGTTCTACTCCTTCATTGGAGTCCAGCTGTGTTTAATTAAACTGATAGGACTTGATTAGGAAAGGCACACATCTGTCTATATTAGACCTCACAGCTCACAGTGCATGTCAGACCAAATGAGAATCATGAGGTAAAAGGAACTGGCCAAAGAGCTCAGAGACAGAATTGTGGCAAGGCACAGATCTGGCCAAGGTTACAAATGAATTTCTGCAGTACTCAAGGTTCCTAAGAGCACATTGGCCTCCATAATCCTTAAATTGAAGAAGTTTGGGACCACCAGAAGTCTTCCTAGACCTGGCCGTCCAGCCAAACTGATCAATCGTGGAGAAGAGCTTTGGTGAGAGAGGTAAAGAAGAACCCCAATAACACTGTGGCTGAGCTCTAGAGATGCAGTAGGGAGATGGGAGAAAGTTCCAAAAAGTCAACTATCACTGCAGCCCCCGACCAGTCAGGCCTTTATGGCAGAGTGGCCGAACAGAAGCCTTTCCTCAGGGCAAGACACATGAAAGCTAAAAAAAACCCACATGAACGACTCCTAGACTATGAGAAATAAGATTCTCTGGTCTGATGAGACAAAGATAGACCTTTTGGTGATAATTCTAAGCGGTTTGTGTGGAGAACCAGGTACTGCTCATCACCTGCCCAATACAATCCCAACAGTGAAAAATGGTGGTGGCAGCATCATGCTGTGGGGGTGTTTTTCACCTGCAGGGACAAGACGACTGGTTGTCATTGAAGAAAACATATACCGAGATATCCTGAATGAAAACCTCTCCCTGAGTGCTCTGCACCTCAGACTTGGCCGAAGGTTTACCTTCCAATAAGACAACGACACTAAGCGCACTGCTAAAATTACAAAGAAGTGGCTTCAGAATAACTCTATGACCATTTTTTACTGGCCCAGCCAGAGCCCTGACCTAAACCCAATTGAGCATCTCTGGAGAGACCGGAAAATGGCTGTCCACCAATGTTCACCATCCAACCTGATGGAACTGGAGAGGATCTGAAAGGAAAAATGGCAGAAGATCCCCAAATCAAGGCATGAAAAACTTGTTGGATCATTCCCAAGAGGACTTACAGCTGTACTAGCTCAAATGGTGCTTCTACTCAATACTGAGCAAAAGGTCTGAATACTTATGACCATGTGATATTTCAGTTTTTCTTTTTTATTAAATTTGCAAAAATTATTACATTTCTGTTTTTTTGAGTCAAGATGCGGTGTAGAGTGTACATTAATGAGAAAAAATTAACTTTTCTGAATTTACCAAATGGCTGTAATGAAACAAAGAGTGAAAAATGTAAAGGGGTCTGAATACTTTCCATACCCACTGTATAATATTCATTCTGTGAACTAAGAGGCAGGTTACTGAGGGATCAGTGACCCGTCAGAAGCCATAACAGATGAATATGTAATCAGAGCACCACATGAAGATCCCTCCACAAAACACAAGAATCTCACTAAATGAAAACTGAAAATAAAGATTAAACAATAACCACTAGATGGATTTCATCACCCAGGTATCAGTATAATGGTGCCAACCCGACAGTGTCTGCAGATTTCTCTGCAAAATCCTGAAGACAGGTTCCCTTTAAAGGGTTATTCACAAAAAAACAAGTTACGCTCATTCCATGGGATAGGGATAACTTGCTGATTCTGAAAATGGATCTCTGCATCCTCATCTTGAATGGAGCAGAGGTGTTCATGATCAACTCCATTCATTTGTTCAGCTCCATAGACAATGAGTGGAGCAGAGACCGAGCATGCACACATCCAATCTGTTCAAGATGAGGCTACAGAGCTCTGATCTTGAGATTGTTTGGTTCCCAGTGGTCAGACCCCCAGTCCAGTAATCTGCCAGTTAGCGCCTATCCATTGGAAGTCGGATAACGCGTTATTTTGAGAATAACCCTTTAAGTGAAGTTTCACACATTTTTTAAAATAGCACTATATAAAAAAAAGTTTACTCACCAATAAATATATTAATGAATAGTAGATTTACTACTATTGACTTGCTTAACATGTGAAAAAACAAATATGGTACTTTGTTCTTGTAGGATCATACAATTTCGTGGCGCTTATAAGTTTACTAATGTGTGCAGCATTTCATGAACAATGACTTCTTCAAGTAAAGGAAGCTTGAGAGAAAATGAGAAGTTACAACAATGGAAGGAGAACGCTGCATTGACTGAGAGGTGCCAACCCTTTCATAATAATACATGAAGGACAGAAGATACAAAGCGTTATGCTTCTTCTCACAAATATTTAGTAAAGTGGAGGATGAAGTAGGTTAAGGTGCATTAATTGAGCTTAAAAGGCACAAGGGAAGCAAACAGAGATAAATATTACAGTCAGAATAACAAAATCTTAATGCTGTGCTCAAGTACCAGACAATCTTCTCTGCGATGCAGTTCCTTCCCAAAGTCTCGCTTTTTATAGGAATAGAATTGTTTCCTTTGTGTTTCGAGTGCATAGTTCATTGTAAATAACAGAAAAATATATCAGATTTCAGGTTTTATACAGGGTACTTGAAATGTTCTTCCTAATAGAATCAAGACTTTTATATATATATAAAGTTTTCTTATTACAAAAAACATTCTTTAACTTTTGATGAGAGAAATCAGGATGAAATCCATACAAATTATGTCCTGTAAAGGTCATTTTAATTTAAATATTCCCTGCTAAGACAGTTGTCGCTACAAAAATGAATAAAACACGCTTTTGCTGTTTTTTTAAATGTAGTAATATGGTGCCCTGTACTATTTTCTTTTGTGGGAGGCGTTTAACCCCTTGCCGACTAGGCGATTTCCCGTTTCTCCAAAAAGCAAAAAGTATAACAGCTTATCGGGTGTAGATAGGCTTAATAAAAGGCAGTGACCATGCTCCTGTGGAGCATTCCAATGGGAATCCAATAATGCATCTTAGTAGGGATGACCGAATAGTGGAGTATTCGGATTCAGGAAAATCGGCACGAATAATTTCTAATATCCGTGTATTTGTACCGAATAACGAATCCAATGCAAGTCAATGGGAAAGCCGAATGTTTTTCTGCGGAACCCAACAAACAGGTTTTGGGGGCCTGAGAAAAAAGCTGAAATGGATGGGAAAGAGCTAAAACTAAAAGGGAACAGCATGGAGAAGATGCCTGCATGCCTTTCTGACTCACATATGATATCTGGGAATAATGTTGTCAGACTATAGCACCAGTTTTACGAATATTTAACCTATCAAACCAAATCAAAAAATTTTTTAACCTCTCGTGTCTTCCCTTTTTCCTCATAGATTGTAAGCTTGTGAGTAGGGCCCTCATTCCTCTTGGTATCTGTTTTGAACTGTGATTATTGTTACGATGTAATGTCTATTGTCTGTACAAATCCCCTATATAATGTAAAGCGATGCGGAATATGTTGGCGCTATACAAGTACAATTATTATTATTAAAGGTAAAAATGCTAATAAACATTTTTTCCTTCATAATTACATGTATATAATGATAAATAAAAAAAAAGAAATTATGTCCACTGCCATGTCATTATGCGGTCCTCACTTTTAATTCTCTGGTGCTGTGAAACCTGCATTTTGTAAGGCCCACTGTTCATTTTTGCCACCGGACCCCAATGGAACCACTGTCATAGTGGGTGAAGCTGCTGTAAGGTGAATACAATACAGTCGTTGGGGGAGCTGTATGATCAGTGTCAGGAAATTGGATTCTACCAGACACCAAAAGCATTAGAATTAAATTATGAATGCAGTGTATGCAAGTGAGGGCCTGTATTGTGGTCAGTCTGTCAGGCCTGAAACCAATGTCAGGAACATGTACAAGCCTCATTTTACTTGAGAGCAGCCTCCTCAAGGGAAAGAGACAGGAGTGCCATTGACCAATCTGCACAAGCCTACGCATTTTCTATTGGTTTAACAAATAGTGTATTTTTATCTAGCAGTTGTGCGACTGGTGCAAAGCCTGCAGAGATATGCAAACATGACTACTTATCTCTAATTTTGAGTCTGCTGTTGCCACAAGAAATAAAGCTGATATCTTAAAAATTGCCACACATTGCTTGATATATTGAATTTGTACATAACACCTCTTTGAGGGTGCTTGTTAAAAATAAAGCCACAATTTTTTTTTATAAGCATAAAGCAATCAACATGAGAAAGGGTGATGTTAAGGGACATGGATGTTGTGGTGCCCACCGAGGCCATGTTACAGATCAGAAAATGGCTGGATCTCGTTCTAGCTTCCTGTCAAAATGTGGTTAGCATGGTACACCACTCACGAACCCCGACAATTGCCAGGATGTTGTGGTTTGGATGACAGACAAAAGCACCAGTGTGTTGATAAGCAGCACCACAAAGTCTTCGACATGGTCCAGTCTCCATGGTACTGTACATGAGAAGGGTTACATACAATTTACAGATATCACTTGCAGTAAACAAACTAACAATGACAGACTGATACAGAGGGGAGAGGACCCTGCCCTTGTGGGTTTACATTCCACAGAGCCTGCCCGCACTCAGCTAGATAACAGGTCAAGGGTGCATTGTTCCCCTGTATGGCAGTTTTTCCTGAATTTCCTTCAGACAAAGCAACTCTAATTTGCATCATCTGCCAAACCAAGCTAAGAGACAAGAACACTGCCAACCTGAGCACCACCAGCATGCAAAAGCACATGGCAGCCAAGCACCCCAGTATGTGGGCGGAACTCCTGGGTACAAAATCTGTGTCTGAGGGCAAAACCACTGCCCCTTCTCCTGTGTTACGGCCTTCACAATCTGTTGTCCATGAAGTAAGCACTGATGCCTCTTTCCCACAACCTGCAGTTGTACAGACACAACAGTCAGCAACCATGTCAAGTTCGTTGTCTCAGCACAGCATTCACTTGTCTCTGCCCCAGATTTTAACAGAAAGCAGAAATATTGACAGTTTGTTGTCCCAGCACATCGTTCACTTGTCTCTGTCCCAGACGTTTAACAGAAAGCAGTAATATCAACACACTCACCCACAGGCAAAAATGATAAACACCCACATTGGCAGATTGGTAGCCCTGGAAATGTTGCTATTTTGACTTGTGGGAATTGAGTATTTCCACAACCTGTTGGTGGTGGCAGCCCCACAGTAATCGATTACCATCCGACACAATTATTCCTGATGTGTCATCAATACCTTACATAAGCAGTCGTGTTACACAATATCAGCTATGCTCTGGCCAACGCAGTCACAGGAAAGGTCTACTTTACTACAGACACATGGACAAATTCTTGTGGACAGGGATTCTATATTTCCCTTATGGCATACTGGCTGAACCTTGTGGAGTCTGGGACAGAGTCAGAGGCTGGGACATCAAACTTTAACCACGCCAAGAAAAGCGGTCCCACCTTCCATCAGGCTTTCAGTCTCCTCGTATTATAGTTGCTGTCTCTCCTCATTCTGCAGCTGGGAGGTCTTCAGCACTGCCTTGGTAAAGCGGCATCACGCTCTGCTGAAGATCATCTGTTTAGGTGATAAAGCTCACAACACAGCCGAGCTGCTGAAGGTGAAAGAAGAACAGACTGATCAGTGGCTTTCACTGCTAAACCTCCAACCAGGTCTGGTTATATGTGATAATGGGTATAACTTGGTGGCGGCTTTAAAGCTCAGCAAGCTGGTAAGCACGGCCCATGCATGGCCCATGTGCTGAACTTGGTTATACAGCATTTTTTTTAAAACATAGACCTACTTGCCAAGGTACGTCGTCTCAGCGCACATTTGAGAAAGTCAGCTCAGGCTTTCAGCAGACTAGAATTGCTGCAGCATCCCTTTTAATTTGCCTTGTCACTGAATGACTTGTGACCTGCCCACACGCTATAATTTGACCTTTAATAATAAATAATAATAATTTTATTTCTATAACGCCTACATGTTCCGCATCACATTACATTTGACAGGGGACTTGTACAGACAATAAAATACATTACAATAATCACATAAACAACAGATACCAAGGGAAATGAGGGCCCTGCTCGCAAGCTTACAGTCTATGAGGAAATAGGGGAGACACGAAAGGTGGATGGTAACAATTGCTTTCTTTCTTCTGACCAGCCATAATGTAAGCAATCGGGTGTTCATGTAATGCTGCATGAACAGGTTACCAAGCAGTATGTGTAAAAGTACAGACACAGAGGGCTATTAAATACATAACGCATGTGAGAACAAGATACAAGGATCCTGGTTATGAAGAAAATTTTGAATGGGCAACCCAGGGATAGTTAGATAAATGTGTTGAGGCGGTAGGCGGTTCATATGCTGGCAAGGCTTAGTGAGCAGCAGTGAGAATTGTCTGAATTTCAGCTTCTCAATGCCTGTCAGAGTAACACTCAGCCTCCACACATAACAACTGCTGAAGGGGTGTGGATCGATGAAATTTCTGAGGTACTTCAAAACTTTGAGTACTGCACAAGATGGTGATCACTGATGACGCTATTGTCAGCGTAACCATCCTGCTGCTCTGTCTATTAAAGCATTCCCTGCAGAATCCCAAAGAGGAAGCTTTGAATGCCAAGCAAGTGGCTGCGGAGCAAAATATTACAGTGGCTTATACTACACAGTCCAGCCTCACACAATATTGTCAAGCCACATTGGGTGGTGATGAGGAACAGGAGGAGAAGGAGGAGGCGGAACAGGAGGTTTTGTTCTTTGCTAAAACGGGGACTCCCAATCCCAGCTTCATGCCTGTCCAGCATGCATAGCCTGAAGAGGAGAATGAGGAGGAGGCTATGCAACGTGAGGAGGAGAGGTTGTTTAGTGTTCTTCCTGGTGAGGACACTGAACGTTTGACTCTTTACAGTCTGCCACACATGGCAGAGTTCATGTCCAGATGCCTTTCCCAAGATCTTTGCTTGAAACACATTTTGTCCAACATGAAACACTGGCTGTGCATCTTTCTTGACTGACAGTACAAGGAGAAATTTCCTTCTCTTGTGTTGGAGGCAGACATGCCATTTTCAGTACATATGTGCCTGAGGGCTGTTGTGGAAGACTTGCTCTGAAAGCTTGCAAACATATTATTTTCTGGTTAGCCAATAAAGGTATCACTCCTAGAATACACTTCTGTCATCATTGGGCAGAAAAATATTCACATCAATTTTTCTGGCTAACACGGTACCACAATACAATTTGTTATTGTACATCAGTATTTGTAAGCCGAAGCCAGGAGTAGGTGAGCAATGCACAAGTGCTAAATGTATGTCTATTATACCTTTCTTCTGATTGTTCCACTCCTGGTTTTGACTTACAAATACTGATGTAAAATACTGACCAAATACTGAATGTGTGAACGTGGCTATGGGAATTTATGTATGTACTTATGAGAACTCACAGAGCCTGCGTGGAAGTATGCCAACGCCATGAACCTCCAGAATATGGTCCCTGTACTCTGCCATACAGGCTCCTTGTCCATATGCATAAACCCTTCAGGTTTTTCTTGGCTCAATCTAAATTCTTCAGCATGTTGTTCTTATTAAGTTGAATTGTTATTTAACCTCTTTGACCTTAGTGCTTCTGAGCACTTAACTCCTTGTTCTTTGAGAGATTAATGGTACAGTTACAGAAAATGGTGGTATTTTTATTACTTTGAGGGTATGTGCACACATAGAATGGAGCTCTACGGATTTTTCCACAGCGGATTTTTCCGCAGCGGATTTTAGAAATCCGCAGGTAAAAGGCACTGCACTTTACCTGTGGATTTACCGCGGTTGTTATGCGGATTTTGTGCGGATTCCACCTGCGGATTCCTATTGTGGAGCAGGTGTAAACCGCAGAGGAATCCGTACAAAGAATTGACAACCTGCAGCGTTTCCGCACGTTTTTTTCCCGCAGCATTGGCACTGCGGATTGCGGTTTCCATAGGTTTATTGTACTGTAAACGCATGGAAAGCTGCTGCAGACCCGCAGCTGCAGATCCGCTGCGGATCCGCAGAAAAATCTGCAACGTGCGCGCATAGCCTAAAGCTTCTTTTCTGCTGCTAACATTTTTTTTTATATCCAACTGGCTGTTATCAATCTTTCGATCTTGAGATCTCTCTCTACATCTTCTAGTTGGCCTCTCTTGAAACCTTTACTTGCTCTTATGCTCCAAGCAGAACTTGTGCAAAATAAAACTTCCTATTTACAGTAAGTGCGGAAAGTATTCAGACCTTTTCAAATTTTTCACTCTTTGTTTAATTGCAGCCATTTGGTAAATTCAAAAAAGTTCATTTTTTTCTCATTAATATACACTCTGCACCACATCTTGACTGAAAAAACAGAAATGTAAATTTTTTTGCAAATGTAATGAAAAAGAAAAACTGAAATATCACATGGTCATAAGTATTCAGACCCTTTGCTCAGACAATCATATTTAAGTCACATGCTGTCCATTTCCTTGTGATCCTCCTTGAGATGGTTCTACTCCTTCATTGGAGTCCATATGTGCTTAATAAACTCATAGGACTTGATTTGGAAAGGCGCACACCTGTCTATATAAGACCTCACAGCTCACAGTGCATGTCAGACCAAATGAGAATCATGTGGTCAAAGGAACTGCCAAGGAGCTCAGAGACAGAATTGTGGCAAGGCACAGACCTGGCCCAGGTTACAAATGAATTTCTGCAGTACTCAAGGTTCCTAAGAGCTCAGTGGCCTCCATAATCCTTAAATGGAAGAAGTTTGGGACCACCAGAAGTCTTCCTATACCTGGCTGTCCAGCCAAACTGAGCAATTGTGGGAGAAGAGCCTTGGTGAGAGAGGTAAAGAACCCCAAGATCACTGTGGCTAAGCTCCAGAGATGCAGTAGGGAGATGGGAGAAAGTTCTACAAAGTCAACTATCACTGCAGCCCTCAACCAGTCAGGCCTTTATGGCATAGTGGCCCGACGGAAGCCTCTCCTCAGTGCAATACATATGAAATCCCGCAAAGAGTTTGCTAAAAACACATGAAGGACTCCCAGACTATGAAAAATAAGATTCTTTGGTCTGATGAGATGAATATAGACCTTTTGATGATAATTCTTAGCGGTATGTGTGTAGAAAACCAGGTACTGCTCATCCCCTGCCCAATACAATCCCATTAGTGAAACATGGTGGAGGCAGTATCATGGAGTTTTTCAGCTGCAGGGACAGGATGACTGGTTGTCATTAGTGTTGAGCATTCCGATACCGCAAGTATCGGGTATCGGCCGATACTTGCGGTATCGGAATTCCGATACCGAGTTCCGATACTTTTGTGGTATTGGGAATCGGTATCGGATCCATAGTGATGTGTAAAATAAAGAATTAAAATAAAAAATATTGATATATTCACCTCTCCGGCGGCCCCTGGACATCACCGCTGGTAACCGGCAGGCTTCTTTGTTTAAAATGAGCGCGTTTAGGACCTGAGAATGACGTCGCGGCTTCTGATTGGTCGTGTGCCGCTCATGTGACCGCCACGCGACCAATCAGAAGCCGCGACGTCATTCTCAGGCACTAAACTCCTCATTCTAGGAATTTAGGACCTGCGAATGACGTCGCGGCTTCTGATTGGTTGCGTGGCGGTCACATGAGCGGCACGCGACCAATCAGAAGCCGCAACGTCATTCTCAGGTCCTAAACGCGCTCATTTTAAACAAAAAAGCCTGCTGGTTACCCGCGGTGATGTCCAGGGGCCGCCGGAGAGGTGAATATATCAATATTTTTTTATTTTAATTCTTTATTTTACACATTAATATGGATCCCAGGGCCTGAAGGAGAGTTTCCTCTCCTTCAGACCCAGGGAACCATCAGGATACCTTCCGATACTTGGTGTCCCATTGACTTGTATTGGTATCGGATATCGGTATCGGCGATATCTGATACTTTTCGGGTATCGGCCGATACTATCCGATACCGATAATTTCAAGTATCGGATGGTATCGCTCAACACTAGTTGTCATTTAAGGAAACAAAAATGTGGCCAAGTGCAGAGATAGCCTGGATGAAAACCTCTGCTCTGGAGCTCAGACTTGGCAAAAGTTTCACCTTCCAACAAGACAATGACCCTAAGCATACAGCTAAAATTACAAAGGAGTGGCTTCAGAACAACTCTGTGACCATTCTTGACTGCCCCAGCCAGAGCCCTGACCTAAACACAATTGAGCATCTCTGGAGAGACCTGAAAATGGCTGTCCACCAAGTTCACCACCCAGCCTGACGGAACTGGAGAGGATCTGCAAGGAAGAATATCAGAGGATCCCCAAATCCAGGTGTGAAAAATATTGTTGCATCATTCCCAAGTAGACTCATAGCTGTACTAGCTCAAAAGGGTGTGTCTACTCAATACTGAGCAAAGAGTCTGCATACTTATGACCATGTGATATTTCAATTTCTCTTTTTTAATAAATTTGCACAAAATACTACATTTCTGTTTTTTCCAGTCAAGATGGGGAGCAGAGTGTACATTATTAAGAAAAAAATTAACTTTTTTGAATTTACCAAATGGCTGCAATGAAACAAAGAGTGAAAAACTTAAAGGGGTATCAATACTTTTTGTACCCAATGTATGTGAAGAGAATAACTTTTTTTTTGTTCAAAAGAGGCCTGAAAAAAACCTAGACCTACCGGTAATTATAATTCCAGGTATTCCCTCAGGACAGCAGACCAGGAGATAGTCCTTTCATGACGTAAGACGGGACAGGATCACAGAGAAGTAAAAAGGCCCCTCCCATCTCCACCCTCCAGTGTTTTCAAAGTACCACCAAAGGATGAATGTGAATGGTCATATATGAGCCATTAGAATCTCATATGCAAGATGAACACTTTAACGGCGTCAACTCGATCTCAAGCCATGGCAACTTGATAAATGAACGATCTGCAGGAAGATTGATCTCCTGCAATCCTAAAGATAAACATAAAGGAGGGGAAATAAGGGTGCTGTTCTGAGGGACTACCTGGATATTGAATTACCGGAAGGTCTATTTCCCTTTTTCCAGTACGTCCCTCCAGACAGCACACCAGGAGGAGTACCAATGGAATAGCAGCAAGGTGGGTACAGAAGCCCTAAACGACTGAAGTCCTCGGCAAGAACTAAGCTAGATATAGTGACTGATCTGTAAGATCAAAAGAAAAATATAGACAACTATAGAAATCTGCAAAGATAAACCACCATAGTGAGTGCCTGTCTATAATGGTAGATATTCATTATAAATTTGGTAGATGGATTATACAGTAGAAAAGGAGAGAGTCAGACACTCCCCTTTTGTACCCCAACACCAATATCGAACTGCAGTTATTCTTAGATGAATTATACTTATAAATCCGCAGCCATAAAATAGACCTTAAACACCTCTTATTGCACAGCAAGAGTATGGTGATATCTACTGCCACAAATGCAATAAGGACTGTTGTAGATCAATAATAAATTTGCATGTGCTTAATAACACAGCACTGTTCTTTCACCAGTCCTCCTGAGCTCAGACTAAACCTGGTTGTAGACCAGCTTACCATAGGACAAGAAGTCCTGAAGGACATAGGCCCGGGATTGCCGGAAGATCAAACCAATATCCTTTAGTATATGGAAAAAAGGTCAGAGCATTGGGATGCTTATACATTAAACACCTAGGAGCCCATGGACGTCCATTCTGAATCTTTAAATCTCTAGGTCTCCGGTAAGGGGCTGGACACTATGGATACTAAGGATTCTGGGTTCCTCATAAGACTTCCTGAAAGAGAAGTGTGGCATTACTCCTATGGTATCAATGTTAACAACACAGGGAGTCTGGACTCTGGAATTGATTAAGAGAATCTAATTAAATGCTGTTACCATCAGTGCCATATACATATACAGTGGGGCAAAAAAGTATTTAGTCAGTCAGCAATAGTGCAAGTTCCACCACTTAAAAAGATGAGAGGTGTCTGTAATTTACATCATAGGTAGACCTCAACTATGGGAGACAAACTGAGAAAAAAAAATCCAGAAAATCACATTGTCTGTTTTTTTAACATTTTATTTGCATATTATGGTGGAAAATAAGTATTTGGTCAGAAACAAAATTTCATCTCAATACTTTGTAATATATCCTTTGTTGGCAATGACAGAGGTCAAACGTTTTCTGTAAGTCTTCACAAGGTTGCCACACACTGTTGTTGGTATGTTGGCCCATTCCTCCATGCAGATCTCCTCTAGAGCAGTGATGTTTTTGGCTTTTCGCTTGGCAACACGGACTTTCAACTCCCTCCAAATGTTTTCTATAGGGTTGAGATCTGGAGACTGGCTAGGCCACTCTAGGACCTTGAAATGCTTCTTACGAAGCCACTCCTTCGTTGCCCTGGCAGTGTGCTTTGGTCATTGTCATGTTGAAAGACCCATCCACGTTTCATCTTCAATGCCCTTGCTGATGGAAGGAGGTTTGCACTCAAAATCTCACGATACATGGCCCCATTCATTCTTTCATGTACCCGGATCAGTCGTCCTGGCCCCTTTGCAGAGAAACAGCCCCAAAGCATGATGTTTCCACCACCATGCTTTACAGTAGGTATGGTGTTTGATGGATGCAACTCAGTATTCTTTTTCCTCCAAACACGACAAGTTGTGTTTCTACCAAACAGTTCCAGTTTGGTTTCATCAGACCATAGGACATTCTCCCAAAACTCCTCTGGATCATCCAAATGCTCTCTAGCAAACTTCAGACAGGCCCGGACATGTACTGGCTTAAGCAGTGGGACACGTCTGGCACTGCAGGATCTGAGTCCATGGTGGCGTAGTGTGTTACTTATGGTAGGCCTTGTTACATTGGTCCCAGCTCTCTGCAGTTCATTCACTAGGTCCCCCGCATGGTACTGGGATTTTTGCTCACCGTTCTTGTGATCATTCTGACCCCACGGGGTGGGATTTTGCGTGGAGCCCCAGATCGAGGGAGATTATCAGTGGTCTTGTATGTCTTCCATTTTCTAATTATTGCTCCCACTGTTGATTTCTTCACTCCAAGCTGGTTGGCTATTGCAGATTCAGTCTTCCCAGCCTGGTGCAGGGCTACAATTTTGTTTCTGGTGTCCTTTGACAGCTCTTTGGTCTTCACCATAGTGGAGTTTGGAGTCAGACTGTTTGAGGGTGTGCACAGGTGTCTTTTTATACTGATAACAAGTTTAAACAGGTGCCATTACTACAGGTAATGAGTGGAGGAAAGAGGAGACTCTTAAAGAAGAAGTTACAGGCCTGTGAGAGCCTGAAATCTTGATTGTTTGTTTCTGACCAAATACTTATTTTCCACCATAATATGCAAAAAAAATGATAAAAAAAACAGACAATGTGATTTTCTGGATTTTTTTTTCTTAGTTTGTCTCCCATAGTTGAGGTCTACCTATGATGTAAATTACAGACGCCTCTCATCTTTTTAAGTGGTGGAACTTGCACTATTGCTGACTGACTAAATACTTTTTTGCCCCACTGTATATAGGAAGAAAATAATTAACTGATTTGTAATATCCGTGGCTGTCTCATAACACAGAACCTTGGTAAAAATTCAGAGGGCTGGTAGGAAGAACCCTTTCCCCAAAGATATATACTGTGCATGATACTACAAGTCATTATTGCAGACATGCTATCACAAACCTTTTTTTTCTTGGTAAGCAGGACAAGCTATCAGACTTGGGCTCTCTAAGCCTGGAAAAAATGAAGGCCTAAAGGCGATACCACTACCATGTGAAAATAAATGAGGGAACAACACGAAATCTTCTCAGTGATATTTGAACACCGTGACAAAAACGGTGATAGGGACCATCCTCTATATCTACAGGAAAGAGGGTTAAAAATAACTGTTATTGTGACCAGTGAAGCAAGTTGAATATTAAATTATCTCTGAGAGGCCTAAAGTTAATGATGACATTTCCTTTCAATTTTAGGCACTTTTTTTCATATTTTACATTTTAAAAATTACGAAAAGGAAAATTGGCTGATGCCAAAGTTTGGGCACACTTGGAGATTTCTGTGTTCAGGTAACTTTGACCAAGGTTTCAGTCCTTAGTTAGTCTTTTGAGGTTATGACTAGGGTTGAGCAACCTTTACTTTTATAGGATCGGGTCGGGTCTCACGAAACCCGACTTTTTCAAAAGTCGGGTCGAGTGAAATCGGCCGATCCTATAAAAAAGTCGGGGTCGGCCGAAACTCGAAACCCAATGCAGTGCATTGGATTTCCAATGGTTCCCAGGGTCTGAAGGAGCGGAAACTCTCCTTCAGGCCTTGGGATCCAGATTTAAGTGTAAAATAAATAATTAAAATAAAAAATATCGCCATAGTTACCCTCTGACGCGCCCTGGTACTAACCGGGAACCTTCCTTCCTTAGAATCAGCCTTCCAGGACCTTGCGGTGACGTCGCGGTGACGTCGCGGCTTGTGATTGGTCGCGCGGCCGCCCATGTGACCGCTCGCGCGACCAATCACAAGCCGCGACGTCATCGCGACGTCACCGAAGGTCCTGGAAGGGCTGATTCTTAGGAAGGAAGGCTGCTGGAAAGAAGCAGGGCGCGTCCGAGGGTGAGTATATACCTAATAGGAATATACTCACCCTCGGACGCGCCCTGCTTCTTTCCGGCAGCCTTCCTTCCTAAGAATCAGCCGTTCCAGGACCTTCGGTGACGTCGCGGTGACGTCGCGGCTTGTGATTGGTCGCGCGATTGGTCACATAGGCGGCCGCGCGACCAATCACAAGCCGCGACGTCACCGCGACGTCACCGCAAGGTCCTGGAAGGCTGATTCTAAGGAAGGAAGGTTCCCGGTTAGTACCTGGGTGCGTCAGAGGGTAAGCATGGCGATATTTTTTATTTTAATTCTTTATTTTACACTTAAATCTGAATTCCGATACCAATTCCCGATATCTTAAACATATCGGGAATCGGTATCGGAATTCCGATTCCAGATTCAGAAGATCGCCGACTTCATGGCCGACCCCACACAGGGGTCGGGTCGGGTTTCATGAAACCCGACTTTGCCAAAAGTCGGCGACTTCTGAAAATTGCCGACCCGTTTCGCTCAACCCTAGTTATGACTTCTTCACTATCAGGCTGGAGTCACACACAACGTATAAAAATATAGTCCATTTTTTAAGGACCAAATACGCAGAAATGTTCCCTGAATTGCCAGCTTTTGCTATCTCCTATTCAAACCCGACAGGATATGAGACATGGTTTACACACAGTAAACCATTTCATATCCGTTATATTTTTACATATTCCTCACTAATAATGTTTTAAGCTAGCAATGACATATACACTATATATATACAGTATATATATATATATATATATATATATATATATACCTATTCTATGTGTAGACATTTGTTTTAGCAATTCTATTAACCTGTCAGTGTGATTTTACTGTACACCACCCTGAATTGCCGGCTTTTCTATAGAACACTGCTGCGTATTTCTCGCAAATCACAAGCATGGTCCGTGTGTAATCCGTATTTTTCTCGCCCCCATAGACTTTCATTGGCGGATTTTTTGCACAATATGCTGACAAAAGCAGCATGCTGCAATTTTCTCAGCCCGTAAAATATGGCCAAGAAATATATGGCTGATAAGAGCCGCCTCATAGAGAAACATTAGTCTGTGTGCAATGCGTTGTTTTTGTGCCTCTCGCTCGTCCATATTCCTCTCTAGTGTGACCCCGGCCTCACCAAATTCTAGGTGATGCAAATTTCCTAGCTATAGAAAAACCTAGCCTATTCTAGCTTTGTGCCAAAAAACAGCAGACATGGGTTCTTCTAATGCAGCTGCCCAGCACTCTGAAAATTAAAATGGTGGAGGCACTCAAAGTAGGAGAAGGCTATAAGAAGATAGCAAGGTGTTTTCAAATTGCCCTTTCCTCAGTTTGAAATGCAATTAAGAAATGTCAGTTAACAGGAACAGTGGATGTCAAGACAAGGTCTGGAAGACCAAGAAAAATTTCAGTGAGAGTTGTTGGTAGGATTGCTAGAGAGAGGCAAACCAGAACTCCAGCGTCAATGCAAAAGACATTGAGAAAGATTTAGCAGACTCTGTGTTAGGCGCCTGGATTCTCCCGCTGCACAGGGTGGATCCCAAGCTTTGTCTCCTTCTACAGTCTCCCATTCAGCCTTGGCTGCAGCTCAGCAAAGACGTCGGTCTCAGCGCCTTGCTCAGACTCGTGATTTTTGCTTAGTTACTGCCAGCTCTCCATCTAAAGCTATAGTAACTAGCAATAGGCAGCGGCAAACAGACCTTCCTGATGCTAAGTCCAGGAATCACCCTACAGGACAGCTGGGTTTCAGAGCAAGCACAAACACCAGTATAGTTGGGGGGAAGTTATAGGGACCCCAACTAGTATTATTATTACTTCCTAAATCCCTGTGACATTTAACAGGATATAGTGCTCTCTGTTTTAGTACCACTCTATGGAGTAACCGAGCAGGTTACAAAGTATTGCATGCTTTCCACATGGAGTGACCTTTAACTCTGTGTGTTTACGGTGTTTTCACACAGCATCACTCCGCCATTGTTTACTAGCTACGGTTCCTCCATCACCACATGGTGGAGCCCGGGTTGCGATCGCACCTTCTCATAATTTATATTTGGTGGGATCCACAAACCCTAACACTCTGGAGTTGTGGTACATTGTTCTACTGTTCAGAGACGCCTACACAAATATGGCCTTCAAGGAAGAGTCATCAGAAGAAAACCTCTCCTGCTTCCTCATCATAAAATTCAGCATCAGAAGTATGCAAAAGAACATCTAAACAAGCCTGATGCATTTTGGAAACAAGATTTGGACCAATGAGGTTAAAATAGAACTCTTTGGTCACAATGATCAAAGGTATGTGTGGAGACAAAAAGGGCACATCATTTCAGGAAAAAAAATCTCACCAACAATTAAGCATTGGGTGGATAAATCATGCTTTAGAGTTGTGTTGCAGTCAATGGTACAGGGAACATTTCACAGGTAGAGGTAAGAATGATTAAATGAAATTTCAACAACTTCTTGATGCAAACAAAACAACTTCTATAAAAAAACTGAAGTTGGAAAGAGGATGGCTTCTACAAATGGATAATGACCCTAAACACAATTCAAAATTCAAATAGACTACTTCAAAAGGTGCAAGCTGAAGGTTTTACAATGACCCTCACAGTCCTCTGATCTGAACATTATTGAAAATCTGTGGCTAGACCTCAAAATAGCAGTGCATTCAAAATGACCTAGGAATCTCCCAGAACCGGAAGAATTTTCAAAGGAAGAGTGGATGAAAATTCCTCAAACAAGAACTGAAAGAGTCTTAGCTGGCTACAAAAAGTGTTTACAAGCTGTGATACTATCAAAAGAGGGTGTTACTAGGCATTAACCATTTTTTGTAGGTTTTATATGCTTTATGGCCAATGTAAACATGTGTTTATGTGCTGCATGTATACCAACTTAAATCAAGCTCAATCTTTGTGTCTTTTCTTTGTATTTTTGCATTCTGTGCAAGCTGGGGTGTGGCCTCACTCTCCGGAGCTGAAAATTACATTTAAAGGTTTCCCCAGACTGGTGTCCATAGATTGGGACTCGGTCCTTTTGTCTGCCCTTTTTTACACACTGAGGTCAACTGTGACACATGGTAAGGTTTTTAACCCCTTACCGATCTCCACCGTACTATTACTGCGGAGGTCGGATCCCCCTTCTTTGATGTGGGCTCCGGTAGTGAGCCTGCATCAAAGCCGGGACATGTCAGCTATTTTGAACAGCTGACATGTGCCCGCAATAGCGGTGGGTGAAATCGCGATTCACCCACCTCTATTAACTAGTTACATACCGCTGTCAAATGCTGACAGCAGCATTTAACTGGCGCTTCTGGCGGCGCGGTCGGAAATCCTCGCATCGCCGACCCCGTCACATGATCGGGGGTCAGCGATATGTCGGCATAGTAACCAGAGGTCTCATTGAGACCTCTAAGGTTACTAATGCTGGCTTGCTGTGAGTGCCACCCTGTGGTTGGCGCTCATAGCAAGCCTGCAATTCAGCTACATAGGAGCGATCTGATGATGTAGCAGATCAGGCTATGCCAGCTTCTAGCCTCCCATGTAGGCTACTGAAGCATGGCAAAACTGAAAAAAAAAAGTTTAAAAAAATCTGAAAAAAATAAAAGTTTAAATCACCCCCTTTTCGCCCCATTCAAAATAAAACAATAAAAAAATCAAACCTACACATATTTAGTATCGCCGCATTCAGAATCGCCCGATCTGTCAATAAAAAAAAGCATTAACCTGATCGCTAAACAGCGTAGTGAGAAAAAAAATTTAAACTCCAGAATTACGGTTTTTGGTCACCGCGACATTGCATTAAAAAGCAATAACGGGCGATCAAAAGAAAAATAGTATCATTAAAAATGTCAGCTCAGCACGCAAAAAATAAGCCCTCACTCAACCCGAGATCACAAAAAATGGAGAGGCTATGGGTATTGGAAAATTGCGCAATTTTTTTTTTAGCAAAGTTTGGAATTTTTTTTTACCACTTAGATAAAACGTAACCTAGACATGTTTGGTGTTTATGAACTTGTAATGACCTGGAGAATGATAATGGCAAGTCAGTTTTAGCATTTAAAGAACCTAGCAAAAAAGCCAAACAAAAAAAACAGGTGTGGGATTGCACTTTTTTTGCAATTTTACCGCACTTGGAATTTTTTTCCTGTTTTCTAGTACACGACATGCTAAAACCAATGATGTCTTTCAAATTGCAACTTGTCCCGCAAAAAACAAGCCCACACATGGCCATATTGATGGAAAAATATAAAAGTTATGGCTCTGGGAAAGAGGGGAGCGAAAAACTAAAGCGCAAAAACAGAAAAGGGCAAGGTCGTGAAGGGGTTAATATTAGACAGTGTAGGACTGTCCCGATCAGGGTCACCTTGTCGATGGTGGGATGGCTTTTATGTTTTTTTTTTATCAAAAGCATTATTACTAAGAAACCTGTGCTATTAAGATGCACTTTTGCTTTATGGCCAATGTGTACATGCGTTTATGTGTTGCATGTATACCAACTTAAATCAAGCTGAATCTTTGTGTTTTTCTAGGTACTAACCATGCAGGGTGCCCAAACTTTTACATTGGCACATTTTCCTTTTTGTAATTTTTAAAATGTAAAAGGTGAAAATATATATACATTTTGTTAGGACGGGCGGAATGCACCGAGTAAATAGTGAGATGATATTTGGTGCGTTCGCAGCCCGGGGTCCCCCGAGCAGGAGAGAACCCACTGCTGGCAAATGGCGGCACTATATGGCGGTGGAAGCGAACTCTGTTATGTCATAGGGCCGCGGTACCACACAAAGAGCGCAAGCAAGAAGTCACAGAACTTAATTCCAAGACTCAGGATTGAGTTCGTCTAGACCACTTGCGCTCGAGCCCGCTACTGGGTGTCAGAGTATAACTAAAAGTAATATTAAGCACAAGAGTGCGAGCAGTGCCTGCACTGGCGGACGCCACTAACCACCCAGACTTGGATAAGGAAAGCGCTCTAATTGCGCACGGCGAGACACTGGCGGTCAAAGCAATAGACGCTGTATCGTATGTTTAATGCTGATAGCTCAGCCGAGCGCTAGGTAGCAGACATCCACTTTTTGCGAACAGTCATACACAAGGGAGGGGATGTTTAAAGAACGACTTGCACTCATCAACATACACCCGATTTCAAATGTACACTAGCGCATGGCTGCAGCAAGTACAGGACCTTCCCAGCAGGACCAATGGGAGGCTGCCACAGAAGTTGAGCACCTTCAGGACCTTCCTAGAGGACCAATGGGATTTGCTGCAGTATCTAAGCATGTGACCCTTGATCTCCAATGAGAGACCTTGTCCTGGGCATGCTCAGAAGGGGAAAAGCAGGACTTAGTCCCAAAAACGTCTGCTCACCGCTGTCCAGAACTAGCTACAATGGCAGAAGCTGGAAAGGCAGCAGTAACCCTATGCACAGAGTTAGACTGAGCAAGACGCTGGGACCGACATCTCTGCTGAGCAGGCTCCACTGCAGCAGGAGAAGAATGGGAAACCGCAGCAGAGAAGGCCCGAGATTCACCCTGTGCAGAGGTGGGAACTTGGCCCCTAACACATTTATTTCCTAAAATAAAGAGGAATGTGTTAACTTTGGCCTTTCAGAGATAATTTCATCTTTAATTTGCTTAACAGTAACAATAATTTTGACAAGGGTGCCCATACTTTTACATGCCACTGTAAATGTCTTTCCCATTGCACTCAACCCTCAACCCTTACATGTCTTCTGATCTCATAGTCATAGGTATAAAAAATATAATAATAATTCTTTGTTACAAATGTTTACCCTTACCATCATTGATAGATTGTAGTAGATGCCCTCTAAAGCAAAAAATTAATCTTGCAGAAAATTTTCCAACTTGTCAAAATAATTTACCAGTTGTTGAGAGGTTCACTTTAATTCAGACTGGACGGTCTAATGAAAGACTTTAGATTTATCCTGATCACACAAATCATAAGAAATAGATGCACCGAATAACTTGTCAAAAACAAACACATGGTTAATCATAGCAGGACCATAGCACATTTTCAAGATGCAGGTCAGTGGGTTAAGTTTAACGCTACTTGCCGCCTCCAGAATGGTTTAGTGATGTTTATAGTATCTCATGCCTGCTTTTTCTAAAACATGATGACAATGACAGCAATATCCCCACATATTCAGGCTGAAAAGGGTTTTGTTCAGAAACACATCTGATTCTGCAGCAGGTGTCAGATAACAGCAGTCTGGTAATCCAGCAAGGAGAAGTCAATTAGGTCAAACTCTGGTCTGTGCTCTGGTTTATTAACAGAGAAGTTCATTAATTTTACTTAGTTCAGAAAAACATACAAAAGCATGTTTCCTAGCCGTCCTATTCCGAAACATACTAGCTTCTTTTACCTAGGTGAAAAACCAGCATCAGCTATTCAGCAAAAATGACATACAAATATCCACTGACTATCACCATAAATATGTGGAGTGAAACCCCTAAATAGTTATAGAAATGTAAAATAACAGAGCCTAAAGGCAGAGCACCTTTCTAGTGCTTGTTCAGATATACAGGTCCTTCTCAAAAAATTAGCATATAGTGTTAAATTTCATTATTTACCATAATGTAATGATTACAATTAAACTTTCATATATTATAGATTCATTATCCACCAACTGAAATTTGTTAGGTCTTTTATTGTTTTAATACTGATGATTTTGGCATACAACTCCTGATAACCCAAAAAACCTGTCTCAATAAATTAGCATATTTCACCCATCCAATCAAATAAAAGTGTTTTTTAATAACAAACAAAAAAAACCATCAAATAATAATGTTCAGTTATGCACTCAATACTTGGTCGGGAATCCTTTGGCAGAAATGACTGCTTCAATGCGGCGTGGCATGGAGGCAATCAGCCTGTGACACTGCTGAGATGTAATGGAGGCCCAGGATGCTTCAATAGCGGCCTTAAGCTCATCCAGAGTGTTGGGTCTTGCGTCTCTCAACTTTCTCTTCACAATATCCCACAGATTCTCTATGGGGTTCAGGTCAGGAGAGTTGGCAGGCCAATTGAGCACAGTAATACCATGGTCAGTAAACCATTTACCAGTGGTTTTGGCACTGTGAGCAGGTGCCAGGTCGTGCTGAAAAATGAAATCTTCATCTCCATAAAGCATTTCAGCCGATGGAAGCATGAAGTGCTCCAAAATCTCCTGATAGCTAGCTGCATTGACCCTGCCCTTGATGAAACACAGTGGACCAACACCAGCAGCTGACATGGCACCCCACACCATCACTGACTGTGGGTACTTGACACTGGACTTCAGGCATTTTGGCATTTCCTTCTCCCCAGTCTTCCTCCAGACTCTGGCACCTTGATTTCCGAATGACATGCAAAATTTGCTTTCATCAGAAAAAAGTACTTGGGACCACTTAGCAACAGTCCAGTGCTGCTTCTCTGTAGCCCAGGTCAGGCGCCTCTGCCGCTGTTTATGGTTCAAAAGTGGCTTTACCTGGGGAATGCGGCACCTGTAGCCCATTTCCTGCACACGCCTGTGCACGGTGGCTCTGGATGTTTCCACCCCAGACTCAGTCCACTGCTTCCTCAGGTTCCCCAAGGTCTGGAATCGGTCCTTCTCCACAATCTTCCTCAGGGTCCGGTCTCCTCTTCTCGTTGTACAGCGTTTTCTGCCACATTGTTTCCTTCCAACAGACTTACCATTGAGGTGCCTTGATACAGCACTCTGGGAACAGCCTATTTGTTGAGAAATTTCTTTCTGGGTCTTACCCTCTTGCTTGAGGGTGTCAATGATGGCCTTCTTGACATCTGTCAGGTCGCTAGTCTTACCCATGATGGGGGTTTTGAGTAATGAACCAGGCAGGGAGTTTATAAAAGCCTCAGGTATCTTTTGCATGTGTTTAGAGTTAATTAGTTGATTCAGAAGATTAGGGTAATAGGTCGTTTAGAGAACCTTTTCTTGATATGCTAATTTATTGAGACAGGTTTTTTGGGTTATCAGGAGTTGTATGCCAAAATCATCAGTATTAAAACAATAAAAGACCTGACAAATTTCAGTTGGTGGATAATGAATCTATAATATATGAAAGTTTAATTGTAATCATTACATTATGGTAAATAATGAAATTTAACACTATATGCTAATTTTTTGAGAAGGACCTGTATTCAAACTATATTCGGGCACTACAGTTGGTGCCAGTGTCTAGGAAATTTTGGCAATGAAAACATTACCATAGACTATCATAAACCAAGCATGTGCTAAAAGGCAGAGTCCCAGCTATTGTGTGCAATGGTGTACCACCAATAGCGACAGACGACAAGGCCACTACGAGGCGCATTAATCGAGGTGGCCCTGTGTCAGTGAAGGGACCTCCCCACATCATACTTTCAACTGTTTCGGCATTCTGGATGCCGATATAGGTGAGAAAAATTATGGGAGCGGAAACCGTCAGCTGACTCTTCCTCTCCCAACATTCTCCCTCTGCGTCACAGAGGGCACAATGACGTAACTAGAGCGCGCCCTCTCTATTGAGAAGTGCAGCTGGTCAGAAAACACTAAGGAGCAGTGGGGAATGAGGAGATGTATTTGTTTATTTTTTTAATGTATGGAGAACTATGTTGGGCCCATTATACTGTATGGAGAAATACAGTTGTGCTCAAAAGTTTACATACCCCAGCACAATTTTTGCTTTCTTGGACTTTTTTCAGAGAATATGAATGATACCACCAAAACTTTTTCTCCACTCATGGTTAGTGGTTGGGTGAAGCCATTTATTGTCAAACTACTGTGTTTTCTCTTTTTAAATCATAATGACAACCCAAAACCCAGATCAAAAGTTTACATACCCTGGTGATTTTGGCCTGATAACATGCACATAAGTTGACACAAATGGGTTTGAAAGGCTGCTTAAAGGGACACTGTCACCTGAATTTGGAGGGAACAATCTTCAGCCATGGAGGCGGGGTTTTTGGGTGTTTGATTCACCCTTTCCTTACCCGTTGGCTGCATGCTGGCTGCAATATCGGATTGAAGTTCATTCTCTGTCCTCCGTAGTACATGCCTGCACAAGGAAATCTAAGGTAACATCCTCGCCTGTGACCTGTTTGCTTGTAATCAGTGTGTGTGCATAAAAGCTGAGTGAGTTTCTGGGATCCAGACACACTCTTGCATCTTTCATCCAGCCACTGATGTTTCTGGATTGTGAGTCATGGGGAAAGCAAAATAATTTTCATTTGAAAAAGGTAGATGGACTGTATAAAAGAGGAAAGGGATACAAAAAAATATCCAATGAATTGATAATACTAGTCAACAGCGTTCAAACTGTGATTAACAAATGGAAAATCAGGGGCTCTGTAAAAACAAAACCAAGACCAACAAAAATGATGTCCACAACAGCCAAGAAAATTGTTCGGGGTGCAAAGAAAAACCCACAAATAACATCAGCTGAAATACAGGACTCTCTGAAAACTAGCGGTGTGGCTGTTTCAAGATGCACAATAAGGAGGCACTTGAAGAAAAATGGGCTGCATGGTTGAGTCGCCAGAAGAAAGCCATTACTGCGCAAATGCCACAAAGTATCTCACCTACTGTACAATATGCAAACAGCACAGAGAAAAGCCTCAAAACTTCTGGAACAAGGTAATTTGAAGTGATGAGACCAAAATTGAACCTTTTGGCCACAACCATAAATTATACATTTGGAGAGAGGTCAACAAGGCCTATGATGAAAGGAACACCATTCCTACTGTAAAGCACGGAGGTGGATCACTGATGTTTTGGGGATGTCTGAGCTAAAAAGGCACAGGAAACTTGGTCAAAGTTGAAGGAAAGATGAATGCAGCACGACTACAGCAAATACTGGAGGCAAATTTGCAATAATCAGGCCGGAAGCTGTATATGGGATGTACTTGGACGTTACATCATGACAATGATCTAAAATACAAGCCCAAGTCGACCTGTCATTGGCTACAGCAGAACAAAGTGAAGATTCTGGAGTGGCCATAACAGACTCCTGACCTCAATATCATTTAGCTACTCTGGGGAGATATCAAGTGCACAGTTCATGCAGGAAATTACAGGAACTGGAGGCTTTTTGCCAAGAAGAGTGGGCAGCTTTACCATCTGAGAAAATAAAGAACCTAATCCAGACCTACCACAAAAGACTTCAAGCTCTCATTGATGTTAGAGGGGGGCAATACACGGTATTAAGTAATGTGGTATGTAAACTTTTGATCAGCGTCAATTTGTTGTTTTGGGTTATCATTATGATTTAAAAAGAGGAAACACAGTAGTTTGACAGTAAATGGCTTCACCCAACCACTAACCATGAGTGGAGAAAAAGTTTTGGTGTTATCATTCACATTCTCTGAAAAAAGTTAATGAAAGAAACATTCTGCTGGGGTATGTAAACTTTTGAGCGCAACTGTGTATGGGGCCCATTATATTGTATGGAGCACCATATGGGGCCATTATACTGTATGGAGGACTATGTGGTGCCCATAATAATACTGTATGGAAAACTGGTGCCCATAATAATGTATGGAGAACTATGTGGTGCCCATAATACTCTATGAAAACTATGTGATGCCCATAATACTATGTGGAAGACTATGTGATGGCCACAATACTGTATGAAGAACTATGTGGTACCTATAATACTGAACAAGGGACTATGTGGTGTCCATTGTACTGTAAGTAGAACCATGTAGTTTTCATAATACTCCATAATACTGTATGAAGGACTATGTGGTGCCTATAATGCTGTATAGAGGACTATATAGGAGGAAAATGACTTTGCAAGGGCTGCAAAGAGTAATACCACTGCCTGCATCTCTGCATGGTTTCCCTTCCTCCGCCATGCAGGGACACTGACATATTCACTGCCACAGGCTGTGCAGTGAGCTCCTTGTCCTCGGTTTGATATGTACACTGTGTATTTTTCCTGGCAGCATGCATGGGGTGTGCGCCTGTGTGCACTTCATGTTTCTTAAAGATGCAGTGTGTGCACTTCTAATGTGTCCTCAGCCAATTGTTGGGAGGCACTTAGTGCTTAAGACATCTTCACCTGTTGAGAGCTGCCTGAGCATCATTCTCCTTTAGTGTTGGTGCAAATACTAAGTTGCCAGGTTCTGTCTTGCTTCTGTCTCTGAACTCTAAATCTGTACCTTGTATCTGATCTTGTTTGAACCTGCTTCCACTGGGCCTGTTTGGCTAAGGCCTGAAACCTGAACGTGTTGTGTTTGAATCAGGACCTATCCCTGAATCTCTTTTGTCTGAATCAAGACCTCTCTCTAAACCTGCTTTGTCTGAATCTGTACTAAATCTGCAGTGTCTGAATTAGTATCTACTCTTTACTTTTACCTGAGTCTGTTCTATGTTCCAGAACCTGACCAGTTTGAATCTGTTACTATACCCAGAGTTCATCCTGTCCGGTGATCCTAAATTTCTGTAGTCTGAGCTGTGCCCAATTCTGTTATCCTGTCCTGGCAGCAACTCCTAACTCAGTCATTGTCTGCGTACCTGACCTTTGGGATCAGCAGCTGCAGTACTGGTCTTTGCCTAGAAGTGGTACATGCAGCTTAAGTCTGACTCCACCATTAGGAGCTCCAGTGAACACCAGGAGGCTGCTTAGCCATGCCCCTTCCTAGGTTGGTCTGCTCCTGTGGCACTGTTGGTCCATGAACTACATGTGCCACAGGAGCGCGTAACAGTTTGCTCAGGCCATGGGCCCCGCTGAGCCCCATGGTCCTTTGCTCTCGGAGTTATATCAACTATTTTGTCAACATGAGTGACAGGAAAAATTTTTTTACCATCTAAAGATGCTGGATTGGAAGCCCTTACATTTGCTTCATCAGACCAAGTTGCAGCTCCTGCGGTTGTGCCTATCCAACCTGTGATTTGCTCTCCTAGAGTGGAACTGGCTGCCTGCAGCTCAATTCCACCATCAGGTGCTCCAGTAAACACCAGTAGCTACTTAGCCAAAACCCTTCCTCCTTCCTAGGTAGGTCCTGTGACACAGTGGATCCACGAGCCACGTCATCACGTTAGCTGTCTCATAGTGTATTTACCGCTGTTTGCATCCAGAGGATGCAGATAGCGGCCGGTGATGGCAGATGAACGGTGGACGGGTGGGGGAGGGCATTGTGTGGTCCATGCACCACTGTTTCTGTCCTTCAGCTGTCTCAGTCCGTAGGCTGGACTGGAACAGCCAGAAGGGAAAAAGTGACCCGTGAGCCACACTTTGCCCTGGTTTGCTATAAACTATAAGTAGCTAAACATATGACAAAATGCAGAGTTACAGATACAAGTGCTACATTTACATATGTAATGCATATTTCAAAAGGGTTCTTTTTTTTATAGAAAACTAGGATGAAAAAAAGTGCAATAGGGTCTTATCTAGGAGAGATAAAAAGCGTTTAAAAAAGATTATGCTAATCTGATTTAGTTGTGTATACACATTACCATGATATGTAGATCCTGCTGTTGCAGGTCCAACTGGCCATCACACTGAGAAAAAACACAGATATGGAAGATTTGTGGATGATATGTGCTACTGTTCAATAATACAATAGCTCAAAGTCCATAAAAATAGTAGTAATTGTTTTTGTTTATTTAGAAGACGCGTTTCGAAGCACTATAGACTTCTTCCTCAAGACAAAAAAACATCATGTTTTGTCCTGTTTTGTCCTGAGGAAGAAGTCTGTTGTTAGGGTTGATGGATTGTTCAAAATAAATATAAAAGAGAGGTGCAAGCACAACCCGGGGTCAACCATTCAGAGATGTTAAACTGCAGCTAGTGTGAACTATGACAGAACAAACAGCGAGCAATTGACTGCACACACTGAGTTAAACGCCACTTAGTGAACTGCATCTCAAATGAACATGCAAGCAAAAAAAAAAGATATTCTGTTACTGAGCTGTGTCAATCGCACACAGAAATGGACTAGATGCTCTGCAATAGAGCTGTGTCACTCGCACACAATAGGTTTGATACTAGATACAATCCCTGCTAACTAGTGATGAGCGAATATACTCGTTACTCAAGATTTCCCGAGCACGCTCGGGTGTCCTCCTAGGTTTTTTTAGTGCTCGGAGATTTAGTTTTCTTCGCCGCAGCTGAACGATTTACAGCTATTAGCCAGCTTGATTACATGTGGGGATTCCCTAGCAACCAGGCAACCCCCATATGTACTTAGCCTGGCTAATAGCTGAGGCGATGAAAACTAAATCTCCGAGCACTAAAAAATACTCCGAGGTCACCTGAGCGTGCTTGAGAAACCTCGAGTAACGAGTATATTCGCTCATCACTATTGTTAACCTCACATGGATTGAAGCCCGCTCATGGGGTAAGAAGCATGAAGTGGTCCCACAGTCAGCAAAAGCAGTCAACCAAGTCCTCTCTGGAGGTGCCAGAATTCTAATGGCTAGACACCAGCCCTGAATTCATACAGGGAAACTTCTCTCTGGAGAACCAGAATTCTGATGGCTTACCGCCGACCCTGAGCACATGCTGATAAAGACCACACTGAAGCAATGTCCCATACACACACGTAATGAGAATGATACTAGAGCGCCCACTGAGACCCATTTATAGGTTCAGCTCATGTCCAGTCGGACAGGACCTTGCTCGCGGACCATTCCAGAGCTGTCACATCTCCAGAGCAGCTGACAACTGACCACCAATGAGATGCCTCCACATCATGAGCATGCTCAGTGGAGTGATTTCTAGACTTAGCCTCCAGAGTGTCCGTACGATGCTGCCTACCGCTGGTTACCATAGACTTGGCTGAAGAACTAGCAGTAACCAGACAAACAGCACAAGCCTGAGCAAGACACTGGGACAGATGCCTATTCTCAGCAGCGGCTGAAGCTGAATGGGAGACCACAGATGCGGACAAGGATTGGGATCTACCCTGTGCAGCAGGAGAATCCCAGCACCTAACATCAGTGTGATGAGGGGCACACACCCCGAAACAGCTGTTTGTGGATGGATACCATGTTTTGGCATAGGTAAAGCTCACAGCTATGGTTTGCGGCCCTTAGCTGTCAGTCTTGCCTGTTCTTGTTATCAAAAATAGACAAGATCCCTTTTTTTTCACACAGCATGTTCCGGCCAATCACAGCCATGCCAATACTTGACATGGCTATGATTGAGCCAAGAGTGCCCACACAATATCATTGTTGATTGGCTGCAGCCTTTCAACAAGCTTTGTTCGTGCTGTTGAACCCCAATAGTAACACAGACTTACTGGAGAAGCCTGTGTTTGAGGTCCGTGCATGGACACTAGGTGTTTGGTACTGACTCCAAACTTTACCGCTCTGGTTCACCCATCCCCAGTCTGTAGTACTTTAAAACGCTTTGACTAAATAAATAAAAAAATGTTATTACTACGTGTCTGGACATGGATCTATTATATTATGGACTATCAGAGTGGATCACCTCCAAATCCTCCTTAAAAAGGTTCTTTTTAGCATATGTTTGATCGGAAAACAGCAGCGTATTTTTGTTTGTGTAAAATGAGTAAAGAAATTACACGTTTCACCATCCTATGTAGTTGGACAACAGACAAAGGACATCTATTAAAGTTCGCAGTTCTGTGCTCCTGGCTTCTGTACAAAGAATCTTCTGAATTTGTCACAACCTGTAAACCTGTTAATGATTCCACTGAGATAAATTCCACTGGTCATTTCTGTGTTTGTATTGAGACATTCCCACCACAACCACTTATTAAAAATCCATGGCTGTGTTCATTTTTCAAGTTAACACTTAATAAAAGCAGATTAATAAATAACAGTGAAGTGTTATATTGTTTTCTTAGTGTGTTCTGTTAACATCTCTGTTTATTCACTTGATACCTCATCTGAACCCATGACACTGACATTTTTAAGGCTCAAAGTAGAGATAATATATGCATAAAAATATGCATGACAAATAGATCTAGCTTAATTTTTACAAGTTGTGTAATAATAATCATAAATAATAATAATAATAATAATAGTAATAAATGGTATTTAAAATATATCATGCCATCAACTAGCAAAGATCAAACTTGCAGCTATGGTTAAGTCCCCCACACACATGAGACTAACATTAGATTCTGCTGACAGTGTAATGTGTTTGAGACCCCTTACTCTAACTTGAAAATTAATATCATGGAAATAAGGTCGGGGGTCACACAAGCGATGATTTAAATCAGCTCAATTATGCTAATGACACTCGGCTCAAACTCTGTCAGAGTTTGAGCCGAGTGTCATCATAGTGTGATCCAATTCCTGTGAGAATCGGAGCACAGGAGAAGATGGGGAACTTAATTTCTCTGTTTTCATTGTCTACGGATATTGGTCTGCATTCGGATGAGATCCCAGTGCAGTCAGATGTTTCACATGTAGAGAGTCATTTAAAGATGGCTGCTGACTGAATTTTTGGCCAAACCATCATTTGGTTGACAGCTTTCTTAAAGGGAACCTGTCACCAGATAAAACTATATTATCCTTCAGATATGGGGTTAATCTGCAGGTTAATAACGTTATTAACCTGCCTGGCACCTGCACATAGCTGAATGTTGCAGGGAAAAAATTACCTTTTTTTCCCCCGGCAGTGTTCTGGTTTCAGTCACGGGAGCGGCACCAGTTCAGTCACTGGTCTGAGAATACAGAGCAAGAGAGATTCACCGCACACTCTGATTTGTTCAACGATGAAAAATTTGTATTATTCGTGAAGGCAAACATAAACAAGTTTGCTGTGAAAATATGTGACAAAGTTAAACGTTTCGAGCCTGACAGGGTTTTTATCAGTAAGTCGTTTGGTTGTTGTGAGCAGGAAAGACTTCCAAAGGCTTTGGCAGTTAGATGCTATGCTGTCTTGACTTCACATGGTGAATTAGAATTAGATGCGCTGGGGTGTCACCCTTCCCCACTGAGCCTACGTCCTACCTCAACTCTGCCCATTTTGACAGAGTTAGGAGAAACTGGCAAGAAAATGACAAAAGTCTCCTTTTTTTCCTGTAACTCCAAGTTGTGCAAAATTTTTGCCACTTATCAAAGCAACTTGCTCCAGAATTCTTGTGGAATTTCTTTGATGAATCAATGCCAATGTTAACAACAATTTTTTCTTAAATAAGATAAATTGGCCAACCCTTTTAAATTGTGCACTATGATGTATTTCAGTAATTTTTAAACCAATGAACTATGTGAGGGTCATGACTAAAGGTACGTCACATTAAGTGACGCTGCAGCGATATAGACAACGATGTCGATCGCTGCAGCGTCACTGTTTGGTCGCTGGAGAGCTGTCACACAGATAGCTCTCCAGCGACCAACGATGCCGAAGTCCCCGGGTAACCAGGGTAAACATCGGGTTACTAAGCGCAGGGCCGCGCTTAGTAACCCGATGTTTACCCTGGTTACTATTGTAAAAGTAAAAAAAAACCACTACATACTTACATTCCTGTCGCGTCCCTCGCCTTCAGCTTCCCTGCACTGTGTAAGCACTGGCCGGAAAGCAGAGCGGTGACGTCACCGCTGTGCTCTGCTTTACGGCCGGCCGGCGCTGACACTGGGGGACTCAGGGAAGCTGACGCTGAGGAACGTGACAGGAATGTAAGTATGTAGTGTTTTTTTTTTACTTTTACAATGGTAACCAGGGTAAACATCGGCCCTGCGCTTAGTAACCCGATGTTTACCCTGGTTACCAGTGAAGACGTCGCTGAATCGGCGTGACACACACCAATTCAGCGATGTCAGCGGGTGATCAGCGACCAAAATAAAGTCCTGATCATTCCCCAGCGACCAATGATCTCCCAGCAGGGGCCTGATCGTTGGTCGCTGTTACGCATAACGATTTCGTTAACGATATCGTTGCTACATCACAAAAAGCAACGATATTGTTAACGATATCGTTATGTGTGACGGTACCTTAACACTAATAGCTGAAACCAAACTATAAAACTGCTAGGGATTGACTAGTGGGATGTGGAGTCATATATTGAACTGGTACACAGGGATATTGAAAAATTGAAGAGAGACATTAAATCTAATCCAGCCCAAAATTTTACATCTGTTGAAAGAAAGACACTGAAGACTTTGTCTGATAATACCTTAATAACAATTAAACCAGCCGATAAAGGTGGGGCGGTGGTAATAATGGACAGTGACAAGTATAGGGCAGAAATTTTGAGACAATTGGATGATGGGGCTGTTTATGAGAAACTGTCATGTAATCCAACTCTTCGGTTCCAGAGGGAATTACAGCTTGTGGTCAGTGACTCCCTTGCTATGGGACTCATTGACCACAAGCTGGCTGAATACTTGATGATTGAAGCCCCGGTAGTCCCGGTACTATATGTGTTACCAAAAATACATAAAGACCTCTATAATCCCCCGGGGCGACCGATCGTCTCGGGGAGGGGCTCCCTCTTCAACAATACTGCAATCTTTTTGGATCGTGTATTGAGACCGTATACTACATCAGCAAGATCTTACATTCGGGATACGGGAGACTTTCTCAACAAAATTGACAATGTAACCATCTCTGAGACTACCATCTTGGTTTCATTTGATGTGGTATCTTTATACACGTCCATTGAGCATGATAAAGGGCTGGAAGCGGTTTCATGTATGCTATCGGGCTCTGACGTGGCCCCGGAGTGTGCACGGCTCATCCTCACATTGCTCGAATTCATCCTCATGCGGAATTTTTTTCTGTTTGGGGATGAGTTTTTCTTGCAATTAAGGGGTACCGCCATGGGGTCCAATGTGGCCCCCACCTATGCCAACATCTATATGGCGGTACTTGAGGACGGGTTTGTGTACACTTCCAGCCTCTGGCACCACGTCAGAGCCTAGTGGCGATATATTGATGATATTTTTGTGATCTGGGAGGGGACCTCCGAGGACTTGGAGGACTTCTATAGGGCCTTGAACCATATATATCCTGAACTACGATTTACTCCGACACACTCAACGACACAGATACAATTCCTAGACACTCTAGTCTATAAATGTGGTGACAAACTAGGGACTGACATTTTTATCAAAGAGACAGATAGGAATGGGTTACTAGCCTTTGATAGTAATCACCCTAGAAGAATGGTTGGTTCCCTCCCTTGGAGTCAGTTATTGAGAGTGACGAGGATTGTGTCGGATGAGGAGCGAGTGGACCTAAGACTTAATGAGATGTGTACTAAATTCATCTCAAGGGGATACCCTGCGAGGGAGGTAGCTAGGTATAAAAATAAGGCTGCTACTTGCTCCCGGGTGAGTATTCGGAACAAGACTCGTGTTAACTCTACATGTGACAGGATTCCTTTTGTGTCAACTTACAATTCAGCAAGCAACCACATTGGTAATATTCTGAGAAGACATTGGACCCTGCTACAGCGTGGTCTACCGTCTGTTCCTAGTTTTGAGACCCACCCCATGATGTCATTCAGAAGGGGACGTAATTTTAGAGACAAACTTGTAAAATCTGATGTTGGGACCTCTAAAATTCGATTCAGAGTACCCTAAGTACAGCTAAACACGGGAATTTTCCGTGTTTGAGCTGTTCTTGTTGTAAAAACATGTTGAAAGTGGAGTTCTTTTATCACCCTCACACTGGAAAGAAGATTTTTCTTAAAGAGAGATACACCTGTGCTTCAAGCTATGTTGTGTATATGATTTTGTGCCCTTGTGGACTCACCTATGTTGGTGAAACAACCATGGAAGTGAGGGCACTCAATAACAAACACAAGAGCACGGTGAGAACGGGGCTAACAGAACTGCCGGTCCCCAAACATTTTTTGGAAAACAGACATTCAGTGAACCAACTTAGATTTAGGGGAATTGATAGTGTCCCGGTACTCAGGAGAGGGGGGAATAGGTTACAAATTCTCAAAACAAAGGAACTTCGGTGGATATACACTTTGGGGTCCTTACAACCTAAGGGTTTAAATATTGATTTTAATTTACGTACTTGTGTTCGCTAGGACCGTGGGATAATTGTCATGGGTATTGGTTTTTAGTGTCTCCGTCGCTTAGTGAGGTCATGGTATATATTCTTTGGTTATATATTCTCTTATTTTTTTGTTTTCTGATTTTTTCTTATAGGTAGTTTCTGCTACAGTCGGCTGTCAGGAGGATGGGACGTCTTTCGAATTTTATATATGTTCATGCATGATGTGGGATCACATCGGGCTCCCTTCCTTGTGTCCCTCGACTGTTGCATATTGATGAGGTTATGTTATTTTTGTCGTTTGTATAGTTGGACAACTACCCTTATAAGTTTTCTGCTCTCTGTTTTGTAATACTAGATTGTGGCCCGATTCTAACGCATCGGGTATTCTAGAATATGCATGTCCCCGTAGTATATGGACAATGATGATTCCAGAATTCGCGGCAGACTGTGCCCGTCGTTGATTGGTCGAGGCAACCTTTATGACATCGTCGCCATGGCAACCATTATGACATCATTGTCGCTCTGCCCGTCGCTGATTGGTCGAGGCCTGGCGGCCTCGACCAATCAGAAACGCGGGATGTCTACGTCCTTTATGACATCATCGTCGCTGTGCCCGTTGCTGATTGGTCGAGGCCTGGCGGCCTCGACCAATCAGAGAGCCGGGATTTCCAGGACAGACAGACAGACAGACAGACAGACGGAAAAACCCTTAGACAATTATATAAATAGATGGGTAGTTTATATCTGGGAGGTATGATTACTGTAGTAGTGGGTTTGAGAGATATATAATGATGATTTAGATGTACTTATTGACCATTTATTTGTTGGATCTCTCCCCCTTACAGTCTATGCTCTCTATGTACCCATATACAATTATCTGTTGGATCTCTCCCCTGTTTAGTCTATGCTTTTATGTACCCATATATAGCTGAACGCGTTACCTGGTTAGGATGAATCTGGTGCTTTAAGCATATTGTTAGCGATGCGGTTGTCTTGGCAACGCTTCTGGTTTGCCCCGTGCGCTGCGTGAGGTGGGCGTATGACGCGCTCTGTTCCTGGTTGGTTCCCGACATGGTCACATGAAGGGGGCTTGTCTGGACAGTGGTGCGCATGCGCTCCCCGAGTGCTGCGGTGCAGGGATCCAGATTGTGGCTACAGGCACCCGGGTAATGACGTAGGAGATATCTGATTTTGTTATAGGTTCTCCGATTGGCTGGGAAGAAGCTTCAGGGTAAATGGGGTCCTGTGATTGGTGGTATTAGGATTCATGGCGCAAGTGAAAGCACAGAATCTATTGGCTGCGCTGTGTTTACAGTGAACCATGTGGATGTATGGTGATTGGAGGACGCGGCCTGGATGACCTTGTTACCGGAACTTGACAGCAAGAGCCTCCACGATCAAGATTTATTTATGTATATTAGTGGGGAATATTTACCCGATATATATAAGACTAATACTGGCGATGGGGGACTTTTAACATATATATGTTTGATGTCTGTTTTATTTTGTATTGTACTAATTATGTGGTGGTGGGCGGCTTGTTGGTGATTGGTGCCCTGTGTGGCACATATGCTATTTAAAGCCGGACCTGTGCACTGCAGGGTATGCTTGACAAAGACCCTCAGGGTCAAAACGTTGCTGTTTTATGGCTTAAATAAATTTATTCGTTTTGGACTATACACCTGGATGGAGCGCTGTCATTTCACTGCTTATGACTAGTGGGATGTGTCTTACTATTCAGCAAATATCTGTTGTTTGACTGAGTGATGAATGGCCAGTGTCACATCAGTCATTCTCACAGTTATTAATATAGAATCATGAAATCAGGGTATAACTGATGAAAGATATTTTAGATTGCAGACTTTGATGGGAAAGGGTCTCATGTGATAGCTGTCTTGAAGGGCAGTACTATGTCTAAAAAAGGTTCCTAAAAACCCTACATACAGTATACATTTTAAAATTTTACAGTTATTTTGCTCTGACGAGAGTTATGGTTATGTCAAAGGCTAAGGTTACTATGGTTACAGCTAACATTAGGGCTAGGGTTAGGGCTACTTTTAGGCTTAAGGTCATAGTTACATTAAAAAATAACAAAAAGTGTAATAAAAAAACATTTAACATTGATATAAAAAGTCCCTTTTTATAATTAGGAAAAAGAAAGCACAGCAGCACTATGTATAAGTTTAGGCCTTGTGAAAGCACAGAAAAACATTAAAAACATGCAGACTGGGTCCCTGCAGGTGACCGTAATCAGCTCTACTTGCCCATAAAATGTAGGCTAAACCCAGGAGTAGATATGAGTGTCCAAAATTGTAGGTTGATAGTCCAAGAGAAGGCATGTACAGTAGAGCAGGGACCCATCAGAGGGAGGTCACCTTGCTGTGGTTGCTGGGCATACATGAATTGGCCAATTTATGCACTAAGAACCTTCATTTTCATTCATTTCCATAAGTTTAAAAAAACATTTTTTTAAAAAACATATTTTTTGAGTAGTAAAATCTAGATTATAGAAGGTAAGTCTGGCAACTTGCACATGTTCACACTTAGGAGGTGCTGGTCAGTTTTTCGTATACATACACCTTTTTATAATTAGAGATAAGCGAATAAATTCAAGGGACATTTTGCATTCACCAAAATGCTGATTTTTTTTTTTTTGGAATTCGCTTCAGCGCGGATTCAAGAAAATAGTGACCCTTATTGTAAGATTTACAAAAAAAAAGAATAACTATATATCACCAAAACAAAAGCCATCTGTCTCCTGGAAAAAATATGAAAATCATGGGGATATAAACAATTAATAGCAAAATTTCTAAACTTGCTTTTGTCCTTGACTCCAACAATGCATGCGGGGAAAGACTTAAAGGGTTGGGTTTTTTTTTTAACTTTTTGCTATTTCCATGTAATAAATATACAAATATAATTTTGTGAACAAATCAAAAATTATTTGCAATGAATGAATAAATAAAATTATAATTATTACTATTATTATTATTATTATTATTATTAATGGACAAAAGATTTCTAAACCGTATCTGTAGTGCCAAACATATCTTCAGTCAATGTCATAAATACTAAAATGTTGAAGTAATAGAGCTAAATATAAATTTCATTAGTGAAAATATACTATTACCAGTTATTACATTACTCTACCAACACTGATAAACTATTACAGAAAAATATTTAGTAATGGCAGTTGTGGCTAATGAGTGCAAATAGATTTTGTTTACCTCATGTATCCTGAATAAGGCAATTTTATTACAGTGCACGAAGCAGAAATGTCTCGGAATGGGGCCATCAAGCAGAAACTCACACGGTTCCATTGCTATATAACTAAATCAAAACCAACTTTCAGTATTAATTCAACTGTAATAATGACTGTAATTTAAAATTAAGAACATGCTACTGATAATTATTCGTTGGAAAGAAAAGATATCTGTCAGTGATGGGATTTTTTCAGCTGAGCTCATTAGCGAATTTACTGGAATTCACAACCAATTTAAGATGAGTTGATAGCGTAAATTATGATCAAGTATTGGTTTAGAGGAGGCAAAAGCAATGGGGAATTGAAAACTAGCAGTGAATCCTGAGCCAAAGAAATACATATAAAGCAGTGAATTTCAATTGATACTAAATAAAAAAAAGCTATTAACTCGTATAGTATTTCTATATATATTTTTATTAGGTATTTTCTTGCAAATAATGTTCAGCTTTTTGTATTTGTGAGGTAAATTAGTAACATGGGATTTACGAGAGGGTTCCCTTAAATCAGAACTACAACAGTTCAACGTTACTGAATACAACTAAAGATTCTGTGGTACAAAAAGTGTAAATTTGCTGCCACTCAGACGCACAATATGCTTAGTGCAGGGGTCCCCAACTCCAGGCCTCGAGGGCCGCCAACAGTGCAGGTTTTCAGGATTTCTTTAGTATTGCATCGGTGGTAATGTGATCATCTGCACAGGTGATGATTCCAACCCCTGTGCAATACTAAGGAAATCCTGAAAACCTGCACTGTTGGCGGCCCTTGAGGCCTGGAGTTGGGGACCACTGGCTTAGTGGTTGCAACAATCCTATGGCTTACAGGGCTTAAACTACAAATGAAAACAGACTGATAAAATCCAGAACAGAGTGTGTAATTTTCTCCACTATTCAGACCCTAATTTTCAGGATATTGCCCCTTTATCTCAAAATTAGAGATGGGTGAACCCAAGTAAAATTCTGTGTCTGTACCGAACACCAAACATGAACTTCTCCATGAAGTCCATGTTACTGTTCGGGTTCGACACCCCAAACATCATGTGTTTCCGATGCTGTCATCTGCATCACACCAGGAGAAACTCTAGTGGCTCTGATAAGCGGTAAGATTATTGCCACCGGCAAGAGAGCAGTGGTTCCCACACCTGTCAGATGACAGCAGCTGTGACTGGCGGTAAAAAGAGGTTGCTGAGAGAGTACTAATCCCATCAGCCTACTCCTGCTGTCACTGATAACAGCGAGAGCAGGTGAAACTGATGGGAGTATTAGTGTAGGCTGATGGGAGTAGTATTCTCTCATTATCCGACGCCTATGACCAGCGGTAAACCGCAGCTTTCTGACCGGCTGTAATAATCTTACTGCTGACCAGAGTCTGTGTTTGCCACGCTGTCATGCAAATTACAGAGTGGATGACAACAAATGTTCGGGATCTGGGTTCGGGTGCCTTTTGGGTACCCGAACCAAACTTTTTTTTTAGATATTCAGCCGAACCTGCCAGACCTGAACATCCATGGGTTCGCCCATCACTACTCAGAATCTGTTCTCGAGGTTTCTTCTTTTTTGACCCAACCCAGCTCTCAGGAAGGCAGTATGCATTATAAGGAAATAACATCAAAATTCTAGCCATCTCTCATTCACTCACTTTGACAGCAGAGCAGCTTTCCTAGCTTTGCTTGGAATCTTAACAGTTTACTTTTGCTGACCCTTCCACTGCCTTGTCTGCCACTGTAGTGTAAATCAGGACTGTATTAACATGCTACACATTAGGCCCAAAGCACAACAAGACTGCTTGATGGTCTCTACTGATTTAGAGGGATTCTCTTAAACCCCCTCTACAAGACCCAAATACAGCCTCCCTTGGTTTCAAACACAGCATCTCAACGGTGAGTACCCTCACTGAACTATTTCCCAAAGCCCCAGCAGACTCCAGTTCCAACCATTTAGTCTACACTGAGCCGGTACAGCTTTAGCAGCAGCCCACTCAGCACATTAACAAGCTCACTTTCTCCACACCAAACTAGTACAACTTCTAGTCTGTACTACGGTTTGCAGGCCTGGAGCCATAAGCTCACTATCCACTGTGTGGCTCACCCATTAGGGTCCACTTAGCAAAGCTTCTGAATTAACTTCTGTTTAAGGTCCATATACTGTTCAGTAGACAAGTTCTCCCTGCAGCTCCGCACTGGCCTCCCTGTTACATCTCTCAATCTCTGGTCCACTATTTCCACAACAGTAACCTGTCTCATTGCAAAAAGACCAATTTTAGTTAACCAAGTTCCTGGCCTATAAATGCACTGACCAGTCTCGCTTCTGTCTAGCATAAAACACAGTAAAGGCTATATGCTTTATAATGTACCTCCTTCTTTTATGATCTTTTCTCTGCCACCCACCTGTGTGGTGATAGAGAGTGTCAGCATCAATATGTTCTGTCTATATCTTGTACCAGGGTCTCCCTGGATTTAGCTACTCCTCCATAGGGAAGCTATTCCCTAAAAGCCTCTCATCTCTTGCATACAGTGCCACCACAGAGCACCATGGACTGTACTCCTGCATGACATGCAAAACAAAATTTACATATGGAGCAGTCCATAGTTTGCAAGGAAAGAGGTTTCATGTTTCCCAAACCTGCTACCTAAACTGTTGTGCCTGCTTAATAATGCACTATGATGTCTTGAATATATCTGAAAAAAGTAAACATGTCAGTACAATTTACTTAGTATTTATCATTTTGTTTATATCCTAGGTTTTTTTTGTTAACCCCTTCAACCATGAGCCTCTTTTCAACTTCCTAACCAGGCCAAATTTTACAATTATGACCAGTGTCACTTTATGTGGTAATAACGCTGGAACACTTCAATGTGTCACCGTGATTTTGAATTTTGTACTGTATAATAGTGGTAAATTTAGGCAAATATTTTTTGCATTCATTTGTGAAAATATCGGAATTTTGCCAAAAATGTCTACATTTTTAAACTTTTAATTTTGATATCCTTATACCAGTTATCAGTAATTTCTCTTTTTTCCAACAAAATTTCCAAAACCATTTATTTAGGGACAACATTACCTTTGAAGTGACATTAAGGGGCCAATGTGACAGAAAATACACAAAATTTGCACAAATTTAAAAACTGCACTTGTCACGCCGTTAACGGCGATAAAGGGGCAGGATGCGTACTGGGACCCGCACCTGTCCCCGCCACTATAATGGGGCCCTGACTTTCCCTTATCTCAGGGGTACCTATAATGGTTAGGAGGCCTGAGCCACCAGCGTACCCCTGTCTCCTGTGCAGGCCCTATCAGTGGCCCCCTCTCCCCCCCAAGGGGAGGTGGACTGCACCAGTGTATAAATGCGACAAATAAACAGGGTATGTAGACAAGGTAACTAAAATCTCAAACTCACCAAATGCTCACACAACCACAGAGGAAACATAGAGGAAAGAGCTTCTGTTCATAGTGTGTGAACGAGGCCCAGAGCGCTGCGGTTCTCTGGAACCTCTCTGTCGTGGTAGCCCTGTGACAGTACCCCCCTTCTACCAGGGACCTCTGGAACCTCAGGACCAGGTTTCTCAGGATGAGCTGTATGAAATGCCCGGACTAACCTAACCGCATGGACATCGGCTGCAGGTACCCACATCCTCTCCTCAGAACCGTACCCTTTCCAATGTATTAGAGAATCCATGACCCTGGCTATCTGCAACTCAAGATTTCCATCAACAAGGACCGGAGAGGGAGGTAAAGGTGATGGATTAGGTGACGCCACAAACCTCTTGAGTAAGGAGCGATGAAAAACATTATGGATCCTAAACGACTGAGTAAAGCCAGCCGAAATGCAACAGGATTGACAACGGCCACAATCCTATAAGGGCCAATAAACCTAGGGCCCAATTTCCATGAGGGAACTCTCAGTTTAATATTCTTTGTGGGCAACCAAACCCAATCACCCACACATAGATCCGGACCTTTCATATGTCTCCGATCAGCTGCATTCTTATATCTGGAACTCATCCTCTTTAACTTATCAAGAACCCCTTGCCATATTGACGTGATGGACGAAGAAAACCTCTTCTCTTCAGGCACCCCCGAGGAATCCTTCCTATTAAATTAACTGAATTAAGGATGAAAACTATATGCCCCGAAAAACGGGGACTTACCAGTGGACTCATGAGTACGGTTGTTTATTGCAAACTCTGCCAACGGTAAGTACATAAACCAGTCCTCCTGATTTTCTGAAATGAAACACCTGAGATAAGTTTCAAGATTTTGATTTACACGTTCTGTTTGACCGTTGGATTGAGGATGAAAAGCTGAAGAAAACGACAAATGAATCCCCAGCTGACTGCAAAAAGCCCTCCAAAACTTAGAAATAAACTGCACCCCACGGTCTGACACAATATCCGAAGGAACACCATGTAATCCCACAACCTCCTTGATAAAGATCTGTGCCAGAACCTTGGCATTAGGTAACGTGGGAAGGGCAATAAAATGTGACATCTTGCTAAATCTGTCAACTACGACTAAAATAACTGTATTACCCTCAGAAACCGGTAAGTCGGTGATGAAGTCTATTGACAAATGGGTCCAAGGTCTATTGGGGATCTCCAGAGGTTGGAGAGGCCCAGACGGGCGAGTACGAGGGGTCTTGGAACGTGCACACACACAGCAGGCAGCAACATATTCCTGTACATCATGATTTACCCCAGACCACCAAAAACGCTGAGTGAGAAGGTCCGTGGTAACTTTACTTCAAGGGTGTCCGTCCAGAATCGAATCATGATGTTCATTAATGACCCTAAAACGAATATTAGCAGGAACATAAAGTTTACCTAAAGGACAGGCTGCTGGGGCGTTCCCCTGCACCTCTAGCACCTCTCTCTCAAGATCCGAATTAATTGCAGCGACAATTACACCCTTGAAGTGCTCCCTCGAAAAAATGGTGCCATTCTTCAAATGCCCATTTAATTGCCAACAGCTCCCTGTTACCAATATCATAATTCCTCTCAGTAGGAGATAATTTTTTTGAGAAAAATGCACATGGACGCCACTTACTCGGAGAAATCCCATGTGACAATACAGCTCCCACCCCCACCTCAGAGGCACCCACCTCTACCACAAATGGCTGCATGATGTCAGGCTGTATTAGTATGGGTGCAGTGGAAAAACACTTCTTCAAAGTCTCGAAAGCCTGGCAGGCCGTACTGGACCAGACAGAGAAGTCCGTGCCTCTCTTGGTCATGTCTGTTAAAGGTTTGGCTACTACTGAAAAGTCTTTAATAAATTTGCGATAGTAGTTTGCAAAACCTAAAAACCTCTGAAAGGCCTTAAGGTCCTCAGGACGCTCCCACTCCAAGACCGCCTTGACCTTAGCCGGATCCATACGAAATCCTGTGGAGGATAAGAAATAATCCAAATATGGAATCTCTTTGACCGCGAACATGCATTTCTCAAGTTTGGCAAATAGTTTATTGTCCCTGAGTACCTGAAGGACCTGCCGTACATGAACCTGATGGGACTCGAGGTCAGGGGAATAAATTAAGGTGTCATAGAGATATACCACCACAAACCTACCTATCAGGTGGCTAAGTATATCATTGACAAAGTATTGAAACATAGCAGGAGCATTACATAACCCAAAAGGCATAACCATGTTCTCGTAATGTCCCTCTGGAGTATTAAACACCGTCTTCCATTCATCCCCCTCCTTCATCCGAATGAGATTATATGCCCCCTGAGATCTAATTTGGAGAACAACTAAGCCCCCACAATTTGATTAAAGAGGTCCGGAATAAGAGGCAGCGGGAAAGAATCCAGGACAGTAATTTGGTTTAATTCACGGAAGTCTAAGCATGGGCATAAACCCCCATCCTTCTTCTTTACAAAGAAGAACCCAGCAGCAATGGGTGATGACGAGAGTCTGATATGACCCTTGGCCAGACTCTCCGTGATATAGTCCTTCATGGCCTGTCTCTCTGGGGAAGAGATGTTGTATAGCCTACTCTTAGGCAGTTTAGCACCAGGAATGAGATGTATTGCGCAATCATAAGGATGGTGTGGAGGTAGCTCTTGCCTCCCCTCCTCAGAGAATCCATCCTCAAAATCTGAGATGAACTCTGGCAGAACCTGAGAACTCAACCCGGCCAGCCGAGTGCCCAGGCAATGTTTCTGACAAAACTCACTCCATCTAGTAACCTCCCGAGTCTGCCAGTCTAACACCGGGTTGTGTAACGTGAGCCATGGTAAACCGAGAACTACAGGCGACGGCAAACCCCCCAACACATAACAATCTATTGACTCGGAGTGCAACGCCCCTATTGGTAAGCTCACCCCACGGACGATCTGAGTGAAAGTCCCCTGGCTCAAAGGTGCAGAATCAATAGCAATTATAGGTATGGGTCTAGACAACTCTTGAGTTTTAAACCCCTGTGCCTGAACAAACCCAGCATCAATTAAATGAAACCCTGCCCCAGAGTCCAAAAAGGCAGAGATATTGAGCCTACTTTCACCAAGACGAATCTCGGCTGGTAAGAAAAATTGTGGTTTACCTATGGAGGATACTAGTACACCCGAGTTGCCAACCTCTCTGCAACCCGAGCTCAATAGTTTTCTGGCGGTTGTCTTCTAGAAGGACACACATTCACAAAATGACCCCTTTTGCCACAAAAAAACATGCACCTCCCTTACGCTGTACTACTGCAGCCCCCTTAGAAGGAGTAGCGCCACCCAACTGCATAGGTTCTCCTAGAGACTCAGGTTCTGGTGAGTCCAAATCTGAGTTACCCTTGAATAGTGGCGATTCATTAAGTCTCTGGCGCAGGCGGCGGTCCACATGGATCGCAAGAGACATAGCGCCTCCAGTGTGGTTGGTGTCTCCTGTAGGGGGAAGGCATCTTTTATCTTATCAGATAGTCCCTGATAAAATTGACTGTGGAGTGCAGGGTCATTCCACTTTGTGTCAGTAGCCCATCTCCGAAACTCAGAGCAGTACTCCTCTACTGGCCGGTCTCCCTGTATAAGGTGGCGTATTGTGGACTCAGCGAGGGAGGCTGTTATGAATACGTAATTCAGAACCACAATGGACCTTGAAGTTCAGAGCACACAAAGTGTCCTGACAATAACCAAAAAACATAGGACGAGCTCTGAGACGTGGGAACTCTGCTGACCGCAATCCCTAATCCTATCACACCACACTAGAGGTAGCCGTGGATTGCGCCTAACGCTCCCTATGCAACTCGGCACAGCCTGAGAAACTAACTAGCCCTGAAGATAGAAAAATAAGCCTACCTTGCCTCAGAGAAATTCCCCAAAGGAAAAGGCAGCCCCCCACATATAATGACTGTGATTTAAGATGAAAATACAAACACAGAGATGAAATAGAATTAGCAAAGTGAGGCCCGACTTACTGAATAGACCGAGGATAGGAAAGACAGCTTTGCGGTCAACACAAAAACCTACAAACAACCACGCAGAGGGGCAAAAAGACCCTCCGCACCGACTAACGGTACGGAGGTGCTCCCTCTGCGTCTCAGAGCTTCCAGCAAGCAAGAAAAACCAAAATAGCAAGCTGGACAGAAAATAAAGCAAACAAAAGTAACACAAGCAGAACTTAGCTTATGCTGGGAGACAGGCCACAGGAACGATCCAGGAGGAAGCAAGACCAATACTAGAACATTGACTGGAGGCCAGGATCAAAGCACTAGGTGGAGTTAAATTGAGCAGCACCTAACGACTTAACCTCATCACCTGAGGAAGGAAACTCAGAAGCCGCAGTACCACTTACATCCACCAACGGAAGCCCATAGACAGAATCAGCCGAAGTACCACTTGTGACCACAGGAGGGAGTTCGACCACAGAATTCACAACAGGAGGCGCAGTCAGGATCATCATGCACTTGACCTAAGGCTCGAAAAAACTCATCGCAAGTCCATAACGGCAAAGCATCAGCGGGAAGTGAAAAAGCCCAGGCCTGGGGATCACCCTGTAGGAGCGATACTACAATTCCAACCCTCTGCTCCTCTGAACCTGAAGTGTAAGGACGCAACCTAAAGTATAGTTTACAGGCCTCCCTGAATGTAACAAATTTGTCATGCCCCCCTGAGAACCTGTCAGGTAATGCAATTTTAGGCTCCAGCAAAGCTTGTGGAGGTATAGCAACCCCTGCAGTGGCCACTGGAGTGCGCTGTACAACCGCCGAGCGGAGGTCAGCCACCTCTAGACTGAGTTACTGCAACTGTCCAGCTAAAGCAGCAATGGGGTCCATATTGGACCAAAAACAAAAATTATTGTCAGTGATACTGTCACACAAAAATTGCACCAATTTAAAAACTGCACCTGTCACGCCGTTAATGGTGATAAAGGGGCAGGACACGTACTGGGACCCGCACCTGTCCCTGCCACTATAATGGGGCCCTGACTTTCCCTTATCTCAGGGGTACCTATAATGGTTAGGAAGCCTGAGCTACCAGCGTATCCCTGTCTCCTGTGCAGGCCCTATCAGTGGCCCGCTCTCCCCTCAAGGGAGGTGGACTGCACCAGTGTATAAAAACGACAATTAAACAGGGTATGCAGACAAGGTAACTCACCAAATGCTCACACAACCACAGAGGAAACACAGAAAAGGGAAGAGAAGGAAAAAAACTAGGAAGGAAAACAGGTTTAACATGCAACCAAAACAGCAGACACCAATCAAACCTCCAAGCTCCTAATACCACGCTCATTCCCACTTCAAGCCAGGCAGCAGAACTGATCACTGACAACAGTTGCAGTCAAAGCTGAGTCTATATAGGAGCGGAGATTACAAAAACCAAATCAGCTGAGAGACCAAGCTCTCAGTAACTTCAGTAACAAGGTTTAATTCCTGCCCTGCTGGCACAAGACAGCCAGGTCAGAATTCAGGAGAAGAGCTTCTGTTCATCGTGTGTGAATGAGGCCCAGAGCTCTGCAGGTCTCTGGAACCTCTCTGTCGTGGTAGCCCCATGACAGCACCACTCCAAGTGTTCAAAACCTCTTTCAAGAAGTTTATTAACCCTTGAAGCACTTCATAAGAATGTGGAATGAACCAACAAAAAGTTAATTGAACCTCAAATTTTGCATTTTTACAAGGATAACATGAGAAAATGGACCAAACAATTTAATTTGCAATTTCTCCTAAGGATGCTGATACCCAATATGCGGAGGAAAACTACTATTTTGGTGCACGGCATGGCTTGAAGGGAAGAAGGGCCATTAGACTTTTTGAGGGCAAAATTGGCTGGAATACATACATATCGGAAGCCATTTAGCATTTGCAGAGCTAGTGATATGCCTAAACAGTGGAAACCCCAAAAAGTGACCACATTTTGAAAATTACACCCCTCAAAGAATTTATCTAGAGATGTGGTGAGCACGTTGATCTTGCAGGTGCTTAACATAATTTTATTAAGTAGAGCCGTGAAAATAAAACATTAAATTTTTCCCACAAAAATGTTGCTTTGGTTCCAAATTGTTGATTTTGACAAGGGTAACAGGAGAAATTAAACTGAAACGTTTGTTTAGCAATTTCACCTGTGAACACCAATATCCCATATGTGGAGGAGAACTACTGCTTTGGTGCACAGCAGGACTTGGGAGGAGTGCCATTTGATTTTTTTTGGCATAAAATTGTCTGAAATAAATAGTGGATTCCATGTTGCATTTGCAGAGCTCCTGATGTTCCTGAACAGTAAAATCTTCTCACAAGTGACCACGTTTTGGAACCTCATGGAATTTATCTAGATGTGTGATGAGCACTTTGAACCCACATGGGCTTCACAAAATTTTATTAAGTTGAGCCATGAAAATAAAAAAATTGTTGCTCAAAAATGTTGTTCATTTTCTCAAGGGTAACAGGAGAAAATGGATAGTACAATTTGGTGTTCACCAATATCATGAAACTACTTCTGATGCACAGTGCAGTGGAGTACAGATTTTGCTGGAATGATTGGCGAGTCCCATGTCATATTGGTAGAGCCCCTAAGATGTCAGCACAACAGAATAACCCATAAGTGACTTCATTTTACAAACTTCTCTAATTCATTCATCTACGAGGGGCGTTCATTAAATATTTCCCCTGACCCACTTCCTGTTGACTGAGAGCAATGAAACTTGGCACAGTTATTAGCCCTTCTCTACATAGGTGCCACCTAGGGACATACACTTCTCCCATCTCTTTAAGCCACTGTAAACACATCGCCTGTAGTAGTCGACAGGGTGCTCCAAAAGCCACGTTGTGACTTCGGAAATCAGGGTCTCATCATCTGGAAAATGCTTACCCTTCAAAAATAACTTCATTGCTGGAAAAAGGTGGAAGTCCGATGGTGCGAGGTCGGGTGAATAAGGAAGATGCGGTAGAATTTCAAAGCCACAGGAGAATGCTTCCATTTGGGCAACATGTGAGTTGTGAGCTGGTGCATTGCCTTGCAGAGGGCGGACACCTTTGGTGAGCATGACACGTCTCTTGGTTTTTATGGCCTCCCGCAATTTCCGCGGCAGTGAAGCATATTATGCCTCAGTGATCATGTTACTCTTTGCTAGGAAATCCATCAATACTACTCCACGCTGGTCGCAAAATACTCTAAGCATGGCCTTGTCTGCCGAGGGTTGAGCACATGCCTTCTTTGTAGTACGTGAGTCATGATGCTTCCATTGCATCGACTGGACTTGATGACTGCTCTGTATTCAACTGGGTTCATTATCACACCACTTCAGCACCTATAAAATCAAGACCATTATCAGATCTGAGTTGCAAATTGGCATGTAACCTATAGAGACTTAGATCATTACATGTGTGCAGTTTCAGTGTCCTGTGATAAATAGAAGTGGGTCAGTGGAAATCTTTAATGAACTCCCCTCGTAGGTGTTCAATAGGCATATTGATGCTACTTGGCAGTGAAGGAAAAATTACATTTTTACCAGTAAAACGTTGTTTTAGCCCCAAGTATTTATTACTCAAAAGGGGAAATAAGAGAAAATGGACCACACAATTTGTTACGCAATTTCTCCTGAGTTCACCATAATCCTATATGTGGTCGGAAACTTCTTTTCAGACACAGTGCAAAGCTCAGAAGGGAAGAAATGTTATATTGAAATATAGATTTTGCTGGAATGGTTTGCAGATATCATGTCATATTGGCAGAGTCCCTCAGGTGCTAGAACAGCAGAACTCTCTATAAGTTACCCCATTTTTCAAAGTGCACCCCTCAGTGAATAAATTTAGTGATGCAGTGAGGATATTGATGTAATGCAGGTGACCGGATGCAACGCACAGGTAGACACAAGGCAGAAACAACCAGTGAACTATTTATTTCCCTTTGGCAGGAACTTGCAGTGGTTAAGAAACAGTTTATATAGCTTTATCACAATCAAATTATACAGTACAGAACATTTAATGAGCTTTAAAGTACAATTAGAAAGGCAGTAGAGTCTGTCAGAAATTACAGTATACTAGTGTTCCTATGACAGCAGTGATACATCCGTCCCTGTGGGAGTTACTATGTTGGCTCCTCCTGAAGCAATGGCCCTACTGGGGGTGGCCGGTTCTTCCCGCTAAGCCATAAGTTCTCTTGCCAAAGTCTACTAATGCAAGTTGAGCCACCTTCGCTCCAACTGACCCCTACCCTGTCTGCTGTCCTACCCTCACTTAAACCTTCCTTTTACCATCGTATGCGTCCTCTTCCTGGTGGAGTCTTTTCAGGGGTCTTCAGTGCTTGACCAACTTTGGTTCTCTTCCGGATCTGAGGAGAAGAGGGCTGGGCTCTGGATCTTGACTGGCGCCTTCAGGGTTTGAAATCTTGAACAGAGCAGGATTCAGGCCTTGGCCGGCGCAGACTGGACTCTGAGTTTTGACTGGTGTGGATTGGGTAATCGGGTCTTGACCATCAGAGTCAGGGGCTTGGATCTGATTTGGTGTCATCTGGATCCAGTCTGCAAGCGGCCAGCAACCTGCTTTCTGCTGCGGCCTGTCACTCCCTCTGCAGCATCTCCTCCTGTGCACGCTGCACCTCTCTCTTTTGGTACCAACACGCAGGTTTTGGCATGCAGATCCTTGATATCCAGAAATTTGGTCATCAGTGGCATCTAATTGGGTGTTGCAACTCTTTCTGCTCTAGTCAGCTCTGCATGTTCCCTTCTGAACAGCAGGTGGCAGCCTTCTCGCACCAATGATACACATCATCGGTATTTCTCCGAGCCATTGTTACTTCCTCTTTCATTCCTCCTCCCTTTTAGCTCTCCAGCCTTTGGGCAAGTAGGATCTCTGAAGGCCTGGAGTCTCCCTGAGGGTAGCTCAAGTTCAGCCAGTAGTTGAGTGCACTCCTGGGTTTTCTGCTGTATCTGCTCCCAAACAAATTCATCTTGTGCGTGTCAGTTGGGGGAAATGCAAGTGTTAGCTTGTGCAGTCCTTCAGGGCTCCGCCTGTGATGGTGTCTCTGGAGTATCCATAGGTAAAGACAACTTGGACTGTAGGTCATCCCCTGGTGGTGCTTCTTCATTGACCTCGGGCTGGACATCATAGACTGGGTTATCCAGGTAATTCTTCCTCATTATTCAATAGGGCACTGCTTCCCAATGGTGATCCAGCTTAGTCTTGCTTTCTGGTCTCCTGGCTGGAGCTATTCACCCGCGTTGGGAGCCGTCCCGAATAGAGTTGAGTGACTTTTACTTTTTTAGGTTCGAGCTGGGTTTCGCGAAACCCGACTTTGTCAAAAGTCGGGTCGGGTGAAATCGGCCGATTATTTTGAAAAGTCGGGGTCCGATCGAAACATGAAACCCAATGCAAGTCAATGGGGAATCAAAGTCGGCAGTGAGTGGAGGACAGGAAAACACCTACAGTGCCCATTTTAATGCCAAAAACATCAATTCTTATTTCTTAAGCTTGTCAATCTTAATTTACTTTATAATAATAGTTAGGCATTGAAAACTAGGGTCATTTGGCTAAAGTTGTGGGGGGGTAGGGCTGGCTCAAGATTTTCGTGGGCCCAGGAAACGCAGAATACATCACAGCGGTGGAGCAGGGAGAGGTAAGTATTTCAACTTTGCAAGTGCTGTGATCCTGAGCAAGTGGGGGGGCCCACTTGTTGGCAGTTGGCTCTGGCACAGGGCCCCTCATAGTACTGCGGTGTGTATGACAGCGGGTGGCGCCTTCCACTGCCAGAGACACTTTTGCATACTATGAGGGGCCCTGTACCAGTGACGTCACCAACGAGTATGCCCCCCCCTACCTGATGAAGGAACCTGCACTTTCATCTGCACCTTCCTCTTTGTCCCTGTGTAAGGTGGTATAGTATGCGGGAAGGGGAACCTGAGTTTCATCAGGGTCAGATTCAGGCTGTGTAGAGTGCAAGGGGAATGTAGTGGTCTGGGTCAATGTACCAGCAGACTCATCTAGCAGTGGCTGGGCAATCGGCAGGATGAGGAGGAAACACAGATACAGGCCCAAATAATAAAGTAGGCTAAATGCAGTTCAAAATTGGTAACAGGACTAAACAGGCGGCATAGCTTTGTTCAGTGGAGCACAACTGTAATGAGTGGCGCAGACACAGTCAGTAGGCCCAAAATAAAAAAAGTAGGCTAAAAGCAGTTCAAAATTGGTAACAGGACTAAACAGGCGGCATTGCTTTGTTCAGTGGAGGACAACTGTAATGAGTGGCGCCGACACAGTTAGTAGGCCCAAAATAAAAAAAGTAGGCTAAATGCAGTTCAAAATTGGTAACAGGACTAAACAGGCGGCCTAGCTTTGTTCAGTGGAGGACAACTGTAATGAGTGGCACAGACACGGTTAGTAGGCCCAAATACAAAAGTAGGCTAAATGCAGTTCAAAATTGGTAAAAAGAATAAACAGGTGGCATTGCTTTGATCAGTGGAGGACAACTGTAATGAGTAGTGTTGAGTGATACCTTCCGATATTTGAAAGTATCGGTATCGGATGGGATCGGCCGATATCCCAAAAATATCGGATATCGCCGATACCGATACCCGATACCAATGCAAGTCAATGGGACACAAATATCAGAAGTGATCCTGGATGGTTCCCAGGGTCTGAAGGAGAGGAAACTCTCCTTCAGGCCCTGGGATCCATATTCATGTAAAAAATAAAGAATAAAAATAAAAAATATGGATATACTCACCCCTCCGGCGAACCCTGGCTGTCACCGCTGCAAGCGTCTGCCTCCGTTCCTAAGAATGCAGAGAGCGAAGGACCTTCGATGACGTCGCGGTCAGGTGACCGGTCACCTGACCGATCACGTGACTGCGACGTCATCGAAGGTCCTTCACTCACTGCATTCTTAGGAACAGAGGCTGCCGGTTGCACCGCTGACAGGCAGGGTTCGTTGGAGGGCTGAGTATTTCCATATTTTTTATTTGTATTCTTTATTTTTTACATGAATATGGATCCCAGGGCCTGAAGGAGAGTTTCCTCTCCTTCAGACCCTAGGAACCATACGCACCGCACACGCCGAAGATGACTGGGAACACTTCCGATTCCGATTTCCAATATCGCAAAAATATCGGAACTCGGTATTGGAATTCCGATACAGCAAATATCGGCCGATACCCGATACTTGCAGTATCGGAATGCTCAACACTAGTAGTGAGTGGCGCAGACACAGTTAGTGGGCCCAAAATAAAAAAGTAGGCTAAAAGCAGATCAAAATTGGTAACAGGACTAAACAGGCTGCATTGCTTTGTTCAGTGGAGGACAACTGTAATGAGTGGCGCAGACATGGTTAGTAGGCCCAAATACAAAAGTAGGCTAAAAGCAGTTCAAAATTGGTAACAGGACTAAACAGGCGGCATAGCTAGGTACTGAGGTGGGCTCCTCTGCTGAGTAGCAGACAGTGGTAGTAGGCGCAAAGTATTAACTGGTCTAAATGGAGGCCAGGGCCCCTGTATATTTTAACTATCATCTATCATTTCAACAAATTTGTATTGGCAGTGCCATTGAAGGATTTAACAGCACAGACTACACAGTGGTGGATCAGGTAGAGGTAAGTATTGCAAGTGGTAGAGCACTGTTCGAGCTGGGGGGGAACACTCTCTCATGGGCGGTGGTACTGGCACAGTGCCCCTCATATAACGACGGTGTGTCTGACTTTGGTTGTGCACCACCACCGTCAGAGACACTTCATTGTACTATGAGGGACCCTGTGCCAGGGCCGTCGCCCAAGAGTGGGCACACCCACCTGTCCAGGCAAACGGCACTCGCACGGCTGCTTGCGCCAGGTGGTGACCACGGCCCTGTGGGGGGAGTCAGCCCATTTAGGGAGGTATAAAAATGGCCTATGGTGGACATTCAGCAGCTGCAATTGGAGGAATTGGAGAAGTCAGTAAGAGGAGGCCAAAAGCAAGACATTTTTCAGGCAAGCTAGGTGTCAGCAGGAGAAGGTGGGGCAAAATAATTTGAAATCCATGATTGGTTCATTTTAATGAAGGTTAGATCATCAACATTCTGGGTAGCCAGACTTGTCCGTTTTTCGGTCAGTATTGAACCAGCAGCACTGAAGACACTTTCTGATAGCACACTAGAAGCAGGACAAGCGAGCTCCTGTAATGCATATTCTGCCAATTCAGGCCAGGTGCCTATTTTAGATGCCCAGTGATCAAAGGGGAATGACCTGTGAGGGAGAACATCGATAAGGGAGGAAAAGTAGTTGGTAACCATACTGGACAAATGTAAGATGGTGGTCGGCGTGCACACCCCTTTATAGCCCCTGTGATGCCGCAGAAAGCAAGCCAATCACTGTCATGCCCTTCTCTAAGATGGTGGGGACCGAGACCTATGTTATCACGCTGCCCACACTCTGGGTCCTTCTTTATTGGCTGAAAAATGGCGCTGAAAGCATCATACGAAACGCGACTTTGGCGCGAAGATCGCCGACCTCATGGCCGATCCCACACTAGGATCGGGTCGGGTTTCATGAAACCCGACTTTGCCGAAAGTCGGCGATTTTTGAATTTGTCTGATCCGTTTCGCTCAACCCTAGTCCCCAATGCTCCAACTCCCGAAACTTCTGTTCAACCATATGCCTTGTTGTCTAGATTCGGTATCACTTAGTTCCTCCTGCAATTCCTCTTAGAAACTTTTTGATTTGTGCAACGATTTTAGCCAATTTTTTGTCTTAGGAGCGCTTTTAACTCCCTCAAGTTAGCAGGAGTGGGCCACTTCTGCACTGTGGCCACCTTCTCCGTAGTGGGCTAGACTCCGGTGCTGAAAATTGTGTGTCCCAAATACTCAATTTCCCTTTTAAACATGGGACACTTCTGGGGCTTGACATTTAGCCACTGCCTCCGCAGCCACTCCAATGCCTATTCCAGCCAGAAAAGATGGTCTTTAAATGTGGGTGAGTAGATGATGATGTCATCAAGTTATATCAGGGTTGCTGCAAAATTGAAATCTTCCCAGCATCTTTACATCAGGCTCTGGAAAGTTTCTGGTGCTTTTGCCAGACACAAAGACATCCAGTTAAATTCGAATAGGCCCATAAGGAGGACAAAGGCTGTCTTTGGGCAGTCTTCGGCAGACACCTGCCAGTAGCCAGTGCCTAGGGCAAGAGAGGAGAAGTACTTGGCCTTTCCCAAAGCGAGCGGACAGCGATTCCTCACATTCAGTCATCGGTAGCCTACACAGAACCTAAGAGAACTAATTGAAGGTGGGATTTACAGATACCTCTCTCGAATGGGGGCTGTGGTCCATGTGTTCTATGATATGGCCTTGGTGCATCTGAAGTCATCTTTGTGTTGTGAAAATACTCCCTGGTATCACTGAAACAACTGTTCAACCTGCCTTACTTGTTTCAGGGAGAATTCCATGAGGTTGGACTACATTTGCTCTAAGAAGTGATAGCCGGCTCATGGCTCCACTCTATCCTTTTGGCCATTGAATGACACTGACAATGTACATAGGTCTCCTTCCACAGGCGTTAGTTCTTTAGCATCAGCCTTGGTGACATTTTCTGGCATCATGTAAACTTGCATCACTTCTTGCAGGGGCGTCAACTGCAGGCTTGCTCCGTTCAAGTTTATGCAATACACAGGTACGCATCTTTGTCAAATGGTGGTCAGGGTGAGAGCAACCAATAATCTGAAGTCCCACTCCTCCCTTTTTGACCCAGTTCTTTTCCACACACCAGTAGTGACATACACACTACTTTGGAGATCAATGAGACCCTAGTAAATACCAAGTATAAATATTTATTAGAGAAAGATAAGCAAGCATCAACATTAAAAACAATTAAAAGGCAAACAATTACCCACAAGGTATATGCTATGCTGGGGACCCTCCTTCATTATTAACTTTATAGGCTATTCAAATTAAACCATCTAATAACCTTTATCCTTTCTACTATTGTTTGGAGGTGTTGCTTTATCCCTTCCCCATTTAGCCCCCTCAGGTGCCAAAACACATTTATGTCAGTGGGATATGCTTTTCCTTGTTGTCATTGTGGGTATTTGTTTGCCTTTTAATTGTTTTTAATGTTGATGCTTGCTTATCTTTCTCTAATAAATATTTATACTTGGTATTTACTATGGTCTCCTTGATCTCCAATACAACTTGTATTGTTCTATTGATTGAGTTTGAAATAGTTTTTTCCGTGTTGAGGCAGATTCGAGACTTATTTGTATTTGATGTATTGGTGGTGGTGCCCTCCATCTTTTGTTAGTATACACACTACTTTGACCACTGGAATGGGAACATGGTAGGGATTGAGATGGAAGGAGTGCTATTTGACTTTTGAAGCTCTGATTTTTCTAAAATAGTTTATGGACTCTTTTTTGCAGAGCCCCTGATGTGTATAAACAGTGGAAACCCTCAAGTGACCCCATTATTGGAATTTACACCGCTCTGTGAATTTATCTACTGGTGTACTAATGATTTAGGCTCTATGGGCTTTTTCCTGAAACAAACACGCAGTAGAATTTGCATAGTGAAAATTGCAAATATGTTATTCTAGTGCCAAATAAACTGTAGAGCATATATGTTGTGCCCAGCCTTTGTGCTTTTGAATTCACGGACCTGTAAATTAAGTGGGCTCTCCTCACTATGTCAGTGTCAAACTTAGTGAACACTAATTCTGGTTTAGGCATATTGTAGGGCTCAGAAAGGATGGGGCACTTGGATTTGAGTACACAGATTTCGCTGGATTTCATTTGGTGGGAGCCATATCACATTTCCAAAGCCTTTGTGCTAACACTAACTTGGACACCCCTATATTGACTGACTAAAGTGGGGACTTGTTTCCTGTTCCTTGCATTTAAGATTTTATTGATTGTATTTGAGGTACAGAACATTTTGTATCAGTTCATATTTATCCTGTGATCTATCTATGCTGAGCGCTTGCATCAGGGCTTCCATCAAAATATGCTCTGGGCACAGTCTAAGCAGGACTCGATAGCTGACAGATCAGAAGGTCATTATGGGACCACCTACTGTTATAGCAACCATTGGACCCACTCGATGACATTGTGGGAAAGCCAATATGAAGGGAAAGGGAGCCACCTTCCTTTTCCAGTCTTCTAAATTATGCAATCCCAATCTCTGATGATCCCCTGGAGCACCACTAAATCAATTATCATCAAATGTTAAGAACATGGTTCCACAACAAACCTGCCAAGAAAGGGCCGCCCACCAAAACTCATAGGCCGGGCAAGGAGGACATTAATCAGAAAGGCAGCACAGAAACCAAAGGTAATCCTGAAAGAGCTGCAGAGTTCTCAAATAGAGACTAGAGTATCTGTCCATATGAACACAATAAACGTATACTCCATAGAGGTGGCTTTATGGAAGAATGGGCAGAAAAAAGCCTTCACTTACACACAAAAAACGTGTGCATCATTTTGAGTTTGCCAAAATACATTTTGGAGACTCCCCAAATGTACAGCAAAAAGTGCTGTGGTCAGATGAGACCAATATGGAACTTTTTGGCCACCAAGGTAAACGCTATGTCTGGCGCCAAATCAACATAGCCCATCACCCCAAGAAGACCATCCCCACAGTGAAATATGGTGGTTGCAGCATCATGCGGTAGGTATGTTTTTTGGCAGCAGAGGAAAGTGAAGATGGATGACGCAAAATACAGGGATATTCTTGAGCAAAACCTGTTTCAGTTTGTCAGTGGTTTGAGACTGGGACGGAGATTCACCTTCCAACAAGAGAATGAACTTAAGCATATTGCTAAAGGATCACTTGCATGGTTTAAGGGAAAATATGTAAATGTTTTGGAGTGGCCTAGTCAAAGCACTTACCTTAATCCAATTGAGAATCTGTGGTCAGACTTGAAGATTGCTGTTCATCAGAGGAAACAATCTAACTTAACGGAGCTGGATCAGTTTTGCTATGAGGAATGGGCATAAATCCCAGTGACAAGATGTGGAAAGTTCATAGTGACTTATCCAAAGCAACTAGCAACTGTTATTGTCGCAAATGGAAGCTCAACAAAGTACTGACTTTAGGGGGCTGAATAGTTATGTGTGCTGAAGTTTTCTGTTATTTTTTCATATTTGTTGTTTGCTTCACAATAAGGCCGGCGTCACACTAGCGAGTTTTATGGACGTATGAGAGGCGCAAAAACTACGCATTGCACACGTACCAATGATTTTTTATGGGGCAGCTCCTATCTCCCGTATTTTTTGCAGCCATATTTTACGGCCGTAGAAAATCGCAGCATGCTGCGTTTGTCAGCGTATTGTGCAAAAAATCCACCAATGAAAGTCAATGGGGAGAGAAAAATACGGATTACACAGGGACCAGCAGTATGACTTGCGAGAAATACGCCAGACATCTCCCGGTGCCAGGAAATGTGCCAAGCCCTCAATCAGGAAGCTCAGACATGCTAATTAGCTGAAAAAGCCAGACATCCTGGAAGTCTGGCGCTTGCCTCCACGGAGTTGCATGCAGCATGGCAAACCTCATCAATGTGGATATGCTCCTGGTCCAGGAAAGGCCCAAGATTTGGGACCAACGGGATGCCAATTATGCCATCCGGGCTAGGAAAGAGGCTGCTTAGAGGAGCATTTGTGGGATCCTTTCCCCAAATTATGACCAGCGGCCACGTGAGGGACAGAGGCAACTAAGTAAGTACACTCCTAATTATCAAATATTTCATATTACAAACTGCTGTAAGAACAATATTTGCTCACAGTTATATGTATGTTAGCCTGATTTTGAATGTATATTGCAGCATTTCTGTAATGGTGCAGGACATGATAAAGGGGTTACGTACAACATTTATAGATGTTGCTTACAGTTAGCAAATTGACAATGACAGACTCGTCTAGAGGGGACAGAACCCTGTTCTTGTGTACTTACATTCTACGGTGTCCCCCTTTTATAGGATTGTGGTATTTGTGTGTGTTTATTTTGTTAATTGCAGATATTAAGTTAGAAATGCAGCTTAGAATAGGGCCTAGTAAAATCTGTGAAATCACTGACACCTTGTGTTACCAATGTGTACAATGCCCTTATACATTATTTTCTTCTCTGTCATTATAGTGGAAGATGTTATGAGACGTTGGAAAAGCATTCAGGAGTACCGAAGAGAAAGGCAGCAGCGGTCCAGGAGTGGCTCATCTGCTCCTGCCAAAAGAAAATACATTTATTTTGACCGGCTGTCCTTTCTGGATCCCAGTATGGATCTCAGACCGTAAGTACAAACCACACATCACAATACACATATGTTAGGAATGGGCATAGATTATTGTAATTTTGTTGTTTTTATCACTTTTTCAAATTACAGAACTCAATCCAACCTCACTGACAGGGAGACAACAGGACAACAGGTTCAGATTCAGAGGCACTCATAGATCCTGTTGGTGAAGGAGTAGAGGTGGCTCGCCCATCTACGGCTCCTTCTAGGATTGTCCCTCCAGATCCATCTTCGGATGCCCTTCAGGTTTCTTATCCACCTGGTCCAGATGTTGCAGCACCACCCACAGATGCCCCAGCTTCACTGATGCGCGAGGATACTGGCCACAGCAGCAGCCCAACTGTTGCTCTTGAGGCCTCACCACAGCCTGCTGTGACCTCACGCCGTGGTCGCAGAAGGAGAGAGATTAGTTCAAGCAGAAGAAATGTGGACACTGGTGTGTTAAATTATTTGGCCAGGGCTACTCAGGATGAGGGTGAGGAGTCATTTGCGTGTAGCCTGGCCCAGTATCTCCGTCCCATTCCCCGTGAGGTGAGGCTACATGTGAGAGGGTGCATGCAGATCCTTCTTGATGCATGCACACCACCAAATGACCCTAACAATTTGTTTGAGTACATTGAGAGTTGGCAGATGTCACCATCTAACCTCTTACGTATGCCAAGAAATCAACCAGTGCATGCTCAAGAGGGATCTGCAGCACCTCCTCCACGTGGGCCTACACCTCAACCCTATCCCCAACAGAACCCACCAATGTCAACTAATTACCCAATGGCATCCTTCCAACAACCTTACCAATATGGCCACTTGTCTAGACAAAATGTTGGAGGCTGGTCTCAACCTGGGTTTGGACGACATGGTCATATTGGTGGGGGTTATGACACACACGACTGATATTATCGTCATGATGCCCATAGTAGTAACCCTTATGGCCACTACTCAAGTGGTCAATCTGAGCAGGGCCAGATTTTGGGGCAGGCCCAACAGAGAGCACAACAACAGGGTGAAGGTCAATTGGGGCAACAAAAGCCACAAGAGCAGCAACCTGAACTGCCGCCTTCACCTCCACCAACATATCATAATCTGTAAAAAAGGGTTTTTTGTTGTTTGAAATTGTGTGTGATATACACACAATTTGACAATTTTCTATGATAGCAATGTGTATTTTTGTTTATTATTTTTCTCTGGCAAAGTTTTATTGGCAACAAAAAACATATGCTGGCAATATGTTTATTGAAAGTTTAAAATTGGCTAAATAAAACATTTATAAAAACTATTTTGCAAGCCAAATTCTTTGTGTTTGTCCAATCATTATGACATCATAGCCAATCATATTATGTTCATATAAATCTAATAATTAAGTAAAATCAACACATATAGTTCAGTAATTCAATGTAGAATTTTATATATATAGCATAGGAATAAACAAAACAATTACAACTGAGATACAGCATAATCCTGCCAGGGCGTAGCACCCTGAGGAGAAACAAAATAATTTGTGTAAATATCCCTCACTTTTAGGCCAGAAAGGGGATGCCGCGGAGTAGGGCCATGTGGTGTAGGACTACCCACATTATTAGTCAACATGGCTTGAACACTATCAGCTGAGGAGCAATCACGATGTCGCGTAAAATTGTGTAAAAGAACACAGGCTTTTATTACTTCATTAACATTAGCCTCACTCAGCTGAATGGCAGACTGGAGGACTCGCCATTTGGCACACAGAATCCCGAAGGTGCACTCCACCTGTCGACGCGCCCTGGAAAGCCGCAAATGAAGCACTCACCGCCGGTGGTCCAGGTTGCGCCGGGGATAAGGCCTTATCACATGCCTAGTCAATTGGAAGGCCTCATCTCCCACAAGAACATATGGCACGGCTTCAGCATTGGAGCCTGGGAGTTGTCGTGATGGGGGGGAGGTCAAACTGATTTTCACGTAGCCGCCGACCCATAATGGACGAATTGAAGACCCTAGAGTCTCCAGTTCGCCCATAGGCCCCAATATCTACAATTAGAACCCTGTAGTTACTGTCAACTACAGCTAACAGAACTACAGACAAAAATTGCTTATAATTGAAGAATTGGGTGCTTGACTTCGGCAGCTTACACACCCTGATATGTTTCCCATCCAGGGCTCTGATGCAGTGAGGGAATTGGCATGTTACATTAAATCTACAGGCTGTTTTGAGCCAATCAGCCGTTTTTGGCTCAGGCATGACAAGTTCGTGGAGTTTTGACCATATTTCCATACATGTTGCATGCACAATGCCAGAATTAGTTGATCGTCCGATGAGAAACTCCAGATCTAGTCCGGCATAGGACAATCCAGTTGACAGGAAGCTGAAATTACAGACCAAATAAGATTAGCTAAGTAAAAAAAAAAAAAAATAGAGTTAAAAACAAAAAATATAAATGTACAAAGGCAGGATTAACAGTGTAACTTGCAAAATCTTCACTGGGTATGTAATTGAACATTGTAAAAACATATTTTTTATCAGCTTTGGCTCTAATTTACACATATAATTTTATGGAGCTGCTAGGAAACAACTTAAAAAAGAATACATTTCAAAAACCTGACCTGCACATCCAAACATAGACTAAGTGTGAACAGGTGCTGAACCTAGAGTCGCCAACTCGTATATAGTTAAATAAATAAGGCAGCACACTGCAGCGCTAGAACATACAAACTTGAAATACGAAATTTGAACTGCATTACTGCACTAGAAATATGAAAAATTTGAACGTTTAGCGCATAAAAATGGCCAATTTTATGTGTACCTGGTAGCCTGGCTACCAGGTACACATAAAATTGGCCATTTTTATGCGCTAAACGCTCTCATTTTTCATATTTCTAGTGCAGTAATGCAGTTCAAATTTCGTATTTCAAGTTTGTATGTTCTAGCGCTGCAGTGTGCTGCCTTATTTATTTAACTATATACGAGTTGGCGACTGTAGGTTCAGCACCTGTTCACACTTAGTCTATGTTTGGATGTGCAGGTCAGGTTTTTGAAATGTATTCTCTAGCCTTCTGATCGTGCACTCCGCCTTCTAGCCACAGGTGTTTTAATTACAACAGGTCCAATACCCCTCCACAGAGAGAGAGAATTTTAGTCTAGGAAGAGGTTTCACATGTACCCATTCAGATGGAGACGTTTATTCTCAGCGAGGTAGGGCAAGCATAGGACCTGGTATAAGAGAGATGCCGTAAAGTGGCTACCAGGTACACATAAAATTGGCCATTTTTATGCGCTAAACGCTCTCATTTTTCATATTTCTAGTGCAGTAATGCAGTTCAAATTTCGTATTTCAAGTTTGTATGTTCTAGCGCTGCAGTGTGCTGCCTTATTTATTTAACTATATACGAGTTGGCGACTCTAGGTTCAGCACCTGTTCACACTTAGTCTATGTTTGGATGTGCAGGTCAGGTTTTTGAAATGTATTCTCTAGCCTTCTGATCGTGCACTCCGCCTTCTAGCCACAGGTTTTTTAATTACAGCAGGTCCAATACCCCTCCATAGAGAGAGAGAATTTTAGTCTAGGAAGAGGTTTCACATGTACCCATTCAGATGGAGACGTTTATTCTCAGCGAGGTAGGGCAAGCGTAGGACCTGGTATAAGAGAGATGCCGTAAAGTGGCTACCAGGTACACATAAAATTGGCCATTTTTATGCGCTAAACGCTCTCATTTTTCATATTTCTAGTGCAGTAATGCAGTTCAAATTTCGTATTTCAAGTTTGTATGTTCTAGCGCTGCAGTGTGCTGCCTTATTTATTTAACTATATACGAGTTGGCGACTCTAGGTTCAGCACCTGTTCACACTTAGTCTATGTTTGGATGTGCAGATCAGGTTTTTGAAATGTATTCTCTAGCCTTCTGATCGTGCACTCCGCCTTCTAGCCACAGGTGTTTTAATTACAGCAGGTCCAATACCCCTCCATAGAGAGAGAGAATTTTAGTCTAGGAAGAGGTTTCACATGTACCCATTCAGATGGAGACGTTTATTCTCAGCGAGGTAGGGCAAGCGTAGGACCTGGTATAAGAGAGATGCCGTAAAGTGGCTACCAGGTACACATAAAATTGGCCATTTTTATGCGCTAAACGCTCTCATTTTTCATATTTCTAGTGCAGTAATGCAGTTCAAATTTCGTATTTCAAGTTTGTATGTTCTAGCGCTGCAGTGTGCTGCCTTATTTATTTAACTATATACGAGTTGGCGACTCTAGGTTCAGCACCTGTTCACACTTAGTCTATGTTTGGATGTGCAGGTCAGGTTTTTGAAATGTATTCTCTAGCCTTCTGATCGTGCACTCCGCCTTCTAGCCACAGGTGTTTTAATTACAGCAGGTCCAATACCCCTCCATAGAGAGAGAGAATTTTAGTCTAGGAAGAGGTTTCACATGTACCCATTCAGATGGAGACGTTTATTCTCAGCGAGGTAGGGCAAGCGTAGGACCTGGTATAAGAGAGATGCCGTAAAGTGGCTACCAGGTACACATAAAATTGGCCATTTTCATGCGCTAAACGCTCTCATTTTTCATATTTCTAGTGCAGTAATGCAGTTCAAATTTCGTATTTCAAGTTTGTATGTTCTAGCGCTGCAGTGTGCTGCCTTATTTATTTAACTATATACGAGTTGGCGACTCTAGGTTCAGCACCTGTTGACACTTAGTCTATGTTTGGATGTGCAGGTCAGGTTTTTGAAATGTATTCTCTAGCCTTCTGATCGTGCACTCCGCCTTCTAGCCACAGGTGTTTTAATTACAGCAGGTCCAATACCCCTCCATAGAGAGAGAGAATTTTAGTCTAGGAAGAGGTTTCACATGTACCCATTCAGATGGAGACGTTTATTCTCAGCGAGGTAGGGCAAGCGTAGGACCTGGTATAAGAGAGATGCCGTAAAGTGGCTACCAGGTACACATAAAATTGGCCATTTTTATGCGCTAAACGCTCTCATTTTTCATATTTCTAGTGCAGTAATGCAGTTCAAATTTCGTATTTCAAGTTTGTATGTTCTAGCGCAGCAGTGTGCTGCCTTATTTATTTAACTTAAAAAAGAAAACATCATCAACATACAGTATGTGAGGATGGTGAATACATACCGTAAGGTAAGGGCAAGACACTCCTTTGCGGATATGCATTTTCGCATCCTGGTGTCCTGAAATGTTAGTCCTGGACGTACTGTCTCCAACAAGATGTCAAAGGTTGGTATTGTCATTCGACAGTAAAGATAAAATTTGTCAGGATGTGCCCGAAGAGCTCTATACGGCCCCTGAAAATGTCCTTTACTGACACGTTGTCTCAAAAGTGAATGCACCCACACTCTTCTCCTCATTGGTGGATCCACTATCACGGGTATGACTGGCCAAAGCAATGAGACAACACCCAGTTAAATAACACCCGCTGAGTTGTGGTGAAATGCAGCAACTCGGACATGGTGCCAACATAACAACAATACACAAACAGATGCACACCCACAAAATGGCCAGATGGGAGTGTGCCACCTGTTGCAGAGGCTTTAAATACGGTTGGTGATGATGATTTAAATAAAATTCAGGCCTGAAAACAGTTAAATGTCAATTTTGTAAGGTTGTGAGAAAATAACGCATTACGGATGTCATACGGATTACATACGCATTAGTACATGCGCAAAATACCCTGCCACACCCTGCCTATGGATGACATACAGATGACTATTTTGGAAACATTTCTGCGTATTACGCATGTAAAATATGGACCGTATTTCCCTACGCTGAGTGTGACACCGGCCTTAGAAGAAAACCAAATGTTCACAGTTAGGGCTCCTTCTGACTTGCGAGAAATGCGTCCAAGTCTCACAGGTTAAAACCCGACTCTGGTGTCAGCACTCCAGAGCGGAGCATGCAGCCGCACAGCAATACATGGAGCTGCGTGCTCCGCTCTAGAGTGCCGGCGCCAGAGCAGGATTTTAACCTGCGAGACTCGGACGTATTTCTCGCAAGTGAGAAGGAACCCTTAGGCTGCCGTCACACTAGCAGTATTTGGTCAGTATTTTACATCAGTATTTCTAAACCAAAACCAGGAGTGGAACAATTAGAGGAAAAGTATAATAGAAACATATGCACCACTCCTGCATTTATCACCCACTCCTGGTTTTGGCTTACAAATGCTGATGTAAAATACTGACCAAATACTGCTAGTGTGACAGCAGCCTTACAGTTATGTTCTTTACATGCACTGATGCAACCCCCCCCCCCGCTCCCCCCCCCCCCAGACACACACACACACACACACACACACACATAAACAGTGAAACTCCAGGTTGGTAGGTAGCAAAACACAGAAAATGCCAAAGGCGTGAATACTTTTGTAAACCACTGTACTATTACTACTTAATTATTTATCTACTTACTTCAGTTTTTCTCATTTTGTTTTTTATACTAGGCTTTGCTTTTTTAATTGGCCACAGAGTGAATGTGCTCCACACATTACACTTATTTCAACATGTGTGCTCACTGCTGACCCATTTCTTTTGTTTTACATTTATTGTACGACACATTCTTTATTCAAACATTTAGCATAAAATAAGCATTAACTAAAGGCCATAGTGGAAAAATCCAGAACTGATTATTATAGACTCAAAGAACATTAACATTAAATCCAGGCATCATTTTCAATATGAAAGTATTTGTTACCAGAACAAATATCTTCTAGTGTACTGTATGTCCTGCCTACAAATAGCTGACTACATACAGCTATAGCACTATAGCATCCAATCTGTCATTGCAATATTTTAAACAGAATTAAGTGGGGCATGTATTCTATTCCTATTTTCAATTCCTATGTATTTGCTTCTGGATTAGATCTGTGATCAAATTTAATAAGAGTACATGTGGTTTTATTACCAAGCTGTGCCACTAAGATCATTGATATTGGAAACAGATAATAAAGGGGCACCCAGACTAGCTTGTCTGCCCACGCAACAAATCCCTAGCAGTAAATGATACGTGCAAAACATTACCTTTCAAAAAAGGGAAACAAAGGCTCAGTAGGTTTATAGGACACAGGGATGACTGTAAGAGAAATGACAATCACGATTACACGGGTTATCGGCTCAGATCCTTTACATAGTAACAAAGATGCCTCAAACGCAGACTCCCTAGTGATAGCTCAGACAAGTTGCTGCTCTCCTGTTGTCTGTAGCCCAATTTTGAAGAGCAGGCTGTGTAACTAAGTCTCACCATAGCTGAGAAGGCAAATCTAGTCTGAATCTTCAGTAATATAGTTTACGCTATATGAAAGGTTTAATTCCTGAAAAAATGACTGAGACTATGGGCTGCAAAGACAATATTTGGAAACAACAAAGCAATTGCAGAAGAGCAATGCAAAAATGTCAGGCGCACTCACTAACTTTTTAAAATGCCCATCAGGTGGATTCCATTGAAACAATCAAGAAGTGTTGAATGGCAAGTAGAAAAATGTTTTCATATGCTGCACCCATTTAAATTGGACATGACCTCCAACCAATGTAAGCAGGTGACCGAAGGCAACTCATAGAAGGCATATCATAATATTTTTCCTAATGTTCAAAAGCCATTTTGCTATTCAGCTTAATGAGACCACCTTGACGATGGTTGATGGGCTCACACTATTTGGCCAAATTCTGTGCAAAGCGTCTCTCAAATATTTTTCCTAATGTGCAAAAGCCATTTTGCTATTCATATTTCATGTATTTCATATTAGACATGCTTTGGCACAATAGAGTGCAACCTTTTTTTATATATTGTATATGGAGGTAGCTGCTCCTGGTGTGCACCTATTCACACTAGTTTGGATGTGCCAGTCGTTTTTCTGTCATTTCTATGTTAGCTTACTGACTGAGCAGTCCTCCCTTCACCATGTGGTTTTTAATTACATTTATTCACACTTGGTTCCGGCCAACCCATATGTAGGCTTTGCTGAAAGAGGTGTCCACATTCACCCAAGCATACAGACATTAGCCTTCGGTAAGTGTTCACATTTGGACAGGGAGGTCAGGGACCCATCAGATTAATGAGACCACCTTGACGATGGTTGATGGGCTCACACTATTTGGCCAAATTCTGTGCAAAGCGTCTCTCAAATATTTTTCCTAATGTTCAAAAGCCATTTTGCTATTCATATTTCATGTATTTCATATTAGACATGCTTTGGCACGATAGAGTGCAACCTTTTTTTGTGTATAGTGTATAGAGCCAAAAAGAGCATTCCAAAATTAGATCATAGATTTGGTAGCATGATTATGTGGGGTGTTTTGCCCAGGATCTGGGCAAATGATTATCACTCTATAGGCTTGTGCAATTGGCCAAATTTTCAGTCCAAGTGCGATCGAATAAAAACATCAGACCACACTCGGGCCAATGTTTGTCTATGGGGAATGCAAATATCAGATTTTTTCCTTGGGCAGAGTATGTCTGAAGAATAAATTGCAACATGCTCAATTTGCATCCGATATTCAGATCAAACTAAGATTACTCTCTGATCAAACTCTGATCAGAGTTTGATCAGAGTGTAATTTGCATAATTGTCCCGATTCTCTTGGATGAGAGAATATACACTGGTGTGCACCTTGCCTAAAAATCATGAATTCAACATTGTTCTAGAAATTTCTCCAAAAATAAGAATTTTCATGATCAATGTCCTACAGCTTGAAAGTGATACAACAGTGATTACAATTACCCCTTGTTAGGATTGGCGGAACGCACCGAATATATTTATTAGAAGTTATAGGTGCGTTCGCAACCCGGGATCCACCGTGCAGGAAAAGAATCTGCTGCTAAGTAAGGCGGTGAAGTATATTGGTATAAAGGAACTCTTTTACTTCACAGAATCCGTTAGCAAAGAGAACGCTGTGCCCTGTTTAGCTCACAGGGGAACACAGATACTTAGTAGAGCCGACAGTGGTCATGCAGTCAAATGCAAACACGCAGCTCCTCTCTGGTGGAGTCGGAATTCTAATGGCTATTAGCCAGCCCTGTATGCACACACATGAAACTCCTTTCCGGAGGTGCCAGCATTCTAGGGGCTTATTTCAGCCGGGTCCCTGACTGCACACACATGACCACACTGGCACTGAGCACATATATAGTTTACACTAGCGCATGGCCGTGTGGACCTGCGAATGTTTTATAGTTGCAGCTCTACAGGACCTTCCTGGAGGACCAATGGGAGCTGCTACAGGGCCTGAGCGTGTGACCCTCGACCTCCAATGAGAGTTCCTCCCATGGGCATGCACAGTGTGTGCAAAGCAGGACTTAGTCCCAGAAAAGCCTGCTTGCTGCAGACCAGTAAAGGGTACTGTCACGATATGGTATGAAATATCATAAGTAGTTCTCTTGCTAGCCTGCGTGGGCTAAGCCCCCCTTCTTGGAGTAACAGTTTGTAGCTGCCAATTCCTGGCTTTCCTTCTCAGAGAGTGTGGGGGAGTTTTATTGCCGAATGGAATTTACGACTGGCATTTCCTGTGTAAGCTCTTGTTCAGCTCTACGTGAAGTAGAAACTTCAAGGATCCATGAAAGATTCTATGTTTAGTTTTTGTTAGATATTAGGCAAACGATTTAAGCTAGAAATACGAAAATATATATTCTTAGTCTCACCCGGTGTATCTACGCATCCCGCGAAACACGGGCTTCTAACTCCATCTGGTAAAGACGTAGGGATTTCTCTGTAAATATGTATCCCAGTTAGGACATATTTGATCTCATTAGAATGCTCACGTTAATCCGAGATGAATGATAGGTTGAGTCTGACTCTGTCATGTTTTGTAGCAAAGTTATAGCAAGTAGATAAATTTAAGATTGAAGTACTCAGAATGTAGAGAGAGGAGGGTCTGGATAAGCCAGCCTTTCTGTGATGTCACAGCCTTGAAAGTATAACTGGCTGCACACATCCCCAGCTGGGTCTGCTAGATTTTTTCCTGACTTGTCTTCTCCTGAAGCCAGCAGCATCCCATGGACTGGGATATATGGAAACTGCCCTAGCCTGGTTGCCTGCAATGCTTTTAACATGTGAGTGTTATCTTTTCTCTTTTATTCCCTTTATGTTATAATTACCCATGTACATATTTGCAATTGTCTCATTTATAACATCTTTATAAAATATTTTTGATAAAGCACTGCCTAATTTTTATGGGATATAATATTATATATTAGTCCGTTCTCCTGTTCTAAACCGTACCCTAAGTCTCTTGAAGGGAAAATACGCTACTGTTACTGTTGTGTTGGGTTAGCTTCGGACCCGTTTAATCGAAGCTGGTGGCAGTGATACCGATAGTGTGCAGACTTTTGGGTGATGCTGAAGCGGCTGCGGGGTTAATAATTATTGTTCTTGCCCGAGTGGGAGTAGTTATCGCGTCGCTGCAGCGTGCCCAATAGCCAGTACATAGCAGGCAGCCTTTCTGGCGACTAATTACCCAGGGTGCAGTACCTAATCTGACCTGAGAGTAAGGGGGCGCCAGAGAACTGCAAGTGTTAAGTGGAACTGTAAGTGGGATATACATAAATCCCTGCAGTTTGTGGTATATTGAAAGCAGTGGGATACCTAGAATAAGCCCCTGCTGTAAACTAAGAGGTCAATAGCCTTGTGTGTGTTTTTTCATCACATCGTGGAGTGGAGGGATAACTAAGATAAGCCCCCCTGCACATGTGATAGCCGTCTGTTGGCCTAAAGTCACCTCAATCCGTGACGTAGGGGTGATGGTCACGGTGTGAATCCTGACCCATTGGTGACAGCGGTCAGGGGAATCGTGACAAGTGGTGGCAAGGCGGTGGGATATCTTAGAGCATTAGTGATTTGGTTTGAGCAATCATTCCTCTCACTAAAAACTTGCAGAAAGTTCTTGCGAGGACTCTGCGCAAATAAGTTTGGATAACGAACTCAGTGCTTTTTAGTTGTGAGACAATTGCGTACTGGTAATTATCCCTTCCCTTTCTCTTCGTTTTTCTATCCTATCTTTTATTTGGCAACCATGGCTGCGAAAGGGGAAGCCTGGTACAACCAGCAGAAGAAGGACATTCTTGCTGGGATATGCACGTACCATGGCCTGAACCCCCAGGGTAAGACCAAGACTCAAATGGTCGCTGAACTGGTGCAATTTGAAGCCGACCAAGCCAGGTCACAGAGCCCAGAGGCCGCAGAAGCCAGCACCAGCAAACATGGTGCTGCAGCAGAGGTCCAACCACTGAATGCCGGCCCTGTTAGCAATCTGGGCGAATTGGACCCCCACCTGCAGGCGGCCTTGGAAGAACTCCCCACTGATGACCATGAGGGACGCCTACGGCTGATTCAGCAGTATTGGCAGGAGGCCCGAGCCGAACGAGAGGCCGAGAGAGCCGAGCGCCATGCCCAGCGAGAACATGAACTGGAGATGCTCCGGCAGGGGGGGATGCCCTCCACCGCCCAGAGACGTGAGCCCAGCAGCGCTCAGATACCGAAGCCCCGGCCCGATCACTTCCCTGTTATGGAGAAGGACGGAGACTTGGACACTTTTCTGCGGGCCTTTGAGAAAGCCTGCAGACAGTACCGGCTGCCTACAGATGAATGGGCACGATACCTGACACCAGGGCTGAGAGGTAAAGCTCTGGAGGCATTTGCTGCCCTCCCTCAAGAACAAGATGGTGACTATGAGGCCATCAAGCAGGCTCTGATAGCCAAGTACCAGCTTACACCCGAGGTGTACCGTAGAAAGTTACAGACCCTCCAACGTGGCCCACACGACAGTTACAGTGATGTGGTGCATGGACTGGGGACCCACTTTGACCAGTGGACCCAAGGACTGTCAGTGACCACCTTTGCACAGCTGCGAGGCCTGATGATCAAAGACCAGTTCTTTCATCTTTGCCCAGCTGAGGTGCGACAGTTCGTGATGGACAGAGAACCCAAAGACGTGACGAAAGCAGCGCAGATTGCCGATGCCTATGAGGCCAACCGTAGATCGGAAGTGCGGAAGCCAGTCACCATCAGCTGGAGAGGGGGTAAGCCTGCATCCAACGCCAGTACCCCTGCCAGCCAGCACACTAGAGTTCCTGTCCCCGTAGCCAACAGCACCCGACCTACCACCGAACCTCGCAAGTGTTACCACTGCCATCAGACTGGTCATATCAGTACCTACTGCACAGCCAAGCAGAAGAACACCCCAGCCAAGGCCCCAGGGCCTAATGCAGCAGTTCTTTTGGTGGGTGGTGTGGTTGGGAGGGTGTGTGACAATGTACAGCACGTCACTGTGGGAGGCCATGTTGCTACAGGCCTCAAGGACACCGGGGCTGAACGAACCCTCATCCGACCTGAACTGGCGGCCCCTGAAGAAATCATTCCGGGGAAAACCCTAACTGTCACTGAGATTGGGGGCATCAGCTGTCCCTTACCGATGGCCCGGGTTTTTATTGATTGGGGTGCTGGGAGCGGGGTGAAGGAAGTGGGGCTGTCTGATAATTTGCCCACTGATGTTTTGTTGGGGACTGATTTGGGGAGGTTGGTTGCCCACTACATCACTGATACCCCTCCCCAATCTACTAATAAGGGTAACGTTAACCCTGATGATGATGATGATGGGAGATCGCATGTGTTACCTGACCATGCTTTATCTTGTAATGATGCATCTATTAACCATTTTTTTCCTAGGATTGATGGTGAAAATGTTGTACCTGTGCCAGCTGAACCTGATAATGGTTTTTCTGTGAAGGTTAATGTGTCCATAGGTACAGGCGTGCCCAGCCACGTCGCTCTGCAGAGTGAGACGGCTGAGGAACCCCTAACAGGGGCAAGTGTCGGTGCTACAGGAAATGGGGAGATGCATGGGAACCGTGAGGAAGGTGATGCCATGAAAGTGACCAGTGCCACCGAGGAAGGTAACTGGCCCATAAGTAGCACTGCCCCTGGAGTGTTGGGGGTGGATGGGGAGGTAGAGCCCATAGCAGCGCCGGCTGATGGGTCTATAGAAACCCCCGGGGAGACAGCCTACGTAGCTGCTGTCACCCGCAGTCAGAGTGCCCGGAACGCAGATAACTGTCTGCCTTCCGGACCCTCCTCAGTCATTACTGTGACTGAACCAGAGGTGGACCCAGAGCAGGTCCAAGAGGGTTCCCGTGGGGAAGGGGCCCTGACGTCGCTTTTGGCTTCCCCTAGCCAGGAGTTTCAGGCCGCTCTGCACACAGATGCGAGCCTAGAGAGTTTGAGACAACTTGCCGGGACGCTCTTCTCCGAGACTGATAAGGAGAAGGTGTTCTGGGAACGAGGAAGGTTGTACCGGGAGACAGTACCCGGAGAATCACAAAAGGAGTGGTTGAGGGAAAGACAGCTGGTCGTCCCGCAGCAATTCCGGGGTGAGTTGTTGCGGATTGCCCATGAGATCCCTCTAGCTGGACACTTGGGGATCAGCAAAACTAAGGCCCGGCTGTCTCAACACTTCTATTGGCCTAAGATGGAGACAGATGTGTCAAACTACTGCCGCTCCTGTATCACTTGTCAAAGAGTGGGGAAGGCGGGGCCTGCTCTTAAGGCTCCCTTGATCCCTTTGCCAGTGATAGAGGAGCCTTTCCAGAGGATCGCGGTGGACATTGTGGGACCGCTGGCCGTCCCCAGCAGCTCTGGAAAGCAATACATCCTTACTGTGGTAGACTATGCTACCCGGTACCCAGAGGCAGTAGCTCTGTCGTCAACTAGGGCAGATAAGGTGGCGGATGCCCTGTTGGCCATCTTTTCACGTGTAGGGTTTCCCAGGGAAATGCTTACTGATCAAGGGACCCAATTTATGTCTCGCCTAATGGAGGCTCTCTGTAAGAGAATGCAGGTGAAGCACCTGGTATCGAGTGCGTATCACCCACAGACCAATGGCTTGTGTGAACGCTTCAATGGTACCCTCAAACAGATGCTACGCATGCTGGTTGAGACTCAAGGGCGCGACTGGGAGCGGTACCTCCCACACCTGCTGTTCGCTTACCGAGAGGTTCCGCAGGCCTCGACGGGGTTCTCCCCCTTTGAGCTCCTGTACGGCAGGCGAGTCCGGGGACCCCTGGGGTTGGTAAGAGAGTCCTGGGAAGAGGAGCCGAACCCTTCTGAAGTGTCCATAGTGGAGTATGTCATGCGCTTCCGTGACAAGATGCAGACCTTGACGCAGTTGGTGCATGACAACATGACGCAGGCTCAGACTGATCAGAAGCACTGGTACGACCAGAACGCCCGGGAGCGGACCTACCACGTGGGTCAAAAGGTGTGGGTGCTGGTCCCCGTACCAACGGATAAGCTTCAGGCCGCCTGGGAGGGCCCGTACGTCGTCCACCAACAGCTCAACCCGGTCACTTACGTGGTCACGCTTGACCACGCTCGGGGTAGGCGAAAGGCCTTTCACGTCAACATGATGAAGGCTCATCACGAACGTGAACCTTTCGTCCTACCGGTCTGCAGCTTGCCCGAAGACGGTGAGGAAGACGCCCTCCTGGACTTGCTGGCCCAAGCCAAGGCCAATGGGTCCATCGAGGATGTGGAGGTAAGCGCCTCATTAACTGAACCCCAGCGGGTGCAGTTGCAAACCACACTGAAACCTTTCCGGGTCGTGTTCTCCAACCGACCTGGGAGGACTGAGTTAGCAGTCCACGAGGTGGACACCGGGAATCACGCCCCACTACGGCGAACACCCTATCGAATCTCTGACCAGGTGCAGCAGATTATGCACCAAGAGATTGATGAGATGTTACAGCTGGGGGTGATTCGACGGTCAAAGAGTGCGTGGGCCTCACCTGTAGTTCTCGTGCCAAAGAAGGACCGGACCACCCGGTTCTGCGTGGACTACAGGGGACTCAACGCCATCACAGCCTCTGACGCGCACCCCATGCCGCGCATCGAGGAGCTGCTTGAGAAGTTAGCTGGTGCAAAATACCTGACAATAATGGATTTGAGTAGAGGATACTGGCAGATTCCCCTGAGCCCCGAGGCGCAGGAGAAGTCTGCCTTTATCACGCCCTTCGGACTGTACGAGTCCACGGTCATGCCCTTCAGCATGAAGAATGCCCCTGCCACTTTCCAGCGGATGGTCAACCTCCTTCTTCAGGGACTGGAAACGTACGCCGTGGCGTACTTGGATGACATTGCCATCTTCAGTCCCTCCTGGAAGGAGCACCTGCAGCATCTCGAGGAGGTGCTCAGGCGAATTCACCAAGCAGGACTGACTATCAAGCCGGGAAAGTGCCAGATGGGCATGAGGGAGGTTCACTACCTGGGGCACCGGGTAGGCGGGAACACCCTGAAGCCAGAGCCTGACAAAGTGGGAGTGATCGTGAACTGGCCCACTCCCGTGACCAAGAAACAGGTGATGCCCTTCTTGGGCACTGCAGGGTACTATAGGCGCTTCGTACAGCACTATAGTAGCCTGGCAAAACCTTTGACGGACCTCACCAGGAAGAAGCTACCCCACATCATCAACTGGACAGATGGCTGTGAGGGGGCCTTCCAGGCGTTGAAAACCGCACTGTGCAACGCCCCTGTGTTGAAAGCAGTTGACAGCAGTCGACCGTTCTTGGTGCAGACCGACGCCAGCGAGTTTGGCCTTGGTGCTGTGCTCAGCCAGGTTGACTCGGAGGACCAAGAGCACCCCGTGTTATACCTGAGCCGGAAACTTTTGCCGAGGGAAGTGGCCTACTCCACAATCGAGAAGGAGTGCCAGGCCATAGTCTGGGCCCTGCAGCGCTTGCAGCCCTACGTGTACGGTCACACTTTCACTGTGGTGACCGACCACAACCCTCTGCGCTGGCTAAATGCCATGTGTGGAACCAACGGCAGGTTGCTACGCTGGAGCCTTGCCCTTCAGCAGTTTGACTTCACCATTGAACACAAAACGGGCAGGGAGCATGGGAATGCAGATGGACTCTCCCGCCAGGGTGAACCTACTGAGGTGCCCATGGAGGCATTCCGTAAGGTCCTGCCTCCGTAGCGCACACCAAAAGGGGGAGGTGTCACGATATGGTATGAAATATCATAAGTAGTTCTCTTGCTAGCCTGCGTGTGCTAAGCCCCCCTTCTTGGAGTAACAGTTTGTAGCTGCCAATTCCTGGCTTTCCTTCTCAGAGAGTGTGGGGGAGTTTTATTGCCGAATGGAATTTACGACTGGCATTTCCTGTGTAAGCTCTTGTTCAGCTGTACGTGAAGTAGAAACTTCAAGGATCCATGAAAGATTCTTTGTTTAGTTTTTGTTAGATATTAGGCAAACGATTTAAGCTAGAAATACAAAAATATATATTCTTAGTCTCACCCGGTGTATCTACGCATCCCGCGAAACACGGGCTTCTAACTCCATCTGGTAAAGAAGTAGGGATTTCTCTGTAAATATGTATCCCAGTTAGGACATATTTGATCTCATTAGAATGCTCACGTTAATCCGAGATGAATGATAGGTTGAGTCTGACTCTGTCATGTTTTGTAGCAAAGTTATAGCAAGTAGATAAATTTAAGATTGAAGTACTCAGAATGTAGAGAGAGGAGGGTCCGGATAAGCCAGCCTTTCTGTGATGTCACAGCCTTGAAAGTATAACTGGCTGCACACATCCCCAGCTGGGTCTGCTAGATTTTTTCCTGACTTCTTGTCTTCTCCTGAAGCCAGCAGCATCCCATGGACTGGGATATATGGAAACTGCCCTAGCCTGGTTGCCTGCAATGCTTTTAACATGTGAGTGTTATCTTTTCTCTTTTATTCCCTTTATGTTATAATTACTCATGTACATATTTGCAATTGTCTCATTTATAACATCTTTATAAAATATTTTTGATAAAGCACTGCCTAATTTTTATGGGATATAATATTATATATTAGTCCGTTCTCCTGTTCTAAACCGTACCCTAAGTCTCTTGAAGGGAAAATACGCTACTGTTACTGTTGTGTTGGGTTAGCTTCGGACCCGTTTAATCGAAGCTGGTGGCAGTGATACCGATAGTGTGCAGACTTTTGGGTGATGCTGAAGCGGCTGCGGGGTTAATAATTATTGTTTCTGCCTGAGTGGGAGTAGTTATCGCGTCGCTGCAGCGTGCCCAATAGCCAGTACATAGCAGGCAGCCTTTCTAGCGACTAATTACCCAGGGTGCAGTACCTAATCTGACCTGAGAGTAAGGGGGCGCCAGAGAACTGCAAGTGTTAAGTGGAACTGTAAGTGGGATATACATAAATCCCTGCAGTTTGTGGTATATTGAAAGCAGTGGGATACCTAGAATAAGCCCCTGCTGTAAACTAAGAGGTCAATAGCCTTGTGTGTGTTTTTTCATCACATCGTGGAGTGGAGGGATAACTAAGATAAGCCCCCCTGCACATGTGATAGCCGTCTGTTGGCCTAAAGTCACCTCAATCCGTGACGTAGGGGTGACGGTCACGGTGTGAATCCTGACCCATTGGTGACAGCGGTCAGGGGAATCGTGACAGGTACAATAGCAGGGCCTGAAAAGGCAGCAGTAACCCTTTGCGCAATACCAGACTGAGTGAGACACTGGTACCGATGTCTCCGCTGAGCAGGCTCCACTGCGGCTGATGCAGAATGGGAGACTGCAGCGGACATGGTTCGAGATTCCCCCTGTGCAGCAACGGAAACTCGACTCCTAACATTACCCCCCTCCTAGGGCCCCCCTCCTTGAGCCTCGCAATGCTCAAAAGCTGGAATGAGCAGCGGAGCCCGAATGTGCTCCACAGGTTCCCAGGTTTTGTCCTCTGGACCGTGACCCTTCCAGTCCACCAGATAATATTTCTTGCCACGTTCCACCTTGCACCCCATGATAGCATTCACCTCAAAGTCATCCGTGGATGAACCCGATGTCCTGGCAGATGACTTGGAAAATCGGGACAAATGAATGGGCTTTAAGAGAGAAACATGAAAAGTGTCAGTGATACCAAGGCACGGAGGAATAGCCAAACGGTAGACCACACGGTTGACCTGTTCCAGAACCTTGAAAGGACCAATATAGCGAGGCGCAAACTTAGTGGACTCAACTCGCAGCCTGATGTTATGGGCGGAGAGCCACACTAAGTCACCAGGAGCAAAGGCCGAAGCGGGGCGCTGGTGTGCATCAGCAGAAACCCTCATTCTCTCCTTGGAGGCCCAGATGGCATCCTGTGTGCGGTCCCAAATGTCACGTGCCTCCACCGCCCAGTCTGCCACCCTAGAATCAAAGGATGACACGGGCATGGGCACAGGGACACACGGATGCCGGCCGTAATTAAGGAGAAAAGGAGTCTGCCCAGTGGAATCGGCTATGGTATTGTTCAAGGCAAATTCCGCCCAAGGTAACAAAGATACCCAGTCATCCTTCCTAGCAGAGACAAAATGTCGCAAGTAAGTCACCAGAGTCTGGTTGATCCTCTCTGCCAACCCATTCATCTCGGGATGATATGCAGAGGAGAGATTCAGCTCTATGCTGAGTAAACGGCAGAGCTCTCTCCAAAACCGAGACGCGAACTGGGGATCCTGGTCGCTGACAAGTTTATCAGGCATTCCATGTAAACGGAAAAATATGTTTTATGAACAACACCGCCAAGGCCCGTGCAGAAGGTAACCATGGAAGCGGCACCAAATGCACCATCTTAGAGAAATGATCGGTGACTACCCAGATAACGGTGCAGCTACGAGACTTGGGTAAGCCCACCACGAAGTCCATCCCGACCATCTCCCAGGGCCTGTCTCTCACCGGCAGGGGTAAAGTAGCCCTGCAGGCCATTGCCGAGGAGACCCATTCTGGGCACTGGATGCCGAATATAGTCCCCGACGTCACGGGCCATATGCAGCCACCAGTACGTCCTCGCCAAAAGCTCAGATGTCCTCTTGGTCCCAAAATGTCCACCCACTCTGGACGGGTGAACTCAAGCGAGAACCTCCGGTCGCAAATTTACTGACATGACAGTCTTGCCCAGGGGCATGGACTCTAGCGAAACCGGAGCCACAGTTCTCAGGCTCTCAGAAGGGACAATAAGCCGAGGCTTCTCCTTCTCAGATGACACTGCGGAGCGGGAGAGAGAATCGGCATGAATGTTCTTTTCCCCGGAGAGAAAATGGAGAGTAAAATGGAACCGGGAGAAGAACAGGGACCATCTAGCCTGGCAAGAATTCAGCCGCTGGGCCGTCTGTAGATATACCAAGTTCTTGTGGTATTGAACATTTGGAATGGAAAGCGAGCTCCCTCTAAGAGGTGTCTCCACTCTGAGGACGCCAACTTCATGGCTAGCAACTCCCTGTTCCCGATGGAATAATTCCTCTCTGCCGGTGTGACGGTGTTGGAGAAGAAGAAGCAAGGTTGCTTCCGACCTTGAGCATCCTTTTGGAAAAGGACTGCTCTAGCACCAACGGATGAGGCATCCACCTCCATGATAAATGGCTTATCTACATCGGGGCGATGGAGGATGGGAGCCCTAGCGAAGAGTGACTTAATCAAGAGAAAGGCTTTGGAGACCTCCTCCGACCACAACTTGGGATCTGCTCCCTTCTTGGTGAGGGCAACCAAGGGAGCTACCAAAGTTGAGAAGTGTGGAATGAACTGGCGATAGTAATTATTGAACCCCATAAAGCGCTGCACCGCTTTAAGGGAATGGGGTTCCTGCCAGTCCATCACAGCCTGTAGCTTGGCAGGATCCATAGCCAAACCCTGGGCAGAGATGATATAACCTAGGAAAGGCAAGGACTCCTGCTCAAACACACACTTCTCCAACTTGGCATAGAGGGAGTTTGCCCGTAAATGGTCGAAGACTTTGCGAACATCTCTCCGATGGGAGTCAATATCTGGAGAGTAGATGAGAATATCATCCAGATAGACTATGACTGATGTGGTGAGCATATCCCTGAAGATGTCATTCACAAAGTCTTGGAAAACGGCTGGGACATTACAGAGCTCGAAGGGCATCAAATATTCATAGTGCCCATCCCTGATGTTAAAAGCCGTCTTCCATTCGTCCCCCTCACGTATGCAAATCAGGTTGTAAGCACCCCACACATTGAATTTAGTTAATACCATTGCTCCCCGTAGCCTATCAAAGAGCTCAGATATCAGGGGTAGTGGGTACTTGTTCTTAACGGTGATGGCGTTAAGACCCCTGTAGTCTATGCATGGACGTAATTCTCCACTCTTCTTCTGCACAAAGAAGAACCCAGCCCCTGCAGGTGACACTGACTTCCTAATGAATCCTCTTGCCAGATTCTCTTGGATGTACTGAGACATTGCCTCCATCTCCGGGAGAGATAACGGATAGACTCGACCACGGGGAGGCTCAGCACCAGGCAAGAGGTCAATAGGACAGTCATAGGGGCGGTGAGGCGGAAGCGTCTCCGCAGCCCTTTTGGAGAACACGTCCGCATAAGGCCAATAGTGCTTGGGGAGAGAAGAAAGATCTGCGGGTACTTCTGTTGTAGCAACCTGAATGCACTCCCTCTGACATCTACCCTCACAGGATTTACTCCATCCCAAAATTCTCCCTGAGGACCACTCTATATGAGGAGAATGATAGGTTAGCCATGGTATCCCAAACATGACCTCATCAATTCCCTCAGGAATGAGTAATAGAGAGATAATCTCCTGATGTGATGGAGACACAGAAAGAGTGAAAGGAAGGGTTTGGTGTGTAATCTGTGAGGGTAGTGTCGACCCATTTACCACTCTAACGGTTACTGTTTTCGCGAGCATCACCAGGGGTATTGCATGTCACTGGGCAAAAGCGGATGACATAAAATTACCCTCCGCCCCAGAGTCCACGCATAGCTCTACCATAAGAGAGGATGGGCCTATGGTAATTGTCCCTTTGAAGGACAACTTAGAGGCAAACGTCGCCGTGTCTAGTGTACCTCCTCCAACTGCCACTAGATGCTGACGTTTCCCCGAGCATTGAGGACACCTGGAGGCACGATGTCCTGACTGCTGGCAAACATGACAGTTCCCGATTACATGTGGGATGTTCAGAAGAAATTGTATGACAAACTCAGAGGTCAATTTTTTCCTATTAGCCCTTATAATAAATTAAAAATTTGGGGCTCAAACAACATTTTAGTGGAAGAAATTACATCACTTATGGGGGGTTTCTGCTGTTCTGGCACCTCAGGGCTTTGCCAATGTGATATGGCACCAGCGTCAGACTGGAGCACCTTGGGCCCACCAGAGAAAATCATTCCTGGGGCCCACTATGTAGCTACATAGAAATAAATTCAAGACCATCAATTGTGTGGTAAAACACGCTAATATCAGGGTATAATATAAGGTAATACACACCTTAATTATGTAGCAGGGTTTGGGGGAATATAATGCAGACCCCTCATAGGGTATAATACAGCACCCCACAAAATATAATGCAAAACCCTCATAAGGTATAATGCAGCCTCCCCATAGAATATAATAGAGCACCCTCATATTGCATAATGCAGCCCCCTCATATAGTATAATGCAGCCCCTCCACAGAATATAATGTAGCCCCTCAGAGAATAATGCAAACCTCTCATAAGGCAGCTCCCCATAGAATATAATGTAGCCCCCTCATAATGCAGCGCCTCTCATATAGTATGATGTAGCCCCCTGAGAGAATGCAGCCCCTCCAGAATTATAATGTAGCCCCATCATAGGGTATAATGCAGCCCCCTGAAATGCAGCCCCCCTCCACCACCATCATTGTTCTACCCCTCCACCCCATCATTGTACTCATCACCACCTCCATCATTGCCTTTTTTGACACACCACCTCCATCATTGCCTACTCCCCCACCACCACCATCTTTGTCCTTTTCACCACAGCCGTCATTGTTTTCTCCCCCCACCCCATCATTGCCCATTCCAACACCTCCATCATTGCCACCCCCACCACCATCATCATCATTGTCCTTTCCACCACAGCCATCATTGCCTTCTCCCCCACCACTCCATCATTCCCCATTCCATCACCACCATCATTGCCTCCCCCCACTACCATCATTGCCTTCTCCCCCACGACTCCATTATTGCCTCCCGCACCACCATCATTGCCTCCCCCACCACCAACATCATCATTGCCTCCCCCATTACTATCATCATTGCCTCCCCCACCACCATCATCATTGCCTCCCCCACCACCATCATCATCATTGCCTCCACCACCATCATCATCATCATTGCCTTCCCCCACCACCATCATTATCATTGCATCTATGACCATCATCATTGCCTTCACCATCATCATCATTGCCTCCACCACCATCATCATTGCCTCCACCACCATCATTGCCTTCCCCACCACCATCATAATCATCATTGCCTCCACCACTATCATCATTGCCTCCACCACCATCATCCTTGCCTCTCCCACCATCATCATCATTGCCTTCATCACATCATCATTGCCTCCACCACCACCATCCTTGCCTCCCCCACCACCATCATCATCATCATTGCCACCACCATCATCATTGCCTCCACCACCACCATCATTGCCTCCCCCCACCACCATCTTTGCTTTCTCCCTCACCACCCCATCATTGCCTCCCCACCACCATCATCATCATTGCCTCCCCCACCACCATTATCATCATTGCCTCCCCCACCACCATCATCATCATTGCCAATCTCCAATACACACACAACACCACTGTCACACATACAGCACCACACACAGACAGCACCGCACCACTCTCTCTCACACACACACACACAAAGCACCGCATCACATACACACACAGCCGCACACATGCAGGCAGGCACACACACATTCAGCAGCACCGGCGGGCAGTGTTCACCTCAGCCTGTGGCTAGTGCTGCCTGCAATCACAGTGAAATTAATATTCACCCCTCTCCACGTTCATGGGGGTGTGGGGAAGCATGAATATTATTTTTTTTAGCAGCAGGGACAGGCTCCTGTCTCCAGCTGCTGCTCTATGGCACTGGGAGGGCCTCCTTGACTCAGGGGCCCCATAGAAGATGGATATGCCGCTATTAGAGACACGCCACTGGCTTGGGGCTCCTGGAGCAGTGGGGGGCCCTAGGCTGCTGCTGGCCAATATGTCAAAAGGTGTCAGTGCCTGGGCCCCCCGGAGAATCCTCTGGTTCTCCGTTGGGCCAGTACAACCCTGCATGGCACCCTTAAACCAGTCCAGCAAAATCTGAATTTCATTATGGCGCTTCTTCCCTTCTGAGCTTTGCCTCAAAGGTAGTTTTCGACCACATATATTGTATTGACATTCTCAGCAGAAATTGCACAACAAATTTTTGTGTACATTTTGTCCTGTTTCCAAAATGTGGTCACTTGTGCGGGGTTTCCACTGTTTAGTCACATCATGGGCTCTCCAAATGCGACATGGTGTCTGCTCTCAATTCCAGACAATTTTGCGCTCAAAAAGGCAAATGATGCTCCTTCCCTTCTGAGCTCTGCCGTGCTCCCCAACAGTGGTTTTCCTCCACACATGGGGTATTGGTGTACTCAGGAGAAATTGTAAAACAATTTTTGGTGTCCATTTTCTATCCTTGCTAAAATAAAATATTTGGGGCTGAAAGATGATTTTTGTGGAAAATAATTTTCATGGCTCTACGTTATAAAATTCTGTGAAGCACCAGGGGGTTCAAATTGCTCATCACACATCTAAATAAGTTCCTTGAGGGGTCTAGTTTCCAAAATGGGTAATTTGTCGGCGGTTTCCACTGTTTAGGCACATCAGGGGCTCTCCAGAAGTGACATGGTGTCCAGTGTCCACTCTCGATTCCAGCTAATGTTGCGTTCAAAAAACGGGCAAACAGGCTCCTTCCCTTCTGAACCCTGCCGTGCATCCAAACAGTATTTTCCCCCACATATGGGGTATCAGCATGCCCAGGAGAAATTGCACAACACATTTTGGGGTCCATTTTTTTCTGTTACTCTTGTAAAAATAAAAAAAATTGGGGTCTAAAGTAAATTTGTTATAAAAAAGTTAAATGTTCATTTTTTCCACATTCCAGAAATTCCAGTGAAGCACCCGAAGAGTTAATAAAGTTCTTGAAAATGGTTTTGAGCACCTTGAGAGGTGCAGTTTTTAGAATGGTGTCACTGCTTGGTATTTTCTGTCATATTGACCCCTTAAAGCAGAGGTCCCCAACTCCAGTCCTCAAGGCCCACCAACAGGTCATGTTTTCAGGATTTCCTTTGCATTGCACAGGTGATGCAATTATTACCTGGCAAGACTAAGGAAATCCTGAAAACATGACATGTTGGTGGGCCTTGAGGACTGGAGTTGGGGACCTCTGCCTTAAAGTATCTTCAAATATGATGCGGTCCTTAAAATATGGTTTTGTAAATTTTGTTGGAAAAATGAGAAATCAATAATTAACTTTTAAGCCTTATAACTTCCTAACAAAAAAAATGTTTAAAAAATTGTGCTTATTAAAAGAAAACATGTGAGAAATGTTATTTATTAACTATTCTGTGTGACATAAGTCTTTGATTTAAGGGCATAAAAATTCAAAGTTTTAAATTGTGAAATTTTCATTTTTTTTTTGCCAAATTTCCAATTATTTCACAAATAAATGCAAGTCATATTGAATACATTTTACCACTATCATGAAGGACAATATGTCTCGAAAAAGCAGTCTCACAATCAGTGGGATCCATTAAAGTGTTAGAGTTATTATTACCTCATAAAGTGACAATGGTCAGATTTAAAAAATGAAGCCTGGTCATTAACCTACAAAGTGGCTCTGTCCTTAAGTGGTTAAGTGGCCAATTATTACTTCACTTGGATCTAAGATGACTTTATTTTTCTAGTTCCCAAAAATCTGGCAAAATATGTTTGTACATGTACAATACAAATATGCATCCATTGCAATTAGATAATGAATCTCTCTGAAAACTACTATGGCTCTAATTTCGTAATATGTTTTATTAAAATTTGGAAGCTTCAATATTTTTTTCTTGAGAACCAGAGCACAGATTCCAATACAGCAATGATGCTGATCAATATTGCATACTTTTGCAGGATTCGGCTCTATCGTGTCGGCAGCTGTCAGAAAACATTATCTTCCTGTGGAGAAGATTACAGCATCTCCCACAGCCTGCTCAGGGCATCTGTGTATTTGCAGTGGTCCACAGCTTGCAGTTAGACAGCCTTAGGGGTTATTCCTCTACCTGTGAGGTACAAACGCTGATTAATCAGCTTCTAAATGTTGCTTTCATTTGACAGTGAGGTCATTTCAAATGACAGAACGTGTACATAACTGTGCATTTCCTCTAGTCAACTGGGAAATCTGTAATTTCTGTGGGCTTAATGTGTTTTAACAAGTCTTCAGGGCTTTGGTAAAAATAGTGACTTTATAGGACTAGGAGGACGTGTCTAAAACCCAGTAAAAAACTCAGTTTTCATATCATTTCATAATTTATGATATTTTGAAGTATAATTATTAAAGATTTTATTTAGATAAAATTTTAAATTATTGATTTTCTTTTCTTACAACTCCATTTACAAAAAACTAAAACCGAAACCACTTAAAATGAAACAGAAGCTCCACCTTTGAAACTGCTATGAGAATATACCTTATTTTTTGGACTATAAGACGCATCGGAGCATAAGATGCACCCCAAATGTTGGGGTGGAAAATAACAGAAAAAAGATTTTTATAAGATGGGGGTCCGTCTTATTGTCCAAATTTAAGGTATCTTTCCTGAGAGCTGGTGGAGGTACAGCGGGGTCACAGAAGGCAGGGTCCCTTCCACAGGAAGCTGATGGCGGCAGAAGTGGGGCAGTGCTGCAGTCCCAAGGTGCGATGCTGAGAGTCCAGTGTCAGTGGTGGGTAGAGTTGGAGAAGAGTCCCATCCTCAGGATGCCTGCGGTGGAGAAAAGTGGGGCAATGCTGCAGTCCCGGGGTGGCAGCAGAAATGTGGTGATGCCATGGCCCAGTGTCCATGGTGAGCATAGCCGAGTGCATCACCAATTTCCCTGTGGCCATCTTCCTGAAGCTGTGGGCCACCAGAGGCTTCAGGAAAATGGCCACCGAAGGCCGCGTGTGCACAGACTGAAATCTATGCGGCCATTTTCTTGAAGCTGAGTGCCACTGAGATTTCAATCTGTGCATGTACAGCCTCCCTCAGCCCATGGCTTCAGGAAGATGGCGGCATGGAAATTGGTGATGCACTCTGCTCACTGTGGACATCGGGCCGCTGCGCCGCCACATTTCTGCCACTGGTATCCTGAAGAAGGGACCCAGTTCAGGTGCACGCCGCACCATCCATCGCCGCAGCATCACCACACCTCTGCCGCAACCCCCCGGTAAGCCTGTGTCTGCACTACAAGACGCACCCCCCATTTTCCTCTCAAATCTTTTGGGGGAAAAGTGCGAAAAATGCATAGTAGGAAACAATCTATTTGGAGATTATCCATTTTAATAGTTGCATTGTTTAATAGGGTACAAACTTAGTGGTTGATTCAATCCGACTGACATTTCACACGTCAGTCTTAAAGCACTACTCCAGCGTTTTTTTTCAGCACTGGAGTTGTTGTTCTAATCTAAGGTCTCTGACCATAATTTTATACTCACCAGCCACTTGTATAGATACCTCTCTAGTCCAGCACTGCAATAAAAAAAAAGCTGGAGTGATTTTTTTAATGAAGCAGTGCACTGGAGTATCATGTGCGGCATTAAGAGGCACATCTTTTTTAGCGGCATGTGCTTCCATGTGCCTTGCCAGAAATGCTATTCCCAGCATGGGCTGTTATAAAAAATGCTGGCATTTTTGCTGAATTTTATGAGCGGGCATAATCACTAGAGATGAGTGAACTTGTTCTGAAAGACTTCGCCAATCTCAAATACGGCATGAAAGTTGCACATTCGCATTCGTGTTCGGATTCCCAAGCATTTTTCCTAAAAATTGGCAAAATTCAAACAAAGCTTGGTAAATGATCGAGTTTCCACTAATGCTTTTTTTAGGATTTTGGCTAGGAAAGCGATGCTGTGTGATGAGCCGGGGGGGCGGGGGGGGGGGGCATATTTGATGAGGGGAGAGGGTGGGGAGAGATCAAAGTATCACCGGACTTTCTTTGTTTTTTTTTTATTATCTTAATGTGTAAAGATTCTGGCAGCCAATCAGGGCGTAGAAACCATACACAAAGTCCAGACCCAAGGGCTTCTGTCATTGGCTGCCGAAGTCACATGTCCCTCTCCTTATGAAAAGCAGACATGTTGTTTTTGCACCATTTTGTCAGGGTATCAGAGCAAAGAGGTTGCTTCTGCTCCTTCTGCAAATAGACAGATAGTTAGGTGGTTTATTGTCAGCTAGTTCAGCTAGATGGGATCCTATGTCAAATCGACCTTTCAGCATCTAAATCAATTGTGCTAATAGTGTGGGGCAGGAAGAAATGCACATTTCAGAGTCTACCGTATTGACCGGCATATAAGACGACATTTTAACCCCTGAAAATCTTCTCAAAAGTCGGGGGTCGCCTTATATGCCGAGTACGGCATGTGCGGAGCCCTGAGGCCGCCGCATATGGTACAGGGAGTGTTCCCATTGCGTACCGCGGTGCGCAATGCATCCCTGGGAACGGAAGCTGCCACATGCACCGCTGAGAGCCGGGAGAACTCCGGGGCCATTGGACGGTAAGTTTATCCATATTTTTTATTTTTATTCTTTTTTTACATGAATATGGATCCCAGGGCCTGAAAGAGAGTCTCCTCTCCTCCAGACCCTGGGAAACATCTGGGAACGCTCCCTGCACACGGCGTATAAGATGATACCCGGTGTATAAGATGACCCCCAAAAAGTTGGAGGTCGTCTTATACGCCCAGTCGTCTTATACGCCGAAAAATACGGTAAGTAGTTTCTGCTAATACTGTAGTGCAGGCAGGTGTCCATATTTCAGAATATAAATCATTTGTGCTAATACTGTGGTGCAGGCAGGAGTTCACATTTCAGAATCTATACGGTTTGTGCTAATACTGTGGTGCAGGTGTACGGGATGTGACATTTACTTAATGTGTCTTCTTAAATGTCCTTTATTTATGCAATGTGATACTGCTGCACTATTCAGTGTATTATCACTTTTGTAATATTGGTACTGCTACATTCCATATGTATTAACATTTACATGTTTTGCACTGTTATTGTTGATAGGGAAAGTGAGTTCACTACATATAGTGTTAGGGGGAAGTAGTATCCCAATTTGGCCACTAGATGGGGGCATTATTAGTGGGATACCAAATAGTTAATTGAAGGAGGAGCACGATGGGATAAGTAAGTGAGGTCTTCCCCATTTTAGTTAGTTGGGGCCGGGGCGCCCAAGTGGAACACAGGGCTGCCTAGCCTAGGGCAACACTTTGCCCTGGCAACGTTTGTCAGAAGAGTGGGCACAGCAGTCAGAATCCAGGGAGCCAGAGTACAGTATGAAGCACAGCGATACCAGAGATAGCGGTGCCGTATAAGTGGGACTGCTGTGCTACGAGAAGAAGGCTAAGCAGGATGAGAGCAAGGTATCCAAGATGTGGCAGATTTTTGCATGGGCCGCTATTCTAAGGACCGGGGCGAAACAGCAGAGAATTCCCCCACAAGAAGCAGGAATTCTGGGCATTGAGGACACTGTGGGAAGGGAGGAAATGAACGGTCGCGGGGACAAGCTTAGCGGCAGAGAGGAGAGGGAAACCATTGACAATTGTGAATCACTGTCCCTTGGATAATGCTACGTTAAGTAAAGAAGTTGAAGTTAAAGTTAAGCCGGACTGTGACTCTTTAATTGTGGAATCGTCTGTAAAAAATACGCTCTCGTACCAAGAGATCCCAGATGATGCAGAGAACCAGCACCAAGGTACTCAGAGCAGAAAACATGATTGTGTACTGGGAGAGGGCCAGGAAGCGATACAGGCGTTTCTGTTGGCCATGACAGCAGCCCTGGCCCGGCTCCCTACACAGGCAGGAGTCCACATTTCAGAATCTAAATAGTTTGTGACAATACTGTGGTGCAGGCAGGAGTCCACATTTCAGAATGTAAATCGTTTTTGCTAATAATGTGATGCAGTCAAGAGTCCACATTTCAGAATTTCAATCCTTTCTGATAATAATGTGGTCCAGACACCAAACCACATTTCTGAATCTGAACCTTTTCTGCTAATACTGTAGTCCAGACACACTATCTTAGCAAATAAATACTGACTGTTAATTTAGTGACAGGTGACTGACAGGTCTGGGCCTAGGGTTTTGAAACAGCTGGTTAAAAGAGGCGAAGGGTACATCTAACATTAGTGGGAAAAGCAAGGTCATGGTGGAAGGGGGATAGGCTTGGTGTTCAATGTGTACATGGGTTAGGTGGTAATGTTACTGAAAGCTCTACTGAACAAATACCATCTTGTCCTATCCAAAGACAACTGACAACATCTGTTACAGGAAAAGCTACTTGACTCCCTTTCTTTGGCAGCCGCACAGTGGTATGCCTTGCCGATGAGGACCTTCCCCTCTGAGTCACAATTCTCAAACTGGCCAAATGAGAGGAACCACAGATGTGGGAGTCTGCAGAGCTGTTCACACCTTCTATTCCATGGGCATCAGGGGCCTGCTCCAAAGATTCACAGAATCAAGAGAAAGAAAGCATCTGTACCAGTAGCCCAAAAATTTTTTAGTTGGATCCGGGGTTGTACGAAGTAGAGTCTGATCAGAATCCAGACTCTTGTCAGCAGATGTTAACCACCAGGGGTGGGGGTGATCCTGATGAGTCTCAAATACCTGAGGTGCACGAGGACTGTACAGTGCTGTCAGGGCAGGAAGAGGAGGAGGGTGATGCTCAGGGCAAGGAGTATGAGAACAGAGAGGATGACAATGAGATTTTGGATCCAACTTAGTATGAACCAGTGGCACACAGCTCAGTAGCTCAGCAGTGGGAGTGGAGGAGGAAGATGAGGAGGTTACGTTGTGGCTTGCCACACCGACACGGAGTGATGCAACCATGTCAATCACTGCATCCTCAGCCACAGCTCTGGCTGTGCAGTTCACAGGGGCGGCAAGGGTTGGCTAATTTGGACTTTATTTGGTACCACAAAGGATGACCCAACCTATGTTATCTGACAACTTTGCAAAAAATGACATAGCAGAGGCATAGCTTGCAAAGATTTGACTACTACATTCATGAAATGGCACATGTGCGATCAACATGTGTTAGTTGTTGTGAATTCCGCTCTTGGGCTCCCTCCGGTGGTTGTAAGTGGCACTTTTGTTAGTTCTGCTCTTGGGCTCCCTCTTGTGGTTTCTAGTGGTATGGCTGCTCCTTGGAGTTAGCTGTCTTCAGCTGCCTCCACTTATCGTCCGCTATTTAAGTCTGGCTCTTTCTTCAGCCTGTGCCACTTGTCAATGTTTCCTGGCTGGATTCACATCTCTGCTTGGATTCTCCTGGTTTCCTGACCAGTTCTGCAAAGATAAGTTCTGGCTTTGCTCATTTCAGTCCACATGTTGTGGACTTATTTTTCTGTGCATTCTATATTTGTCCAGCTTGTCAGTATGGATTTTTTTTGTTAGCTGGAAGCTCTGGGAAGCAGATTTACCCTCCACACCTTTAGTCAGGTGTGGAGATTTTGTAAACTCTGTGTGGATTGTTTTGTAGTTTTTATACTGACCGCACAGTATCCTTTCCTGTCCTATCTATCAAGCTAGACTGGCCTCCTATGTTAAAATCTGATTTCATTTCTGCGTATGTTATTTTCCCCTCCTCTCACCGTCAATATTTGTGGGGGGCTATCTTTCCTTTGGGGATTTTCTCTGAGGCAAGATAGGTTTCCTGTTTCCATCTTTAGGGGAAGTTAGATCTTAGGCTGTGCCGAGGGGTCTAGGGAGCGTCAGGCCCCCCCACGGCTATTTTTAGTTGCGCTGCTAGGTTCAGGGTTTGCGGTCAGTACAGATACCACCTCCTTCAGAGCTTGTCTCATGTTGTTCCTAAACCGCCAGATCATAACAGTACAAGTGGCCAAAAATGAATTAAATGTATCTCAAAAGAAGGAAAAGAAAGTTTTGAACCATTTTTTTTTTCTGTGCTTTGGTTTGTCTTTTTTTTTTTCCTCTTGATATCTGGGTGGTTCAGGATATATGTTTTGGCATGGATGTTCAGGGTTTGTTTTCTCGTGTGGATCAACTTGCTGCAAGAGTACAGAGTATCCAGGACTATGTTGTCCAGTCTCTGGCTTTAGAGCCCAGAATTCCTACTCCTGATTTGTTTTTTTGGGGACAGATCCAAGTTTTTGAACTTTAAAAATAACTGCAAATTGTTTTTTGCTTTGAAACCCCGTTCTTGTGATCCCATTCAGCAGGTGAAAATCATCATATCCTTGCTGCGTGGTGACCCTCAAGACTGGGCTTTTTCTCTTGAAACAGGGGATCCGGCATTATTGAATGTAGATGCATTTTTTTCAAGCGCTCAGATTATTGTATGACGAACCTAATTCTGTGGATCATGCAGAAAAAACCCTGTTGGCCTTGTGTCAAGGTCAGGAAGCGGCAGAGTTATACTGCCAGAAATTTAGAAAATGGTCTGTGCTCACTAAATGGAATGAAGAGGCTCTGGCTGCTATTTTCAGAAAAGGTCTTTAAAGATGTTATGGTGGGCTTTCCTACGTCTGCCGGTTTGAGTGAATCTATGTCTCTAGCCATTCAGATTGATCGGCGTCTGCGCGAGCGCAAAGCTGTGCACCATATGGCAGTATCCTCTGAGCATAGTCCTGAACCTATGCAATGTGATAGGATTTTGACTAGAACAGAACGGCAGGAATTCAGACGTCAGAATAGGCTGTGTTTTTACTGTGGTGATTCGGCTCATGTTATCTCTGATTGCCCTAAGCGTACTAAGAGAGTCGCTAGGTCTGTTACAATTAGTACTATACAGCCTAAATTTCTCTTATCTGTGACCCTGATTTGCTCATTGTCATCCTTTTCTGTCATGGCATTTGTGGATTCAGGCGCTGCCCTGAACTTAATGGACTTAGAATTCGCCAGGCGCTGTGGTTTTTCCTTGCAGCCTTTGCAGAGCCCTATTCCTTTGAGGGGCATTGATGCTACACCCTTGGCCAAGGATAAGCCTCAGTACTGGACACAGATGACTATGTACATGGCTCCTGCACATCAGGAAGATTGCCGTTTTCTGGTGTTGCATAACCTGCATGATGTTGTTGTGCTGGGATTTCCATGGTTACAGGAACATAATCCGGTGCTGGATTGGAAAGCTATGTCGGTGACTAGTTGGGGTTGTCGAGGAGTACATAGTGACGTTCCTTTGATGTCAATTTCCTCTTCCCCTCTTCTGAGGTCCCTGAGTTTTTGTCGGATTTCCAGGATGTATTTGATGAGCCCAAGTCCAGTTCCCTTCCTCCACATAGGGACTGTGATTGTACTATTAACTTGATTCATGGTTGTAAGTTCCCTAAGGGCCAACTTTTCAATCTGTCTGTGCCAGAGCATGCCGCCATGCGGAGCTATGTTAAGGAATCTTTGGAGAAAGGGCATATTCGGCCCTCTTCGTCACCATTGGGAGCGGGTTTCTTTTTTGTTGCTAAGAAGGATGGCTCCTTGAGACCCTGTATTGATTATCGTCTTCTTAATAAGATCACGGTCAAATTCCAATACCCCTTGCCTTTGCTTACTGATTTGTTTGCTCAGATTAAGGGGGCTAGTTGGTTTACTAAGATTGACCTCCGAGGGGCATATAATCTTGTTCGTATTAAACAGGGTGATGAATGGAAAACTGCAGTTAATACGCCCGAAGGCCATTTTGAATACCCTGTGATGCCATTTGGGCTCTCTAATGCTCCATCTGTGTTCCAGTCTTTCATGCATGATATTTTCCGCAATTATCTTGATAAATTCATGGTCGTATATTTGGATGATATTTTGATTTTTTCCAATGATTGGGAGTCTCATGTGAAGCGGATCAGGATGATTGGGTGTCTTTTTTGCCGTTGGCCAAGTTTGCCCTTAATAATCGGGCTAGTTCGGCTACTTTGGTTTCACCTTTCTTTTGTAATTTTGGTTTTCATCCTCTTTTTTCTTCTGGGCAGGTTGAGCCTTCTGATTGTCCTGGTGTTAATTCTGTGGTGGACAGGCTGCAGCAGATTTGGACTCATGTGGTGGACAATTTGACGTTGTCTCAGGAAAGGGCTCAACGTTTTGCTAAGTGCCGTCGGCGTGTTGGTCCCCGGCATCGTGTGGGGGATTTGGTTTGGTTGTCTTCTCGTCATGTTCCTATGAAGGTTTCTTCTCCTAAGTTTAAGCCTCGGTTTATTGGTCCTTATAAAATTTCTGAAATTATTAATCCGGTGTCTTTTCGTTTGGCTCTTCCTGCCTCTTTTGCCATTCATGATGTTTTCCATAGATCTTTGTTGCGGAGATATGTGGTACCCGTTGTTCCCTCGGTTGACCCTCCTGCCCCGGTGTTGGTTGAGGGAAAGTTGGAATATGAGGTTAAGAAGATTTTGGATTCTCGTTTTTCGAGGCGGAGGCTTCAGTATCTTGTCAAGTGGAAGGGTTATGGCCAGGAGGATAATTCTTGGGTTGTTGCCTTCGATGTCCATGCTACCGATTTGGTTCGTGCTTTTCACTTGGCTCGTCCTGATCGGCCTGGGGGCTCTGGTGACGGTTCGGTGACCCCTCCTCAAGGGGGGGGGTACTGTTGTGAATTCCGCTCTTGGGCTCCCTCCGGTGGTTGTAAGTGGCACTTTTGTGAGTTCTGCTCTTGGGCTCCCTCTTGTGGTTTCTAGTGGTATGGCTGCTCCTTGGAGTTAGCTGTCTTCAGCTGCCTCCACTTATCGTCCGCTATTTAAGTCTGGCTCTTTCTTCAGCCTGTGCCACTTGTCAATGTTTCCTGGCTGGATTCACATCTCTGCTTGGATTCTCCTGGTTTCCTGACTAGTTCTGCAAAGATAAGTTCTGGCTTTGCTCATTTCAGTCCACATGTTGTGGACTTATTGTTCTGTGCATTCTATATTTGTCCAGCTTGTCAGTATGGATTTTTTTTGTTAGCTGGAAGCTCTGGGAAGCAGATTTACCCTCCACACCTTTAGTCAGGTGTGGAGATTTTGTAAACTCTGTGTGGATTGTTTTGTAGTTTTTATACTGACCGCACAGTATCCTTTCCTGTCCTATCTATCAAGCTAGACTGGCCTCCTATGCTAAAATCTGATTTCATTTCTGCGTATGTTATTTTTCTCTCCTCTCACCATCAATATTTGTGGGGGGCTATATTTCCTTTGGGGATTTTCTCTGAGGCAAGATAGGTTTCCTGTTTCCATCTTTAGGGGAAGTTAGATCTTAGGCTGTGCCGAGGGGTCTAGGGAGCGTCAGGTGCCCCCCCCCCCACGGCTATTTTTAGTTGCGCTCCTAGGTTCTGGGTTTGCGGTCAGTACAGATACCACCTCCTTCAGAGCTTGTCTCATGTTGTTCCTAAACCGCCAGATCATAACAGTTAGTATAAGAATCTCACTGTGCTAAAATGCAGACTGCTGGGCTCGCCAACAACCGCAACTGCTGCTTCTTCCTCCTCCATCACCGTGGCAAGTGATCTCACACAGGTCTCCAACAGCAGAACCTCCACTTGTTTACCCCTACAGTCAGGATAATTTAGAGCCCATCAGCTGTTACAGAAGTGGAGATGCCTGATGTTTTTGTTCCACACAGCACACCACATCTTTCTCAGTCCACCAAAACATCTCTGCCTGCACCTCACTCACAGTCCAGCAGTTTGCTGTGTTCAACCTACTTCACACTTTCTCAGCACAGCAGCCAGCCCTCGGTCTTGCAGTTGTGGTGACATAAAAGAATGTTTCCTCCTACCCATGCCAAAGCTAAGAACTTGAACTCCACCCTCTCCCATCTGTTGGCCAAGGAAGTGCTGCTTTTCCACCTGGCGGATACAGACGTTTTCTGAAAGCTGAGGTCCGTCGCAGTTCCTCGGTACCAGTTGCCCAGTCACCAGTATGTCGCAGATAACATCACCCGCTCCTTGAAAAGATCTGTATCTGCCAAGGTACATTTCAGCACTCACACCTGGACGAGCAAACATGAGCAGGGGTGTTACATCTCGCTGACTAGGCACTGGGTGACTCTGGTAGCTGTGGGAGCAGGCAAGCAAGGGGCTGCTCCACAAGTCTTGGAAACCCCAAAGCTTGCGGAACAAACGTCTCTATCTAACACTTCTTCCACTGTTTGTGCCTCCTCCGCCTTCTCTAGGGCCTCCACCTGTGCACTCAACCTCTCACTTAATGAGATATGTGTTGCAACAGTGCAGAGAGAATGCCCCCTACTACTGGTCAGCCAGGACTCAGCAATCAGGCAGTGATTAAACTAATATGCCTTGGATATCGCAGTAACACAGCTCAAGAGTTGAGGATAGCTATCCAGACCGAGTTTGAGCAATGAATATGTCACAACACAGCTTTCGGGTGACCCAGGACAAAGGTCTCCTTCCCTGTCCCTAACACTAGGGACCTCCATCCTTGCCTTACCACACACACTGTGGATATGTTACAGTGTGTGTGGTAGCAGTGATAAGCCCTGGTGCAGTATGTCCTTTTGCATAGCCAGGGCCAGCGCAATATGGACGTGGTGCAAATCACGCTTGCGGAGAGGGCACAGATGAAGGACCTCTGAACTCTTCTGCACAGTTTTGAAATGGCTGTTAAGATGGTTAGCACTGACAATGCCATCATCAACATCACTATTCTGGTGATCTACTTGCTGGAGCACACTTTGAATAGTTTGCGTGAGAAGGTGGTGATCCCAGAATAAGAGGTTGGAAGCAGAAGACGATGCGGAAGGGATAACAACATCTCTTAGTTCCGGACTGTGGTTGCACAGGTGGGTGCCATGGGAGGGTGAATTACAGTGATCAAAAGGGGGCTCATGGTACCAGACAAACTGTTAGTGAAGGTGCAGGAGCTGCGGAACAAATGGAGGAGGGCAAGTAGGAACAGGTGATGGGCACGCAACAGTCAGGAGTAGGGTTGAGCGAAATGGATTGGACATTTTCAAAAGTCACCGACTTTCGGCAAAGTCGGGTTTCGTGAAACCCTACCCGATCCTAGTGTGGGATCGGCCATAAGGTCGGCGATCTTCGCACCAAAGTCGCGTTTCGTATGACGCTTTCAGTGCCATTTCTCATCCAATGAAGGAGGACGCAGAGTGTGGGCAGCTTGATGACATAGGTCTCGGTCCCCAGCAGGGGGCGCATCACCGTGAATGAAGGTAACTACAGGTCATTGACCTACATTACCTTCATTCGCTGGGGTTTACAGCCACGAGCAGCGCTGCATTAGCAGAGCTCCTGGCTGTAAAATATTTTAACCCCTTCAGATGGATTTACAACGTGGGACGTTACAGATCTACGGAAGGTATGTATATTGTTGGTTTATTATTTTTTATTTGTTACAGAGCGAGGGTCTTCAGCAAGTGGATTGAGTGTACAATAAAATATTACAACAAACGGTGTGCTTATTTCATTAAAATACTTTTTAATATTGTGTGTGTGTGTGTGTTTTTTTACTTTTTCATACAATTGGATTAATAATGGATAGGTGTCATAATTGACGCCTCTCCATTATTAATCTGGCTTAATGTCACCTTACAATAGCAAGGTGGCATTAACCCTTCATTACCCCATATCCCACCGCTACACGGGAATGGGAAGAGAGTGGCCAAGTGCCAGAATAAGCGCATTTTACAGATGTGCCTTTTCTGGGGTGGCTGGGGGCAGGTGTTTTAGCCAGGGGGGGCCAATAACCATGGATCCTCTCCAGGCTATTAATATCTGCCCTCAGTCACTGGCTTTACTACTCTGGCGGAGAAAATTGTGCGGGAGCCCACGCCAATTTTTTCCGCGATTTAACCCTTAAATTTAAGAGCTAGAGCGCCGAAATTTTGCATATACACACTACTAACATTAGTAGTGTGGAATATGCAAAAAAGGGGGATATGACATGGTTTACTGTATGTAAACCATGTCTCATATCATGTCGGGTTTTGGCAGGAGAAATGAAAAGCCGGTAATTGAATTACCGGCTCTTCTGCTATATCGCCCTGAAGGAAATTTAAAAAAAAAACAAAAAACCATAGACTTACATTGGGTTTCGAGTTTCGGCCGATCCCCGACCCCGACTTTTCAATATGATCGGCCGATTTCACTCGACCCGACTTTTGAGAAAGTCGGGTTTCCTGAAACCCGACTCGACCCTGAAAAACTAAAAGTCGCTCAATCCCACTTGCAGGTCCTTTCTCCTTTGAATTTACAAAATGCAGGTGCAACTTTTCCATAACCTAAAGCTATGCATTTACAATAAAGAAGCAATGTAAAATCACTAAAAGAAGAACTGTATATTATGCTTCTGCCATAGTTTATTCAATGCTAATATATTTGCAGCTCTGTACACTAGGTGCAGTCAACCCCATCAACACCTAACACAATAGAGCTTCAAATTTTATTTCTTCAAATTAGACACACACTAGAGCCATTTTTAAGCCAGATAACCTGTTAGTATATTTTGAAAGTGTGGAAGGACACTGGAGTGCCAAGGAGAACCCACACAAAAACAGTCTGTGAAATCAAAATGTTATAAGAAGCCATTCATACAGATGTAACCAAGCTTACTTTAATATAGACTAGCTGAAGAGCCCGGCGTTGCCTGGGCATAGTAAATATCTGTGGTTAGTTATAGCACCTCACTTCTCTTATTTTCCCATCACGCCTCTCATTTTCCCCTTCACATCTCTCATTTTCTCCCTTACACCTCTCATTTTCCCCCTCAATCCTCTTATTTTCCCCCTCACTCCTCTCATTCCCCCCTAACACTTGTCATTTTGACCTCACATCTGTCATTTTCCGATCACTCCACTATTTTCCCTCACTCCTCTCATTTTGCACTCACACCTTTTCATTTTCACCTCACACCTCTCATTTTCTCCTCAGTATATACATGTTTGTCATCTCTTATATATATATATATATATATATATATATATATTATTCACCTGTATGTCATCTCCTGTATATAGTATATACCTGTATGTCATCTCCCCTGTAAATAGTATATACCTGCTGTATGTCATCTCCTGTATATTGTATATACCTATGTGTAATTTCCTCCTGTATATAGTATATACCTGTATGTCATCTCTTCTGTATATACTATATACCTGTATGTCATCTCCTCCTATATATAGTATATACCTGTATGTCATCTCCTGTATATAGTATATATCTGTGTCATCTCCCCTGTATATAGTATATACCTGCTGTATGTCATCTCTTTTATATAGTATATACCTGAATGTCATCTCCTGTATATAGTATGTTAGGAGTCGAGTTTCCTCTGCTGCACAGGGGGAATCTCGATCCGTGTCTGCTGCGGTCTCCCATTCGGTATCGGCCACAGTGGGCTCTGCTCAGCGGAGACGTCGCTCCCAGCGTCTCACTGAGGCTGATTCGGTGCATAGGGTCACTACTGCCTTTTCTGGCTTTCCTATGGTACCCTGCACTGATCTGCGGCGAGCAAGCCTCTCTGGGACTAAGTCCTTATTTACTCACACTGAGCATGCCCAGGGCAGGGTCTCCCATTGGAGGTCGAGGGCCACATGTTCGGTCACATGCTCAGGTACTGCAGTACATTCCATTGGTCCTCCTGGAAGGTCCTGAAAGGGCAAAACATGCTCAGGTACTGCAGCACTTCCCATTGGTCCTCCTGGAAGGTCCTGAAAGGGCAAAAACTTCAGTAGCAGCTTCCTGTGCTGCAACTATATAAACTGCGCATGACCGCACGGCCAAGCGCTAGTATTGTCTTGTAAATATGTGTGTGTGTTGTGAGTGAAAGTCGCTCTTTAAATAACCCTCCCTATTGAATGTCTGTTCGCGGAAGGTGTATGTTTGCTATCTAGCACCCGACTTATCCAACAGCACGTAACACACATCACAGCGTCCAGTTGCTGTGTCCGCCAGTACGGCACCGTGCGCTTCCTCTCCGCTTTCCTTACCCAAGCCTGGGTGGTTAGTGGCGTCCGTCAGTGCGGCACCGCACGCACTCTCGTGCCTTTATTTACTATTTCAATAGTTTCCTGACACACCCAGTTGCGGTGTTGTGCCAGCAGTGGTCTAATCGGACTTCAATCCTAGTTGGGGTTGTGTTCGCTGACTTATTGCTCACGCTCTATGTGCGGTACCGCGGTCCTGTGACGCAACAGGATCGCTTCCTTCATGCAGGGTGAAGTTTACCCTTGTATGTATACTTATAGTACCGCCATATAGTCCGTCTTACTTAGCAGCAGGTACTTTCCTGCACGGTGGATCCCGGGTTGCGAACGCACCAATTCCATTTAATAAACTATATATTTGGTGCGTTCCGCCAACCCTAACAGAATACTAGCGCCAGGATCTGGCTAAGTAATGGCGGATGAACAGCGATTGCAGGGGTACATCCAGCTGCTGGAGGGCCGGTTGGCGTCTCTTGAGCGTGCAACCTCGGCGGTGGATGTTACCGCAATAGCTGTTCAGGCTGCTAGCGTGGCTGCAGCAGCTTTACCCACTGCCACCTCTGTTCCGACCCTATCTCACCTTCCTTTGCCTGAGAGATACTCTGGGGACAGTAAGTCCTGTAGGGGTTTCGTGAGCCAATGTGGTATACACCTCGAGCTCCTGGCTGCACGTTTCCCTACTGAGCGGGCAAAGGTGGGATTCATAATCTCCCTCTTGTCGGACAGAGCGTTGGAGTGGGCTACGCCGCTGTGGGAGCGCAACGATCATGTGGTGCGGAGTGTTCCTCGGTTTCTGGACTCTCTGAAACAGGTCTTTTTAGGACCTCAAGTCACCCATGATACAGCGCTCCAGCTGCTGGCTTTGACTCAGGGTTCAACCATGGTCAGCCATTTTGCTGTTCTCTTCCGGACATTAGCGTCTGAGTTGGAATGGTCAGATAAAACCCTCATTCCCGTATATTGGAGGGGGCTGGCTGACCATGTGAAAGACGCTTTGGCCACTAGGGAGATTCCCGCCACACTGGAGGAGCTCATAGCCATATCTACTCGCATAGACCTTCGTTTTCACGAGCGAAGGTTGGATCGAGCCCAGTGTAGGCAGAGGTTTCGGCTGGCTCCCACCTTCGCCAAACCTTTGGAATCTCCAGTCCAGGCGTCCGAGTCACATGAGGCCTTAGAGGTGACACGAGCGGGATCCAAGTCTCAGTCCGCCCGTGCACATATGGTCCGTCATGTTTACCGGCAGTCAGGACATCTTGCCTCCAAGGGTCCTCAGCGGTCGGGGAAACGTCAGCGTTTAGTGGCAGTTGGAGGAGGTACACTAGACACGGCGATGTTTGCCTCAAAGTTGTCTTTCAAGGGGACAATTACCATAGGCCCATCCACTCTTATGGTCGAGCTATGCGTGGATTCTGGGGCAGAGGGTAATTTTTATGTCTTCCTCTTTTGCCCAGCGTCACGCAATACCCTTGGTGATGCTCGCCAAGCCTGTGACCGTTCGAGTGGTAAATGGGTCAACAACACTACCCTCACAGATTACCCAACAAACCATTCCTTTCACGCTTTCTGTGTCTCCATCACATCAGGAGATAATCTCCCTATTAGTCATTCCTGAGGAAATTGATGAGGTCCTGTTGGGGATACCATGGCTTCGCTACCATTCTCCTCATATTGAGTGGTCCTCTGGGAGAATTTTGGGATGGAGTAAATCCTGCGAGGGTAGATGTCAGAGGGAGTGCGTTCAGGTTGCTACTACACAGGTACCCGCAGATCTTTCCTCTCTCCCCAAGCACTATTGGCCCTATGCAGACGTGTTCTCCAAAAGAGCTGCGGAGACCCTTCCGCCTCACCGCCCCTATGACTGTCCTATTGACCTCTTGCCTGGTGCTGAGCCTCCCCGTGGTCGAGTCTATCCGTTATCTCTCCCGGAGACGGAGGCAATGTCTCAGTACATCCAAGAGAATCTGGCAAGAGGATTCATTAGGAAGTCAGTGTCACCGGCAGGGGCTGGGTTCTTCTACGTACGGAAGAAGACTGGAGACTTACGTCCATGCATAGACTACAGGGGTCTTAACGCCATCACCATTAAGAGCAAGTACCCATTACCCCTGATATCTGAGCTGTTTGATAGGCTACGGGGAGCGAGGGTATTTACGAAGTTAGATCTGCGGGGTGCCTACAACCTGATTTGCATCCGTGAGGGGGATGAATGGAAGACGGCTTTTAACACCAGGGATGGGCACTATGAATATCTGGTGATGCCCTTTGGGCTCTGTAATGCCCCATCCGTTTTCCAAGACTTTGTGAACGACATCTTCCGGGATATGCTCACCACCTCGGTCGTAGTCTATCTGGATGATATTCTCATCTTCTCTCCAGATATTGACTCCCATCGGAGAGATGTTCGCAAAGTCTTCGATCTCTTACGGGCAAACTCCCTCTACGCCAAGTTGGAGAAGTGTGTGTTTGATCAGGAGTCCTTGCCTTTCCTTGGTTATATCATCTCTGCCCAGGGTTTGGCTATGGATCCTGCCAAGCTACAGGCTGTAATGGACTGGCAGGAACCCCATTCTCTTAAAGCGGTGCAGCGCTTTATGGGGTTCATTAATTATTATCGCCAGTTCATTCCACTCTTCTCAACTTTGGTAGCTCCCTTGGTTGCCCTCACCAAGAAGGGAGCAAATCCCAAGTTGTGGTCAGAGGAGGTCTCCAAAGCCTTTCTCTCGATCAAGTCACACTTCGCTAGCGCTCCTATCCTACATTGCCCCGATGTTGATAAGCCATTTATCTTGGAGGTGGATGCCTCATCCGTTGGTGCTGGAGCAGTCCTTTTCCAAAAGGATGCTCAAGGTCGGAAGCATCCTTGCTTCTTCTCCAAGACCTTCACACCAGCGGAGAGGAATTATTCCATCGGGGACAGGGAGTTGCTGGCCATGAAGTTGGCTTTTTCGGAGTGGAGACATCTCTTGGAGGGAGCTCGCTTTCCCTTCCAAGTCTTCACTGACCACAAGAACTTGGTGTATCTGCAAACGGCCCAGCAGCTGAATTCTCGCCAGGCTAGATGGTCCCTGTTCTTCTCCCGGTTCCATTTTACTCTCCATTTCCTCTCCGGGGAGAAGAACGTTTGTGCTGACGCTCTCTCCCGCTCCGTAGTGTCATCGGAGGAGGAGGAGGAGCCTCAGCTTATTGTCCCTTCTGAGAGCCTGAGAACTGTAGCTCCGGGTTCGCTAGAGTCTGTGCCCCCGGGCAAGACTTTCGTACCAGCTAACTTGCGACCGGAGGTTCTCTCTTGGGCTCACTCCTCCAGAGTGGGTGGGCATTTTGGGACCAAGAGGACATCTGAGCTTTTGGCGAGAACATACTGGTGGCCGCATATGGCCCGAGATGTCAGGGACTATATTCAGGCGTGCGTTTCATGCGCCCAGAATTGGTCTCCTCGGCAACGGCCTGCTGGGTTGCTTTACCCTCTACCGGTGGCAGACAGGCCCTGGGAGATGGTCGGGATGGACTTTGTGGTGGGCCTACCCAAGTCACGTGGCTGCTCCATTATTTGGGTTGTCACCGACCATTTCTCTAAAATGGTGCATTTGGTGCAGCTTCCTCGGTTACCCTCAGCACGGGCCTTGGTGGTGTTGTTCATTAAGCACGTTTTCCGATTGCATGGTATGCCTGATAAGATTGTCAGCGATCGGGGTCCCCAGTTCGCGTCTCGGTTTTGGAGAGAGCTCTGCCGTTTACTCAGCATAGAGTTGAACCTCTCCTCTGCATACCATCCCGAGACGAATGGGTTGGTGGAGAGAACCAACCAGACTCTGGTGACATATTTGCGACATTTCGTCTCTGCTAGGCAGGATGACTGGGCATCTTTGCTACCTTGGGCGGAATTTGCCTTGAACAACGCCGTAGCCGATTCCACTGGCCAAACTTCTTTTCTCCTTAATTACGGCCAGCATCCGCGTGTCGCTGTGCCCATGCCTGTGTCATCCACCGATTCTAGGGTGGCAGACTGGGCGGTGGAGGCACGTGACATCTGGGACCGCACACAGGATGCCATCCGGGCCTCCAAGGAGAGAATGAGGGTTTCGGCTGATACACACTGGCGCCCCGCTCCGGTCTTTGCTCCTGGCGACTTAGTGTGGCTCTCCGCCCGTAACATCAGGCTGCGAGTTGAGTCCACTAAGTTTGCTCCTCGCTACATTGGCCCGTTTAAGGTTCTGGAACAGGTCAACCCTGTGGTCTACCGTTTGGCTATTCCTCCACGCCTTGGTATCACCGATACTTTTCACGTTTCCCTCTTAAAGCCCGTTCATTTGTCCCGGTTTTCTGAGTCATCTGCTGGGACATCAGGTTCATCCACGGATGAGTTTGAGGTGAATGCTATTGTGGGGTGCAAGGTGGTACGTGGCAAGAAATTTTATCTGGTGGACTGGAAGGGTCACGGCCCAGAGGATAGAACCTGGGAGCCTGTGGAGCACATTCGGGCTCCGCTGCTTATCGCAGCTTTTGAGCGTAGTGAGGCTCAAGGAGGGGGGGGCCCTAGGAGGGGGGGTAATGTTAGGAGTCGAGTTTCCTCTGCTGCACAGGAGGAATCTCGATCCGTGTCTGCTGCGGTCTCCCATTCGGTATCGGCCGCAGTGGGCTCATTCTCAGCGGAGACGTCGCTCCCAGCGTCTCGCTGAGGCTGATTCGGTACATAGGGTCACTACTGCCTTTTCTGGCTTTCCTATGGTACCCTGCACTGATCTGCGGCGAGCAAGCCTCTCTGGGACTAAGTCCTTATTTACTCACACTGAGCATGCCCAGGGCAGGGTCTCCCATTGGAGGTCGAGGGCCACATGTTCGGTCACATGCTCAGGTACTGCAGTACATTCCATTGGTCCTCCTGGAAGGTCCTGAAAGGGCAAAACATGCTCAGGTACTGCAGCACTTCCCATTGGTCCTCCTGGAAGGTCCTGAAAGGGCAAAAACTTCAGTAGCAGCTTCCTGTGCTGCAACTATATAAACTGCGCATGACCGCACGGCCATGCGCTAGTATTGTCTTGTAAATATGTGTGTGTGTTGTGAGTGAAAGTCGCTCTTTAAATAACCCTCCCTATTGAATGTCTGTTCGCGGAAGGTGTATGTTTGCTATCTAGCGCCCGACTTATCCAACAGCACGTAACACACATCACAGCGTCCAGTTGCTGTGTCCGCCAGTACGGCGCCGTGCGCTTCCTCTGCGCTTTCCTTACCCAAGCCAGGGTGGTTAGTGGCGTCCGTCAGTGCGGCACCGCACGCACTCTCGTGCCTTTATTTACTATTTCAATAGTTTCCTTACACACCCAGTTGCGGTGTTGTGCCAGCAGTGGTCTAATCGGACTTCAATCCTAGTTGGGGTTGTGTTCACTGACTTATTGCTCGCGCTCTATGTGCGGTACCGCGGTCCTGTGACGCAACAGGATCGCTTCCTTCACGCAGGGTGAAGTTTACCCTTGTATGTATACTTATAGTACCGCCATATAGTCCGTCTTACTTAGCAGCAGGTACTTTCCTGCACGGTGGATCCCGGGTTGCGAACGCACCAATTCCATTTAATAAACTATATATTTGGTGCGTTCCGCCAACCCTAACATAGTATATACCTGCGTGTCATCTCCTGTATATAGTATATACCTGCGTGTCATCTCCTGTATATAGTATATACCTGTGTGTCATCTGCTCCTGTATATAGTATATACCTGTGTCATCTCCTCCTGTATATAGTATATATCTGTGTGTCAACTCCTCCTGTATATAGTATATACCAGTGTGTCATCTCCTCCTGTATTAGACCTCGTTCACACGTTATTTGGTCAGTATTTTTACCTCAGTATTTGTAAGCTAAATTGGCAGCGTGATAAATCTTCAGCCAACAGGAAGCCCTCCCCCCCTGGCAGTATATATTAGCTCACACATACACATAATAGACAGGTCATGTGACTGACAGCTGCCGTATTTCCTATATGGTACATTTGTTGCTCTTGTAGTTTGTCTGCTTATTAATCAGATTTTTGTTTTTGAAGGATAATACCAGACTTGTGTGTGTTTTAGGGTGAGTTTCATGTGTCAAGTTGTGTGTGTTGAGTTGCATGTGACGACTTTTGTGAGATGAGTTTTGTGCGGCGACATGCATGTAGTAACTTTTTGTGTGTCGAGTTGCATGTGACAGGTTAGTGTAGCAAGTTGTGTGCAGCAAGTTTTGCGCATGGCGAGTTTTATGTGTGGTGCGTTTTGAGTATGTGCAAGTTTTGTGTGAGGCAACTTTTGCATGTGTTGCAACTTTTTCGGCGTGTGCAAGATTTGCGTGTGGCGAGTTTTCCATGAGGTGAGTTTTGCACGTGTGGCGAGTTTTGCGTGAGCCTAGTTTTGCATGTGGCGAGTTTTGCGCGTGGCGAGTTTTGCGTGGCAACTTTTGTGTTTTGACTTTTATGTGGCGAGGTTGGTGTATGTGTGGTGAAATGTGTTCTGAGGGTGGTATATGTGTTCAAGTATGTGGTAGTGTGTGGCGCATTTTGTGTGTGTGTGTTCATATCCCCGTGTGTGGTGAGTATCCCATGTCGGGGCCCCACCTTAACAACTATACGGTATATACTCTTTGGCGCCATCGATCTCACTCTTTAAGTCCCCCTTGTTCATATCTGGCAGCTGACAATTTGCCTCCAACACTTTTCCTTTCACTTTTTCCCCATTATGTAGATAGGGGCAAAATTGTTTGGTGAATTGGAACGCGCGGGGTTAAAATTTCGCCTCACAACATAGCCTATGACACTCTCGGGGTCCAGACATGTGACTGTGGAAAAGTTTGTGGCTGTAGCTGCGACGGTGCAGATGCCAATCCCGGACATACACACACACACACACACACATTCAGCTTTATATATTAGACTAGCTGAAGAGCCCGGCGTTGCGTGGGCATAGTAAATATCTGTGGTTAGTTATAGCTCCTCACTTCTCTTATTTTCCCATCACGCCTCTCATTTTCCCAATCACATCTTTCATTTTCCCCCTCACATCTCTCATTTTCTCCCTCACACCTCTCATTTTCTCCCTCACTCCTCTCATTCCCCCCTAACCAGGGGCGGATTATCAGAGGGTCAATATGGGCGGTAGCCCAGGGCCCAGTGGTCTGGGGGGGCCCTGGGCTACCGCACAGATTGACCCTCTGATGATCATCTGTGAATGCCGCTGCCGGCATTTATGTGCCCCTGCCGCCCGTAACCGGTGGGCAGAGAGAGGGGGCCCGCATCGGGCCCCTTCTCATCTGCTCACCGGGCCCCTTCCGGCGCTGCGGCGGTTTCCTATTGATGTGCGGGCACGCGCCCGCACGTCAATAGTTAACAACAGCCGCCAGCCAATTGGAGGCTGGCAGCTGATGTCGGCCGCAGGCGCACACGTCGCCGGCGTCTGACGTCATTGTCAGTCGCCGGCGAGTGTGCTCTGTTGGAGGGAGCTCGTCGCTGGAGCGAGGAGAGGTGAGGAGACTTTGTTTTTTTTTTTTTATAACGGTGGACACACTGAGGGCAATGCTGGAGGACACTGGGGCAGATTGCTGGAGGACACTGGGGCAGTTTGCTGGAGGACACTGGGGCAGATTGCTGGAGGACACTGGGGCAGATTGCTGGAGGACACTGGGGCAATGCTGGAGGACACGGGCAATGCTGGAAGACACTGGGGCAATGCTGGAGGAAACTGGGGCAGATTGCTGGAGGACACTGGGGCAATGCTGGAGGACACGGGCAATGCTGGAGGACACTGGGGCAATGCTGGAGGACACTGGGGCAATGCTGGAGGACACTGGGGCAGATGGCTGGAGGACACTGGGGCAGATGGCTGGAGGACACTGGGGCAGATGGCTGGAGGACACTGGGGCAGATGGCTGGAGGATACTGGGGCAGATTGCTGGAGGACACTGGGGCAGATTGCTGGAGGACACTGGGGCAATGCTGGAGGACACTGGGGCAATGCTGGAGGACACTGGGGCAGATTGCTGGAGGACACTGGGGCAGATTGCTGGAGGACACTGGGGCAATGCTGGAGGACACTGGGGCAATGCTGGAGGACACTGGGGCAGATTGCTGGAGGACACTGGGGCAATGCTGGAGGACACTGGGGCAATGCTGGAGGACACTGGGGCAATGCTGGAGGACACTGGGGCAATGCTGGAGGACACTGGGGCAGATGGCTGGAGGACACTGGGGCAGATTGCTGGAGGACACTGGGGCAGATTGCTGGAGGACACTGTGGCAGATTGCTGGAGGACACTGGGGCAATGCTGGAGGACACTGGGGCAGATGGCTGGAGGACACTGGGGCAGATGGCTGGAGGACACTGGGGCAGATTGCTGGAGGACACTGGGGCAGATTGCTGGAGGACACTGGGGCAGATTGCTGGAGGACACTGGGGCAATGCTGGAGGACACTGGGGCAGATGGCTGGAGGACACTGGGGCAGATGGCTGGAGGACACTGGGGCAGATGGCTGGAGGACACTAGGGCAGATGGCTGGAGGACACTGGGGCAGATGGCTGGAGGACACTGGGGCAATGCTGGAGGACACTGGGGCAATGCTGGAGGACACTGGGGCAATGCTGGAGGACACTGGCAGATGGCTGGAGGACACTGGGGCAGATGGCTGCAGGACACTGGGGCAGATGGCTGCAGGACACTGGGGCAGATGGCTGGAGGACACTGGGGCAGATGGCTGGAGGACACTGGGGCAATGCTGGAGGACACTGAGGCAGATTGCTGGAGGACACTGGGGCAATGCTGGAGGACACTGGGGCAGATTGCTGGAGGACACTGGGGCAATGCTGGAGGACACTGGGGCAATGCTGGAGGACTCTGGGGCAGATGGCTGGAGGACACTGGGGCAGATGGCTGGAGAACACTGGGGCAATGCTGGAGGACACTGGGGCAATGCTGGAGGACACTGGGGCAATGCTGGAGGACACTGGGGCAGATTGCTGGAGGACACTGGGGCAGATTGCTGGAGGACACTGGGGCAGATTGCTGGAGGACACTGGGGCAATGCTGGAGGACACTGGGGCAATGCTGGAGGACACTGGGGCAGATTGCTGGAGGACACTGGGGCAGATTGCTGGAGGACACTGGGGCAATGCTGGAGGACACTGGGGCAATGCTGGAGGACACTGGGGCAATGCTGGAGGACACTGGGGCAGATGGCTGGAGGACACTGGGGCAGATTGCTGGAGGACACTGGGGCAGATTGCTGGAGGACACTGTGGCAGATTGCTGGAGGACACTGGGGCAATGCTGGAGGACACTGGGGCAGATGGCTGGAGGACACTGGGGCAGATGGCTGGAGGACACTGGGGCAGATTGCTGGAGGACACTGGGGCAGATTGCTGGAGGACACTGGGGCAGATTGCTGGAGGACACTGGGGCAATGCTGGAGGACACTGGGGCAATGCTGGAGGACACTGGGGCAGATGGCTGGAGGACACTGGGGCAGATGGCTGGAGGACACTGGGGCAGATGGCTGGAGGACACTGGGGCAGATGGCTGGAGGACACTGGGGCAATGCTGGAGGACACTGGGGCAATGCTGGAGGACACTGGCAGATGGCTGGAGGACACTGGGGCAGATGGCTGCAGGACACTGGGGCAGATGGCTGCAGGACACTGGGGCAGATGGCTGGAGGACACTGGGGCAGATGGCTGGAGGACACTGGGGCAATGCTGGAGGACACTGAGGCAGATTGCTGGAGGACACTGGGGCAATGCTGGAGGACACTGGGGCAGATTGCTGGAGGACACTGGGGCAATGCTGGAGGACACTGGGGCAATGCTGGAGGACACTGGGGCAGATGGCTGGAGGACACTGGGGCAGATGGCTGGAGGACACTGGGGCAGATTGCTGGAGGACACTGGGGCAATGCTGGAGGACACTGGGGCAATGCTGGAGGACACTGGGGCAGATGGCTGGAGGACACTGGGGCAGATGGCTGGAGGACACTGGGGCAGACGGCTGGAGGACACTGGGGCAGATGGCTGGAGGACACTGGGGCAGATTGCTGGAGGACACTGGGGCAATGCTGGAGGACACTGAGGCAGATTGCTGGAGACACTGTGGCAATGCTGGAGGACACTGGGGCATATTGCTTGATGACACTGGGGCAGATTGCTGGAGGACACTGGGGCAATGCTGGAGGACACTGGGGCAGATTGCTGGAGGACACTGGGGCAGATGGCTGGAGGACACTGGGGCAGATGGCTGGAGGACACTGGGGCAGATGGCTGGAGGACACAGGGGCAGATGGCTGGAGGACACTGGGGCAGATTGCTGGAGGACACTGGGGCAATGCTGGAGGACACTGAGGCAGATTGCTGGAGACACTGGGGCAATGCTGGAGGACACTGGGGCAGATTGCTGGAGGACACTGGGGCAGATTGCTGGAGGACACTGGGGCAATGCTGGAGGACACTGGGGCAATGCTGGAGGACACTGGGGCAGATGGCTGGAGGACACTGGGGCAGATGGCTGGAGGACACTGGGGCAGATTGCTGGAGGACACTGGGGCAATGCTGGAGGACACTGGGGCAATGCTGGAGGACACTGGGGCAATGCTGGAGGACACTGGGGCAGATTGCTGGAGGACACTGGGGCAGATTGCTGGAGGACACTGGGGCAATGCTGGAGGACACTGGGGCAATGCTGGAGGACACTGGGGCAGATTGCTGGAGGACACTGGGGCAGATGGCTGGAGGACACTGGGGCAGATGGCTGGAGGACACTGGGGCAGATGGCTGGAGGACACAGGGGCAGATGGCTGGAGGACACTGGGGCAGATTGCTGGAGGACACTGGGGCAATGCTGGAGGACACTGAGGCAGATTGCTGGAGACACTGGGGCAATGCTGGAGGACACTGGGGCAGATTGCTGGAGGACACTGGGGCAGATTGCTGGAGGACACTGGGGCAATGCTGGAGGACACTGGGGCAATGCTGGAGGACACTGGGGCAGATGGCTGGAGGACACTGGGGCAGATGGCTGGAGGACACTGGGGCAGATTGCTGGAGGACACTGGGGCAATGCTGGAGGACACTGGGGCAATGCTGGAGGACACTGGGGCAGATGGCTGGGGGACACTGGGGCAGATGGCTGGAGGACACTGGGTCAGATGGCTGGAGGACACTGGGGCAGATTGCTGGAGGACACTGGGGCAGATTGCTGGAGGACACTGGGGCAATGCTGGAGGACACTGGGGCAATGCTGGAGGACACTGGGGCAGATGGCTGGAGGACTCTGGGGCAGATGGCTGGAGGACACTGGGGCAGATGGCTGGAGGACACTGGGGCAGATTGCTGGAGGACACTGGGGCAGATGGCTGGAGGACTCTGGGGCAGATGGCTGGAGGACACTGGGGCAGATGGCTGGAGGACACTGGGGCAGATTGATGGAGGACACTGGGGCAGATTGCTGGAGGACACTGGGGCAATGCTGGAGGACACTGGGGCAATGCTGGAGGACACGGGCAATGCTGGAGGACACTGGCAGATGGCTGGAGGACACTGGGGCAGATGGCTGGAGGACACTGGGGCAATGCTGGAGGACACTGAGGCAGATTGCTGGAGACACTGGGGCAATGCTGGAGGACACTGGGGCAGATTGCTGGATGACACTGGGGAAGATTGCTGTAGAACACTGGGGCAGATTGCTGGAGGACACTGGGGCAATGCTGGAGGACACTGGGGCAATGCTGGAGGACACTGGGGCAGATGGCTGGGGGACACTGGGGCAGATGGCTGGAGGACACTGGGTCAGATGGCTGGAGGACACTGGGGCAGATTGCTGGAGGACACTGGGGCAGATTGCTGGAGGACACTGGGGCAATGCTGGAGGACACTGGGGCAATGCTGGAGGACACTGGGGCAGATGGCTGGAGGACTCTGGGGCAGATGGCTGGAGGACACTGGGGCAGATGGCTGGAGGACACTGGGGCAGATTGCTGGAGGACACTGGGGCAGATGGCTGGAGGACTCTGGGGCAGATGGCTGGAGGACACTGGGGCAGATGGCTGGAGGACACTGGGGCAGATTGCTGGAGGACACTGGGGCAATGCTGGAGGACACTGGGGCAATGCTGGAGGACACTGGGGCAGATGGCTGGGGGACACTGGGGCAGATGGCTGGAGGACACTGGGTCAGATGGCTGGAGGACACTGGGGCAGATTGCTGGAGGACACTGGGGCAGATTGCTGGAGGACACTGGGGCAATGCTGGAGGACACTGGGGCAATGCTGGAGGACACTGGGGCAGATGGCTGGAGGACTCTGGGGCAGATGGCTGGAGGACACTGGGGCAGATGGCTGGAGGACACTGGGGCAGATTGCTGGAGGACACTGGGGCAGATGGCTGGAGGACTCTGGGGCAGATGGCTGGAGGACACTGGGGCAGATGGCTGGAGGACACTGGGGCAGATTGATGGAGGACACTGGGGCAGATTGCTGGAGGACACTGGGGCAATGCTGGAGGACACTGGGGCAATGCTGGAGGACACGGGCAATGCTGGAGGACACTGGCAGATGGCTGGAGGACACTGGGGCAGATGGCTGGAGGACACTGGGGCAATGCTGGAGGACACTGAGGCAGATTGCTGGAGGACACTGGGGCAATGCTGGAGGACACTGGGGCAATGCTGGAGGACACTGGGGCAGATGGCTGGGGGACACTGGGGCAGATGGCTGGAGGACACTGGGTCAGATGGCTGGAGGACACTGGGGCAGATTGCTGGAGGACACTGGGGCAGATTGCTGGAGGACACTGGGGCAATGCTGGAGGACACTGGGGCAATGCTGGAGGACACTGGGGCAGATGGCTGGAGGACTCTGGGGCAGATGGCTGGAGGACACTGGGGCAGATGGCTGGAGGACACTGGGGCAGATTGCTGGAGGACACTGGGGCAGATGGCTGGAGGACTCTGGGGCAGATGGCTGGAGGACACTGGGGCAGATGGCTGGAGGACACTGGGGCAGATTGATGGAGGACACTGGGGCAGATTGCTGGAGGACACTGGGGCAATGCTGGAGGACACTGGGGCAATGCTGGAGGACACGGGCAATGCTGGAGGACACTGGCAGATGGCTGGAGGACACTGGGGCAGATGGCTGGAGGACACTGGGGCAATGCTGGAGGACACGGGCAATGCTGGAGGACACTGGCAGATGGCTGGAGGACACTGGGGCAGATGGCTGCAGGACACTGGGGCAGATGGCTGCAGGACACTGGGGCAGATGGCTGGAGGACACTGGGGCAGATGGCTGGAGGACACTGGGGCAATGCTGGAGGACACTGAGGCAGATTGCTGGAGGACACTGGGGCAATGCTGGAGGACACTGGGGCAGATTGCTGGAGGACACTGGGGCAATGCTGGAGGACACTGGGGCAATGCTGGAGGACTCTGGGGCAGATGGCTGGAGGACACTGGGGCAATGCTGGAGGACACTGGGGCAATGCTGGAGGACACTGGGGCAATGCTGGAGGACACTGGGGCAGATTGCTGGAGGACACTAGGGCAGATTGCTGGAGGACACTGGGGCAGATTGCTGGAGGACACTGGGGCAATGCTGGAGGACACTGGGGCAATGCTGGAGGACACTGGGGCAGATTGCTGGAGGACACTGGGGCAGATTGCTGGAGGACACTGGGGCAATGCTGGAGGACACTGGGGCAATGCTGGAGGACACTGGGGCAATGCTGGAGGACACTGGGGCAGATTGCTGGAGGACACTGGGGCAGATTGCTGGAGGACACTGTGGCAGATTGCTGGAGGACACTGGGGCAATGCTGGAGGACACTGGGGCAAATGGCTGGAGGACACTGGGGCAGATGGCTGGAGGACATTGGGGCAGATGGCTGGAGGACACTGGGGCAGATTGCTGGAGGACACTGGGGCAGATTGCTGGAGGACACTGGGGCAATGCTGGAGGACACTGGGGCAATGCTGGAGGACACTGGGGCAGATGGCTGGAGGACACTGGGGCAGATGGCTGGAGGACACTGGGGCAGATGGCTGGAGGACACTGGGGCAGATGGCTGGAGGACACTGGGGCAATGCTGGAGGACACTGGGGCAATGCTGGAGGACACTGGGGCAATGCTGGAGGACACTGGCAGATGGCTGGAGGACACTGGGGCAGATGGCTGCAGGACACTGGGGCAGATGGCTGCAGGACACTGGGGCAGATGGCTGGAGGACACTGGGGCAGATGGCTGGAGGACACTGGGGCAATGCTGGAGGACACTGAGGCAGATTGCTGGAGGACACTGGGGCAATGCTGGAGGACACTGGGGCAGATTGCTGGAGGACACTGGGGCAATGCTGGAGGACACTGGGGCAATGCTGGAGGACACTGGGGCAGATGGCTGGAGGACACTGGGGCAGATGGCTGGAGGACACTGGGGCAGATTGCTGGAGGACACTGGGGCAATGCTGGAGGACACTGGGGCAATGCTGGAGGACACTGGGGCAGATGGCTGGAGGACACTGGGGCAGATGGCTGGAGGACACTGGGGCAGACGGCTGGAGGACACTGGGGCAGATGGCTGGAGGACACTGGGGCAGATTGCTGGAGGACACTGGGGCAATGCTGGAGGACACTGAGGCAGATTGCTGGAGACACTGGGGCAATGCTTGAGGACACTGGGGCATATTGCTTGATGACACTGGGGCAGATTGCTGGAGGACACTGGGGCAATGCTGGAGGACACTGGGGCAGATTGCTGGAGGACACTGGGGCAGATGGCTGGAGGACACTGGGGCAGATGGCTGGAGGACACTGGGGCAGATGGCTGGAGGACACAGGGGCAGATGGCTGGAGGACACTGGGGCAGATTGCTGGAGGACACTGGGGCAATGCTGGAGGACACTGAGGCAGATTGCTGGAGACACTGGGGCAATGCTGGAGGACACTGGGGCAGATTGCTGGAGGACACTGGGGCAGATTGCTGGAGGACACTGGGGCAATGCTGGAGGACACTGGGGCAATGCTGGAGGACACTGGGGCAGATGGCTGGAGGACACTGGGGCAGATGGCTGGAGGACACTGGGGCAGATGGCTGGAGGACACTGGGGCAATGCTGGAGGACACTGGGGCAATGCTGGAGGACACTGGGGCAGATGGCTGGGGGACACTGGGGCAGATGGCTGGAGGACACTGGATCAGATGGCTGGAGGACACTGGGGCAGATTGCTGGAGGACACTGGGGCAGATTGCTGGAGGACACTGGGGCAATGCTGGAGGACACTGGGGCAATGCTGGAGGACACTGGGGCAGATGTCTGGAGGACTCTGGGGCAGATGGCTGGAGGACACTGGGGCAGATGGCTGGAGGACACTGGGGCAGATTGCTGGAGGACACTGGGGCAGATGGCTGGAGGACTCTGGGGCAGATGGCTGGAGGACACTGGGGCAGATGGCTGGAGGACACTGGGGCAGATTGATGGAGGACACTGGGGCAGATTGCTGGAGGACACTGGGGCAATGCTGGAGGACACTGGGGCAATGCTGGAGGACACGGGCAATGCTGGAGGACACTGGCAGATGGCTGGAGGACACTGGGGCAGATGGCTGGAGGACACTGGGGCAATGCTGGAGGACACTGAGGCAGATTGCTGGAGACACTGGGGCAATGCTGGAGGACACTGGGGCAGATTGCTGGATGACACTGGGGAAGATTGCTGTAGAACACTGGGGCAGATTGCTGGAGGACACTGGGGCAATGCTGGAGGACACTGGGGCAGATTGCTGGAGGACACTGGGGCAATGCTGGAGACACTGGGGGAAATGCTGGACATATTGGGGGAAATGCTGGACATACTGGGGCAGATTGCTGGACACACTGGTGGTAATATTCTGTACACACTGTCTGGGGGCAATGCTGGACGCACTGGGGCAGATTGCTGGACACACTGTCTGGGGGCAATATGCTGGACACACTGGGGTAATATGCTGGACACACTGGGGCAGATTGCTGGACACACTGGGGCAGATTGCTTGACACACTGTCTGGGGGCAATGCTGGACACACTGGGGGCAATATGCTGGAGACACTGGGGCAGATTGCTGGACACTGGGGCAATATGCTGGACATACTGGGGCAGATTGCTGGACACAATGGGGGCAGGACTGGAGGCATGGGCAGAATGTAGACACGGGGCATGATTGGAGACACGGGGCAGAATTAAAGACATGGGGCAGGATTGGATCATGGGGCAGGATGGATACGGTGGAGACATATGGGGCAGGATGTGGAGATCATATGGGGTAGAATGGATACTCATGAGGGCAGGATGCGAGAACATATGGCTGGAGCCAGGAATGAGACACATGGGGCCAGGATGTGGAATATTATTACCATAGGGTCTAATTAAGGGATATTATTACTGTAGTGATGTATTTATTTTATTTTTTGAGTATACTGTTTTAAATGGGGGTCGGTCCTGTTACTGTGCAGAGTGACACTATATCGCCTTTTTTTCTTCATGTGGTGTAATGTAGAAGTTGTGAAAAATTAAGTAATGTGTTCTGCAAGCGGAGCTCGAGATAACTGTGTTATTTCCTGCAGAAACGAGTCCTGGCTGGAAGAAATGATGGCGGTCTGTGCTGGCTGAAAGATGAAGGACTTCACCTAGAGACGTCACTGGTGAGTCAGTGTTACCTATACACTGACACTATACACTGTATACTATATAGAGCTCCTGTGTATAATACCACCAGTGATCTCTGTATTACCTCTACACAGACACTGCATACTAAGTACAGATCTCCTGTGAATACTGGCACTTATGGTGATATTATTGTGTTGTTGTTTTTTACTGATCAGTATTGTAGTATTCAGTTACTATGTGGTGGTAATATGTGGTCTGGAAATGGTGTTGTGGTATTTGTCCCTTGTATGTGATATTTGGTCACCAAGTGGTGGTAATATGTGGTCTTGACATGGTGCGGTGGTATTTGTTCCTTGTATGTGATATTATTCGATCACTGTGGTTGTAATTTGTGGTCTGGTCATGGCGCGGTGGTATTTGTTCCTTGTATGTGATATTATTCGATCACTGTGGTTGTAATTTGTGGTCTGGTCATGGTGCGGTGGTATTTGTTCCTTGTATGTGATATTATTTGATCACTGTGGTTGTAATTTGTGGTCTGGTCATGGTGCGGTGGTATTTGTTCCTTGTATGTGATATTATTGGTCAAAATATACCTAAATTGTATTGCAGATTCTAACAAATATTTAATAGGTTACAGTAGAGTAGGGCCCGGCCATTTTTCTGGAATAATCTGGTTCGGGTATATCATGACCCCCGTCACATGACCCCCGTCACATGACCCCCGTCACATGACCTCCGTCACATGACCCCCGTCACATGACCCCCGTCACATGACCGGGGGGGGCCCACAGTGTCTGAACAGCCCAGGGCCCTGGCTACCCTTAATCCACCCCTGCCCCTAACACTTGTCATTTCAACCTCACATCTGTCATTTTCTGATCACTCCACTATTTTTCCTCACTCCTCTCATTTTGCACTCACACCTTTTCATTTTCACCTCACACCTCTCATTTTCACCTCATCACCTCAGTATATACATGTTTGTCATCTCCCTTATATATAGTGTACTTCTGTATGTCATCTCCTGTATATAGTATATACCTGTATGTCATCTCCCCTGTATATAGTATATACCTGCTGTGTGTCATCTCCCCTATATATAGTATATACCTGAATGTCATCTCCTTCTATATATAGTATATACCTGTATGTCATCTCCTCCTGTATGTAGTATATACCTGTAGGTCATCTGCTCCTGTATATAGTATATACCTGTGTGTCATCTCCTCCTGTATATAGTATATACCTGTATGTCATCTCCTCCTGTATATATATGTACCTGTATGTCATCTCCTCCTGTATATATATGTACCTGTATGTCATCTCCTCCTCTATATAGTATATACCTGTGTGTCATCTCTCCTGTATATAGTATATATCTGTGTGTCATCTCCCCTGTATATAGTATATACCTGTGTGTCATCTCCTCCTGTATTAGACCTCGTTCACACGTTATTTGCTCAGTATTTTTACCTCAGTATTTTTAAGCTAAATTGGCAGCCTGATAAATCCCCAGCCAACAGGAAGCCCTCCCCCTGGCAGTATATATTAGCTCACACATACACATAATAGACAAGTCATGTTACTGACAGCTGCCGTATTTCCTATATGGTACATTTGTTGTAGTTTGTCTGCTTATTAATCAGATTTTTATTTTTGAAGGATAATACCAGACTTGTGTGTGTTTTAGGGCGAGTTTCGTTTGTCAAGTTGTGTGTGTTGAGTTGCGTGTGGCAACATGCATGTAGCGACTTTTGTGAGATGAGTTTTGTGTGGCAACATGCGTGTAGCAACTTTTTGTGTGTCGAGTTGCATGTGACAGGTTAGTGTAGAAAGTTGTGTGCAGCAAGTTTTGCGCATGGCGAGTTTTGCGCGTGTCAAGTTTTATGTGTGGTGCCTTTTGAGTATGTGCAAGTTTTGTGTGAGGCAACTTTTGCATGTGTTGCAACTTTTGTGCATGTGGCAATTTTTCTGGGTGTGCAAGTTTTGCGTGTGGCGAGTTTTCCATGAGGTGAGTTTTGCACTTGTGGCGAGTTTTGCAAGAGCATAGTTTTTGCATGTGGCGAGTTCTGCGCGTGGCGAGTTTTGAGCGGCGACTTTTGTGTTTCGACTTTTATGTGGCGAGGTTGGTATATTTGTGGTGAAATGTGTGCTGAGGGTAATATGTGTTCAAGCACGTGGTAGTGTGTGGCGCATTTTGTGTGTGTGTTCATATCCCCGTGTGTGGTGAGTATCCCATGTCGGGGCCCCACCTTAGCAACTGTACGGTATATACTCTTTGGCGCCATCGCTCTCATTCTTTAAGTCCCCCTTGTTCACATCTGGCAGCTGTCAATTTGCCTCCTACACTTTTCCTTTCATTTTTTTCCCATTATGTAGATAGGGGCAAAATTGTTTGGTGAATTGGAAAGCACGGGGTTAAAATTTCACCTCACAACATAGCCTATGACGCTCTCGGGGTCCAGACGTGTGACTGTGCAAAATTTTGTGGCTGCAGCTGCGACGGTGCAGATGCCAATCCCGGACATACATACATACACACACATACACACACACATTCAGCTTTATATATTAGACTAGATTGTGGCCCGATTCTAACGCATCGGGTATTCTAGAATATGCATGTCCCCGTAGTATATGGACAATGATGATTCCAGAATTCGCGGCACACTGTGCCCATCGCTGATTGGTCGAGGCAACCTTTATGACATCATCATCACCATGGCAACCATTATGACATCTACGTCGATACTGGGCCCGTCGCTGAATCAGAAACGTGAGATGTCTACGTCCTTTATGACATCATCGTCGCTGTGCCCGTTGCTGATTGGTCGAGGCCAATCCTGGCCTCGACCAATCAGAGACGCGGGATATCTACGTCCTTTATGACATCATCGTCGCTGTGCTCATCGCTGATTGGTCGAGGCCTGGCGGCCTCGACCAATCAGAGACGTGGGATTTCTACGTCGATGCTGTGCCCATCGCTGATTGGTCGAGGCCTGGCGACCTCGACCAATCAGAGAGGCAGGATTTCCAGGACAGACAGACAGACAGACAGACAGAAAAACAGACAGACAGACAGAAAGACAGACAGACGGAAAAACCCTTAGACAATTATAAATATAGATACCTGTGTGTCATCTCCTCCTGTATTAGACCTCATTCACACGTTATTTGCTCAGTATTTTTACCTCAGTATTTGTAAGCTAAATTGGCAGCCTGATAAATCCCCAGCCAACAGGAAGCCCTCCCCCTGGCAGTATATATTAGCTCACACATACATATAATAGACAGGTCATGTGACTGACAGCTGCCGTATTTCCTATATGGTACATTTGTTGCTCTTGTAGTTTGTCTGCTTCTTAATCAGATTTTTATTTTTGAAGGATAATACCAGACTTGTGTGTGTTTTAGGGCGAGTTTCGTTTGTCAAGTTGTGTGTGTTGAGTTGCATGTGGCGACATGCATGTAGCGACTTTTGTGAGATGAGTTTTGTGTGGCAACATGCGTGTAGCAACTTTTTGTGTGTCAAGTTGCATGTGACAGGTTAGTGTAGCAAGTTGTGTGCAGCAAGTTTTGCGCATGGCGAGTTTTGCGCATGGCGAGTTTTATGTGTGGTGCCTTTTGAGTATGTGCAAGTTTTGTGTGAGGCAACTTTTGCGTGTGTTGCAACTTTTGTGCATGTGGCAATTTTTCTGCGTGTGCAAGTTTTGCATGTGACGAGTTTTCCATGAGGTGAGTTTTGCACTTGTGGCGAGTTTTGCGTGAGCCTAGTTTTTGCATGTGACGAGTTTTGCGCGTGGTGACTTTTGAGCGGCGACTTTTGTGTTTCGACTTTTATGTGGCGAGGTTGGTGTATGTGTGGTGAAATGTGTCCTGAGGGCGGTATATGTGTTCAAGCACGTGGTAGTTTGTGGCGACTTTTGTGAGATGAGTTTTGTGTGGCAACATGCGTGTAGCAACTTTTTGTGTGTCAAGTTGCATGTGACAGGTTAGTGTAGCAAGTTGTGTGCAGCAAGTTTTGCGCATGACGAGTTTTGCACATGGCGAGTTTTATGTGTGGTGCCTTTTGAGTATGTGCAAGTTTTGTGTGAGGCAACTTTTGCGTGTGTTGCAACTTTTGTGCATGTGGCAATTTTTCTGCGTGTGCAAGTTTTGCATGTGGCGAGTTTTCCATGAGGTGAGTTTTGCACTTGTGGCGAGTTTTGCGTGAGCCTAGTTTTTGCATGTGGCAAGTTTTGCGCGTGGCGAGTTTTGAGCGGCGACTTTTGTGTTTCGACTTTTATGTGGCGAGGTTGGTGTATGTGTGGTGAAATGTGTCCTGAGGGCGGTATATGTGTTCAAGCACGTGGTAGTTTGCGGCGCATTTTGTGTATGTGTTCATATCCCCGTGTGTGGTGAGTATCCCATGTCGGGGCCCCACCTTGGCAACTGTACGGTAAATACTCTTTGGCGCCATCGCTCACATTCTTTAAGTCCCCCTTGTTCACATCTGGCAGCTGTCAATTTGCCTCCAACACTTTTCCTTTCACTTCTCCCCATTATGTAGATAGGGGCAAAATTGTTTGGTGAATTGGAAAGCGCGGTGTTAAAATTTCACCTCACAACATAGCGTATGACGCTCTCGGGGTCCAGACGTGTGTCTCTGCAAAATTTTGTGGCTGTAGCTGCGACGGTGCAGATGCCAATCCCTGACATACATACATACATACTGTACACACACACACACACATTCAGCTTTACATATTAGATAACATAACACTTGGATATTATGGCATAAAAAAATTGTAATTTGACATCTTACATGACATCAGGCAATATTTTGTGCAATATTAGCTTAAAATAACCTTCTGTGACAAGTTATTGTGACGCCCGCAGGTGGCACACATGGTTCCTGGACTTACTGTGCCACAGGACTATGTCCACCTAAGAAGGGGCAAGGCTACCTGGTGTTCACTGAAGCTCCTCATGGTGGAGAGATGCTGGGCTGCAGGTAGCGAGCAGGTACCACCCCATGGCAGTCCTTGGTACTGTAGCTGCTGACCCAAGGGGTCAGATTAGCTGGCACGGACTCAGTCTACATACAGACTGGATTGATCCGGAGACTGGTTTTATCAGTCCAGATACATGAAATAATCAGAGGCATACATACAGACACATGGGTCTCAGATACTCGTACTGACACTGGCCACACACGGACCAGGGGATGACGATTAGACACTGACCACGCTAGGACCAGTGACTTCGGATTCAGGACTGGTCGCACACGGACCAAGGGATGAGGCTCAAGAACTGGCCGCACTAGGACCAGGGACTTTGATTTTTTCTTGAGTTTTGTGAAATGGCCACAGTGTGAACATACTCTTACACAAGCAAAATGAGCATATACTATAGTAAGTGAATAGTTACATTACATGTAAATAACATAGGGTAGTTAGTTACCATTATTTTTATCAAAGAAGTGTAAAAGACTTCTTGAGGTGCTAAAATGATCCAGGTGAAGGAAAGCTTAGTTAATCTTCTGAGTTAAGGGACTATAGTCAGTAGCGATGAGCGAATGTATTCATTACTCAAGATTTCTCGAGCATGCACGGGGGACCTCTGAATACTTTTTAGTGCTCGGAGATTTAGTTTTTCTTGCCGCAGCTGAATGATTTACATCTGTTAACCAGCATAAGTGGGGGTTGCCTGCTTGCTAGGGAATCCCCACATGTACTTATGCTGGCTAGCAGATGTAAATCATTCAGCTGCGACAAGAAAAACTAAATCTCCGAGCACTAAAAAATACTCGGAGGACTCCCGAGCATGTGCTGGAAATCTCGAGTAACGAGTATATTCGCTCATCACTAATAGTCAGTCCTCTGACCCATCCAAACTTGATTTTCCCTGCTCATTAAGTTAGGAGGCTAAATCCTGGTCATTTTTGATAAGTCATTTGATAACCAGAACATACTTGATACATAATACTCCTCAGGAGAGATCTGCACAGCTAAATGTAACTGATATTGAAAAGGATGTGGCTTTTAAGGAAAGGCTTGTTCCGAGGACCACCATGAACTCAAGTCAGATTTGGTTTGGAGCTCTTCTACAGAATTCTTCGATAGATGAATAATTGCAGAGTGACTTATGTGGCTTATGCTCTAAAGAAATAAAATTATAAAAAGGCTTTGTAAGCAATAAGAAAATGCAGTGACACTAATAATGTCAGCCTCAACTATAATTACACTGCAGGATGCTCTGCTGGAGGAGATATTTCACAAAAAAGATTTATTTTTGATCAATGCATAAACATCGAATAAAATGGTATCATTTACAGGTTTCAGAGAGTTGGCTTAGAATATTTTAATTCTCAGTCATAACAAGTAAATGTGATGAGTATACACATGCGAAATATAATCTCTTCATGTAAAATAATTACATCAAGAGAATCTCAACACTATAGAGTCATAAAAAATATACAAGTCAAAGTCTTTATTTGTTGCAATGACTTTTCTAAGTACAAACCTTCACCTAAATACTCTTTCCTGCCTTTAGAATACTAAATACTAATATTTACTAACACTGTATCAAGATCAATCGTTATTGATAATTGCCTGCTTGCCTTTTTATATAAATAGCTTGACACCTCCTTTCCTCTACAGATGCCATCCTCAAATTATTAGATTGTAGTCAATAATGTGAATTTGAACACCAAAAATAACGCAAAGCGCAAATCTTAGAGCAATTTCCATTCTATTCATTTAATAGCAAAATGTAGAAGTAGAGTGCTACACCCTAGTCTCAAACTAAAAATACTTTTCAATACATTTCATTTTGTTTTCTTTTGGCTGCATTGGTCTTGTGACCTGCAAGATGTTGATGTTATGACAGATCATAAACACTGATCCGCGGACAACACTGATTTTGGGGGAATTGCAACGTGAAATCAAGATGATAAGCTAAATTGAACAGGTTACTGTTTTGTCATTTTCTGGATTGTGCATTGAAGCAAGAGAATGTACTGTATTTATCTGTAATTTAATTCTACCTGAATTTTAGAAAGAGACACCCTCAGAGCATTGAAAGAGATATTCAGTTTGCGGAGAATAACTTGTCAATGAATCAAATTTCCTGTGAAAATCCATACTGTCTAGTGAACTAATATTTTGCCAGATTTGCTCATCTCTACTGGTGAACCTTTTTTTATAACTCTGAAACCCAGTCAAAAGCCCATTTCACTAATAGCTGCATTCCTGTGAGAGAAACTTCTGGACCTGCCCACTTAACCTTTTCCTCAAACTGCTTAACCTTTTTTAAATAAAAAACTAAAATCAAAGTAGTACTTTATATGTCCTACTACTACTTGTTGGATGTTGTGTTTAGTGATGGGTGAACCCGTTCATCTTTGGGTACGGCGAGTTCAACCAAACATCTAAAAAAATGTTTGGTTCGGGAACCAGAACGGTAATCATACCCGAACCCTATACAGATGGATTGGGGCCCCAAACATCTGTTGTTTGTAGCGCTATCATCTGCATGGCAGCGTGGCAGACACCGGCACTGATCAGCGGCAAAATCATTACCACCGGTCAGAGGGCTGTAGTTCCCATGCTGTCAGATGACAGAGTGAGCCAGCAGCTGTGATTGGCGGTAAGAAGGTTACTTCCGGTCACACAAGTCAGCTGATAAGGGAGTACTACTCCTATCAGCCTATGCCTGCTGTCACTGATAACAGCGAGAGCAAGCGATGCTGGTGGGAGTATTTATCAGCCAGCGCCTATGATATAAATAAATACATTTAAAAAGAAAGTGACATGGGGTTTCTTCTATTTTTGAAAGCCAGCGCCAGGAAAAACTGACAACTGCGTGTAGCAACCCTCAACTGTCAGCTTTATCATGGTTTTCCCTAAACCCATATCAGATACATTGAATTATTTAAACAATCTCAACTTTATTACACATGTTTTTAGACAAAACATACATGTAATCACTAATCAGCACTCAAAAAAATTCCAAAAATGTAACAAAAAAATCAGCAAATGTACCAAAGAACAAACTTTTTAATTGCAGTGTTTTTACTGCCAAGAAAGCACGTTTTGGTTGAAGAAAAAAGATGCAGCAAAAACTGTATGTGAATGTAGCCTTAGGTGATTTGCCAGGAGACTATAGACACATATTGGAATGACTATAATTTTTTGGGATGTTCCTTTTTTTCTTAAGTGTAGTGTACTTCTTTTGCATTCAGGAAAATGTAAAATGTAAAACTTCAGCTGCCATCTCACTCTAGTTCAGTAACAACCCAACAATTGTTGAAGCGTAAGAATCAGGATAAAATGTAGATTAATATTATATCCTTTATCTTCCATGTTGAATATAGTATTTAATAGATCCCATTCAAATAAAAAAATACATATTTTAATGTGAAAAAGCATCTTAACCCCTTTACCCCCAAGGGTGGTTTGCACGACAACGACCAGGCCAATTTTTACAATTCTGACCACTGTCCCTTTATGAGATTATAACTCCGAAACGCTTCTACGGATCCTGGTGATTCTGACATTGTTTTCTCGTGACATATTGTACTTCATGATAGTGGTAAAATTTCTTTGATAGTACCTGCGTTTATTTGTGAAAAAAACGGAAATTTGGCGAAAATTTTAAAAATTTCGCAATTTTCAAACTTTGAATTTTTATGCAATTAAATCACAGAGATATGTCACACAAAATACTTAATAAGTAACATTTCTCACATGTCTCCTTTACATCAGCATAATTTTGGAACCAATTTTTTTTTTTGTTAGGGAGTTATAAGGGTTAAAAGTTGACCAGCAATTTCTCATTTTTACAACACCATTTTTTTTTAGGGACCACGTCTCATTTGAAGTCATTTTGAGGGGTCTATATGATAGAAAATACCCAAGTGTGACACCATTCTAAAAATTGCACCCCTCAAGGTGCTCAAAACCACATTCAAGAAGTTTATTAACCCTTCAGGTGTTTAATAGGAATTTTTGGAATGTTTAAATAAAAATGAACATTTAACTTTTTTACACAAAAAATTTACTTCAGCTCCAATTTGTTTTATTTTACCAAGGGTAACAGGAGAAAATGGACCCCAAAAGTTGTTGTCCAATTTGTCCTGAGTACGCTGATACCCCATATGTGGCAGTAAACCACTGTTTGGGCGCATGGGAGAGCTCGGAAGGGAAGGAGCACCGTTTGACTTTTCAATGCAAAATTGACAGGAATTGAGATGGGACGCCATGTTGCGTTTGGAGAGCCACTGATGTGCCTAAACATTGAAACCCCCCACAAGTGACACCATTTTGGAAAGTAGACCCCCTAAGGAACTTATCTGGATGTGTGGTGAGCACTTTGACCCACCAAGTGCTTCACAGAAGTTTATAATGCAGAACCGTAAAAATAAAAAATCATATTTTTTCACAAAAATTATATTTTTGCCCCCAATTTTTTATTTTTCCAAGGGTAAGAGAAGAAATTGGACCTCAAAAGTTGTTGTCCAATTTGTCCTGAGTACGCTGATACCCCATATGTGGCAGTAAACCACTGTTTGGGCGCATGGGAGAGTTCGGAAGGGAAGGAGCGCCGTTTGACTTTTCAATGCAAAATTGACAGAAATTGAGATGGGACGCCATGTTGCGTTTGGAGAGCCACTGATGTGCCTAAACATTGAAACCCCCCACAAGTGACACCATTTTGGAAAGTAGACCCCCTAAGGAACTTATCTGGATGTGTGGTGAGCACTTTGACCCACCAAGGGCTTCACAGAAGTTTATAATGCAGAGCCATAAAAATAAAACAAAATTTTTTTCCCACAAAAATTATATTTTAGCCCCCAGTTTTGTATTTTCCCTAGGGTAACAGGAGAAATTGGACCCCAAAAGTTGTTGTCCAATTTGTCCTGAGTACGCGGATACCCCATATGTGGGGGGGAACCACCGTTTGGGCGCATGGGAGGGCTCGGAAGGGAAGGAGCGCCATTTGGAATGCAGACTTAGATGGAATGGTCTGCAGGCGTCACATTGCGTTTGCAGAGCCCCTAATGTACCTAAACAGTAGAAACCCCCCACAGGTGACACCATTTTGGAAAGTAGACCCCCTAAGGAACTCATCTTGATGTGCTGTGAGAGCTTTGAACCCCCAAGTATTTCACTACAGTTTATAACGCAGAGCCGTGCAAATAAAAAATATTTTTTTTTCCACAAAAATTATATTTTAGCCCCCAGTTTTGTATTTTTCCAAGGTTAGCAGGAGAAATTGGACCCTACATGTTGTTGTCCAATTTGTCCTGAGTACGCTGATACCCGATATGTGGGGGGGAACCACCGTTTGGGCGCATGGGAGGGCTCGGAAGGGAAGGAGCATCATTTGGAATGCAGACTTAGATGGATTGGTCTGCAGGCGTCACATTGCGTTTGCAGAGCCCCTAATGTACCTAAACAGTAGAAACCCCCCACAAGTGACCCCATATTGGAAACTAGACCCCTCAATGAACTTATCTAGATGTGTTGTGAGAACTTTGAACCCCCAAGTGTTTCACTACAGTTTATAACGCAGAGCCGTGAAAATAAAAAATCTTTTTGTTTTCCCACAAAAATTATTTTTTAGCCCCCAGTTTTGTATTTTCCCAAGGGTAACAGGAGAAATTGGTCCACAAAAGTTGTTGTCCAATTTGTCCTGAGTACGCTGATACCCCATATGTGAGGGTAAACCCCTGTTTGGGCACACAGGAGAGCTCGGAAGGGAATGAGCACTGTTTTACTTTTTCAACGCAGAATTTCCTGGAATTGAGATCGGACGCCATGTCGTGTTTGGAGAGCCCCTGATGTGCCGAAACAGTGGAAACCCCCCAATTATAACTGAAACCCTAATCTAAACACACCCCTAACCCTAATTCCAACGGTAACCCTAACCACACCTCTAACCCTGACACACCCCTAACCCTAATCCCAACCCTATTCCCAACTGTAAATGTAATCTAAACCCTAACCCTAATTTTAGCCCCAACCCTAACTGTAGCCCCAACCCTAACCCTAGCCCTAACCCTAGCCCTAGCCCTAACCCTAGCCCTAGCCCTAGCCCTAACCCTAACCCTAGCCCTAACCCTAGCCCTAACCCTAGCCCTAACCCTAACCCTAGCCCTAACCCTAGCCCTAACCCTAGCCCTAACTCTAGCCCTAACCCTAACCCTAGCCCTAACCCTAGCCCTAGCCCTAACCCTAGCCCTAACCCTAGCCCTAACCCTAGCCCTAACCCTAACCCTAGCCCTAGCCCTAACCCTAGCCCTAACCCTAGCCCTAGCCCTAACCCTAGCCCTAATGGGAAAATGGAAATAAATACATTTTTTTTTATTTTTCCCTAACTAAGGGGGTGATGAAGGGGGGTTTGATTTACTTTTATAGCGGGTTTTTTAGCGGATTTTTATGATTGGCAGCCGTCACACACTGAAAGACCCTTTTTATTGCAAAAAATATTTTTTGCAATACCACATTTTGAGAGCTATAATTTTTCCATATTTTGGTCCACAGAGTCATGTGAGGTCTTGTTTTTTGCGGGACGAGTTGACGTTTTTATTGAAAACATTTTCGGGCACGTGACATTTTTTGATCGCTTTTTATTCCGATTTTTGTGAGGAAGAATGACCAAAAACCAGCTATTCATGAATTTCTATTGGGGGAGGCGTTTATACCGTTCCGCGTTTGGTAAAATTGATAAATCAGTTTTATTCTTCGGGTCAGTACGATTACAGCGACACCTCATTTATATCATTTTTTTATGGTTTGGCGCTTTTATACGATAAAAACTATTTTACAGAAAAAATAATTATTTTTGCATCGCTTTATTCTCAGGACTATAACTTTTTTATTTTTTCGCTGATGATGCTGTGTGGCGGCTCGTTTTTTGCGGGACAAGATGACGCTTTCAGCGGTACCATGGATATTTATATCTGTCCTTTTGATCGCGTGTTATTCCACTTTTTGTTTGGCGGTATGATAATAAAGCGTTGTTTTTTGCCTCGTTTTTTTTTTTTTTTCTTACGGTGTTTACTGAAGGGGTTAACTAGTGGGACAGTTTTATAGGTCGGGTCGTTACGGACGCGGCGATACTAAATATGTGTACTTTTATTGGTTTTTTTTTTATTTAGATGAAGAAATGTATTTATGGGAATAATATTTTTTTTTTTTTTCATTATTTTGGAATATTTTTTTTTATTTTCTTTTTACACATTTGGAAAATTTTTTTTTTACTTTTTTACTTTGTCCCAGGGGGGGACATCACAGATCAGTGATCTGACAGTTTGCACAGCACTCTGTCAGATCACTGATCTGACATGCAGCGCTGCAGGCTTCACAGTGCCTGCTCTGAGCAGGCTCTGTGAAGCCACCTCCCTCCCTGCAGGACCCGGATCCGCGGCCATCTTGGATCCGGGGCTGGAGGGAGCAGGGAGGGAGGTGAGACCCTCGCAGCAATGCGATCACATCGCGTTGCTCCGGGGGTCTCAGGGAAGCCCGCAGGGAGCCCCTCCCTGCGCGGTGCTTCCCTGCACCGCCGGCACATCGCGATCATCTTTGATCGCGGTGTGCCAGGGGTTAATGTGCCGGGGCCGGATGTCAGCTGCGATAAGCAGCTGACACCCGGCCGCGATCGGCCGCGCTCCCCCCGTGAGCGCGGCCGATCGGCTATGACGTACTATCCCGTCCAGGGTCAGATAAGCCCAGGGTACCTCGACGGGATAGTACGTCTAAGGTCACAGAGGGGTTAATACCCAAAGACTGCTGATTTCCTCCACCCTGTCACTCTCAATCAGTCGTCAGCTCCCTCTCACCATTATGTGTTTGTGTACAATGTTTAGAATACATTATGCTGTATCTTATTATCCTATTATCCAGGGTTATTATAGCACTCAATAAATGTCTTGTCAGCACATGTGGTAATCATTTTTTGCAGCATCAACTCCAGACTGGAGCTTGAAGACGGTGTGGGAAGAAAAAGCAACTGTGCACATACACTTTATGTATATTAAAGAGTTGGTTTCTGATAGGAACACTGACCTCAGCTAACTTAGGCCTCCTTCACACGTCAGTGTGTCCGCTACATGTGGTGACAACTTTCATACGTACCATAGACATTTACACATGTATACCCACTAAAATATTTGTTTACCAAAAAATGGCCAAACTTAAATAATTACTCCATCACATCAAATATGAAATGTTACCCAAAACAAGAAAGTGAATCCAAGAGCAAGATTTCATTAAATATAATCACTTTTATTAATAGAAAATTCAAAAAGGGAATAATCATTAAAAATACGTACAAAGACTAGTAACAGGGATAGTGACACCTAAGGGCCACGTGTGGCATGGTTGTAATACAAATGAAAAAGGTAAAAATCCCTCCAGTGGTAAAAGCCCAGTACAAAGGAAAATAACAAAGAGATGTAGGCACATTTATGATGCTGGACAATGGCTTGCATATGTATGCAAGTGCAGAGGAATAGGTAGATGGATGAAAAAAATACAATGGAATATGTGAGTCCAATCAATATAGTAAAATATATGGAGCCACCGCCATTATAACCACATTACATGCAGACCTGTTTGCCACAGACTAGAATCTCTAACACCAGGGTAAGTATACCAAGGGGGATAATAATTAAATAATAGTATCAGTACCAACCTATAAGCCAAACGTGGAAGAGGCCCCGACGCGCGTTTCGTTATCAGTGCTTCTCAAAAATTCCCACGCTCAAGTTGATATGAGTTTATGCATGGGGCGCCTGCTTTCCATTCATTCCCCAGTTTTTACAGGCGGGAGCACAGCTGCAATAGCAGGCTCCTGGATGTAAAATTATTTAACCCCTTCTGATGGATTTACAGTGTGGGACATGACTGTACTGGCGGAGAGGTATGGGATATTAGATAAAAACTAAATATAAAAGCGGCTAGGGGCGCTGCATATAATGTGTATTAATAATAGTGGTGGTATCTTAATAATAGTGGTATTCCTGCTGCGAATATATGGACACAACTACCTGAATTGTCCAATGTAAAGTGCAAAAAACATCAAATGTCATATATGTATTTCTATATCCGCGCTGGAAATGCCACAGAAAAATATATATATTTCTTTCAAAATGAAATATTATCCTGACTAAGATAAGCGATGACTTAATTAGGCACTGATGTAACATTAAAAATAAGATAAAAATGGTTACCGGATGATGGCAAGCAATTTCCTCCTGGTCCGGGTTCTCGAATGTGTGCCCGATAATGAAGGAATCTTGTGCAATTTTAAAGGTAAGTATGTGAGGGGAGGGTGTAAAAAAGCCTGTCCCGGCCGGTGACAGACACCCTCTGCCTCACGAACGTAGTTACCTAATCTTCAGCGCTGAGCAGCGCTTCCACGCGCTGATTGCCGGCGAGGTGCAGGAAGTTTGCAGGACCTCGCGTGACGTCACTCGCACGTGATGCTTCACGTGAGCGGCTACGGAAATCGCACTTTCCCAAAAAGATTCTTGTCCTATAGAGCCCTGGTGGTGTTCTTCAAAGTGTTTAGATAGTGGATGACCCGCAAATTTTTTATTGATGTTGCGTAAATGTTCCGCTATGCGTATGCTCATGGGAAGGATGGTACGCCCTATATACAATTTTCCGCACGGGCATTTTATGCCATAGATCACTCCTCGAGTTGAACAAGTTACATATAAGGTATGGGATATTGTTGTTTTTTTTTTTTTTTTGCTTTTTAACAGAAGACATGGGTCATCATGTGGATTTAGCGTATAATAAACATATTACAACACCCTGTGTATTTATTTCATTAAAATACTTTATTCACAATGTGTGTGCGTATTATTAACCCTTTATTTATAAAGGATTAATAATGGAGAGGTGTCTTATTGACACCTCTCCATTATTAATCAGGCTTAATGTCACCTTACATTAGCAAGGTGACATTAATCCTTTATTACCCCATATCCCACCAATACATGGGATTGGGAAGAGAGAGGCTAAGTGCCAGAATAGGCACATCTTACAGATATGCCTTTTCTGTGGTGTCTGGTGGCAGATGTTTTTAGCCAAGGAGGGGGCAATAACCAAGGTACCTCTCTAGGCTTTTAATATCTGCCCTCAGTCATTGGCTTTCCCACTCTGGTGGAGAAAATTGCACGGGCGCCCACGCCAGTTTTTTCCGTAATTTAACCCTTTATTTTAACAGCTAGAGCCCCCAAATTTTGCACACACAACCTATTAACATTATTAGTGAGGAATATGCAAAAAAAAGGGATATGAAATGGTTTACTGTATGTAAACCATGTCTCATATCCTGTCGGGTTTGATAAGGAGATAGCAAAAGCCGGCAATTGAATTACCGGCTTTTATGCTATCTAGCGCTGTATGAAATATAAATATATATATATATATATGTCTCACTGACATATATATATATATATATATATATATATATATAGACTGTATATATGTTTTCACGAATATTTTAGCCCATGGATCCATTTTAGGTCCATTTTGCAAGGTTGCGAGAAAAAAACGCAGTACGTATGCCATACGGATTACATATGGAGGATGATACGCTGCCACACCCTGCCTACGGATGACATACGGATCACTGTTTTAGGATCATTTCTGCATATTACGCCTGTAAAAAACGGACCATATTTCTCTACGCTGAGTGTGACCCCGGCCATAGAGATATATATAGGTGTAGATAGCAAGATAGACATTTGTGAGGTATATAATCAATGTTCTGCATGTGTATTTTACTGTATTTGTATTGTGCTAATAAATAACTGAAAGGAAAACTATGAGTGAGGTAGTTGGCGGAGGAGTTGGTTTTCTCATGTCAGATACCTGCTCCTTCACCCCAATCCCACTGCCACCCTCTGTTACCCTCCCTTCCTTTGAGGTGCACTCCATATGCATCTACTCCCCCTCCAACCTCCAACTGGCTGTCATCTACCGCCCCCCAGGGCCAGTCACCACCTTCATGACCACTTCACCACCTGGCTACTTCATTTCCTTTTCGCGGACATCCCTACTATCATCATGTGCGACTTCAACATCCCCATTGACACTTCCCTCTCAGCTGCCACTAAACTTCTATCTTTCACTTCCTCCTTCGGCCTCACTCAATGGTCTTCTGCAGCCACCCACAAAGATGGCCACACACTGGACCTCATCTTCACCCACCTCTGTTCCCTATCTAACCTCTCTATCTCACCTCTTCCTCTCACTGACCACAACCTTCTCACATTCTCTTCCCTCTCCACTCCATGTCTACAATACCGACCCCACAACTTTCACACCCTCGCAGAAATCTTAAACACCTTGACCTACACTCATTCTCTGAATCCCTCCTCCCTCTCACAGATATAAGTTCCTTACACAATGCGGATGACGCTGCCGCTATATATAACACCACAATAGCTGTAGCTTTGGAATCTGCTGCCCCACTTAAACATACCAAAGCTTGCAAAATCAACAGACAGCCCTGGCACACCAGCCTGACCAAAGAACTGAGGCGAGCTTCCAGGGCTGCTGAGCGCAGATGGAAAAGATCCCACTCCAACGAGCACTTCATCGCATTCAAACATTCCTTCACTTCTTTCAAGACCACACTCGCCACAGCTAAACAAACCTACTTCTCATCTCTCATATCCTCCCTGTCTCACAACCCTAAACAGTTATTCAACACTTTCAATTCCCTCCTCCGTCCCCCAGCACCTCCTCCCTCCCCACTCATCTCAACTGAAGACTTTGACTCATTTTTCAAGCAGAAGATTGATAACATCAGAGACAGTTTTGGTCAACAACCCCCAGAGCCCTTCCTCCTGACTTCCCAGCCCTCCACCTCCAAAACCAACTTCTCCACCATTACAGAAGATCGACTCTTCACTCTACTCTCAAGATCACATCTCACCACCTGTGCACTTGACCCGATCCCATCACACTTCATCCCAAACCTCTCCAAAGTCTTCATCCAAACCCTAACCTATTACCAACAACTGGTGTTTTCCACTCAAGCTTTAAACATGCCTCCATCACACCTATCCTCAAAAAGCCCTCTCTTGACCCATCCTCTGTATCTAGCTATTGCCCTATATCACTTCTCCCCTATGCCTCCAAGCTACTGGGGCAACACGTCTACCTTGAACTGTCTTCCCATCTCTCTTCTTGCTCCCTCTTCGACCGCTTACAATCTGGCTTCCGGTCACAACACTCCACTGAAACTGCCCTAACTAAGGTCACCAATGACCTCTTAACCGCCAAGAGCAAGCGACACTACTCTGTCCTCCACCTCCTGGACCTGTCAGCTGCCTTTGACACAGTGGACCATTCCCTATTATTACAGACCCTCTCATCCCTTGGCATCACAGACTTGGCCCTATCCTGGATCTCATCATACCTAACAGACCAGACATTCAGCGTCTCCCACTCACACACCACCTCCTCACCTCGCCCCCTATCTGTCGGAGTCCCACAAGGTTCAGTCCTAGTGCCCCTGCTCTTCTTCATTTACACACACCTTTGGCCTGGGACAGCTGATAGAATCTCATGGCTTTCAGTATCATCTCTATTCTGATGACACACAGATCTACATCTCTGGACCAGATATCACCTCCCTACCAGCCAGAATCCCTCAATGTTTGTCCACTATTTCATCCTCCTTCTCCGCTAGATTTCTGAAACTTAACATGGACAGAATTCATCATCTTTCCCCCATCTCACGTGACTCCCCCAATGAACCTATCCATTACAGTAAATGGCTGCCCACTCTCCCCAGTCCCAAAAGCTTGCTGCCTTGGGATAATCGTTGATGCTGATCTCTCCTTCAAACCACATATCCAAGCCCTTTCCACTTCCTGCTGACTTCAACTCAAAAATATTTCACGAATCCGTTCATTCCTCAACCAAGAATCTGCAAAAACCCTAGTCCATGCCCTCATCATCTCTCGCCTTGACTACTGCAACCTCCTGCTCTGTGGCCTCCCCTCTAACTCTCTCGCACCCCTCCAATCTATTCTAAATTCTGCTGCCCGACTAATCCACCTGTCCCCCCGCTATTCCCCAGCTTCTCCACTCTGTCATTCCCTTCACTGGCTCCCCATTGCCCAGAGACTCCAGTACAAAACCCTAACCATGACGTACAAAGCCATCCACAACCTGTCTCCTCCATACATCCGTGACCTCGTCTCCCGGTACTTACCTACACGCAACCTCCGGTCCTCACAAGACCTCCTTCTCTACTCCCCTCTTATCTCCTCTTCCCACAATCATATACAAGATTTCTCTCGCGTATCACCCCTACTCTGGAACCCTCTACCACAACACATCAAACTCTCGCCTACCATCGAAACCTTCAAAAAGAGCCTGAAGATCCACCTCTTCCGACAAGCCTATAACCTGCAGTATAAACGTCAAAAAAGAGCCAGATATATGGTAGGGAAATAATAGACTGTGTAACATATTATCCCCATAAAAATATAATTTTATTTAAATATCAATAAAAATACCTATTCCCAGTGAAACAAAAAACACTAAAAAAGAAGAATCTAATAGTGCACCTAGCCTAGCGCATTAGCCCTACGCTTGTCTGCTCTCCCTTCCTGACAGTGGAGGTTGGCACCCTGATAGAAATTTTTGGCGCCCCCACTCCACGGCGGCTCTCACCTGCTCACCCTATTAAGTAACTAACAAACTATAGGTGGGAAAACAATGAGCATATAAAAGAAATGAAAGAAAGCGTAAGGTAAGGAAACTAAAGTGCACAAAAAATATATCAACCCCCAAATAGAAATCCCGTATATGATAATAAATATGCTGAAAAAATGAGCAAAAATATAAGCCTATAGCTATATGCTCAAAGCGCTTAAGCTCAATTACTATTGCAAACCAGGTTTAAATAGAGCTGCATGCATAATTGTCGGGATAATAATACCAGGGGGGATATAATAACAAATAGGCTGGTTCAATACACAATAAGGCTGTGCATGGCAGCAAATCCCAAATAACCCTAAACGGTATTCAGTGTAAGTACATCTTCAAACATTCAGTGATGTTAGGCAGTCCAGCATAACAGCCAACATCCATAGTCCATCAGAATATGACACTGCACAAAGGCCGATAACAATAGAATGCACTCTGTTGAAAGCTGGTAAACAAAAAATTAATAGCTGACAACAGCAGATGAATACCAATAAATAACAATGGCTGCTTTGACTCATGCACAGTCTAGTAGACAAAGATAAATTGTTCTAAGGACAGCAAGGGAGGGTGTTAACCCCAAAAAGACCACTTAGCTGCCAGCCAATCGTCACGACCCGTTTCCCCGTCACATGGTTCCTCAGGAGGCATAGATGTCGAACCAGTAGCCACAGATGCAGGTGCCCTGATGCCTGGGCAGACCCACACCATATAACCTGCAGTAACCACCAATCGACCAAACCTCTGCATGACCAGCTCTACCCTCGCCTACTGTATTCTCACCCATCCCTTGTAGATTGTGAGCCTTCGCGGGCAGGGTCCTCTCTCCTCCAGTACCAGTTATAACTTTTAAGATTATTGTACTTGTTTTTATTATGTATACCCCTCCTTACATGTAAAGCGCCATGGAATAAATGGCACTATAACAATAAATAATAATAATAATGAGTGGTCCCCACTATTTTTGATAACCAGCCCAGGTAAAGCAGATAGCTGTGAGCTGATATTTTCAGGCTGGGAAGGTGCATGGATATTGCGTTATTTACAGCCTAAAAATTCCAACCCGTAGCCGCTGGTTATCAAAATTAGGGGGGACTCCAGGTCTTTTTTTCATTTATTTATTTATTAGCCAAATTCATATGCAGTATTAATGATTAATAATTATCCATTTAATCTAGCTCATCATACCACACAAAAAGGTAATACATAACATTTCCCTCATGTCTGCATAACATCAATACCATCTACTGTATAATTGTCTAAGGGTCACTTCTGTCTGTCTGTCTGTCCTTCTGTCACGGTTATTCATTCGCTGATTGGTCTCGCCAGCTGCCTGTCATGGCTAACGCGACCAATCAGTGATGGGCACAGTCCGGAAGAAAATGGTCGCTCCTTACTCCCCGCAGTCAGTGCCAGTTGCCCGCATACTCCCCTCTGGTCACCGCTAACACAGGGTTAATGCTGGCGGTAACGGACCGCGTTATGCCGCGGGTAACGCACTCCGTTACCGCCGCTATTAACCCTGTGTGTCCCCAACCTTTTACTATTGATGCTGCCTATGCAAAAACAAAAAACCTGCTATACTCACCCTCCATCTTTCGCTGCAGTCTCCGGTGGCAAAAATGGTATGGCAGAAGGACCTGCCATGACGTCATGGTCATGTGACCGCGACGTCATCACAGGCCCTGCGCGCCTGCGCGACAAGGATCTGCCAAGACGTCACGGTCATGTGACCGCGATGTCATCACAGGCCCTGTGCGCCTGCACTAGAAAGACCTGCCATGACGTCACGGTGATGTGACCACGACGTCATCACAGGTCCTGAGCTGTGATACCAACCCTGGGACCGCAAGCTGCCGTGAACTACAACGGGCCTTCGGAAAGGTGAGCATATATTTTTTTTTTATTTTTTCACCTGTGACAAACCTGGCTGGGCAATATACTACGTGACTGGCCAATATGCTACGTGGCTCTGTGCTGTATACTACTTCGCTGTGCAATATACTACGTGGCTCTGTGCTGTATACTACATCACTCGGCAATATACTACGTTACTGGGCAATATACTACGTTACTGGCCAATATACTACGTGGCTCTGTGCTGTATACTACGTCGCTGTGCGATATACTACGTCACTGGGCAATATACTACGTAACTGGGCAATATACTACGTAACTAGGCAATATACTACGTAACTGGGCAATATACTACGTGGCTGGGCAATATACTATGTGACTGGGCAATATACTATGTGGCTGGGCAATATACTATGTCACTGGGCAATATACTACGTGGCTGGGCAATATACTATGTGACTGGGCAATATACTACGTGGCTGGGCAATATACTACGTGGCTGGGCAATATACTACGTGACTGGGCAATATACTACGTGGCTGTGCAATATACTTCGTGGCTGGGCAATATACTACATGGCTGGGCAATATACTACGTGGTTGGGCAATAAAATACGTGGCTCTGTGCTATATACTACGTCGCTGGGAGATATACTACATCACTGGGCAATATACTACGAAACTTGGCAATATACTACGCAACTGGGCAATATACTACGTAACTGGGCAATATACTACGTGGCTGGGCAATATACTATGTAACTGGTCAATATATTACGTGGCTGCGCAATATACTACATGAATGGGCAATATACTATGTGGCTGGGCAATATACTACGTGGCTGGGCAATATACTACGTGACTGGGCAATATACTACGTGGCTGGGCAATATACTACGTCACTGGACAATATACTACGTCACTGGGCAATATACTACGTGTCTGGGCAATATACTACGTGGCTGGACAATATACTACGTGACTGGGCAATATACTACATGGCTGGGCAATATACTACGTGGCTGTGCAATATACTTCGTGGCTGGGCAATATACTACATGGCTGGGCAATATACTATGTGGTTGGGCAATATACTATGTCACTGTGCAATATACTACGTCACTGGGCAATATACTACGTGGCTGGGCAATATACTACGTGGCTGGGCAATATACTACGTGGCTGGGTAATATACTACATGGGCTGTGCAATATACTATGTAACTGGGCAATATACTACGTGGCTGGGCAATATACTACGTGGCTGGGCAATATACTACGTGGCTGGGTGATATACTATGTGGCTGGGCAATATACTACGTGGCTGGGCAATATACTACTTGGACATGCATATTCTAGAATACCCGATGCGTTAGAATCGGGCCACCATCTAGTTTGTAAAATATTCTTCTACGTTGTTAGGATTTTACTAAGTTTAACCCCATCCCGACCTTTGACGCCACGTAGGCATCATGAAAGTCGGTGCCAATCCGACCCATGACGCCTATGTGGCGTCATGGAAAGATCGCGTCCCTGCAGATCGGGTGAAAGGGTTAACTCCAATTTCACCCGATCTGCAGGGACAGGGGGAGTGGTAGTACAGCCCAGGGGGGGTGGCTTCACCCCCCGAGGCTACAATCGCTCTGATTGGCTGTTGGAAGTGAAACTGCCAATCAGAGCGATTTGTAATATTTCACCTATTAAAACTGGTGAAATATTACAATCCAGCCATGGCTGATGCTGCAATATCATCGGCCATGGCTGGAAACACTGATGTGCCCCCACCCCACCGATCACCCCCCAAGCCACCGATCTGTCCTGTACACAGTGCTCCGCTCCCCTCTGTCCTCCTGTCCGCTCCCCCCGTGCTCTTGTCTGCTCCCCCATGCTCCAATCCCTCCCCATGCTCCGATCCAACCCCCCTGCACTCCGATCCACCCCCGTGCTCCGATCCACCCCCCCGCGCTCCGATCCACCCCCCCGTGCTCCGATCCACTCAACCATGCTCCGATCCACCCCCGTGCTCCAATCCACCCCCCGTGCTCCGATCCACCCCCCGTGCTCCGATCCACCCCCCCGTGCTCCCCCCACCCCATCATACTTACCGAGCCTCCCGGGGTCCGTCCGTCTTGTCCATGGGCGCCGCCACCTTCCAAAATGGCGGGGCATGCGCAGTGCGCCCGCCGAATCTGCCGGCCAGCAGATTCGTTCCAATGTGCATTTTGATCACTGTGATAAAACCTATCACAGTGATCAAAATGAAAAAAAAAATAGTAAATGACCCCCCCCCCCCCTCTTTGTCACCCCCATAGGTAGGGACAATAATAAAATTAAGAATTTTTTTTTTTCCACTAAGGTTTGAATTAGGGTTAGGGTTAGGGTTAGGGTTTCGATATGTGCACACGTATTCTGGTCCTCTGCGGATTTGATAAATCCGCAGTGCTAAACTGCTGCGGATTTATGGCAGATTTACTGTGGTTTTTCTGCGCATTTCACTGCGGTTTTACAACTGCGATTTTCTATTGGAGCAGTTGTAAAACCGCTGCGGAATCCGCAGAAAGAAGTGACATGCTGTGGAATGTAAACCTCTGCGTTTCCATGCAGTTTTTCTGCAGCATGTGCACAGCGATTTTTGTTTCCCATAGGTTTACATTGAACTGTAAACTCATGGGAAACTGCTGTGGATCCGCAGTGTTTTCCGCAGTGTGTGCACATACCTTTAGAATTAGGCTATGTGCACACGGTGCGGATTTGCCTGCGGATCCGCAGCGGATTAGCCGTTGTGGATTCGCTGCAGTGTTCCATCAGGTTTACAGTACCATATAAACCTATGGAAAACCAAATCCGCTGTGCCCATGGTGCGGAAAATACCGCGCAGAAACGCTGCGTTGTATTTTCCGCAACATGTCAATTCTTTGTGCGGATTCCACAGCGTTTTAAACCTGTTCCTCAATAGGAATCCGCACGTGAATTCCGCACAAAAAACACTGGAAATCCACGGTAAATCTGCAGGTAAAACGCAGTGCCTTTTAAGCGCGAATTTTTCAAAAATGGTGCTGAAAAATCTCACACGAATCCGCAACGTGGGCACATAGCCTTAGGGTTAGGGTTGGAATTAGGGTTGTGGTTAGGGTTGTGATTAGGGTTATGGCTACAGTTGGGATTAGGGTTAGGGGTGTGGGGGGTTAGTGTTGGAGGTAGAATTGAGGGGTTTGCACTGTTTAGGCACATCAGGGGTCTCCAAACGCAACATGGCGCCACCATTGATTCCAGCCAATCTTGTATTCAAAAAGTCAAATGGTGCTCCCTCACTTCTGAGCCCCGACGTGTGCCCAAACAGTGGTTTACTCCCACATATGGGGTATCAGCGTACTCAGGACAAACTGCGCAACAATTACTGGGGTCCAATTTCTCCTGTTACCCTTGTGAAAATAAAAAAATGCTTGCTAAAACATCATTTTTGAGGAAAGAAAAATGATTTTTTATTTTCACGGTTCTGCGTTGTAAACGTCTGTGAAGCACTTGGGGGTTCAAAGTGCTCACCACATATCTAGATAAGTTCCTTGGGGGGTCTAGTTTCTAAAATGGGGTCACTTGTGTGGGGTTTCTACTGTTTAGCCACATCAGGGTCTCTGCAAACGCAACGTGACGCCCGCAGAGCATTCCATCAAAGTCTGCATTTCAAAACGTCACTGCTTTACTTCCGAGCCCCGGCATGTGCCCAAACAGTAGTTTACCCCCACATATGGGATATCACCGTACTCAGGAGAAACTGGACAACAAATATTGGGGTCAAATTTCTCCTGTTACCCTTGGGAAAATTAAAAAAATCTGGGCTAAATATTTATTTTTGAGGAAAGAAAACGTATTTATTATTTTCACGGCTCTGCGTTTTAAACTTCTGTGAAGCACTTGGAGGTTCAAAGTGCTCACCACACATCTAGATAAGTTCCTTTCGGGGTCTAGTATCCAAAATTTTGTCACTTGTGTGGGGTTTCTACTGTTTAGCCACATCAGGGGCTCTGCAAACGCAACGTGACCTCCGCAGAGCATTCCATCAAAGTCTGCATTTCAAAATGTCACTACTTCACTTCCGAGCCCCGGCATGTGCCCAAACAGTGGTTTACCCCCCACATATGGGGTATCAGCGTACTCAGGAGAAACTGGACAACAACTTTTGGGGTCAAATTTCTCCTGTTACCCTTGGGACAGTAAAAAATTGCAGGCTAAAAAATCATTTATGAGAAAAGAATTTTTTTTTTTATGGCTCTGCGTTATAAACTTCTGTGAAGCACTTGGGGGTTCAAAGTCCTCACCATACATCTAGATTAGTTCCTTTGGGCGTCTAGTTTCCAAAATGGGGTCATTTGTGGGGGACCTCCAATGTTTAGGCACACAGGGGCTCTCCAAACGTGACATGGTGTCCGCTAATGATTGGAGCTTATTTTCCATGTAAAAAGCCAAATGGCGTGCCTTCCCTTCCGAGCCCTGCCGTGCGCCCAAACAGTGGTTTACCCCCACATATCGGGTATCAGCGTACTCAGGACTAACTGGACAACAACATTTGGGGTCCAATTTCTCCTATTACCCTTGGCAAAATAGGACATTCCAGGCTAAAAAAATCATTTTTGAGGAAAGAAAACATATTTTTTATTTTCATGGCTCTGCGTTATAAACTTCTGTGAAGCACCTGGGGGTTTAAAGTGCTCAATACACATCTAGATAAGTTCCTTGGGGGGTCTAGTTTCCAAAATGGGGTCACTTGTGGGGGAGCTCCAATGTTTAGACACACAGGGGCTCTCCAAACGCGACATGGTGTCTGCTAACAATTGGAGCTAATTTTCCATTCAAAAAGTCAAATGGCGCGCCTTCCCTTCCGAGCCCTGCCGTGTGCCCAAACAGTGGTTTACCCCCACATATAAGGTATTGGCATACTCGGGAGAAATCGCCCAACAAATTTTAGGATCCATTTTATCCTATTGCCCATGTGAAAATGAAAAAATTGAGGCGAAAAGAAATTTTTTTGTGAAAAAAAAGTACTTTTTCATTTTTACAGATCAATTTGTGAAGCACCTGAGGGTTTAAAGTGCTCACTAGGCATCTAGATAAGTTCCTTGGGGGTCTAGTTTCCAAAATGGGGTCGCTTGTGGGGGAGCTCCAATATTTAGGCACACAGGGGCTCTCCAAACGCGACATGGTGTCCGCTAACGATGGAGATAATTTTTCATTCAAAAAGTCAAATGGCGCTCCTTCCCTTCCGAGCCTTACCATGTGCCCAAACAGTGGTTTACCCCCACATGTGAGGTATCGGTGTACTCAGGAGAAATTGCCCAACAAATTTTAGGATCCATTTTATCCTGTATCCCATGTGAAAATGAAAAAATTGAGGCTAAAAGAATTTTTTTGTGAAAAAAAAGTACTATTTCATTTTTACGGATCAATTTGTGAAGCACCTGGGGGTTTAAAGTGCTCACTATGCATCTGGATAAGGTCCTTGGGGCGTCTAGTTTCCAACATGGGGTCACTTGTGGGGGCGCTCCATTTTTTAGGCACACGGGGGCTCTCCAAACGTGACATGTTGTCCGCTAAAGAGTGGAGCCAATTTTTCATTCAAAAAGTCAAATGGCGCTCCTTCCTTTCCAAGCCCTGCCGTGCGCCCAAACAGTGGTTTACCCCCACATATGAGGTATAAGCGTACTGAGGACAAATTGGACAACAACATTCGTGGTTCAGATTCTCCTTTTACCATTGGGAAAATAAAAAAATTGTTGCTAAAAATCATTTTTGTGACTAAAAAGTTAAATGTTCATTTTTTCCTTCCATGTTGCTTCTGCTGCTGTGAAGCACCTGAATGGTTAATAAACTTCTTGAATGTGGTTTTGTGCATCTTGAGGGGTGCAGTTTTTAGAATGGTGTCACTTTTGGGTATTTTCAGCCAGATATACTGACTTCAAATGTGAGGTGGTCCTTAAAAAAAATGGTTTTGTAAATTTTGTTGTAAAAATTAGAAATTGCTGGTCAAATTTTAACCCTTATAACTTCCTAGCAAAAAAAAATTTTGTTTCCAAAATTGTGCTGATGTAAAGTATACATGTGGGAAATGTTATTTATTAACTATTTTGTGTCACATAACTCTCTGGTTTAACAGAATAAAAATTAAAAATGTGAAAATTGCGAAATTTTCAAAATTTTCGCCAAGTTTCCATTTTTATCACAAATAAACGCAGAATTTATTGACCTAAATTTACGACTAACATAAAGCCCAATATGTCACGAAAAAACAATCTCAGAACCTCTAGGATCCGCTGAAGCGTTCCTTAGTTATTACCTCATAAAGGGACACTGGTCAGAATTGCAAAAAACGGCCAGGTCATTAAGGTCAAAATAGGCTGGGTCATGAAGGGGTTAAAATTGTAGCAATACTTTTTCATTTTTTTTTCAAACAAATTTACAGAATTCGGCTTTGAAGAGACTCAAAAAGTGATATACTTTTAAAAAGAGCACCCCTAAGCATACCCCTCAGCATATTCAAAACTGTTGTCAGGTAGTTTATTAACCCTTCAGGTGCTTTTCAGGAATTAATGTAAAGTGGCATGAAAAATTATATTTTTACCATCTTAGTGTTACTAACTTCTGCACAGGCCCCTATATCCGGTAGATTCTAAGTCCATTTTTTTGGCCATGAATTGCCATTGCAACCATCGAGACCACACAATCATGCTTTTAGGGTACCAATGAGGTTAAAGAGAGAGCATCTCACACTCTGTTAACCATCTAGATGCCATAATCGATATTGACAGCAGCATCTAAAGGGTTTAATGGCCATGGTTGGTGACCACGTCGATCGTGGCTGATGTAGCAGAGTGTCACCTGTAGTATACAGCTTACAGCCGCTGCAATATTACCCATCAGAGGATGATATTGTTTTATATCTCAGGCAGTAAAAACACTTAATGGTGGTCACTAATAGGTTCAACTTTTTAACTTTTTAATAAATTATTATTTCATTAGAATTCATGCATGGGCTGTCTCTCTCCTTTTTAAAGCAAAATAATTCATTGTTCTACAGTAATACATTGAAAATAATGTTTGTCCTACATTACCTGATGATAACATCGTTGCTCTACCAATTACAAAACTTGAGTTTAAACTGAGCCTATCATGTCAAAAAATCCTATAAACTTGCAGATATAGGTTTAATCTGCAGGTTAATAGCATTCAAAAGCCTTGTGGCTGACATAATGAAAGCCCCACTGCTGAGAGGAAATGAATAGAGTTGAACGACTTTTACTTTCTTAGGATCGAGTCGGGTTTCGCGAAACCCGACTTTCTCAAAAGTGTGGTTGGGTGAAATCGGCCGATTATTGCGAAAAGTCGGGGGCCGACCGAAACACAAAACCCAATGCAAGTCAATGGGGAATCAAAGTCGGCAGTGAGTGGAGGACAGGAAAACACCTACAGTGCCCATTTTAATGCCAAAAACATCAATTCGTATTACTGAAGCATGTCAATCTTAATTTACTTTATAATAATAGTTAGGCACTGAAAACAGGGGGTCATTTGGCTAAAGTTGTGGGGGGGTAGGGCTGGCTCAAGATTTTTGTGGGCCCAGGAAACGCGGAATACGTCACGGCGGTAGAGCAGGGAGAGGTAAGTATTTCAACTTTGCAAGTGCTGTAATCCTGAGCAAGCAGGGGGGGCCCACTAGTTGGCACTGGCACAAGGCCCCTCATAGTACGGCGGTGTGTTTGACAGCGGGCGGCGCCTCCCACTGCCAGAGACACTTTTGCGTACTATGAGGGGCCCTGTGCCAGTGCCAATGAGTATGCCCCCCCACCTGTTGAAGGAACCTGCACTTTCATCTGCATCTTCCTCTTTGTCCCCGTGTAAGGTGGTATAGATGCGGGAAGGGGAACCTGACTTTCAGCAGGGTCAGATTCTGGCTGTGTAGAGTGCAAGGGGAATGTAGTCGTCTGGGTCAATGTACCAGCAGACTCATCTAGCAGTGGCTGGCCAATGGGCAGGATGAGGAGGAAACACAGATATAGGCCCAAATAAGAAAGTAGGCTAAATCCAGTTCAAAATTGTTAACAGGACTAAACAGGCGGCATTGCTTTGTTCAGCGGAGGACAACTGTAATGAGAGGCTGACACAGTTAGTAGGCCCCAAATAGTAAGTAGGCTAAATGCAGTTCAAAATTGCTAACAGGACTAAACTGGCGGCATTGCTTTGTTCAGCGGAGGACAACTGTAAGGAGTGGCTGACACAGTTACTAGGCCTAAAATAAAAAAAGTAGGCTAAATGCAGTTCAAAATTGGTAACAGGAGTACACAGGTGGCAAAGCTTTTTTCAGCGGAGAAGGAAAACTCTTATGAGAGGCTCACACAGTTACTAGGCCCAAGTAAGTAATTAGGCTAAATGCAGTTCAAAATTGGTAAGAGGAGTACACAGGCGGCATAGCTTTTTTCAGCGGAGGAGGACAACTGTTATGAGAGGCTCACACAGTTACTAGGCCCAAGCAGGGCCGGACTGGCCATCTGGCAATTCTGGCAAATGCCAGAAGGGCCTGTCTGGTCATGGGCTGCCTTGTCTGCTATGCTGTTAACAGAATTGGTGTTCTTAAGATACCCATACTGTTAAGAGTTGTGACGGAGTTCAAAGCCGCTGACTCCATCACTTACGCCAGCAGGCCACGGGTATCATTAGAAGTATTGGTCTTGAAGAAAATTTTCCTTTCCTCTATCCAGGGTAATATTAACAATATATCCCCAATCTGGTTCATGGGGATGGGGACAACATGAGCCTGTGTGATTTCAAATGCCAGGACTGAATTTCAGCCCCAGTTCGTACCTGGGCCCAAGAAAGTAAGTAGGTTAAATGCAGTTCAAAATTGGTAAGAGGAGTACACAGGCGACATAGCTTTGTTCAACGGAGTAGGACAACTGTTATGAGAGGCTCACACAGTTACTAGGCCCAAGTAAGTAAGTAGGCTAAATGCAGTTCAAAATTGGTAAGAGGAGTACACAGGCGGCATAGCTTTTTTCAGCGGAGGAGGACAACTGTTATGAGAGGCTCACACAGTTACTAGGCCCAAGTAAGTAAGTAGGCTAAAAGCAGTTCAAAATTGGTAAGAGGAGTACACAGGTGGCATAGCTTTTTTCAGCGGAGGAGGACAACTGTTATGAGAGGCTCCCACAGACTTAGTAGGCCTAAAATAAAAAAGTAGGCTAAATGCAGTTCAAAATTGGTAACAGGAGTACACAGGCGGCATTGCTTTGTTCAGTGGAGGACAACTGTAATAAGTGGCTCAGACAGACTTAGTAGGCCTAAAATAAAAAAAGTAGGCTAAATGCAGTTCAAAATAGGTAAGAGGAGTACACAGGCGGCATTGCTTTGTTCAGTGGAGGACAACTGTAATAAGTGGCTGACACAGTTAGTAGGCAAAATAATAAAGTGGGATAATTGTCAGCCCCCAAAATGTTCATAAATAAACTGGTGGCATAGCTAGGTACAGGGGTGGGCTCCTCTGCTGAGTAGTAGACAGTGGTAGTTGGCGTAAAGTATTAACTGGTCTAAATGGAGGCCAGGGCCCCTGTATATTTTTACTATCATCTATCATTTCAACAAATTTGTATTGGCAGTGCCATTGAAGGATTTAAAAGCACAGACTACACAGTGGTGGAGCAGGGAGAGGTAAGTTTTGCAAGTGGTAGAGCTCTGTTCGAGCTGGGGGGGAACACTGTCTCGTGGGTGGCGGTACTGGCACAGGGCCCCTCATATTACGACGGTGTGTCTGGCGTTGGTTGTGCACCACCACCATCAGAGACACTTCATTGTACTATGAGGGACCCGGTGCCAGTGCTGTCGCCCAAGAGTGGGCACACCCACCTGTCCAGGCAAATGGCACTCGCACGGGTGCTTGCGCCAAGTGGTGTCCACGGCCCTGTGGGGGGAGTCAGCCCATTTAGGGAGGTATAAAATGGCCTATGGTGGACATTCAGCAGCTGCAAATGGAGGAATTGGAGCAGTCAGTAAGAGGAGGCCAAAAGCAAGACATATTTAAGGCAAGCTACGTGTCAGCAGGGGAAGGTGGGGCAAAATAATTTGAAATCCATGATTGGTTCATTTTAATGAAGGTTAGATCATCAACATTTCTGGTAGCCAGACGTGTCCTTTTTTCGGTCAGTATTGAACCAGCAGCACTGAAGACTCTTTCTGATAGCACACTAGCAGCTGGGAAAGCGAGCTCCTGTAATGCATGTTCTGCCAATTCAGGCCAGGTGTCTATTTTAGATGCCCAGTAATCAAAGGGGAATGACCTGTGAGGGAGAACATCGATAAGGGAGGAAAAATAGTTGGTAACCATACTGGACAAATGCTGTCTCCTGTAACTTTGAATTGATGCAGCAGTACCTATCGTGTCTGCGGTCATTGCGAAATCACTCCACAACCTGGTCATAAAACCCTTCTGTCCAACGCCACTTCGGATTTGTGCACCTCTAACACCCCTGCCATGTTGCCCCCTACAGCTCGTGTGAGAACAATCACCGCCACTTTGTGCTGGGAATGCCTGAACCAAACAGTCTTCAAGAGTTGCTTGTTTGGTAGCCAATATTTGCTCAAGGTTCTCATGCGGCATGATATTTCGTAATTTTCCTTTGTATCGTGGATCCAGGAGGCAGGCCAACCAGTAATCATCATCGGTCATCATTTTGATAATGCGGGGGTCCCTTTTTAGGATACGCAAGGCATACTCTGCCATGTGGGCCAATGTTCTAGGTGTCAATTCACTGCTTGTGCTGGGTTGAGGAGCACTTTCTTGCAAATCAACTTCACTTGTGGCCAGCAAAAACCCTCTACCTGACCTTGCAACGCCACCAGTGTCTATTGCCCCCTGAGAAGCATCCTCCTCCCATAAATATTCATCCCCATCATCTTCCTCCTCTTCGTCCGCCACCTCGTCCAGGAGAGTTCCCTGACCAGACAATGGCTGACTGTCATCAAGGCTTCCCTCCTTCTCGGCTGCAGACACCTGCTCCTTGATGTGCGTCAAACTTTGCATCAGCAGACGCATTAGCGGGATGCTCATGCTTATGATGACATCGTCTGCACCTACCAGCCGTGTGCATTCCTCAAAACACTGAAGGACTTGATATAAGACATAATTTCAGCAGTTTCACACTTTTTTGTTAAGTATATAATTCCACATGTGTTAATTCATAGTTTTGATGCCTTCAGTGTGAATGTACAATTTTCATAGTCATGAAAATACAGAAAAATCTTTAAATGAGAAGGTGTGTCCAAGCTTTTGGTCTGTACGGTATATATATATATATATATATATATATATATATATGCATATATATATATATATACAGTGGGGCAAAAAAGTATTTAGTCAGTCAGCAATAGTGCAAGTCCCACCACTTAAAAAGATGAGAGGCGTCTGTAATTTACATCATAGGTAGACCTCAACTATGGGAGACAAACTGAGAAAAAAAAATCCAGAGAATCACATTGTCTGTTTTTTTAACATTTTATTTGCATATTATGGTGGAAAATAAGTATTTGGTCAGAAACAAACAATCAAGATTTCTGGCTCTCACAGACCTGTAACTTCTTCTTTAAGAGTCTCCTCTTTCCTCCACTCATTACCTGTAGTAATGGCACCTGTTTAAACTTGTTATCAGTATAAAAAGACACCTGTGCACACCCTCAAACAGTCGGACTCCAAACTCCACTATGGTGAAGACCAAAGAGCTGTCAAAGGACACCAGAAACAAAATTGTAGCCCTGCACCAGGCTGGGAAGACTGAATCTGCAATAGCCAACCAGCTTGGAGTGAAGAAATCAACAGTGGGAGCAATAATTAGAAAATGGAAGACATACAAGACCACTGATAATCTCCCTCGATCTGGGGCTCCACGCAAAATCCCACCCCGTGGGGTCAGAATGATCACAAGAACGGTGAGCAAAAATCCCAGAACCACGCGGGGGGACCTAGTGAATGAACTGCAGAGAGCTGGGACCAATGTAACAAGGCCTACCATAAGTAACACACTACGCCACCATGGACTCAGATCCTGCAGTGCCAGACGTGTCCCACTGCTTAAGCCAGTACATGTCTGGGCCCGTCTGAAGTTTGCTAGAGAGCATTTGGATGATCCAGAGGAGTTTTGGGAGAATGTCCTATGGTCTGATGAAACCAAACTGGAACTGTTTGGTAGAAACACAACTTGTCGTGTTTGGAGGAAAAAGAATACTGAGTTGCATCCATCAAACACCATACCTACTGTAAAGCATGGTGGTGGAAACATCATGCTTTGGGGCTGTTTCTCTGCAAAGGGGCCAGGACGACTGATCCGGGTACATGAAAGAATGAATGTGGCCATGTATCGTGAGATTTTGAGTGCAAACCTCCTTCCATGAGCAAGGGCATTGAAGATGAAACGTGGCTGGGTCTTTCAACATGACAATGATCCAAAGCACACCGCCAGGGCAACGAAGGAGTGGCTTCGTAAGAAGCATTTCAAGGTCCTGGAGTGGCCTAGCCAGTCTCCAGATCTCAACCCTATAGAAAACCTTTGGAGGGAGTTGAAAGTCCGTGTTGCCAAGCGAAAAGCCAAAAACATCACTGCTCTAGAGGAGATCTGCATGGAGGAATGGGCCAACATACCAACAACAGTGTGTGGCAACCTTGTGAAGACTTACAGAAAACGTTTGACCTCTGTCATTGCCAACAAAGGATATATTACAAAGTATTGAGATGAAATTTTGTTTCTGACCAAATACTTATTTTCCACCATAATATGCAAAAAAAATGTTAAAAAATCAGACAATGTGATTTTCTGGATTTTTTTTTCTCAGTTTATCTCCCATAGTTGAGGTCTACCTATGATGTAAATTACAGACGCCTCTCATCTTTTTAAGTGGTGGAACTTGCACTATTGCTGACTGACTAAATACTTTTTTGCCCCACTGTATATACTAGATTGTGGCCCGATTCTAACGCATCGGGTATTCTAGAATATGCATGTCCCCGTAGTATATGGACAATGATGATTCCAGAATTCGCGGCAGACTGTGCCCGTCGCTGATTGGTCGAGGCAACCTTTATGACATCATCGTCGCCATGGCAACCATTATGACATCTACGTCGATACTGTGCCCGTCGCTGAATCAGAAACGTGAGATGTCTACGTCCTTTATGACATCATCGTCGCTGTGCCCGTTGCTGATTGGTCGAGGCCTGGCGGCCTCGACCAATCAGAGACGCGGGATTTCTACGTCAATGCTGTGCCGGTCTCTGATTGGTCGAGGCCTAGCGGCCTCGACCAATCAGAGAGCCGGGATTTCCAGGACAGACAGACAGACAGACAGACAGACGGAAAAACCCTTAGACAATTATATATATAGATATATATATATATATACACTGCTCAAAAAAAATGGAACACTAAAATCCCACATCCTAGATATCACTGACTGAAATATTCCAGTTGTAAATCTTTATTCATTACATAGTGGAATGTGTTGAGAACAATAAAACCCAAAAATTATCAACTTAAATCACAACTAATATCCCACAGAAGTCTGGAGTTAGAATGATGCGCAAAATCAAAGTGGAAAATGAAGTTACAAGCTGATCCAACTTCGCTGGAAATGCCTCAAGACAAGGAAATGATGCTCAGTAGTATGTGTGGCCTCCACGTGCCTGTGCGATCTCCCTAAAATGCCTGGGCATGCTCCTGATTAGGCGGCAGATGGTCTCCTGAGGGATCTCCTCCCACACCTGGATTAAAGCATCCGTCAACTCCTGGACAGTCTGTGGTGCAACGTGACGTTGGTGGATGGTGCGAGACATGATGTCCCAGATGTGTTCAATCGGATCAGGTCTGGGGATTAGATGGGCCAGTCCATAGCTTCAATGCCTTCATCTTGCAGGAACTGCTAACACACTACAGCCACATGAGGTCTGGCATTGTCCTGCATTAGGAGGAACCCAGGACCAACCGCACGAGCATATGGTCTCACAAGGGGTCTGAGGATCTCATCTCGGTACCTAATGGCAGTCAGGCTACCTCTGGCAAGCACATGGAGGACTGTGCGGCCCTCTAAAGAAATGCCACCCTACACCATTACTGACCCACTGCCACACCGGTCATGCTGAAGGATATTGCAGACAGCAGATCGCTCTCCACGGCATCTCTAGACTCTGTCACGTCTGTTACATGTGCTCAGTGTGAACCTGCTTTCATCTCTGAAGAGCACATTGCGCCAGTGTCGAGTTTGCCAATCCTGGTGTTCTCTAGCAAATGCCAAGCATCCTGCACGGTGTTGGGCTGTGTGGACATTGGGCACTCAGACCCTCCTCATGGAGTCAGTGTCTAACCGTTTGTGCAGACACATGCACATTTGCAGGGCTCTGGCAGTGCCGCCTCCAGCCTCTTGACACTACGCTGACAGACACAGCAAACCTTCTTGCCACAGCTCGCATTGATGTGACATCCTGAGTGAGCTGCACTACCTGAGCCACTTGTGTGTTGTAGAGTCCATCTCATGTTACCACAAGTGTGAATGCACAACCAACATTCAAAAGTGACCAAAACATCAGCCAGAAACCATTGGTACTAAGATGTGGTCTGTGGTCCCCACCTGCAGAACCACTCCTTTATTGAGGGTGTCTTGATAATTGCCGATAATTTCCATCTGTTGTCTATTCCATTTGCACAACAGCATGTGAAATTGATTGTCAATCAGTGTTGCTTCCTAAATGGACAGTTTGATTTCACAGAAGTTTGAATTTCTTGGAGTTAGATTCTGTTAAGTGTTCCCTTTATTTTTTTGAGCAGTGTATATAAAGCAACAGTTTTCTGTTTCAGGGTTACCGCGACAGAGAGGAGCCAGAAGACCTCAGCGTCTGATGGCTCCTACTCCTATGCTGAAAAGAAGCACCTCAACTTCTTTTTAAATGGTGTTAATTTCTTCTGGCAGAACAGGGGTTAATAAGCCATGTTGGGAGCTCTGGGAGTCTGTGCTCTCAGCTAAGCTTAATTAGCCACTCCCATCCCCTTTATAATCTGGGTCCTGATTGAAACCCATGTAAGAGCAAGCTTATGTTGCATGGCTTGGAGGAGAAGTGTTTTTGCTGTTTATATGAGAACTGTTATATGTGAGTGAATATTTGTATGCCAGGTACTTTCAGTTACCCCTTGTTCGTGTTGCCTAGTTCATCGGGTTGGTGTACTGCGGTGCATGGAAACGCCCTTTTCCCTGGGTGGGGGAAGAACAGACAGAGTGCTGATTCAGGAGATAAGGCAAGGGTGGTGGTCCCGGCATCTTCACCTTCAGAAGTAATGCGGGGAATAGGGCAAGCTAGAGCGCCCCTTAGTGTTAGGGACAGAGAAGGAGCCCCTGGTCCCGGGTCACCCGACAGCTGTTTAAAAGAAAAGGGAGCATAGAATGGTGTAATTATTTAGCCCATTGTTACATACCAATATACTATTATGTTTTATTAATTAATCACTTGTATTCTGCTTACAAAACAGAATAGGGTTAAATTTCAATTGTTACGCTGACCCACAGAGAAAATCATACATTTCATGTGAAAGCAAAATACTCTTTGTAGGGGTAAACTAGCCAGTCTGTAATTAGCATTCTCTTCTTTGAAAGGCAGTTACTGCATACACAAAAAGGCACAAAACCTAAAATTGGCATTTTGGTACTTGGTGGTATGGGATTTACTGCCAGAAATTTGATTTCATTCTGAGAAGTGGTTAACCCTACATGTGGGACTTTTGCTTGCAAGTTATCTGTTTGCTGTAGGTCTGAGTCATAACAATAGGCTGTGTTTGTGGGAGACCTGAATAATATCAACTACCCCTTTATTAGCGGCCAGGAAGAATGCACTGCCAGGAAATTTTCCTAATATTTAGTAATAAATGGCATTTTTCAATTACTCAGTTTTTATATGCAGAATTGGTAAAGTTCAGACTGACCACAAAGCTAGGATGACAAACTACAAAAACTTTAGTGGTCGATAATAGTTTCTTTTAATAAAGGACCCTAATTAGGAAAAATCTTCAAGGGACAGATTTCATAATGTTTTCTTATAAGACCAATTATAACACTTTCCTTTGACGTCAGGAAATTACTTAGGGCTTTTACATTTACAGTAAACTACTTACTGTACAGAAAAGGAAACTATTGCTTCAAATTTCTACCTAACCACACCTTTCAGATATATGTCAATATTGAGTTTAGTAGTACTGAAATATTAATCATTATTAGTGATAAGTGAGCACTAAAATGATCGGGTCGAGCAATTTGTAATACTTGGGTACTCGGACAGAACAACGAGCCCAATGTAAGTCTATGGGAAACCCAAGCATTTTTACCACAATTCCCCCGGGGGTCCTTTTAAAGGGAACCTGTCACCTGAATTTGGCGGGACCGGTTTTCGGTCATATGGGTGGAGTTTTCAGGTGTTTGATTCACCATTTCCTTACCCGCTGGCTGCATGCTGGCCGCAATATTGGATTGAAGTTCATTCTCTGTCCTCCGTAGTATACGACTGCGCAAGGCAAACTTGCGCAGTCTGGGTGAAATGGTGGATGAGGATGAGGAAAAAGCCAATATGCTAAATGACTTTTTTTATCAGTATTTACACAAGAAAATTCCATAGCAGACAAAATAATTAGTGAAACAAAAATTCCCCATTAAATGTCACCCGCTTAACCCAGCAGGAAGTACGTCGGCATCTAAAACTCACTAAAATTGACAAACCTCCGGGTCCAGATGGGATACACCCCCGAGTACTGCAGGAACTAAGTACAGTCATTGCAATGATAGACCATTATTTTTAATCTTTAAAGATTCCATAATAACAGGGTCTGTACCACAGGACTGGCGTATAGCAAATGTGGTGCCAATATTCAAAAAGGGGACAAAAACTGAACTTGGAAATTATAGGCCAGTAAGCTTAACCTCTACTGTGGGTAAAATCCTGGAAGATTTTTTAAGACAATTAATCAACATCCCCTATCAAACATGGGAAATATAGAGGCAACAGCCAAAGAATAAACAGACAATATAAAATTTAATAATTTATTGTATATATTATAAAAAATATATATATATATTAGTTGTATTTGGTGGGAGGTGTTGCCTCACATATTGGATTTTGGTAATGTATAAAGGTACCGTCACACTAAGCGACGCTGCAGCGATACCGACAACGATCCGGATCGCTGCAGCGTCGCTGTTTGGTCGCTGGAGAGCTGTCACACAGACAGCTCTCCAGCGACCAACGATCCTGAAGTCCCCGGGTAACCAGGGTAAACATCGGGTAACTAAGCGCAGGGCCGCGCTTAGTAACCCGATGTTTACCCTGGTTACCATCCTAAAAGTAAAAAAACAAACGCTACATACTTACCTAACGCTGTCTGTCCTCGGCGCTCTGCTTCTCTGGTCTGGCTGTGAGCGCTGGTCAGCCGGAAAGCAGAGAGGTGACGTCACCGCTCTGCTTTCCGGCCGCTGTGCTCACAGCCAGACCAGAGAAGCAGAGCGCCGAGGACAGACAGCGGTAGGTAAGTATGTAGCGGTTGTTTTTTTTACTTTAACGATGGTAACCAGGGTAAACATCGGGTTACTAAGCGCGGCCCTGCGCTTAGTAACCCGATGTTTACCCTGGTTACCAGCGAAGACATCGCTGAATCGGTGTCACACACGCCGATTCAGCGATGTCTACGGGGAGTCCAGCGACGAAACAAAGTTCTGGACTTTCTTCCCCGACCAGCGACAGCACAGCAGGGGCCTGATCGCTGCTGCCTGTCACACTGGACGATATCGCTAGCGAGGACGCTGCAACGTCACGGATCGCTAGCGATATCGTCTAGTGTGACGGTACCTTAAGATTTTTTGAGAGATGCTATACTGGAGTATCTGAAGAGGAATAAGCTCATGACCTAATATCAACATGGGTTTACTAGAGACCGTTCCTGTCAAACTAATCTGTAAGTTCCGGACTGGACCAAGGGAACGCAGTGGACATAGTGTATATGGACTTTTCAAAAGCTTTTTGTACGGTGCCTCACAAAAGGTTGATACATAAAATGAGAACAATGGGGATAGGGGAAAATATGTGTAAGTGGGTCACAATTAGCAGTAGGGTACCACAAAGGTCAGTATTGGGCCCTCTTCTTTTTAACATATTTATTAATGACCTTGTAGGGGGCATTCAGAGCAGAATTTCAATATTTGCAGATAACACTAAACTCTGCAGGGTAATCAATACAGAGGAAGACAATTTTATACTATAGGAGGATTTATATAAACTAGAAGCTTGGGCTGATAAATGGCAAATGAGCTTTATTGGGGATAAATGTAAGGTCATGCACTTAGGTAGAGCAAATAAGATGTATAATTATGTGCTTAATTATACAACACTGGGCAAAACCGTCAATGAAAAAGACCTGGGTGTATGGGTGGGCGACAAACTCACATTTAGTGGCCAGTGTCAGGCAACTGCTACAAAGGCAAATAAAATAATGGGATGCATTAAAAGAGGCATAGATGCTCATGAGGAGAACATAGTTTTACCTCTATACAAGTCACTACTGCGACCACACTTAGAATACTGTGTACAGTTCTGGTCTACGGTGTACAAAAAAGACATAGCTGAACTAGAGTGGGTGCAGAGAAAAGTGACCAAGGTTATTAGAGGACTGGGGGGTCTGCAATACAAAGATAGGTTATTACAATTAGGGTTATTTAATTTGGAAAATTAATTAAGGCTAAAGAGTGATCTTATTTTAAGCTATTTTAAGCTCTTAAACTATTTGAGGGGACAGTACAGAGACCTTTCTAGTGACCTTTTTACTAGTAGACCTGAGACGGGGACAAGGGGCATCCTCTACGTCTGGAGGAAAGAAGGTTTAAGTATAATCACAGATGCGGATTCTTTACTGTAAGAGCAGCAAGAATATGAAACTCTCTGCCGTATGATGTTGTAATGAGTGATTCATTGCTAAAATTTAAGAGGGGACTGGATGCTTTTCCTGAAAAGCATAATCTTACAAGTTATATACACTAGTTTCCTTGATAGAGCGTTGATCCAGGGAACTAGTCTGATTGCCGTATGTGGAGTCACGAAGGATTTTTTTCCCAATGTGAAGCTTACTATTTGCCACATGGGTTTTTTTTGCCTTCCTCTGGATCAACATCTTAGGGCATGTTAGGTTAGGTTATGTGTTGAACTAGATGGACTTAAAGTCTTCCTTCAACCTTAATGACTATGTTACTATGTTACTATGACAAAATTGTTCCATTAGAAGAAAGTGTGTTTCTTATACTGTTTGCTTATGTATTGAATGCAAGACCTGCCCTGCACCAAATTTACATGCACCCTAATAACCCTTTCAGCAGATGTACTTGAGGGCCACATGACAAAATTGTTCCCTTTAGAAGAAAGCGTGTCTCCCATACTGTTTGCTTATGCATTGAATGCAAGCCATGGCCTGCCCCAAAGTTACATGCACCCCAATAGCCCTTTGAACCCAGGTACTGGATGGCCACAGGAAAACCCATTTCACATTATTTATTTGGTGCTCCCATACTGTTTGCTATGCAGTGAATGCAAGGCCTGCCAAAAATTAGGAGGCACCCCAATAACCCTTGGAAGAGACGTAGAGGTGTGCCTCCTGAAAACAATGTTCCCATTATTAGGAAGTGTGTCTCCCATAGTGTTTGTCTATGCAGTGAATGCAAGGCCTGCCAAAAATTAGGAGGCACTCCAATGCCCCTTGAAAGAGAGGTGGAGGAAGGCCTCATAAAAAATGTTCCCATTATAAAGGAGCTGGTCTCCTATACTTGGAATGCCCATACACTAAGTGCATGGGCTGGCAAAAATTTCCCCCTGGGGGTACATTTTTTAAAATTTTTTTACAGGCATCATAGACACCTTTGCAAAGAAACTAGACTTGCTGTAACATACGGAACATGTTCACTCTGGTGTTCTATTGGTGGTGGATGATGAGAATGAGGACGAGGACACCAAATAGCCAAAATCAGGAAGCTTATACATACTGTATGTGTGGGTGTGAAGAGGTGCATGGGAATACACCTCCCAAAAAGACACTGTATTGGAGGTTACTCCCTCAGCATCTTCCCAAACATTCCATTCCTTGTGACTAGGGTTGAGCGAAACGGGTCGTTCATTTTCAAAAGTCGCCGACTTTTGGCAAAGTCGGGTTTCATGAAACCCGATCCGACCCCTGTGCGGGGTCGGCCATGCGGTACGCGACTTTCGCGCCAAAGTCGCGTTTCAATGACGCGAAAAGCGCCATTTCTCAGCCAATGAAGGTAAACGCAGAGTGTGGGCAGCGTGATGACATAGGTCCTGGTCCCCACCATCTTAGAGAAAGGCATTGCAGTGATTGGCTTGCTGTCTGCGGCGTCACAGGGGCTATAAAGGGGCGTTCCCGCCGACCGCCATCTTACTGCTGCTGATCTGAGCTTAGGGAGAGGTTGCTGCCGCTTCGTCAGAAGCAGGTATAGCGTTAGGCAGGGTCCATTAACCACCAAACCGCTTGTGCTGTAGCGATTTGCACTGTCCAACACCACCTTCGGTGTGCAGGGACAGTGGAAGCTACATTTTTTTTTTTTTTCCTCAGTGCTGTAGCTCATTGGGCTGCCCTAGAAGGCTCCCTGATAGCTGCATTGCTGTGTGTACGCCGCTGTGCAAACCAACTGCTTTTTTCAAAGCACAAATCCTCTTGTTCCTTCCTTTCTGCACAGCTATCTTGTTTGTTTGTCCACACTTTTTATTTAATTTGTGCATCAGTCCACTCCTTATTGCTGCCTGCCATACCTGGCTGAGATTACTGCAGGGAGATAGTAATTGAAGGACAGTTACTTTTTTTTTTTTTTTGTGGGAGATTAAGATTGGCATTTCTGCTAGAGTGCCATCCCTGTATGTGCCATCTCTCACTCAGTGCGCCATAGAAAGCCTATTTATTTTTTTGCTTGATTTGGGTTCCAAAATCTACCTGAAAAAATCACTACATCAATCAGTGGGAGAAAAATATTGGCCTCAGGGCTTGTGTGCCACTCCTGACTCCTGTGTGCATCATCACTCACTCAGTGGGCCATAGAAAGCCTATTTTTTTTTTTGCTTTATTTGGGTTCTAAATTCTACCTGAAAAAATCAATAAATCAATCAGTGGGAGATTAATATTGGCCTTTGGGCTTGTGTGCCAGTCCTAAGCGTGCCATCTCTCTCACAAATAGTGGGCCATAGAAAGCCTATTTATTTTTATTTTTTTGGTTTTATAAATTCTCCCTGAAAAAAAAAAGGGAGATTAATATTGGCCTTTGGGCTTGTGTGCCAGTCCTAAGCGTGCCATCTCTCTCTCTCAGATAGTGGGCCATAGAAAGCCTATTTATTATTTTTTTTATTGGGTTTATAAATTTTCCCTGAACAAAAAAAAAAAAAAAGTGGGAGATTAATATTGGCTTCTGGGCTTGTGTGCCAGTCCTGAGCGTGCCATCTCTCTCACAAATAGTGGGCCATAGAAAGCCTATTTATTTATTTTTTTTAATTTTATAAATTCTCCCTGAAAAAAAAGGGAGATTAATATTGGCCTTTGGGCTTGTGTGCCAGTCCTAAGCGTGCCATCTCTCTCTCTCAGATAGTGGGCCATAGAAAGCCTATTTATAATTTTTTTTATTGGGTTTATAAATTTTCCCTGAAAAAAAAAAAAAAAGTGGGAGATTAATATTGGCCTCTGGGCTTGTGTGCCACTCCTGACTCCTGTGTGTGCCATCTCTCAGTCAGTGGGCCATAGAAAGCCTATTTTTTGTTTTATTTGTTTTCTAAATTCTCCCTGAAAAAATCATTTTATTTTATTTGGTTTCTAAATTCTTCCTGAAAAAATCATTTTTTTTATTATTTTTTTTTCTAAAGTCTCCCTGAAAAAAAAAAAAAATCAAATCAGTGGGAGATTAATATTGCCCTTTCTGTTTGTGTGCCAGTCTTGACTCCTGGGTGTGCCATCTCTCTCTCTCTCTCTCCAATTGTGGGCCATAGAAAGCCTATTATTTTTTTAGCTTGATTTGGGTTCCAAAATCTACGTGAAAAAATCACTACATCAATCATTGGGAGAACAATATTGGCCTCTGGGCTTGTGTGCCACTCCTGACTCCTGTGTGCGTCATCTCTCACTCAGTGGGCCATAGAAAGCCTATTTTTTGTTTTATTTGTTTTCTAAATTCTCCCTGAAAAAATCATTTTATTTTATTTGGTTTCTAAATTCTTCCTGAAAAAATCATTTTTTTTTATTATTTTTTTTTTCTAAAGTCTCCCTGAAAAAAAAAAAAAATCAGTGGGAGATTAACCCCTTTCTGCCATTAGACGAACTATTGCGTCCATGTGGGGTGGGCTTTACTTCCCAAGGACACAATAGTATGTCATATGCGATCGGCAGCGCTCACGGGGGGAGCGCCGCCGATCGCGGCCGGGTGTCAGCTGTTTATCGCAGCTGACATCCGGCACTATGTGCCAGGAGCGGTCACGGACCGCCCCCGGCACATTAACCCCCGACACACCGCGATCAAAGATGATCGCAATGTGCCGGCGGTGCAGGAAAGCACCGCGCAGGGAGGGGGCTCCCTGCGGGCTTCCCTGAGCCCCCCGCAGCAACGCGATGTGATCGCGTTGCTGCGAGGGTCTCACCTCCCTCCCTGCTCCCTCCAGCCCCGGATCCAAGATGGCCGCGGATCCGGGTCCTGCAGGGAGGAAGGTGGCTTCACAGAGCCTGCTCAGAGCAGGCACTGTGAAGGCTGCAGCGCTGCATGTCAGATCAGTGATCTGACAGAGTGCTGTGCAAACTGTCAGATCACTGATCTGTGATGTCCCCCCCTGGGACAAAGTAAAAAAGTAAAAAAAAAAAATGTCAAATGTGTAAAAAAAAATTAAAAAAAATATTCCAAAATAATGAAAAAAAAAATAAAAATATTATTCCCATAAATACATTTCTTTATCTAAATAAAAAAAAAAAACAATAAAAGTACACATATTTAGTATCGCCGCGTCCGTAACGGCCCGACCTATAAAACTGGCCCACTAGTTAACCCCTTCAGTAAACACCGTAAGAAAAAAAAAAAAAAAACGAGGCAAAAAACAACGCTGTATTATCATACCGCCGAACAAAAAGTGGAATAACACGCGATCAAAAAGACAGATATAACTAACCATGGTACCGCTGAAAACGTCATCTTGTCCTGCAAAAAACGAGCCGCCATACAGCATCATCAGCAAAAAAATAAAAAAGTTATAGTCCTGAGAATAAAGCGATGCAAAAATAATTATTTTTTCTATAATATAGTTTTTATCGTATAAAAGCGCCAAAACATAAAAAAAGATATAAATGAGGTGTCGCTGTAATCGTACTGACCCGAAGAATAAAACTGCTTCATCAATTTTACCAAACGCAGAACGGTATAAACGCCTCCCCCAAAAGAAATTCATGAATAGCTGGTTTTTGGTCATTCTGCCTCACAAAAATCGGAATAAAAAGCGATCAAAAAATGTCACGTGCCCGAAAATGTTACCAATAAAAACATCAACTCGTCCCGCAAAAAACAAGACCTCACATGACTCTGTGGACCAAAATATAGAAAAATTATAGCTCTCAAAATGTGGTAACGCAAAAAATATTTTTTGCAATAAAAAGCGTCTTTCAGTGTGTGACGGCTGCCAATCATAAAAATCCGCTAAAAAACCCGCTATAAAAGTATATCAAACCCCCCTTCATCACCCCCTTAGTTAGGGAAAAATTAAAAAAATGTATTTATTTCCATTTTCCCATTAGGGCTAGGGCTAGGGTTAGGGCTAGGGTTAGGGCTAGGGTTAGGGCTAGGGTTAGGGCTAGGGTTAGGGCTAGGGCTAGGGTTAGGGCTAGGGTTAGGGCTAGGGTTAGGGTTAGGGCTAGGGTTAGGGTTAGGGCTAGGGTTAGGGCTAGGGTTAGGGTTAGGGCTAGGGTTAGGGCTAGGGTTAGGGCTAGGGTTAGGGTTAGGGCTAGGGTTAGGGCTAGGGTTAGGATTAGGGTTAGGGCTAGGGCTACAGTTTGGGTTGGGGCTAAAGTTACAGTTAGGGTTTAGATTACATTTACGGTTGGGAATAGGGTTGGGATTAGGGTTAGGGGTGTGTCAGGGTTAGAGATGTGGTTAGGATTACTGTTGGGATTAGGGTTAGGGCTGTGTTTGGATTAGGGTTTCAGTTATAATTGTGGGGTTTCCACTGTTTAGGCACATCAGGGGCTCTCCAAACGCGACATGGCGTCCGATCTCAATTCCAGCCAATTCTGCGTTGAAAAAGTAAAACAGTGCTTCTTCCCTTCCGAGCTCTCCCGTGTGCCCAAACAGGGGTTTACCCCAACATATGGGGTATCAGCGTACTCAGGACAAATAGGACAACAACTTTTGGGGTCCAATTTCTCCTGCTACCCTTGGGAAAATACAAAACTCGGGGCTAAAACATATTTTTTGTGGGAAAAAAAAAGATTTTTTATTTTCACGGCTCTGCGTTATAAACTGTAGTGAAACACTTGGGGGTTCAAAGTTCTCACAACACATCTAGATTAGTTCCCTGGGGGGTCTAGTTTCCAATATGGGGTCACTTGTGGGGGGTTTCTACTGTTTAGGTACATTAGGGGTTCTGCAAACGCAATGTGACGTCTGCAGACCATTCCATCTAAGTCAGCATTCCAAATGGCGCTCCTTCCCTTCCGAGCTCTGCCATGCGCTCAAACGTTGGTTTCCCCCAACATACGGGGTATCAGCGTACTCAGGACAAATTGGACAACAACTTTTGGGGTCGAATTTCTCCTCTTACCCTCGGGAAAATACAAAACTGGGGGCTAAAAAATAATTTTGGGGGGAAAGATTTTTTTTTTAATTTTCACGGCTCTGCGTTACAAACTGTAGTGAAACACTTGGGGGTTCAAAGCTATCACAACACATCTAGATGAGTTCCTTAGGGGGTCTAGTTTCCAAAATGGTGTCACTTGTGGGAGGTTTCTACTGTTTAGGTACATTAGGGGCTCTGCAAATGCAATGTGACACCTGCAGACCATTCCATCTAAGTCCTCATTCCAAATGGAGCTCCTTCCCTTCCGAGCCCTCCCATGCGCCCAAACAGTGGTTCCCCCCCACATATGGGGTATCAGCGCACTCAGGACAAATTGGACAACAAATTGAGGGGTCGAATTTCTCCTGTTACCCTCGGGAAAATATAAAACTGGGGGCTAAAAAATAATTTTTGTGGGAAAAAATTTTTGTTTTATTTTTACGGCTCTCCATTATAAACTTCTGTGAAGCCCTTGGTGGGTCAAAGCGCTCAGCACACATCTAGATAAGTTCCTAAGGGGGTCTACTTTCCAAAATGGTGTCACTTGTGGGGGGTTTCTACTGTTTAGGTACATTAGGGGCTCTGCAAACGCAATGTGACGTCTGCAGACCATTCCATCTAAGTCAGCATTCCAAATGGCGCTCCTTCCCTTCCGAGCTCTGCCATGCGCTCAAACGTTGGTTTCCCCCAACATACGGGGTATCAGCGTACTCAGGACAAATTGGACAACAACTTTTGGGGTCGAATTTCTCCTCTTACCCTCGGGAAAATACAAAACTGGGGGCTAAAAAATAATTTTGGGGGGAAAGATTTTTTTTTTAATTTTCACGGCTCTGCGTTACAAACTGTAGTGAAACACTTGGGGGTTCAAAGCTATCACAACACATCTAGATGAGTTCCTTAGGGGGTCTAGTTTCCAAAATGGTGTCACTTGTGGGAGGTTTCTACTGTTTAGGTACATTAGGGGCTCTGCAAATGCAATGTGACACCTGCAGACCATTCCATCTAAGTCCTCATTCCAAATGGAGCTCCTTCCCTTCCGAGCCCTCCCATGCGCCCAAACAGTGGTTCCCCCCCACATATGGGGTATCAGCGCACTCAGGACAAATTGGACAACAAATTGAGGGGTCGAATTTCTCCTGTTACCCTCGGGAAAATATAAAACTGGGGGCTAAAAAATAATTTTTGTGGGAAAAAATTTTTGTTTTATTTTTACGGCTCTCCATTATAAACTTCTGTGAAGCCCTTGGTGGGTCAAAGCGCTCAGCACACATCTAGATAAGTTCCTAAGGGGGTCTACTTTCCAAAATGGTGTCACTTGTGGGGGGTTTCTACTGTTTAGGTACATTAGGGGCTCTGCAAACGCAATGTGACACCTGCAGACCATTCCATCTAAGTCTGCATTCAAATGGCACTCCTTCCCTTCTGAGCCCTCCCATGTGCCCAAACAGTGGTTCCCCCCACATATGGTGTATCATCGCACTCAGGACAAATTGGGCAACAAATTTTGGGGTCCAATTTCTCCTGTTACCCTCAGGAAAATACAAAACTGGGGGCTAAAAAAATAATTTTTGTGGGAAAAAAATTTTGTTTTATTTTTACGGCTCTGCATTATAAACTTCTGTGAAGCACTTGGTGGGTCAAAGTGCTCACCACACCTCTAGATAAGTTCCTTAGGGGGTCTACTTTCCAAAATGGTGTCATTTGTGGGGGGTTTCAATGTTTAGGCACATCAGTGGCTCTTCAAACGCAACATGGCGTCCCATCTCAATTCCTGTCAATTTTGCTTTGAAAAGTCAAACGGCGCTCCTTCCCTTGCGAGCTCTCCCATCCACCCAAACAGTGGTTTACCCCCACATATGGGGTATCAGCGTACTCAGGACAAATTGTACAACAACTTTTGGGGTCCAATTTCTTCTCTTACCCTTGGGAAAATAAAAAATTGGGGGCAAAAAGATAATTTTTGTGAAAAAATATGATTTTTTATTTTTACGGTTCTACATTATAAACTTCTGTGAAGCACTTGGTGGGTCAAAGTGCTCACCACACCTCTAGATAAGTTCCTTAGGGGGTCTACTTTCCAAAATGGTGTCACTTGTGGGGGGTTTCAATGTTTAGGCACATCAGTGGCTCTTCAAACGCAACATGACGTCCCATCTCAATTCCTGTCAATTTTGCATTGAAAAGTCAAACGGCGCTCCTTCCCTTCCGAGCTCTCCCATCCGCCCAAACAGTGGTTTACCCCCACATATGGGCTATCAGCGTACTCAGGACAAATTGTACAACAACTTTTGGGGTCCAATTTCTTCTCTTACCCTTGGGAAAATAAAAAATTGGAAGCGAAAAGATAATTTTTGTGAAAAAATATGATTTTTTATTTTTACGGTTCTACATTATAAACTTCTGTGAAGCACTTGTTGGGTCAAAGTGCTCACCACACCTCTAGATAAGTTCCTTAGGGGGTCTACTTTCCAAAATGGTGTCACTTGTGGGGGGTTTCAATGTTTAGCCACATCAGGGGCTCTCCAAACGAAACATGGCGTCCCATCTCAATTCCTGTCAATTTTGCTTTGAAAAGTCAAACGGCGCTCCTTCCCTTGCGAGCTCTCCCATCCACCCAAACAGTGGTTTACCCCCACATATGGGGTATCAGCGTACTCAGGACAAATTGTACAACAACTTTTGGGGTCCAATTTCTTCTCTTACCCTTGGGAAAATAAAAAATTGGGGGCAAAAAGATAATTTTTGTGAAAAAATATGATTTTTTATTTTTACGGTTCTACATTATAAACTTCTGTGAAGCACTTGGTGGGTCAAAGTGCTCACCACACCTCTAGATAAGTTCCTTAGGGGGTCTACTTTCCAAAATGGTGTCACTTGTGGGGGGTTTCAATGTTTAGGCACATCAGTGGCTCTTCAAACGCAACATGACGTCCCATCTCAATTCCTGTCAATTTTGCATTGAAAAGTCAAACGGCGCTCCTTCCCTTCCGAGCTCTCCCATCCGCCCAAACAGTGGTTTACCCCCACATATGGGCTATCAGCGTACTCAGGACAAATTGTACAACAACTTTTGGGGTCCAATTTCTTCTCTTACCCTTGGGAAAATAAAAAATTGGAAGCGAAAAGATAATTTTTGTGAAAAAATATGATTTTTTATTTTTACGGTTCTACATTATAAACTTCTGTGAAGCACTTGTTGGGTCAAAGTGCTCACCACACCTCTAGATAAGTTCCTTAGGGGGTCTACTTTCCAAAATGGTGTCACTTGTGGGGGGTTTCAATGTTTAGCCACATCAGGGGCTCTCCAAACGAAACATGGCGTCCCATCTCAATTCCAGTCAATTTTGCATTGAAAAGTCAAATGGCACTCCTTCGCTTCCGAGCTCTGCCATGCACCCAAACAGTGGTTTACCCCCACATGTGGGGTATTGGCATACTCAGGACAAATTGTACAACAATGTTTGGGGTCCATTTTCTCCTGTTACCCTTGGTAAAATAAAACACATTGGAGCTGAATTAAATTTTTTGTGAAAAAAAGTTAAATGTTCATTTTTATTTAAACATTCAAAAAATTCCTGTGAAGCACCAGAAGGGTTAATAAACTTCTTGAATATGGTTTTGAGCACCTTGAAGGGGTGTAGTTTTTAGAATGGTGTCACACTTGGGTATTTTCTATCATATAGACCCCTCAAAATGACTTCAAATGAGATGTGGTCCCTAAAATAAAATGGTGTTGTAGAAATGAGAAATTGCTGGTCAACTTTTAACCCTTATAACTCCCTAACAAAAAAAAATTTTGGTTCCAAAATTGTGCTGATGTAAAGTAGACATGTGGGAAATGTTACTTATTAAGTATTTAGTGTGACATATCTCTGTGATTTAATTGCATAAAAATAAAAAGTTGGAAAATTGCGAAATTTTCATAATTTTCGCCAAATTTCCGTTTTTTTCACAAATAAACGCAGGTACTATCAAATAATTTTTACCATTGTCATGAAGTACAATGTGTCACGAGAAAACAATGTAAGAATCACCAGGATCCATTGAAGCGTTCCAGAGTTATAACCTCATAAAGGGACAGTGGTCAGAATTGTAAAAATTGGCCCGGTCATTAACGTGCAAACCACCCTTGGGGGTAAAGGGGTTAATATTGCCCTTTCTGCTTGTGTGCCAGTCTTGACTCCTGGGTGTGCCATCTCTCTCTCTCTCTCTCCAATTGTGGGCCATAGAAAGCCTATTATTTTTTTGCTTGATTTGGGTTCCAAAATCTACCTGAAAAAATCACTACATCAATCACTGGGAGAAAAATATTGGCCTCTGGGCTTGTGTGCCACTCCTGACTCCTGTGTGTGGCATCTCTCACTCAGTGGGGCAAAGAAAGCCTTTTTTTTTTTTTTATTTGGTTTCTAAATTGTCATTGGAAAAATCATTTTATGTTATTTGGTTTCTAAATTCTTCCTGAAAAAATCATTTTATTTTATTTTGCTTCTAAAGTCTCCCTGAAAAAAAAAACAAAAAAAAACAGTGGGAGATTAACCCCTTCATGACCGGGGGATTTTTCTTTTTTCCGTGTTCGTTTTTCGCTCCCCTCCTTCCCAGAGCCATAACTTTTTTATTTTTCTGTCAATTTGGCCACGTGAGGGCTTATTTTTTGCTTGACGAGTTGTACTTTTGAACGACATCATTGGTTTTAGCATGTCATGTACTAGAAAACGGGAAAAAAATTCCAAGTGCGGTGAAATTGCAAAAAAAGTGCAATCCCACATTGGTTTTTTGTTTGGCTTTTTTGCTAGGTTCACTAAATGCTAAAACTGACCTGCCATTATGATTCTCCAGGTCATTACGAGTTCATAGACACCAAACATGACTAGGTTATTTTTTATCTAAGTGGTGAAAAAAAATACCAAACTTTGCTAAAAAAAAAAAAAAAAAAAAAAAATTGCGCCATTTTCCGATACTCGTAGCGTCTCCATTTTTCATCATCTGGGGTCGGTTGAGGGCTTATTTTTTGCATGCCGAGATGACGTTTTTAATGATAGCATTTCGGTGCAGATACGTTCTTTTGATCGCCCGTTATTGCATTTTAATGCAATGTCGCGGCGACCAAAAAAACATAATTCTGGCGTTTCGAATTTTTTTCCCGCTACGCTGTTTAGCGATCAGGTTAATACTTTTTTTTAATTGATAGATCGGGCGATTCTGAGCGCGGCGATACCAAATATGCGTAGATTTGATATTTTTTTATTGATTTATTTTGATTGGGGCGAAAGGGGGGTGATTTAAACTTTTATGTTTTTTTTATTTTTTTCACATTTTTTTAAACTTTTTTTTTTACTTTTGCCATGCTTCAATAGCCTCCATGAGAGGCTAGAAGCAGGCATAGCACGATCGGCTCTGCTACATAGCAGCGATCTGCTGATCGCTGCTATGTAGCAGAATTGCACGTGTGCTGTGAGCGCCGACCACAGGGTGGCGCTCACAGCGACGGGCAATCAGTAACCATAGAGGTCTCAAGGACCTCTATGGTTACCATTCACAAGCATCGCCGACCCCCGATCATGTGACGGGGGTCGGCGATGACGTCATTTCCGGCCGCCCGGCCGGAAGCGGTAGTTAAATGCCGCTGTCTGCGTTTGACAGCGGCATTTAACTAGTTAATAGGTGCGGGCAGATCGCGATTCTGCCCGCGCCTATTACGGGCACATGATAGCTGTTCAAAACAGCTGACATATCCCGGCTTTGGTGCGGGCTCACCGCGGAGCCCTGCATCAAAGCAGGGGAGCCGGCATCGGACGGTATAGTACGTCCGATGCCGGTAAGGGGTTAATATTAACATTTGTGCTTCAGTGACAGTCCTGCGTGTGTGGCATCTCTCTCATTTGGTGCCACCAAAAACAGAGTGTGTAACATTGTGCCTGATTTTCGTTGTGGTCTCACCCACCTGCAAAGGGGTAGCTAAATCATACTGAAGTTATAGCTCACCGTGTAAGTTGTGTGACAGCAACAAATACCGTTAGTTTGGTTAAGTTTTTAAAATAATGAGGAAGTCTGGTGGAAGAGGTCGTGGCCGGGGGCGTTCATTGTCAGCTGGTAATGAGGGTAGTGGTAGTGGTGGAGCATCAGGTGGTCGTGGGAAAAAAAATATTGCACCTAAGTCTGGAGCTGTGGAGCCAGGTTCGTCGTCTGGCTACACAAGGCCTCGAACGCTCCCTTTTCTGGGAGTAGGAAAACCGCTTTTAAAGCCGGAGCAGCAAGAGCAAGTTTTGGCTTATCTTGCTGACTCAGCCTCTAGCTCTTTTGCCTCCTCTCGTGAAACTGGTAAATGTAAAAGCAGCGCATCGTTAGTGGATGTTCACGGTCAGGGACAAGTCGCTTCCTTGTCCTCTTCAGCAAAAACAACAACAGAGAAGAATGCAGCAGGCGACACAACGGGTTACTCCATGGAGCTCTTTACACATACCGTCCCTGGCTTAGAAAGTGAAGCAGTTAACAGTCCATGCCCATTTCAAGTTGAATCTGACATGGAGTGAAGTGATGCACAGCCACAGCCAGACTACTATGCTGGTCCTTTGACTCAGACCACAACATTGCCCTCGCAGGGTAATGATCAAGAATCAGACCCTGATGAGACTATGTTGCCCCATCACGAACGCTATACCACCGACTGACACGGTGACACAGACGAAGTTGCACACGAGCTACAAGAAGAGGTAATAGATGACCCAGTTCTTCACCCCGATTGGCAGCCATTGGGGGAACAGGGTGCAGGCGGCAGCAGTTCTGAAGCGGAGGAGGAGGGGCCGCAGCAGGCATCAACATCGCAACAGGTTCCATCTGCCGGGCCCGTATCTTGCCCAAAACGCGTGGCAAAGCCAAAACCTGTTGGAGGACAGCGTGGCCATCCGGTTAAAGCTCAGTCTGCAATGCCTGAAAAGGTATCCGATGCTAGAAAGAGTGCAGTCTGGCATTTTTTTAAACAACATCCAATTGATCAGCGCAAAGTCATCTGTCAAAAATGTTCAACTACCTTAAGCAGAGGGCAGAATCTGAAAAGTCTCAATACAAGTTGCATGCATAGACATTTAACCACCATGCATTTGCAAGCTTGGACTAACTACCAAACGTCCCTTAAGGTTGTAGCACCCTCGGCCAATGAACCTAGTCATCAGCGCAACATCCCTTCCGGCAGTGTAGGGCCACCATTTTCCGCACCACCTGCAGTATCTGTGCAGGTTTCTTTGCCAGGCCAAAGCAGTCAGGGTCAGGGAATCACCAGTTTCGTAGTAGGAAACACTGCATCTAGGGCACCGGCGGCAACAATACCATCTCCCACCGTCTCTCAGTCTGCCATGTCCACCGGCACCCCCGCTAGTTCCACGATCTCCAGCTCTCCAGTCCAGCTCACTCTACATGAGACTATGGTTAGAAAAAGGAAGTACTTAGCCTCGCATCCGCGTACACAGGGTTTGAACGCCCACATAGCTAGACTCATCTCGTTAGAGATGATGCCCTACCGGTTAGTTGAAAGCGAAGCTTTCAAAGCCCTGATGGACTACGCTGTACCACGCTACGAGCTACCCAGTCGACACTTTTTTTCCAGAAAAGCCATCCCAGCCCTCCACCAGCATGTTAAAGAGCGCATCGTCCATGCACTCAGGCAATCTGTGAGCACAAAGGTGCACCTGACAACAGATGCATGGACCAGTAGGCATGGCCAGGGACGTTACGTGTCCATCACTGCACACTGGGTGAATGTTGTGGATGCAGGGTCCACAGGGGACAGCAAGTTTGGGACAGTTCTGCCTAGCCCACGGTCTAGGAAACAGTTGGCTGTAGCCGTTCGCACCCCCTCCTCCTCCTCCTCGTCCTCCTGCAGAAGCGAGAGCTCGTCCACAGACCGCAGTCGCACAACCACTCCATCCGCAGCTGCCACTGTTGCACACCAGGTCTCCCATTATGGGGCAGCTACTGGCAAACGTCAGCAGGCTGTATTGGCTATGAAGTGTTTGGGCGACAACAGACACACCGCGGAAGTTCTGTCCGAGTTCTTGCAGAAAGAAATGCAGTCGTGGCTGGGCACTGTAGATCTTGAGGCAGGCAAGGTAGTGAGTGATAACGGAAGGAATTTCATGGCTGCCATCTCCCTTTCCCAACTGAAACACATTCCTTGCCTGGCTCACACCTTAAACCTGGTGGTGCAGTGCTTCCTGAAAAGTTATCCGGGGTTATCCGACCTGCTCCTCAAAGTGCGTGGACTTTGCTCACATATCCGCCGTTCGCCCGTACACTCCAGCCGTATGCAGACCTATCAGCGTTCTTTGAACCTTCCCCAGCATCGCCTAATCATAGACGTTGCAACAAGGTGGAACTCATCACTGCACATGCTTCAGAGACTGTGCGAACAGAGGCGGGCTGTTATGTTTTTGTGGGAGGATACACATACACGGGCAGGCAGTAGGATGGCAGACATGGAGTTGTCAGGTGTGCAGTGGTCGAAGATTCAAGACATGTGTCAAGTCCTTCAGTGTTTTGAGGAATGCACACGGCTGGTTAGTGCAGACAACGCCATAATAAGCATGAGCATCCCCCTAATGCGTCTGCTGATGCAAAGTTTGACGCACATAAAGGTTCAGGCGTTTGCAGCTGAGGAAGAGGAAAGCCTTGATGACAGTCAGCCATTGTCTGGCCAGGGCAGTGTACAGGACGAGGTAGCGGGCGAAGAGGAGGAGAAGGATGAGGAGGATGATGGGGATGATTATATTTTTAATGAGGAAGCTTTTCCGGGGCCACTGGAAATTGTTGGCGCGGCAAGGCCGGGTTCTGGTTTTTGGAGGGACACAAGTGACGTGGATTTGCCTGAAACTGCCCCTCAACCAAGCACAACCGCAGATTTGAGAACTAGAACTTTGGCCCACATGGCGGATTATGCCTTACGTATCCTCAAAAGGGACACACGCATTTCTAAAATGATGAACGATGACGATTACTGGTTGGCCTGCCTCCTTGATCCTCGCTATAAAGGCAAATTGCAAAATATAATGCCACATGACAACTTGGAAATAATATTAGCAACCAAACAATCAACTCTTGTTGACCGTTTGCTTCTGGCATTCCCTGCACACAGCGCCCGTGATCGTTCTCACACGAGCTGCAGGGGCCAGCAGACCAGAGGTGTTAGAGGGGCAGAAATCAGAAGTGGCGTTGGCCAGAGGGGTTTTCTGACCAGGTTGTGGAGTGATTTTGCTATGACCGCAGACAGGACAGGTACTGCGGCATCAATTCAAAGTGACAGGAGACAACATTTGTCCAGTATGGTTACAAACTATTTTTCATCCCTTATCGACGTTCTCCCTCAACCGTCATTCCCATTTGATTACTGGGCATCCAAATTAGACACCTGGCCAGAATTGGCAGAATATGCATTGCAGGAGCTTGCTTGCCCGGCAGCTAGTGTCCAATCAGAAAGAGTATTCAGTGCTGCAGGTTCAATACTAACAGAAAAAAGGACTCGTCTGGCTACCCAAAATGTAGATGATCTAACCTTCATTAAAATGAACCACAACTGGATTTCGAAATCTTTTGCCCCACCTTGCCCGGCTGACACCTAGCTTTCCTATGAAAAGGTCTTGCCTGTGGACTATTCTGAATGACTTTTCCAATCTCGTAATTTTCTGCACCTGATTGTCCAGCATTCGACATGTTTACACCTCACTAAATGGCCAAACTCCCCACACGGGGCCGTGGTATCGCCACTTGGCGCCAGCACCCGTGAGAGTGCTGTTTGTCTGAAGAGGTGGGTGTGCCCGCTTTTGGTCGACGGCACTGCCACTGGGTCCCTCATAGTACAATAAAGTGTCTCTGGCGGTGGTGGTGCGCACCCAACGTCAGACACACCGTTGTAATATGAGGGGCCCTGGGCCTGTACCGCCGGCCACAAGACAGTTCCCCCCCCAGCTCAAACAGTGCTTTACCACTTGCAAAATTATCTCTCACAGCTCCACCAATGTTTAGTCTATGCGCTGACATCCTTCAATGCCTGGCACTGACAATACCATTGTATTGACATTTTTGTTATGTTAGGCCTTCGATGCCTGTCTGCGGTCACTCCTTCCACTAGGCCTCCACTGACCACACCACTGCTGCCCGTGTACCCCTGGAACCAATTTAAAATTGCCTACAGCCAGCCCAATTTTTTTATGTTAGGCCTTCGAAGCCTGTCTGCGGTCCGTTCTTTCTACTACTACTACACTGACCAGGCCACTGCTGCCCGTGTTCCCCTGGAACCAATTTAAAATTGCCTACAGCCATCTGTTATTATGTTAGGCCTTCGATGCCTGTTTGCGGTCACTCCTTCCACTAGGCCTCCACTGACCACACCACTGCTGCCCCTGTACCCATGGAACCAATTTAAAATTGCCTACAGCCATCTGGTATTATGTTAGGCCTTCGATGCCTGTCTGCGGTCACTCCTTCCACTAGGCCTCCACTGACCACACCACTGCTGCCCGTGTACCCCTGGAACCAATTTAAAATTGCCTACAGCCATGTGTTATAATGTTAGGCCTTCGATGCCTGTCTGCGGTCACTCCTTCCAATAGTTCTCCACTGACCAGACCAATGCTGGCCGTGTACCCCTGGAACCCAGCTGAAAGTGCATGTAGCCTCCTTTTTTTCTTTGTTTTATATTTAGAAAGCCCAGATGAACTACGCTGTGCAACGGTTCAAGCTATCCAGTCGACATTTCTTTTGCGAGAAAAGCCATCCCAGCCCTCCAGCGGCATGAAAAAGTCTGCATTGTCATAGCACTCAGGCAATCAAACAGTAGAAAGGTGCACCTGACAAGAGACGCATGGACCAGTAGGCATGTCCACAAAAAGTTACGTGTCCATTACGGCGCACTGGGTTAATGTGTTGGATGCATGGTCCACAGGGGACAGCCTACAAAGTCTGTCTGCAGTCCCTAATTCCAATTTTCCTCCGCTGACCACACCACTGCTGCCCGTGTACCCCTGGAACCAATTTTACAGTGTCTACAGCCTAATTTTGTTATGTTAGGCCTACTACGCCTGTCTGCAGTCCCTCCTTCCAATACTCGTCCACTGACCACACCACTGCTGCCCGTGGACCCCTGGAACCTATTTTTAATTGCATAGAGCATCCTTTTTTTAATAGTAGGCGTACAAAGTCTGTCTGCGGTCCACTATTGAAATTGTCCTCCACTGCCCAGAGCACTGCTGCTTGTGTACCCCTGTAACTTTTTTAAGCTGCAGTGAGCCACATTTTTGGTTTAAGTCCTACTACCTGTGTCTGTCTGTGCCACTCAATTCAGCTGTGTTCCTTTGAAAAAAGCTGAGCGTCAATAGTCTTGTTTTCAGCCTCTAGGAATTTTAAAACTGCATTGGGGGTACAACTTTGGTAGGGCCTACTAACGGTGTCTTCCTCCCCAAGGTGTGCCCCAGGTTTCCTCGCCATTGCTTCGATCTTAATGCTCTCGTTTAGTAGTTGTTGGAAACTACACTGCATTAGGCCTACAAATTGGGTATGGGGTGTAGAGAGATGGTGTGTTCCACTCCAAGGTGTTCCCCAGGTTTCCTCTCCATTGCTTCGATCTTCATGCTCTCGTTTAGTAGTTGTTGGAAACTACACTGCATTAGGCCTACAAATTGGGTATGGGGTGTAGAGAGATGGTGTGTTCCACTCAAAGGTGTTCCCCAGGTTTCCTCTCCATTGCTTCGATCTTCATGCTCTCGTTTAGTAGATATTGGAAACTACACTGCATTAGGCCTACAAATTGGGTATGGGGTGTAGAGAGATGGTGTGTTCCACTCCAAGGTGTTCCCCAGGTTTCCTCTCCATTGCTTCGATCTTCATGCTCTCGTTTACTAGTTGTTGGAAACTACACTGCATTAGGCCTACAAATTGGGTATGGGGTGTAGAGAGATGGTGTGTTCCACTCCAAGGTGTTCCCCATGTTTCCTCGCCAATGCTTCGATCTTCATGCTCTCGTTTAGTAGTTGTTGGAAACTACACTGCATTAGGCCTACAAATTGGGTATGGGGTGTAGAGAGATGGTGTGTTCCACTCCAAGGTGTTCCCCAGGTTTCCTCGCCAATGCTTCGATCTTCATGCTCTCGTTTAGTAATTGTTGGAAACTACACTGCATTAGGCCTACAAATTGGGTATGGGGAAGAGAGATGGTGTGTTCCACTCCAAGGTGTTCTCCAGGTTGCCTTTCCTGAGCTTCGATCTTCCGGCTCTCGTTTAGTAGTTGTTGGAAACTACACTGCATTAGGCCTACAAATTGGGTATGGGGTGTAGAGAGATGGTGTGTTACACTCCAAGGTGTTCCCCAGGTTTCCTCTCCATTGCTTCGATCTTCATGCTCCCGTTTAGTAGTTGTTGGAAACTACGCTGCATTAGGCCTACAAATTGGGTATGGGGTGTAGAGAGATGGTGTGTTACACTCCAAGGTGTTCCCCAGGTTTCGTCCACATTGCTTCGGTCTTCCGACTCTCGTTTAGTAGTTGTAGAAAACTACACTGCATTAGGCCTACAAATTGGGTATGGGGTGTAGAGAGACGGTGTGTTACACTCCAAGGTGTTCCCCAGGTTTCGTCCACATTGCTTCAATCTTCCGACTCTCGTTTAGTAGTTGTTGAAAACTACACTGCATTAGGCCTACAAATTGGGTATGGGGTGTAGAGAGATGGTGTGTTACACTCCAAGGTGTTCTCCAGGTTGGCTTTCCTGAACTTCTATCTTCAGGCTCTCATTAAATTGTGGTTAAATGGAACAACTGCATTTGGCGTACTAGTTGGTTTGGGGCCTACTATCGGTGTCTGCCACTCCTTGCTGTTCTCCTGGTTTCCTGTCCTGAAATTCCATTTTCAGGCTCTCGTTAAGTAGTTGTTAATGTTAGACTGCATTTGGCCTACTAGTTGGGTTGGGGCCTACTATCGGTGTCTGCCACTCCTTGCTGTTCTCCTCCACTGAACAAAGCTGTGCCGCCTGTTTACTACGGTTGCCAATTTTGAACTGCATTTCGACTACTTACTGATTTGGGCCTACTCTCTGTGTCAGCCTCTCATTCCAGTTGTCCTCCACTGCAATGCCCCCTGGTTAGTCCTATGTTATCAATTTTGAACTGCATTTAGCCAACTTTATTCTTTGGGCCTATATCTGTGTTTCCTCCTCATCCTGCCCATTGCCCAGCCAGTGATAGATGAGTCTGCTGGTACATTGACCCATAACGCAAAATTCCCCGTGCACGCTACACAGCAAGATTGTGACCCTGCTGAAAGTCAGGTTCCTCTTCCCGCATACCATACCACCTTATACGGAAGAGGAAGGTGCAGATGAAAGTGCAGGTTCCTTCATCAGGTGGGGGGAGGAATACTAGTTGGCGACGTCACTGGCACAGGGCCTCTCATAGTACGCAAAAGTGTTGCTGCCGGTGGGAGGCGCCCCCGCCGTGCAAACACACCGCTGTACTTTGAGGGGCCCTGTGCCAGTGCCAATGCCAACGAGTGGGCCCCCCCTGCTTGCTCAGGATCACAGCACTTGCAAAGTTGAAATACTTACCTCTCCCTGCTCCACTGCCGTGACATGGTCCAGATTTACTGGGCCCACTAATTACTTGAACCAGCCCTACCTCCCACAACTTTAGCCAAATGACCCCCAATTTCAAATGCCTTCCAATTATTATAAGCTAAATTACAATTGACAAGCTTCTGTAACAAGAATGGATGTTTCTGCCATTAAAATGGGCAGTGTAGGTGTTTTCCTGGCCTCCACTCACTGCCGACTATGCTCCCCCATTGACTTGCATTGGGTATCGTGTTTCGGGCGATACCCGAATTTTCGCCATAATCGGCCGATTCCACTCGACTCGACTTCTAAGATAGTCGGGTTTCGCGAAACACGACTCGACTCTAAAAAGGTCAAGGTCGCTCAACCCTACTTGTGACATTACCCCACGCCTCAGGGCTAGGGCAATGGGAGGGTCTGAGAAAACTGTCCCAGAACTTTGCCAGTGTTCCCCTGCCTCTGCTGAATTGGAGTTGTGTCTCTCTCGTCTGTACTCCTTGGATGTCCAACAAACTGTGACGTCTGCCGTTAGCGTTTTCAGATGGGAATTCTTGTAATAATTCAGCAACAGTGGCCCTCTGGTACTGCACCATTTTACTACACCTGTCTGCCTCTGGAAGAAGAGATTGAAAGTTCTCCTTGTAGCATGGGTCTAGAAGTGTCATCAACCAGCAATAAGTGTCACAGTAAATTTTCATAATGCGTGGGTCACGGAAAAGGGAGCGCAACATAAAGTCAGCCATGTGTGCTAGACCGGTAACAGGCAAGCCTTCCGTGTCCTCACCAACAGGATCACTGACCAAGGTGTCTCATCATTGTCCACTTCTTGTGACACGTTCCCATTATCGGCTTCATGTGACTGTGGCTGCTCAAATATTTGGGCATCGCTACATGGAATCTCATCTTGCTCTGCTTCAAGTGGACCGGGCGAGAGGCCCAAATAGATAAATCGAAAAGTGAACAGTAGGGTTGAGCGAAACGGGTCGAAAATTTTCAGAAGTCGCCAACTTTTGGCAAAGTCGGGTTTCATGAAACCCGACCCGACCCCTGTGTGGGGTCGGCCATGAAGTCGGCGATCTTCTGAATCTGGAATCGGAATTCCGATACCGATTCCCGATATGTTTAAGATATCGGGAATTGGTATCGGAATTCAGATTTAAGTGTAAAATAAAGAATTAAAATAAAAAATATCGCCATACTTACCCTCTGACGCGCCCTGGTACTAACCGGGAACCTTCCTTCCTTAGAATCAGCCTTCCAGGACCTTGCGGTGACGTCGCGGCTTGTGATTGGTCGCGCGGCCGCCCATGTGACCGCTCGCGCGACCAATCACAAGCCGCGACGTCACCGCATGGTCCTGGAAGGCTGATTCTAAGGAAGGAAGGTTCCCAGTTAGTACCAGGGCGCGTCAGAGGGTAAGTATGGCGATATTTTTTATTTTAATTCTTTATTTTACATTTAATTATGGATCCCAAGGCCTGAAGGAGAGTTTCCGCTCCTTCAGACCCTGGGAACCATTGGAAACCCAAAGCACTGCATTGGGTTTCGAGTTTCGGCCGACCCCGACCCCGACTTTTTTATAGTATCGGCCGATTTCACTCGACCCGACTTTTGAAAAAGTCGGGTTTCGTGAAACCCGACCCGATCCTATTAAAGTAATGGTCGCTCAACCCTAGTGAACAGCTCTTCTGAGTGTCCAATTGTTGGATCAGTAGTCTCAGGGCACTCAGCATAGTGGGAGGAAGGAGGATCAGGGTGAGGAATATGCGATCCAGACTCATGGCTACTCAGACTTGACCGTGTGGAAGACAGGGTGCTGGTGGTGGTGGCAAAGTAACTGGAAGTATTATCTGCTATCCAACCAACAACCTTTTCAAACTGCTCTGTCTTCAATAGTGGTGTGCTGCTGCCATCCTCTAGTAATTGGGACTTAAAGGTAGAGCGATAAGATGTGGGTGTTTATTGTGGCCCACTTACTTGCGGCCTCGGCCTCTGCATGCACCATCACCATCATGTCCACTTCCCTGTCCCTTGCCATGCGCCCATTTTGTTAAAAAAAAGGTGAATGCAAGCCTCTAATATAATGCCACAATTTGTAGAGCACAGACAGACCAGGCGTCTGATGGAGATAACAGACTGTCCAATATGTGGCCTGGAGTTTTTTTTTTACTTTTTTTACCCCAAAATACTGTATAGACCTTGGGTAACAGACAGCAAAAAAAAAATGGAATGTAGGCCTGAAAAGCAACTATTTGTAGAGCACAGATAGACCAGGCATCTGACAGAGATACCAGACTGTTCAATATGTGGCCTGTATTTTTTAATTTTTTACCCCAAAATATTTAGAGCTAGGGTAAAACACAGCAAAAAAAGGAGAATGGAAGCCTCAAAAGCACACTTTGTAGCCCACAGAAAGATGAGGCGTGTCACAGAGATACCAGACTGTTCAATATGTGGCCTGTATTTTTTTATTTTGTACACCCAAATAGTGTATAGAACTAGAGTACCAGACAGAAAAAAAGTGGAATGCAGGCCTGAAAAACAACTATTTGTAGAGCACAGATAGACCAGGCGTCTGACGGAGATAACAGACTGTTCAATATGTGGCCTGGAGTTTTTTGGTTTCTTTTCACACCAAAATACTTTATAGACCTAGGGTAACAGACATTAAAAATAGTGGAAATGCCACAATTTGTAGACCACAGACAGATCTGGCATCTGATGGAGATAGAACACTGTAAATATGTGGCCGGGATTTTTTTTGGCCCACCAAAATTGTGTCAATAAGTAGGCTATAACACTAAAAAAAAATTGTTGGAGTACTAAAATTGTAAAATATTTAGCGCAATAATATGTGATGCGAGTGGCGTACAGAACACAGTGATAAATATATGAACTGTAGCTAAAGTATTTTTTGGTCAGCAAAATGTTGTCCAAAAATGTTGTAAGACACTCCAAAAAATACTACAGTACCACAAAAATGGTCCAAAATTTCTGAGCACTCAGATGTGATGCCTGGGACAAACAAAACCATTTTAAATTGCTGGATTTTCACGCTGTTGTATTAAAATAATCTGGCTGTAGTCTGCAGTATGAACAAGCAAATAAATGTAGACACAGTGGCGTATCCAGGGGGGGTGGCAGCTGGGGCATGTGCCCTGGGCACAGCCGACAGGGGGGTGCCAGCGGGCCGCCTGATGATGCGGCGGTCCAAGGAGGCTCGGGTGGGACTGCACTTGTCCCTCAGCAGAGCCCCTCCACTGCAGAGAGCCGCACACCATAGCTATTGCTGCTGCAGCTCTGTGCGCACAGGACCTGTGATGAGGTCGCAGGAGGGGAGGAGTCAGGAGTCACATGATGAAGGGCCTCCATGTAGTGTAGGACTCTGCTGGTTCTCATGGTGCTCCGTGCTGGACGAGGGTAAGGGTCAGGAGTGGTTTGTGTGGATGTAGCAGAGCCATGTGTGTACGAGGTGTACAGAGCGGAAGCCGTGTGTGCAAGGTGTATGGAGCGAAGCCGTGTGGGTACAGAGCGGAGCCGTGTGTGTACGAGGTGTACGGAGTGGAACTGGGTGTGTGCAAGGTGTATGGAGCGGAGCCGTGCGTGTACGAGGTGTACAGAGGGGAGCCATGTGTGCAAGGTGTATGGAGCGGAGCCGTGTGTTTACGGAGCGGAGCTGTGTGTGTATGAGGTGTACGGAGCGGAACTGGGTGTGTGCAAGGTGTATGGAGCGGAGCCGTGTGTGTACGAAGTGTACAGAGCGGAGCCGTGTCTGTACGGAGCGGAACTGTGTGTGTGCAAGGTGTATGGAGCGGAGCCATGTGTGTACGAGGTTTATGGAGCGGACTCGGTGTCTGCAAGGTGTATGGAGCGGAACCGTGTGTGTACGAGGTGTACGGAGTAGAACTGGGTGTGTGCAAGGTGTATGGAGCAGAGCCGTGTGTGCATGAGGTGTACAGAGCGGAGCCGTGTGTGTACGGAGTGGAACTGGCTGTGTGCAAGGTGTATGGAGCAGAGCCGTGTGTGTACGAGGTGTACAGAGCAGAACTGGGTGTGTGCAAGGTGTATGGAGCGGAGCCGTGTGTTACGAGGTGTACAGAGCGGAGCCGTGTGTCTACGAGGTGTATAGACCGGAGCCGTGTGTGTACGAGGTGTACAGAGTGGAACTGCATGTGTGCAAGGTGTATGGAACGGAGCCGTGTGTACGAGGTGTACAGAGCGGAGCCGTGTGTGTACGAGGTGTATAGAGCAGAGCCGTGTGTGTACGAGGTGTATAGAGCGGAGCCGTGTGTGTACGAGGTGTACAGAGAGGAGCCGTGTGTGTACGAGGTGTATAGAGCGGAGCCGTGTGTGTACGAGATGTACAGAGCGGAGCCGTGTGTGTACGAGGTGTACAGAGAGGAGCCGTGTGTGTACGAGGTGTATAGAGCGGAGCCGTGTGTGTACGAGATGTACAGAGCGGAGCCGTGTGTGTACGAGGTGTACAGAGCGGAGCTGTGTGTGTACGAGGTGAACAGTGCGGAGCCGTGTGTGAAAGGTGTACGGAGCTCAGCCACGTGTGTACGAGGTGTATGGAGTGGAGCCACATGTGTACAAGCTGTACGGAGTGGAGCCGCATGTGTACGAGGTGTATGGAGTGGAGCCACGTGTGTACGAGGTGTACGGAGCGGAGCCGTGTGTGCAAGGTGTAAGGAGCTCAGCCGCATGTGTAGGAGTAACTAGGTGTGACCATTTTACTGTGCGCAATATGTGTGTGTGTTTGTGCGTGCATGCGTAGCGCTGCGGGTCAATGTGCATAGACGTAAATGGTTTTGTGTGTGTGTGTACGGGGAGGAGAGGTGAGGGCAATGATGGGGTTGACGGGGAGAGGGCAATAATTGGGATGGAGGGGGAGGAGGAAATGATGGATGTGGTGGAATGGGCAATGATGGAGGTGGAATGGGCAATGATGGTGGTGGGGGGAGAATGCAATGATGGTGGGGAGGAAGAAATCATGGAGGTGGTGGAAAGGGCAATAATGAGGGGGGGAAGAAATGATGGAGGTGGTAGAATGGACAAGGATGGTGGTGGTGGAAAGCACACTGATGATATTGGAGGGGGAGAAAATGATGGAGGTGGTGGAATGGGCAAGTATGGTGATTGCGGAAAGGACAATGACGATGGTGGTGGAAAGGGCAAAGATGGGGATGGTGGGGGAAAAGAAAATGATGGATATGGTGGAAAAGCATATATATAAAGCCAGGAGGAACCTAATAAACTTAAAATATAACTTTTAATAGTCTCTTTTAAAACACTTTCCAATGGACAAAACAACACAAAGTGCATAAAGTGCTCAAAACAACCAGTGCTGAATAAAAAAATGGTTTGATCTCACCATATCAATTGCTTGTTCAGGAGCATCCTCATGTACGTATGGAAGTACGGGGAATAAAATAATAAGAGTGTGCAGAGTACCTACACTACCCGGTCGTGCCCCTGTACTGCTCCCGTCCTAACAAGGACAGTACCCAAGTCAGACTAAATCTTGTACTATCAATGAGGGGGCAATACCCTGAAGGCATCTCACCATACCATAGTCCACACCAAAAATAGGGTGCACTGGACACATAGTAGCCGCCTGCTAATGCAGGGGCTTTACACCTCTTAATACCACACAGGATTAGAGGTATACCCCCAAATTCTTTTTGTTCCCCTGAGGAGTCTCCCCTATGGGAGAGGAAACGCGTAGGGATATGTATCTCTGCTTATGGTGGGTACAAGATTTAGTCTGACTTGGGTACTGTCCTTGTTAGGACGGGAGCAGTACAGGGGCACGACCGGGTAGTGTAGGTACTCTGCACACTCTTATTATTTTATTCCCCGTACTTCCATACGTACATGAGGATGCTCCTGAACAAGCAATTGATATGGTGAGATCAAACCATTTTTTTATTCAGCACTGGTTGTTTTGAGCACTTTATGCACTTTGTGTTGTTTTGTCCATTGGAAAGTGTTTTAAAAGAGACTATTAAAAGTTATATTTTAAGTTTATTAGGTTCCTCCTGGCTTTATATATGTACTTCTATTAGAGGATCTTCTAGGGGTTCCAAATACATGGTTACACTCTAGTTATTAGCTGTTGTGGTGCTATATGGTAGAAAAGGCAAAGGAGGAAATGATGGAGGTGGTGGAATGGGAAATTATGGGGTGGTGGGGGAGAAAGCAATGATAGTGGTGGTGGAGAAGGCAAAGATGGAGGTGGTGAAGAGAGCAATGATGGGGTGGGGTAGAGGAAAATAATGGGCATATATGAGGAAACAGTTCATGAGAATGGGGGGCATGTATGAGGAAACAGTACTGGGAAATTGGGGGCATGTATGAGGAAACAGTACAGGAGAATGGGGTCATATCTGAGGAAACAGTATGGGGGATGGGTGCAGACAGTATGAGGAGCGAACGGGGGAACCTATGTGGACACAGTATGAGTAGTGATGTGAAAAATATGTGTACAGAGTATGGGGAGTGAGGGTGATGGGATGTGTGCAGACACAATATAGGGAGTCAGGTGAGCAGGCAGTATAGAAAGCGAGGGGGTAAATATATGAGGAGACAGTTTGGTGAACAGGAGGGATGTGAGAGGAGACAGTATGAGGAGGGAGGGGAAAAGTGTGAGGAGACAGTATGGGGAGAAAAGTGAGTGGGCACAGAATAGAAACTGAGTAGTGGGGGCGTAGCATGGAGGGACAGTGTAAGGGCACAGCCAGGAGCGGACAGTATACCAAGGAGGGGGGGGGGTCTGATGAGAGAGTACAGTTTAAATACTGGGCCATATAGAGGGGGACACAGTGTGAGAGGACAGTGTGAAGAGGGGGGCAGTATGGAAAGGAGAGGTCAGTGTGAAGAGCATGTACCATAAGAGGGACAGTGTGGGGGTCATATTTTGGGCAGACAATATAGTGAGGGGCAATTTTTTTTATTCAGGAGCATTATAATGACACTAGTATCTTTAAGGGCGTCATGTGGAGATTTTCTGCAAAAGGGCGGAGAAGATGGAAGTCTGCAGAGACGGCTGTGGATGAGAAAACTCATCATGGTGTCTGGACAAGATGAAGAAAAGAAGGAGAACGGCTCCAGAGATGATGCCATCTATAAGGTACCTGGATGTAAATGTTATTTGTGATACTGACTAACTCTCATGTTTTTATTTATGTTGATGGGATGTCCAGGTTTGTGATGAGTCTGCAGTCATTCTTTGTGACTGCAGACTTCTGAATTCTCACAGTGCGAACTGCACGCTGTCAGGATTCTCTCGTGCTGGTGATTTACATACATGCAGTCACGTGCTGACTAGATACAGTATGTGTGACCTCAGTCAATGAAAATGAACTGAGCAAGGCCGGGCACGTCTAGTCGGAATGTGGTCAGAAGTATACAAATCACATGCTTGTGCTGACATGACTGTCCACCAGCCAGGGAGAACCCTAAAAATGTGCAGTTGTGAGAATTCAGAAGCTGAGATGTCAGGATTCAGCTCTGCAGGTTCCAGGAGTCATCACATAGACACTTCACTCATATGCGACTTTCATACTTGTGGTCCTGTGACAACGAGCTTCTCTTCTGCTTCTCTCAGTTTTTCACTGAATATTGAGAGCATTAGGGAGAGAGGCTCTTGGGTACATGACTAAGTGTGAAAATCACATATGTCCTTGGGGCTGGGGGGGGCGCCGAAATGAATTCTTGCCCCGGGTGCCAGAAACCCTAGATACGGCTCTGAATGTAGAAAAAAGGGGGCTCTAGATTGCTTTGTAATAAAATTAGCAGAATTCAGGTGCAAAAAAAAATTATTCTTAGCCACAGATACTTGCAGCTAGGTATAGACAGTAATGGACCCTTTTGATGTGTGCAGTGAGATCTATATACTCACATACAGTGCCTACAGGCCTTGCACTGATGTGCATATGCGCACATAGACTCCCCTGCCTAACTAGCACTGCAACCTATATACTCATTAATTAGCCCTTAAAAGAACTGGTGGTTTAGCTGGATTTGTGGATTGAACAATAGTAGACCCATACTAACTAATAAAAGCACAAATCTGACCCTAACTCAGGCTCTCCTTACACTAGCTGAGTCCGGAGCTGAATGCGCCGAGCAGGGTGGTGTCATGTCTCTTATAGACCTGATGACGCTGTGTGGTCAGCTAATCACTGTAATACCACAACAAAGATGGCTGCGGCATTACAGTGCATAGCAGACAGTCCTTGAATGTTGATTGGCGCTCTAAAGACCGCCAAAAATGCAGGGCAGAGACCCAAGCTCCCGCCGAATAATCCTGGAAATGCTTTGTGCTCGCAGAGTACACCGAGTACAGTGGTACTCGGGCGAATAACGAGAAGTGGCGAGCACGTTCGCTCATCACTAATCATTACTGATTTTTTGTCTGATGATTATTATTATAAAAATAGCTAATTGATGACATCACAAAGCCGTTGGACAAATGGTCACCTAACTGGATAATTACTAATGGACATGATGTCAGTGTAAATGACACATGAACATGGACATAAAAGTAAACATATTGCAGGTATTTTCTGCACTCTGTAATTATGACACGAGTTATAGTAACTAAAATTGCAGGTTTATTGTCGACACATTTCAGAGTCAAAAATAGTCTCATGGCTGTCCTGAGGAAGCAGACGGTGGACTCTGACAATAAACCTGCAATTTCATATACTGTAACTCGTCATAATTCCAGAGCGTGCAGAAACACTTACAATCAAGTTACTTTTATTGATACTCTATTTAGGCTGCTGCATCTGGTCTTTAGTAGAGATGAGCAAATATTTCAATGTTGGGTTGGGATTACGAAAGCCGATTTTGCAATATTCACCAATTTATTCATCGAAAATAGCCAAACCTCATTCAAGTTAATGGGAGGCAAATACAAATGCATACACAACATCTTCAAATGAGCTCAAAAGCAGCCAAAACACATAAAATGAGGGACAAAAGCTAGGAAAGTGGCTTCAATTCACCACAGTACAAATTGTAGCATGGCATGCAGCAATCAGCAATGCATGAGGTATCGGGGTCTGGGCCAGCATTTACAGCTTTTAAGTGAATGTCAAATTAAGATGAGGTAGGTGAGGGATTGGTGTAGACCTGCTGTGCTAGGAGCCCTGATACCACATGCAACAGTTCAACCTGCTTTCATGATCAGACACACTCAGGTGGCACAAATATCAGTTTCGTAAACTACTATTGTCAGAAAAATCTAAGGATAGTAACATGGGTTGTTGACTCAAAGGAAGTGGAGGCTTGCCAGTCTTGGAGGCCTACTTCTACAGGCAACACACATGAAGGAGACCCAACCAGGAGTCTAAACATTTACAAAAAATAATGGCAGACATCAACAAAGTGGCATCAATTGCAACAGAGTAGAACTAGTATAATGCGGACCAACACCTCTTCCACTACAGCCAACCCAGCAGATGGAGACTGTAGCAGGCAAGGCGGTGGAACTACTGTGCCATATCCTTCGGAAAACCTGGAAGGGCGTTACTAGGTGGCCTACCAAATCCTAACTCGGATAAGTTGCAGCAGGCGAAAACTGCCACCCAAGGAGGGACAAGAATTGGCACCAGGTGCTACTCCAGGGCTTACCTATAGAGGGTGGATTTTAACCCCCTAGAGTGGATAGGCTGCCCGAAGGAGGGATGAAGAATGCAGGCAGGCAGTGTAGGGACACTGGAACCATGGGTGCAGATGGGACCGGCTGAGGTACAGAAAAGCACTGGCAGGTGCGAGCTGGACTGGGTGTTAGACAGATAGGCTCTATCAAATGGGATCAGGACCTGCTAATGGACAGAAGAGCACAGAAAGGTACAAGCAGACGGGTACAGGGTAGACCAGCAGACGGGTGGACCTGGGGAACCTGACAACTAGCAAGCATGCAAGGCAAACTAACAATCTAGATCAGGCACCTCCATATGAGAGGAGGAGACTTAAATAGGTGTCGCTAAGCTATTAGTGGGGAACACTTTAGGTTGATGCAGGTGGTTCCTTTAAGAGGGAGGGAGTGTGCACACTAAGCGTAGTGCCCGGGGCCTACAACTGAACCTTAGCGGACACAGACACATAGGTGGCAGATGAGAAGGTGGAAAATAGGAGATACTTAATATCCTGTCTGTTGGGTACGAGGAGATCCAACAAAGGGCCAAGTCTGTAAAGCCAAGAGATCAGAAAGTCTGTTGTAAGAGGGAATAATCCACTGTGTCAATGGCAGATGCCAGGTCCAGGAGAAGGAGGGGGACAAACTAGCGTCGCTTTAATTTGGTGGTTAGCAGGTTGTTGGTGACTTTAGTCAGAGCAGTTTCAGTGAAATGGTGCTGTTGGCAGCCGGATTATAACAAAGAAAGCCAGATTGTCAAAGCGGGAGCAAGAGGAAAAGTGAGAGGACAGTTCAAAATGAACGTGTTGTTCCAGTAGTTTGGAGACATAGGGGAGAAATGAGATGGGGTGATAGCTATGCACAAAGGATGGGTTAAGGGAGGCTTTTTAAGGATGGGTGTGAACATGGTATGTTACAATCAGCTGAAGATACCAGTTGTTGGTGACAGGTTGAAGAGTTGTTTTAGGCTTGGGATGAAGACTGTGATATTGTTTGGAATGAGGTGGAACGCTATTGGGTCAAGTTCACAGGTGGTGAGGTAAAGTTTTCAGCTGAGATGAGAGGAGAGAAAGGGGGAGCAGGTGGATGGAGGAGAGAATTGAAAGTACTGAATAGCTGTTTAGGGTTGTGAGACAGGTATGATATGAGAGATGAGAAGTAGGTTTGTTTTGCTGCAGTGAGCAATTGTGCAGCATTTTTACAACTTATCTTACTGGCTGGGCTACTCCACTCCCTTTCTTTAACAGCTGCACAGTGGTATGCTTTGTAGATGAGGGCCAGAAAGAATATGTGTTCCAGTAGATGGAAAGCGCTGCATCAAGTGGCCTCTGCTCCTCTTCCTCCACTATAATATCACACAGAGTACAGTCATCAGGATGGGCACCTCAATTATCTGTGTTTTTCCTCATATCACATCTCTCCAACAGCCCACCTGACTGTTGGGAACCACAGATGGCTGAGTCTAGAGATCTGTTCGCAAATTCTATACCATGGGCATCGGGAGTGTATTACAAAGATTCACAGAGCCAAGTGAAGGAAATCATCTGAATTGGTGCCCAAATTTTATTTCAGTTTGAAAAAATTAAAAAAAAAAAATATAAAAAAAAAAAAAAAAAAAAAAAAAAAATTAATTAACTGGTTCATGCAGCTTTACATGAACACCCAAGCCTTACACTATGGCTGGTCTGAATAACTATAGCAATTGTTACCATCCACCTCTCGTGTCTCCCCTTTTCCTCATAGTTTGTAAGCTTACGAGCAGGGCCCTCACTCCTCTTGATATCTGTTTTGAACTGTATTTCTGTTATGCTGTAATGTCTATTGTATGTACAAGTCCCCTCTATAATTTGTAAAGCGCTGCGGAATATGTTGGCGCTATATAAATAAAAATTATTATTATTATATTATTATCCAGGGCCAGATGAAGTAGGGTCTGAGCAGAATCCAATCCCTCATCAACAGACATTAATGCCAAGGGGTGAAGGTGATCCATTTTTGATGAAACTCAGATACTTGAGGTGCATGCGGACTGTTCTGTGCTGTCAGGGCAAGAAGAGGAGGAGGATGACTCTCACGGTGAGGAGTGGGATAACAGAGAGGATGTCGATGAGGTAGTAGATCAGCTGAGTAGCTCAGCAGAGGAGGAGGACAAGGATGGTACGTTGTGGCTTCCCACAGACACAGAGCTATGCAACCACAACAAGCAATGCATCCTCAGCCCCAACTCTGTCAATGGCCAGCAGCATTCGCGGTTCTGCGGTTGGCTAGCTTGGGTCTTTTTTTTCAGACTCACAAAAATGACAAAAGTCATGTTATCTGCCTACTTCGCTAAAAACAACAGAGTAGAGTTAAAAATATTCAATAATTTGACTACAGCGTGCATGAACTGGCACATGTGCGATCAAGATGTGTTATTATGGGAATCTCACTGTGCTAAAATGCAGACTAGCATGCCTAGAAAAACACCGTCCAACCCATCAACTGCATCCTGCGATTCTTCCTCCTCCCTCACAAGTGTCACACAGGTCTCTGGCCGCAGATCTCCACTTGTTTACCCACTACAGTCGGGGTCAGTGAGAGCCTGTCAGCTGATACAGAACTGGACATTCCTGCTGTTTTTGACTGATCTTAGATACCAAATACACCCCATCTTTCTCAATCCACCATAACATCTCCACCTGCACCTTTCTCACAATCCAGTAGCTTGTCGTGTTTATTCTACTCCACCTTGTGTCAGCACAGCAGCCAGCCCTCATTTGTGCAGTTGTGCTCACGTGAAAGACTGTTTCCTCCTACATATAGCAAAGCAAAGAGCTTGAACTTCACCATCTTCAATCTACTAATAATAACCTTTATTAATATAGCGCTAACATATTCTGCAGAGCTATATAAGTCAGAAGTTCATATAAAACATATAAAACAGTCAAAAGGGACAAAGTTTATGATAATCAAACAATTAAAGCTAAAATAGTGATGATCCTGCTCTTCAGAGCTTACAATCTACAATGAGGTGGGAGGGATACAAAGTACAGGTTCTTATTTACAATGATGGTCCAACCATCTTGAGGAAATGGGGGGTTAATAAAGACTGCATGGGTCTATTGGGTATGGTTGAGTTTGATGGCGAATTATGTTCAGAGAAGTAGAGAATAGGCTATATATAAAATGACTTTGATTAGGGAACGTGATGGGCTACATTAAACAGAAGTGTTTTTAGGGAGCGCCTAAAAATGTGTAAGTTTTGGTTATACTACTAATTTCATTGGAGAGAAAGGGTAAGAGGTGAGTTATCTAGGTAGGAGATTGAACTGGACACACAAAGACCAGATCAGGGGTGTTCCATCTTTGTGTGTCTCAGAGGTTGAAAGATGTGAGAGGCCACGAGAAGTGGCTAGAGATAGAAGCTGGGATGCAATTGGGGAGGTGAGGCTGTTGAAGTCTCCCAGGATAAGGGTTGGCAAATCTGAGGAAATGAAGTGTGGCAGCAAAGCATAAAAGTGGTCAAGGTAGTGAGTGGGTGAGCCTGGGGGATGGTATATGACCGCTACTCGGAGGAAGAGGGATGGAAGACCCTGATGGTGTGAAGCTCCAAAAAAGAATGGCATCCAATGGGCCTATATTTATGACTTTTAAAAAAACAAAAAAACAGGATTGTTGGTGGCAGCAAAGAATGTGGGGTTATCGTGAAGTTAGCAATTATCATACGGTGGGAGATACATATATTCCATGCGTTCTAATCCGGAGGAGGAAATGCTGTCCACTCACTGTTAGTTTTCCGAGAACTAATTATTGTGAACAGCCTGCAGCCTTCTCAGATGATCGTCGCTCAGTTGTGTAATTGTCTCAACGATAGGGGCCAGCTAAAAGCTCCTCACTACAAAGATCATAGTGGGTGGTTCTGCGTGTTTCACAGCATGTGATCTCTGTGATCATTGCATGGTCAATCTCTTCTGCCTTGTGGATACAGATGGTTTCCGAAAGCTGATGGCCATTGCATTCCGTTAGTGCCAGTTGCCCAGTCACCATTACTTCTCTAAGAAAGATGAGCCTGTGCTACACCAGCATGTCGCTGACTGGGTACTGGGTGACTCTGGTGGCTGTGGGAACAGCCAGCAAAGGGGCTGCTCCACAAGTCTTTGAATCCCCAAAGATTACAGGACAAACCTCTGTATCTAACAGTTCATCCTGTTGTGAATTCTGTGGCTGAATTCACTCCTGTGGTCACAAGTGGTACTGCAGCTTCTGAGCTTCCTCCCTCAGGTGTTCTGGTGAGCTTGTTGGCTGCTTTGTTATTTAACTCCGCCTGATTCTGTCTTCCTTGCTCCTTGTCAATGTTCCAGTGTTGGATCTGAGCTTCTGAATCTTTCCTGTGGCCTGCTGCTCTGCTTAGATAAGTGCTTCTTTGCTTTTGTTGCTACTTTTTCTGTCCAGCTTGTCAATTCGTTTTGCTGGAAGCTCTGAGACGCAAAGGGTGTACCGCCATGCCGTTAGTTCGGCACGGTGGGTCTTTTTGCCCCCTTTGCGTGGTTTTTTGCTTTAGGGTTTTTTGTAGACTGCAAAGTTCTCTTTGCTATCCTCGCTCTATCTAGAATATCGGGCCTCACTTTGCTGAATCTATTTCATCCCTACGTTTGTCTTTTCATCTTGCTAACAGTCATTATATGTGGGGGGCTGCCTTTTCCTTTGGGGTATTTCTCTGAGGCAAGTCAGGCTTGTTTTTCTATCTTCAGGCTAGTCAGCTCCTCAGGCTGTGCCGAGTTGCATAGGTAGTGTCAGGCGCAATCCACAGCTGCCTTTAGTTGTGTTTAGGATAGGTTCAGGTATTGCGGTCTACAGAGATTCCACGTCTCAGAGCTCGTTCTATTGTTTTTGGGTTATTGTCAGATCACTGTATGTGCTCTGATTGCTGGCACACTGTGTCACTGGATTGCCTACATAACAGTACAAGGAGCCAACCTAATGATTCTCAGTAGAGGGAAAAAAGAAGTTCTGACATCATTTTTTTTTCTCAGCTCTGTGTTCAGTCTTTTTTTTCCCCTAGACATTTGGGTGTTTCAGGACACAGGTGTGGACATGGATATTCAGGGTCTGTGCTCTTCAATGGATAATCTCGTTAAAAATGTACAAAGGATTCAAGATACTATTGATCAGAAATTTATGTTAGAACCAAGAATTCCTATTCCTGATTTGTTTTTTGGTGATAGAACTAAGTTTCTTAATTTCAAAAATAATTGTAAGCTATTTCTGGCCTTGAAACCTCATTCTTCTGGTAATCCTATTCAACAGGTTTTGATTATTATTTCTTTTTTGCGCAGCGACCCTCAGGACTGGGCATTTTCTCTTGCGCCAGGAGACCCTGCATTGAGTAATGTCAATGCGTTTTTCCTGGTGCTCGGAGTACTTTACGATGAGCCTAATTCAGTGGATCAGGCTGAGAAAAATTTGCTGGCTTTGTGCCAGGGTCAGGATGATATAGAAGTATATTGTCAGAAATTTAGGAAGTGGTCAGTACTCACTCTGTGGAATGAATCTGCGCTGGCAGCTTTGTTCAGAAAGGGTCTCTCTGAGGCTCTTAAGGATGTCATGGTGGGTTTTCCTATGCCTGCTGGTTTGAATGAGTCTATGTCTTTGGCCATTCAGATCGGTCGACGCTTGCACGAGCGTAAATCTGTGCACCATTTGGCGGTATTGTCTAAGATTAAACCTGAGCCTATGCAGTGCGATAGGACTATGACCAGAGTTGAACGGCAAGAACACAGACGTCTGAATGGTCTGTGTTTCTACTGTGGTGATTCCACTCATGCTATTTCTGATTGTCCTAAGCGCACTAAGCGGTTCGATAGGTCTGCCGTCATTGGTACTGTACAATCCAAATTCCTTCTGTCCATTACTTTGATATGCTCTTTGTCATCGTATTCTGTCATGGCGTTTGTGGATTCAGGCGCTGCCCTGAATCTGATGGATTTGGATTATGCTAAACGTTGTGGGTTTTTCTTGGACCCTTTGCGGTGTCCTATTCCGTTGAGAGGAATTGATGCTACACCTTTGGCCAAGAATAAACCTCAGTACTGGACCCAGCTGACCATGTGCATGGCTCCTGCACATCAGGAAGTTATTCGCTTTCTGGTGCTACATAATCTGCATGATGTGGTCGTGTTGGGGTTGCCATGGCTGCAAACCCATAATCCAGTATTGGATTGGAACTATATGTCGGTATCCAGCTGGGGTTGTCAGGGGGTACATGGTGATGTTCCATTTTTGTCTATTTCGTCATCCACTCCTTCTGAGGTCCCAGAGTTCTTGTCTGATTATCAGGATGTATTTGAAGAGCCCAAGTCCGATGCCCTACCTCCGCATAGGGATTGTGATTGTGCTATCAATTTGATTCCTGTTAGTAAATTCCCTAAAGGTCGATTATTTAATTTATCCGTGCCTGAACACGCCGCTATGCGCAGTTATGTGAAGGAGTCCCTGGAGAAGGGACATATTCGCCCATCGTCATCACCACTGGGAGCAGGGTTCTTTTTTGTAGCCAAGAAGGATGGTTCGCTGAGACCGTGTATTGATTACCGCCTTCTTAATAAGATCACTGTTAAATTTCAGTATCCCTTGCCATTGTTATCTGACTTGTTTGCTCGGATTAAGGGGGCTAGTTGGTTCACTAAGATAGATCTTCGTGGTGCGTATAATCTGGTGAGAATCAGGCAAGGAGATGAATGGAAAACTGCATTTAATACGCCCGAGGGTCATTTTGAGTATCTAGTGATGCCGTTCGGACTTGCCAATGCTCCATCTGTGTTTCAGTCTTTCATGCATGACATCTTCCGTGAGTATCTGGATAAATTCCTGATTGTTTACTTGGATGACATTTTGATCTTCTCAGATGATTGGGACTCTCATGTGAAGCAGGTCAGAATGGTTTTCCAGGTCCTGCGTGCTAATTCCTTGTTTGTGAAGGGATCAAAGTGTCTCTTCGGTGTGCAGAAAGTTTCATTTTTGGGGTTCATCTTTTCCCCTTCTTCTATCGAGATGGATCCGGTTAAGGTCCAAGCCATCCAGGATTGGACTCAGCCGACATCTCTGAAAAGTCTGCAAAAATTCCTGGGCTTTGCTAATTTTTATCGTCACTTAATCTGTAATTTTTCTAGCATTGCCAAACCATTGACCGATTTGACCAAGAAGGGTGCTGATTTGGTTAATTGGTCTTCTGCTGCTGTGGAAGCTTTTCAGGAGTTGAAGCATCGTTTTTGTTCTGCCCCTGTGTTGTGTCAACCAGATGTTTCTCTTCCGTTCCAGGTCGAGGTTGATGCTTCTGAGATTGGAGCAGGGGCGGTTTTGTCACAGAGAGGTTCTGGTTGCTCAGTGAAGAAACCATGTGCTTTCTTTTCCAGGAAGTTTTCGGCTGCTGAGCGTAATTATGATGTGGGCAACCGAGAGTTGCTGGCCATGAAGTGGGCATTCGAGGAATGGCGTCATTGGCTTGAAGGAGCTAAGCATCGCATGGTGGTATTGACTGATCATAAGAACCTTACTTATCTCGAGTCTGCCAAGCGCTTGAATCCTAGACAGGCCAGTTGGTCGTTATTTTTTGCCCGCTTCGATTTTGTGATTTCGTACCTTCCGGGCTCTAAAAATGTGAAGGCGGATGCTCTGTCTAGGAGTTTTGTGCTCGACTCTCCGGGTTCATCTGAGCCGGCGAGTATCCTCAAGGAAGGAGTCATTGTGTCTGCCATCTCCCCTGATTTGCGGCGAGTGTTGCAAAAATTTCAGGCGAATAAACCTGATCGTTGTCCGGCGGAGAAACTGTTTGTCCCTGATAGGTGGACTAGTAAAGTTATCTCTGAATTTCATTGTTCGGTGTTGGCTGGTCATCCTGGAATCTTTGGTACCAGAGAGTTAGTAGCTAGATCCTTCTGGTGGCCATCTCTGTCACGGGATGTACGTACTTTTGTGCAGTCCTGTGGGATTTGTGCTAGGGCTAAGCCCTGCTGTTCACGTGCCAGTGGGTTGCTTTTGCCCTTGCCGGTCCCAAAGAGGCCTTGGACACATATTTCGATGGATTTCATTTCTGACCTTCCCGTTTCTCAAAAGATGTCAGTCATTTGGGTGGTCTGTGATCGCTTTTCTAAAATGGTCCATCTGGTGCCCTTGGTTAAATTGCCTTCCTCCTCTGATTTGGTGCCTTTGTTCTTCCAGCATGTGGTTCGTTTGCATGGCATTCCTGAGAATATTGTTTCTGACAGAGGTTCCCAGTTTGTTTCAAGATTTTGGCGAGCCTTTTGTGGTAGGATGGGCATTGACCTATCTTTTTCCTCGGCTTTCCATCCTCAGACTAATGGCCAGACCGAACGAACCAATCAGACCTTGGAAACATATCTGAGATGTTTTGTTTCTGCAGACCAGGATGATTGGGTGTCCTTTTTGCCGTTGGCTGAGTTCGCCCTTAATAATCGGGCCAGCTCGGCTACCTTGGTCTCTCCATTTTTCTGCAATTCTGGGTTCCATCCTCGTTTCTCTTCAGGACAGGTTGAGTCTTCGGACTGTCCTGGTGTGGATTCTGTGGTGGACAGGTTGCAGCAGATCTGGACTCAGGTAGTGGACAATTTGACCTTGTCCCAGGAGAAGGCTCAACTTTTCGCTAATCGCAGACGCCGTGTGGGTCCCCGACTTCGTGTTGGGGATCTGGTTTGGTTATCTTCTCGTCATATTCCTATGAAGGTTTCCTCTCCTAAATTTAAACCTCGTTTTATTGGTCCGTATAGGATTTCTGAGATTCTCAATCCTGTGTCTTTTCGTCTGACCATCCCAGACTCCTTTTCCATACATAATGTATTCCATAGGTCGTTGTTGCGGAGATACGTGGCACCTATGGTTCCATCTGTTGAGCCTCCTGCCCCGGTTTTGGTGGAGGGGGAATTGGAGTATATTGTGGAGAAAATTTTGGATTCTCGTGTTTCTAGACGGAAACTCCAGTATCTGGTTAAATGGAAGGGTTATGCTCAGGAAGATAATTCCTGGGTTTATGCCTCTGATGTCCATGCTCCAGATCTTGTTCGTGCCTTTCATGTGGCTCATCCTGGTCGGCCTGGGGGCTCTGGTGAGGGTTCGGTGACCCCTCCTCAAGGGGGGGGTACTGTTGTGAATTCTGTGGCTGAATTCACTCCTGTGGTCACAAGTGGTATTGCAGCTTCTGAGCTTCCTCCCTCAGGTGTTCTGGTGAGCTCGTTGGCTGCTTTGTTATTTAACTCCGCCTGATTCTGTCTTCCTTGCTCCTTGTCAATGTTCCAGTGTTGGATCTGAGCTTCTGGATCTTTCCTGTGGCCTGCTGCTCTGCTTAGATAAGTGCTTCTTTGCTTTTGTTGCTACTTTTTCTGTCCAGCTTGTCAATTCGTTTTGCTGGAAGCTCTGAGACGCAAAGGGTGTACCGCCGTGCCGTTAGTTCGGCACGGTGGGTCTTTTTGCCCCCTTTGCGTGTTTTTTTGCTTTAGGGTTTTTTGTAGACTGCAAAGTTCTCTTTGCTATCCTCGCTCTATCTAGAATATCGGGCCTCACTTTGCTGAATCTATTTCATCCCTACGTTTGTCTTTTCATCTTGCTAACAGTCATTATATGTGGGGGGCTGCCTTTTCCTTTGGGGTATTTCTCTGAGGCAAGTCAGGCTTGTTTTTCTATCTTCAGGCTAGTCAGCTCCTCAGGCTGTGCCGAGTTGCATAGGTAGTGTCAGGCGCAATCCACAGCTGCCTTTAGTTGTGTTTAGGATAGGTTCAGGTATTGCGGTCTACAGAGATTCCACGTCTCAGAGCTCGTTCTATTGTTTTTGGGTTATTGTCAGATCACTGTATGTGCTCTGATTGCTGGCACACTGTGTCACTGGATTGCCTACATAACATCATCCACTGCTCTTCCATCTCCTGTAGGGCCTCCACCTGTGCCCTCAACCTCTCCCTTAATCAGACATGAGCTCTGTACTGCGCAGCCATGGATCACTGCCATCTGGCATTGTTCAAATTAATATTCCTTGGAGATCGCAGTCACACAGATCAAGAGTTGTGGAAAGATATCGAGTTAGAGCAATGGGTGTCTCTACTGAATCTGGAGCCAGGGAAGGCCATGTGCCATAATGGTGCAAACCTGGTGACGGTCTTACGCCGGGGCAACCTCACACACATGCCTTGCATGCCTCACGTCCTCAACCTGGTGATAAAGCAATTTCTATGCCACTATCCCAGGCCTGGATATGCTGCTGCAGAAAGCATGGCTGCTGTGTGCTTACTTCCGATGATTGCACCCCGCAGGTTATCGACTTGCATTGCTACAGAGGTTCAGAGGTCTTTCGGCCTACCGGTTAACCATTTGATTTGCAATGTTCAGACATGGTGGTTTTCTACTATGCACATGTTGCAGCAACTGTGGCAGCAGTAAGGAGCCATGGTGCAGTATGTCCTATTGCATAGCCTGTGCCAGTGCAGTGGGGATGTGGTGCAAATCACGCTTGCAGAATGGGCACAGATGAAGGACCTCTGCACTCTTCTGCACAATTTTGAAATGGCTACTAAGATGGTTAGCAGTGATGATTTCATCATCAGCATCACTATTCTGGTCATCTACATGCTGAAACACAATTTGAATAGTCTGCGTGAGAAGGTGGTGGTCCCAGAGGAAGAGGTGGAAGCAGAGGAGGATGTGGAAGGGATAACAATATCTCAAATTTCCAGACTGTCATTGCACAGGCGGGTGCCATGGGAGGGTGTCTTATAGCGATTGAGGGAGGCTCATAGCACCAGAAAAACTGCTAGTGAAGGTTCAGTTTCTGGTGACCAAGCACCCTAAAGGTACCGTCACACTCAGCGACGCTGCAGCGATATAGACAATGAGCCGATCGCTGGAGAGTCGCTGTTTAAGTCGCTGTAGAGACATCAAACACAGCAACTCCAGAACGATGCAGGAGCGATCCAGTGACGTAACGGCGAGTCACTTATCGTTCTCGCTGGTTGTTAGCTCCATGTAAAAACATTGCTGACATCGTTGCTTTTGCTGTCAAACATGACGATACACGCCGACCTGACAACGAAATAAAGTTCTGGACTTCTAGCTCTGACCAGCGATGGCACAGCGAGATCCAGATCGCTGCTGCATGTCAAACACAACGAGATCGCTATCCAGGACGCCGCAATGTCACAGATCGTTGTCATTCTCGTTGTAAAGTTGCTGAGTGTGAAGGTACCTTTAGTCATGATATCATGATTATCATGACTAAGGGTGCTTGGTCACCAGAAACGCGTTGATATCACATTTTATTCTCTGTAATTGCTGATGTTTTTATCCTCCACTGAATACATTTTTTAAGTGAATAAAGAAAAGAGTTTTTTCACTATCTCATTGAGCTGGATTCCTCATCATTTTCCAGATTGCTCCACGCCTTGACACAGCAGTTCCGTGCTCTGAGTCCTCAAGGATGTCAACTATGGTGAGCTGGACTTTGTTCTATTTTATAAAATGTTACTGCAGAAAAAAATTGCAGTATTACAATGCCAGCAAAGTCTGCCCACTTCAGATGGATGCATTAGACTGCAGTATCAATATAGGAATGTGATTTCTTTTTAACCAAGGCCTAGCTATAGCATGATAACTGGCGTGTAAAATGTCATTGCTCACAAAAATTGCAGTATTACAATGCCAGGCAAAGTTGCACACCTCAGATGGACGTATAAGACTGCAGTATAAATATGACTATGTTATTGAAATCCAGCTAAGTCCGGCTGTATGCTTTTGACCCACAACTGACACAGTAAAAATGAACAATTTTCAGGATTAAGAGGAAAAAGAATATTATTAGCTCTGAGAAGCCATTTTGGTATGAGTTGCAGGCTGCAGTATAAAGGTTATGCAATTCATCCTATCATGTCCTACAAGATCCCTTCAGCACAATCTCTCCTTAAGTGCTGCTAACAGCACTATTACTATTTATTATAATTAGCCCAAAGAAGGGATGTTGTACTTAAAAGAAATATAAATGTAATTGAATCCCTGACTAATACTCAGCTGCAATTCTTTCCCTCTCTCACCAGCACCTCTACCTACTCTGCCTGTTTCCAGGGTACAGTGTGATTAGCATAGCATAACTGGTCTTATATAGACCTGACGATGCTATGCGGGGAGCCAATCACAGGAATGCCACAACAAAGATGGCTACGACATTACAGTGACTGACAGGCAATCCCCACATGTTCAGTCGCTGTCTAAAAAGCGTGAAACATGCAGGGCAGGGACCCAAGCTCCCACACAAACATTAAAGAAATACTTGACGAGTAACGAGCATTCCGAGAACACTAATGCTCGAGCGAGTAACAAGTAGTGACGCGCATGCTCACTCATCACTAATTGCCATATTTTGAGAGCTATAATTTTTCAATATTCTTGTCTTCTCAGTCATGTGGGGCTTGCTTTTTGCGGGATGAGTTGATGTCTTTATTGATACCATTTTCAGGCACATAACATTTTTTGATTGCTTTCTATTCCGATTTTTGGGAGGCAAAATGAACAAAAGCCAACAATTCAGGAATTGTTTTTTGTAATGCCGTACATAACAGTATATCTGGAGCGAAGGGGGAATGTTACTTTAGTCTCTTACCCAATCCTTTGCTTGGTGATGGGAGGCACCATCGGCCTCATCTGCCTACAGCCATAAAATACCTGGTCCTGCTCCTGGTTCCTCTTGATTGTTATCCTTGATATCATGTCACCTTTCTGTGACTCATGCACTTTTCTGCAATGTGAGATAAGATGGAATTAATTTTTTGACGATTTGCACAAAATAAATTGCATATTATTCAAATTTGCTGGGACGTGTGAATTTCAAAAACATTCTACTTGAATTTTATTTTACTTGAACTCATATTTATTTGCTTTAAATTGATTTGATCTTCTTTAGTTACTTACAATTATAATTTCCTTAATTTTTGGTACAAAATATAACAACCCAACAAAACATTAATGGATAACCTAAAATATCATCAACAGAAAAATAACTTATTTCAGTATGTTAGAATACTTCATAAACAGATATATACAGGGTGGGCCATGTATATATGGATACACCTAAATAAAATGGGAATGGTTGGTGATATCAACTTACTGTTTGTAGCATAATAGTATATGTGAGGGGAAAAACTTTTCAAGATGGGTGGTGACCATGGTGGCCATTTTAAAGTCAGCCATTTTGGATCCAACTTTATTTTTTTTCAATGGGAAGAGGGTCATGTGACACATCAAACTTATGGAGAATTTCAGAAGAAAAACAATGGTGTACTTGGTTTTAACTTAACTTTATTCTTACAGGAGTTATGTACATGTTTCTCTTTGTTTACAGCCATTGACATGTCGCAGAGGTTAACACACGAGGAGCGGATAGAAATTGTGTTGATGTCTGGTGAACGCAGAACCAAGGTCATTGCAGCAGATTTCATTGCAAGACACCCTACACAAGAAAACTGTCACCATTCTCATGTTATTAAGGTGTATACATATAAATGGCCCACTCAAAAAAGTTTGCCTCATCACTAAACATAATGTTCTGTGAAAACTGAGGGTCCTGTTCCAATTTTTGTTTTGCCCATTCTGCAAATTGAGCGCACCGATCCGGGTCATCATCATTGAGATGCTGCAGCAGCTGGATTTTGTAAGGGTGCCATTTTTGAGTAGCTATTATCCGCCAAAGGGATGTTCGACTGATGCCAGATCGCCGCTGGCCCACCCTGTAGATAAATGTCATTGCGGTATTTGTCTATTTAAAGGGGTTATCCATGACCAATTTTTTTTTCACTATGGGCCTGGAAACTAACAGGCAGGTGGGTGCTAACAGAGGTAACCACATGCCTTTTTTACCCAGTGCTGCCTCAGAGTGGTCATCAACCACTCCTGCCGGCTATTCAGCTGCTCCACATCAACAGAGCAGCTCTTCTTCTTCTGGGTTGTTCTGTTGTTGGGGCATTATTGCCAATATCATGCTGATTGACAGCCGGCCCCCCTCACTTAGGCAGCGAGGGGACGGCTGTCAATCAGCATGTTGTTGGCAGTCACGACCCATGAAAAAAGCAGAGCTGAAGATAAGCTGATGTCTGTCAATGTGACATCAGTGGGGTATAGAGGTACTGGGGTACATTCTTCTCTGTGCTGCTTATAAAATTAGAAGTCCAATTAAGTAATCCAGTGAAAAAGTGGCTTTATTCAACACGTTTTGGAGCACCACGGCTTCTTCACCAGGATACCACATAGAATGTATGGTACATTCAAGCTTTATCAGCTTGAAAAATTATTTTAAAATCTGAAATTTTGGCCTACTGAAATGTATGTTCAGTAAATGTACTTAATACTTGGTCGGGGCTCCTTTTGCATCAATGACTGCATCAATGCAGCGTGGCACGGAGCCTGTGGCACTGCTGAGGTGTTATGAACGCCCAGGTTGCTTTGATAGCAGCCTTCAGCTCCTCTACATTGCTAGGTCTGGTGAGTCTCATCTTCTCCTTGATAATACCCCATAGACTCTCCATGGGGTTAAGGTCAAGCGAGTTTGCTGGCCAATCAAGCACAGTGATACTTATGTTTTTAAAACAGATATTGTCATTTTTGGCAGTGTGGACAGGTGCCAAGTCCTGCTAAAGTATGAAATTTCCATCTCCAAAAAACTTGTTGGCAGAGTAAAGCATGAAGTGCTCTAAAATTTCCTGTTAGACTGCTGTGCTAACTTTGGTCTTGATAAAACATTGTGGACCTACACCAGCAGATTACATGGCTCCCCAAACCATCACTGATTGTGGAAACTTCACACTAGACCACAAGCAGCTTGGCTTGTGTGCTTCTCCTCTCTTCCTCCAGACTCTGGGAACTTGATTTTCAAATGAAATGCAAAATTTACTTTCATCTGAAAACAACACCTTGGACCACTGAGCAACAGTCGAGTTCTTTTTCCCTTGGCCCAGGTAAGACGCTTCTGGCATTGTCTATGGGTCATGAGTGGCTTGACACAAGGAATGCAACACTTGTAGCCCATGTTCTGGATACGTCTGTATGTGGTGGCTCTTGAAGCAATGACTCCAGCAGCAGTTCATTCCTTGTGAATCTCCCCCAAAATTTTTGAATGGCCTTTTCTTAACAATCCTTTCAAGGCAGTTGCTTGTGCACCTTTTTCTATCATACTTTTTACTTCTACTCAACTTTCCATTAATATGCTTAGATACAGCACTTTGTAAACAGACAGCTTCTTTAGCAATGACCTTTTGTGGCTTACTCTCCATGTGGAGTGTGTGAAAGACTGTCTTCTGAACATCTGTCAAGTCAGCAGTCTTCCCCATGATTGTGGAGCCTACTAAAACAGACTGAGGGACTTTTTTAATCACTTAGGAAGTCCTTGCAAGTGTTTTTTGGTAATCTACTGTATATACTCATGTATAAGCTGAGATTTTCAGCACATTTTTTGTGCTGAAAATGCTACCTTGGCTTATACACGAGTCAATTGTCCAGAATGCTGGCGGGGAGAGGGAACAGGGGAGCAGCTGCAGGAACCGGAATCTGTGGCACAGTGACAGCTGCAGCTGCAGCCGCTGGCTAACAGAAGACATCATATTCACCCTCCATCGCTGCATCTCTGTTGTCCAGATTCCGGCAGCTCTCCTCTCCTGTGCTGAGCGTTCACGTGGTACCGCTCATTAAGGTAATGAATATGTATGCGTCTCCACTCCTATAGGCGTGAAGCGCATATTCATTACCTTAATGAGCGATACCATGTGACCGCTCAGCACAGGAGAGGAGAGCTGCCGGCGCCGGAACAACGGAGATGCAGGGACAGAGATGAAGCGACAGTGCGAGGAGGGTGAGTAGGATGTGGGGATGTGAGCCATGCATACAATGATGGGATGGTGGGAGCCGAGCCATGCGGGACCAGAGGAGCCATGTCATGCGGGACCAGAGGAGCCAAACCATGTGGGACCGGGAGAGCCGAGCCATGCGGACCGGTGGAACCGAGCCATGCGGACCAGGGAAGCCATGCATACTGCAGGGGGAACCACATACCAGGACAGGACAGGGGGAGCCACATACCAGGACAGGACAGGGGGGGCCACATTTCCAGGACAGGACAGGGAAGCCATATACCAGGACAGGGGGAGCCACATACCAGGACAGGACAGGGGGTGCCACATACCAGGACAGGACGGGGGAGTCACATACCAGGACAGGACAGGGGGAGCCACATACCAGGACATGACGGGGGAGCCACGCATAGCAGGACAGGACGGGGAGCCATGCACAGCAGGACAAGACAGTGGGAGCCACATACCAGGACAGGATGGGGAGCCACATACCAGGACAGAACGGGGGAGCCACATACCAGGACATGATGGGGAGCCACATACCAGGACAGGACAGGGGGAGCCACATACTAGGGCAGGACAGGTGGAGCCACATACCAGGACAGGACAGGGGAAGCCACATACCAGGACAGGACGGGGGAGCCACATATCAGGACAGGACAGGGAGCCACGCATAGCAGGACAGGTTGGGGGAGTCACGCACAGCAGGACAAGACGGGGGAGCCACATGCCAGGCCAGGACGGGGAGCCACAAACCAGGACAGGACGGGTGAGCCACATACCAGGACAGGACAGGGGGAGCCACATACCAGGACAGGACAGGTGGGCCATATACCAGGACAGGACAGGGGGAGCCACATACCAGGACAGGATGGTGAGTCACATACCAAGACAGGACAGGGGGAGCCACACATAGCAGGACAGAATAGGGGAGCCACATACCAGGACAGGGATGAGGGGACAAGGAATACCTGGCCTTTATCTTCGAGTCAATAAGCTTACACAGTTTCCCGTGGCAAAAGAAGGTGCCTCGCCTTATACTCGGGTTGGCTTACACTCGAGTATATATGGTAATTTACTGAAATAATGACTTTTGGGTTTTCATTGGCTTTAAGCCATAATCATCAACATTAACAGAATTAAACACTTGAAATAGATTACTCTGTTTGTAATGACTCTATATAATATATGAGTTTCACTTTTTGTATTGAAGGACTGAAATAAATTAATTTTTTGATGATATTCTAATTTTTTGAGAAGCACCTATAGTTTATTAACCTGTTCTATTACTTTGTTTATCTCTTGTGCCCTTAATGCCCTGGTGTTTAGTTCCTGACCTTAGCTTGTTTTTATGATTACCAAACTGACTTTGACCTCCAGGTAATGACCTCACTTGACAACCCTAATTTCTGCCAGATCGCTCCACTAGTCAGCAGCCACTCTGTGGATGTAACCCAGGGAACCCTGTGAAAGTACAGATCCATGCATAGTGGTTAAAGTGTTACTGCCAAGGTTGAACTAGAACCAGTTGAAAGAAAATGCTTGTGCAAAGCCGATCCTTAGAAGCCCTATTAAGATCTTCCAGGCTTCCATTTACAGTGCACATTTACAGAAGCATTACGCACACACCAGATGTGGGACGTTTTTGGCTGCAGGAGCATTTCAGTAGAATCTGCAGTTGACATTGAGCAAATGGATCATACATTTATGTAGCTCAGTAACACATTTGGATTTTTTCCTAAGACAATGCCACTGGAACGGAAAAGATGTCCATTCTGGAGTGGCATTTTCTCTCCTCTATTTGGGATCCATTCTTGGGTTTCCTATAAAAAAACATGCATTTGTAAACCACAGCTGAACCATGCTACATGACCCCTGGCTAAACTTCTTCACTATAGGTGAAATTTAATAGAGACCAACTATTTAAAGGGAACCTGTCACCTGAATTTGGCGGGACTGGTTTTGGGTCATATGGGCGGAGTTTTTGGGTGTTTGATTCACCCTTTCCTTACCCGCTGGCTGCATGCTGGCTGCAATATTGGATTGAAGTTCATTCTCTGTCCTCCATAGTACACGCCTGCACAAAGCAAGATTGCTTTGCACAGGCGTGTACTATGGAGGACAGAGAATGAACTTCAATCCAATATTGCAGCCAGCATGCAGCCAGCGGGTAAGGAAAGGGTGAATCAAACACCCGAAAACTCCGCCCATATGACCCAAAACCAGTCCCGCCAAATTCAGGTGACAGAGTCCCTTTAATAGAGACAAGCCCTATGTATGCTGGATGGGGTTGCTGACTTACTTCTCAGGTATACCCTTATAAAAAAAATATACACAGTGCAAGTACTTACGAACAACAAACTGGAAAAGCCAAAGTACAGCAGCCACCGTAATGTGATCCCATGAAGTGTTACAAATGATAGCTTTCTAATTGGTGCAAAGTGAGGCGAGGGTGCTGATTCTGTGTGTTGTGCAGGATCATTCCAGAAAACTCAATTTAACGTCATGAAAATAAATCATTTGTCCACATTTCTAAGGGAGGTTGATACGTCTGGACTCCTTTTTCAGTGTGTCCGCTATAAATAAAATGAGCCTTTTATTATGACCAGTAACTATATACACATGTGCTACTAACATTTCCTGACAAGCAATCATATGTGGTTTTTAATTATAAACAGAAAATATTTGTGGGGAGTGAAATAGAAAAGAGGAACGGAGCACACTACAATCTAGATTTATTTTTAACATTTTTAGTTATTTTTACTTTAGTACAGCGTATTTTCCACTTTTGTAACCCATGGACTCGTGTTTATTAGGAAGCTTTCACATCCACTGCAGGGTTCACGAGCAGAGGTTTCTCTATCTCTATTATATATATATATATATATATATATATATATATATATATAACCTTTCAGTCTAAAATTCCCCACCATGACACCTGCAATGTCATACTAAGGCCACATCCACACTTCAGGTTTTGGTCAGTATTTTACCTCAGTATTTGTAAGTCAAAACCAGGAGTGGAACAATTAGAGGAAAAGTATAATAGAAACATATGCACCACTTCTGTATTTATCACCCACTCCTGGTTTTGGTTTACAAATACTGATGTAATACTAGTACTGACCAAATACTGAACATGTAAATGTGGCCTAATACTGTTTGTTTTATGAAATTTTGGGGCCATTTTTCAGACTAATCACAGTTTTCTCAACTTTTAAGTATGTAAAAGATGTAAAAGCCACTTGGGAATGGGTAATAACTAGAGATGAGCAACATTCTAGTTTGCTGTTGGTACAAAATTTCCCGAAATATTTGATTTGCAGTGACATTTTTCACTTATTATGGCTACATTCACATTAGCGTTGTGCGGTGCTGCGTTGGGCGCAGCCGTGGCGACGCATGCGTCATGCGCCCCTATATTTAACAAGGGGGGACGCATGGACATGCGTTGTCTTGCGTTTTGTGATGCATGCGTCATTTTGGCGCAAGCGTCAGGGCGCAGAGGACGCTGCATGATGCATTTTTTTCTGCACCAAAAATCATGCAAAAATGAACGCATGCGTCACAAAAAGCTGCTTTTTGCATGCGTTTTTGCATGCGTTGTGCGTTGCGTCGCCGACGCAGCACCGCACAACGCAAATGTGAACTTAGCCTATGATCTGTAGTTTCTCCAGATCCAGAAACATAACAAATGTTTAAACATAATATTTAAAAAAAACAAAAGAAACTTCACCGATTACCTCTTCGGCAACCTCGGCTGCTCCCTGCCTGCTGGTGTCCGCCCACTTTCTGGTCAGCGATGCCTCTGTCACACCACATCTATGGTGCCAGTGTTCAGTCTATGCCAATACTTCTGGCCGTGCGCAGGCCCCAGAGGCTTGCACAGTGAGCGCCAGGGTCTGCTCGCAGACATTATCCCTGGCCCAGAGTGAACACCGGGCTGGAGATTTGATGATACAGAGTCAAATTATAAAAAAAAATCTGTATTCTCCAGAATGCAGATTTTTCTAACATTTTAGTTCAATTTAATTCCAGTTGTTATTGGACTGACACTCTTTTTGCTCCTTGAGAGATAAGCCAGTTTTGCATCATTTTTTGCTGTAGTTTTAGTGAATAAAACTAAACAAAACACACATGTAATCCGCAGTAAAAAAAACAAAAGCAGTGAAAAAAGGCTGCAAAAACAGTTTGCATCTCGGCTTTGGGAAAATGGCCGCCGCGATCTCTAATGCGCACGTGCGGCATCCCGCGGCCATTTTCCTGAAGCCCCGTGCAGCAGAGCACTCGATCTGCGCACGCGCGGCCCCAGGAAGATGGCCGCCCCCACCAACGAAAGGGATGACAGCGCAGATCGCGCGCTGCTTGTTCACGTGCCCACAGTGGATTAGTCACCTCAACATGCGGACACCACTACGCCACCAACGTAAAGCTGAGGAAGAACCAGCGCTGTGAACACGCCCTCCCGACCTGACCAGCCTGATTGACAGGCGAAAACGGCGACTTTGGTAAGTTATTTCTCAGCATAGGTGGGGAATCGGGGTACACTACATACACTATAGTAACACACAGCGCAGGCCCTATTTAACAGTATTTATATCTCAATCTCAAAAAACGGGGTGACAGGTTCCCTTTAAATGCAGCATCTTTACTGCCAAGAGTGCAAAAATGCGGCATGTGAACACAACCTTATGCTGACAGAATCAAAAACTTTAAGGCTATGTGCCCACGTTGCAGAAATGCTGTGGGAATGTCTGCAGCATTTCTGCAACTCCCTGTCGCGGGTAATACGCATGCAGAATTCGCATGCGTTTTCCCGCAAAACAAGCGTTTTACAAGCATTTTTAGCTTGCAGAATGCTTGCGTTTTCCAAGCGATTTGAAGCATCGCTTGGAAAAGTGATTGACAGGTTGGTCACACTTGTCAAGCATAGTGCTTGACAAGTGTGACCAACTTTTTACTATTGATGCTGCATATGCAGCATCAACAGTAAAATATAAAACGTTAAAAATAATAAAAAAAATTAAAAATATGGTTATTCTTACCTTCCGACGGCCCCCGATCTCCTTAGCGGCATTCCTGGTACGTTCCGTTCCCAGGGATGCTTTGCGCGAAGGACCTTTGTGGCGTCATGGTCACCGCTATGTCATCCCAGGTGATTCGCGCAATGCATCCCTGGGAACGGAAGCCGCCTCGTATACCGCTGAGAGGCAGGAGGACTCCGGGGGCCATCGAAAGGTAAGTATATCCATATTTTTTATTTTAATTCTTTTTTTTTACAGAAATATGGTTCCCAAGGGCCTGGAGGAGAGTTTCTTCACCTCCAGACCCGTGTACCTTCCGCACATGAAGTGCTCACTTTACGCATAGTGGGCATAGCCACATGCGTAAAGTGAGCGTTTCAATGCAATCCTATGGCTGCGGATAATCTAATAAATGTGCCCTGCTGTGTACTGTGTAATGGCCGTGTCTGACCGTACAGGAACATGGTCTGTACATACCTCATCTCCTGGGCAGGGGAGAAAGCAAAAAAGTATACAAATATTACAGCATGGGATCGCAAATAATTCTTTCTTTGAAGTAAAACATTTTTTAAAAACAGGCACGGAAATATTTTACCTCACAAAAGACTTCAGCTGCAATCCCATTCTGTCCTGTCTGTATACTGTTTTGCATCCTCCCCTGCCCAGGAACTGTGGTATGATCAGACCATGTTCCTGTACGGTTAGACACAGCCATTACACAGTACACAGCAAGGGCACATTTATAAGATTATCTCAGCACAGGAACATTTTTTTTAAACACATCAAATTGTGGAAATAAATATTATTCTAAGATGACCGTTAATTTAAATCAACTTAAAAATTAACTTTGTTTGTGAAAAAACCCTTTAAGGGGTAAAGTTTCTTCTTAAGGAGGCTACCAAGTTGGCATATGGATACTTCTAGGCCATGCAGTGCTCATGGAATAAAAATTGTGACAATAGCTTCTTCACAGAATGGGAAGAGAAAAGGTTATGTTGTGCCAAATATTGGAAGAAGTAATCCTATAAGTCAATTTTCACCTTGCCACACAAGTTTTACATAATATATATAATATAAATGGTCAAGTACATTTAACTGGTAAAGAGATAGCATCAGGATGTACTATGGAAAGAAGACAAGGCCTTAGTAATGTCAAAGTGACCTCAACACACAACACTGTGTGCAGAATTATTAGGCAAGATGTATTTTGATCGCATGATACTTTTTATACATGTTGTCCTGCTCCAAGCTGTTCAGGCTTGAGAGCCAACTACCAATTAAGTAAATCAGGTGATGAGCATCTCTGAAATGAGGAGAGGTGTTGTCTAGTGGCATCAAAACCCTATATAAGATGTGCCTAATTATTAGGCAACTTCCTTTCCTTTGGCAAAATGGGTCAGAAGATAGATTTGACGGGCTCTGAAAAGTCCAAAATTGTGAGATGTCTTGCAGAGGGATGCAGCAGTCTTGAAACTGCCAAAGATTTGAAGACTGATCACCGAACAATCAAGGCAAATAGCCAACAGGGTCGCAAGAAGCGTGTTGGGCAAAAAAGGTGCAAAATAACTGACAAGGAATTGAGGAAAATCAAGCATGAAGCTGCCAAGATGCCATTTGCCACCAGTTTTGCCATATTTCAGAGCTGCAACGTTACTGGAGTAACAAAAAGCACAAGGTGTGTGATACTCCGGGACATGGCCAAGGTTAAAGAAGGCTGAAAAACGACCACCTTTGATCAAGAAACATAAGATAAAACGTCAAGACTGGGCTAAGAAATATCTTAAGACTGACTTTTCAAAGGTTTTATGGACTGATGAAATGAGAGTGACTCTTGATGGGCCAGATGGATGGGCCAGAGGCTGGATCAGTAAAGGGCAGAGAGCTCCACTCCAACTCAAATGCCAGCAAGGTGGAGGTGGGGTACTGGTATGGGCTGGTATCATCAAAGATGAACTTGTGGGACCTTTTCGGGTTGAGGATGGAGTGAAGCTCGACTCACAGACCTACTGCCAGTTTCTGGAAGACAACGTCTTCAAGCAGTGGTACAGGAAGAAGTCGGTATTGTTCAAGAAAACATGATTTTCAGGCAGGACAATGCTCCATCACATGCCTCCAACTACTCCACAGTGTGGCTGGCCAGTAAAGGTCTCAAAGAAGAAAAAATAATGACATGGCCCCCTTGCTCACCTGATCTTTACTCCGTAGAGAACCAGAGAACCTGTAGTCCCTCATAAAATGTGCTATCTACAGGGAGGGAAAACAGTCCACCTCTTGGAACAGTGTCTGGGAGGCTGTGGTGGCTGCTGCACGCAATGTTGACAGATCAAGCAACTGACACAATCTATGGATGAGCAACAAAGAACAAACCACGACAAAAAAACTTCCAATAGAAAAAGCCATACATTGCAAAAAATCATTTTATTAAAGTGACCAGATACAGATGACATGGGAGAAAGCAGGGGAGGAGGGAGATGCCCACAGAAATATATAATATTATAAAAAGGTCTATGGGTTTAAACTAATTTAAAGTAAACAAAACATTATTGCACATTAGCCCATATAGCCTATAGAAAAGATCCGGCAACCATATAGAACCATCAGAACCTAGTACGCGATTTAGGTGATTAACAACAGATGTGGATAATGCACGCCGTGTGACACTGCACACATCCAATATCCCGCGATGTTATGACCGCTTCCTGTGACGCATGCGGTACCATAGCAGCAGGACGCCTCGGTGGCGGCGGCGTCATGCACCTCGCGATGTCACGTGACCATAGTCATGGTGTAGAAAGATCTTTGTCACTCAAAGTGGCAGGGATATGATTAATTTTTTGGATGTTACAGTATGGAAAGATGGGAAAAATATGTTACAAACCACTATATATAGGAAGGAGACCTCTACCAACAGCTTACTGCATGCCTCATCCTCACACCCTAAATATATGATCAATTCCGTCTCCATCGGACAGTTTCTTCGCCTGTTCAAATAATGAGGACTTTGAAGTTAAGGCTAAAGATCTGTGTAATAGATTCTCTGAGAGAGGGTATGGTAGGCGAGCTATTAAACTGGCATACCACAGGGCCAAATATTCCACACGACATTCTTTATTGTATTCTCTTGACAAACAACAAAAAGACACTTCCAACAAGATATGGTTTATTACCAACTACATTGCCCAATTCTCCCATATGAAACAATGCCTTGAGAAAGCATGGCCTATACTACAAACAGATCCAATCCTCAAAAAGATTCTCCCTGAAACTCCTAGTGTGGTTATTCGGCGGTCTAAGAATCTCAAAGACTGTCTTGTTAGGAGTCACTATCAAGTTATCTCAAGGTTCAGCTTTATTGATGTCAGAGGTCCCAGGTGTGGATGTGTGCCTTGTGGCCGGTGTGTCGCCTGTGCTAACATCGATTGCATTGACACATTTACTAATTCCTCGGGAGCGAGGGTATATGAGATCAGGAAGCACATCACATGTAACACCTGTAATGTGATTTACGTCGCTACATGTCCATGCAACCTTATTTATATTGGGCTCATGACACGGCAACTTAAAGTTCGCGTGCGTGAGCATGTACTTGGCATTCAGGCGGCCGCCGGCCATGACGACACATCCACACTTCGTACCCTGCCGCGTCATTTTAAATTGTTCCACAATTGTGACAGTACCACACTTAGAGTAAGAGGGATTGATGCCATTGACCCAGGGATTCGGGGTGGTAGAGTTAGCTCCAGACTGGCACAAAAAGAAATCAGATGGATCTGGATATTGGATACGGTTTATCCCAAAGGATTGAATGAAAATATAAGTTTTGTACCATTTTTATAAACTTCAGCTGATGCAATGAAGACACATGTTCTTTGTTTTTGGTTTTAATTTCATTGTTTTTATTTAGCCCCTCTAGTCTCTTCCTATCTACGGTGATTCACGCAGAATTTCGGATGTTACCTCATTTTCTCCATATCTACGCTTCTATATGTTGATCCCTTAATCGTCATCACAAGTATTACCAGCATTCAAACAGTATATAAACTCATGGCGGATATAACATCGTATCAAGATGGATTATATTTCTGACATGTCTTCTGCACATATGCCTCTTATTTTTTATTATGCAATTACTTGAGTTGTCTTTTTCTGTATTTTATACCTACATAGAGACCCTCTGTAGCATATGTTTGATTAATGGCTTTATTGCTGGTCCTTTATTTGTTATATAGATATCTAATGTTTTTTCTGTTTGAACGCATAATATATTATATATATGCCTTTACATTAATTATTACCCTTATATTTAGCTCTGTACAGCAGCTGCTCCAAAGTATTATATATTCCATCTAGCACTCTCTGTTTGCGGGCATTTGGCTACTCTGTTACCGCAGTACGCATACGGACCATGGCCCCGGCTCCCTTGTCGGCTTGCGGCGTCTTTCTGCACCATGACTACGGTCACGTGACATCGCGTCATGCGGTGCATGATGCCGCCGCCGCCGAGGCATCCTGCTGCCATGGTACCGCATGCGTCACAGGAAGCAGTCATAACATCGCGGGATATTGGAGGTGTGCAGTGTTACACGGTGTGCATTATCCACATCTGTTGTTAATCACCTAAATCGCGTACTAGGTTCTGATTGGTTTAAGGGGCTTTTTATACCCGCACTTCCACTGTGTTGTTATCCCTTGAGAAAGGCCACACCGCCGAAACGCGCGTTGGGAAGGACGCTCACAGTTATATCTCCGGTTCCATTGGTAATTATAACAGCCTTTCGGCTATACTTCTACTTGCTATATATGGTTGCCGGATCTTTTCTATAGGCTATATGGGCTAATGTGCAATAATGTTTTGTTTACTTTAAATTAGTTTAAACCCATAGACCTTTTTATAATATATATTTCTGTGGGCGTCTGACTCTGACATGTTTGAGAGGGTGTATTTTTCTCTTTCCCTCCCCCCCTCTTTTCTCCCATGTCATCTGTATCTGATCACTTTAATAAAATTATTTTTTGCAATTTGTGGCTTTTTCTATTGGAAGTTTTTTTGTCGTGGTTTGTTCTTTGTTGCTCATTTACTGTGCGACATATTTCCAGTTCATGTCCATTGACATCACACGATTTTTATATCCCATATAGTAACTATTGTGATGTTTTCTTACATAAGGTGTGTTGAACAATCTATGGATGGAAGGCTGTTAAGTGTCATCATAAAGAGAGGTGGCTATATTGGTTACTAATTTTTGGGGGTTTTGTTTATTTCTAAATTTTGTGCAGTGATATTGGATTACCTGGTGAAAATAAACAATTAAGATTGGAATATATTTTGTTTTTATTAACCCTCCGTCACATACAACTGATCTGACAGGCGCTTCTCTTTTACTTTCATTTCTCCTTCCTCACCAGATTGTGAGGAAACCCCCTCCCTCCAGGTAGTCTCCTGTCTCTTGAAGGTCTGTGAAACCTGATATCACAGTTGGATTTCAGAGCTTCAGGGGAGAGGATATAGCTGCACAGATCTCTCAGGCTCATTGTATGTGAATACGTCACATTCAGTAAGGTTGGTATTTTATGTTTTTATTCATCACAATAGTTTATTTAGCTTGTTTTATGAATGTATAGCACAAAATGTGAGGATATTTCATAGAAATAAGGGAGATTTTATAAAAGAAAGTGTGCTGCTCAGGCATATACAGTAGTTCCCTAACATATTCCTTCTCTTGCTTCAGATTATCTGCTGAAATGGAGAGGAAAATGTACAATTTATCCAAACAACTTGATGTTGAGGAAGTAACAAACATGCTGTTAGATTATAGAGACCTCACACTGAATGAGGATTTAGGAGAGGAAAGTGAGATTGATTCTCATGATGAGGTGGAAGAATGTGTCCTGGATTCTGAAACAGAGCAAGATGGTGACAGTGGTGAGGATGAAGAAGTTGGATCATATTATATTGGAAAAGATAAAAATACTAAATGGAACAAGAAGCCATTCCAGAAAAAATGTAGGGAACCTTTAAACATTATTACTCACCTTCCTGCAGTAATAGGAACTGCACGTAATGCAAAAACTGCAGTTGAATGCTGGAACAGTATATTTACAGATTACATACTGGACTCTATTGTCACATATACCAACCAATATATAGACATTATAAAGGACAAGTACATCTGCAACAGAACCATCAAGCCCACAGATGAAATAGAACTGCGTGCTTTTTTTGGATTACTGTACCTTGCAGGAGCTTATAGGGCAAATAGACAAAGTTTGGAGGAACTTTGGGGTAAAGATGGGGATGGAGTTGAAAAATTTAGCCTTGTTATGTCCATAAACAGATTCAAGATTCTAATTCGTTGCCTTCGGTTTGACGACAGAACTACCCGAACCGAACGCAAAACACATGACCGACTTGCTCCAATTCGTGATATATTTCAAAGATTTGTTGTAAACTGTAAACAAAGTTATTACCCTGGAGAGAATCTCACTACTGACGAAATGCTCCCTGGTTTTCGTGGTAGATGTGCCTTTCGTCAATATATTCCATCAAAGCCAAACAAATATGGAATAAAAATTTATGCCCTTGTTGATGCCAGTAAGACCTACACTTACAACCTGGAAGTTTATGCAGGAAAACAACCAGAAGGTCCTTACTGTGTGAGCAACAAACCCATTGATGTTGTAAAAAGACTGGCTGAACCCTTATTTGGATCGGGTCGCAATATTACAGCTGACAATTGGTTTACAAGTTGTGATCTGATTGATTATCTGAAAATTCAGAAGCTGTCATATGTGGGAACTGTAAGAAAAAACAAAAGGGAATTGCCGCCACAGTTTGTAAGTGTGAAAGAGAGACAACAGTACAGCAGTATGTTTGCATTCCATAATGGAAAGGCTTTAGTTTCCTATGTACCACATGCCAAAAAAATCGTACTTCTTCTATCAACACTTCATGATGATGCTGCCATCGATCCTGGGACTGGGGCAGAAAAAAAACCCGGAGATAATTACATTTTACAATGCCACCAAAGGGGGTGTGGATACAGCAGATCAGATGTGCTCCACTTTCAACGTCAGCAGAAACATCAAACGCTGGCCAATGGTCATATTTTTTGCTATGTTGAATTTGGGTGGTATAAATTCACAAGTAATTTATCTTGAAAACAAGCTTGAACCACTCCGTAGACGATTGTATCTGAAAAAATTGGCCCATGAACTAGTACTTGGAGAGCTACGCAGGAGAAGCGTGATAACAATCGGTATCCCCTCTCGCCTTCAAGTTCAGCTCAAAAGGTTCCGCCCAGAAGATGATGGTGAAAAGTCACCATCTGCACCACCTCACAAAAGAAGGAGATGCACCACCTGCCAAACGGAAAGCGGAACCAGAAGGCTTTCAAATTATGAATGTCTCAAATGTCATAAAGCAATTTGCCTGACACATGCAAAAATGGTGTGTAATTCTTGCTATTTGCTCTGCAAGTGTGACTTTTCTGGGGAAACCTCAGCATCTACTTCTGATTGAATATGTTTTTAATAGTACTTAAGGTACCTTAAAATTAAGTTTGTGTTCAAAAATTTTCTTTGTACATTTTTTCGAGAGAGTCGAACTGGGGACTATTTGGCGGGAGTTTTGAAAAGTTTGTATTTCATAGTTATTAGTTTTATGTTAAGTAAATGTTTTTTTTGCAACTGATTATGTGTAGTCTCTTTTATTACATCCCTATGAAGGTCACTGATCACTTTTAGAGCACTGAAATTGCAAACATTAGATATTATAGGTATTTTTCCAGCAGGCGCCTGACAGGCACATTGTATGTGAACTCGTTAATCCGAATATTGTATGTGACGGAGGGTTAAGTTGCCTAATAATTCTGCACAGTAATAGTTACCTGCACAAACAGATATCCTCCTAAGATAGCCAAGTCTTAAAAACCCCACTCCAACTTTATATATATATTAAGCTTTAATATTTATGAGTCTTTTGGGTTGATTGAGAACATAGTTGTTGATCAATAACAAAAATAATCCTCTAAAATACAACTTGCCTAATATTTGTTACGGATCTGCAACACAGGACTAAGATAGAAGGTGGAAAACTGACCCTGCACTATGACCAGGCTGAAACCCTACAATGGAGTGGGCGACCCATTCCTTGCAATAGACCCACTGACGATCCTAGGTTAATCTCAAGTGAAGACCTATAGATAACTGCACAAATAGCACACACAGAACACAAAGCAAAGCACCAAGCTAGAGCTCAAGCAGATTAACACTGTTGTCCAGCAAGGAATGGGAGGCAGGTGCTGGTTAATAAAGGGTGATACAAACACCTGACTCAAGACAAACCCAGCACCAGAGAAAAAAGACCAGCAGCCAGAAATCCACAAGAAAATGGCGGATAGTCCCGAACTAAACAGATTCTAACAGTACCTCCCCTTTAACGAGGATCCCCCGGATCCTCTAGGCTGGGCCTTATTCGGAAATCTCATGTGAAAAGCCTTAATTAACCTGGAGGCTGAGACGTCCACAGCTTTCACCCAGGAATTGTCTTCGGGACCAAAATCCTTCCAGGATGCAAGATACTGCAACCCCCTTCTATGCCACCTGGCATCAAGAATACATGAAATCTCAAACTCGCAGTCCTCATCAATTGGAGGAGCAGACGGCATAGCCACCTTATCTGGCATGTCAATCTTCTTCAGCAAAGATACATGAAAAACTATTAATTTTCCATGACGAAGGAATATCTAATCTCACCGCTGCCGAGTTGACAATGTGAACCAGTTTGAAAGGTCCTACAAACTTTGGCCCCAACTTTTTAGAAGGGTTCTTCAAACACAGATTCCTAGAGGACATCCAAACCATGTCCCCAACAACAAACCTCGCCTCTCTTTTTCTCTTGTCAAAATATTTCTTAGACCTCCTATTAGCCTGCGTAAGATCATGGTGCACACTGGTCCAAACCTTTTCCAAATTTCCTGAAAAACTCTCCTCCCCAGGCACCGCCGCCCCAATCCTAGAAAAAGGACCGAAAGATGGATTCTACCCAGTAAAACAAAAGAAAGGAGAACACCCAGCCAATGAAGACGTATGATTATGGAGAGAAAACTCAGCTAATGGTAGATATTCCGACCACATCTCCTGATTGTCCGCTACAAAATATCTCAAAAACTGCTCAACGTCCTGGTTCTTCCTCTTGGTCTGTCCATTGGACTGCGGATGATAACCCGACGAAAATGACAAATGAACCTTAAATCTGTCACAAAAGGCACGCCAAAAGCAAGCCACAAACTGTGGTCCCCTATCAGAGACAATGTCCGTGGGAACACCATGGAGTCTGACAATCTCTATCACATATACCCTGGCAAGTGTCTTAGCGCAGGGTAATTTATTGAACGGGACAAGATGACACATCTTACTAAACCGATTCACAACAACACAGATAACAGAAAAACCCTCAGAGACTGGCAGGTCGGTGATAAAATCCATTGCAAAATGTGTCCATGGAGAACTAGGAACCTCTAACAGGAAAGCAACTCTGTTGCCAGAGCATGAGATGCCTTAGACCTAGCGCACACGGTACACTGATGCCCCCACTTGACAATTTCTCTTAGCCACCCCGGCCACCAGAAACTCTGACCAATCGACTTTCTTGTTTCGGCAATCCCTGGATGACCAGCCAAAAAAGACTCATGACATTCTGTAAACAAAGCTCTCCTTAGGGCTTTAGGCACAAATAATTTCCCATACGGAGTGTTAGTTGGTGCCGTATCCTGGGCTTTAAGAATGCTATTTTCCAACTCAGAACCCTAATGCTTCCACCACCACCCCTCTCTGCAGAATAGATTCTTCCTTTTCAGTATTAACCGCTGGGGAGAAACTTTGAGACAAAGCATCAGCTTTAACATTTTTGTCCCATTGATATGTCACGGAGAAATGGAACTGGGCAAAAAACAATGCCCATCTAGCTTGACGGGCATTCAAACGTAGATCAGGTTCTTATGATCAGTAAAGACTTGTATAGGATGTCTAGCGCCCTCCAAAAAATGTCGCCAATGCTCAAACGCAAGCTTAATAGCCCGCAATTCTCAGTTCCCAACTTCGTAGTTGAGCTCCGCCTCTGAAAATTTCTTAGAAAATAAAGCACAGGGATGGACTCCATCCTCTCCCTCCTGGGACAGAACAGCCCCCACTCCAACTGATGAGGCGTCCACCTTTACCAGAAAGGGCTTAGTCTCATCTGTCGGGATCAAAACAGGAGCAGAGCTAAACCTCTCCTTGGGATGCCCAAAAGCCTTGACATCCTCAGGGGACCATTGGACAGTATTAGAACCCTTCTTTGTAAGATCAGTAAGGGGTTTTGCGATAACAAAAAAATTCTTCATGAATTTTCTATAATAATTAACAAACCACAAAAATCTCTGAATTGACTTCAAGCATTCAGGTTTAGGCCACTCCAAAACCGCATGAACCTTCACGGGGTCCATCTCAAAACCATCACAGGAAACAAAGTACCTCAAAAAACTAATTTTCTGTACCGCAAACTTGCATTTCTCCAGTTTAGCAAAGAGTGTGTTTTCTCTCAGAATCTGCAGAACCTCACGAAATCTCTGCCAGTGCGTTTCCATATCGGGTGAATAGATCAAAATATCATCCAAATAAACAATCACACTCCTATCGATCAACGGCCTCAGGATGCCGTTAATGACATTTTGAAAGAACGCTGGAGCATTTGTAAGGCCAAAAGGCATAACTGGACACTCAAAAAACGATCTAATGTTAAAAATAATTAAAAAAATAAAAAATCATCATATACTCACCTTCCGGCGCCTTTCCCGCTCTTCGCGATGCTCCGGTGACCGGTCCATGCATTGCGATCTCGCGAGATGATGACGTAGCGGTCTCGCGAGACCGCTACGTCAACATGTCGCGAGAACGCAATGCACTCTTGAGACCGGAGCGCGCGAGGAGCGTCGGTAAACGCTTCCTGGATCCAGGGGCCAACGGAAGATGAGTTTATAACTATTTTTTATTTTAATTCTTTTTTTTAACAGGGATATGATGCCCACATTGCTATATACTACCTGGGCTGTGCAATATACTACGCGGGCTGGGCAATATACTACGCGGACTGGGCAATATACTACGTGGGTGGGGCAATATACTACTTGGGCTGTGCAATATACTACGCGGGCTGGGCAATATACTACGCGGGCTGGGCAATATACTACATGGGCTGGGCAATATACTGCGCGTGCTGGGCAATATACTACGCGGGCTAAGCAATATACTACACGGGCTGTGCAATATCCTACGCGGGCTGTGCAATATCCTACGCAGGCTGGGCAATATACTACGCAGGCTGTGCAATATACTACGCGGGCTGTGCAATATACTATGCAGGCTGTACAATATACTACGCGGGCTGGGCAATGTACTACGCGGGCTGTGCTATATACTATGCACGCTGGGCAACATACTACGTGGGCTGTGCAATATACTACGCGGGCTGGGCAATATACTACGTGGGCTGGGCAATATACTACATGGGCTGGGCAATATACTACTTGGGCTGTGCAATATACTATGCGCGCTGGGCAATATACTACATGGGCTGTGCAATATACTACGCGGGCTGTGCAATATACTACGCGGGCTGTGCAATATACTACGTGACTGGGCAATATACTGCGTGACTAGGCAATATACTACGTGGGCTGTGCAATATACTACGCGGGCTGGGCAATATACTATGTGGGCTGGGCAATACACTACATGGGCTGGGCAATGTACTACATGGGCTGTGCAATATACTATGCACGCTGGGCAATATACTACGTGGGCTGTGCAATATACTATGCGGGCTGTGCAATATGCTACGTAACTGGGCAATATACTGCGTGACTGGGCAACATACTACGTGGCTGGGCAATATACTATGTGGCTGGGCAATATAGTACGTGACTGGGCAATATAGTACGTGACTGGGCAATATACTATGTGGCTGGGCAATATACTATGTGGCTGGGCAATATACTATGTGGCTGGGCAATATAGTACGTGACTGGGCAATATACTACATGACTGGGCAATATACTATGTGGTTGGGCAATATAGTACGTGAATGGGCAATATACTACGTAGCTGGGCAATATACTACGTGGCTGGGCAATATACTACAGTATGTGGCTGGGCAATATACTATGTGACTGGGCAATATAGTATGTGACTGGGCAATATACTACGTGGTTGGGCAATGTACTACGTGGCTGGGCAATATACTACGTGGGCTGTGCAATATGCTACGTGGACATGCATATTCTAGAATACCCGATGCGCTAGAATCGGGCCACCATCTAGTACAACATACATACATACAACATACTACATACATACTACATACATGCAACATACATACTACATACATAAAGTACAATATACATACATGCAACATACATACAACATACATACATACATACAACATACATACAACATACATACAGCATACATACAACATACTACATACATACAACATACTACATACATACTACATACAATAAATTCATACATTACATACAATACATACATATAGACATACAGTACATAAAACATAGAGTACATACTCACCATCACTTGTCGCTTTGTTCCCCGAAGCCAATGTCATCTGTAACAAATATTAAAATAACAACAACCAATATACTCCCTGATCCACAGAAATCCACGAGTGTCCCACGACGATCTCCCGTGGAGAACAGCAGCATCAGCTGATGCGACGGCTCTCTAGGGGCTCCAGGAATACAATGACGGGAGGAAGGTATCCTTCCACACTGTATTCCTCCGCCACTGTAAAAAAAAGTCCCTAGGCTCACTTTTGGTGTGTGAGAAAGTTCCCACACAGCTTTTGCCATAAAGTGAGACCAGTGAACTAGAGTAACCTCTCAGTGATGCACTGCATGAGCCATTGTCTCCTGTCAGTGTGTCACTGAGGGTCATATGGAGCAGTGACATCACCCGATGTCACTGTTCTATAGGGGAGATCATCGTGGGACACTCGTTATTAATTGGACTATGGCGGACAGGTAGTATACGGTTTATTATTTTAATTTTTTGCAGGCGCTGAGATATGGTAAGTATGGTTAAATTAAGAATATTAAAATACTTTTTTCACCCGAGAGGCCCGTACTGGCCCCAGCAGGCCCACACAGACCCCCGAGAGGCCTGTACAGGCCCTGGCAGGCCCGCACAGACCCTCGAGTGTCCCGTACAGGCCCCGGCAGGCCATCACAGACCCCGAGAGTCCCGTACAGACCCCGCCAACACACACAGACACGCACAGTCTCCGCCCGTGCTCCATCTCACTTATATAGCTCCATTATTTCCACAGCACTTTATAGACTTTATTGGCACTACCCTATTGGGGCTCACAATCTAAATTTCCTATTAGATTTCCTTTGGAGTGTGAGAGGAAACTGAACTACCCAGAGGAAACCTGTTATGACCTGGTGGTCAGGACAATAATGGACCTGGTGGTTAAGAGCACACGGAATGACCTGGTAGTTACTAATAATATAGGACGAGCTCTGAGACGTGGGGACTCTGCTGACCGCAATCCCTAATCCTATCACACACACTAGAAATAGCCGTGGAGCGCTCCTGACGCTCCCTAGGTGCCTCGTCACAGCCTAAGGAACTAGCTAGCCCTAAAGATAGAAAAATAAAGCCTACCTTGCCTCAGAGAAATTCCCCAAAGGAACAGGCAGCCCCCCACATATAATGACTGTGAGTAAAGATGAAAATTACAAACACAGAGATGAAATAGATTTAGCAAAGTGAGGCCCGACTTACTGAACAGACAGAGGATAGGAAAGGTAGCTTTGCGGTCAGCACAAAAAACTACAAAAAGACCACGCAGAGGGTGCAAAAAGACCGTCCGCACCGACTCACGGTGCGGAGGCGCTCCCTCTGCGTCCCAGAGCTTCCAGCAAGCTAGACAAAAATCAAAATAGCAAGCTGGACAGAAAAATAGCAAACCAGAGAAAAACAAGCAGGAACTTAGCTTCTGCTGGGAAGACAGGTCACAAGAACGATCCAGGAGAGAACTAGACCAGTACTGGAACATTGACAGGTGGCATGGAGCAATGATCTAGGTGGAGTTAAATAGAGCAGCCAGCTAACGAATTAACCTCGTCACCTGTGGAAGGAACCTCAGAAGCCGCAGCCCCACTCACATCTACCAGAGGAAGGCCATGGACAGAACCAGCCGAAGTACCATTCATGACCACAGGAGGGAGCTTAATAACAGAATTCACAACAGTACCCCCCCCCTTGAGGAGGGGTCACCGAACCCTCACCAGAGCCCCCAGGCCGACCAGGACGAGCCAAATGAAAGGCACGAACCAGATCGGCAGCATGAACATCAGAGGCAAAGACCCAGGAATTATCTTCCTGACCATAACCCTTCCACTTGACCAGGTACTGGAGTTTCCGTCTCGAAATACGAGAATCCAAAATCTTCTCCACCACATACTCCAACTCCCCCTCAACCAACACCGGGGCAGGAGGATCAATGGATGGAACCACAGGCGCCACGTATCTCCGCAACAACGACCTATGGAATACATTATGGATGGCAAAAGAAGCTGGAAGGGTCAAACGAAATGACACAGGATTGAGAACCTCAGAAATCTTATACGGACCAATGAAACGAGGCTTAAACTTAGGAGAGGAAACCTTCATAGGAACATAACGACACAACAACCAAACCAAATCCCCAACACGAAGTCGGGGACCCACACAGCGCCGGCGGTTAGCGAAACGTTGAGCCTTCTCCTGGGACAATGTCAAATTGTCCACCACATGAGTCCAAATCTGCTGCAACCTATCCACCACAGTATCTACACCAGGACAGTCCGAAGACTCAACCTGCCCTGAAGAGAAACGAGGATGGAAACCAGAATTGCAGAAAAACGGCAAAACCAAAGTAGCCGAGCTGGCCCGATTATTAAGGGCGAACTCAGCCAAAGGCAAAAAGGACACCCAATCATCCTGATCAGCAGAAACAAAGCATCTCAAATATGTTTCCAAAGTCTGATTAGTACGTTCGGTTTGGCCATTTGTCTGAGGATGGAAAGCCGAGGAAAAAGACAAATCAATGCCCATCCTAGCAAAAAAGGATCGCCAAAACCTCGAAACAAACTGGAAACCTCTGTCCGAACCGATGTTCTCCGGAATGCCATGTAAACGAACCACATGCTGGAAAAACAACGGCACCAAATCAGAGGAGGAAGGCAATTTAGACAAGGGTACCAAATGGACCATCTTAGAGAAGCGATCACAAACCACCCAAATGACCGACATCTTTTGAGAGACAGGGAGATCCGAAATAAAATCAATAGAAATATGCGTCCAGGGCCTCTTCGGGACCGGCAAGGGCAAAAGCAACCCACTGGCACGAGAACAGCAGGGCTTAGCCTGAGCACAAGTCCCACAGGACTGCACAAAAGAACGCACATCCCGCGACAAAGACGGCCACCAAAAGGATCTAGCCACCAAATCTCTGGTACCAAAGATTCCAGGATGACCAGCCAACACCGAACAATGAACCTCAGAGATAACTCTACTAGTCCATTTATCAGGGACAAACAGTTTCTCCACTGGGCAACGGTCAGGTCTATCAGCCTGAAATTTTTGCAGCACCCGCCGCAAATCAGGGGAGATGGCAGACAAAATTACCCCCTCTTTGAGAATACCCGCCGGCTCAGGAACACCCGGAGAGTCGGGCACAAAACTCCTTGACAGGGCATCAGTCTTCACATTCTTAGAGCCCGGAAGGTACGAAACCACAAAATCAAAACGGGAGAATAATAGCGACCAACGAGCCTGTCTAGGATTCAACCATTTGGCAGACTCGAGATAAGTCAAATTCTTGTGATCCGTCAAGACCACCACACGATGCTTGGCTCCTTCAAGCCAATGACGCCACTCCTCGAATGCCCACTTCATGGCCAACAACTCTCGATTGCCAACATCATAATTGCGCTCAGCAGGCGAAAACTTTCTAGAAAAGAAGGCACATGGTTTCATCACCGAGCCATCAGAACTTCTTTGCGACAAAACAGCTCCTGCTCCAATCTCAGAAGCATCAACCTCGACCTGAAACGAAAGCGAAACATCTGGCTGGCACAACACAGGGGCAGAAGAAAAACGACGCTTCAACTCCTGAAAAACTTCCACAGCCGCAGAAGACCAATTGACCACATCCGCACCCTTCTTGGTCAAATCAGTCAACGGTTTAGCAACACTAGAAAAATTACTGATGAAGCGACGATAAAAATTAGCAAAACCCAGGAACTTTTGCAGACTCTTCACAGATGTCGGCTGAGTCCAATCATGAATGGCCTGGACTTTAACAGGGTCCATCTCGATAGTAGAAGGGGAAAAAATGAAACCCAAAAATGAAACCTTCTGAACTCCAAAGAGTCACTTAGACCCCTTCACAAACAAAGAATTAGCACGAAGGACCTGGAACACCATTCTGACCTGCTTCACGTGAGACTCCCAATCATCCGAGAAGACCAAAATATCATCCAAATATACAATCAGGAATTTATCCAGGTACTCTCGGAAGATGTCATGCATAAAGGACTGAAATAGTGATGGAGCATTGGAAAGCCCGAATGGCATAACCAGGTACTCAAAATGGCCCTCGGGCGTATTAAATGCTGTTTTCCATTCATCGCCCTGTTTAATACGCACAAGATTATACGCACCACGAAGATCTATCTTGGTGAACCAACTAGCCCCCTTAATCCGAGCAAATAAATCAGACAGCAGCGGCAAAGGGTACTGAAACTTGACTGTGATCTTATTAAGAAGGTGGTAATCAATACAAGGTCTCAAAGAACCATCCTTCTTGGCCACAAAAAAGAACCCTGCTCCCAATGGTGACGACGACGGGCGAATATGACCCTTCTCCAAGGATTCCTTTATATAACTCCGCATAGCGGGGTGTTCTGGCACAGATAAATTGAACAGTCGGCCCTTAGGAAACTTACTACCAGGAATTAAATTGATAGCACAATCGCAATCCCTATGAGGAGGTAGGGCACTGGATTTGGGCTCATCAAATACATCCCGGAAATCCGACAAAATCTCCGGGACTTCAGAAGGGGTGGATGACGAAATAGACAAAAATGGAACATCACCATGTACTCCCTGACAACCCCAGCTGGACACAGACATAGATTTCCAATCCAATACTGGATTATGGACCTGTAGCCATGGCAACCCCAAAACGACCACATCATGCAGATTATGCAACACCAAAAAGCGAATATCCTCCTGATGTGCAGGAGCCATGCACATGGTCAATTGGGTCCAGTACTGAGGCTTATTTTTGGCCAAAGGCGTAGCATCAATTCCTCTCAATGGAATAGGATACTGCAAGGGCTCCAAGAAAAAACCACAGCGCCTAGCAAACTCCAAGTCCATCAAATTCAGGGCAGCGCCTGAATCCACAAATGCCATAACAGAATAGGATGACAAAGAGCAGATCAGAGTAACGGACAAAAGAAATTTCGACTGTACCGTACCAATGGTGGCAGACCTAGCGAAACGCTTAGTGCGCTTAGGACAATCGGAGATAGCATGAGTGGAATCACCACAGTAAAAACACAGCCCATTCCGACGTCTGTGTTCTTGCCGTTCAGCTCTGGTCAAAGTCCTATCACATTGCATAGGTTCAGGTCTATGCTCAGATAATACCGCCAAATGGTGCACAGCTTTACGCTCACGTAAGCGTCGATCGATCTGAATGGCCAAAGACATAGACTCATTCAGACCAGCAGGCATGGGAAATCCCACCATGGCATCCTTAAGGGCTTCAGAGAGACCCTTTCTGAAAATTGCTGCCAGGGCACATTCATTCCACTGAGTGAGTACAGACCACTTCCTAAACTTCTGACAATATATCTCTACCTCATCCTGACCCTGACACAGAGCCAGCAAGATTTTCTCTGCCTGATCCACTGAATTAGGTTCATCATAAAGCAATCCGAGCGCCAGAAAAATTGCATCAACATCACGCAATGCCAGATCTCCTGGCGCAAGGGAAAATGCCCAGTCTTGAGGGTCGCCACGTAACAAAGAAATAATGATTTTCACTTGTTGAACAGGGTCACCTGAGGAGCGAGGTTTCAAAGCAAGAAACAATTTACAATTATTTTTGAAATTCAGAAACTTAGATCTATCCCCAAAAAACAAATCAGGAATAGGAATCCTAGGCTCTAACATCGGATTCTGAACCACAAAATCTTGAATGTTTTGTACCCTTGCAGTGAGATTATCCATACAAGATAACAGACCTTGAATGTCCATATCTACACCTGTATCCTGAACTACCCAGAGGTAAAGGGGAAAAGAGAGACAAAACACACTGCAAAGAAAAAAAAATGGTCTCAGAACTTCTCTTATCCCTCTATTGAGATGCATTAGTACTTACGGCCACCTGTACTGTTATGACCTGGTGGTCAGGACAATAATGGACCTGGTGGTTAAGAGCACACGGAATGACCTGATAGTTACTAATAATATAGGACGAGCTCTGAGACGTGGGAACTCTGCTGACCGCAATCCCTAATCCTATCACACACACTAGAAATAGCCGTGGAGCGCTCCTGACGCTCCCTAGGCGCCTCGTCACAGCCTAAGGAACTAGCTAGCCCTAAAGATAGAAAAATAAAGCCTACCTTGCCTCAGAGAAATTCCCCAAAGGAACAGGCAGCCCCCCACATATAATGACTGTGAGTAAAGATGAAAATTACAAACACAGAGATGAAATAGATTTAGCAAAGTGAGGCCCGACTTAGTGAACAGACAGAGGATAGGAAAGGCAGCTTTGCGGTCAGCACAAAAAACTACAAAAAGACCACGCAGAGGGCACAAAAAGACCCTCCGCACTGACTCACGGTGCGGAGGCGCTCCCTCTGCGTCCCAGAGCTTCCAGCAAGCAAGACAAAAATCAAAATAGCAAGCTGGACAGAAAAATAGCAAACCAGAGAAAAACAAGCAGGAACTTAGCTTCTGCTGGGAAGACAGGTCACAAGAACGATCCAGGAGAGAACTAGACCAGTACTGGAACAATGACTGGTGGCATGGAGCAATGATCTAGGTGGAGTTAAATAGAGCAGCCAGCTAACGAATTAACCTCGTCACCTGTGGAGGGAACCTCAGAAGCCGCAGCCCCACTCACAACTACCAGAGGAAGGCCATGGACAGAACCAGCCGAAGTACCATTCATGACCACAGGAGGGAGCTTAACAACAGAATTCACAACAGAAACCCACACAAACACAAGTATAACACAAGTATAACATACAAACTGCTTGCAGCTGTTGCACTGCAGCCACTGTGCTTACAATATGCTTTATGGTTGTTAACTGGGAGCCATATAGTGTGACATCTGATAAAATGGTCTGCCCTTTTGATATTTAAGACTGGAAGATGTCCATGGAGGAGCTTGTGGAGAATGTGAAGGAGGTGCACAAGCACCACGTGGTGTAAGCTGTCTCCAGCCACCACGTGACCTGCTTGCAGTAGTGCATCACTACGATCTAAAAAATGTAATTGGTGCACCATGAAAGACATGTCCTGTCTTTGGCTGTAATTGCCGGTATTGATGGTGAAGTGCACTTAAGAGCACAGAGACATTTCCAAGGAACAGACCACAGTGTTTGTCATGTGGGAATATAAAATAAGGAATGGATTTCTTCAAGTAATAATAACTAGCTATCGTATGTGAAGGCTGAGAGGGGCATATCTGGGGATGGCAGCCAAGGCATTTGCCCCAGAACAGTCAGCAGGAGCCATTGGCCAGCTTAATGTGACGGTCAAAGGTGTCTCCCAGGTGGCAACATCTTAATGCCCCTCAAGAGTTAGATTTGTTCACAAGCCGGTTGTGAAACTGCAGCTGGCTCTTTGAAAACAATTGTACTCACATCTTTCAGGTGCTAGTCCAATTGAAGCTCTGACTGCAGGCACATCTGAATCAGAGCGGTATCAGCAGTGTGATCAAGTCAGCTGATCATTCAGTTGTACTAGGCTTTCCCGCTTAGCTGTTCTGCCGCTGAAGCTCACAAACTGGTTCTTTAATTTTTGCTTATTTCAGTTTAGAGCATTCATCTCTGGTCTTCTGGGGGTAACATGATGTACGTCATTGACATGCATTGCACTCAACATGACTGCAAGAGATCTAGTAGTCAATGACATGAAGCTTAGCAACTGCTGGAAGACCCAAAGAAAAGACTGAAGACCAATGGTTGGAAGTAGATTCCAAGACTAATATTGACCTCTCAGATTCAACTTGAATCTAAAAATCTTTCAATGAACAGTATCTTTGTGAAATTTAACAAATTATTTTCTTAATACATTAACCATTCATTTAGTAAGTAAAAAAGTGAAAATTACTGACATTGTCCGAAAATATATGTTAAGCTATTTTCACGCTCCATGTTCACCTGAGGTTAGTCAGCAGAAGGTGCCAGAAGCACTGCCCCAGGGGTGCTGCACTCCATACAGAACCTCATAGACTTCACCCTGACACTCTGACAGGGCTTTTAGACACAGCTGCCAGATTGTGAAGTGTCTCTATAGAGAGTAGAACAGCTACCATAAAGCTGCACTAACTGCAAAATTGACATTGTAGGAAAAGCTATTAAGTAGGTGACACCTAATGTACCCAAGCTGTGTCATCATCCAGCAAAATTGTCCTTTTAACACAAGATATTATTATTATTATTTATTGTTATATGCGATATCCTTTGTGTATTACACAACATGTACGTCTTACATTAACGTATACATTTTTACTGCATCTAACCCAGTAAATTGTTGTGGGCCTAGTAGCAGTGTATGCACGTCAGCGGAGTAGCCCGCCTGTGACGCTAGCTACACCACCTGTGTATCTAATAATTTTTTACTGCATCTAACCCAGTAAATCGTTTTGGGCTTAGTAGCAGTGTCTGCACCTCAGCGGAGTAGCCCGCCTGTGAAGCTACACCGCCTGTGTATCTAATAATTTTTTACTGCATGTAACCTAGCAAACCCTTTTGGGCTTAGTAGCAGTGTCTGCACGTCAGCGGAGTAGCCTGCCTGTGAAGCTAGCTACAACTCCTGTGTATCTAATAATTTTTTACTGCTTCTAACCCAGTAAATCGTTTTGGGTCTAGTAGTAGTGTCTGCACATCAGCGGAGTAGCCCGCCTGTGAAGCTAGCTACACCACCTATGTATCTAATAATTTTTTACTGCATCTAACCCAGTAAATCATTTTGGACTTACTAGCAGTGTCTGCACGTCAGCGGAGTAGCCCGCCTGTGAAGCTAGCTACACCGCCTGTGTATCTAGTAATTTTTTACTGCATCTAACCCAGTAAATCATTTTGGGCCTAGTAGCAGTATCTGCACGTCATCGGAGTAGCCCACCTGTGAAGCTAGCTACACCGTCTGTGTACCTAATAATTTTTTACTGCATCTAACCCAGTAAATCGTTTTGGGCCTAGCAACAGTGTCTGCACGTCAGCGGAGTAGCCTGCCTGTGAAGCAAGCTACACCGCCTGTGTATCTAATATTTTTTTACTGCATTTAACCTAGTAAATCCTTTTGGGCCTAGTAGCAGTGTCTGCACGTCAGCGGAGTAGCCCGCTTGTGAAGCTACACCGCCTGTGTATCTAATAATTTTTTACTGTACTGTATCTAACCCAGTAAATCATTTGGGGCTTAGTAGCAGTGTCCGCACGTCAGAGGAGTAGCCCGCCTGTGAAGCTAGCTACACCGCCTGTGTATCTAATAATTTTTTACTGCATCTAACCCAGTAAATCCTTTTGGGCTTAGTAGCAGTGTCTGCACGTCAGCGGAGTAGCCCGCCTGTGAAGCTAGCTACACCGCCTGTGTATCTAACAATTTTTTACTGCATCTAACCCAGTAAATCCTTTTGGGCTTAGTAGTAGTGTCTGCACATCAGAGGAGTAGCCCGCCTGTGAAGCTAGCTACACCGCCTGTGTATCTAATAATATCTACTGCATCTAATCCAGTAAATCGTTTTGGGCCTAGTAGCACTGTCTGCACGTAAGCGGGGTAGCCCGCCTGTGAAGCTAGCTACACCTCCTATGTATCTCATAATTTTTTACTTCATCTAACCCAGTAAACCCTTTTGGGCTTAGTAGCAGTGTCTGCACGTCAGCTGAGTAGCCCGCCTGTGAAGCTAGCTACAACTCCTGTGTATCTAATAATTTTTTACTGCTTCTAACCCAGTAAATCGCTTTGGGTCTAGTAGTAGTGTCTGCACATCAGCGGAGTAGCCCGCCTGTGAAGCTAGCTACACCGCCTATGTATCTAATAATTTTTTACTGCATCTAACCCAGTAAATCATTTTGGGCTTACTAGCAGTGTCTGCACGTCAGCGGAGTAGCCCGCCTGTGAAGCTAGCTACACCGCCTGTGTATCTAGTAATTTTTTACTGCATCTAACCCAGTAAATCATTTTGGGCCTAGTAGCAGTGTCTGCACGTCAGCGGAGTAGCCCACCTGTGAAGCTAGCTACACCGCCTGTGTATCTAATAATTTTTTACTGCATTTAACCTAGTAAATCCTTTTGGGCCTAGTAGCAGTGTCTGCACGTCAGCGGAGTAGCCCGCCTGTGAAGCTACACCGCCTGTGTATCTAATAATTTTTTACTGTACTGTATCTAACCCAGTAAATCATTTGGGGCTTAGTAGCAGTGTCCGCACGTCAGAGGAGTAGCCCGCCTGTGAAGCTAGCTACACCGCCTGTGTATCTAATAATATTTACTGCTTCTAACCCAGTAAATCGTTTTGGGCCTAGTAGCATTGTCTGCACGTCAGCGGAGTAGCCCGCCTGTGAAGCTAGCTACACCGCCTATGTATCTAATAATTTTTTACTGCATCTAACCCAGTAAATCCTTTTGGGCTTAGTAGCAGTGTCTGCACGTCAGCGGAGTAGCCCGCCTGTGAAGCTAGCTACACCGCCTGTGTATCTAACAATTTTTTACTGCATCTAACCCAGTAAATCCTTTTGGGCTTAGTAGTAGTGTCTGCACATCAGAGGAGTAGCCCGCCTGTGAAGCTAGCTACACCGCCTGTGTATCTAATAATATCTACTGCATCTAATCCAGTAAATCGTTTTGGGCCTAGTAGCACTGTCTGCACGTAAGCGGGGTAGCCCGCCTGTGAAGCTAGCTACACCTCCTATGTATCTCATAATTTTTTACTTCATCTAACCCAGTAAACCCTTTTGGGCTTAGTAGCAGTGTCTGCACGTCAGCTGAGTAGCCCGCCTGTGAAGCTAGCTACAACTCCTGTGTATCTAATAATTTTTTACTGCTTCTAACCCAGTAAATCGCTTTGGGTCTAGTAGTAGTGTCTGCACATCAGCGGAGTAGCCCGCCTGTGAAGCTAGCTACACCGCCTATGTATCTAATAATTTTTTACTGCATCTAACCCAGTAAATCATTTTGGGCTTACTAGCAGTGTCTGCACGTCAGCGGAGTAGCCCGCCTGTGAAGCTAGCTACACCGCCTGTGTATCTAGTAATTATTTACTGCATCTAACCCAGTAAATCATTTTGGGCCTAGTAGCAGTGTCTGCACGTCAGCGGAGTAGCCCACCTGTGAAGCTAGCTACACCGCCTGTGTATCTAATAATTTTTTACTGCATTTAACCTAGTAAATCCTTTTGGGCCTAGTAGCAGTGTCTGCACGTCAGCGGAGTAGCCCGCCTGTGAAGCTACACCGCCTGTGTATCTAATAATTTTTTACTGTACTGTATCTAACCCAGTAAATCATTTGGGGCTTAGTAGCAGTGTCCGCACGTCAGAGGAGTAGCCCGCCTGTGAAGCTAGCTACACCGCCTGTGTATCTAATAATATTTACTGCTTCTAACCCAGTAAATCGTTTTGGGCCTAGTAGCATTGTCTGCACGTCAGCGGAGTAGCCCGCCTGTGAAGCTAGCTACACCGCCTATGTATCTAATAATTTTTTACTGCATCTAACCCAGTAAATCCTTTTGGGCTTAGTAGCAGTGTCTGCACGTCAGCGGAGTAGCCCGCCTGTGAAGCTAGCTACACCGCCTGTGTATCTAACAATTTTTTACTGCATCTAACCCAGTAAATCCTTTTGGGCTTAGTAGTAGTGTCTGCACATCAGAGGAGTAGCCCGCCTGTGAAGCTAGCTACACCGCCTGTGTATCTAATAATATCTACTGCATCTAATCCAGTAAATCGTTTTGGGCCTAGTAGCACTGTCTGCACGTAAGCGGGGTAGCCCGCCTGTGAAGCTAGCTACACCTCCTATGTATCTCATAATTTTTTACTTCATCTAACCCAGTAAACCCTTTTGGGCTTAGTAGCAGTGTCTGCACGTCAGCTGAGTAGCCCGCCTGTGAAGCTAGCTACAACTCCTGTGTATCTAATAATTTTTTACTGCTTCTAACCCAGTAAATCGCTTTGGGTCTAGTAGTAGTGTCTGCACATCAGCGGAGTAGCCCGCCTGTGAAGCTAGCTACACCGCCTATGTATCTAATAATTTTTTACTGCATCTAACCCAGTAAATCATTTTGGGCTTACTAGCAGTGTCTGCACGTCAGCGGAGTAGCCCGCCTGTGAAGCTAGCTACACCGCCTGTGTATCTAGTAATTTTTTACTGCATCTAACCCAGTAAATCATTTTGGGCCTAGTAGCAGTGTCTGCACGTCAGCGGAGTAGCCCACCTGTGAAGCTAGCTACACCGCCTGTGTATCTAATAATTTTTTACTGCATTTAACCTAGTAAATCCTTTTGGGCCTAGTAGCAGTGTCTGCACGTCAGCGGAGTAGCCCGCCTGTGAAGCTACACCGCCTGTGTATCTAATAATTTTTTACTGTACTGTATCTAACCCAGTAAATCATTTGGGGCTTAGTAGCAGTGTCCGCACGTCAGAGGAGTAGCCCGCCTGTGAAGCTAGCTACACCGCCTGTGTATCTAATAATATTTACTGCTTCTAACCCAGTAAATCGTTTTGGGCCTAGTAGCATTGTCTGCACGTCAGCGGAGTAGCCCGCCTGTGAAGCTAGCTACACCGCCTATGTATCTAATAATTTTTTACTGCATCTAACCCAGTAAATCCTTTTGGGCTTAGTAGCAGTGTCTGCACGTCAGCGGAGTAGCCCGCCTGTGAAGCTAGCTACACCGCCTGTGTATCTAACAATTTTTTACTGCATCTAACCCAGTAAATCCTTTTGGGCTTAGTAGTAGTGTCTGCACATCAGAGGAGTAGCCCGCCTGTGAAGCTAGCTACACCGCCTGTGTATCTAATAATATCTACTGCATCTAATCCAGTAAATCGTTTTGGGCCTAGTAGCACTGTCTGCACGTAAGCGGGGTAGCCCGCCTGTGAAGCTAGCTACACCTCCTATGTATCTCATAATTTTTTACTTCATCTAACCCAGTAAACCCTTTTGGGCTTAGTAGCAGTGTCTGCACGTCAGCTGAGTAGCCCGCCTGTGAAGCTAGCTACAACTCCTGTGTATCTAATAATTTTTTACTGCTTCTAACCCAGTAAATCGCTTTGGGTCTAGTAGTAGTGTCTGCACATCAGCGGAGTAGCCCGCCTGTGAAGCTAGCTACACCGCCTATGTATCTAATAATTTTTTACTGCATCTAACCCAGTAAATCATTTTGGGCTTACTAGCAGTGTCTGCACGTCAGCGGAGTAGCCCGCCTGTGAAGCTAGCTACACCGCCTGTGTATCTAGTAATTATTTACTGCATCTAACCCAGTAAATCATTTTGGGCCTAGTAGCAGTGTCTGCACGTCAGCGGAGTAGCCCACCTGTGAAGCTAGCTACACCGCCTGTGTATCTAATAATTTTTTACTGCATTTAACCTAGTAAATCCTTTTGGGCCTAGTAGCAGTGTCTGCACGTCAGCGGAGTAGCCCGCCTGTGAAGCTACACCGCCTGTGTATCTAATAATTTTTTACTGTACTGTATCTAACCCAGTAAATCATTTGGGGCTTAGTAGCAGTGTCCGCACGTCAGAGGAGTAGCCCGCCTGTGAAGCTAGCTACACCGCCTGTGTATCTAATAATATTTACTGCTTCTAACCCAGTAAATCGTTTTGGGCCTAGTAGCATTGTCTGCACGTCAGCGGAGTAGCCCGCCTGTGAAGCTAGCTACACCGCCTATGTATCTAATAATTTTTTACTGCATCTAACCCAGTAAATCCTTTTGGGCTTAGTAGCAGTGTCTGCACGTCAGCGGAGTAGCCCGCCTGTGAAGCTAGCTACACCGCCTGTGTATCTAACAATTTTTTACTGCATCTAACCCAGTAAATCCTTTTGGGCTTAGTAGTAGTGTCTGCACATCAGAGGAGTAGCCCGCCTGTGAAGCTAGCTACACCGCCTGTGTATCTAATAATATCTACTGCATCTAATCCAGTAAATCGTTTTGGGCCTAGTAGCACTGTCTGCACGTAAGCGGGGTAGCCCGCCTGTGAAGCTAGCTACACCTCCTATGTATCTCATAATTTTTTACTTCATCTAACCCAGTAAACCCTTTTGGGCTTAGTAGCAGTGTCTGCACGTCAGCTGAGTAGCCCGCCTGTGAAGCTAGCTACAACTCCTGTGTATCTAATAATTTTTTACTGCTTCTAACCCAGTAAATCGCTTTGGGTCTAGTAGTAGTGTCTGCACATCAGCGGAGTAGCCCGCCTGTGAAGCTAGCTACACCGCCTATGTATCTAATAATTTTTTACTGCATCTAACCCAGTAAATCATTTTGGGCTTACTAGCAGTGTCTGCACGTCAGCGGAGTAGCCCGCCTGTGAAGCTAGCTACACCGCCTGTGTATCTAGTAATTTTTTACTGCATCTAACCCAGTAAATCATTTTGGGCCTAGTAGCAGTGTCTGCACGTCAGCGGAGTAGCCCACCTGTGAAGCTAGCTACACCGCCTGTGTATCTAATAATTTTTTACTGCATCGAACCCAGTAAATCGTTTTGGGCTTAGTAGCAGTGTCTGCACGTCAGCAGAGTAGCCTGCCTGTAAAGCTAGCTACACCGTCTGTGTACCTAATAATTTTTTACTGCATCCAACCCAGTAAATCGTTTTGGGCCTAGCAACAGTGTCTGCACGTCAGCGGAGTAGCCTGCCTGTGAAGCTAGCTACACCGCCTGTGTATCTAATATTTTTTTACTGCATTTAACCTAGTAAATCCTTTTGGGCTTAGTAGCAGTGTCTGCACGTGAGCTGAGTAGCCTGCCTGTGAAGCTAGCTACACCGCCTGTGTATCTAATCTTTTTTTACTGCTTCTAACCCAGTAAATCATTTTGGGCCTAGTAGCAGAGTCTGCACATCAGCGGAGTAGCCCGCCTGTGAAGCTACCGTATATACTCGAGTATAAGCCGACCCCCCTAATTTTGCCACAAAAAACTGGGAAAACTTATTGACTCGAGTATAAGCCTAGGGTGGAAATTCAGCATTTACCGGTGAATTTCAAAAATAAAAATAGATCATTATTTCCCCATAGCTGTGCCATATAGTGCTCTGCACCGTTCATTATTTCCCCATAGCTGTGCCATATAATGCTCTGCACCGTTCATATTGCCCCATATCTGTGCCATATAGTGCTCTGCACCGTTCATATTTCCCCATAGCTGTGCCATATAGTGCTCTGCACCGTTCATATTGCCCCATATCTGTGCCATATAATGCTCTGCACCGTTCATATTGCCCCATATCTGTGCCATATAGTGCTCTGCACCGTTCATATTTCCCCATAGCTGTGCCCCATATAGTGATCTGCACCGTTCATATTTCCCCATAGCTGTGCCCCATATAGTGCTCTGCACCATTCATATTTCCCCATAGATGCTCCACATAAATCTGTGACGCTGCTGCTGCTGCAATAAAAAAAAAAAAAAAAAAAAATACTCACCTCTCTTGATTGCAGCTCCCAGCGTCTGGTCCCGGCGTCTGTCCGCTATGACTGATCAGGCAGAGGGCGCCGCGCACACTATATGCGTCATCGTGCCCTCTGACCTGCACAGTCAGAGCGCAGATAGACGCCGGGAAGATGGAGCGGCGCCGGGAAGATGGAGTGGCGCCCGGCGGCTGGAACGTGGACAGGTGAATATGACATACTTACCTAGTCCCAGCGATCCTGGCGCTCCCCGCCTGTCCCACGGTCTTCTGTGCTGCAGCCTCTTCCTCTATCAGCGGTCACCGGCACCGCTGATTAGAGAAATGAATAGGCGGCTCCACCCCTATGGGAGGTGGAGACGCCTATTCATTTCTCTAATGAGCGGTCCCACGTGACCGCTGAAGAGGGGAAGAGCTGCAGCACCGAAGACCGTGGGACAGGCGGGGAGCGCCAGGATCGCTGGGACTAGGTAAGTATACCTCAGCGCCCTCTCCCCCTCACCCGCCGACCCCACCGCTACCGTGACTCGAGCATAAGCCGAGAGGGGCACTTTCAGCCCAAAAATTTGGGCTGAAAATCTCGGCTTATACTCGAGTATATACGGTAGATACACAGCCTGTGTATCTAATAATTTTTTACTGTACTGTATCTAACCCAGTAAATCGTTTGGGGCTTAGTAGCATTGTCTGCACGTCAGAGGAGTAGCTCGCCTGTGAAGCTAGTTACACCGCCTGTGTATCTAATAATATTTACTGCTTCTAACCCAGTAAATCGTTTTGGGCCTAGTAGCAGTGTCTGCACGTCAGCGGAGTAGCCCGCCTGTGAAGCTAGCTACACCGCCTATGTATCTAATAATTTTTTACTGCATCTAACCCAGTAAATCATTTTGGGCTTACTAGCAGTGTCTGCACGTCAGCGGAGTAGCCTGCCTGTGAAGCTAGCTACACCACCTGTGTATCTAATAATTTTTTACTGCATCTAACCCAGTAAATCGTTTTGGGCCTAGTAGCAGTGTCTGCACGTCAGCGGAGCAGCCTGCCTGTGAGGGTATGTGCACACGTCAGGATTTCTTGCAGAAATTTTCCTGACAAAAACCGGACATTTCTGCCAGAAATCCGTATGCATTTTAACGCGATTTTACCACGATTTTGACGCGTTTTTGACGCGTTTTTGTGCGTTTTTTCCCAAATGCATAGAATTGCGGGAAAAACGCAGAAAATCCGCAAAAATAATGAACATGCTCATTTTTTTACCGCAATGCGTTTTTTTCGCGGAAAAAAACGCATCCATGTGCACAAAACATGCAGGTTGCATTCTAAATGATAGAATGCATAATGTATGCGTTTTTAATGAGTTTTTATAGCATTTTTAGCGTGAAGAAACGCGAAAAATACGCGAAAAAACCTGAACGTGTGCACATGGCGTGAAGCTAGCTACACCGCCTGTGTATCTAATAATTTTTTACTGCATCTAACCCAGTAAATCGTTTTGGGCCTAGCAACAGTGTCTGCACGTCAGCGGAGTAGCCCGCCTGTGAAGTTAGCTACACCGCCTGTGTATCTAATAATTTTTTACTGCTTCTAACCCAGTAAATCGTTTTGGGCCTAGTAGCAGTGTCTGCACGTCAGCGGAGTATCCCGCCTGTGAAGCTAGCTACACTGCCTATGTATCTAATAATTTTTTACTGCATCTAACCCAGTAAATCGTTTTGGGCTAGTACCACAGTTTGGCCTCTCAGCTCTGCTCGGTTTCCATCCATCACTTTTTGTGCCAACAACTACAGAGTTCCCAATTAGTTAAGCACCAAAATGAGTGGCAAAAGGCCTGCTGCTGGTGGAAAGGGGAATAGGCGTGTTGGAAAGGGGAAAAAAAGGTTGTGTCCGTGGTGTAGGTGTTAAAGCAACAGTAACATTTGCAGAAGAAAGACTGTGTTCCAGCCAAAGTAAGATGTCTACTTCTTTTCGTGGACATTCTGATATGATCACGTTCTTACGACCATCGCTACGAGCATCGCTGCAAAGTCCAGATGAGGAACAAAAAGAGCAGGTGTTTGAACGGATATCAAGTGCTCCTTCAAGTGGGCTCTCCTCCACCTCAACTTCAACATCACAAATACTCCAGTTCTCAGAGGTGTTACCCCAATCGCACTTGCTTTCTCACAGCTCCCAAGTCTCCAGTCTCCTGTCTGAGTATGGGGTAACACAGATGGTTGAGTCTGCAGAGCTGTTTACTCATACTATAGCCTGGGAATCAGAGGTCTGCTCCAGAGCTTCTGTGAATCCAGACGAGGAAATGATCTGCACTGATGCCCAGAATCTTTGTGAGTCGGATCCAGGCCCAGATGAAGAAGGTTCTGAGCATAATGTAGACCCTCGTTCCCAAACTGTAACTCCTTTAGGTGGAGACAATGAGGAAGATGATGATGAGACTGAGATACCTGATTGGAACAAAAATCGGTCAGGGCAGGAAGAGGTTGGCTCTTAGGACGACGGGTGTGAGAACACACAGGGTGATGATGACGAGGTTGAAGACCCTACTTACTGTCAACCCACAGTCTTCCAGTCCATGAGGTCCGCAGAGTAGCTGGAGAGGGATGCCAGTGAAGATGAGGTTAGGTTGCGCCTTCCTGGACAGAGATGGAGTACTGGAAGCACGTCAACAACTGTATCCTCAACCACAACTGTGCCTCTGAGCACAAGTCGTGGTGGCTCTTCAGGTCGCATGGGCTCTAAGCCTTGCATAGCCTGGGCATTTTTCGAGATCGCAAGGGATGATCCAACTCATTTTGTCTGTAAGATTTGTCACCAAAATCTCAGTAGAGGCCAAAAAATGAATAGTTTGAGTACTTCATGCATGAACCGTCACATGGATATGAGGCATAAGTTGCAGTGGAAAGCTCATTGTGCTACAATGCGGCCAACCACCGTCTGCTCCATCAAGTGCATCTGTGGCCTCTTCATCCTCTGTGACTGTGGGAACAGCAGTTGCACATGGTTTTGGACGCAGATCTTCCACCTCTTTACCCGCAACAGCCAGTGTGATTGGCAGGTTGTCAGTACATTTGCAAGTGGAAGCACCTGCTGGTGTTGAGTGCTCTCCGACATCGAGACCACCACATTTTGATCAAGGCAACATAAGATCTCTGCCTGCACCTTCCTCACAGACCATCAGTTTGCTAGGGACACCCTACTCAACCCTGTCTAAGCACGGCAGCCAGCCCTCGGTCCCTCAGATGCGGACAAGTAAAAGACCATTTCCTCCTAGCTATGACAAAGCAAAGAGGTTGAATTTCAACATCTGCAAGCGGTTGGCTACAGAAATGCTGCCTTTCCGCCTGGTGGACACAGGATTTTTGAGAGCTTATGTCCGTCGCAGTGCCCCAGTACCAGATGCCCAGTCGCCACTACTTCTCAAAGAAAGCTGTGCCTGTGCTACACCAGCATGTCACACACAACATCACTGCTTCCTTGAGAAACTTTGTGTGTGACAGGGTGCATTTCACCACAGACACTTGGATGAGTAAACATGGACAGGGGCATTACATGTCGGTAACTGGGCACTGGGTAACTATGGTGACAGCAGGGGAAGGGGCTGTTGTCCAAGTCTTGCCATCCCAAAGAGTTGCGCATCGATCCTCTGTATCTATAAGTTCCCCCACTGATTCTGCCTCCTCAACCTCCTCTTGGTCCTCCACCTGCACCCAAAGCCTGTCTGGTAGTGCCACCCTGTGTTCTAACTGCGCAGAAGGAATCCTGCACACCTCCTTACTATGCTGTCACCAGGACTCAAAGGCATCAGGCAGTGTTACCTTGAAATGTCTGGGAAATGTGAGTCACACAGCTGAGGAGTTGTGGTCAGCTCTGGAGACCGAGTTCCATCAATGGTTGACTCCACTTAACGTGCAGCCAGGGAAGGCTGTGTGCGACAATGCTGCAAACCTGGGTGCGGCCCTTCACCGGGGCAATGTCACACACGTGCCTTGTATGGCTCACGTTTTGAACCTGGTTGTCCAGCAATTTTTATCCCACTATCCCGGACTAGATGGACTTCTGCAGAGGGCACGGTCACTGTGTGCTCACTTCCGCCGTTTGCATCCCGCAGCTCAACGACTTACATCTCTACAGAAGTCGTTAGACCTGCCAGTTTACCAGCTGAAATGCGATGTGCTCACACGGTGGAATTCAACTCTGCACGTGTTGCAGTGACTGTGGCAGCACCGACGAGCCGTGGTGCATTATGTTATGACGTATAGCCTGGGCCAATGAGATTCAGAGGTGGGGCAAATCACGCTGCAGGAGTGATCTCAGATCAGGGACCTATGTACCCTTCTGCACAGTTTTGAAATAGCGATGAAGATGTTTAGTGCTGACGATGCCATTATCAGCATGACTATTCCAGTCATTTACATGATGGAGCACATCTTAAACAGTATTCAGAGTCAGGTGGTGGGACAAGAGGAGGAGGAACAGGAGGAGTCGTATGCGGAAGGGATAATATCTCCAAGGTCCAGATGGTCGGCAGCACCAAGGCGGCTGGCATTGGAGGGTGGGGGAGAGAGATTGCCGAGGGCACATGGTAGCAGCCAAACTGTTGAGGAAGGTGCAGGAGCCGAGGAAGAAGTGGAGGACAAACTGGCGCTGGGCATGGAAGACTCATCAGATGAGGGAGACCTTGATCAAATTTCTGTTGTGCGATGTTGGGGGGAGAGGGCAGAGGAAGGAAGCATGATTCTCACCTCGCTACCACCAAGACAACAAGGACTTGGTCCTCCTAGATGCGCAAGACACATGAGTGCCATCTTGCTGCACTACCTGCAACATGACCCTCGAATTGTCAGAATCCAACGTAATGCCAACTACTGGGTTGCCACACTCTCAGATCCCCAGTACAAAAGGAGTATCAGCAAAGACTGTTACAGAATCTTACATTTGCTTTTCCATGAGATGCACGTAGTGAATCTCTGAGTTCTAACTTGCCAAACATGGGACTGTCGAGTAGTGTTGAGCGATACCTTCCGATATTGGAAAGTATCGGTATCGGATTGGATCGGCCGATATTCAAAAAATATCGGATATCGCCGATACCGATACCCGATCCCAATGCAAGTCAATGGGACCAAAATATCGGAATTAAAATAAACCCTTTCTTTGCTTGTAGGTTCATTCTACATGAAGGAAAACAACTAAGAATAATGTAGGATGTATTTGGTGAGGTGGCGGAGACATTAAAGGCATAGAGGTTTAGCCCAATCAAATAGAATAGCATGATTTTTTTTTTTTTTTTAAAGACGTTCGGAGTGACAAAGATATTGACTATGTAAATTTTTTTTTATTTTGTCCGATATTGATATTTCACTATTCCATGCCCTTCCCCTTCTTTTTTTTTACTTTTCCCACACTTTCATCTTCATCATCATCAGCATCTTTGACATCAACTTCTTCTTCACCTTATTCATCTTCTTCTTCATCTTCTACCTATTATTTTTTTGGATTACATTCTTCATATTAATTTTATTCAACTATTATTAATCTTCCTATTCTACTTCTTCATCATATCCTCATTTGTGACAGGCATTGCCGTAGTTGTTATCTATAAAAGTTTGAAGATTACACCTTCCGTTCTGCCTGTCACAAAAGTTACATTTGTCCGCGTTCAGTTTGGCCTGCAGCATCAGACTTTATCCAGGGGCACCACGAGGAGGAACGGACTCACCCCCATACACTGCTTAGTCTTCTTCTGCATATAATTTAGATAATATCTTTGCTCTGATATTAAGTGTTATGCTTAATGTTCTTCTGCTCTTTGTTCTGCAGCCTCTTGTTCTTCTGCTTCTCGGTCTTCCATGTCGTCGTCTCCAGGGTCGTCGTCTCCAGGGTCGTTGTCTCCGCCGTCGTCGTCGTCATCTTAGGGGTGGTCTTCTGGGTCGTCGTCTTTAGGGTCTTGAACTTGGAAATGTAGCAGAAGGTACAAGAAGGCTGAGAAAATGCCGAGAACCAGCTGATGGAACTGGAACGCGGATGGCTACCCGAAGGTCAAAGAGCCAATGGAACTACCGAGGACCAGCTGACGTTACTGGAACCCGGTTACTAAGCAGGAGGTACCCATGCTAAAAAGCACTACCAAGTACCGCCTGACGTTGGCGGAACTCAGATACCCAGAAGGAGGCACCTAAGCCAAAGGCTCTGCCCGGAACCAGCTAACGTTACTGGAACCAGGATGGGGAGCAGAAGGTACAAGAGCAAAAGACACTGCCGAGAACCAGCTGACGGAACTGGAACCCGGATGGGTAGCCGAAGGTCCAAGAGCCAATGGAACTACCGAGGACCAGCTGACGTTACTGGAACCCGGTTACTAAGCAGGAGGTACCCGTGCTAAAAAGCACAACCAAGGACCACCTGACGTTGGTGGAACTCGGATACCCAGAAGGAGGCACCTAAGCCAAAGGTTCTGCCCGGAACCAGCTGATGGTACTGGAACCAGGATGGGGAGCAGAAGGTACAAGAGCAAAAGACACTGCCGAGAACCAGCTGACGGTACTGGAACCCGGATGCGTTGGCCAACTGTGCAAGAGCCAATGGCACGACCAAGGACCAGCTGACGGTGCTGGAACCCGGTTACTAAGCTGTAGGTGCCCGCGCTTAAAAGCACTACCAAGGACCGCCTGGCGTTGGCGGAACTCGGATACCCAGGAGGAGGCACCTAAGCCAAAGGCTCGGCCCGGAACCAGCTGACGGTGCTGGAACCAGGTGGTGGACCAGAAGGTCCACAGGAGAGGAGAGAACAGCTAGGCCGCGAGGCAGCCGCAGTTACCGAACCCCAACAGTCCTACAGGGGGAGCTTGGCCTACTGGCACTACAGAACCAGCCTTGACTGCCAATTCACGCAGCCCACATAGGAAGCTCCTAAATTTGAGGCACCCTGGAGTTGGCTAACCCGACCGCAACATGACGGGGCAAGCATAGGCGTCTCAGTGAGGTTGACACTACCCGGAAACAGCTGACGGTGCTGGGACCAGGCTGGGCACGAGGGAGTACCCGTGTCAAAAACACTGCCGAGAACCAGCTGGCAGTGCTGGAACCCGGATGCGTTGCCCCAGTGTGCAAGAGCCAATGGCACGACCGAGGAACAGCTGACGGTGCAGGAACCCGGTTACTAAGCTGTAGGTGCCCGCGCTTAAAAGCACTACCAAGGACCGCCTGGCGTTGGCGCAACTCGGATACCCAGGAGGAGGCACCAAAGCCAAAGGCTCTGCCCGGAACCAGCTGACGGTGATGGAACCAGGATGTGGACCAGAAGGCCCACAGGAGAGGAGAGAACAGCTAGGCCGCGAGGCAGCCGCAGTTACCGAACACCAACAGTCCTACAGGGGGAGCTTGGCCTACTGGCACTACAGAACCAGCCTTGACTACCAATTCACGCAGCCCACATAGGAAGCTCCTAAACTGGAGGCACCATGGAGTTGGCTGGCTAACCCGACCGCAACACGACGGGACAACGTATAGGTGTGTCAGTGACCTTGACACTACCCAGAATCAGCTGACGGTGCTGGGACCAGGATGCGTTGCCTATTAAAGATTGTCTTCCTACAGCCCCAACTAGCGGTGTTGGAGCAAAGGGTAAGCAGGGGGAGCAGAGTGTAGGCCGAAGCCTGCACTGGAGGCAGCTTTGTGTCTGCGTTGCGTTTGCAGGACACTTTGCCGGCTACACAGTGGGGGAACAGCTGGCGTTGCTGAACCCCACTGACACAATGGCGGGTGTTTTCTCTGTGCAGCCTGCACTTCCAGGCACCAACTGGCGGTGTTAGAGCCCAGGGTCTGAAGGAGGAGGAGAGGAGCAGAGTGTAGGCCGAAGCCTAGTTGAACCAATTTCAAAGGAAACCTTTAACCCCCCCTCAGGTGTTACAAAGTACAAGAGCCACACCTTGTGCAGCATTAATGCTGCACAAGTCAAAGGTTGCTCTATGAATTTTGCAACTTGCACACACTGACACAATGGCGGGTGTTTTCTCTGTGCAGCCTGCACTTCCAGGCACAAACTGGCGGTGTTAGAGCCCAGGGTCTGAAGGAGGAGGAGAGGAGCAGAGTGTAGGCCGAAGCCTAGTTGAACCAATTTCAAAGGAAACCTTTAACCCCCCCTCAGGTGTTACAAAGTACAAGAGCCACACCTTGTGCAGCATTAATGCTGCACAAGTCAAAGGTTGCTCTATGAATTTTGCAACTTGCACACGCTGAATGAAAGACGTACACAATTTAGTCCATTCTACAGTCAAACTGTAGTGGAGGCGTGACTTGTCTTTTTAAGGAGACGCAGCACAGGTGTCCCAAATAACGCCTTGGTGCTGGGCGCAGCTTCCTGAGCGTTGTTATTTGCTGTACAGAAGTCTGCGCTCTTATGTTATCCCTTGGTAGGGTTGAGCGACCTTGACCTTTTTAGAGTCGAGCCGTGTTTCGCGAAACCCGACTATCTCAGAAGTCGAGTCGAGTGGAATCGGCCGATTATCGCGAAAAGTCGGGTATCGCCCGAAACACGAACCCAATGCAAGTCAAGGGGGGAGCATAGTCGGCAGTGAGTGGAGGCCAGGAAAACACCTACACTGCCCATTTTAATGGCAAAAACATCCATTCTTGTTACAGAAGCTTGTCAATCGTAATTTACCTTATAATAATTGGAAGGCATTTGAAATTGGGGGTCATTTGGCTAAAGTTGTGGGGGGTAGGGCTGGTTCAAGTAATTAGTGGGCCCAGGAAATCTGGAACACGTCACGGCAGTGGAGCAGGGAGAGGTAAGTATTTCAACTTTGCAAGTGCTGAGATTCTGAGCAAGCAGGGGGGGCCCACTCGTTGGCATTGGCACTGGCACAGGGCCCCTCAAAGTACAGCAGAGTGTTTGCACGGCGGGGGCGCCTCCCACCGGCAGCAACACTTTTGCGTACTATGAGAGGCCCTGTGCCAGTGACATCGCCAACTAGTATTCCTCCCCTCACCTGATGAAGGAACCTGCACTTTCATCTGCACCTTCCTCTTTGTCCCCATGTAAGGTGGTATGGTATGCAGGAAGAGGAACCTGACTTTCAGCAGGGTCACAATCTTGCTGTGTAGCGTGCACGGTGAATTTTGCGTTATGGGTCAATGTACCAGCAGACTCATCTATCACTGGCTGGGCAATGGGCAGGATGAGGAGGAAACACAGATATAGGCCCAAAGAATAAAGTGGGCTAAATGCAGTTCAAAATTGGTAACACAGGACTAACCAGGGGGCATTGCAGTGGAGGACAACTGGAATGAGAGGCTGACACAGAGAGTAGGCCCAAATCAGTAAGTAGTCGAAATGCAGTTCAAAATTGGCAACCGTAGTAAACAGGCGGCACAGCTTTGTTCAGTGGAGGAGAACAGCAAGGAGTGGCAGACACCGATAGTAGGCCCCAACCCAACTAGTAGGCCAAATGCAGTCTAACATTAACAACTACTTAACGAGAGCCTGAAAATGGAATTTCAGGACAGGAAACCAGGAGAACAGCAAGGAGCGGCAGACACTGTTAGTAGGCCCCAAACCAACTAGTACGCCAAATGCAGTTGTTCCATTTAACCACTATTTAATAAGAGCCTGAAGATAGAAGCTCAGGAAAGGCAACCTGGAGAACACCTTGGAGTGGAACACACCATCTCTCTACACCCCACACCCAATTTGTAGGCCTAATGCAGCGTAGTTTCCAACAACTACTAAACGAGAGCATTAAGATCGAAGCAATGTGGACGAAACCTGGGGAACACCTTGGAGTGGAACACACCATCTCTCTACACCCCATACCCATTTTGTAGGCCTAATGCAGTGTAGTTTCCAACAACTACTAAACGAGAACCTGAAGATAGAAGCTCAGGAAAGGCAACCTGGAGAACACCTTGGAGTGGAACACACCATCTCTCTACACCCCATACCCAATTTGTAGGCCTAATGCAGCATAGTTTCCAACAACTACTAAACGAGAGCATTAAGATCGGAGCAATGGCGAGGAAACCTGGGGAACACCTTGGAGTGGAACACACCATCTCTCTACACCCCATACCCATTTTGTAGGCCTAATGCAGTGTAGTTTCCAACAACTACTAACCGAGAGCCAGAAGATCGAAGCAATGGCGAGGAAACCTGGAGAACACCTTGGAGTGTAACACACCATCTCTCTACACCCCATACCCAATTTGTAGGCCTAATGCAGTGTAGTTTCCAACAACTACTAAACGAGAGCATTAAGATCGAAGCAATGGCGAGGAAACCTGGGGAACACCTTGGAGTGGAACACACCATCTCTCTACACCCCATACCCATTTTGTAGGCCTAATGCAGTGTAGTTTCCAACAACTACTAAACGAGAGCCTGAAGATAGAAGCTCAGGAAAGGCAACCTGGAGAACACCTTGGAGTGGAACACACCGTCTCTACACCCCATACCCAATTTGTAGGCCTAATGCAGTGTAGTTTCCAACAACTACTAAACGAGAGCATTAAGATCGAAGCAATGGCGAGGAAACCTGGGGAACACCTTGGAGTGGAACACACCATCTCTCTACACCCCATACCCATTTTGTAGGCCTAATGCAGTGTAGTTTCCAACAACTACTAAACGAGAGCCTGAAGATAGAAGCTCAGGAAAGGCAACCTGGAGAACACCTTGGAGTGGAACACACCATCTCTCTACACCCCATACCCAATTTGTAGGCCTAATGCAGCGTAGTTTCCAACAACTACTAAACGAGAGCATTAAGATCGAAGCAATGGTGAGGAAACCTGGGGAACACCTTGGAGTGGAACACACCATCTCTCTACACCCCATACCCATTTTGTAGGCCTAATGCAGTGTAGTTTCCAACAACTACTAAACGAGAGCCTGAAGATAGAAGCTCAGGAAAGGCAACCTGGAGAACACCTTGGAGTGGAACACACCATCTCTCTACACCCCATGCCCAATTTGTAGGCCTAATGCAGTGTAGTTTCCAACAACTACTAAATGAGAGCATTAAGATCGAAGCAATGGCGAGGAAACCTGGGGAACACCTTGGAGTGGAACACACCATCTCTCTACACCCCATACCCATTTTGTAGGCCTAATGCAGTGTAGTTTCCAACAACTACTAAACGAGAGCCTGAAGATAGAAGCTCAGGAAAGGCAACCTGGAGAACACCTTGGAGTGGAACACACCATCTCTCTACACCCCATACCCAATTTGTAGGCCTAATGCCGTGTAGTTTTCTACAACTACTAAACGAGAGTCGGAAGACCGAAGCAATGTGGACGAAACCTGGGGAACACCTTGGAGTGGAACACACCATCTCTCTACACCCCATACCCAATTTGTAGGCCTAATGCAGTGTAGTTTCCAACAACTACTAAACGAGAGCCAGAAGATCGAAGCAATGGAGAGGAAACCTGGGGAACACCTTGGAGTGTAACACACCATCTCTCTACACCCCATACCCAATTTGTAGGCCTAATGCAGCGTAGTTTCCAACAACTACTAAACGAGAGCATTAAGATCGAAGCAATGGCGAGGAAACCTGGGGAACACCTTGGAGTGGAACACACCATCTCTCTACACCCCATACCCATTTTGTAGGCCTAATGCAGTGTAGTTTCCAACAACTACTAAACGAGAGCCTGAAGATAGAAGCTCAGGAAAGGCAACCTGGAGAACACCTTGGAGTGGAACACACCGTCTCTACACCCCATACCCAATTTGTAGGTCTAATGCAGTGTAGTTTCCAACAACTACTAACCGAGAGCATTAAGATCGAAGCAATGGCGAGGAAACCTGGGGAACACCTTGGAGTGGAACACACCATCTCTCTACACCCCATACCCATTTTGTAGGCCTAATGCAGTGTAGTTTCCAACAACTACTAAACGAGAGCCTGAAGATAGAAGCTCAGGAAAGGCAACCTGGAGAACACCTTGGAGTGGAACACACCGTCTCTACACCCCATACCCAATTTGTAGGCCTAATGCAGTGTAGTTTTCTACAACTACTAAACGAGAGTCGGAAGACCGAAGCAATGTGGACCAAACCTGGGGCACACCTTGGGGCGGCAGACACCGTTAGTAGGCCCTACCAAAGTTGTACCCCCAATGCAGTTTTAAAATTCCTAGAGGCTGAAAACAAGACTATTGACGCTCAGCTTTTTTCAAAGGAACACAGCTGAATTGAGTGGCGCAGACAGACACAGGTAGTAGGCCTTAAACCAAAAATTGTGGCTCACTGCAGCTTAAAAAAGGTTACAGGGGTACACAGGCAGCATTGCTCTGGGCAGTGGAGGACAATTTCAATAGTGGACCGCAGACAGACTTTGTACGCCTACTATTAAAAAAAGGATGCTCTATGCAATAAAAAATAGGTTCCAGGGGTACACGGGCAGCAGTGGTCTGGTCAGTGTAGGAGTAGTAGAAAGAAGGGACCGCAGACAGGCTTCGAAGGCCTAACATAACAAAATAGGGCTGTTGGCAATTTAAAATTGGTTCCAGGGGTACACGGGCAGCAATGGTCTGGTCAGTGTAGTAGTAGTAGAAAGAAGGGACCGCATAGAGGCTTCGAAGGACTAACATAACAAAATAGGGCTGTTGGCAATTTAAAATTGGTTCCAGGGGTACACGGGCAGCAGTAGAATGGTCAGTGGAGGCCTTGTGGAAGGAGGGACCGCAGACAGGCTTCGAAGGCCTAACATAACAAAATAGGGCTGTTGGCAATTTAAAATTGGTTCCAGGGGTACACGGGCAGCAGTAGAATGGTCAGTGGAGTCCTAGTGGAAGGAGGGACCGCAGACAGGCTTCGAAGGCCTAACATAAAAAAATTGGACAGGCTGTAGGCACTTTATAATTGGTTCCAGGAGTACACGGGCAGCAGTAGACAGGTCAGTGTAGTAGTAGTTGAAAGAACGGGCCGCAGACAGGCTTTGAAGGCCTAACATAATAAAAAGGGCTGGCTGTAGGCAATTTAAAATTGGTTCCAGGGGTAGACGGGCAGCAGTGGTCTGGTCAGCGGAGGCCGATTGTAATGAGTGTCTGCCAGTTAGTAGTCCAAAACAATAAATAAATGTGAATGTCTCGCATTAAAACAAAACGAAAACACTAAAGGGTGCAATCATTAGGTTCAGAGGTGGGATCCTCTGCGTAGTTTCAGACCTACTAATTTAGCGCAAAGTATTTACTGTGGTAAATAGAGGACACTGCCCCTGACTATGTTAAGTACCATCATACATGTCAACACAATGGTATTGTCAGTGGCAGGAATGGAAGGATGTCAGCGCATAGACTAAACATTGGTGGAACTGTGAGAGATAACTGTGGAAGTGGTAGAGCAATGTTTGACCTGGGGTTGGGTGAACTCTCTTGTGGCCGGCGGTACAGGCCCAGGGCCCCTCATGTTACAACAGTGTGTCTGATGTTGGGTGCGCACCACCACCGCCAGAGACACTTTATTGTACTATGAGGGACCCAGTGGCAGTGCCGTCGACCAAAAGCGGGCACACCCACCTCTTCAGACAAACAGCACTCTCACGGGTGCTTGCGCCAAGTCGCGATACCACGGCCCCGTGTGGGGAGTTTGGCCATTTAGGGAGGTGTAAACATGTCATATGCTGGACAATCAGCTGCAGCAAATTAGACATTCGAAAAGTAATTCACAGTAGTCCACAGGCAAGAGCTTTTCGTAGGAAAGCTAGGTGTCAGCCGGGCAAGGTGGGGCAAAAGAATTCGAAATCCTATTGTGGTTCATTTTAATGAATGTTAGATCATCAACATTTTGGGTAGCCAGACGAGTTTTTTTTTTGGTTAATATTGAACCTGCAGCACTGAATACTCTTTCTGATAGGACACTAGCTGCCGGGCAAGCAAGCTCCTGCAATGCATATTCTGCCAATTCTGGCCAGGTGTCTAATTTTGATGCCCAGTAATCAAATGGGAATGACGGTTGAGGGAGAATATCGATAAGGGATGAAAAATAGTTACTAACCATACTGGACAAATGTTGTCTCCTGTCACTTTCAATTGATGCAGCAGTACCTGTCCTGTCTGCGGTCATAGCAAAATCACTCCACAACCTGGTCAGAAAACCCCTCTGTCCAACGCCACTTCTGATGTGTGCACCCCTAACACTCCTGGTCTGCTGCCCCCTGGAGCTCGTGTGAGAACGATCACGGGCGCTGTGTGCTGGGAATGCCTGACGCAAACGGTCAACAAGAGTTGATTGTTTGGTTGCTAATATTAGTTCCAAGTTCTCATGTGGCATAATATTTTGCAATTTGCCTTGATAGCGAGGATCAAGGAGGCAGGCCAACCAGTAATCATCATCGTTCATCATTTTAGTAATGCGTGTGTCCCTTTTGAGGATACGTAAGGCATAATCCGCCATGTGGGCCAAAGTTCCAGTTGTCAAATCTGCGGTTGTGATTGGTTGAGGGGCAGTTTCAGGCAAATCTACGTCACTTGTGTCCCTCAAAAAACCAGAACCCGGCCTTGCCACGCAACCAATTTCCAGTGCCCGCGGGAAAGCTTCCTCATTAAAAATATACTCATCCCCATCATCCTCCTCGTCCTCCACCTCCTCTTCGCCCGCTACCTCGTCCTGTACACTGCCCTGACCAGACAATGGCTGACTGTCATCAAGGCTTTCCTCTTCCTCTGGTGCAGACGCCTGATCCTTTATGTGCGTCAAAGTTTGCATCAGCAGACGCATTAGGGGGATGCTCATGCTTATTATGGCGTTGTCTGCACTAACCAGCCGTGTGCATTCCTCAAAACACTGAAGGACTTGACACATGTCTTGTATCTTCGACCACTGCACACCTGACAACTCCATGTCTGCCATCCTACTGCCTGCCCGTGTATGTGTATCCTCCCACAAAAACATAACAGCCCGCCTCTGTTGGCACAGTCTCTGAAGCATGTGCAGTGTTAAGTTCCACCTTGTTGCAACGTCTATGATTAGGCGATGCTGGGGAAGGTTCAAAGACCGCTGATAGGTCTGCATACGGCTGGAGTGTACAGGCGAACGTCGGATATGTGAGCAAAGTCCACGCACTTTGAGGAGCAGGTCAGAGAACCCAGGATAAGTTTTCAATAAGCACTGCACCACCAGGTTTAAGGTGTGAGCCAGGCAAGGAATGTGTTTCAGTTGGGAAAGGGAGATGGCAGCCATGAAATTCCTTCCGTTATCACTCACTACCTTGCCTGCCTCAAGATCTACTGTGCCCAGCCACGACTGCGTTTCTTGTTGCAAGAACTCGGACAGAACACTTCATAGCCAATACAGCCTGCTGACACTTGCAAGTAGCTGGCCCATAATGGGACAACTGGTGTGCAACAGTATCAGCTGCCGATGGAGTGGTTGGCCGACTGCGGTCTGTGGAAGAGCTGTCGCTTCTGCAGGAGGACGAGGAAGAGGAGGAGGGGGTGCGAACGCCTACAGCCAACTGTTTCCTAGACCGTGGGCTAGGCACAACTGTCCCGAAATTGATGTCCCCTGTGGACCCTGCATCCACCACATTCACCCAGTGTGCCGTGATGGACACGTAACGTCCCTGGCCATGCCTACTGGTCCATGCATCTGTAGTCAGGTGCACCTTTGTACTAACAGATTGCCTGAGTGCATGGACGATGCGCTGTTTAACATGCTGGTGCAGGGCTGGGATGGCTTTTCTGGAAAAAAAGTGTCGACTGGGTAGCTCGTAGCGTGGTTCAGCGTACTCCATCAGGGCTTTGAAAGCTTCACTTTCAACTAACCGGTAGGGCATCATCTCTAACGAGATTAGTCTAGCTATGTGGGCGTTAAAACCCTGTGTACGCGGATGCGAGGATAAGTACTTCCTTTTTCTAACCAGAGTCTCATGTAGGGTGAGCTGGACTGGAGAGCTGGAGATCGTGGAACTTGCGGGTGTGCCGGTGGACATGGCAGACTGAGAGACGGTTGGAGACGGTATTGTTTCCGCCGGTGCCCTAGATGCAATATTTCCTCCTACAAAACTGGTGATTCCCTGACCCTGACTGCTTTTGGCTGGCAAAGAAACCTGCACAGATACTGCCGGTGGTGCGGAAAATGGTGGCCTTACAGTGACGGAAGGGATGTTGCGTTGCTGACTAGCTTCATTGGCCGAGGGTGCTACAACCTTAAGGGACGTTTGGTAGTTAGTCCAGGCTTGAAAATGCATGGTGGATAAATGTCTATGCATGCAACTTGTATTGAGACTTTTCAGATTCTGACCTCTGCTTAAGCTAGTTGAACATTTTTGACAGATGACTTTGCGCTGATCAATTGGATGTTGTTTAAAAAAAATGCCAGACTGCACTCTTCCTAGCATCGGATCCCTTTTCAGGGATTGCAGACTGAGCTTTAACCGGATGGCCACGCTGTCCTCCAACAGGTTTTGGCTTTGACACGCGTTTTGGGCCAGATACGGGCCCGGCAGATGGAACCTGTTGCGATGTTGATGCCTGCTGCGGCCCCTCCTCCACCTCCGCTTCTGAACTACTGCCGCCTGCACCCTGTTCCCCCAATGGCTGCCAATCGGGGTCAACAACTGGGTCATCTATTACCTCCTCTTCTAGCTCGTGTGCAACTTCGTCTGTGTCACCGTGTCGGTCGGTGGTATAGCGTTCGTGACGGGGCAACATAGTCTCATCAGGGTCTGATTGTGGATCAGTACCCTGAGAGGGCAATGTTGTGGTCTGAGTCAAAGGACCAGCATAGTAGTCAGGCTGTGGCTGTGCATCAGTGCACTCCATGTCAGAATCTACTTGTAATGGGCATGGCCTGTTAAGTGTTTCACTTTCTAAGCCAGGGACGGTATGTGTAAAGAGCTCCATGGAGTAACCCGTTGTGTCGCCTGCTGCATCCTTCTCTCTTGTTGTTGTTTTTGCTGAAGAGGACAAGGAAGCGACTTGTCCCTGACCGTGAACATCCACAAGCAACGCGCTGCTTTTACATTTACCAGTTTCAGAAGAGGAGGCAGAAGAGCTAGAGGCTGAGTCTGCAAGGTAAGCCAAAACTTGCTGTTGCTGCTCCGGCTTTAAAAGCGGTTTTCCTACTCCCAGAAAAGAGAGCGTTCGAGGCCTTGCGTAGCCAGACGACAAACCTGGCTCCACAGCTCCAGACTTAGGTGGAATATTTTTTTTCCCACGACCACCTGATGCTCCACTACCACTACCATCATTACCAGCTGACAATGAACGCCCACGGCCACGACCTCTTGCACCAGACTTCCTCATTGTTTTAAAAACTTAACCAAAGTAACTTTATTTGTTGCTGTCAAACAACTTACATGGTGACCTATAACTTCAGTATGATTTCAATATCCCTTTACAGGTTGGTGAGACCACAAGGAAAATCAGGCACAATGTTACACACTCTGTTTTCTGTGGCACCAAATCACAGAGATGCCACACACGCAGGACTGTCACTCAAGCACAAATGTCAATATTAATCTCCCACTGTTTTATTTATTTATTTATTTTTCAGGGAGACTTTAGAAACAAAATTAAAAAAAATGATTTTTTCAGGAAGAATTTAGAAACCAAATAAAAAAACAAAAAAAGGCTTTCTATGGCCCACTGAGTGAGAGATGGCACACACAGGAGTCAAGACTGGCACACAAGCAGAAAGGGCAATATTAATCCCCCACTGTTTTATTTATTTATTTTTTTTTCAGGGAGACTTTAGAAACAAAATAAAATAAAATGATTTTTTCAGGAAGAATTTAGAAACCAAATAAAATAAAATGATTTTTTCAAGGACAATTTAGAAACCAAATAAAAAAAAAAATAAAGGCTTTCTATGCCCCACTGAGTGAGAGATGGCACACACAGGAGTCAGGAGTGGCACACAAGCCCAGAGGCCAATATTTTTCTCCCACTGATTGATGTAGTGATTTTTTCAGGTAGATTTTGGAACCCAAATCAAGCAAAAAAATAAATAGGCTTTCTATGGCCCACAATTTGAGAGAGAGAGAGAGAGATGCCACACCCAGGAGTCAAGACTGGCACACAAGCAGAAAGGGCAATATTAATCTCCCACTGTTTTATTTTTATTTATTTTTTTCAGGGAGACTTTAGAAACAAAATAAAAAAATGATTTTTTCAGGAAGAATTTAGAAACCAAATAAGAAAACAAAAAAAGGCTTTCTATGGCCCACTGAGTGAGAGATGGCACACACAGGAGTCAAGACTGGCACACAAGCAGAAAGGGCAATATTAATCCCCCACTGTTTTATTTATTTTTTTTTTTTTTCAGGGAGACTTTAGAAACAAAATAAAATAAAATGATTTTTTCAGGAAGAATTTAGAAACCAAATAAAATAAAATGATTTTTTCAAGGACAATTTAGAAACCAAATAAAAAAAAAAATAAAGGCTTTCTATGCCCCACTGAGTGAGAGATGGCACACACAGGAGTCAGGAGTGGCACACAAGCCCAGAGGCCAATATTTTTCTCCCACTGATTGATGTAGTGATATTTTCAGGTAGATTTTGGAACCCAAATCAAGCAAAAAAATAAATAGGCTTTCTATGGCCCACAATTTGAGAGAGAGAGAGAGAGATGCCACACCCAGGAGTCAAGACTGGCACACAAGCAGAAAGGGCAATATTAATCTCCCACTGTTTTATTTTATTTTATTTTATTTATTTTTTCAGGGAGACTTTAGAAACAAAATAAAATAAAATGATTTTTTCAGGAAGAATTTAGAAACCAAATAAAAAAGAAAAAAACAAAAAAAAAAAAAGGCATTCTATGCCCCACTGAGTGAGAGATGGCACACACAGGAGTCAGGAGTGGCACACAAGCCCAGAGGCCAATATTTTTCTCCCACTGATTGATGTAGTGATTTTTTCAGGTAGATTTTAGAACCCAAATCAAGCAAAAAAATCAATAGGCTTTCTATGGCCCACTGAGTGAGAGATGGCACACACAGGAGTCAGGAGTGGCACACAAGCCCTGAGGCCAATATTTTTCTCCCACTGATTGATGTAGTGATTTTTTCAGGTAGATTTTAGAACCCAAATCAAGCAAAAAAATAAATAGGCTTTCTATGGCCCACTGAGTGAGAGATGGCACACACAGGAGTCAGGAGTGGCACACAAGCCCTGAGGCCAATATTTTTCTCCCACTGATTGATGTAGTGATTTTTTCAGGTAGATTTTAGAACCCAAATCAAGCAAAAAAATAAATAGGCTTTCTATGGCCCACTGAGTGAGAGATGGCACACACAGGAGTCAGGAGTGGCACACAAGCCCAGAGGCCAATATTTTTCTCCCACTGATTGATGTAGTGCTTTTTCAGGTTGATTTTGGAACCCAAATCAAGCAAAAAAATAAATAGGCTTTCTATGGCCCACAATTTGAGAGAGAGAGAGAGAGATGCCACACCCAGGAGTCAAGACTGGCACACAAGCAGAAAGGGCAATATTAATCTCCCACTGTTTTATTTTTATTTATTTTTTTTTTCAGGGAGACTTTAGAAACAAAATAAAATAAAATGATTTTTTCAGGAAGAATTTAGAAACCAAATAAAATAAAATGATTTTTTCAAGGACAATTTAGAAACCAAATAATAAAAAAAAAAAAAGGCTTTCTATGCCCCACTGAGTGAGAGTTGGCACACACAGGAGTCAGGAGTGGCACACAAGCCCTGGGGCCAATATTTTTCTCCCACTGATTGATGTAGTGATTTTTTCAGGTAGATTTTAGAACCCAAATCAAGCAAAAAAATAAATAGGCTTTCTATGGCCCACTGAGTGAGAGATGGCACACACAGGAGTCAGGAGTGGCACACAAGCCCTGAGGCCAATATTTTTCTCCCACTGATTGATGTAGTGATTTTTTCAGGTAGATTTTGGAACCCAAATCAAGCAAAAAAATAAATAGGCTTTCTATGGCCCACTGAGTGAGAGATGGCACACACAGGAGTCAGGAGTGGCACACAAGCCCTGAGGCCAATATTTATCTCCCACTGATTGATGTAGTGATTTTTTCAGGTAGATTTTAGAACCCAAATCAAGCAAAAAAATAAATAGGCTTTCTATGGCCCACTGAGTGAGAGATGGCACACACAGGAGTCAGGAGTGGCACACAAGCCCTGAGGCCAATATTTATCTCCCACTGATTGATGTAGTGATTTTTTCAGGTAGATTTTAGAACCCAAATCAAGCAAAAAAATAAATAGGCTTTCTATGGCCCACTGAGTAAGAGATGGCACACACAGGAGTCAGGAGTGGCACACAAGCCCATAGGCCAATATTTTTCTCCCACTGATTGATGTAGTGATTTTTTCAGGTAGATTTTGGAACCCAAATCAAGCAAAAAAATAAATAGGCTTTCTATGGCCCACAATTTGAGAGAGAGAGAGAGAGAGAGATGCCACACCCAGGAGTCAAGACTGGCACACAAGCAGAAAGGGCAATATTAATCTCCCACTGTTTTATTTTATTTTATTTTTTTTTTCAGGGAGACTTTAGAAACAAAATAAAATGAAATGATTTTTTCAGGAAGAATTTAGAAACCAAATAAAATAAAATGATTTTTTTCAAGGACAATTTAGAAACCAAATAAAAAAAAAAAAAAAAAAAAAAGGCTTTCTATGCCCCACTGAGTGAGAGATGGCACACACAGGAGACAGGAGTGGCACACAAGCCCTGAGGCCAATATTTTTCTCCCACTGATTGATGTAGTGATTTTTTCAGGTAGATTTTAGAACCCAAATCAAGCAAAAAAATAAATAGGCTTTCTATGGCTCACTGAGTGAGAGATGGCACACACAGGAGTCAGGAGTGGCACACAAGCCCTGAGGCCAATATTTATCTCCCACTGATTGATGTAGTGATTTTTTCAGGTAGATTTTAGAACCCAAATCAAGCAAAAAAATAAATAGGCTTTCTATGGCCCACTGAGTGAGAGATGGCACACACAGGAGTCAGGAGTGGCACACAAGCCCTGAGGCCAATATTTTTCTCCCACTGATTGATTTAGTGATTTTTTCAGGTAGATTTTAGAACCCAAATCAAGCAAAAAAATAAATAGGCTTTCTATGGCCCACTGAGTGAGAGATGGCAGACACAGGAGTCAGGAGTGGCACACAAGCCCTGAGGCCAATATTTTTCTCCCACTGATTGATGTAGTGATTTTTTCAGGTAGATTTTAGAACCCAAATCAAGCAAAAAAATAAATAGGCTTTCTATGGCTCACTGAGTGAGAGATGGCACACACAGGAGTCAGGAGTGGCACACAAGCCCTGAGGCCAATATTTATCTCCCACTGATTGATGTAGTGATTTTTTCAGGTAGATTTTAGAACCCAAATCAAGCAAAAAAATAAATAGGCTTTCTATGGCCCACTGAGTGAGAGATGGCACACACAGGAGTCAGGAGTGGCACACAAGCCCTGAGGCCAATATTTATCTCCCACTGATTGATTTAGTGATTTTTTCAGGTAGATTTTAGAACCCAAATCAAGCAAAAAAATAAATAGGCTTTCTATGGCCCACTGAGTGAGAGATGGCACACACAGGAGTCAGGAGTGGCACACAAGCCCTGAGGCCAATATTTTTCTCCCACTGATTGATGTAGTGATTTTTTCAGGTAGATTTTAGAACCCAAATCAAGCAAAAAAATAAATAGGCTTTCTATGGCCCACTGAGTGAGAGATGGCACACACAGGGATGGCACTCTAGCAGAAATGCCAATCTTAATCTCCCACAAAAAAAAAAAAAAAAAAAAAAACAGGGACAGTCCTACAATTACTATCTCCCTGCAGTAATCTCAGCCAGGTATGGCAGGCAGCAATAAGGAGTGGACTGATGCACAAATTAAATAAAAAGTGTGGACAAACAAACAAGATAGCTGTGCAGAACAACAGGATTTGTGCTTTGAAAAAAGCAGTTGGTTTGCACAGCGGCGTACACACAGCAATGCAGCTATCAGGGAGCCTTCTAGGGCAGCCCAATGAGCTACAGCGCTGAGAAAAAAAAAAAAATGTAGCTTCCACTGTCCCTGCACACCGAAGGTGGTGTTGGGCAGTGGAAATCGCTACAGCACAAGCGGTTTGGTGGTTAATGGACCCTGCCTAACACTATCCCTGCTTCTGACGAAGCGGCAGCAACCTCTCCCTAAGCTCAGATCAGCAGCAGTAAGATGGCGGTCGGCGGGAACGCCCCTTTATAGCCCCTGTGACGCCTCAGACAGCAAGCCAATCACTGCAATGCCCTTCTCTAAGATGGTGGGGACCAGGACCTATGTCATCACGCTGCCCACACTCTGCGTTCACCTTCATTGGCTGAGAAATGGCGCTTTTCGCGTCATTGAAATGTGACTTTGGTGCGAAAGTCGCGTACCGCATGGCCGACCACGCACAGGGGTCGGATCGGGTTTCATGAAACCCGACTTTGCCAAAAGTCGGCGACTTTTGAAAATGAACGACCCGTTTCGCTCAACCCTATCCCTTGGCAATGCCCTGTTAGCGCTGCCCGTCTTATGACCTCATTTCATGTTGGCCGGTGCGGTTAACGATGGCCATGAATCCCAGACCCACAGTGCCTTTTCATAAAGTCACACTGCGGTGCTGGGATTCGTGGCCTTGAGCAGTAAATATTTTCGCCGCTCACACACGTCCTTACACCTGCTTCAGACTGGGCGGCCTCTGCTGATCCCTTCTCGCATGCCGCGGCCATGAGGCCGCACAGTCTGAAGAAGGCGGAAGGAGATGAGTGACGACAGGCGAACATATGCACTGCTCGTGCCCATAAACCACACCCTCGCTGTCAAAATAAATAAGACAATGAGGGGCGTTGTTTCGAGCAGGGCAGACGCACAGGCGCAGCCAGCTAACCAATGATGTCAAAAGACGGGCAGCGCTACCAAGGGTGGTGCTGCGTATCATTAGAAAGGAAAGTCACACCTCAGGGACAGTGGAATGGTCTCAATGAGACACATTTTGTACGTGTTGAGTTCCACGTGGGCAAGGAGAAAAAGTCAGCCACCTTGTACAAATGCAGCATTACTGCTGTACAATGTGGCTGTTATACATAGAAAAACCTGGGGGTGGTGGGCAGGCTCCCTTCAATTTCAGTTCATGTGCCTGCGTGGCGTTTGCAGGTCACGTTGCCGGCTACACAGCAGGGGAACAGCTGGCGGTGCTGAACCCCACTGACACAATGTCGGGTGTTTTTCTCTGTGCAGCCAGCACTTCCGGGCAAAAACTAGCGGTGTTAGAGCCCAGGGTCAGCAGGAGGAGGAGAGGAGCAGAGTGTAGGACGAAGCCTGCACTGGTGGCAGCTTTTGTTCGGTTGTGCCAGCGTGGCTTGTGCTGGACACGTTGCCGACTAAACAGCAGCGGAACAGCTGGCGGTGCTGAACCCCACTAACACATTGGCTGGTGTTTTTCTCTGTGCAGCTAGCACTTCCGGGCAAAAACTAGCGGTGTTAGAGCCCAGGGGCAGCAGGAGGAGGAGAGGAGCAGAGTGTAGGCCGAAGCCTGCACTGGTGGCAGCTTTTGGTCTGTTGTGCCAGCGTGGCTTGTGCTGGACACTATGCCGGCTACACAGCAGGGGAACAGCTGGCGGTGCTGTACCCCACTGACACAATGGCGGGTGTTTTTCTCTGTGCAGCCAGCACTTCCGGGCCCCAACTGGCGTAGTTAGAGCCCAGTGTCTGCAGGAGGAGCAGAGTGTAGGCCGAAGCCTAATTGAACCAATTTCAAAGGTAACCTTTAACCCACCCTCAGTTGTTACAATGTTGAAGAGCCACACCTTGTGCAGCAGTAATGCTCCACAAGTTAAAGGTTGCTCTTTAAGTTTTGCTCATTGCACACGCAGAATGAAAGACGTACACAATTTAGCCCATTGTACAGTAGAACTGTATTGGAGGCGTGACTTGTCTTTTTAAGGAGACGCAGCACAGGTGCACATAAATAACGCCTTGGTGCTGGGCGCAGCCTCCTGAGCGTTGTTATTTGCTGTACAGGAGTCTGCGCTATTGTGATCCCTTGGCCATGCGCTGTGAGCGCTGCCTGTCTTCTCACCTCATTTCATGTTGGCCGGTGCGGTTAGCAATGGGCATGAATCCCAGACCCGCAGTGTCTAATAATAAAGTCACACTGCAGAGCTGGGATTTGTTGCCTTGCGCAGTAAATATGTTCGCCGCTCACACATGTCCTTACACCTGCTTCAGACTGGGCGGCCTCAGCTAATCCCTTATCGCCTACCACGGCCATGAGGCCGCACAGTCTGAAGAAGGCGGAAGGAGATGAGTTAAGACAGGCGAACATATGCACTGCACATGCCCATCAATCACACCCTCGCAGCCAAAATATATGAGACAACGAGGGGGGTTGTGTCTGGCAGGGCGGACGCACAGGCACAGGCAGCCAACCAATGATATATATTTACAGGATTTGCTCAGTAGTATTACTAAATGTCCCTCAAAACAGGGGACCCTGTACCATACCATCCTGAAGAAGCGGTGTGAAACGCGCGTCGGGGCAGAGGGACGCCGAGGTTCACCCCCCCTTATGTGATCAACTATCAGGTATACTTTTCTATTCATTGCGTGTCTATGCCTTTTACTTGGGGGAGCATAATTCATCTGGGATACCTAGAATATAAGCGTTTAGCTATCTAGATCCATATATCACTATAGCCAGGTGGACATGTGTACCTCAGAGCACTTTCAGGCATGTCATCGCTGTGAGATACTATTTTTATGCATGTGATAGTTCACAGTATATTTGCGGGTAAACCTATGGTAGAAAAGTCCTTCGTTTTTGTGGTTCCAGTACCCTTGTTTGTTTTCTACATATGTTGTTTTTAATAATTTTTTCAATAAATGTGATTTTACATTGTACCATGGTGAGGTCAAGTCATTTGTTTGTGATCACACCTTGAGTGATATAGCCAACCAATGATGTCAGAAGACGGGCAGCGCTACCAAGGGTGGTGCTGCGTATCATTAGAAAGGAAAGTCACACCTCAGGGACAGTGGAATGGTCTCAATGAGACACATTTAGTACGTGTTGAGTTCCACGTGGGCAAGGAGAAAAAATCAGCCACCTTGTACAAATGCAGCATTACTGCTGTACAAGGTGGCTGTTATACATAGAAACACCTTGGGGTGGGTGGCAGGGTCCCTTTAATTTCAGTTCATGTGCCTGCATGGCGTTTGCAGGTCATGTTGCCGGCTACACAGCAGGGGAACAGCTTGCGGTGCTGAACCCCACTAACACATTGGCTGGTGTTTTTCTCTGAGCAGCTAGCACGTCCGGGCAAAAACTGGCGGTGTTAGAGCCCAGGGTCAGCAGGAGGAGGAGAGGAGCAGAGTGTAGGCCGAAGCCTGCACTGGTGGCAGCTTTTGTTCTGTTGTGCCAGCGTGGCTTGTGCTGGACACGTTGCCGACTACACAGCAGGGGAACAGCTGGCGGTGCTGAACCCCACTGACACATCAGCTAGTGTTTTTTCTGTGTAGACAACACTTCCAGGTGGCAACTGACAGTGTTGAAACCCAGGGAATCAAAGAGGAGCAGAGTGTAGGCCGAAGCCTGCAGTGGAGCAAGTTGAAAGGGAACCTTTAACCCTTCCCCCCAGGCATTTGTTGCTGAAAGAGCCATCTTGTACAGAAGTAATACTGCACATGGAAAATGGTGGCTCCTAAAATTATGCTCCTTGCAAACGCTGAAGTACACACTCATATAATGTGTCCCCTCACACCGTAAAACCGTCACGGAAGTGGGACTTTCCTTTGTAATGTGACACAGCACAGCCGTCATTCCAACCCCCTTGGTGCCGTGCGCCACCTCCTCAACGTTGTTTGGTTCTGTCACGGAGCCCGCGCTGTAATGTTATCCCTTGGCCATGCACAGTTAGCGGTGCCCGTCTTCTGACATCATTTAGGTGTCAGGCTGGCAGTGCCTGTGCGTCAAAGCTGGCCGAGATCCAACCTCGCAGTGTCATCTAATGTAATCCCACTGCGGGCCAGGGATCCATGGGCATGCGCAGTGCATATCATCGCCTCTCACTCACCTCCTTCCTGCTTCTTCAGACTGTGCGGCGTCACAGCCGTGGCATGCTATTAGGGATCAGCTGACGCCGCCTAGTCTGAAGAAGCATGAAGAAGGGGAGTGAGAGGCTAGTATATGCACTGCGCATGGCCATGGATACCAGGCCCACTGTGGGATCACATTAGACGACACTGCGAGGTGGCATTTCGGGCAGCGTGGACGCACAGGCACAGCCAGGACGACAACAAATGATGTCAGAGGACGGGCAGCGCAAACTGTGCATGGCCAAGGGATAACATAACAGCGCAGGGTCCATGACGGAATCAAACAACGCTAAGGAGGCAGCGCACGGTGCCAAGGGGGTAGGAATGACGGCTGTGCTGCGTCACATTACAAAGGAAAGTCCCACCTCCGGGACGGTTGGACGGTGTGAGAGGACACATTACATGAGTGTGTAGTTCAGCGTTTCCAAGGAGCATAATTTCAAGAGCGACCTTTTCCTTGTGCAGTATTAGTGCTGCACAAGGTGGCTCTTTCAGTAACAAACGCCTAGGGGGAAAGGGGACAGGTCCCCTTACATTTTAGTTGTGCCAGCGTGGCGGTCGCATGACACGTTGCCGGATACACAGCTGGGGATCAGCTGACGTTACTGAACCCCAATAACAGAGGAGCGACTGTTGACTGTGCACACAGAACTTCCAGGCACCAACTGGCGGTGTTAGAGCCCAGGGACAGCAGGAGGAGCAGATTGGAGGTATTGCCGCACACACAGCTGGGGATCAGCTGACGGTACTGAACCCCAATAACAGAGGAGCGACTGTTGACTGTGCACACAGCACTTCCAGGCACCAACTGGCGGTGTTAGAGCCCAGGGACAGCAGGAGGAGCAGATTGGAGGTATTGCCGCACACACAGCTGGGGATCAGCTGACGTTACTGAACCCCAATAACAGAGGAGCGACTGTTGACTGTGCACACAGCACTTCCAGGCACCAACTGGCGGTGTTAGAGCCCAGGGACAGCAGGAGGGGCAGAGGAACAGAGTGTAGGCCGAAGCCTGATTGGAGCAAGTTGAAAGGGAACGTTTAACCCCCCCCAAGACGTTTGTAGCTGAAAGAGCCATCTTGTGCAGCACTAAGGATGCAAAAGGAAAAGGTTGCTCTTTTAATTATGCTCCTTGGAAACACAGAAGTAAAAACTAAAAATGTGTCCCCTTATACCGTAAAACCGTCCCGGAGGTGGGAATTTCCTTCGTAATGGGACGCAGCACAGCTGTCATTCCTATCCTCTTGGTGCCGTGCGCTGCCTCCTCAGTGTTGTTTTAAGCTGTCACGGAGCCTGCGCTGGTCTGTTATCCCTTGGCCATGCCCAATTTGCGCTGCCTGTCTTCTGACATAATTTGGTGTCAGGCTGTCAGTGCCTGTGCGTCCACGCTGCTCCAGATCTCACCTCGCAGTGTCGTCTAATGTAATCCCACTGCGGGCCTTGGATCCATGGGCATGCACAGTGCATATCCTCGCCTCTCACTCCCCTGCTTCCCTCTTCTTCAGACTGTGCGGCGTCACGGCCGTGGCATGCTATTAGGGATCAGCTGACGGCGCACAGTCTAAAGAAGGTGGAGGGAGAGGAGCGAGAGCCCGAGGTGAAGATATGCACTGCGCTTGCCCATGGATCCAAGGCTCGCAGTGTGATTCAATCAGAAGACACTGCGAGGCGGGTTCTCAGGCAGTGCGGGCGCACAGGCGCAGCCAGCCTGACACCAAATTATGTCAGAAGACAGGCAGCGCAAATTGGCCATGGCCAAGGCATAACAGAAGGAGCCATGACGTCACCGAAGGTCCTTCAAGCGCTGATTCTTAGGAAGGAAGGCTGTCGGAAAGAAGCAGGGCGCCTCCGAGGGTGAGTATATACCTAATAGGAATATACTCACCCTCGGACGCGCCCTGCTTCTTTCCGGCAGCCTTCCTTCCTAAGAATCAGCGCTTGCAGGACCTTCGGTGACGTCGCGGTGACGTCACGGCTTCTGATTGGTCGCGCGAGCGGTCACATGGGCGGCCGCGCGACCAATCACAAGCCGCGACGTCACCGCGACGTCACCGCAAGGTCCTGGAAGCGCTGATTCGAAGGAGGAAGGTTCCCGGTTAGTACCAGGGCGCGTCAGAGGGTAAGTATTGCGATATTTTTTATTTTAATTCTTTATTTTACACTAAAATATGGATCGCAGGGCCTGAAGGAGAGTTTCCTCTCCTTCAGACCCTGGGAACCATGGAAACCCAATGCACTGCATTGGGTTTCGGGTTTCGGCCGACCCCGACCCCGACTTTTTTATAGGATCGGCCGATTTCACTCGACCCGACTTTTGAAAAAGTCGGGTTTCATTAAACCCGACCCGATCCTATAAAAGTAAAGGTCGCTCAACCCTAGTGAACACATTTTATAAGTGTTAAGTTCTGCGTGTGCAAGGAGCTAAACTAAAAGAGCTACCTTTTCCTTGTGCAACATTACTGCTGCACAAGATGGCTCTTTCAGTAACAAACGCCGAGGAGGGGGGGGGACAGGTTCCCTTACATTTAGGTTGTTGTGCCAGCGTGGTGGTCGCAGGACACATTGCCGGCTACACAGCTGGGGATCAGCTGACGTTACTGAAACCCAATAACACTGGGTCATATGTTTTGACTGTGCAGCCTGCACTTCTGAGCCGCAACTGGCGGTGTTGGAGCCCAGGAATAGCAGTTCAGGTGGTAGAAAGATGAAAACATCAGGAGACCTGGATGACACCCAATTACTTAATCAGGCAGAGGAGTGGCAAATTCCTGCGAGATCCAGGCCTGGTTCATTTTCAGGAAAGTAAGCCGGTCAACGTTATCGGAGGACAGTCGCTTGCGACGGTCTGTTAGTACACCACCTGCGGCACTAAAGACACGTTCCGATAAGACACTAGCCGCAGGGCAAGCCAGCACCTCCAATGCATACTGGCTTAGCTCTGGCCATGTATCCAGCTTAGAGACCCAAAACTTGAACGGGGAAGAGCCGTCTGGGAGTACAGTAAGAGGGCAAGCCATGTAGTCTGTCACCATCTGACGGAACCGTTGCCTCCTGCTGACTGGAGCCGCCGGTGATGGTGTAGACATTTGGGGCGGGCACACAAAAGTTTTCCACAGTTGTGCCATACTGGTCTTGCCTTGGGCAGAGGCACTGCTTCTGCTCCCTCTTTGTGCAGAGCCTCCTCCACTGCCTCGATGCACTGAGCTGCTTTGTAAAGCACTAGCAGCACTCCTCTCAGTTGGACTGGAGAAGATGATGGAATTCACCAGTGTGTCGTGGTACTCCCGCATTTTACGCTCCCGTGTCAACGCCGGGATGAGGTTTTGGACGTTGTCACGGTAGCGAGGAACGAGGAGGGCGTACACCCAATAATCAGGCACGTTGAGAATTTGGTCGATGCGGCGGTCGTCTCTCAGGCACTGCAAAATGAAATCAACCATGTGCTGCAGACTGCCAACTGGCCCAGAAACGCTGTCCCCTGCTTGAGACATGATCTCTGCCCGCTCTTCATCACCCCACCCTCGCTGTACACACTGACCACTGGACAATGGTGTAACTCCCTCCTCTGGATGTAGCTCTTCCTTGACCATTGACTCCTCCTCATCCTCCTCACAAAGGGTCCCCTGCCGACCCCTTTGTGAGGAACCACGTGGCGCTGACTGTCCAGAAGCTGATGGAAAAGGTGACTCCTCATCCTCCACCTCTTCCACATCATCCCTTATCCCTTGCAGGGTTTCTTGAAGCAGGCAGATAAGGGGGACAGTCATGCTGACTAGTGCATCATCTGCACTTGCCATCCGCGTGGAATAATCGAAAGGACGCAAAACCTGGCAGACGTCCTTCATAGTGGCCCACTCTGTGGTTGTGAAGTCTGATCGGCGCTGACTGCGACTTCTTTGCGCCTGATGCAGCTGGTACTCCATTACTGCTTGCTGCTGCTCACACAACTGCTCCAACATATGTAACGTGGAATTCCACCGGGTAGGTAGGTCACATATGATGCGATGTTCAGGAAGGCGAAACAGACGCTGCAGAGCAGCAATGCGGGATCTTGCCAAGCTGGAACGCCGCAAGTGAGCACACTCTAGGCGGGCCTTGTGCAGAAGTGCATCAAGATCCGGATAGTCCCTCAGAAAACTCTGCACAACCAAATTGAGCACATGTGCCAGACATGGGATGTGAGTGAGGTTGCCAAGGGCTGAAGCTGCCACCAGATTTCGGCCATTGTCACACACTACCATGCCTGGCTGGAGATTCGCTGGCACAAACCACACATCGCTCTCCTGCTTTAGGGCATTCCAGAGCTCCTGAGCTGTGTGGCTTCGATTCCCCAAAGAAACTAATTTCAAGACGGCCTGCTGACGTTGGGCCACGGCTGTGCTCATGTCAGTCGTAACAGGTAAACGTTCACGGGTCCATGTGGAGGTGGACTGTGATGGATCCTGCAGCGATGAATCTGAAGAACTTGTGTAAGAGGAGGAGTCAATGCGTACAGACTGGATTCCTGCAATCCTTGGAGTGGGCAGGACACGTCCTGCGCCACTCGTACGATCTGTACCTGGCTCAACAACATTAACCCAATGGGCAGTGAGGGAAAGGTATCGCCCCTGTCCATGTTGACTGGTCCACGCATCGGTGGTGAGGTGGACCTTGCTACTGACGGCGTTCAGTAGCGCGTGTTAAATTTGTCCCTCCACATGCTTGTGCAGGGCAGGGACGGCTTGCCTGCTGAAGTAAAAGCGGCTGGGCACCTTTTACTGTGGGACTGCCAATGCCATCAAGTCACGGAAGCTGTCAGTCTCCACCAGCCTGAATGAGAGCATTTCCAGCGACAGAAGTTTGGCAATGCCTGCATTCAGAGCCTGTGCTCGGGGGTGGTTTGCCGAGAATGCCCGCCTTTTCTCCCATGCCTGTACTACCGATGGCTGTAGACTAGGCTGGGAGTGTGAGGATGACTGGGAACGTGGTGCTGTGGGTGGAATTACACTAGGTCTCTGGACAACAGTGCCAGAGGTTCTTCCATGGCGATCCAAGGAGGAAGCCGAACCAGCTGTGCATGAGCTGGAGGAAGAGGCAACACGAGCTGAAGAGGTGGTAGCTGCCGCTGTTGGTTGGCCTAGGTCTTCAGTGTGTTTTGGTAACTCCACCGCGTGCCTGGTCCGCACATGTTTCCACATATTTGTGGTATTGAGGTTGCTGACACTTTTCCCTCTTTTGACTTTCTGATGACACAGCTTGCATTTGACAAAACAAATGTCATCTGCAACTGTGTCAAAAAAGGACCAGGCACTGCAAGTCTTGGGAGCGCCCTTTTTGGCTTGTGGAAGAGACAGGCTCCTAACGGGTGCCAAAGTGGAGGCTACAGGCTCCGCAGTCTTCCCCCTCCCTCTCCCTCTTTGGCCCGTTTGGGGAATCTCTTCCTCAGAGCTGCTCCCACCACCTTCCTGTTCCTCACGCCACGATGGGTCAAGGGCCTCATCATCTCCACTACCCTCTGCCACCAACTGCTCCTCCTGGGTAGTCTCGGCAGCACAGTACGCATCAGAAAGCGGCACCTGAGTTTCATCATCAGATGCGTACTGCGCTGTGGTCACCGGAGGCACTGGCCCACCTGCCTCTTCAGAGTCAGAGAGAAAAAGCTGTTGGGCATCACTGCACACTGCCTCTTCTTCCATTTCTCCAATGCTGCTTGGCTGGCCCCCTGTTTCCAAGCCAAGAGATTCAGAGAACAGAAGTAGAGACGGCTCCTGTCCTGGGCTCTCTGACTGCCTGGCCAATTTGGCAGGTGGTGAAGAGACAGATGGCTGCTCTCCAGTGGTCTGTGCCTGAGAGGATGTGGCACTAATTGAAGTCGATGCGTTAGCTGCCATCCATCCGACAACGGCTTCAATTTGATCTTCACGCAGCAGCGGTGCACGGCTCTCTCCGACAAAGATGCGCATGAAGGACTGTTCCCTGCTGAAACTGGGTGATGATGAGTCACAGGTGCCCGCAGCAGGCACAGAATCACCACGTCCTCTCCCTGCTCCGCGCCCACGCCCACGCCCCTTACTCCCTGCCCTCTTCATCTTGGTTGACAGATAAAGATAAGCAGAAAAGTACTAAGGCCTTAGTGTGCTTATTCCTGAAATGCTCCTCCTAACAGGTGTAAGAAACACTAATGTTGTAAAGTGTGGACTAGACTTTATTATTGATAAAATGTGGCCTACACAAGTGTTAAGTGGTGTTTGGTGAACTTTACTTTTTTTTTTTTGTGCAGATCGGGCTACAGAGCGAGTTTAACTCACACGGGGACCGTGCAGACAGTCGTAAACGGCGCTGCAAGGCCCAAAAACCCTCCTCTAGGTTATCCTATGTAGTGTTTTTCCACTATTTTGCTGGAGACGGGTGGAAAGACACTAATAGGAATTTAAAAAAAAAAATTTAAACAGGCTGCACTAGTTGAAAAAAAGGACAAGTTATTTAACGGTATGAGGCAGTGACAAACCCTGAGCTGAATACAACCGGCTGTAGCTGCACACAGACTACAGGGCGAGCTGCGCTCACACGAAGACCGTGCAGACAGCCGTAAACGGCGCTGCAAGGCCCAAAAACCCTCCTCTAGGTTATCCTATCTAGTGTTTTTCCACTATTTAGCTGGAGACGAGTGGAAAGACACTAATAGGAATTTTTAAAAAAATTTTTAAACAGGCTGCACTAGTTGAAAAAAAGAACAAGTTAGTTAACGGTATGAGGCAGTGACAAACCCTGAGCTGAATACAACCGGCTGTGGCTGCACACAGACTACAGGGCGAGCTGCGCTCACACGGAGACCGTGCAGACAGCCGTAAATGGCGCTGCAAGGCCCAAAAACCCTCCTCTAGGTTATCCTATCTAGTGTTTTTCCACTATTTTGCTGGAGACGGGTGGAAAGACACTAATAGGAAATTTTAAAAAAAAATTTCAACAGGCTGCACTATTTGAAAAAAGGACAAGTTATTTTACAGTATGAGGCAGTGACAAACCCTGAGCTGAATACAACCGGCTGTGGCTGCACACAGACTACAGGGCGAGCTGCGCTCACACGGAGACCGTGCAGACAGCCGTAAACGGCGCTGCAAGGCCCAAAAAAACCCCTCTAGGTTATCCTATGTAGTGTTTTTCCACTATTTGGCTGGAGATGGGTGGAAAGACACTAATAGGAAATTTTAGAAAAAATGTGCAGCAGGCTGCACTATGAGCAAAAAAGGACAATGGATAGAACTGTATGAGGCAGTGTGAACCCCCCCTGAGCTGAATACAACCTGGTATATGGCTGCACACAGACTACAGAGTGAGCTGCACACACACACACACACACAGACCTTGCAGAACGCTGTTAAAACAGCGCTGCAAGGCAAGAGCAAGGTGAACTGAACAATGAACACAGCGTTTGCTAAATTAGCTTTGGAAAAGCAAAATAAAGCAATTAGCTATCTCAACTGGCCCTCAGTTAGAACACAGCATCCTGTCCCTAACTGAAATCACAGCAGAGTGAGCGCAAAATGGCGGCAACGTTTTTTATAGTGCAGAGTGACATCATTTCAGCAGCCAATCACAGCCTTGCCAGTACTGACATGCCCACCATGCTAAACAGGATGTGCCCACACTTCCATTCATTCCTCATTGGCTGCTGCGTGCAGTTTGAATTCTGGGAACTTCCGATTCCGGTATCCGATACGCGGGAAGTATCGGAATTCGGTATCGGAATTCCGATACCGCAAATATCGGCCGATACCCGATACTTGCGGTATCGGAATGCTCAACACTACTGTCGAGTCATCACTCAAACTGTAACAGTAACATCTTATCTGGTGGTAACAGCAATTTTTTCCAATCGTTTCAACAATTTTTTAGACCATCCTTTGCAAGGCCACAGGAGACAAGAAGAAGTCTGACGCATAGCCAATGCCTAGAGAGGATGGTACAGGAGTATCTCTAAGTTAACATCGATGCCATGACTGTGGAACTGGACCCTTGCTCATTTTGGGCTTCCAATCTGGAAAAATGGCCTGAGCTCACCACTCATGCCTTGGAGATCTTGTTGTGCCGCGCAGCCAGCGTTCTCTCTGAACGTGTGTTCAGCGCTGCTGGTGGTGTGCTGACAGATAAGCGCACGCGGCTGTCCAGTGAGAATTCAGACAGACTAACGTTCATCAAGATGAACAAATCCTGGATCCGCAAGGACTTTTTTACCCCTGTGTCATCCTGGGGAGACTAAAAGCTTGATGATTTTCTTTAAATCACCTCACCAACCATTTTAAGAAACTCTGGGGAAATTGATGCCACTTGCGTGGTGTCTGTGGCCCAATTTTTGGATAAAATGGAGACTCTTTTTGGAGTCCCATTGCTGTGTTTTACATTATGTTGGCAACGTCAATTCCAGGTGGGTGGGGTTGCTCCCCCCTTTTAACCTTTAGAAACTATATACACTATGGCTTGGGGTAACAGATGGTTGAGTCTGCAGAGCTGTTTACTCATACTATAGCCTGGGATTCAGAGGTCTGCTCCAAAGCTTCAGTGTCTGCTAGTCAGCAGAGTAGCCCACCTATGAAGCAAGCTACTCCGCCTGTTTATCTAATTACTAATTTTTAACTGCATCTAGTCCAGGCAATACTTTGGGCCTAGTAGCAGTGTCTGCTACTCAGCAGAGTACCGCACCCATAAAGCAAGCTACACCGCCTGTTTATCTAATTACTAATTTTTAACTGCATCTAGCCAAGGCAATACTTTGGGCCTAGTAGCAGTGTCTGCTACTCAGCTGAGTACCCCACCCATGAAGCAAGCTACATCGCCTGTAGATCTAATCACTAATTTTTAACTGCATCTAGCCCAGGAAATCCTTTTGGGTCTAGTAGCAGTTTCTGCTACTCAGAAGAGTACCCCACCCATGAAGCAAGCTACACCACCTGTTAATCTAATTACTAATTTTTAACTGCATCTAGCCAAGGCAATACTTTGGGCCCAGTAGCAGTGTCTGCTACTTAGCAGGGTACCCTACCCATGAAGCAAGCTACACCGCCTTCTTCCTTTCTCAATCTAACCCGCCGGCTGTGGGGTGTCCGCTCTCCCTCCAGCTCTCTCCTTCTCACAGGTGGACTACCGCGTATATTCACACTGTGGCGAATCTTTTGGGTCCAGGCATAAGAAGTCGTCGAGGTAATGCAGAATATGTGCCCCCTTAGAAACGTCCATGATGACCCATTCGAGGAAGCAACTAAAAGCCTCAAATAGTGAGCAGGATATAGAGCACCCCATGGGCAAACAGCGATCTATGTAGTATGCTTCTTCACAGAAGCAGCCCAATAGGCGGACACTATTCGGAGGCACAGGTAGTAACCGGAACACCCCCTCAATGTCTGTTTTGGCCATTAGGCTGCTCCTCTCCAACTTCTTGACCCACCTGATTGCCTCGTCAATGGAGGTACAGTATATAGTACTGTACTTGGTTCCACGTCGATGTTGTCATTTACTGACCTGCCCCTTGGATATGACAAATGGTGGATTAGTCTGAATGTATTGTGTTCGTTTTTTGGCACGACTCCCAACGGGGATACCACTACGTCTTCTAAGGAAAGTGTTCTGAATGGACCCGCCATTCTACCTAAAGATATATTTTTTTTTTTTTGTCACGACGTCTGGGTGTTGGTAGGCTGATTTTAGATTTTTACTCCAGCCTTTCTTGATTTTAGAAGGGCATGACATGCCTATATCTGTGTCTCCTCCTCCTTTTACTCCAACACCTCTTTTCTTTTCACATGACTATATGTATTTGTGACTTTTCCATGTGTTTGTTGAGTCTTCTGAGCAGTTTTTCAGCTTTTGGACACCTTTTAAGGTGTTTTCTATGTGTTTGCCTGCCATTGGTTTCAATGGGGTTCGACGGTGTTCGTCGAACGTTCGCCGAACATTCGTCGAACGTTCGCTGAACATTCGTCGAACATGTCCTAATTTGACGAACCGAATTTGAACACTAGGGGGGTGGCTCAACACTAAGTGTAATGTCAAGGTCAGATTTATATATTCTACATTGGTTGGTATGGTCAGAAAAGACTGAGGCTGCCGTCACACTAGCAGTATTTGGTCAGTATTTTACATCAGTATTTGTAAGCCAAAACCAGGAGTGGAACAATTAGAGGAAAAGTATAATAGAAACATATGCACCACTTCTGCATTTATCACCCACTCCTGGTTTTGGCTTACAAATACTGATGTAAAATATTGACCAAATACTGCTAGTGTGACGCAGCCTGACACTTCAGGCTGTGTGCACACGATGCGGAATTAGTGCGGATCCGCCACGGATTTTTCCGTGCAGAAACGCTGCAGTTCCGCAAAGTGATTAACAGTACAATGTAAATCAATAGAAAAAAAAAATGCTGTGCTAATGGTGCGGAAAGATCCGCATGAAAACGGCTGCAGATCAAAAGAAACTGCGAAACTGCAGCGTTTCTGACCCCATCCATTATAGAAATCCACAGGGGCAAAAAACACAGAAAATCCGCATCAATTCCGCAACAAAAACGCACAAAATCCGCACCAAATCTGCACCTGCGTTTTCTGCCAGGAGATGCAGATTTTGTGCGGGAAATTCTGCACCCCAATCCACACCATGTGCACATAGCCTTACTCTTAATACCATCCACAAGGTCATTAATAAAGAGGCTAAAAAGAATCGGCCCTAGCACAGATCCTTGTGGTATTCCACTGCTGACTATATCCCATTTAGATAACGTAAATTTATTTATGACGACTCTTGGTTTTATGTCATTTAGCCAATTCCTTACCCATCTGCATATAGTTTCCTCCAATCATTGCTTCTTTAGCTTCAGTATAAGCCTGCTATGGGATACAGTATCAAATGCCTTTAAAAAGTCCAAGATACATCACATGTGCTGCATTTCCAACATCTTTGGATTTGTGCTTACCTCTTCATAGAAACCCAACATGTTGGTTATACATGACTTATTCTTCAGGAATCCATTTATTATAATATTCTCTGCAAAATATTTCTGCAGGTCAGCTCTTTTTGTGTCCTCAAAAACTTTGCACACTTTTGATGTCAGACTTACTAGACTCTAGTTGTCTGGATCCACCTTCTTACATTTCTTAAATATCGGTACCACATTAGCCATCCTCAAATCCTGGGGCACCACCCCTGTTACTAGAGAGTCTAAGAATATGAGATACAGTGGTCTGTCAATTACTGAGATCAATTCCCTCAATATCCATGGATGAATGCCATCTCGATCAGGGGATTTGCCAATGTTTAACCCCTTAGCGACCGCCGATACGCCTTTTAACGGCGGCCGCTAAGGGTACTTAAACCACAGCGCCGTTAATTAACGGCGCTGTGGAAAAAGTCCATAGCGCCCCCCAGAGGCCGATTTTCTCCGGGGTCTCGGCTGCCGAGGGTAGCCGAGACCCCAGAGAACATGATTCGGGGGGTTTTTAACCCACCCCGCATTTGCGATCGCCGGTAATTAACCGTTTACCGGCGATCGCAAAAAAAAAAACAAAACGCGATCTCTTTTTAATTTCTCTGTCCTCCGATGTGATCGCACATCGGAGGACAGAGAAAAGGGGTCCCAGGTGGCCCCCCAATACTCACCTAGCTCCCCCGATGCTCCTCGTGTCTCCCGGTGGGCGCCGCCATCTTCAAAATGGCGGGCGCATGCGCAGTGCGCCCGCCGGCCGGCACCGGGAGAATCTTTGGGGTCTCGGCTGCCGGGGGTAGCCGAGACCCCAAAGAGCATGATCGGGGTCGGTATTACCGACCCCTGTTTTGCGATCGCCGGTAAGTAACTGTTTACCGGCGACCGCAAAAAAAAAAAAAGTAAAGTGTAATTCTCTGTCCTCTGATGTGATCGCACATCAGAGGACAGAGAAATAGGGGGATTCGGGGACCCTAGCATACTCACCTAGGTCCCTGGATCCTCTTGCTGCTCCTCCTGGCCGCCGGCAGAAGAACATGGCGGACGCATGCCCAGTGACCCCGCCATCTGTCTCCATCTGCCGGCCGGCAGGAGAAGAGCAGTTGGGGCTAAAATTAGGGTTAGGGGTAGGGTTAGGGTTAGGGTTAGGGGTAGGGTTAGGGGTAGGGGTAGGGGTAGGGTTAGGGGTAGGGGTAGGGTTAGGGGTAGGGGTAGGGTTAGGGTTAAGGTTAGGGGTAGGGTTAGGGTTAGGGGTAGGGTTAGGGGTAGGGGTAGGGTTAGGGTTAGGGTTAGGGGTAGGGTTAGGGGTAGGGTTAGGGGTAGGGTTAGGGGTAGGGTTAGGGTTAGGGGTAGGGGTAGGGTTAGGGGTAGGGGTAGGGTTAGGGCTAGGGTTAGGGCTAGGGTTGGGGCTAAATTTAGGGTTAGGGTTGGGGCTAAATTTAGGGTTAGGGTTGGGGCTAAATTTAGGGTTAGGCTTCTTTCACACTTACGTCGGTACGAGGCCGTCGCAATGTGTCGGCCCGACATACCGACGCACGTTGTGAAAATTGTGCACAACGTGGGCAGCAGCTGTAGTTTTTCAACGCATCCGCTGCACAATCTATGTCCTGGGGAGGAGGGGGCGGAGTTACGGCCACGCATGCGCGGTCAGAAATGGCGGATGCGACGTACAAAAAAACGTCTCATTGAACGTTTTTTTGTGCCGACGCTCCGCCAAAACACAACTGATCCAGTGCACGACGGATGCGACGTGTGGCCATCCGTCACGATCCGTCGGCAATACAAGTCTATGGGCAAAAATCGCATCCTGCGGGCACATTTGCATGATCCGTTTCTTGTCCAAAACGACGGATTGCGACGGAATGCCAAACGACGCAAGTGTGAAAGTAGCCTTAGGGCTAGGGTTAGGGTTGGGGCTAAAGTTAGGGCTAGGGTTGGGGCTAAAGTTAGGGTTAGAGCTGGGATTAGGGTTAGGGTTTGGATTAGGGTTGGTATTAGGGTTAGGGTTGGCATTAGGGTTACGCTTGGGATTAGGGTTAGGTTTGGGATTAGGGTTAAGGTTAGGGTTGTGATTAGGGGTGTATTGGGATTAGGGTTAGGTTTGAGGTTAGGGTTGAGATTACGATTAGGGGTGTGTTGGATTTAGGGTTTTGATTAGGGTTATGGTTAGGGTTGACATTAGGGTTGTTTTGGGGTAAGGGTTGTGATTATGGTTAGGGTTAGTGATTAGGATTATGGATCAGGTTGGGATTAGGGTTAGGGGTGTGTTGGGGTTAGGGTTGGAGCTAGAATTGGGGGGTTTCCACTGTTTAGGTACATCAGGGGGTCTCCAAACACGACAGCCAATTTTGCGCCCAAAAAGTCAAATGGTGCTCCCTCCCTTCTGAGCTCTGCCGTGCGCCCAAACAGTGGGTTACCCCCACATATGGGGCATCAGCGTACTCAGGATAAATTGGACAACAACTTTTGGGGTCCAATTTCTCTTGTTACCCTTGTGAAAATAAAAACTTGGGGGCTACAAAATCTTTTTTGTGAAAAAAAAATAATATTTTTTATTTTCACGACTCTGCATTCTAAACTTCTGTGAAGCACTTGGGCATTCAAAGTTCTCACCACACATCTAGATAAGTTCCTTGGGGGGTCTAGTTTCCAAAATGGGGTCACTTGTGGGGGGTTACTACAGTTTAGGTACATCAGGGGCTCTGCAATCGCAACATAATGCCCACAGACCATTCTATCAAAGTCTGCATTCCAAAAAGGCGCTCCTTCCCTTCCGAGCTCTGCCGTGCGCCCAAACAGTGGTTTACCCCCACATATGGCGCATCAGCGTACTCGGGATAAATTGGACAACAACTATTGCAGTCCAATTTCTCCTGTTACCCTTGTGAAAATAAAAACTTGGGGGCTACAATATCTTTTTTGTGAAAAAAAAAATATTTTTTATTTTCACGACTCTGCATTCTAAACTTCTGTGAAGCACTTGGGCATTCAAAGTTCTCACCACACATCTAGATAAGTTCCTTGGGGGGTCTAGTTTCCAAAATGGGGTCACTTGTGGAGGGTTTCTACTGGTTAGGTACATCAGGGGCTCTGCAAACGCAACATAATACCCGCAGACCATTCTATCAAAGTCTGCATTCCAAAACGGCGCTCCTTCCTTCCGAGCTCTGCCGTGCGCCCAAACAGTGGTTTACCCCCACATATGGGGTACCAGCATACTCAGGACAAATTGGACAACAACTTTTGGGGTCCAATTTCTCTTGTTACCCTTGTGAAAATAAAAACTTGGGGGCTAAAAAATCTTTTTTGTGGAAAAAAAAATATTTTTTATTTTCACGGCTCTGCATTCTAAACTTCTGTGAAGCACTTGGGCATTCAAGGTTCTCACCACACATCTAGATAAGTTCCATGGGGGGTCTAGTTTCCAAAATGGGGTCACTTGTGGGGGATTTCTACTGTTTAGGCACATCAGGGGCTCTCCAAACGCGACATGGCATCCGATCTCAATTCCAGCCAATTCTACATTGAAAAAGTAAAACGGCACTCTTTCTCTTCCAAGCTCAGCGGTGCGCCCAAACAGTGGTTTACCCCCACATATTGGGTATCGATGTACTCAGGAGAAATTGCACAACAACTTTAGTGGTCTAATTTCTCCTGTTACCCTTGTGAAAATAAAAATTTGTGGGCAAAAAAATAATTTTTGTAGAAAAAATGCAATTTTTTTTCTTCACAGCTCTACGTTATAAACTTCTGTGAAGCACATGGGGGTTCAAAATGCTCGCCACACATCTAGATAAGTTCCTTAAGGGGTCTAGTTTCCAAAATGGTGTCACTTGTGGGGGGTTTCCACTGTTTAGGCACATCAGGGGCTCTCCAAACACGACATGGCGTCCAATCTCAATTCCAGCCAATTCAACATTGAAAAAGTAAAACGGCACTCCTTCTCTTCCAAGCTCTGCGGTGCGCCCTAACAGTTGTTTACCCCCACATATTGGGTATCAGCGTACTCAGGAGAAATTGCACAACAACTTTTGTGGTCTAATTTCTCCTGTTACCCTTGTGAAAATAAAAATTTGTGGGCAAAAAATCATTTTTGTAGAAAAAATGCGATTTTTTTTTTCACGGCTCTACGTTATAAACTTCTGTGAAGCACTTGGGGGTTCAAAGTGCTCGCCACACATCTAGATAAGTTCCTTAAGGGGTCTAGTTTCCAAAATGGTGTCACTTGTGGGGGGTTTCCACTGTTTAGGCACATCAGGGGCTCTCCAAACGCGACATGGCGTCCAATCTCAATTCCAGCCAATTCAACATTGAAAAAGTAAAACGGCGCTCCTTCACTTCCAAGCTCTGCGGTGCGCCCAAACAGTGGTTTACCCTCACATATGGGGTATCGACGTATTCAGGAGAAATCGCACAACAACTTTTGTGGTCTAATTTCTCCTGTTACTCTTGTGAAAATAAGAATTTGTGGGCGAAAAGATCATTTTTGTGTAAACAAAAGCGATTTTTTATTTTCACGGCTCTACGTTATAAACTTCTGTGAAGCACTTGGGGGTTCAAAGTGCTCACCACACATCTAGATAAGTTCCTTAAGGGGTCTAGTTTCCAAAATGGTGTCACTTGTGGGGAGTTTCCACTGTTTAGGCACATCAGGGGCTCTCTAAACGTGACATGGCATCCGATCTCAATTCCAGCCAATTCTGCATTGAAAAAGTCAAACGGCGCTCCTTCACTTCTAAGTTCTGCGGTGCGCCCTAACAGTGGTTTACCCCCACATATGGGGTATTGGCGTATTCAGGAGAAATTGCATAACAAAATTTATGGTTACATTTCTGTTTTTACACTTGTGAAAATAAAAAAAATGGTTCTGAATTAAGATGTTTGCAAAAAAAAGTTAAATGTTCATTTTTTCCTTCCACATTGTTTCAGTTCCTGTGAAGCACGTAAAGGGTTAATAAACTTCTTGAATGTGGTTTTGAGAACCTTGAGGGGTGTAGTTTTTAGAATGGTGTCACACTTCATTATTTTCTATCATATAGACCCCTCAAAATGACTTCAAATGTGATGTGGTCCCTAAAAAAAAATGGTGTTGTAAAAATGAGAAATTGCTGGTCAATTTTTAACCCTTATAACTCCCTAACAAAAAAAATTTTGTTTCCAAAATTGTGCTGATGTAAAGTATACATGTGGGAAATGTTATTTATTAACTATTTTTTGTGACATATCTCTCTGATTTAAGGGCATAAAAATACAAAGTTTGAAAATTGCAAAATTTTAAAAATTTTCGCCATATTTCCATTTTTTTCATAAATAATCGCAAGTAATATCGAAGAAATGTTACCACTAACATGAAGTACAATATGTCACGAAAAAACAATCTCAGAATCAGCGGGATCCGTTGAAGCGTTCCAGAGTTATAACCTCATAAAGTGACAGTGGTCAGAATTGCAAAAATTGGCCTGGTCATTAAGTACCAAATTGGCTCTGTCACTAAGGGGTTAATTTGCTCACATGTATGTGTACTTCGTCTTGTGTTAAACTAGTTATATCAGGTGGTGAACTTTGATTTTTTTGCCTTGTTGAAAGATCCCTGAAACAGTCAGTCTATTGGTGAACATGGATGAAAAGTGCCTGTTTAATATCTGAGGCCGGTGTCACACTAGCGAGTTTTACGGACGTATGAGCGCATAAAATACGTCCGTAAACCACGCCTAACAAACGTCCCAATTATTCTCGATGCCCCTGCTCCTATCTGCCGTATTTTACTGATCAGTATTATACGGCTTTCTACGGACGTAGAAAATCGCAGCATGCTGTGTTTGTCAGCGTATTGCGCAAAAAAACGCCAATGAAAGTCTATGGAAGCCAGAAAAATACGGATTACACTCGGACCAGCAGTGTGACTTGCGAGAAATACGCAGCGGTGTTAGAGAGAAAAGCCGGCAATTCAGTGCGGTGTACAGTAAAATCACACTGACAGCTTACAGTAGAAAAGGTAGAATAAATGTGTACGCATAGAATAGTTATATATATATATATATGTCAGTGAGACACATATACAGTATGTATATATATTATTACTTCATACAGCGCTTGATAGCTTTAAAGCCGGTAATTCAATTACTGGCTTTTGCTATCTCCTTCCTAAACCCGACATGATATGAGACATGGATTACATACAGTAAACCATCTCATATCCCAATTTTTTTGCATATTCCACACTACTAATGTTAGTAGTGTGTATATGCAAAATTTGGGCGTTCTAGCTATTAAATTAAAGGGTTAAATGGCGGAAAAAATTGGTGTGGGCTCCCGCGCAATTTTCTCCGCCAGAGTAGTAAAGCCAGTGACTGAGGGCAGATATTAATAGCCTGGAGAGGGTCCACGGTTATTGCCCCCCCCCCCCCGGCTAAAAACATCTGCCCCCAGCCCCCCCAGAAAAGGCACATCTGGAAGATGCGCCTATTCTGGCACTTGGCCACTCTCTTCCCATTCCCGTGTAGCGGTGGGATATGGGGTAATGAAGGGTTAATGCCACCTTGCTATTGTAAGGTGACATTAAGCCAAATTAATAATGGAGAGGCGTCAATTATGACACCTATCCATTATTATGCCAATAGTAGTAAAGGGTTAAAAAAAACACAAACACATTTAAAAGTATTTTAATGAAATAAAAACAAAGGTTGTTGTAATATTTTATTCTACGCTCAATCCTTCTGAAGACCCTCGCTCTGTAACAAATAAAAAATAATAAACCAACAATATACATACCTTCCGAAGATCTGTAAGGTCCCACGATGTAAATCCATCTGAAGGGGTTAAAATATTTTACAGCCAGGAACTCTGCTAATGCAGCGGTGCTCTTGGCTGAAAAACCCCGGGGAATGAAGGTAAAGTAGGTCAATGACCTATATTTACCTTCATTTGCGGTGAGGCGCCCTCTGCTGGTTGTTCCTCGAGCGTGGGAACTTTCCTAGAAAGCTCCCAGGCTCGAGTTCATATGAGGACAACCAGCAGAGGGCGCCTCACCGCAAATGAAGGTAAATATAGGTCATTGACCTACTTTACCTTCATTCCCCGGGGTTTTGCAGACAGTAATATAGACAGTATATATGTTTTTTTTTTTTAACACATGGATCCGTTGTATATCCTTGTATGTCGGTTTTGCAAGCCTGCGAGAAAAGCACGCAGTACGGATGCCATACGGATTACATACGGAGGATGCCATGCGCAAAATACACTGACACACCCTGCCTACGGAGAAGCTACGGACCACTATTTTGGGCCGTAATATACGGACCGTATTGTCTTACGCCGAGTGTGACGTCGGCCTTAGCCTTTTCTTTTTCCTCTACAATTATCTTGTTATTATCGTCTTTTAAGGGGCTTATACCATCTTTTTTAACTGTTTGGCATTGCTGTATTTATAAAAAAAAATTTGGATTAATTTTAATGTCGTTAGCGACTTCTTTCTCTGTAGATAACTTTGCTAGCTTGATTTATTTTTTTACATTTCCTATTGAGATTTTTATACTCATGAAATGCTATTTTTGTATTCTGTATTTGAATGCCCTTTGTTTTTGTCTTATTAAACTTTATATAGTCTTATTTAGCCACAATGGTTTATTTTTATTCCTGGACATTTTATTGCCAGAGGGTATAAGTTTTCTAAAGGATTCTAGTAGTATATCCTTAAGCAAGTCCCATTTATGTTCAGTATCCCCAGCTAACATGACATAGTCCCAGTCTACATGATTAAGCTCTTCCCCTAATTTGTTGAAATCAGCTTTCCTAAAGTTCTAGATTTTTCCATTTCCCCTTTAGAATGTTTGATTTAAAATTAAACTGAAATTTACCATATTATGCTCCATGACCTATAGATCTGAAATCTATTTGACAGAGCCAGATCCAGCAGATTACCTCCCATGTTTAGTTCATCTACCAGCTGAGAGAGGTAATTGTCTTGAATTGCAGATAAAAACTTGCAGCTTTTAGCACAACCAGAAGATTCCATGATCCCATTGAATGTCTGGATAGTTAAAATCCCCCATAATAAGCACCCTATTATTATTTGCTGCCTTTTTAATTTGTTGCAGTATTTCATCCTCTACCTGTTCTGCTATATTAGGCCGGGGTCACACTGGCGACTTAAATGGATGAGTGCAATGCGATTAAAAATCGCATTGCACCCGGACCAATGTTAATCTATGGGGCAGCTCCCAGCAGCCGATTTTTTTATGCCCGTTTTTTTCGGGCCAAGACAATCGCAGCATGCTGCGATTGTCACTGATTATCGGATCGGACTCGCCTATGCAGATCTATGGGTGCGATGAAAAATCGGATTACAAACGGATCACAAGTGTGACTTGCGATTAAATCGCAAGACTTCTCCAGGTGACAGGAAATTGCATCAGGCATTGTCAGGAAGCTATGGCATGCAAAATACCCAGGAACAAAAAAAAAAACAGGAATAACACTTCCACGGATTCCTACAAGCATGTCGACGCTTATTAACGTCGAGATGCTCATAGTTCAGGTCCAAGAGAGGCCTGAACTATGGGACCAGAGAGATGCCCACTATGCCGACTGGGCATGCAAGGAGGCAACGTGGAGAAGAATTTGTTGCCAAATGTTCCCAGGATATCTTTTTATAACAAATACCGACCAAGCGGATGTAATCATCAATATCACATACCCTCCTACTCGAAGTATCCATTATACTTCGTTGGGGATAATGGGGGACAACAACTCCCTCATGAATATAAACCTATAAGCTACTAGGAGCATATTGCCCCCAAACAGAAACACATACCAACAACAAATTCATCTAAAACATATAAATTTTATTAGAACACAGTGACAACAAAAAACGTATGCAAAAATCAACACATAAGTAAAAGAGGTGAGATGACTCAAGAGGAACACACCAGAATAAGGGGCACTAACACATATCTCAATAAATAAATGCGGGTACACTACCAGGGCTAAAGGCCTAATGTGGGGGTGTGTACATACACCGGGATGGGCTGTACATAAAAAGCACAGTGTACCCTATGCTGAAACAGCTATAAAAATCCCCCCACCTATTGCAACCTGCCCATAAAGTGCAAAAGTACTGGCTCAATGTAGCCAAACCACGGGTCCAGTGACACGCTTACCCATATGTGTGCAGTCCCCTCTCTGGGGTGTCCTCCGGATAGCCCCGACGCGCGTTTCGCGTATTGCAGGCTTCCTAGGGGGGCCGTGTGGGCACTGAGTACCAGGGGGGTTTTTAAGTCATGTTCACAGCTGCTGCTGATTGGCGTCCAGTGACGCGGCGCATGTGGGCGGAGCTACCCGCTGGCACCGCATCTCTTCCGGCTATCCCAGCGGCGCGCAGACAGGGAGAAAAACTCCGATGACGTCATAGGTCTGCGCGTCGCTGTATAAGGATGCCATAGGAGGCGCGGCCCGGCCTGGAGTCCACCGCGCATGCGCACTACCGGAGCGGCCACTTTGGATCAGGGAACACAGTGTGGGCAACAAGACAATACAAAAGCAATCATAATACAAACACATTGTGACCTAAATAGACATAATTTAAACCGGAATACGATACAAATGTACATAGATGCTTCACAAAGGCCATGGCAGGGTATCTTCTTCCAGGATTGCGATTTTATGGCAACCGCCAAAATCTTTATGCATATTTTCTGATGTACAGTGGGGCAAAAAAGTATTTAGTCAGTCAGCAATAGTGCAAGTTCCACCACTTAAAAAGATGAGAGGCGTCTGTAATTTACATCATAGGTAGACCTCAACTATGGGAGACAAACTGAGAAAAAAAAATCCAGAAAATCACATTGTCTGTTTTTTTAACATTTTATTTGCATATTATGGTGGAAAATAAGTATTTGGTCAGAAACAAAATTTCATCTCATTACTTTGTAATATATCCTTTGTTGGCAATGACAGAGGTCAAACGTTTTCTGTAAGTCTTCACAAGGTTGCCACACACTGTTGTTGGTATGTTGGCCCGTTCCTCCATGCAGATCTCCTCTAGATCAGTGATGTTTTTGGCTTTTCGCTTGGCAACACGGACTTTCAACTCCCTCCAAAGGTTTTCTATAGGGTTGAGATCTGGAGACTGGCTAGGCCACTCCAGGACCTTGAAATGCTTCTTACGAAGCCACTCCTTCGTTGCCCTGGCGGTGTGCTTTGGATCATTGTCATGTTGAAAGACCCAGCCACGTTTCATCTTCAATGCCCTTGCTGATGGAAGGAGGTTTGCACTCAAAATCTCACGATACATGGCCCCATTCATTCTTTCATGTACCCGGATCAGTCGTCCTGGCCCCTTTGCAGAGAAACAGCCCCAAAGCATGATGTTTCCACCACCATGCTTTACAGTAGGTATGGTGTTTGATGGATGCAACTCAGTATTCTTTTTCCTCCAAACACGACAAGTTGTGTTTCTACCAAACAGTTCCAGTTTGGTTTCATCAGACCATAGGACATTCTCCCAAAACTCCTCTGGATCATCCAAATGCTCTCTAGCAAACTTCAGACGGGCCCGGACATGTACTGGCTTAAGCAGTGGGACACGTCTGGCAATGCAGGATCTGAGTCCATGGTGGCGTAGTGTGTTACTTATGGTAGGCCTTGTTACATTGGTCCCAGCTCTCTGCAGTTCATTCACTAGGTCCCCCCGCGTGGTTCTGGGATTTTTGCTCACCGTTCTTGTGATCATTCTGACCCCACGGGGTGGGATTTTGCGTGGAGCCCCAGATCGAGGGAGATTATCAGTGGTCTTGTATGTCTTCCATTTTCTAATTATTGCTCCCACTGTTGATTTCTTCACTCCAAGCTGGTTGGCTATTGCAGATTCAGTCTTCCCAGCCTGGTGCAGGGCTACAATTTTGTTTCTGGTGTCCTTTGACAGCTCTTTGGTCTTCACCATAGTGGAGTTTGGAGTCAGACTGTTTGAGGGTGTGCACAGGTGTCTTTTTATACTGATAACAAGTTTAAACAGGTGCCATTACTACAGGTAATGAGTGGAGGAAAGAGGAGACTCTTAAAGAAGAAGTTACAGGTCTGTGAGAGCCAGAAATCTTGATTGTTTGTTTCTGACCAAATACTTATTTTCCACCATAATATGCAAATAAAATGATAAAAAAACAGACAATGTGATTTTCTGGAATTTTTTTTCTCAGTTTGTCTCCCATAGTTGAGGTCTACCTATGATGTAAATTACAGACGCCTCTCATCTTTTTAAGTGGTGGAACTTGCACTATTGCTGACTGACTAAATACTTTTTTGCCCCACTGTACTTCATAAAATACGGCCATAACTGTCGGCACATTTTTGTGATGGAGCTCCAACAGATATCCCAGCAGCAGAAAGGTCCATAGAATGTAGATAATCATGCGGATTCACCGCCCATTAGATATACACATAGTGTGACAAACTAAAAAAATAACAAAAAAGAACTTTTGATTAAAAACACACTCAATAAAATCATAAAAGAGAACAGAGGATAAAGAGATAGTACACGACTGCCCATTATCTATAGAAAAGGACCTTATCCGCCGGTTTTATCACGACGTCATGCATGGACCTGAGTTCTTTTAAGGCCCTGCGTTGTGCTGGTGTCAAATTATCACCCCTTCTATCACTTGAGATTTTCTTAAAATCCTCCAACACAAGTTTATTGAATATATCAGTTTGAGGACAGAGTGAAAAGGAGCCTTAGAGACCAACTTGTAAGGAGCCATTATGTTCCGGCCCTTTCTGGAATTTTTGGAGCAGGACCACAGAGGTGGGGATTTTTCCCCTGTGGGTCCTGCAAAGCATGCAGGAACATGATCAGAGCCACCACTTTTTCGGCAGCGGGGGGAGGTAGGGAGTACCGCATCACAAACTACATATCGTGCAGCACGGCATATGTAGTGTACTATGCCACCTGTGCTTGTGACCTATTTTATATTGGTCTTACCTCTCGTGAGCTCCGTGTCAGGGTCCGGGAACACGTTAGGGATATTATTTCGGCAAGGGATGCACCTAATGTCTCGGAACTCAAGACCATTCCGAGACATTTTAGGTCACATCATGATTGTAATCCTAGTTCATTCAAGGTACGGGGCATAGATAGGGTCCACTCCGGTAGCAGAGGTGGTGACCTGAAATGCACTCTGGCACAGATAGAGTGCCGATGGATAGTGTCCCTTGGAACTATGGCTCCAAATGGCCTTAACGAGCAGCTCTCTTTTGTTCCTTTTCTATAGATAATGGGTGTACTATCTCTTTATCCTCTGTTCTCTTTTATGATTTTATTGAGTGTGTTTTTAATCAAAAGTTCTTTTTTGTTATTTTTTTAGTTTGTCACACTATGTGTATATCTAATGGGCGGTGAATCCGCATGATTATCTACATTCTATGGACCTTTCTGCTGCTGGGATATCTGTTGGAGCTCCATCACAAAAATGTGCCACATTTATGGCCGTATTTTATGAAGTACATCAGAAAATATGCATAAAGATTTTGGCGGTTGCCATAAAATCGCAATCCTGGAAGAAGATACCCTGCTATGGCCTTTGTGAAGCATCTATGTACATTTGTATCGTATTCCGGTTTAAATTATGTCTATTTAGGTCACAATGTGTTTGTATTATGATTGCTTTTGTATTGTCTTGTTGCCCACACTGTGTTCCCTGATCCAAAATGGCCGCTCCGGTAGTGCGCATGCGCGGTGGACTCCAGGCCGGGCCGCGCCTCCTATGGCATCCTTATACAGCGACGCGCAGACCTATGATGTCATCGGAGTTTTTCTCCCTGTCTGCGCGCCGCTGGGAGAGCCGGAAGAGATGCGGTGCCGGCGGGTAGCTCCGCCCACATGCGCCGCGTCACTGGACGCCAATCAGCAGCAGCTGTGAACATGACTTAAAAACCCCCCTGGTACTCAGTGCCCACACGGCCCCCCTAGGAAGCCTGCAATACGCGAAACGCGCGTCGGGGCTATCCGGAGGACACCCCAGAGAGGGGACTGCACACATATGGGTAAGCGTGTCACTGGACCCGTGGTTTGGCTACATTGAGCCAGTACTTTTGCACTTTATGGGCAGGTTGCAATAGGTGGGGGGATTTTTATAGCTGTTTCAGCATAGGGTACACTGTGCTTTTTATGTACAGCCCATCCCGGTGTATGTACACACCCCCACATTAGGCCTTTAGCCCTGGTAGTGTACCCGCATTTATTTATTGAGATATGTGTTAGTGCCCCTTATTCTGGTGTGTTCCTCTTGAGTCATCTCACCTCTTTTACTTATGTGTTGATTTTTGCATACGTTTTTTGTTGTCACTGTGTTCTAATAAAATTTATATGTTTTAGATGAATTTGTTGTTGGTATGTGTTTCTGTTTGGGGGCAATATGCTCCTAGTAGCTTATAGGTTTATATTCATGAGGGAGTTGTTGTCCCCCGTTATCCCCAACGAAGTATAATGGATACTTCGAGTAGGAGGGTATGTGATATTGATGATTACATCCGCTTGGTCGGTATTTGTTATAAAGTGATTTTGTTACTGTGTATTTTCACAGCTTCCCCAACCGATCGCATGGATCATAGAGCCCGTGAAAAAAAGTGGCTAACTAAATTGGATGAGGTATTTGGTGATGACTCTACTGTGGGTTTTAATTCAAAAGACACAGAGGATTCAGTTATAAAATTAAAATATTTGTTGAATAAAAAAACGCGCCTATGGTGGAACAGGGCCTTTTTGGAGCGGTACATTGCTAAGGGCCTGATCCCAAGGGGATTAAGGATTCAGGTCTTCCCTTCATTTGCCATGGAAGATGAATTACTCAGGAAGGAGTGGGAGGAGCTCTCCTCAAATTGCTCTAGAGGATTCATGGAGCTGTTGGTTAAATCAAACACGTCCTCTTTACAGGAGGTGGAGAAGGATATTAGTTCCCTACAAGAGACTTTGTGTGGGACTTTTTCAGTGATAGACAAGAAGAAATTTAATGATGAATTGGAGGGGGAGTTCCAGAAATGGGAAAAGGAAATTGTTGCCTCCAAAACTAAGAAATATCAAAGGGATGTCATGGATTATAAGAATAACCATGTGTATAAGTGGAGGAAAAAACCAATAACAAAACCCAAACCCCCGTCCCATCGTAATTCCTTCTCATCAGCATCCTCTCTGGATGATGAACAAGCAAGCAGTAGCTTCTCCGGCAATACCTTGAATGAGAGATTGGGAGTTGGTAAAACTGCATATCGGAAAGGAAAGTGTAAACGTCGTTTCACTCCTCCCCAGTCCTTGGAGAAAAAATCTAAATCGGGTAGGACCTTGGAGGTAATTAATTTATCTGATCACGTGTTATCGGATGATCAGCTTAATGTTTTGGGTTTAGGATTAACTTTTGTCCCCACTATCAACTTTAATTACTTCACAGCTATGAAAGATAGGGTTGAGCGAAACAGGTCGTTCATTTTCAAAAGTCGCCGACTTTTGGCAAAGTCGGGTTTCATGAAACCCGATCCGACCCCTGTGCGGGGTCGGCCATGCGGTACGCGACTTTCGCGCCAAAGTCGCGTTTCAATGACGCGAAAAGCGCCATTTCTCAGCCAATGAAGGTAAACGCAGAGTGTGGGCAGCGTGATGACATAGGTCCTGGTCCCCACCATCTTAGAGAAGGGCATTGCAGTGATTGGCTTGCTGTCTGCGGCGTCACAGGGGCTATAAAGGGGCGTTCCCGCCGACCGCCATGTTACTGCTGCTGATCTGAGCTTAGGGAGAGGTTGCTGCCGCTTCGTCAGAAGCAGGGATAGCGTTAGGCAGGGTCCATTAACCACCAAACCGCTTGTGCTGTAGCGATTTCCACTGCCCAACACCACCTTCGGTGTGCAGGGACAGTGGAAGCTACATTTTTTTTTTTTCCCCCTCAGCGCTGTAGCTCATTGGGCTGCCCTAGAAGGCTCCCTGATAGCTGCATTGCTGTGTGTACGCCGCTGTGCAAACCAACTGCTTTTTTCAAAGCACAAATCCTCTTGTTCCTTCCTTTCTGCACAGCTATCTTTTTGGTTTGTACACACTTTTTATTTAATTTGTGCATCAGTCCACTCCTTATTGCTGCCTGCCATACCTGGCTGAGATTACTGCAGGGAGATAGTAATTGAAGGACACTCCCTGTTTTTTTTTTTTTTTGTGGGAGATTAAGATTGACATTTCTGCTAGAGTGCCATCCCTGTCTGTGTCATCTCTCACTCAGTGGGCCATAGAAAGCCTATTTATTTTTTTGCTTGATTTGGGTTATAAAATCTACCTGAAAAAATCACTACATCAATCAGTGGGAGAAAAATATTGGCCTCAGGGCTTGTGTGCCACTCTTGACTCCTGTGTGCATCATCACTCACTCAGTGGGCCATAGAAATCCTATTTATTTTTTTGCTTGATTTTGGTTCTAAAATCTACCTGAAAAAATCACTACATCAATCAGTGGGAGAAAAATATTGGCCTCAGGGCTTGTGTGCCACTCCTGACTCCTGTGTGCATCATCACTCACTCAGTGGGCCATAGAAAGCCCATTTTTTTTTTTTTTTGCTTTATTTGGGTTCTAAATTCTACCTGAAAAAATCAATAAATCAATCAGTGGGAGATTAATATTGGCCTTTGGGCTTGTGTGCCAGTCCTAAGCGTGCCATCTCTCTCTCTCAGATAGTGGGCCATAGAAAGCCTATTTATTTTTATTTTTTTTTATTGGGTTTATAAATTTTCCCTGGAAAAAAAAAAAAAAGTGGGAGATTAATATTGGCCTCTGGGCTTGTGTGCCAGTCCTGAGCGTGCCATCTCTCTCACAAATAGTGGGCCATAGAAAGCCTATTTATTTTTTTTTATTTTATTTTATAAATTCTCCCTTAAAAAAAAAGGGAGATTAATATTGGCCTTTGGGCTTGTGTGCCAGTCCTAAGCGCGCCATCTCTCTCTGTCTCTCAGATAGTGGGCCATAGAAAGCCTATTTATTATTTTTTTTATTGGGTTTATAAATTTTCCCTGGAACAAAAAAAAAAAAAGTGGGAGATAAATATTGGCCTCTGGGCTTGTGTGCCACTCCTGACTCCTGTGTGCGTCATCTCTCACTCAGTGGGCCATAGAAAGCCTTTTTTTGTTTTATTTGTTTTCTAAATTCTCCCTGAAAAAATCATTTTATTTTATTTGGTTTCTAAATTCTTCCTGAAAAAATCATTTTATTCTATTATTTTTTTTTCCTAAAGTCTCCCTTAAAAAAAAAAAAAAAATCAAATCAGTGGGAGATTAATATTTACATTTGTGCTTCAGTGACAGTCCTGCGTGTGTGGCATCTCTCTCATTTGTTGCCACCAACAACAGAGTGTGTAACATTGTGCCTGATTTTCGTTGTGGTCTCACTCACCTGTAAAGGGGTAGCTAAATCATACTGAAGTTATAGCTCACCGTGTAATTTGTGTGACAGCAACAAATACCGTTAGTTTGTTTACGTTTTTAAAACAATGAGGAAGTATGGTGGAAGAGGTCGTGGCCGGGGGCGTTCATTGTCAGCTGGTAATGAGGGTAGTGGTAGTGGTGGAGCATCAGCTGGTCGTGGGAAAAAAAATATTGCACCTAAGTCTGGAGCTGTGGAGCCAGGTTCGTCGTCTGGCTACACAAGGCCTCGAACGCTCCCTTTTCTGGGAGTAGGAAAACCGCTTTTAAAGCCGGAGCAGCAAGAGCAAGTTTTGGCTTATCTTGCTGACTCAGCCTCTAGCTCTTTTGCCTCCTCTCGTGAAACTGGTAAATGTCAAAGCAGCGCGTCGTTAGTGGATGTTCACGGTCAGGGACAAGTCGCTTCCTTGTCCTCTTCAGCAAAAACAACAACAGAGAAGAATGCAGCAGGCGACACAACGGGTTACTCCATGGAGCTCTTTACACATACCGTCCCTGGCTTAGAAAGTGAAGCAGTTAACAGTCCATGCCCATTACAAGTTGAATCTGACATGGAGTGCACTGATGCACAGCCACAGCCAGACTACTATGCTGGTCCTTTGACTCAGACCACAACATTGCCCTCGCAGGGTGCTGATCAAGAATCAGACCCTGATGAGACTATGTTGCCCCATCACGAACGCTATACCACCGACCGACACGGTGACACAGACGAAGTTGCACACGAGCTACAAGAAGAGGTAATAGATGACCCAGTTCTTGACCCCGATTGGCAGCCATTGGGGGAACAGGGTGCAGGCGGCAGCAATTCTGAAGCGGAGGAGGAGGGGCCGCAGCAGGCATCAACATCGCAACAGGTTCCATCTGCCGGGCCCGTATCTTGCCCAAAACGCGTGGCAAAGCCAAAACCTGTTGGAGGACAGCGTGGCCATCCGGTTAAAGCTCAGTCTGCAATGCCTGAAAAGGTATCCGATGCTAGAAAGAGTGCAGTCTGGCATTTTTTTAAACAACATCCAATTGATCAGCGCAAAGTCATCTGTCAAAATGTTCAACTACCTTAAGCAGAGGACAGAATCTGAAAAGTCTCAATACAAGTTGCATGCATAGACATTTAACCACCATGCATTTGCAAGCCTGGACTAACTACCAAACGTCCCTTAAGGTTGTAGCACCCTCGGCCAATGAAGCTAGTCAGCAACGCAACATCCCTTCCGGCAGTGTAGGGCCACCATTTTCCGCACCACCTGCAGTATCTGTGCAGGTTTCTTTGCCAGGCCAAAGCAGTCAGGGTCAGGGAATCACCAGTTTCGTAGTAGGAAACACTGCATCTAGGGCACCGGTGGCAACAATACCATCTCCCACCGTCTCTCAGTCTGCCATGTCCACCGGCACCCCCGCTAGTTCCACGATCTCCAGCTCTCCAGTCCAGCTCACCCTACATGAGACTATGGTTAGAAAAAGGAAGTACTTAGCCTCGCATCCGCGTACACAGGGTTTGAACGCACACATAGCTAGACTAATCTCGTTAGAGATGATGCCCTACCGGTTAGTTGAAACCGAAGCTTTCAAAGCCCTGATGGACTACGCTGTACCACGCTACGATCTACCCAGTCGACACTTTTTTTCCAGAAAAGCCATCCCAGCCCTGCACCAGCATGTTAAAGAGCGCATCGTCCATGCACTCAGGCAATCTGTGAGCACAAAGGTGCACCTGACAACAGATGCATGGACCAGTAGGCATGGCCAGGGACGTTACGTGTCCATCACGGCACACTGGGTAAATGTGGTGGATGCAGGGTCCACAGGGGACAGCAAGTTTGGGACAGTTCTGCCTAGCCCACGGTCTAGGAAACAATTGGCTGTAGCCGTTCGCACCCCCTCCTCCTCCTCTTCGTCCTCCTGCAGAAGCGAGAGCTCGTCCACAGACCGCAGTCGCACAACCACTCCATCCGCAGCTGCCACTGTTGCACACCAGGTCTCCCATTATGGGGCAGCTACTGGCAAACGTCAGCAGGCTGTATTGGCTATGAAGTGTTTGGGCGACAACAGACACACCGCGGAAGTTCTGTCCGAGTTCTTGCAGAAAGAAACGCAGTCGTGGCTGAGCACTGTAGATCTTGAGGCAGGCAAGGTAGTGAGTGATAACGGAAGGAATTTCATGGCTGCCATCTCCCTTTCCCAACTGAAACACATTCCTTGCCTGGCTCACACCTTAAACCTGGTGGTGCAGTGCTTCCTGAAAAGTTATCCGGGGTTATCCGACCTGCTCCTCAAAGTGCGTGGACTTTGCTCACATATCCGCCGTTCGCCCGTACACTCCAGCCGTATGCAGACCTATCAGCGTTCTTTGAACCTTCCCCAGCATCGCCTAATCATAGACGTTGCAACAAGGTGGAACTCAACACTGCACATGCTTCAGAGACTGTGTGAACAGAGGCGGGCTGTTATGTTTTTGTGGGAGGATACACATACACTGGCAGGCAGTAGGATGGCAGACATGGAGTTGTCAGGTGTGCAGTGGTCGAAGATTCAAGACATGTGTCAAGTCCTTCAGTGTTTTGAGGAATGCACACGGCTGGTTAGTGCAGACAACGCCATAATAAGCATGAGCATCCCCCTAATGCGTCTGCTGATGCAAAGTTTGACGCACATAAAGGATCAGGCGTCTGCAGCTGAGGAAGAGGAAAGCCTTGATGACAGTCAGCCATTGTCTGGCCAGGGCAGTGTACAGGACGAGGTAGCGGGCGAAGAGGAGGAGGAGGACGAGGAGGATGATGGGGATGATTATATTTTTAATGAGGAAGCTTTTCCGGGGCCACTGGAAATTGGTGGCGCGGCAAGGCCGGGTTCTGGTTTTTTGAGGGACACAAGTGACGTGGATTTGCCTGAAACTGCCCCTCAACCAAGCACAACCGCAGATTTGAGAACTGGAACTTTGGCCCACATGGCGGATTATGCCTTACGTATCCTCAAAAGGGACACACGCATAACTAAAATGATGAATGATGACGATTACTGGTTGGCCTGCCTCCTTGATCCTCGCTATAAAGGCAAATTGCAAAATATAATGCCACATGAGAACTTGGAACTAATATTAGCAACCAAACAATCAACTCTTGTTGACCGTTTGCTTCTGGCATTCCCTGCACACAGCGCCCGTGATCGTTCTCACACGAGCTTCAGGGGCCAGCAGACCAGAGGAGTAAGAGGGGCAGAAATCAGAAGTGGCGTTGGCCAGAGGGGTTTTCTGACCAGGTTGTGGAGTGATTTTGCTATGACCGCAGACAGGACAGGTACTGCAGCATCAATTCAAAGTGACAGGAGACAACGTTTGTCCAGTATGGTTACAAACTATTTTTCATCCCTTATCGATGTTCTCCCTCAACCGTCATTCCCATTTGATTACAGGGCATCAAAATTAGACACCTGGCCAGAATTGGCAGAATATGCATTGCAGGAGCTTGCTTGCCCGGCAGCTAGTGTCCTATCAGAAAGAGTATTCAGTGCTGCAGGTTCAATACTAACAGAAAAAAGGACTCGTCTGGCTACCCAAAATGTAGATGATCTAACCTTCATTAAAATGAACCACAACTGGATTTCGAAATCTTTTGCTCCACCTTGCCCGGCTGACACCTAGCTTTCCTATGAAAAGGTCTTGCCTGTGGACTATTCTGAATGCCTTTTCCAATCTCGTAATTTTCTGCACCTGATTGTCCAGCATACGACATGTTTACACCTCACTAAATGGCCAAACTCCCCACACGGGGCCGTGGTATCGACACTTGGCGACAGCACCCGTGAGAGTGCAGTTTGTCTGAAGAGGTGGGTGAGACCGCTTTTGGTCGACGGCACTGCCACTGGGTCCCTCCTAGTACAATAAAGTGTCTCTGGCGGTGGTGGTGCGCACCCAACGTCAGACACACCGTTGTAATATGAGGGGCCCTGGGCCTGTACCGCCGGCCACAAGACAGTTTCCCCCCACCCCAGCTCAAACAGTGCTCTACCACTTGCAAAATTATCTCACAGCTCCACCAATGTTTAGTCTATGCGCTGACATCCTTCAATGCCTGCCACTGACAATACCATTGTATTGACATTTTTGTTATGTTAGGCCTTCGATGCCTGTCTGTGGTCACTCCTTCCACTAGGCCTCCACTGACCACACCACTGCTGCCCGTGTACCCCTGTAACCAATTTAAAATTGCCTACAGCCATGTGTTATTATTTTAGGCCTTCGATGCCTGTCTGCGGTGACTCCTTCCACTAGGCCTCCACTGACCACACCACTGCTGCCCGTGTACCCCTGGAACCAATTTAAAATTGCCTACAGCCATGTGTTATTATTTTAGGCCTTCGATGCCTGTCTGCGGTCACTCCTTCCACTAGGCCTCCACTGACCACACCACTGCTGCCCGTGTACCCCTGTAACCAATTTAAAATTGCCTACAGCCATGTGTTATTATTTTAGGCCTTCGATGCCTGTCTGCGGTCACTCCTTCCACTAGGCCTCCACTGACCACACCACTGCTGCCCGTGTACCCCTGGAACCAATTTAAAATTGCCTACAGCCATGTGTTATTATTTTAGGCCTTCGATGCCTGTCTGCGGTCACTCCTTCCACTAGGCCTCCACTGACCACACCACTGCTGCCCGTGTACCCCTGGAACCAATTTAAAATTGCCTACAGCCATGTGTTATTATTTTAGGCCTTCGATGCCTGTCTGCGGTCACTCCTTCCACTAGGCCTCCACTGACCACACCACTGCTGCCCGTGTACCCCTGGAACCAATTTAAAATTGCCTACAGCCATGTGTTATTATTTTAGGCCTTCGATGCCTGTCTGCGGTCACTCCTTCCACTAGGCCTCCACTGACCACACCACTGCTGCCCGTGTACCCCTGTAACCAATTTAAAATTGCCTACAGCCATGTGTTATTATTTTAGGCCTTCGATGCCTGTCTGCGGTGACTCCTTCCACTAGGCCTCCACTGACCACACCACTGCTGCCCGTGTACCCCTGGAACCAATTTAAAATTGCCTACAGCCATGTGTTATTATTTTAGGCCTTCGATGCCTGTCTGCGGTGACTCCTTCCACTAGGCCTCCACTGACCACACCACTGCTGCCCGTGTACCCCTGGAACCAATTTAAAATTGCCTACAGCCATGTGTTATTATTTTAGGCCTTCGATGCCTGTCTGCGGTCACTCCTTCCACTAGGCCTCCACTGACCACACCACTGCTGCCCGTGTACCCCTGGAACCAATTTAAAATTGCCTACAGCCATGTGTTATTATTTTAGGCCTTCGATGCCTGTCTGCGGTCACTCCTTCCACTAGGCCTCCACTGACCACACCACTGCTGCCCGTGTACCCCTGGAACCAATTTAAAATTGCCTACAGCCATGTGTTATTATTTTAGGCCTTCGATGCCTGTCTGCGGTCACTCCTTCCACTAGGCCTCCACTGACCACACCACTGCTGCCCGTGTACCCCTGGAACCAACATCAGAAAATATAAAAATAAGTATTTTGCTTATAAAAAAGAAAATACTGGAGAGATATCAAATGCAGACATTTTAACATTAAAAACAAACACATACAACAAAAATCTGGTACAGTACTAAAAATGGCCACCAGCTACAATAACTTTCTCCTGCAAGTAGTTAACTGAAAGGTTTTTTCAATTTTAAACACAGATATGGCATCCACCGAGTGTTGTCTTCTTTATATTATTGCCAAGAAGATGCAAAACAATGAAAATAATAAAATCATTATTTACCAAAAAAATAGAGTAAGTCAAAACCACATTGCAAATAAACATTCATTACAAATAAAGAAGCAGGGCGCGTCCGAGGGTGAGTACATACCTAATAAGAATATAATCATCCTCGGACGCGCCCTGCTTCTTTCCGACAGCCTTCCTTCCTAAGAATCAGCCCTTCCGTGGTGTAGAGAGAGGGTTTGTTACACTCCAAGGTGTTCCCAGGTTGCCTTTCCTGAGCTTCGATCTTCCGGCTCTCGTTTAGTAGTTGTTGGAAACTACGCTGCATTGGGCCTACAAATTGGGTATGGGGTGTAGAGAGATGGTGTGTTCCACTCCAAGGTGTTCCCCAGGTTGCCTTTCCTGAGCTTCGATCTTCCGGCTCTCGTTTAGTAGTTGTTGGAAACTACGCTGCATTAGGCCTACAAATTGGGTATGGGGTGTAGAGAGATGGTGTGTTACACTCCAAGGTGTTCCCCAGGTTTCCTCTCCATTGCTTCGATCTTCCGGCTCTCGTTTAGTAGTTGTTGGAAACTACGCTGCATTAGGCCTACAAATTGGGTATGGGGTGTAGAGAGATGGTGTGTTACACTCCAAGGTGTTCCCCAGGTTTCCTCTCCATTGCTTCGATCTTCCGGCTCTCGTTTAGTAGTTGTTGGAAACTACGCTGCATTAGGCCTACAAATTGGGTATGGGGTGTAGAGAGATGGTGTGTTACACTCCAAGGTGTTCCCCAGGTTTCCTTTCCATTGCTTCGATCTTCCGGCTCTCGTTTAGTAGTTGTTGGAAACTACGCTGCATAAGGCCTACAAATTGGGTATGGGGTGTAGAGAGATGGTGTGTCCCACTCCAAGGTGTTCCCCAGGTTGCCTTTCCTGAGCTTCGATCTTCCGGCTCTCGTTTAGTAGTTGTTGGAAACTACGCTGCATTAGGCCTACAAATTGGGTATGGGGTGTAGAGAGATGGTGTGTTCCACTGTAGAGAGATGGTGTGTTCCACTCCAAGGTGTTCCCCAGGTTTCCTCGCCAATGCTTCGATCATCATGCTCTCGTTTAGTAGTTGTTGGAAACTACGCTGCATTAGGCCTACAAATTGGGTATGGGGTGTAGAGAGATGGTGTGTTCCACTCCAAGGTGTTCCCCAGGTTTCCTCTCCATTGCTTCGATCTTCATGCTCTCGTTTAGTAGTTGTTGGAAACTACGCTGCATTAGGCCTACAAATTGGGTATGGGGTGTAGAGAGATGGTGTGTTACACTCCAAAGTGTTCCCCAGGTTTCCTCTCCATTGCTTCGATCTTCCGGCTCTCGTTTAGTAGTTGTTGGAAACTACGCTGCATTAGGCCTACAAATTGGGTATGGGGTGTAGAGAGATGGTGTGTTACACTCCAAGGTGTTCCCCAGGTTTCCTCTCCATTGCTTCGATCTTCCGGCTCTCGTTTAGTAGTTGTTGGAAACTACGCTGCATTAGGCCTACAAATTGGGTATGGGGTGTAGAGAGATGGTGTGTTACACTCCAAGGTGTTCCCCAGGTTTCCTCTCCATTGCTTCGATCTTCCAGCTCTCGTTTAGTAGTTGTTGGAAACTACGCTGCATTAGGCCTACAAATTGGGTATGGGGTGTAGAGAGATGGTGTGTTACACTCCAAGGTGTTCCCCAGGTTTCCTCTCCATTGCTTCGATCTTCCGGCTCTCGTTTAGTAGTTGTTGGAAACTACGCTGCATTGGGCCTACAAATTGGGTATGGGGTGTAGAGAGATGGTGTGTTCCACTCCAAGGTGTTCTCCAGGTTGCCTTTCCTGAGCTTCGATCTTCCGGCTCTCGTTTAGTAGTTGTTGGAAACTACGCTGCATTAGGCCTACAAATTGGGTATGGGGTGTAGAGAGATGGTGTGTTCCACTGTAGAGAGATGGTGTGTTCCACTCCAAGGTGTTCCCCAGGTTTCCTCGCCAATGCTTCGATCATCATGCTCTCGTTTAGTAGTTGTTGGAAACTACGCTGCATTAGGCCTACAAATTGGGTATGGGGTGTAGAGAGATGGTGTGTTCCACTCCAAGGTGTTCCCCAGGTTTCCTCTCCATTGCTTCGATCTTCATGCTCTCGTTTAGTAGTTGTTGGAAACTACGCTGCATTAGGCCTACAAATTGGGTATGGGGTGTAGAGAGATGGTGTGTTACACTCCAAGGTGTTCCCCAGGTTTCCTCTCCATTGCTTCGATCTTCCGGCTCTCGTTTAGTAGTTGTTGGAAACTACGCTGCATTAGGCCTACAAATTGGGTATGGGGTGTAGAGAGATGGTGTGTTACACTCCAAGGTGTTCCCCAGGTTTCCTCTCCATTGCTTCGATCTTCCGGCTCTCGTTTAGTAGTTGTTGGAAACTACGCTGCATTAGGCCTACAAATTGGGTATGGGGTGTAGAGAGATGGTGTGTTACACTCCAAGGTGTTCCCCAGGTTTCCTCTCCATTGCTTCGATCTTCCGGCTCTCGTTTAGTAGTTGTTGGAAACTACGCTGCATTGGGCCTACAAATTGGGTATGGGGTGTAGAGAGATGGTGTGTTCCACTCCAAGGTGTTCTCCAGGTTGCCTTTCCTGAGCTTCGATCTTCCGGCTCTCGTTTAGTAGTTGTTGGAAACTACGCTGCATTAGGCCTACAAATTGGGTATGGGGTGTAGAGAGATGGTGTGTTCCACTGTAGAGAGATGGTGTGTTCCACTCCAAGGTGTTCCCCAGGTTTCCTCGCCAATGCTTCGATCATCATGCTCTCGTTTAGTAGTTGTTGGAAACTACACTGCATTAGGCCTACAAATTGGGTATGGGGTGTAGAGAGATGGTGTGTTCCACTCCAAGGTGTTCCCCAGGTTTCCTCGCCAATGCTTCGATCATCATGCTCTCGTTTAGTAGTTGTTGGAAACTACGCTGCATTAGACCTACAAATTGGGTATGGGGTGTAGAGAGATGGTGTGTTACACTCCAAGGTGTTCTCCAGGTTGCCTTTCCTGAACTTCTATCTTCAGGCTCTCATTAAATTGTGGTTAAACGGAACAACTGCATTTGGCGTACTAGTTGGTTTGGGGCCTACTATCGGTGTCTGCCGCTCCTTGCTGTTCTCCTGGTTTCCTGTCCTGAAATTCCGTTTTCAGGCGCTCGTTAAGTAGTTGTTAATGTTAGACTGCATTTGGCCTACTAGTTGGGTTGGGGCCTACTATCGGTGTCTGCCACTCCTTGCTGTTCTCCTCCACTGAACAAAGCTGTGCCGCCTGTTTACTACTGTTGCCAATTTTGAACTGCATTTCGACTACTTACTGATTTGGGCCTACTCTCTGTGTCAGCCTCTCATTCCAGTTGTCCTCCACTGCAATGCCCCCTGATTAGTCCTGTGTTACCAATTTTGAACTGCATTTAGCCCACTTTATTCTTTGGGCCTATATCTGTGTTTCCTCCTCATCCTGCCCATTGCCCAGCCAGTGATAGATGAGTCTGCTGGTACATTGACCCATAACTAGTGTTGAGCATTCCGATACCGCAAGTATCGGGTATCGGCCGATATTTGCGGTATCGGAATTCCGATACCGAATTCTGATACTTCCCGCGTATCGGATACCGGAATCGGAAGTTCCCAGAATTCAAACTGAACGCAGCAGCCAATGAGGAATGATTGGAAGTGTGGGCACATCCTGTTTAGCATGGTGGGCATGTAAGTACTGGCAAGGCTTGGATTGGCTGCTGAAATGATGTCACTCTGCACTATAAAAAACGCTGCCGCCATTTTGCGCTCACTCTGCTGTGATTTCAGTTAGGGACAGGACGCTGTGTTCTAACTGAGGGCCAGTCGAGCTAGCTAATTGCTTTATTTTCCTTTCCAAAGGCTAATTTAGCAAAACGCTGTGTGTTCTTCACTGTTCACCTTGCTCTTGCCTTGCAGCGCTGTTTTAACAGCGTTCTGCAAGGTCTCTGTGTGTGTGTGTGTGTGCAGCTCACTCTGTAGTCTGTGTGCAGCCATATACCCGGTTGTATTCAGCTTAGGGGGGGTTCACACTGCCTCACACAGTTGTCCTTTTTTGCTCTTAGTGCAGCCTACTGCACATTTTTTCTCAAATTTCCTATTAGTGTTTTTCCACCAGTCTCCAGCTCTATTGTGGAAAAACACTACATAGGATAACCTAGAGGGGGTTTTTTGGGCCTTGCAGCGCCGTTTACGGCTGTCTGCACGGTCTCTGTGTGAGCGCAGCTCGCCCTGTAGTCTGTGTGCAGCCATAGCCGGTTGGATTCAGCTCAGGGTGCGTTACTGCCTCATACCTTGAAAAACAATTTCCTTTTTTTCAAATAGTGCAGCCAGTTTAAAATTTGAAAAAAAAAATTCCTATTAGTGTCTTTCCACTCGTATCCAGCTAAATAGTGGAAAAACACTATATAGGATAACCTAGAGGAGGTTTTTTTGGCCTTGCAGCGCCGTTTACGGCTGTCTGCACGGTCTCCGTGTGAGCCCAGCTCGCCCTGTAGTCTGTGTGCAGCCATAGCCGGTTGGATTCAGCTCAGGGTTCGTTACTGCCTCATACCTTGAGAAAAATTTTACTTTTTTTCAAATAGTGCAGCCTGTTTAAAATTTGAAAAAAAAAATTCCTATTAGTGTCTTTCCACTCGTATCCAGCTAAATAGTGGAAAAACACTATATAGGATAACCGAGAGGAGTGTTTTTTGGCCTTGCAGCGCCGTTTACGGCTGTCTACACGGTCTCCGTGTGATTTAAACTAGCTCTGTAGCCCGATCTGCACCAAAAAAAAAGTTAAGTTCACCAAACACAACTTAACACTTGTGTAGGCCACATTTGAAAAATAATAAAGTTTAGTCCACAATTTACAACATTAGTGTTTCTTACACCTGTTAGGAGGAGCATTTCAGGAATAAGCACACTAAGGCCTTAGTACTTTTCTGCTTATCTTTATCTGTCAACCAAGATGAAGAGGGCAGGGAGTAAGGCACGTGGGCGTGGGCGCGGAGCAGGGAGAGGAGCAGGGAGAGGACGTGGTGATTCTGTGCCTGCTGCGGGCGCCGGTGACTCGTCGTCACTCAGTTTCAGCAGGGAACAGTCCTTCATGCGCAGCTTTGTCGGAGAGCGCCGTGCACCGCTGCTACGTGAAGACCAAATTGAAGCCGTTGTCGGGTGGATGGCAGCTAACGCCTCGGCATCGACTTCAGTTAGTGCCACATCCTCTCAGGCACAGAGCACTGGAGAGCAGCCATCTGTCTCTTCACCACCTGCCAAATTGGCCAGGCAGTCAGAGAGCCCAGGACAGGAGCCGTCTCTACTTCTGTTCTCTGAATCTCTTGGCTTGGAAACAGGGGGCCAGCCAAGCAGCATTGGAGAAATGGAAGAAGAGGCAGTGTGCAGTGATGCCCAAAAGCTTTATCTCTCTGACTCTGAAGAGGCAGGTGGGCCAGTGCCTCCGGTGACCACAGCGCAGTACGCATCTGATGATGAAACTCAGGTGCCGCTTTCTGATGCGTACTGTGCTGCCGAGACTACCCAGGAGGAGCAGTTGGTGGCAGAGGGTAGTGGAGATGATGAGGTCCTTGACCCATCGTGGCGTGAGGAACAGGAAGGTGGTGGGAGCAGCTCTGAGGAAGAGCTTCCCCTTACGGGCCAAAGAGGGAGAGGGAGGGGGAAGACTGCGGAGCCTGTAGCCTCCACTTTGGCACCCGTTAGGAGCCTGTCTCTTTCCAAAGCCAAAAAGGGCGCTCCCAAGACTTGCAGTGCCTGGTCCTTTTTTGACACAGTTGCAGATGACATTTGTTTTGTCAAATGCAAGCTGTGTCATCAGAAAGTAAAAAGAGGTAAAAGTGTCAGCAACCTCAATACCACAAATATGTGGAAACATGTGCGGAACAGGCACGCGGTGGAGTTACAGAAACACAGTGAAGACGTAGGCCAACCAACAGCGGCAGCTACCACCTCTTCATCTCGTGTTGCCTCTTCCTCCACTGTTGTCCAGAGACCTAGTGTAATTCCACCCACAGCACCACCTTCCCAGTCATCCTCACACTCCCAGTCTACTCTACAGCCATCGGTAGTCCAGGCATGGGAGAAAAGGCGGGCATTCTCGGCCAACCACCCCCGAGCACAGGCTCTGAATGCAGGCATTGCCAAACTGTTGTCCCTGGAAATGCTCTCGTTCAGGCTGGTGGAGACTGACAGCTTCCGTGACTTGATGGCATTGGCAGTCCCACAGTAAAAGGTGCCCAGCCGCTTTTACTTCAGCAGGCAGGCTGTCCCTGCCCTGCACAGGCATGTTGAGGCAAACATAAAACATGCGCTACTGAACGCCGTCAGTAGCAAGGTCCACCTCACCACCGATGCGTGGACCAGTCAGCATGGACAGGGGCGATATGTTTCCCTCACTGCCCATTGGGTTAATGTTGTTGAGCCAGGTACAGATCGTGCGAGTGGCGCAGGACGTGTCCTGCCCACTCCAAGGATTGCAGGAATCCAGTCTGTACGCATCGACTCCTCCTCTTACACCAGTTCCTCTGATTCCTCTCTGCAGGATCCGTCACAGTCCACCTCCACATGGACCCGTGAACGTTTACCTATGACCGACATGAGCACAGCCGTGGCCAAACGTCAGCAGGCCGTCTTGAAACTAGTTTCATTGGGGCATCGAAGCCACACAGCGCAGGAGCTCTGGAATGCCATCAAGCAGGAGAGCGATGTGTGGTTACTGCCAGCGAATCTCCAGCCAGGCATGGTAGTGTGTGACAATGGCCGAAATCTGGTGGCAGCTTTGGCCCTTGGCAACCTCACTCACATCCCATGTCTGGCACATGTGCTCAATTTGGTTGTGCAGAGTTTTCTGAGGGACTATCCGGATCTTGATGCCCTGTTGCACAAGGTCCGCCTAGAGTGTGCTCACTTGCGGCGTTCCAGCTTGGCCAGATCCCACATTGCTGCTCTGCAGCGACGATTCCGCCTTCCGGAACACCGCATCATATGTGACCTACCTACCCGGTGGAATTCCACGTTACATATGTTGGAGCGGTTGTGTGAGCAGCAGCAAGCAGTTATGGAGTACCAGCTGCATCAGGCGCAAAGAAGTCGCAGTCAGCGCCGATCAGACTTCACAACCACAGAGTGGGCCACTATGAAGGACGTCTGCCAGGTTTTGCATCCTTTTGATTATTCCACGCGGATGGCAAGTGCAGATGATGCACTAGTCAGCATGACTGTCCCCCTTATCTGCCTGCTTCAGCAAACTTTGCAAGGGTTAAGGGATGATGTGGTGGAAGAGGTGGAGGATGAGGAGTCACCTTTTCCATCAGCTTCTGGAGAGTCAGCGCCATGTGGTTCCTCACAAAGGGGTACGCAGGGGCCAATTTGTGAGGAGGATGAGGAGGAGTCAATGGAGGAGGAAGAGCTCCGTCCAGAGGAGGGAGCGACACAATTGTCCAGTGGTCAGTGTGTACAGCGAGGGTGGGGTGATGACGAGCGGGCAGAGATCATGTCTCAAGCAGGGGACAGCATTTCTGGGCCAGTTGGCACTCTGCAGCACATGGTGGATTTCATGCTGCAGTGCCTGAGAAACGACCGCCGCATCGACCACATTCTCAACATGCCTGATTATTGGGTGTTCACCCTCCTCGATCCTCGCTACCGGGACAACGTCCAAAACCTCATCCCTGCGTTGACCCAGGAGCGTAAATTGCGGGAGTACCACGACACACTGGTGAATTCCATCATCTTCTCCTGTCCAACTGAGAGGAGTGCTGCTAGTGCTTTACAAAGCAGCTCAGTGCGTCGAGGCAGTGGGGGAGGCTCTGCCCAAAGAGGGAGCAGAAGCAGTGCCTCTGCCCAAGGCAAGCCCAGTATGGCACAACTCTGGCACACTTTTGTGTACCCGCCCCAAATGTCTACACCATCACCGACGGCTCCAGTCAGCAGGAGGCAACGGTTCCGTCAGATGGTGACAGACTACATGGCTTGCCCTCTTACTGTACTCCCAGACGGCTCTTCCCCGTTCAAGTTTTGGGTCTCTAAGCTGGATACATGGCCAGAGCTAAGCCAGTATGCATTGGAGGTGCTGGCTTGCCCTGCGGCTAGTGTCTTATCGGAACGTGTCTTTAGTGCCGCAGGTGGTGTACTAACAGACCGTCGCATGCGACTATCCTCCGATAATGTTGACCGGCTTACTTTCCTGAAAATGAACCAGGCCTGGATCTCGCAGGAATTTGCCACTCCTCTGCCTGATTAAGTAATTGGGTGTCATCCAGGTCTCCTGCTGTGTTCATCTTTCTACCACCTGAACTGCTATTCCTGGGCTCCAACACCGCCAGTTGCGGCTCAGAAGTGCAGGCTGCACAGTAAAAACATACGACCCAGTGTTATTGGGTTTCAGTAACGTCAGCTGATCCCCAGCTGTGTAGCCGGCAATGTGTCCTGCGACCGCCACGCTGGCACAACAACCTAAATGTAAGGGAACCTGTCCCCCCCCCCCCGTCGTTTGTTACTGAAAGAGCCATCTTGTGCAGCAGTAATGCTGCACAAGAAAAAGGTAGCTCTTTTTTTTTAGCTCTTTGCACACGCAGAACTTAACACTTATAAAATGTGTTCACTGATACCGTTATACCGTCCCGGAGCTGGGACTTTCCTTCGTAATGTGACGCAGCACAGCCGTCATTCCTACCCCCTTGGTGCCATGCGCTGCCTCCTCAGCGTTGTTTTAAGCTGTCACGGAGCCTGCGCTGTTCTGTTATCCCTTGGGCATGCCCTATTTGCGCTGCCTGTCTTCTGACATAATTTGGTGTCAGGCTGGCTGCGCCTGTGCGGCCGCGCTGCCCAAGATCCCGCCTCGCAGTGTCTTCTGATTGAGTCACACTGCGGGCCTGGGATCCATGGGCATGCGCAGTGCATATCTTCCCCTCGGGCTCTCGCTCATTTCCCTCCGCCTTCTTTAGACTGTGCGCCGTCAGCTGATCCCTAGCATGCCACGGCCGTGACACCGCACAGTCTGAAGAAGAGGGAAGGAGGGGAGTGAGAGTCGAGGTTATGCACTGTGCATGCCCATGGTTCCAAGGCCCGCAGTGGGATTACGTTAGACGAGACTGCGAGGTGAGATCTGGAGCAGCGTGGACGCACAGGCACTGACAGCCTGACACCAAATTATGTCAGAAGACAGGCAGCGCTAATTGGGCATGGCCAAGGGCTAACAGAACAGCGCAGGCTCCGTGACAGCTTAAAACAACGCTGAGGAGGCAGCGCACGGCATCAAGGGGATAGGAATGACAGCTGTGCTGTGTCCCATTACGAAGGAAATTCGCACCTCCGGAACGGTTTAACGTTATAAAGGGACACATTTTTAGTGTTTACTTCGGTGTTTGCAAGGAGCATAATTAAAAGAGCAACCTTTTCCTTTTGCATCCTTAGTGCTGCACAAGATGGCTCTTTCAGCTACAAATGTCTTGGGGGGGGGGGTTAAAGGTTTCCTTTCAACTTGCTCCAATCAGGCTTCGGCCTACACTCTGTTCCTCTGCTCCTCCTGCTGTCCCTGGGCTCTAACACCGCCAGTTGGTGCCTGGAAGTGCTGTGTGCACAGTCAACAGTCGCTCCTCTGTTATTGGGGTTCAGTAACGTCAGCTGATCCCCAGCTGTGTGTGCGGCAATACCTCCAATCTGCTCCTCCTGCTGTCCCTGGGCTCTAACACCGCCAGTTGGTGCCTGGAAGTGCTGTGTGCACAGTCAACAGTCGCTCCTCTGTTATTGGGGTTCAGTAACGTCAGCTGATCCCCAGCTGTGTGTGCGGCAATACCTCCAATCTGCTCCTCCTGCTGTCCCTGGGCTCTAACACCGCCAGTTGGTGCCTGGAAGTGCTGTGTGCACAGTCAACAGTCGCTCCTCTGTTATTGGGGTTCAGTAACGTCAGCTGATCCCCAGCTGTGTATCCGGCAACGTGTCATGCGACCGCCACGCTGGCACAACTAAAATGTAAGGGGACCTGTCCCCCCCCCCCCCTAGGCGTTTGTTACTGAAAGAGCCACCATGTGCAGCACTAATACTGCACAAGGGAAAGGTCGCTCTTGAAATTATGCTCCTTGCAAACGCTGAACTACACACTCATGTAATGTGTCCCCTCACACCGTCCAACCGTTGCGGAGGTGGGACTTTCCTTTGTAATGTGACGCAGCACAGCCGTCATTGCTACCCCCTTGGCACCGTGCGCTGCCTCCTTAGCATTGTTTGATTCCGTCATGGACCCTGCGCTGTTATGTTATCCCTTGGCCATGCACAGTTTGCGCTGCCCGTCCTCTGACATCATTTGTTGTCGTCCTGGCTGCGCCTGTGCGTCCACGCTGCCCGAAATCACACCTCGCAGTGTCGTCTAATGTGATCCCACAGTGGGCCTGGTATCCATGGCCATGCGCAGTGCATATACTAGCCTCTCACTCCCCTTCTTCACGCTTCTTCAGACTAGGCGGCGTCAGCTGATCCCTAATAGCATGCCACGGCCGTGACGCCGCACAGTCTGAAGAAGCAGGAAGGAGGTGAGTGAGAGGCGATGATATGCACTGCGCATGCCCATGGATCCCTGGCCCGCAGTGGGACTACATTAGATGACACTGCAAGGTTGGATCTCGGGCAGCTTGGACGCACAGGCACTGCCAGCCTGACACCTACATGATGTCAGAAGACGGGCACCGCTAACTGTGCATGGCCAAGGGATAACATTACAGCGCGGGCTCTGTGACAGAACCAAACAACGTTGAGGAGGTGGCGCCCGGCACCAAGGGGGTTGGAATGACGGCTGTGCTGTGTCACATTACAAAGGAAAGTCCCACTTCCGGGATGGTTTGACGGTGTGAGGGGACACATTATATGAGTGTGTACTTCAGCGTTTGCAAGGAGCATAATTTTCGGAGCCACCATTTTCCATGTGCAGTATTACTGCTGTACAAGATGGCTCTTTCAGCAACAAATGCCTGGGGGGGGGGGTTAAAGGTTCCCTTTCAACTTGCTCCACTGCAGGCTTCGGCCTACACTCTGCTCCTCTTTGATTCCCTGGGTTTCAACACTGTCAGTTGCCACCTGGAAGTGTTGTCTACACAGAAAAAACACTAGGTGATGTGTCAGTGGGGTTCAGCACCGCCAGCTGTTTCCCTGCTGTGTAGTCGGCAACGTGTCCAGCACAAGCCACGCTGGCACAACAGAACAAAAGCTGCCACCAGTGCAGGCTTCGGCCTACACTCTGCTCCTCTCCTCCTCCTGCTGACCCTGGGCTCAAACACCGCTAGTTTTTTGCCCGGAAGTGCTAGCTGCACAGAGAAAAACACCAGCCAATGTGTTAGTGGGGTTCAGCAACGCCAGCTGTTCCCCTGCTGTGTAGCCAGCAACGTGACCTGCAAACGCCACGCAGGCACATGAACTGAAATTAAAGGGAACCTGGCCCCACCCCCCCAGGTGTTTCTATGTATAACAGCCACCTAGTACAGCAGTACTGCTGCATTTGTACAAGGTGGCTGACTTTTTCTCCTTGCCCACGTGGAACTCAACACGTACAAAATGTGTCTCATTGAGACCATTCCACTGTCCCTGAGGTGTGACTTTCCTTTCTAATGATACGCAGCACCCCCCTTGGTAGCGTTTCCCGTCTTTTGTCATCATGGTTAGCTGGCTGCGCCTGTGCATCCGCCCTGCTACAAACAACGCCCCTCGTTGTCATATTTATTTTGTCAGCGAGGGTGTGGTTTATGGGCACGAGCAGTGCATATGTTCGCCTGTCTTAACTCATCTCCTTCCACCTTCTTCAGACTGTGCGGCCTCCTGGCCGTGGTAGGCGATAAGGGATCAGCTGAGGCCGCCCAGTCTGGAGCAGGTGTAAGGACATGTGTAAGCGGCAAACCTATTTACTGCACAAGGCCACGAATCACAGCCACGCAGTGTGATTTTTTGAAAACACACTGTGGGTCTGGGATTGATGTCCATCGCTAACCGCAATGGCCGAAATGAAATGAGGTCAGAAGACAGGAAGCGCTCACAGCGCATGGCCAAGGGATCACAATAGCGCAGACTCCTGTACAGCAAATAACAACGCTCAGAAATCTGCGCCAAGTACCTAGGTGCAAATTTTGACACCTGTGCTGCGTCTCCTTAAAAAGACAAGTCACGCCTCCACAACTGTTTGACAGTATAATGGGCTAAATAGTGTACGTGTTTTAGTCAGCGTGTGCAAGGAGCAAAACAAATAGAGCAACCTTTTACTTGTGCAGCATTAATGCTGCACAAGGTGTGGCTCTTGTACCTTGCAACACCTGAGGGGGGTTAAAGGTAACCTTTGAAATTGGTTCAACTAGGCTTCGGCCTACACTCTGCTCCTCTCCTGCTGACCCTGGGCTCAAACACCGCTAGTTTTTGCCCGGAACTGCTAGCTGCACAGAGAAAAACACCAGTCAATGTGTTAGTGAGGTTCAGCACCGCCAGCTGTTCCCCTGCTGTGTAGTCGGCATCGTGTCCAGCACAAGCCACGCTGGCACAACTGACCAAAAGCTGCCACCAGTGCAGGCTTCGGCCTACACTCTGCTCCTCTCCTCCTCCTGCTGACCCTGGGCTCAAACACCGCCAGTTTCTGCCCGGAAGTGCTAGCTGCACAGAGAAAAACACCAGCCAATGTGTTAGTGGGGTTCAGCACCGCCAGCTGTTCCCCTGCTGTGTAGTCGACAACGTGTCCAGCACAAGCCACGCTGGCACAACAGAACAAAAGCTGCCACCAGTGCAGGCTTCGGCCTACACTCTGCTCCTCTCCTCCTCCTGCTGACCCTGGGCTCAAACACCGCTAGTTTTTTGCCCGGAAGTGCTAGCTGCACAGAGAAAAACACCAGCCAATGTGTTAGTGGGGTTCAGCAACGCCAGCTGTTCCCCTGCTGTGTAGCCGGCAACGTGACCTGCAAACGCCACGCAGGCACATGAACTGAAATTAAAGGGAACCTGGCCCCACCCCCCCAGGTGTTTCTATGTATAACAGCCACCTAGTACAGCAGTACTGCTGCATTTGTACAAGGTGGCTGACTTTTCTCCTTGCCCACGTGGAACTCAACACGTACAAAATGTGTCTCATTGAGACCATTCCACTGTCCCTGAGGTGTGACTTTCCTTTCTAATGATACGCAGCACCCCCCTTGGTAGCGTTTCCCGTCTTTTGTCATCATGGTTAGCTGGCTGCGCCTGTGCATCCGCCCTGCTAGAAACAACGCCCCTCGTTGTCATATTTATTTTGTCAGCGAGGGTGTGGTTTATGGGCACGAGCAGTGCATATGTTCGCCTGTCTTAACTCATCTCCTTCCGCCTTCTTCAGACTGTGCGGCCTCATGGCCGTGGTAGGCGATAAGGGATCAGCTGAGGCCGCCCAGTCTGGAGCAGGTGTAAGGACATGTGTAAGCGGCAAACCTATTTACTGCACAAGGCCACGAATCACAGCCACGCAGTGTGATTTTTTGAAAACACACTGTGGGTCTGGGATTCATGTCCATCGCTAACCGCAACGGCCGAAATGAAATGAGGTCAGAAGACAGGAAGCGCTCACAGCGCATGGCCAAGGGATCACAATAGCGCAGACTCCTGTACAGCAAATAACAACGCTCAGGAATCTGCGCCCAGTACCTAGGTGCAAATTTTGACACCTGTGCTGCGTCTCCTTAAAAAGACAAGTCACGCCTCCACAACTGTTTGACAGTATAATGGGCTAAATAGTGTACGTGTTTTAGTCAGCGTGTGCAAGGAGAAAAACAAATAGAGCAACCTATTACTTGTGCAGCATTAATGCTGCACAAGGTGTGGCTCTTGTACCTTGCAACACCTGAGGGGGGTTAAAGGTAACCTTTGAAATTGGTTCAACTAGGCTTCGGCCTACACTCTGCTCCTCTCCTGCTGACCCTGGGCTCAAACACCGCTAGTTTTTGCCCGGAACTGCTAGCTGCACAGAGAAAAACACCAGTCAATGTGTTAGTGAGGTTCAGCACCGCCAGCTGTTCCCCTGCTGTGTAGTCGGCATCGTGTCCAGCACAAGCCACGCTGGCACAACTGACCAAAAGCTGCCACCAGTGCAGGCTTCGGCCTACACTCTGCTCCTCTCCTCCTCCTGCTGACCCTGGGCTCAAACACCGCCAGTTTCTGCCCGGAAGTGCTAGCTGCACAGAGAAAAACACCAGCCAATGTGTTAGTGGGGTTCAGCACCGCCAGCTGTTCCCCCGCTGTGTAGCCGGCATCGTGTCCAGCACAAGCCACGCTGGCACAACTGACCAAAAGCTGCCACCAGTGCAGGCTTCGGCCTACACATTGCTCCTCTCCTCCTCCTGCTGACCCTGGGCTCTAACACCGCCAGTTTTTGCCCGGACATGCGAGCTGCACAGAGAAAAACACCAGTCAATGTGTCAGTGGGGTTCAGCACCGCCAGCTGTTCCCCTGCTGTGTAGCTTGCAACGTGACCTGCAAACGCCACGCAGGCACATGAACTGAAATTGAAGGGAGCCTGCCCCCCACCCCCAGGTGTTTCTATGTAAAACAGCCACCTTGTACAGCAGTACTGCTGCATTTGTACAAGGTGGCTGACTTTTTCTCCTTGCCCACGTGGAACTCAACACGTACAAAATGTGTCTCATTGAGACCATTCCACTGTCCCTGAGGTGTGACTTTCCTTTCTAATGATACGCAGCACCACCCTTGTTAGCGCTGCCCGTCTTTTGACATCATTGGTTAGCTGGCTGCGCCTGTGCGTCTGCCCTGCTCGAAACAACGCCCCTCGGTGTCTTATTTTTTTGAACAGCGAGGGTGTGATTGATGGGCATGTGCAGTGCATATGTTTGCCTGTGTTCACTCATCTCCTTCCGCCTTCTTCAGACTGGGTGTCCTCATGGCCGCGGCAGGCGATAAGGGATCAGATGAGGCCGCCCAGTCTGAAGCAGGTGTAAGGACATGTGTGAGCGTCAAACATATTTACTGAACAAGGCCACGAATCCCAGCAACGCAGTGTGATTTTTTGAAAACACACTGTGGGTCTGGGATTCATGTCCATCGCTAACCGTAACGGCCGACATTAAATGAGGTCAGAAGACAGGAAGCGCTCACAGCGCATGGCCAAGGGATCCCAATAGCGCAGACTCCTGTACAGCAAATAACAACGCTCAGGAATCTGCGCACAGCAGCTAGGTGTAAATTTTGACACCTGTGCTGCATCTCCTTAAAAAGACTAGTAGTCACGCCTCCACTACTGTTTGACAGTATAATGGGCTAAATAGTGTACGTGTTTTATTCAGCGTGTGCAAGGAGCAAAATTAAATAGAGCAACCTTTGACTTGTGCATCATTAATGCTGTTCAAGGTGTGGCTCTTGTACCTTGCAACACCTGAGGGGGGGGGTTAAAGGTAACCTTTGAAATTGGTTCAACTAGGCTTCGGCCTACACTCTGCTCCTCTACTCCTCCTGCTGACCCTGGGCTCAAACAACGCCAGTTTCTGCCCGGACATGCTAGCTGCACAGAGAAAAACACCAGCCAATGTGTTAGTGGGGTTCAGCACCGCCAGCTGTTCCCCTGCTGTGTAGTCGGCATCGTGTCCAGCACAAGCCACGCTGGCACAACTGACCAAAAGCTGCCACCAGTGCAGGCTTCGGCCTACACTTTGCTCCTCTCCTCCTCCTGCTGACCCTGGGCTCAAACAACGCCAGTTTCTGCCCGGACATGCTAGCTGCACAGAGAAAAACACCAGCCAATGTGTTAGTGGGGTTCAGCACCGCCAGCTGTTCCCCTGCTGTGTAGTCGGCATCGTGTCCAGCACAAGCCACGCTGGCACAACTGACCAAAAGCTGCCACCAGTGCAGGCTTCGGCCTACACTTTGCTCCTCTCCTCCTCCTGCTGACCCTGGGCTCAAACAACGCCAGTTTCTGCCCAGACATGCTAGCTGCACAGAGAAAAACACCAGCCAATGTGTTAGTGGGGTTCAGCACCGCCAGCTGTTCCCCTGCTGTGTAGCTGGCAACGTGTCCTGCAAACGCCACGCAGGCACATGAACTGAAATTGAAGGGAGCCTGCCCCCCACCCCCCCAGGTGTTTCTATGTATAACAGCCACCTTGTACAGCAGTACTGCTGCATTTGTACAAGGTGGCTGACTTTTTCTCCTTGCACACGTGGAACTCAACAAGTACAAAATGTGTCTCATTACAGACCATTACAATGTCCCTGAGGTGTGACTTTCCTTTTTAATGACACGCAGCACCCCCATTGTTAGCGCTGCCCGTCTCCTGACATCATTGGTTGGCTGGCTGTGCCTGTGCGTCCCCCCTGCCCGACACAACGCCCCCCGTTGTCTCATATATTTTGACTGCGAGGGTGTGATTGATGGGCACGAGCAGTGCATATGTTCCCCTGTCTTCACTCCCCTCCTTCCGCCTTCTTCTGACTGTGCGGCCTCATGGCCGCGGCATGCGATAAGGGATCAGCTGAGGCCGCCCAGTCTGAAGCAGGTGTAAGGACATGTGTGAGCGGCGAACATATTTACTGCACAAGGCCACGAATCCCAGCACCGCAGTGTGACTTTAGGAAAAGCCACTATGGGTCTGGGATTTATGGCCATCGTTAACCGCACCGGCCAACATGAAATAAGGTCATGAGACGGCCTGCACTAACAGGATATTGCCAAGGGATAACACAAGAGTGCAGTTTCCTGTACTGCAAATAACAACGGTAAGGAATCTGCACACAGCACCTAGGTGTAAATTTGTACACCTGTGCTGCGACTCCTTAAAAAGACTAGTAGACTAGTTACGCCTCCACTACTGTTTGACAGTATAATGGGCTAAATAGTGTACGTGTTTAATTCAGCGTGTGCAAGGAGCAAAATTAAATAGAGCAACCTTTGACTTGTGCATCATTAATGCTGTTCAAGGTGTGGCTCTTGTACCTTGCAACACCTGAGGGGGGGGTTAAAGGTAACCTTTGAAATTGGTTCAACTAGGCTTCGGCCTACACTCTGCTCCTCTACTCCTCCTGCTGACCCTGGGCTCAAACACCGCTAGTTTCTGCCCGGAACTGCTAGCTGCACAGAGAAAAACACCAGTCAATGTGTTCGTGGGGTTCAGCACCGCCAGCTGTTCCCCTGCTGTGTAGTTGGCATCGTGTCCAGCACAAGCCACGCTGGCACAACCGACCAAAAGCTGCCACCAGTGCAGGCTTCGGCCTACACTCTGCTCCTCTCCTCCTCCTGCTGACCCCGGGCTCAAACACCGCCAGTTTCTGCCCGGACATGCTAGCTGCACAGAGAAAAACACCAGTCAATGTGTTAGTGGGGTTCAGCACCGCCAGCTGTTCCCCTGCTGTGTAGTCGGCATCGTGTCCAGCACAAGCCACGCTGGCACAACCGACCAAAAGCTGCCACCAGTGCAGGCTTCGGCCTACACTTTGCTCCTCTCCTCCTCCTGCTGACCCTGGGCTCAAACAACGCCAGTTTCTGCCCGGACATGCTAGCTGCACAGAGAAAAACACCAGCCAATGTGTTAGTGGGGTTCAGCACCACCAGCTGTTCCCCTGCTGTGTAGCTGGCAACGTGTCCTGCAAACGCCACGTAGGCACATGAACTGAAATTGAAGGGAGCCTGCCCCCACCCCCAGGTGTTTCTATGTATAACAGCCACCTTGTACAGCAGTACTGCTGCATTTGTACAAGGTGGCTGACTTTTTGTCCTTGCCCACGTGGAACTCAAAACGTACAAAATGTGTTTCATTGAGACCATTCCACTGTCCCTGAGGTGTGACTTTCCTTTCTAATGATACGCAGCACCCCCCTTGGTAGCGCTTCCCGTCTTCTGACATCATTGGTTGGCTTGTTGCGCCTGTGCGTCCGCCCTGCCTGAAACAATGCTCCTCGTTGTCTTATTTTGACTGCGAGGGTGTGATTGATGGGCACGAGCAGTGCATATCTTCACCTGTCTTAACTCATCTCCTTCCGCCTTCTTCAGACTGTGCAGCCTCATGGCCGCGGCATGCGAGAAGGGATCAGCAGAGGCCGCCCAGTCTGAAGCAGGTGTAAGGACGTGTGTGAGCGGCCAAAATATTTACTGCTCAAGGCCACGAATCACAGCACCGCAGTGTGACTTTATGAAAAGGCACTGTGGGTCTGGGATTTATGGCCATCGTTAACCGCACCGGCCAACATGAAATGAGGTCATAAGACGGGCAGCTCTAACAGGGCATTGCCAAGGGATAACACAAGAGCGCAGACTCCTGTACAGCAAATAACAACGCTCAGGAAGCTGCGCCAAGCACCAAGGCGTTATTTGGGACACCTGTGCTGCGTCTCCTTAAAAAGCCAAGTCACGCATCCACTACAGTTTGACTGTAGAATGGGCTAAATTGTGTACGTCTTTCATTCAGCGTGTGCAAGTAGACAAATTAATAGAGCAACCTTTCACTTGTGCAGCATTAATACTGCACAAGGTGTGTCTCTTGTACTTTGTAACACCTGAGGGGGGGTTAAAGGTTTCCTTTGAAATTGGTTCAAATAGGCTTCGGCCTACACTCTGCTCCTCTACTCCTCCTCCTGCTTCAACACGGGCTCTAACATCGCTAGTTTTTGACCGCAAGTGCTAGCTGCACAGAGAAAAACACACGCCATTGTGTTAGTGGGGTTCAGCAACGCCAGCTGTTCCCCCACTGTGTAGCCGGCAAAGTGTCCTGCAAACGCAACGCAGACACAAAGCTGCCTCCAGTGCAGGCTTCGGCCTACACTCTGCTCCCCCTGCTTACCCTTAGCTCCAACACCACTAGTTGGGGCTCTAGGAAGACAATCTTTAATAGGCAACGCATCTGGGTTCCAGCACCGCCAGCTGGTTCTCGGCAATGTTCTTGTCACCGGTACTCCCTCGTGCCAAGCCTGGTTTCGGCACCGTCAGCTGTTTCCGGGTTGTGTCAAGCTCACTGAGACGCCTATGCTTGCCCCGTCGTGGTGCGGTCGGGTTAGCCAACTCCAGGGTGCCTCCAGTTTAGGAGCTTCCTATGTGGGCTGCGTGAACTGGTAGTCAAGGCTGGTTCTGTAGTGCCAGTAGGCCCAGCTCCCCCTGTAGGACTGTTGGGGTTCGGTAACTGCGGCTGCCTCGCGGCCTAGCTGTTCTCTCCTCTCCTGTGGGCCTTGGGGTCCACCACCTGGTTCCAGCACCGTCAGCTGGTTCCGGGCCGAGCCTTTGGCTTAGGTGCCTCCTCCTGGGTATCCGAGTTCCGCCAACGTCAGGCGGTCCTTGGTAGTGCTTTTAAGCGCGGGCACCTACAGCTTAGTAACCGGGTTCCAGCACCGCCAGCTGGTCCTCGGTCGTGCCATTGGCTCTTGCACACTGGGGCAACGCATCTGGGTTCCAGCACCGCCAGCTGATTCTCGGCAGTGTTCTTGACACAGGTACTCCCTCGTGCCAAGCCTGGTTTCAGCACCGCCAGCTGTTTCCGGGTTGTGTCAAGCTCACTGAGACGCCTATGCTTGCCCCATCGTGGTGCGGTCGGGTTAGCCAACTCCAGGGTGCCTCCAGTTTAGGAGCTTCCTATGTGGGCTGCGTGAACTGGTAGTCAAGGCTGGTTCTGTAGTGCCAGTAGGCCCAGCTCCCCCTGTAGGACTGTTGGGGTTCGGTAACTGCGGCTGCCTCGCGGCCTAGCTGTTCTCTCCTCTCCTGTGGGCCTTGGGGTCCACCACCTGGTTCCAGCACCGTCAGCTGGTTCCGGGCCGAGCCTTTGGCTTAGGTGCCTCCTCCTGGGTATCCGAGTTCCGCCAACGTCAGGCGGTCCTTGGTAGTGCTTTTAAGCGCGGGCACCTACAGCTTAGTAACCGGGTTCCAGCACCGCCAGCTGGTCCTCGGTCGTGCCATTGGCTCTTGCACACTGGGGCAACGCATCTGGGTTCCAGCACCGCCAGCTGGTTCTCGGCAGTGTTCTTGTCACAGGTACTCCCTCGTGCCAAGCCTGGTTTCAGCACCGTCAGCTGTTTCCGGGTTGTGTCAAGCTCACTGAGACGCCTATGCTTGCCCCGTCGTGGTGCGGTCGGGTTAGCCAACTCCAGGGTGCCTCCAGTTTAGGAGCTTCCTATGTGGGCTGCGTGAACTGGTAGTCAAGGCTGGTTCTGTAGTGCCAGTAGGCCCAGCTCCCCCTGTAGGACTGTTGGGGTTCGGTAACTGCGGCTGCCTTGCGGCCTAGCTGTTCTCTCCTCTCCTGTGGGCCTTGGGGTCCACCACCTGGTTCCAGCACCGTCAGCTGGTTCCGGGCCGAGCCTTTGGCTTAGGTGCCTCCTCCTGGGTATCCGAGTTCCGCCAACGTCAGGCGGTCCTTGGTAGTGCTTTTAAGCGCGGGCACCTACAGCTTAGTAACCGGGTTCCAGCACCGCCAGCTGGTCCTCGGTCGTGCCATTGGCTCTTGCACACTGGGGCAACGCATCTGGGTTCCAGCACCGCCAGCTGGTTCTCGGCAGTGTTCTTGACACAGGTACTCCCTCGTGCCAAGCCTGGTTTCAGCACCGCCAGCTGTTTCCGGGTTGTGTCAAGCTCACTGAGACGCCTATGCTTGCCCCGTTGTGGTGCGGTCGGGTTAGCCAACTCCAGGGTGCCTCCAGTTTAGGAGCTTCCTATGTGGGCTGCGTGAACTGGCAGTCAAGGCTGGTTCTGTAGTGCCAGTAGGCCCAGCTCCCCCTGTAGGACTGTTGGGGTTCGGTAACTGCGGCTGCCTCGCGGCCTAGCTGTTCTCTCCTCTCCTGTGGGCCTTGGGGTCCACCACCTGGTTCCAGCACCGTCAGCTGGTTCCGGGCCGAGCCTTTGGCTTAGGTGCCTCCTCCTGGGTATCCGAGTTCCGCCAACGTCAGGCGGTCCTTGGTAGTGCTTTTAAGCGCGGGCACCTACAGCTTAGTAACCGGGTTCCAGCACCGCCAGCTGGTCCTCGGTCGTGCCATTGGCTCTTGCACACTGGGGCAACGCATCTGGGTTCCAGCACCGCCAGCTGGTTCTCGGCAGTGTTCTTGTCACAGGTACTCCCTCGTGCCAAGCCTGGTTTCAGCACCGTCAGCTGTTTCCGGGTTGTGTCAAGCTCACTGAGACGCCTATGCTTGCCCCGTCGTGGTGCGGTCGGGTTAGCCAACTCCAGGGTGCCTCCAGTGTAGGAGCTTCCTATGTGGGCTGCGTGAACTGGTAGTCAAGGCTGGTTCTGTAGTGCCAGTAGGCCCAGCTCCCCCTGTAGGACTGTTGGGGTTCGGTAACTGCGGCTGCCTCGCGGCCTAGCTGTTCTCTCCTCTCCTGTGGGCCTTGGGGTCCACCACCTGGTTCCAGCACCGTCAGCTGGTTCCGGGCCGAGCCTTTGGCTTAGGTGCCTCCTCCTGGGTATCCGAGTTCCGCCAACGTCAGGCAGTCCTTGGTAGTGCTTTTAAGCGCGGGCACCTACAGCTTAGTAACCGGGTTCCAGCACCGCCAGCTGGTCCTCGGTCGTACCATTGGCTCTTGCACACTGGGGCAACGCATCTGGGTTCCAGCACCGCCAGCTGGTTCTCGGCAGTGTTCTTGACACAGGTACTCCCTCGTGCCAAGCCTGGTTTCAGCACCGCCAGCTGTTTCCGGGTTGTGTCAAGCTCACTGAGACGCCTATGCTTGCCCCGTCGTGGTGCGGTCGAGTTAGCCAACTCCAGGGTGCCTCCAGTTTAGGAGCTTCCTATGTGGGCTGCGTGAACTGGCAGTCAAGGCTGGTTCTGTAGTGCCAGTAGGCCCAGCTCCCCCTGTAGGACTGTTGGGGTTCGGTAACTGCGGCTGCCTCGCGGCCTAGCTGTTCTCTCCTCTCCTGTGGGCCTTGGGGTCCACCACCTGGTTCCAGCACCGTCAGCTTGTTCCAGGCCGAGCCTTTGGCTTAGGTGCCTCCTCCTGGGTATCCGAGTTCCGCCAACGTCAGGCGGTCCTTGGTAGTGCTTTTAAGCGCGGGCACCTACAGCTTAGTAACCGGGTTCCAGCACCGCCAGCTGGTCCTCGGTCGTGCCATTGGCTCTTGCACACTGGGGCAACGCATCTGGGTTCCAGCACCGCCAGCTGGTTCTCGGCAGTGTTCTTGTCACAGGTACTCCCTCGTGCCAAGCCTGGTTTCAGCACCGTCAGCTGTTTCCGGGTTGTGTCAAGCTCACTGAGACGCCTATGCTTGCCCCGTCGTGGTGCGGTCGGGTTAGCCAACTCCAGGGTGCCTCCAGTTTAGGAGCTTCCTATGTGGGCTGCGTGAACTGGCAGTCAAGGCTGGTTCTGTAGTGCCAGTAGGCCCAGCTCCCCCTGTAGGACTGTTGGGGTTCGGTAACTGCGGCTGCCTCGCGGCCTAGCTGTTCTCTCCTCTCCTGTGGGCCTTGGGGTCCACCACCTGGTTCCAGCACCGTCAGCTGGTTCCGGGCCGAGCCTTTGGCTTAGGTGCCTCCTCCTGGGTATCCGAGTTCCGCCAACCTCAGGCGGTCCTTGGTAGTGCTTTTAAGCGCGGGCACCTACAGCTTAGTAACCGGGTTCCAGCACCGCCAGCTGGTCCTCGGTCGTGCCATTGGCTCTTGCACACTGGGGCAACGCATCTGGGTTCCAGCACCGCCAGCTGGTTCTCGGCAGTGTTCTTGACACAGGTACTCCCTCGTGCCAAGCCTGGTTTCAGCACCGCCAGCTGTTTCCGGGTTGTGTCAAGCTCACTGAGACGCCTATGCTTGCCCCATCGTGGTGCGGTCGGGTTAGCCAACTCCAGGGTGCCTCCAGTTTAGGAGCTTCCTATGTGGGCTGCGTGAACTGGCAGTCAAGGCTGGTTCTGTAGTGCCAGTAGGCCCAGCTCCCCCTGTAGGACTGTTGGGGTTCGGTAACTGCGGCTGCCTCGCGGCCTAGCTGTTCTCTCCTCTCCTGTGGACCTTCAGGTCCACCACCTGGTTCCAGCACCGTCAGCTGGTTCCAGGCCGAGCCTTTGGCTTAGGTGCCTCCTCCTGGGTATCCGAGTTCCGCCAACGTCAGGCGGTCCTTGGTAGTGCTTTTAAGCGCGGGCACCTACAGCTTAGTAACCGGGTTCCAGCACCGCCAGCTGGTCCTCGGTCGTGCCATTGGCTCTTGCACACTGGGGCAACGCATCTGGGTTCCAGCACCGCCAGCTGGTGCTCGGCAGTGTTCTTGTCACAGGTACTCCCTCGTGCCAAGCCTGGTTTCAGCACCGCCAGCTGTTTCCGGGTTGTGTCAAGCTCACTGAAACGCCTATGCTTGCCCCGTCGTGGTGCGGTCGGGTTAGCCAACTCCAGGGTGCCTCCAGTTTAGGAGCTTCCTATGTGGGCTGCGTGAACTGGTAGTCAAGGCTGGTTCTGTAGTGCCAGTAGGCCCAGCTCCCCCTGTAGGACTGTTGGGGTTCGGTAACTGCGGCTGCCTCGCGGCCTAGCTGTTCTCTCCTCTCCTGTGGACCTTCAGGTCCACCACCTGGTTCCAGCACCGTCAGCTGGTTCTCGGCAGTGTCTTTTGCTCTTGTACCTTCTGCTCCCCATCCTGGTTCCAGTACCGTCAGCTGGTTCCGGGCAGAGCCTTTGGCTTAGGTGCCTCCTTCTGGGTATCCAAGTTCCACCAACGTCAGGTGGTCCTTGGTAGTGCTTTCGGGCACGGGTACCTCCTGCTTAGTAACCGGGTTCCAGTAACGTCAGCTGGTCCTCGGTAGTTCCATTGGCTCTTGGACCTTCGGCTACCCATCCGGGTTCCAGTACCGTCAGCTGGTTCTCGGCAGTGTCTTTTGCTCTTGTACCTTCTGCTCCCCATCCTGGTTCCAGTACCGTCAGCTGGTTCCGGGCAGAGCCTTTGGCTTAGGTGCCTCCTTCTGGGTATCCGAGTTCCGCCAACGTCAGGCGGTCCTTGGTAGTGCTTTTTAGCATGGGTACCTCCTGCTTAGTAACCGGGATCCAGTAATGTCAGCTGGTCCTCGGTAGTTCCATAGGCTCTTGAACCTTCGGGTAGCCATCCGAGTTCCAGTTCCATCAGCTGGTTCTTGGCATTTTCTCAGCCTTCTTGTACCTTCTGCTACATTTCCAAGTTGAAGACCCTAAAGTCGACGACCCAGGAAAACCACCCCGATGACGATGACGACGACCCGGAAGACCACCCCGATGACAACGACGACGACGGCGGAGACGACGACGGCTGAGACGACGACGGCGGAGATGACGACACTGGAGACGACGACCCTGGAGACGACGACATGGAAGACCGAGAAGCAGAAGAACAAGAGGCTGCAGAACAAAGAGCAGAAGAACATTAAGCATAAGACTTAATATCAGAGCAAAAGATATTATCTAAATTATATGCAGAAGAAGACTAAGCAGTGTATGGGAGTGAGTCCGTTCCTCCTCGTGGTGCCCCTGGATAAAGCCTGATGCTGCAGGCCAAACTGAACGCGGACAAATGTAACTTTTGTGACTGGCAGAACGGAAGGTGTAATCTTCCAACTTTTATAGATAACAACTACGGGAATGCCTGTCACAAATGAGAATATGATGAAGAAGTAGAATAGGAAGAATAATAACAGTGGAATAAAAAGAATATGTAGAATAGGAAGAATAATAATAGTTGAATAAAATGAATATGAAGAATGTAATAAAAAAAAAAAATAGGTAGAAGATGAAGAAGAAGATGAATAAGGTGAAGAAGAAGTTGATGTCAAAGATGCTGATGATGATGAAGATGAAAGTGTGGGAAAAGTAAAAAAAAAAAAGAAAAAAAAAGAAGGGGAAGGGCGTGGAATAGTGAAACATCAATATCTGACAAAATAAAAAAAAAATTACATACTCAATATCTTTTTCACTCCGAACGTCTTAAAAAAAAAAAAAACATGCTATTCTATTTGATTGGGCTAAACCTCATTGCCTTTAATGTCTCCGCCACCTCCCACAATACATCCTACATTATTCTTAGTTGTTTTCCTTCATGTAGAATGAACCTACAAGGCAAGAAAGGGTTTATTTTAATTCCGATATTTTGGTCCCATTGACTTGCATTGGGATCGGGTATCGGTATCGGCGATATCCGATATTTTTTGAATATCGGCCGATCCTATCCGATACCGATACTTTCCGATATCGGAAGGTATCGCTCAACACTACCCATAACGCAACATTTCCCGTGCACGCTACACTGCAAGATTGTGACCCTGCTGAAAGTCAGGTCCCCCTTCCCGCATACCATACCACCTTACACGGGGACAAACAGGAAGGTGCAGATGAAAGTGCAGGTTCCTTCATCAGGTGGGGGGAGGAATACTAGTTGGCGACGTCACTGGCACAGGGCCTCTCATGGTACGCAAAAGTGTTGCTGCCGGTGGGAGGCGCCCCCGCCGTGCAAACACACCGCTGTACTTTGAGGGGCCCTGTGCCAGTGCCAATGCCAACGAGTGGGCCCCCCCTGCTTGCTCAGGTTCACAGCACTTGCAAAGTTGAAATACTTACCTCTCCCTGCTCCACTGCCGTGACGTGGTCCAGATTTCCTGGGCCCACTAATTACTTGAACCAGCCCTACCCACCACAACTTTAGCCAAATGACCCCCAATTTCAAATGCCTTCCAATTATTATAAGGTAAATTATGCTTGACAAGCTTCATTAAGAAGAATGGATGGTTTTGACATTAAAATGGGCACTCTAGGTGTTTTCCTGGCCCCCACTCACTGCCGACTATGCTGCCCCATTGACTTGCATTGGGTTTCGTGTTTCGGTCGATCCCGACTTTACGTCATAATCGGCCGATTTCACTCGACCCGACTTTTGAGATAGTCGGGTTTCGCGAAACCCGGCTCGACTCTAAAAAGGTCAAGGTCGCTCAACTCTAATGAAAGATACTCAGTTGTTCCTGAGAAAGGTTATGCTACGGAAATTACATTCAAAACCAATGGATATTTTTAATCCGGATACGACACTTGAACAAGAAGCACTGATTGCCTTGGAGGAACTTGCAGGAGAAACAGAGCCACCGGCCACAGGTACCTTCCCTGCTTCTGTCGCGCCAAGATGCACCACGTTTCCCCCCTTTTCACTCTGTCCTCAAATTGATATATTCAATAAACTTGTGTTGGAGGATTTTAAGAAAATCCCAAGTGATAGAAGGGGTGATAATTTGACACCAGCACAACGCAGGGCCTTAAAAGAACTCAGGTCCATGTATGACGTCGTGTTAAAACCGGCGGATAAGGGGGGGAACGTGGTCGTCTGGCCGACAGTTAAGTATGAGAGGGAGGCCTTTCGTCAGTTAAAAGATCAGGGATCATATCAGCCCTTGCCTTCTAATCCGCTGTCCGGTTTCTCGAAGACGTTGTTCGAGATCCTGGACCGGGCCCTGACACGGGGTATTATTTCTAAGAAAGTTTTTGAGGGCCTTTTTGTTGAATATCTGGTGATCCCTACCTTCTACCTGCTGCCGAAGGTGCATAAAGATCCGGTTGAACCTCCTGGGCGTCCGATTGTCTCTGGCATAGGAGGGCTATGCGACCCCGTTTGTAAATTTATTGAATATTATTTGCACCCTTTGGTTGAGTCGCTCCCCTCCTATGTCAGGGACACTACGGACGTCCTGAGGAAACTGGATGGCTTGATTCTGGAACCTGACATGCTTTTTGCTACAATAGATGTGGAATCGCTCTACACCAGCATCAAACATGATGATGGGTTGGAGGCGGTTGAGTTTTCCTGGGTATGAGCAATCTTGATCCTCTCATGCGGGCCCTGGTCCTGGAATTATTACATTTTGTATTAACACATAATTTCTTTTTATTTAAGGATCGATATTTTTTACAGAAGCGGGGCACTGCCATGGGCGCGGCGTGTGCGCCCTCGTACGCTAACCTCTTTCTCGGTTTGTGGGAGAGGGAGGTTTTTGGGGAGGGTGCATGCGCCTCGTCCCATGTGCAGTGCTGGTACCGCTATATCGATGATGTTTTTTTGATTTGGCAAGGTCCCGGGCCCGCCCTTCTGGACTTCATCCGGGGGCTAAATCAGAACAATCGCAACATCCGGCTTACACACAGAATAGCCCTGGATGACATTGACTTTTTGGACATCAGGATTATTAAATGTGCGGATGGGTCTATTCAGACCGACGTGTTCCGTAAGGAGACGTAGATCAACGCCCTTTTACATTCGACATCAGCACATACAAGGTCAACTATACGGGCTATTCCGGTGGGCCAGTTTTTAAGAATGAAGAGGATTTGCTCTACGGATGTGGTCTTTGAGGACCGGGCTCGGGACCTTGCCAATCGGTTCCAGGATCGGGGCTATAGCAGGAGGACGATTAAGAAGGGGTATTTGCGTGCTAGGAGTTCTCCCAGTGATCGTTTGCTCTGTGGGACCTCGAGACCGGATGCCACCAGGAGGGACCAACCGTTAAGATTTATTTCCACATATAACAACAGGTGGGATGATATTCGGGGGATTTTACAAAAACATTGGCCGGTATTAAAAACTGAACCCACCTTGAGTAGAATTCTGCCCGACCGCCCCCTTCTCACAGCAAGAAGGGGTCGGAGCCTTAGAGACCAACTTGTAAGGAGCCATTATGTTCCGGCCCCTTCTAGAATTTTTGGAGCAGGACCACAGAGGTGGGGATTTTTCCCCTGTGGGTCCTGCAAAGCATGCAGGAACATGATCAGAGCCACCACTTTTTCGGCAGCGGGGGGAGGTAGGGAGTACCGCATCACAAGCTACATATCGTGCAGCACGGCATATGTAGTGTACTATGCCACCTGTGCTTGTGACCTAATTTATATTGGTCTTACCTCTCGCGAGCTCCGTGTCAGGGTCCGGGAACACGTTAGGGATATTATTTCGGCAAGGGATGCACCTAATGTCTCGGAACTCAAGACCATTCCGAGACATTTTAGGTCACATCATGATTGTAATCCTAGTTCGTTCAAGGTACGGGGCATAGATAGGGTCCACTCCGGTAGCAGAGGTGGTGACCTGAAACGCACTCTGGCACAGATAGAGTGCCGATGGATAGTGTCCCTTGGAACTATGGCTCCAAATGGCCTTAACGAGCAGCTCTCTTTTGTTCCTTTTCTATAGATAATGGGCGGTCGTGTACTATCTCTTTATTCTCTGTTCTCTTTTATGATTTTATTGAGTGTGTTTTTAATCAAAAGTTCTTTTTTGTTATTTTTTTAGTTTGTCACACTATGTGTATATCTAATGGGCGGTGAATCCGCATGATTATCTACATTCTATGGACCTTTCTGCTGCTGGGATATCTGTTGGAGCTCCATCACAAAAATCTGCTGACAGTTATGGCCGTATTTTATGAAGTACATCAGAAAATATGCATAAAGATTTTGGCGGTTGCCATAAAATCGCAATCCTGGAAGAAGATACCCTGCTATGGCCTTTGTGAAGCATCTATGTACATTTGTATCGCATTCCGGTTTAAATTATGTCTATTTAGGTCACAATGTGTTTGTATTATGATTGCTTTTGTATTGTCTTGTTGCCCACACTGTGTTCCCTGATCCAAAATGGCCGCTCCGGTAGTGCGCATGCGCGGTGGACTCCAGGCCGGGCCGCGCCTCCTATGGCATCCTTATACAGCGACGCGCAGAGTTTTTCTCCCTGTCTGCGCACCGCTGGGAGAGCCAGAAGAGATGCGGTCCCGGCGGGTAGCTCCGCCCACATGCGCCGCGTCACTGGACGCCAATCAGCAGCAGCTGTGAACATGACTTAAAAACCCCCCTGGTACTCAGTGCCCACACGGCCCCCCGAGGAAACCTGCAATACGCGAAACGCGCGTCGGGGCTATCCGGAGGACACCCCAGAGAGGGGACTGCACACATATGGGTAAGCGTGTCACTGGACCCGTGGTTTGGCTACATTGAGCCAGTACTTTTGCACTTTATGGGCAGGTTGCAATAGGTGCGGGGATTTTTATAGCTGTTTCAGCATAGGGTACACTGTGCTTTTTATGTACAGCCCATCCCGGTGCATGTACACACCCCCACATTAGGCCTTTAGCCCTGGTAGTGTACCCGCATTTATTTATTGAGATATGTGTTAGTGGCCCTTATTCTGGTGTGTTCCTCTTGAGTCATCTCACCTCTTTTACTTATGTGTTGATTTTTGCATACGTTTTTTGTTGTCACTCTGTTCTAATAAAATTTATATGTTTTAGATGAATTTGTTGTTGGTATGTGTTTCTGTTTGGGGGCAATATGCTCCTAGTAGCTTATAGGTTTATGTTCCCAGGATATGCAGTCAGAGCTCGGATGGACCAGGAGAGAATTAGTAAGTAAAATAATGTCAAAATGTGCAAATTTAAATTTTACAATGTTTCAGCAAACTTAAATGTACAATATTCATCAAATATATAATTGCCTAGAATACTACTTCCTGCAATTTGTGCCAACTTCCGTGGCTTTGTCCGGAGCTAATGTCCGGAGCTAATGTCCGGAGCTAATGTCCGGAGATAAGTGACGTCAACAGTGTCCAGTGTCTGATTGGTTGCCGCCTGCTGCGAGCGACCAATCAGAAACGTGCCGTACTGTGACACACTCCGCCCGCCATTTTGGTGTGATTTTTGAATTTTTACCTCACAGCAAGTTTCTCCTGCGTGGAGGCGGGCCCAGTGACGTTGCTCTTCAAGCTCCTGCCGAATTTCGTCAAAAAAATGATAATACCATTTACCAAAACTATATATATTTAGTTGTGAAGTGGTTCAGTGACATTTTCACACCAATTTTGAACTTTTGTTTGGTGTTTTCTCCATATACTGCCTATTATTTTTGTTCTTTCTCACTATTATTTATTAATTGTATTATTCTTACATTTGAATAAATAAAGTATATATGGATTCTAGACTCCCGATTCTTTAGAATCGGGCTGCCATCTAGTATATTATATTGGATTTGAAAAATGTGCCCTCCTATTCAGCTAAACCATTTAAAAGTAATACACCACATTATTATGTGGTAATCTGTACACAGTATAATTTATAGATCCATGTATGTTGTCACCATTAATTTTTGAATGCAGTAATTACAAAATTTAGCACACAACAAATGTGTTGCTTTTCTTGTTGATGTTTTGCCCATATCTTAGCCAGTATATAGGTGAATGCTTTGGTCTTAAGTAATAATAGATGTCCTTACCCATACTTCAAAAACTCATCATTTTAGTAATTTTCATTTCAAGTATGTTCTGATGAAGGTCCTTTTTTGCGCTGATATCGTTAATACGTTTGGGGTTTTTTCTGGAGCCGTTAAAAAAAAACTATAATTTTTATATTGAATGCAAAGTAAATGTTTTTATGCTCAGAACATATCCATATTTGTGGTTAAAACACTTGTGTTCTGTGTTACATTGTAGTGAATGATGTGACAAGGCATTGGCGCAGCTGTAGGGACTCATATAGGAGGGAGAGACAGCTGCAGGCCTGGAGTGGATCGGATGCAACCACCAAGAGGAAATACCTCTTCTTCGACCGCCTGAATTTCTTAGCTCCGGTGATGGCTCTGAGACCGTAAGTGCATGGCTTTATAAAGGTTAGATTTTATTTTGGTGTCAACTAGGAATGTTTATTTTTTATTTTATTATAAATATAGCACCGAATCAAACCTTACAGAGAAGGATATGGCTTCCAACTCCGAGGTGCAAATAGATCCAGTGGGTGATGTTGCTGAACAGGCTGGTCCTTCTTCATCACTTTCAAGATGCACCCAAGTGCCATCACCACCACCACCAAGATCACCACCACCACCACCACCGGAATCTGCAAGCCAGGCAGCACATCCAGATGAACAGGGCATCAGTAGCAGCCCCACCATGCCTTTGGATGCCTCTCCCCAGGCTTCAGCCATCCCACGGCGAGCCCCGAGAAGGAGAGAAGTAGCAGCTTTTGGCACAAGGAGGCAGGTGAACAGAGGTGTTTTAGATTATTTGTCCACAGCTGCTCATGATGATGGAGAGGAGGCTTAAGGATGCAGTCTGGCACGGCATCTCAGGGCTATTCCCCGTGAGTAGAGGCTGCGTACCAGAGGGTCTATGCAAATAGTCCTGGACGCCGGCACCCCACCAAATAATCCCAGCACTGTATTTAATTTCTTAGAAAGGTGGCAGCTTTCAAATAAGAATCAAATACATATGCTGGGAAGCCAACAAGTGCAGGGTGAATCAGCCTCTCATCCTCCTCCCACTACTCCTCCACTTGCACGGATGCCAACACCTCTGCCTCAGTCAGCAATCAGAACAAATGTGCCTGAACAGGTCCAATATATGGGCCATGGTGCACATGCCCATTATGGCCACTTGAACATACCCAATGTTGTAGGCTGGCCACAACATGGGTATGGGCGACATGGCCATATTGGGGGATACAGTCACATTGGGCAGCCCTACACTCAGGACAACCCCCAACATTTTCAAAATTATCCCTACCACAACTGGATCCTGGCAGGATCCAACAGAATCCAGGTCTGTCTGCCAGCACACATGGTGACACTGAGGTTGTCCAGCAACATAGCCAAACCACCCAATCTGGACCACCGCCTTCCCCACCCCCAACCTACCATCAGTTGCAGGTTTTCTTTTGTGACACAGTGAGTGCCTTAAATTTGTACAAAGGATATTTTGATGTTATGTTTTATATTTTTTCAGTCAAATGTGATTGTAACATTATGCCATATGTTTAAAATATTGTTATTTAAGTTTTTAAGAAAAAAAAATACATAAGAATTAAAAAATTTAATTCACAATGACTGCTTGATGATGTTATAACATGTTATGTAATTTGAAGAAGTGTAAATCGATTAGGACACCGTGCTAACTAGATATAGAAACAAATAATGGGTACGTATAATCAAAGGAGAGGGTTAAATCTTGGTTTATAATGTTTGAATGAATGCGTCTTTTAATAGCTCCCTCTTTATTTAGCATTTTTACCTTTACCTTTCCCCCTACTGTCTCCTTTTCCCCTTCCCCCTCCCCCACTCCCGCCCCCATGTTTATTGGGTCCCCCCAGTTTTGTATGGGGCGTATTTTATATACTATATTATTTACCATATATTATTATATATTATATGATTTTATCTCTCTTATTTATCTCCCAATATGTAGGGTGGTCCTTGTATGTTTTTTAACTAAGTCCCCGTTTTTTATGTGTTTTTATATATAATTTAATAAAGGTTATTTTAGTTAGGGGCACACCTTGCTTATATTCTGCACATTGCACTTTCATTCACAAATTCAATCACCCAATTACTCTTTTTATTTATATCTAGGTAGTTTCTCATTAGTACTATAGTGTTCCAAATGGAGGCGCGGTTTGTGAGTATCAGGGGCTTTATAAGGAGCATGAGACTGCCGGGACCTTTAGCCCTTTACGAAGAAGGTCCGGAGACCTCCGAAACGCGTAGGCAATTTTGGTCCTGTGCGGCACCCGTCCTTTGCTCCTTACCTTCCTGTTTTGGTGACGTCACCCAGACCAGGCCCCCTTTCTCACCGCTCTTTGCAGCGGCTCTCTTCCGGCTCACGTGTGGCGGTCAGCGGCGCTCCAGGCGCGCGGTGGCTGTGCACTCACCAGGGAGGATGCTCCCCATACCAACAGGTGTCTCTGCCGCCCCACGCTGCCTTTTTGGACTCTTCATTTCTGGATACCCGGGCCGCTGGTGATCCCGCTCCTACATTTCCTAGGACAGCGCCAGCACCTCCACAGCAGTCACATCTAAACTAAGTAAGTGTGCGGTCTCTCCATTCTATTTACAATATACATCTGCCACACACTTTTTATTTATTCCTCCTTTATATTTTATACTGCGGTCATAATAGGCAATTTTGCTGGCTTTGTGAGCAATTGCTCATTTGTTTATTGACATTTGTGACACCCTCATTGTGCTATACGTCTTACTATTGTTTCTTCTGCTGGCTGCCTTTACTGGCTGCCTCCACTGCTGGTTATTTTCCATCTACAGTTCTGGTTTAGCTAGACGTTTACCCTCTCCTTTGATTATACGTACCCATTATTTGTTTCTATATCTAGTTAGCGCGGTGTCCTAATCGATTTACACTTCTTCTTTTTGCCACATGACAGATTTAGCACAGTAGCTGTCTAGGCACCTGCAGCTTTCTAGTGTATCCCCCTGGAAGCGCCGGTGTGTTTCTATTCTTTTATGTTATGTAATTTGTTAGATAAAGCTAACATGAGAGCAGCAGCAAAACAACAACAAATAAAAGGTCAACTGGAAATATTTTATGATAGCTAAATAAAAAAACACTACATAGATAATGCATCCTCTTGCCAGGGAGTAGCACCCCGAGGTGAAACAAAATAAATAGTGAAAACATCACGTTCTTTTAGTCCAGAGAGGGGAACGATGGGAAGGGATCACATGTGTCCTAGGCCTATACACATTGGCAGACACAACATCAGCACCATCAGATGAGGACCATTCATGAATTCGAGTGAAGTTGTGTAGGACCACACATGCTTGGATTACCAAATTTACATTAGCTTCACTCAGCTGAATGGCTGACTGGAGTACCCGCCACTTGGCACAAAGAATCCCAAAGGCGCAATCCACCAGTCGCCATGCACGTGATAGGCGCAAGTTAAATATTCGGCGCCGGTAAGGTTTCTACGGGGATATGGCCTCATGACAAGATGGGTCAATTGAAAAGCCTCATCTGCTACCAGTATATAAGGCACCGGTGCAAGATTAGAGTCTGGAAGCTGACGTGGTGGTGGTAGGTCCAACTCATTATTGCGCAGCTGCCGATCCATAATGGAAGAATTGAAGACCCTGGAATCTCCAGTTCCTCCATAGGCCCCAATATCTATAATTTTAAACCTGTAGTGACTGTCGACCAGGGCCAACAACACTACAGAAAAATATTGTTTATAATTATAGAATTGGGACCCTGAGTTCGGCGGCTTACGCACACGGATGTGCTTTCCATCCAGGGCTCCAATACATTGTGGAAACTGGCTCGTGTCCTGAAAACCACGGGTTATGCGCAACCAGTCAGCCATTTTTGGCTCCGGCATGACCTCTTGATGAAGCCGGGACCACATTTCTGAACATGTTGCAATCTGACCATATACAAACAGACATGGATGTCCGACATATGTACCATCCTCAAAAAACTTTGAGGACTGCCCCAAGATGGTGAGCGGCGATGACACCATAATTAGCATCACCATCCCACTTCTCTGCATTCTGAAAACCTCTCTACTCACATCTAAAGAGGATGCATTGCAGGTAGAGCACAAGGACATGGATCAAGGAACCATACAGGGTGATTACACTCAGACCAGCCTCATGTCGTCCCAACGTGGATTGGTAGACAATGAGGAAGAGGAAGAAGAACAGGAGCTACTTTCATGCGCTACAGACGGTACTACAAGCACAGCTGTCATACCGTCTGTTCAGCGTGGATGGCCTGAGGACAGGGAGAAGGAGGAGGACAGCATAGTCAGTCATCCTGTTGGTGAGGACACGGAAGTCTTGCCTGTTAGCAGTCTGGCACACATCGCTGACTTTATGTTGCGCTGCGTTTCACATGACCCTCACATTATAAACATTTTGGGTGACACTCATTACTGGTTGGTGACACTCCTAGACCCATGCTACAAGGAGAGCTTTCAGTCTCTCCTTCCAGAGGCAGACAGGTGTACTAAAATGTTGCAGTACCAGAGGGCCCTTGTAGCAGAGTTAATAAAAAAATACCATCTGAGAACGATGGCAGCAGACGTCAGAGTTTGTTGTACAACCAAGGAGTCCAAGCGAGAGAGAAAGAAGTGCAATCCAGCACAGGCAGGGGAACAATGGCAAAGTTCTGGGACAGTTTTCTCAGACCCTCCCACCATATCGGCACAGAGGCAAGGGGTGCAGTCACAAGAAGTGAAATGTTTGGGAAGATGCTGACGGAGTACCTTGCTGATTGTACAAACATCCTCTGTGATTCCTCTGTGCCTTTTAATTATTGGGTATCCAAGCTGGACACGTGGCATGAACTAGCTCTCTATGCCTTGGAGGTCCTGGCCTGCTCTGTTGCTAGCGTTCTGTCAGAGCAGGTTTTTAGTGCCGCTGGTAGAATTATAACTGAAAAGGACATCTGCCTTTGAACAGAAATTGCTGACAGGCTGACTCTTATAAAAATGAACAAGTGCTGGATTGTGCAAGAGTTCTGTACACCAATAAATGAAAACAGCGAAACATAACCTCAAATACATTGTCTTTTTTGTGGAGGTGTATTCTCATGCACCTCTTCACAACCACACATGGGTATACGCTTCATGATTTGGTCTGTTTGGTGTTATCCTCCACCTTATCCTCATCCTCATCCTCATCATCCACAACCACTAGAACAACCAGGGAAAACATATTCTGCGATGCAAACGTCACAAAATTTTTGTGCAAGGGTGTTTTTATGATGCCCGTTAATAATTTGAAACCCCAAATACAGGTCCTTCTCAAAAAATTAGCATATAGTGTTAAATTTCATTATTTAACATAATGTAATGATTACAATTAAACTTTCATATATTATAGATTCATTATCCACCAACTGAAATTTGTCAGGTCTTTTATTGTTTTAATACTGATGATTTTGGCATACAACTCCTGATAACCCAAAAAACCTGTCTCAATAAATTAGCATATTTCACCCATCCAATCAAATAAAAGTGTTTTTTAATAACAAACAAAAAAACCATCAAATAATAATGTTCAGTTATGCACTCAATACTTGGTCGGGAATCCTTTGGCAGAAATGACTGCTTCAATGCGGCGTGGCATGGAGGCAATCAGCCTGTGACACTGCTGAGATGTTATGGAGGCCCAGGATGCTTCAATAGCGGCCTTAAGCTCATCCAGAGTGTTGGGTCTTGCGTCTCTCAACTTTCTCTTCACAATATCCCACAGATTCTCTATGGGGTTCAGGTCAGGAGAGCTGGCAGGCCAATTGAGCACAGTAATACCATGGTCAGTAAACCATTTACCAGTGGTTTTGGCACTGTGAGCAGGTGCCAGGTCGTGCTGAAAAATGAAATCTTCATCTCCATAAAGCATTTCAGCCGATGGAAGCATGAAGTGCTCCAAAATCTCCTGATAGCTAGCTGCATTGACCCTGCCCTTGATGAAACACAGTGGACCAACACCAGCAGCTGACATGGCACCCCACACCATCACTGACTGTGGGTACTTGACACTGGACTTCAGGCATTTTGGCATTTCCTTCTCCCCAGTCTTCCTCCAGACTCTGGCACCTTGATTTCCGAATGACATGCAAAATTTGCTTTCATCAGAAAAAAGTACTTGGGACCACTTAGCAACAGTCCAGTGCTGCTTCTCTGTAGCCCAGGTCAGGCGCCTCTGCGGCTGTTTATGGTTCAAAAGTGGGTTTACCTGGGGAATGCGGCACCTGTAGCCCATTTCCTGCACACGCCTGTGCACGGTGGCTCTGGATGTTTCCACACCAGACTCAGTCCACTGCTTCCTCAGGTTCCCCAAGGTCTGGAATCGGTCCTTCTCCACAATCTTCCTCAGGGTCCGGTCTCCTCTTCTCGTTGTACAGCGTTTTCTGCCACATTGTTTCCTTCCAACAGACTTACCATTGAGGTGCCTTGATACAGCACTCTGGGAACAGCCTATTTGTTGAGAAATTTCTTTCTGGGTCTTACCCTCTTGCTTGAGGGTGTCAATGATGGCCTTCTTGACATCTGTCAGGTCGCTAGTCTTACCCATGATGGGGGTTTTGAGTAATGAACCAGGCAGGGAGTTTATAAAAGCCTCAGGTATCTTTTACATGTGTTTAGAGTTAATTAGTTGATTCAGAAGATTAGGGTAATAGGTCGTTTAGAGAACCTTTTCTTGATATGCTAATTTATTGAGACAGGTTTTTTGGGTTATCAGGAGTTGTATGCCAAAATCATCAGTATTAAAACAATGAAAGACCTGACAAATTTCAGTTGGTGGATAATGAATCTATAATATATGAAAGTTTAATTGTAATCATTACATTATGGTAAATAATAGTGTTGAGCATTCCGATACCGCAAGTATCGGGTATCGGCCGATACTTGCGGTATCGGAATTCCGATACCGAGATCCGATATTTTTGTGATATCGGGTATCGGTATCGGAAGTGTAAAATAAAGAATTAAAATAAAAAATATTGTTATATTCACCTCTCCGGCGGCCCCTGGACATCAGCGGGAGGATCTGGCGTCCGGCACGGCTTCTTTCTTCAAAATGCGCGCCTTCAGGACCTGTGGTATGACGTCCCGGCTTCTGATTGGTCGCGTGCCGCCCATGTGACCGCCACGCGACCAATCAGAAGCCGCGACGTCATTCCTCAGCTAAAGTCCTAGAATAAGCGCCTTTTAGGACCTGAGGAATGACGTCGCGGCTTCTGATTGGTCGCGTGGCGGTCACATGGGCGGCACGCGACCAATCAGAAGCCGGGACGTCATTCCACAGGTCCTGAAGGCGCGCATTTTGAAGAAAGAAGCCGTGCCGGACGCCGGATCCTCCCGCTGATGTCCAGGGGCCGCCGGAGAGGTGAATATAACAATATTTTTTATTTTAATTCTTTATTTTACACTTTAATATGGATCCCAGGGCCTGAAGGAGAGTTTCCTCTCCTTCAGACCCTGGGATCCATGAGGATACATTCCGATACTTGATGTCCCATTGACTTGTATTGGTATCGGATATCGGTATCGGCGATATCCGATATTTTTCGGGTATCGGCCGATACTATCCGATACCGATACTTTCAAGTATCGGACGGTATCGCTCAACACTAGTAAATAATGAAATTTAACACTATATGCTAATTTTTTGAGAAGGACCTGTATGTTACTACCCTTAGGGGAATTGTTTGTCAGCCCATGCACTTAGTGTATAGGCATTATGAGTCAAAAAGGCCCGCTCTTTTACACTGGGCCTAGTTTTTAATGAGGCCTTCATCAACATCTCATCATTCTCTGCCACTAGATCACCAGGGTTAATGTGTTCTGTGCTGCTACAGCCAGTCCAATTTTTGGCACGGGTGTCTATGATGCCTGATGCCCATAAAATACTTTTTAAAAATGTACCCACCCATGGGGAAATGTTTGTCAGCCTATGCACTTAGTGTATGGGCATTACAAGTCTAGGAGACCCGCTCCTTTTCATTAGGCCTACTTTTTAATGAGGCCTTCATCAACATCTCATCATTCTCCACCACTAGATCACCAGTGTTAACCTGTTCCATGCTGCTACAGCCAGTCAATTTTTGGGCAAGGGTGTCTATGATCCCTATAAAATATTTTTTTAAAATGTACCCCCCATGAAGAAATGTTTGTTAGCCCATGCACTTAGTGTATGGGCATTACAAGTCTAGGAGACCCGCTCCTTTGTAATGGGACAGGTTTTTTTTTATTGGGCCCTCCTCCATGTCTCTTCCAAGGGGGGATTGTGTTGCGTGCAAATTAGGATCAAGGTGGCCCTTGCATTCAATGCATAAGGAAACAGGACCAACTGAAGAATGTGAAGTGAGTTTTCCTGTGGTCATCCAGTACCTGGGTTCAAAGGCTTATTGGGGTGCCTATGGCTTGGTAGCAGGGCAGGCCTTGCAGTTAATACATGAGAAAACAGTATGGGATTACAAAATGAATAATGTGAAGTGTATTTTCCTGTGGCAATCCAGTACCTGGGTTCAAAGGCTTATTGGGGTGCATATGACTTGGTAGCAGGGCAGGCCTTGCTGTTAATACATAAAAAACAGTATGGCAGGACCAACTGAATAGTGTAAAGTGGGTTTTCCTGTGGCCATCCAGTGCCTGAGATCAAAGGCTTATTGGGGTGCATATGACTTGATAGCAGGGCAGGCCTTGCATTCAATGCAACATTTTTTCAGGAAGCATTCCTGCACCTCTCATGAAAGGGGTATTGGGGTGCGTTGTAATTCTTAGCAGCCAAGCCACTGCATAGGCAATAACAGCATAGGAGACCCAATGTTTAATCATTTAATAATGGCCCTTAAGGAATATTAATGCCACCAGATGCCCCTCTAAAAATAGGCTTTGTGACTTTAAGATTCCATCCTTCATAAATGAAATAAGATGTGTCTCCTTATGTTTCACACAACACATATCCAGCTAGGGTTGTTAAATGTTACAATGACATTTCCCAGTGAATGCATTTGTATTGGTTGAAAGCAATGTTAAAGTTGAAAAACGCATCAAAAACGCTGTGTGTGAACATAGCCCAAGTGTTGGAGGAACATTTTTGTCTGGGGTTAATTATTTTGCCTTATATGCAAGTCATTACCCTGGAAAGGTTGTACCTCAACATATTTCCCAGCAAAAGCCATTTTGGTTTTGTTTTTGTATGTTTTTGGGTGCACCTGTAAAAATGGCATGAAACTCTGACAACATTGCTTACAGCTGTGACATAGGAGTCAGAAATGCTTACAGGGGCAATCCCCATGATGTTCTCATGTCATTTGAGCAGTGTTTCTATCATTTTCAGATCTTTTTAGACCTTAAAAGGACCCCCAGGGGGGATCGCGATAAAAATGCTTGGGTTTCCCATAGACTTACATTCGGCTCGATGCTCGTGTCAAGTACCTGAGTATTCCAATTTGCTCGACCCAAGCAACGAGCACCCAAGCATTTTAGTGCTCACCCATCACTACTCATCACTAATTTGATACAGGAAAGATATATATCTTGGTACCGTGTTAGCCAGTAGATAGAAAAATATTTAGAATTGAGAGTAGTGTTGAGCATTCCGATACCGCAAGTATCGGGTATCGGCCGATACTTGCAGTATCGGAATTCCGATACCGAGATCCGATACTTTTGTGGTATCGGGAATCGGTATCGGATCCATAGTGAGGTGTAAAATAAAGAATTAAAATAAAAAATATTGATATATTCACCTCTCCGGCGGCCCCTGGACATCATCGCGGGTAACCGGCAGGCTTCTTTGTTTAAAATGAGCGCGTAGGACCAGAGGAATGACGTCGCGGCTTCTGATTGGTCGCGTGCCGCCCATGTAACCGCAACGCGACCAATCAGAAGCCGCGACGTCATTCCTCAGGTCCTAAATTCCTAGAATGAGCGCGTTTAGGACCTGTGGAATGACGTCGCGGCTTCTGATTGGTCGCGTGCCGCCCATGTCATTCTCAGGCACTAAACTCCTCATTCTAGGAATTTAGGACCTGAGGAATGACGTCGCGGCTTCTGATTGATTGCGTCGCGGTCACATGGGCAGCACGCGACCAATCAGAAGCCGCGACGTCATTCCTCAGGTCCTAAACGCACTCTTTTTAAACAAAGAAGCCTGCCGGTTACCCGCGATGATGTCCAGGGGCCGCCGGAGAGGTGAATATATCAATATTTTTTATTTTAATTCTTTATTTTACACATTAATATGGATCCCAGGGCCTGAAGGAGAGTTTCCTCTCCTTCAGACCCTGGGAACCATCAGAATACCTTCCGATACTTGGTGTCCCATTGACTTGTATTGGTATCGGATATCGGTATCGGCGATATCCGATACTTTTCGGGTATCGGCCGATACTATCCGATACCGATACTTTCAAGTATCGGACGGTATCGCTCAACACTAATTGAGAGTCCTCAGTGGTTGATACCTTTTAATGGATAACTGAAAAGATGGTAACAAATTGCAAGCTTTCGAGATTACTCAGGTTTGATGAAGAGACCTGAGTAGTCTCGAAAGCTTGCAATTTGTTACCATCTTTTCGGTTATCCATTAAAAGGTATCAACCACTGAGGACTCTCAATTCTAAATATTTTTCTACTCTTTACTAGTAATTTGTACTCTGAAATATATCCATCTGCCAGTGTTACTTGTTTTCCTCCAGATTTTGTGACTGCCACATACAAGAGAAAAACTATTCGGAGTTGGTTAAAATCCTTTCTATTTTCTACAATAATACCTCTCTTATCTGCAATTCATCTATGGTGAGGTGTGGCAGTAGGAAACGCGTATGACAAGCATCTAGTCAGGGATTGCTGCCTTATAAGCTTTAAGCCTTGTTGCTATTTTTCATCCATTTACAGTAAACAGTAGAATGATGTGCTTTTACCAAATAACTATCTTGGTCGTTTTGGTCTACAAGACACCTGCTGGCCCTCTAACAATAGAAAGGGCTGTCTGATGGCCCTTTACAAATAGTGGTGGCTGGCAGATGGCCTTAAAAAAAAAATTGTGACTTTCAATGTGTCTAATCATGTCACACTCACCACATGGCCAGATAGGGTATTACAATGATAAAATTACATTTCCTGTTGAATGCTTTTTTCACCATTGAAAGTAATTCAAAAATGCATGTGAACGTAGGCCAAGGTGTGGAGGAGCATTTTTGTTTCTCTTATTCAGTTTGCCTTATATACAAGTCATTATCCTGGAAAGCATGTTTCTTAACATTTTTTCCAGTCAAATCCATTTTAAGTGCGATTTTGAATGTTTTATTGTCAGTATGCAAAAGTGGTGTAATACTCTGACAATATTGTTCTCTGCACCAACCTGGGATTTAGAGATACCTCCAGGGTTCTTCTCCATACTGTTCCCATGTCACTTCAGTGCTGTTTACATCGTTTTCAGCAATTTTTAGACCCCCTCTAGACCTCAAGTTTCCCATTGTCTTCCATTATATTTGTTACTCGGGTCGAGCACCCGCGCATTACGATTTACTCGACTCGAGTAACGAGTACCCCAGCATTTTAGTGCTCGCTCATCATTACAAAGGACACATATTCAAATTCCACATTTTCTAAAACTAAAGCTGTTTTAAAAAATTATGAAATACTAGTAGATATTCGGTTCAAGATGGTGACTGTTAGGCCATGTGCATACATTGAATATTTGGTGAGGTTTTTCCCTCTGTTGTTGCAAGCTAAAACCAAGAGTGGAAGAGTAAGGGATCAAACTCATCTGTGTATAAATGGGATAAGTGCAATCCAATAAAAAAATCGGATTACACTCTGACTAATGTTAGTCAATGATTTTGTATTCATCTGTGATTTCTTTTTCTCAGCTGGGATCAGACTGAGAAAAAAATCGCAGTATGGTGCAGTTGGCCGAGTCTATCGGACAAGACTCAGCAATACAAGTCAATGGGCGTGAGAAAAAAATCTCACTGCACATGGGCAATGCGTGTGCCGTCCGATTCTTAAACACCCATCTCATAGGAAATGAGATGTTTCATCAGCCAAGTACAGTAAATTCACAGTGTGACCCGTCAGAACAGTATAGGATAGATATATGCATAGAATAGATATATAGAAAGATGTCAGTGACATATATAATTAGTGCATGTTCTAGTCCTGGAAAAACAACTGCAATATCTACTATATAATTGTCTAAGGGTCACTTCTGTCTGTCTGTCTGTCACGGAAATCCCAAGTCGCTGATTGGTCGCAGTCAAACGGCCATAACCAATCAGCAATGGGCACAGTGCAGCTGCAAAATGGCCGCTCCATATTCCCCTCCAGTCAGCGCTCACACAGGGTTAATGGCAGTGTTAATGGACTGCATTATGCCGAGGTGTAATGCACTCCATTATTATTATTATTCATTTTTATAGCGCCATTTTTTCCATGGCGCTTTACATGTGAACAGGGCAAATATAGACAAGTACAATAAACATGAGTAAAACAAGGCACACACAAGTACAGGAGGAGAGAGGACCCTGCCCGCGAGGGCTCACAGTCTACAGGGGATGGGTGAGGATACACTAGGTGAGGGTAGAGCTGGTCATGTGGCGGTTCAGTATACTGGGGATCACTGCAGGTTGTAGGCTTGTCGGAAGAGGTGGGTCTTCAGGTTCCTTTTGAAGGTTTCCATGGTAGGTGAGAGCCTGATGTGTTGGGGTAGAGAGTTCCAAAGTATATGGTGACACGGGAGAAGTCTTGGATGCGGTTGTGGGAGGAAGAGATGAGAGAGGAGTAGAGAAGCAGATCATTAGATGATCGAAGGTTGCGTGTAGGTAGGTAACGGGAGACCATGTCACAGATGTATGGAGGAGTCAGATTGTGAATGGATTTGTATGTCATTGTTAGTGTTTTGAACTGTAGCCTCTGGGCAATAGGAAGCCAGTGAAGGGCCTGGCAGAGAGGAGAGGGGAGTAACGGGAAGACAGGTTGATTAGTCAAGCAGCAGAGTTTAGGATGGATTGGAGTGGTGCCAGAGTGCTAGAGGGGAGGCCAGAGAGTAGGAGGTTGCAGTAGTCGAGGCGGGAGATGATGAGGGCATGTACTAGTGTTTTTGTGGTTTCATGGTCAAGGAATGCATGGATCCGGGAAATGTTTTTGAGTTGGAATCAGCAAGAGGAGGCAAGGGCTTGGTTATGTGGCTTGAAAGAGAGGGTAGAGTGAAGGATCACCCCAAGGCACCGAGTGTGCGAGACCGGGGAAAGTGAGCAGCCATTGACATTGATGAATAGGTTGGGTGGAGCGGTAGAGTGAGGTGGGGAAAGATAATGAATTAACGCTGCTATTAACGCTGCTATTAACCCTGTGTGACCAACTTTTTACTATTGATGCTGCTTATGCAGCATCAATAGTAAAAAGATCTATTGTTAAAAATAGTAAAAAATAAAAAATCATTATATACTCACCTCCTGTCGGCCCCCGGATCCAGCCCAGGCCTTTCCCGCTCCTCACGACGGTCCGGTCCATGCATTGCGGTCTCGCGAGATGATGATGTAGCGGTCTCGTGAGACCGCTACGCCATCATTTTGCGAGACCGCAATGAACTCTGGGGACCGGAGCATCGCGAGGAGCATCGGTAAACGCCTGGGCTGGATCCGGGGGCCGACGGAAGGTGAGTATATACGGTAACTATTTTTTATTTTAATTCTTTTTTTAACAGGGATATGGTGCCCACATTGCTATATAGTATGTGGGCTGTGTTAGATACTGCATAGGCTGTGTTATAAACTACATCTCTGTGCTATATACTATGTGGGCTGTGCTATATACTACGTGGCTGTGGTATATATTACTTGGCTGGGCAATATACTACATTGCTGTGCTCTATACTACGTGGCCTGGATTATATACTGCATGGGCAGTGTTATATACTACGTCTCTGTGCAATATACTACATGGCTGTGGAATATATTATGTGGCTGGGCTATATACTATGTCGCTGGGCAATATACTATGTGACTGGGCAATATACTACGTGTCTGTGCTATATACTACGTGTCTGTGCTATATACTACGTGGCTGGCCAATATACTACGTGGCTGGGCAGTATACTACGTGTCTGTGCTATATACTATGTGGCTGGGCAATATACTACATGGCTGGGCAATATACTACGAGGCTGGGCAATATACTACGTGTCTGTGCTATTTACTACGTGGGCTGTGCTATATACTCCATGGCTGGGCAATATACTACGTGGCTGTGCTATATACTACATGGGCTGTGTTATATACTACGTGGGCTGTGTTATATGCTACTTGGCTGTGCTATATTTCTCTGCTGTATCTGTGCATCATGAATCGTGGTATGTGTTAAAGAGGGGGGCCCACTGAGACTCTTTCTTCCGGGGCCCTCAAAAACCTGGAGCCAGCCCTGGCTTCACTGATTGGCCATGCCCAGCCGCGAACAATCAGCAACAGTCGCAATCCGCCCACGAATTGGCGCAAAATTGAACCACACATCACTAATTGGTCGCGGACGGCCGGCCGAAACCTTTGCATAAATTGCATTATTCTGAAAACTTATAAATAAACTACATACATATTCTAGAATACCTGATGCGTTAGAATCGGGCCATCATCTAGTCTATTTATAAGTCTCCATGCTCACAAAAATTACTTGATGGAAACTTGTCAGTAGGATCAACCCTCCTAAGCAGTCTATATGGGCATGTAGGTGATAGGAAGCTGAATGATTCCTTCATATCTGTGATTCAATGTCTTATTCCAGAGAAATCCACATTTTTCTTATAGGTAAATGAGCTGTTAAAGGGACTCTGTCACCTGAATTTGGCGGGACTGGTTTTGGGTCATATGGGCGGAGTTTTCGGGTGTTTGATTCACCCTTTCCTTACCCGCTGGCTGCATGCTGGCTGCAATATTGGATTGAAGTTCATTCTCTGTCCTCCACAGTACACGCCCGCGCAAGGCAATCTTGCGCCTTGCGCAGGTGTGTACTACGGAGGACAGAGATTGAACTTCAATCCAATATTGCAGCCAGCATGCAGCCAGCGGGTAAGGAAAGGGTGAATCACAAACCCAATAACCCCGCCTCCATGGCTGAAGATTGTTCCCTCCAAATCCAGGTGACAGTGTCCCTTTAAGATCTATGGTCCGGACACTGATCTCCCTGAGAATCTGCCTCCAGAGCTTTTTTTTTTTTTATAAAAGGATGCCTTACTGGTGTGACATGTAGCTAACACAGAACAGGAGAACTGAGCTTTGCCTCCTTTGAAACACATTTGCTACAGCTCTCACAGATTTGGTGTATTACAGCACTGTCTGTTATAATCACACCCAGCTCTGCAAAAATATATGGCTTTCTCAGGAATAAGACATTGAATCGCAGATATCAAAAATCATTTTATTCAGCTTCTTATGACCTACATGTCCATATAGATGGTTTAAGATGGATCATAATGACAGATTACTTTTTATGGAATTAGGAATAATAGTTGTAATACAGAATTATCAGTTATTTTCAATACACCAAATATCCAGGACATAGCATGCAATAGCGAGTCACACTATGACTACGACTACCATAAGGCATCTTGGCTATCTGTGTAACCTTGTCTAATATCCTACTAGAAAAGCAGGTGGAAAGAGACTCAACAAGCAGTTTGTTAAGCAGATACAGTAAATCACTCCTTCCATCTAGTCTGACTCCTGCCCCCTTTTATATCTATGTTCCTTCAAGATCCATAGGTCATATGACCTCATTCATATTATACTGTACAGTTAATGTGTTGTTCTGTTGTGTGCAAACAAAAGTTACCAGCCTTGCCTCCAGGTTGCTGTACAGTTATTGTAGCAGGATCTGCTCTTTACTGGTTTAATACCGCTCACATCCCGCTATAGATTCCTATACAGCACTTCAATGTGAGCACTGAGAGCAGCAAGAACAGCTAACTCAGCACCGTTCAGTGTAATAGAAGGTGCTCTCCTCCCATGCTTCGAAGTTTGAGCTAAATGAATCAGGAGCCTCTGATCCGAAAGGTGAGCATAATCCATCCTCCCTATTGCTTGGGTAGCAGGAACTGCTTGGCACAGGAGCTGCTAAGTCTGGACCCCTTGTGCTTGCCAGCGTCAACATCAGGCTGAGCACTGACCATTACTATACAGGGCTTCCAATGCCATAGGAAGTGGTGTGAACAGAAGCTGGTAATTACTGCCCCCTAGTTTAGGACCACCCTTATCACGCATTACATCCCTGTACATCACTTCAATGTTGGTTGTAAATGCAAAAGGAGAAGCTGGATGCAGGTTGATGAAGCAGGAGCAGTGAGCAAAATGACCAGGTTAGTCTAGTTGCAACCGCTCTCTCCTACACTGCCAAATAAGTCACAAGGCACAGTGGAGTGTGTTTGGTTCAGATGCTTTCTTTCCTCTCCTTTTGGCTTTGGTACCGCTCACGTCACACCATACATTCCTGTGCAGCGCTTTGATATTGGTAGCTAACTGTGTGTGTGGCAGAAGCCGCTGTCGACTACACCATGTTCCAAATTATTATGCAAAAGACATTTTTCTCGGATTTTCCTAAATGGTCGGTGCAAATGACATGCTTGGTGATACTCCAAACGTTCTCTATAGGGTTGAGGTCAGGGGAAGATGGTGGCCACACCGTGAGTTTATCTCCTTTTATGCCTATAGCAGCCAATGACTCAGAGATATTCTTTGCATCATGAGATGGGGCATTGTCATTCATGAAGATGATTTTGCTCCTGAAGGCACGTTTCTGCTTTTTATACCATGGAAGAAAGTTGTCAGTCAGAAATTCTATATACTTTGCAGAGGTAATTTTCCCATCTTCAGGAACCTTAAAGGGCCCTACCAGCTGTTTCCCCATGATTCCAGCCCAAAACATGACTTCTCCACCTCCTTGCTGACATTGCAGTCTTGTTGGGACATGTGGCCATCCACCAACCATCCACTACACCATCCATCTGGACCCTTCCAGGGTTGCTCGACACTCATCAGTAAACAAGACTGTTTGAAAATTAGTCTTCACATATGTCTGGGACCACTGCAACTGTTTCTGCTTGTGAACACTGTTTAGGGGTGGCCGAATAGTAGGTTTATGCACCACAGCAAGCCTTTGGAGGATCCTACATCTTGAGGTTCGAGGGACTCCAGAGGCACCATCAGCTTCAAATAACTGTTTGCTGCTTTGTAATGGTATTTTGGCAGCTGCTCTCTTAATCCAATGCATTTGTCTGGCAGAAACCTTCCTCATTATGCCTTTATCTGCATGAACTCTGTATGTGCTCCGTTTCAGTCACAAATCTCTTCACAGTATGATGATCACTCTTAAGTTTTCGTGAAATATCTAATGTTTTCATACCTTGTAAAAAGCCATTGCACTATTTTCAGCAGCAGAGATATCCTTTTTATTTCCCATATTGCTTGAAACCTGTGGCCTGCTTAATAATGTGCAACATCAATTTTAATTAGTTTTCCTTTAATTAGAATCACCTGGAAAACTAATTATCACATGTTTTTAAGATTGATTTCAGTGATCCATGAGATACAATACCATCCACGAGTTTATTTGAAAAACAAAACAATTAAATCTTTATGACACTTAAATCCAATTTGCATAATAAATTGGAACATGGTGTATACTGGTGAGTGGGTGTCGTAGCATCATTCTTTCTTAATCCCTACCTCCGGCTGCTGAGTACGGGCTACAGTGTCCTGTACAGTATGAACAATTAGGTTTCCAGACCCTCTCTATTGGCCCAGTGATATAAATGCCTTAGAGCGTCATGTGGTTATCAAACCACATGGTGGCAGCATTTTGGCAACAAAACAACACAAGACAAGTTAAAGAGAATCTGTCACCACAATTGACCTATCTAAACTATTAATATGGGCATACAGGTTATAGAATGCTGAAAAAACTCCTACCTGTGTGTCTCATATCAAATGCCTTGTTGTTGAGAAATCATCTTTCATCACTTTATATAAATGGCCCCTTCTAAGCTATGGGGAAGTTGATTCCTTGAAGATAACTCTGCCTCCAAAGATTATATCGGGTGATACCGGTGTGATGTGTGATGGCCGCTCTCTGCTCTCCTGATCACATTGCAGAGCTGTGTGTGATTATAACTAACACATCTGCAGGTTCCTCTCAGCTTCCATTTCACAGACAGACAGGGCTGCGATATTGTTACAATACAGCGGAGCTGACAGAGAAGCAAAAAAATCTATGTAAGAAGACAAACTTTATGTCTCCTGTTCTGTGTTAATTACATGTCTCACACTGGTAACTTCCCCTTCACATAAAGTAATCTCCGTAGGCAGAGTTACCTTCCAGGCAGCTTCCTCCCCAGAGCGTGGAAGAACTCATTTATAAAAAGTGACAACAGATGATTTCTCAACAACAGGGCATCTGATATGAGGCTGTTCAGCAGTCTATAACCTGTATGCCCATACTAGTAATTTAGATGGGTCAAATGTGGTGGTGACAGATTTTCTTTGTCTTGTCTTGTAATGCCACTTTCTATAATTTTTCCACTGGTGAATTATTTATGTTGTTATATACATTGTTGTTATGAGCTCAGCAACATTAGCCTACTGTATACTGATGCCCAATTTTTTAATTCAATGAAATATGTAAATGGCCTGTTCCTCTGATATATACTGTGCCATATTCTTCTAATAACACATATCCAGTTTATCAGATACTCCATAGGATAATCAGTGGAGTGGTGAGGACAGTGCCTGAAATGTCAGCAATGGAGCCTGACATCACAAATACAACAACGGGATAGGGATCAATTTACACACAGAGGTATTTGCCAAGCATTAAAATAATAACTGGAGGCAGACTCTTAGAAAGTGCTCTCTCTCGCCCATAGATCTTAAAAGCTCATTTATATAGTAAGAAAAATGTGAATTTTTTGGGGATATATCAACAAATTATAGAAATCAAGATATGATTTTAGTCAGCTTCCTGTGACCTGCATGTCCATATAATGGGCTTAGGAGAGTTGATCCTACTTACAGATTCTCTTTTACGTTTGCTTAAAATCATTGGCCTCTGCAGCACATTGTCATGTGTGCAGATGACTTTGGTGCTAGTGATAACATGATATTTTATGCTCATAGAACAATAGTATTAACAATCCTTCAGGATGCATTGCATTGTAGTCAGCCTGTTTAAAGGGAACCTGTCACCTGAATTTGGCGGGACTGGTTTTGGGTCATATGGGTGGAGTTTTCGGGTGTTTCATTCACCCTTTCCTTACCCTCTGGCTGCATGCTGGCTGAAATATTGGATTGAAGTTCATTCTCTGTCCTCCATAGTACACGCCTGCACAAGGCAAGATTGCTTTGCGCAGGCGTGTACTATGGAGGACAGAGAATGAACTTCAATCCAATATTGCAGCCAGCATGCAGCCAGCGGGTAAGGAAAGGGTGAATCAAACACCCGAAAACTCCGCCCATATGACCCAAAACCAGTCCCGCCAAATTCAGGTGACAGAATCCCTTTAAAGAGGCTATGAAACAGAAGTCAATCGGCTTACATGTAACTCAAGCTAAGGTAGTTTAGTGTACATGAGCCCTTAGTAACTTTGTCATACTTGACTGACGTCTCTTTCAGATGGGGCACATACTTCTTCCCTTGAGTATTAAAAGGTCCACGGAACCACCAAGCCCTGCCCACTTGCTGGTTAAGCGCCACCCCTTTTTGTGGCTTCTAATGGAGGCTCCTGTCACAGTCACAGCTCCAGTGGTTGGAGCCTGTAATAACCAATAAGCACATTCCTCTGAAGTGAAGGAAAGAGCTCATTGCTTACTGACCAGCACAGTAGCGGCAGCTTCAGCGGTTTTCACACAGACACAGCTGATCGCACAGATATGCACTCAGCGGTGTTTCGGGTCAGCACTGTGTGGGTTACAACTAGCAACTACTGCATTTGGTATCTATGCTATACTTTGCCTATAGACCATGATGGATTTTTTGATTCCTGATCGCAAGAGATTGATTATGATTGTAGGTATTACAATGATAAACATAAAGGAAGCACAGTAAACTGAATTAATTATGTTTAGGTTTTTTGCCCACTGGGGTAGCTTTACTAATTCTGCATACTATTTGGACAGTGTAAACTTAGAATAAACTGTCTTAAAATTAGCTAAATTTATCACAGTGACTCATGATGGATAATAAATGTGGAACATGTTTATATCCATCTTTTTGCTTACTTACTTTGCACTACTTTAATTATATATTTGCTGCTGAAGGGCTGGTCCAGCATTAGGCTACAAGTCTTCAGTCACTGTATGTGACTGGAGACTTGGGAATCCTCACATCGTATGTACTGCACGCTTGTTGGTTTCTCCAGAGTAGGGAGTGAGGGGCACATGACTGCAAGTATGTTATTTGCATACATGTGGCCACATGCCAATGCAAGTGTATTGAGAGAGGCTGGACACATCTAGTCAGAATGTGCCTGAAAGTGTGCAAATCACATACTTGCGGCCCCATGATCGCCTCCTCCCGGCACCAGCACTGGAGATTTCTTATAGCATGCAGTGCATGCGATGTAAGGATTCACAAGTCTGCAGTCACATATTGTGACTGTATACTTTTAGCCTATGGCTGGACAACTGCTTTAAAGATCAGGTGCATTCACCATAGCGAATTCCCCCACACACTACAGAACTGCCTTCTATAAATTACAAATAAGGAAATAAAAAATGTCAAAAGAAGTGAGTGGCACCTGTGAATATGGAAGAAGATTATGAAGAAAGTTTTAAAATTTCAAAATGGTACAAAAAAAGTATAAATAACAGGTAATAATTAACTTTATTCAACCTTGTTGTACTAACCAGATGATGACCATACTTCACTGAGCCGGCTGTAGACCTCCAATATAAATGACAGTTAATGGCAATATTTATGTCGTGTATCAACATATTCAACAGCACAGTACAGAATCTCATATGAAACAATTTCACAGAATATCAAGTAACCTATTTTTATGGTTTTGGAATCTTGGATGCCACTAATAAAACTAAACTCCATACTAGTGATGGGTGCACCCGAACAGTAAAGTTCTGATCAGGTTTGGCACCCCTAAAATTGGGGGTGTTTCCAACTCTATCATGTGCATAACAGTGTGAGATTCACCGGTGGCACTGATGGGTGGTAAGATCATTACCGCCGTTCAGAGAGCTGCGGTTCCACACTGTGAAATGGCAGCGTGAGGCAGTAGCTGTGACCATCAGTAAAAAGTTTACCTCCAGTCATAGGTGTCAGCTAATGAGACAGTGTGGCATGCCTGAGGGTCCAGTCACCACAGAGGTACTGCACCTCATCCAGAGGTGTGGTACTTCGCTCTCGGGTAAGGAGGGGACACTACCCAGGACCCACACACTTGCATCCAACATCATATCACTTTAGCCTGGCAAGATGGGCAGACCCTAGAGAAAAGAGTGGGATCTCACTCAGGCAGGTGGAGTAGTGACAGTTGGAGGTAAAGTGAGTCAGAGACTGTGAGAGGGAGTAGATGGAGTGAGATGTGCAGAAAGGAGCTCCCAGAGAGAGGGAGCTAGAGAAAGGTGAAGCTACAGAAAGAAGAGAAAGAAGAGGTCCTAAGGGGCTCGGGTAATGAGGAATCTACCTGTGGGGCCTGTATACACGCCAACCATAGTTGGGTGGAGGGACCAGTTTGCAGTGGGGAAGCCGGCCCCCAAGACTAGTGGAGAACTAAAAGGCTCAGCTAGCCAGCCGGAGGCTGTGATATCTGTATGTGCCACAGCCACAACCACACACACTCCCTGAAAAGGGAGCCACATAGGACCATGGGGACCAGAAAGACATTGCCCGACAAGATCCAAGGCTGCTGGCTTGGGACTCTGTGTGTGAAGGTGAAGGGCAGGAGAGGTGGGAGCTAGCGCAGCGAGACGGCCAGGAAAGGAACATAAGAAAAGGGTTCTGGCAAAGTGTACCCCGAATTACCTGAGAGCTGACTGGACCACAGACCCGGAGGACACAGCACCCTGGCTGTGGACTGCATCTAAGAACTGTGAGTAAAGGTATGGAAACTGTACCCTGCTGTGTCCTCTGAATTATTTGCTGCATCTCCTGCCCTGCACTACAACCACATCCACCACCATCTTTAAAAATATAAATGTCCTTGGACTAAAGGCCCCTTCACATTTAGCGACGCTGCAGCGATACAGACAACGATCCGGATCGCTGCAGCGTCGCTGTTTGGTCGCTGGAGAGCTGTCACACAGACAGCTCTCCAGCGACCAACGATGCCGGTAACCAGGGTAAACATCGGGTAACTAAGCGCAGGGCCGCGCTTAGTAACCCGATGTTTACCCTGGTTACCATGCTAAAAGTAAAAAAAAACAAACACTACATACTTACCTACCGCTGTCTGTCCTCCAGCGCTGCGCTCTGCTTCTCTGCTCTCCTCCTGTACTGTCTGGGAGCCGGAAAGCAGAGCGGTGACGTCACCGCTCTGCTTTCCGGCTCACAGACAGTACAGGAGGAGTGCAGAGCGCAGCGCTGGAGGACAGACAGCGGTAGGTAAGTATGTACTGTTTGTTTTTTTTAACTTTTAGCATGGTAACCAGGGTAAACATCGGGTTACTAAGCGCGGCCCTGCGCTTAGTTACCCGATGTTTACCCTGGTTACCAGTGAAGACATCGCTGGATCGGTGTCACACACGCCGATCCAGCGATGTCCACGGGAGATCCAGCGACGAAATAAAGTTCTGGACTTTCTTCAGCGACCAACGATCTCCCAGCAGGGGCCTGATCGTTGGTCGCTGTCACACATAACGATTTCATTAACGATATCGTTGCTACGTCACAAATAGCAACGATATCGTTAACAATATCGTTATGTGTGAAGGTACCTTAAGCTCTACCTGTGGAGAGCTGTAACAACTCTGCTGCATCACCATCAGCCCCAGCAGTTTCTTTAAGTAGTGTCTGCCATCCCTAGCCGAGTACCACAGGTGGCGTCACAAACAATCCCCTATTGCCCATAAACTTTATTTTCCCCTGTATTTCATTTTTCATTGGATGCCCAGGGCCACGGACCGGGTCACTGCTGCCGTGACACATCCATTTAAGAACCGTCCGACCCAGCCCGAGTACCCCACAGCCCTAGCGGGTGTCGCACTTGTATTACTCCCATCATCCTTCGCTTACTGTCACTGAAAACAGCAAGAGCAGGCGCCGCTGATGGGAGTATTCATCACCCGCTTTGATAAAATTCTCACGCAGCAAGCGGTGCCATACAAGACAGAAGCTCTTATCCATAAATAACACGTGTGAAACGTCACTGCAGCAGCCCCAACGCGCGTTTTGCATTGACTTCTTTGGGGGGCTGTCAGCGTTGACGTTCCACACAAGTTATTTATGGTTAAAAGCTTCTGTGTTGTTGTTCATTTGACTGGTGTAGCCTAAGATGTTTACCATGATTTGAAGATTGGTTACAATTCTTGGATAAATAACATAAACTCTTCCCATCTCCATTAAATTTAATAGTGGGTGTCATACTTATTAACACCTGATCTGAGCTACCGATCATGTCAAACTATGTACTATAATTGTATTTTCCTATGTATTATTGTTAATTTAATAAAATTTGACATTTTTTATGTACGATTTAGTCCAATTTTTGGTATTACTGCTCATGTTTGGAAGTGTTCATAGTTTACATTTTATTGGCCCTGACACGGACATGCATTAGACCTTTTTTACATGGTGCTATTAATATGTATTCTGTTCTATAGCTATTGTTTCAAAGTGAGGGATATGGTTGTTTGTTATTTTTATTTTTTTATGTGTGCACGTGGCCTTAGAATAATTCAATGTCCTAATAAGGCCACATGCACATGTTGAGTATTTGGTCAATTTTTGTTACCCCAGTATTTGTAAGTCAAAACTAGGAGTGGAAAAATCAGAGGAAAAGTATAATAGAAACACGTCACCACTTCTGTATTTATCACCCACTCCTGGTTTTGGCTTACAAATACTGACCAAATACTGAATATGTGAAAGTGGCCTAAAGCTTAATTGTTGGGCGCATCCGGTGAAAATATAAAGCAAGAACATCTAACTTATCCTATAGACACATAGCACTTAACACAAATGATTTATCCTCATTAAGAAAATGTGTGTAAATGGGTTAGTAACTGGCTTAGTGATAGAAAGCAGAGGGTGGTTATAAATGGTATAGTCTCTAACTGGGTCGCTGTGACCAGTGGGGTACCGCAGGGGTCGGTATTGGGACCTGTTCTCTTCAACATATTCATTAATGATATGGTAGAAGGTTTACACAGTAAAATATCGATATTTGCAGATGATACAAAACTATGTAAAGCAGTTAATACAAGAGAAGATAGTATTCTGCTACAGATGGATCTGGATAAGTTGGAAACTTGGGCTGAAAGGTGGCAGATGAGGTTTAACAATGATAAATGTAAGGTTATACACATGGGAAGAAGGAATCAATATCACCATTACACACTGAACGGGAAACCACTGGGTAAATATGACAGGGAGAAGGACTTGGGGATCCTAGTTAATGATAAACTTACCTGGAGCAGCCAGTGCCAGGCAGCAGCTGCCAAGGCAAACAGGATCATGGGGTGCATTAAAAGAGGTCTGGATACACATGATGAGAGCATTATACTGCCTCTGTACAAATCCCTAGTTAGACCGCACATGGAGTATTGTGTCCAGTTTTGGGCACCGGTGCTCAGGAAGGATATAATGGAACTAGAGAGAGTACAAAGGAGGGCAACAAAATTAATAAAGGGGATGGGAGAACTACAATACCCAGATAGATTAGCGAAATTAGGATTATTTAGTCTAGAAAAAAGACGACTGAGGGGCGATCTAATAACCATGTATAAGTATATAAGGGGACAATACAAATATCTCGCTGAGGATCTGTTTATACCAAGGAAGGTGACGGGCACAAGGGGGAATTCTTTGCGTCTGGAGGAGAGAAGGTTTTTCCACCAACATAGAAGAGGATTCTTTACTGTTAGGGCAGTGAGAATCTGGAATTGCTTGCCTGAGGAGGTGGTGATGGCGAACTCAGTCGAGGGGTTCAAGAGAGGCCTGGATGTCTTCCTGGAGCAGAACAATATTGTATCATACAATTATTAGGTTCTGTAGAAGGACGTAGATCTGGGGATTTATTATGATGGAATATAGGCTGAACTGGATGGACAAATGTCTTTTTTCGGCCTTACTAACTATGTTACTATGTTACTATGTAAGACGCCAGTAGCACTATAGGCTTTCAAGATACGAAGTTCCTTGCTGCAGGGACAGACATATCATTGGGGCAACCTGTGCAGCTGCCCAGGGGCCCAAGCAGTGTGGGGCCCATTTTCACATCCAAAGCAGGTAAAATTGTTCATTATGATGAGCTCTTGGACAGCAAAGGGCCCATGTACTGTTCTTGCTCTGAGGCCTTTTTCTGCCTGTGTCTGCTAGTGTCTTGCTGTATATGAAGACGATTTGCAAAGTAATAAAGGGGGTGTCCAGACCTAAGCTATAAAGATGCATTTTAACATGACAAGTTCTTGTTAGGTTATGTGCACACGATCAGTAAACGCTGCAGGTTGGACGCTATGTACTTGCGCAGACTGCAACCCACGGCGTCCAGATGATATAGCATAGTGGATGGTATTTCAAGAAATCCCATGCCCCCTATGCCTCCACAGACCCCCGCGGATCACCTGTGGAACTGACATGTGGCGCTTCTTTACAGATTGCACCATGTCTATTTATCTTGCGGTGTGGAAAGATGCACCGCATGTCCAATAAATTTCACCTGTACAATGTATTGGATGCGGTGAATCAGCCCGCTTCAGTGATCACATGCGGATTTACCAGCATCCAATAGCCGGCAGTGCCTTAGATGGAGCGGACATGTGCTGCATCCAAAGTGCTGACAATTTCAAAACATGCCCTTATACTATAGTGATAAAATCCCTTTAAATAAAGTATTTGTAGGTGTAAAAATAAGTCAAATGAATACTTTTAGGAGAAAGTGAAGGATATCAAGTGTCATTTTACTATTAATTTCATCACTTCAATGATGGAGAACAGAACAGCTCCGCCACTACTGCTTACAGAACAGAAAAACGTCGCTGATGTTTAGGCAGTAACAACTTTTGGATGCTTTTGTAATATTATATATTTTTATTGCATTTTTAAAGTTTTACTTCCAAACACATACCTTTAAATAAAAGTTATCCACCATGCGGCCAGAACAAAAGCAGAGACTAAGAAAAAAAAAAACATAAATCAAGAATAAACACAAGAAAAATAAAAAGAAACATGAAAAAAAAAATAACCACTCCATGAGAGCAGGTAGTCTGTTAAGGAGGAAACCTAAAGCTTCTCACTGCAAAGTGGTACATAGCCCAGTCTTTTCTGATAGGAATTCATTTCACAGTCTGTTTTAGGAATGAAATGTTTGCTTCCCATGCATCATCAGTACGTGTGCATGTGCGTGTAGACATACTATACGTCTAGTATGCGTACCACATGGGAACACACCTATATGCATGTATATACACATATGCATATATAAATATACATATATGTATACATAGATATATAAATACTTTCCTTCATTGATTTTATCAATCTTGAGGTCCTGTAATTTACTTAAATCATCACTGTAAGTGCAAGATGATTGAAGATATAGTTCTTTTACGAGTTCTCTTCCAGTCAGATGTCAGTACACTCAAGTGTCAAGGCAAATTTTCAAGAGAGCAATGCCAAAAACTCTGTGTTCCCCACTCTCACTGTGGAGATAGAACGTTACAAGTAATAAAAGTGATTTTCCTTTGCACAATTGTATTGCTGTTGTTTTTTTTGTTGGCGGTAGGGTTTATTATCTCTGATCCACGTCGGATAAGTTAGTCTTGGCATTGACGCTGCTTTCGTCACTCTGTACCACTGTATACATTTCCTCCATGCTTTCTTCGCTATCGTTCTCTTCCGATTCCGTCAGAAGCTCGTCATCTTTGTATTCTGCCACATCCACCGCAATGCCCAGATGCTCTTTGAGTATTCCATGGTGTTTGACGTGGTAACGCTGGTTCTGAAAAAATTTGATAATGGTGTGCTTAGGCAGATCTAGTTGAGCTGACAGTGTGTGGATGGCTTCCTGGTCAGGGTAAAGGCCAACATCATGGATGAAGCTCTGTAGGATGCCTAGTGCTTCTAATGAGATTTTGGTTCGAGACCTTGGCTTTTTGGTACAGCTGTCCTCTGATGGAGGTGGGACTGGCGGGGCCTCTTCTTTTGGAGGGGAGCTCTCTTTGGCTTGCTGGGCTTGTTGTCCCAGTAGTACCTGTTAAAAAAAAATATCATTTTAAACTTTAATGCTCATATGTAATTAGATGACAACATGGTTTTATACACTTCAAATTCTAGACAGTTCTATTAATTTTGCTCAATACATGCATCTAAAATCAAAGATACTTATAAACTCTTAAGGTGGCATCTATGAAGGGTCCTGCATTATAATGGTGGCCATAAATTTCTCTTTTTTTTTTATTTACTATTTTAATGCTGACTTAGCCTTTTTATCTTAGCATGAGCCACCGCAACACATTTACCTTTATGGATTTCATATAATTTACACCATAAATTGACAAAAAATATAGCTGATTTTGGTCTATCGGGAATAGCCAGTAAGCTAGTGATTATAATTAAAGGCCCTATATATCTCACAGGGATTGTCTGCTATTTAAAAAAAAATTATTAAAAATAGGCATCTCCTCTAAACTGCTGCCAATGTCTTCTACTGGTTTCCTCTGTTGACGGCACAACTGTTTATTTCTGACTCAGACAGAATGTTATCACTGCTACAAATCCGTGATCCCTGATTGGCTTCAGTGAAGACATGATGCCATCTGCCGGAAAAGATGGTCAGAAGACTGGCAGAGGACACTTGAAGCAGTACTGAGGAGCGGCAGAGGTCACGTTGGTATGTTGTTTTTATTTACTTTTTTTTAATTGTAGCACTGCCATGGGCCACATGATTATCTATATATCTTTTAGCTATCTATCTATCTATCTATCCATCTATCTATCTATCTATCTATCTATCTATCTATCTTTTGGTTTTGAACTATTTATCTATCTCATATTATCTACGCGCGTCGGGGGGGTGGGGACACCACTCAGCTACACTCAAGGTAAAAACACTTTGAATATACCCATATACATGGTTAGGTATCAGCTTAGAAGTGGTGGAGACAAACAGGTCATAGGTGGTTTACTGTTAGCTCTAATTAGTAGTGACTTTTCATGCCCTGAGTCAAATATATTGTCCATCATATTACACGCTTGTGAAGATAACCCTTATTTATGCATTATTGCCTTATATTGTAACGTTTAACTATTTAGATTTATTATCAATTATTCTTCTACTTCATTTGAACTTGTGGCATCTCCATTGTGAGGCACTCCGCTAATTTTCTTCTTTGGTATATTTATTGCTTTTAATCAAGCATTAATAAAATTATTGTATTTTATTCTTTTGGATCTCTGTTTTACTGATGTTATTGGACATCTGGACTGTGTGATATATATTTATATATATGCGTGTGTACATATATATATATATATATATACATATATATATATATATGTATATATATATATATATATATATGTGTGTGTGTGTGCATATATGTATATGGTATATAGGCACGCTTTATCTATTTACATGATACTTCCTTCGTTAGTACCTTGTATGAGCTAATTGCTTTTTTCTAAACTACTGTTTAAGAACTGAGACATTCCAGTAGAGCACAGCACGTAAACCCCTACTCGCCAAAGAAGTATTGTACTCATTCCCTGATATAATCAACCACTATTAATAAAACATGTGAGTAGGAAAGAGTATCGGCTTGTTTGCTAAAAGTTGACTACATTAGATAAAGCGTCTCGCCTTCAATCTCTGTGTGTTCAAATATGTTTTGAAGGGGAGAATGGAAACCAGCTGGAACCCATGTGTAAAATATAATGGTCACTGCCTGCAGGGAAGGAAGTGAGATATTGAATGAACGAGTTTAAGAAAGTATATAATGCAGTGTATCATTATGGCAGTGATCTGGATTACATGTAATAAGCACTAGTTTAGTGGTATTTTTCTATCAGACAAGGAATTAAAAAGGAGCTTGAAGGGGTTACTGACACATTGTGTGACCAATCCCTCCGAGACATTTCCCATTGTTTCCGACGGGAGCATATGAGTACAGTTCAGGTGACCAAGAATGTGCGTGTCCAGCAAAACCAATGTCTGGAAAGCTTTTAGTTTTGTGAGTCCTAAATTGTACTTGGTTTTGGCTAGACATCAATCATAAATGGTCATTCCCGAAAAGATTTTGTCTACATTGACACACGTCATGGTGGTCGTCTGGGGAAATATGCCACCCTCAATAAAAACAGGAATCACAATCTGTTGTTGTTTTTATGTATAATGGATCTAAAGCCACATAATGGTTTTACTTTCAGGCTGCATGCTTTATGGATTGAAGAAATGCAGTACTTTGAACAATCTTAAAGGGATTGTCCAGCCATTAAAAAAAAACAAGTTATTGGATAGTGTTTAATATTTTACATACATTTCACATACATCATATTTATATGGGTAGGACAGAATATTTGACAAATGTATGGTTATATATAAGTGCAAAACAAAATATGCATATCTATAGTGGACTTTATTTTATCATAAAGTTATGCCAGTTTTTACACAAGCCCCCAAAAATGTACAACTGTTGTAGGCATTCGTGTATTTTGACCAGTGTAAAAAAAAGTGGGCAAAGCTTACTGGAAGTGGTCGTCATCTGCTACTAAAAGTAAATCAGCCAAGGGTAGAGTCCCATAACCACTTTCTCCACATCTGAGAAAAACGATCCGATCAGACTTTGATCAGAGTTTGATCAGAATGTCGTAATTTTTTCTCAGACGTGTAGAAAAAAATAGTTTCTCCACCTTCTCCATTCTGTGAGTTGGTGAAAATCAGTCAGCGTTTTTTTCACGGACTGATATTGCAAATTTTGATCCAACACTCGGATCAAAATCGACATGTTTCCAATATTGTTCCGCTGATCACTTAGTCCTATGAAAAAATCAGACATATGTGCATCTCCATAACATGTCATACGTACGAATGTTATCCGTGAAAACCACAGCTTACACTCGTCAAGAAAATTGGAGCCTAAATAGGAAGAAAATGGCATAAAATAAGCAATATACCAATAAGCACCTACTATATTCCGCACTGCTTCAGTGCCACTAATCCATGGGTCCTGTCAGCTTCTTTCTAGATAGTTACTGCTGCAGCCAATCGCTGACCTCAGGAGTGAGGCTGAAGTGTATGGCACAAAAACTTCTAAGGCCCAATGACTGCCTGCAGTGGTCACAATGGCAGACAACATGTTGCAGGGAACTAAGAAGAGGTTGGGGGACCTCAAAAGTGTCGGAATTAGGGTGCCAAAAGATTAATCAGGTGAGTACTGTTTCTTTTGCTACTTTATACCATTTTCTCATTTTTGTTGAACTTTTGACACCTTGGAAAACCTCCTTAAAGATAACCAAGCATTATACGCTACTGACAGTGCACAGGTATAGATTGTTCTAGTCTGTCTTCAAAACTTCCATTTAGCTATATTGTTTTTGTTCTAGAAGTAAATGAGCTAAGCTCACATGTAGTAGCCATACCTTATGGCAGATATGGTATATGAACCTCCATCGGTGCTTAGAAGAGTCTCTTTTAATTAAAACATAACAGTTGGAACACAAACAATCATAAAAAACTTCACGTCTATCGCTGCAGTGAAGAAAGTTGAAAAATCCATGTAAGAGCTTGGTTAATCGGGGCGATTCTCTAACTTTGGAGGTCAAATACCCCTGAGAGTCTGTGTATTATTAAATAGAAGTATATATATATATTTACAAGCAGAAATTGTTGAGTACAGGTGTTACATTACATTTTTACTTCAGGCATGTTTAATATTACTTGGCTATTCTTTTTTTCGTTACTATTTCTCCTTGCGGGTTCTATCAGAGGGAAGAAAATAAAACCACCTTCTTCAATATAAAAAGAGCGTGTCAGAGAAAATCAATAGCAGCGGGCAAAATGGTAGGAAGTCAGACATGGAAATATGTGTTCAATTTTATCCAGCCCTAGGTCTACTTTTCCTTTAATATTCTATATATTGCTCATGGCAACTGGTATATTGTTATAACACAACACTGGTTAATAATTGCTTTCCAACAAGTTTTTTATGAAATGGAGATGGTGTCAGGATAGATTGCTATCAGTGTTTACTAGGGGTTAAAGGGGAACCAAACATGATAAATCTGTGTCATGCCATAGCAATCAGACTTAAACTGCAGAAAAACTTATGGAAAAGCTTCACCTTCCTGTAACTAAGTTCCATAAAGTAGATTATGTATTGGACCTATATCACTTTGGACCATTGCATTACTAAACACAATTGCAAGCACAACTGTGAAATCCTCAAACTAATGTTCCAAAATAATTGTGCATTATTTACTTATTATGCATTGCTTATACAGTGCTGTCTCATTCCACAGCACTTTACATACATTATCATCACTGTCCCCTTCTGGGTTCCTAATATAAATTCCCTATCAGAATGCCTTTGAAGTGTGGGAGGAAACTGAAAAACCCAGGGGAAACCCACGCAAACACAGGGAGAACATACAAATTCCTTGGTGGGATTTGAACCCAGGACCTCAACTCTGCAAACCAGCTTTGCTAACCACTGAGCCACCGTGCTGCCCTGCCATTATGGCAAGGCTATTGGGTTCCAATGGGACCATATACAATTCTTCTTGCACAGGGGCCCTTGTTTGTGTCCGCCAGTGCATAAAATGGTTTACATAATATTGTAAAAAATATAACTAGTATAAAGTGCCAAAAGTTCTAGGTGGCTACTGGTACTTCCATAAAACACAACTCCTGTAGAGCAGATGGGTTGATGGACAAAAATTTAGTAAAAAAAAGTATGATCTTTATTAATAAATATAAGGACAAGACATGGCTGAGAGCAAATGAGTCACATGCAGAGATAAAATCTGGGTAAAATCTAGCATAATGAATGGTAAACAAGAAAGAATTCCCTGGAAAATGAGAGGTTCAATCTCCAGAGGAGACATGTTTTCTTTACTATAAGAATTATTCTGCGGAATAGTCCATCTAAAGAGCTGGTCACAGAGGGAACCATTGATGGTTTTAAAAAAGGGCTCATATATTTTTTTTTAGTGCAGTCCGATGGTTTCCACTTCCACGGACTCAATGACTTGCATGGCTGAGTGCGATCTGATTATCGATTTTTGTCTGGTTAGAGGAAAAAATCGGAGACGTGCATGGCCCCATAGAATTACATTGGTCTAGCTGTGACACAATGTTTTGTCAGATCACGCTCAGGCTGAAAATACGGTCATGTTCACGAGCCCTTAGGCTGATGTATTAAGTGCCCATCTCTCTGGACTCCTTGGAGGATCCTCGGATTCTCCTGTAGACCATTCTGACCCTGCAGTAGTAGGCTAAGGAAATACATTGACAAAATTAGAGCAGTAGACAACGTGAGAACCTCTCTCCTTATTTAATTCATGTGACCACTATACTTCTCTATTACTCTAACTAAAAGGGAACCTGTCACCTGAATTTGGCGGGACCGGTTTTCGACCATATGGGCAATGTTGCCTTGCGCAGGCGTGTACTACGGAGGACAGAGAATGAACTTCAATCCAATATTGCGGCCAGCATGCAGCCAGCGGGTAAGGAAAGGGTGAATCAAACACCTGAAAACTCCGCCCATATGACCGAAAACCGGTCCCGCCAAATTCAGGTGACAGGTTCCCTTTAAGTCACTTTTAGTTGAGTAGAAAGCTATTTGGTACACCATAGTGTAACTGGAGGACTTATGATGCATGTGTCCTATGTTTGGTGGCAGACGACTACTGACATGCCATTATGCCTTGGTCAAGTTATCTAAATACAGAGCTAGAATAGTAAATTAAAATTTGTTCCAAATGAAGCTAAAATAGTAAAATATAATATTAATTGTGTTAGTCGGGATCTGAAGTCCCACCACAGGTCCAATTTACTGATTTAGAAGATTAAGGGGCAAACAAAGATGCATCTGATGTGACGCCAGATCTCTGCCTTTCAGATGTGTATGTAAAGCATATTTAAGAAAGAAGATTACAATTCAGAATCACAAGTATCACAGCCTGTCATTTATGCGGTAGAAGTCAATCATATAAGTGTGGCCTCTGGTTAAAATGCTTTGCTCCCGCTGCCCGCACTGTAACACATATAGTCTGGCTGGTCTACTGGGACATCCTGAGTCCTGTCATTAGGCCTCTTGGGTATGCAAGGAGCTGTCCTGGACTTTTCAATGCCACGCTGGTAGTTTTCACACACCATAATCATCACAAGTGACCAGTGGTGACCTGATGACTTTCCTTCCCCCCCCCCCAAAAAAAAAAAACACTACAAGTTGGTAATTGAGGGCACTCAATCACTGAAATCTGCGGAGGACCTCAATCCCCTAATAAGCCCTTTCACTAAAAATATGTTTTAAAATGGTCACTGAATTGGTAAAGTCATCAAAATCATTCTAAGCATGTTATTTGCTCATGGGAACATAGTTTTAGACTAAAGCCAGAATGACACGAGCAAAGTGTACAAATATAGCCTTCTATAGTATAATACAGTTTACACATGCTAAACTGTAGAATTTCTTAAGAAAGCATTTCTGCGTCTTTGACATTGCTAGAAGACATGGGGAACTGAGGCCCCAAGGGTCACGAACACAGAATCCTGCATTTGCCCATTTTGCCCTTGGTTTCAAACTAACGCAAAGAAAAGATTCGACCTTAAAAGATTTTGTTCAATCTCAGGCATTCCCCTTGTTCTTGCATTCACCCTGCAAGCAGCTGTTTCTCAGTGGAGACAGCACCACAACCTGCCCCCATTGCTTCCTGAATGCCTTTGTAGCTTATCTAGATGTAATCTAGGTACACGGTGGAGAAATTAGAAAAACTAAATGCAGAAATTACAGAGGCTAAACACAAACCACACTATTGGCACTTGATGTGCATTAACCCTTTCTAAAAAGTCTGTTTTGGTCACTGCTCAAGCTATAATATTCCCTTTCTAGAGATTGAGGTGATATGACAACTGCTAACAATTAATACAGCATTGACTTATGATAAGTGACTTTTAGCAGACTCTTAAAGGGCTTTTCCATAACTTTTTTTCAAGCTGGACAGAGGGAACGGATCGTTAGAAAAACAAAAAAAGTGTTAATTACCAGTCTGGCCCTGCTGCTCTATATGTAAGACCATAATTGATTAGGTCCTATCCATTCAGTCACCTGACCTGTAAGGACACTGATTGGCTGCAGGGTCAGATGACTGATTTGCAGGATGTGGTCAATTCCGGTGGCATGATGTCCTGTTCATCAGTCACCTGCAGTCAGTCATAGGCCTCAGTGGTCAGGTTGACACAAGGAATCGGACTTCTTTGCTTCTGATCTCAGGTATATCACTCAAACAGCGGCGATGCAGAAGTGGGTGATTGGTAAGTAACTGTTGGTTTTTTATTTGATAAGAATCCCACCTCTTTGAACATTTTCAAAAATATAATGGAAAACTCCTTAAAAGTGGAGTTGTACTTTCACAGAAGTTTTGATAAGTCAAAGAGACCTTTCTGATATTTAATAATAATAATAATAATACTAATAATAATAATAATCTTTATTTTTATATAGCGATAACATATTCCGCAGCGCTTTACAGTTTTGCACACATTATCATCACTGTCCCCATGGGGCTCACAATCTAAATTCCCTATCAGTATGTCTTTGGTATTTTGATTTGTGTGGGTCTTTGGAGCTTTGACCACTACTAATATCTAAAACTGAGGGGCAGAAGTGCTCAGAGGAGTGCAGCTCTCCTCAGAAGCTGAAGACGGGCTCCATTGAAACGCTTTGAGCTTGTCTTCAGTTGACATGAGCAAATATCGTCGGATCCCTCCTTATTCAGCTCGCTAATAGAGCTTTCTGAATCACTGCAGCGGGAATCCGGAAGCCTGGATCGCTCATGATAATCAGGTGTTCGGTGCTGCAGCTGCATGTGTTGCGGCTGTGACAGTCACAACACATGTATGGAGAGCCTGTGTGTTGTGACTGTCATACAGCCACGACACATGCAGCTGTGGCATCAGTTTTTTGCCATCAGCTGCAATCCATTGAATGTTGAAAAAAACGGATCCGTCGCAGATTGTGAAACACTGATGCGACAGATCCGGTTTTTCACTCGATCCGACTAGCTGATCCGGCTAATTGGATCCTAAAAAAATCGGAGCATTCTCAGTTTAAAATAGTCCGTTGCTGGATTCCGTCATTTGACTGATCTGGCGCCGTAGGTTTCCATTATAGCAAACGACAGACGGCGATGGATCCATCGCTGTCCGTTTTTTCGATGAACACCAAAAATGTTACTCTGTCCGTTGTCTCCGGCTGCCGAACAGATAATTTTTGACAGATCCGGCGAATGACGGATGAAACATGAGGTCATCCATCGCAATCCGTCGCTAATACAAGTCCAGACCAAAAGTTTGGACACACCTTCTCATTTTAAGATTTTCTATATTTTCATGACTATGAAAATTGTAAATTCACACTGAAGTCATCAAAACTATGAATTAACACATGTGGAATCATATACTTAACAAAAAAGTGTGAAAGAACTGAAAATATATCTTATATTCTAGGTTCTTCAAATTAGCCACCTTTTGCTTTGATGACTGCTTTGCAATGGTGTGTGGAGGTGCTTTGCTGGTGACACTGTTGGGGATTTATTCAAAATTGAAAGCATACTGAACCAGCATGGCTACCACAGCATCTTGCAGCGGCATGCTATTCCATCCGGTTTGCATTTAATTGGACCATCATCTATTTTTCAACAGGACAATGACCCCAAACACACCTCCAGGCTGTGTAAGGGCTATTTGACCAAAGAGGAGAGTGATGGGGTGCTACGCCAGATGACCTGGCCTCCACAGTCACCAGACCTGAACCCAATTGTGATGGTTTGGGGTGAGCTGGACCGCAGAGTGAAGGCAAAAGGGCCAACAAGTGCTAAGAATCTCTGGGAACTCCTTCAAGATTGTTGGAAGACCATTTCCGGTGACTACCTCTTGAAGCTCATTAAGAGAATGCCAAGAGTGTGCAAAGCAGTCATCAAAGCAAAAGGTGGCTACTTTGAAGAACCTAGAATATAAGACTTATTTTCAGTTGTTTCACACTTTTTTGTTAAGTATATAATTCCACATGTGTTAATTCATAGTTTTGATGCCTCAGTGTGAATTAACAATTTTCATAGTCAAGAAAATACAGAAAAATCCTTAAATGAGAAGGTGTGTCCAAACTTTTGGTCTGTACTGTATATATATATATATATATATATATATATACAGACGTCACCGCTCTGCTGTCCAGAATCCCAGAGTGCCTATCAGCCATATCCTCCTTCTTCTCCTCTCGCTTCCTCAAACTCAATGTGGACAAATCTGAACTCATAATCTTTCCTCCATCCCACAAATCTTCCTTACCTGACCTATCTATCGCAGTCAATGACATCATGCTTTCCCCCGTACCCGAAGTCTGCTGCCTCGGAGTAACCTTCGACTCTGCCCTGTCCTTCAAACCACACATCCAAGCTCTTTCCACCTCCTGTCGCCTCCAGCTCAAAAATATCTCCAGGATCCGTCCTTTCTTCAACCCCCAATCTACTAAAATGCTTGTGCACGCCCTCATCATCTCCCGCCTTGACTACTGCAACATCCTTTTCTGTGGCCTCCCTGCTAACACCCTTGCACCTCTCCAGTCCATCCTTAACTCTGCTGCCCGACTAATCCATCTCTCTCCTCGCTACTCCTTCGCTTCCCCCCTCTGCAAATCTCTTCACTGGCTCCCATTCCCTCAGCGTATCCAGTTCAAATTACTAATATTGACCTACAAAGCCATCCACAACCTGTCTCCTCCATATATCTCTGAACTAATCTCCCGATATCTTCCCTCACGTGATCTCCGGTCCTCCCAAGACCTCCTTCTCTCCTCCACACTTATTCGCTCCTCATCCAATCGCCTCCAAGATTTCTCCCGAATATTCCCCATCCTCTGGAACTCTCTGCCCCAACACGTCCGACTATCAACCACAGTCGGATCCTTCAGACGGAACCTGAAAACTCATCTCTTCAGGAAAGCCTACAGCCTGCACTGACACCGCTGCTGCCTCATCACTATCGAAGCTACCACCTCACCAACACCGGAGCTACCGCCTCACCAACACCGGAGCTACCGCCTCACCAACACCGGAGCTCCTGCAACCCTCAACCTACTGTCTCTTTCCCCATAATCCTGTAGAATATAAGCCCGCAAGGGCAGGGTCCTCGCCCCTCTGTATCAGTCCGTCATTGTTAGTTTGTTTACTGTATGTGATATCTGTAACTTGTATGTAACCCCTTCTCATGTACAGCACCATGGAATCAATGGTGCTATATAAATAAATTATAATATATATATATATATATATATATATATATATATTCACTTGAAAGTGCCGATTCACTAGAAAGACTGTTCTGGTGAATTCTAATTTCCATATAATAAAATATACTAATTGATATATCACAATCAATCTTTATTTTAGACATTTTGACCCTAAGTGACCGGCCGTAATTACCTTGCAGTTCACCCTGGCATATAGTGAGTTAAAGCTCAGTCATCCTTTTAGTGGGGAGCGTTAATGGTCCTACAGGAAGGTCGCCCTGCAATCTGCTGAAAGGTTTTGATTGAAAATGTTATTGAGCGGCTCTGCATCACTCAGCTCCCTGTTTATTATATTTCATAGGTAGGGTAGGTGCCAAGACATTAAACTGCCAATAAACTATTAATACCGATTTCCTTCTGCTCCAGTCTTCATCACCAATGCAAATATCGTCCAGCTAAGAACAGCACAATGGGGATGCAAATCTTAATGCTGACAGAAATTTGCATTATTTGATCTATCTGCCTTTCTCATATACACTGGAAGGTTTCTCAGGGATACATGAAAGGAAATATTTTCTGCAAAGAGATGTAACCATGCTGATCTGACTGAATAAATAACGATGTTTATTTAGAAATGGCAACATACACCACAGCACTGCACAGAGCAGGTTCATTCACTATGCTGGTAGTGTGGCAGGTACCTGCACCATCATAGAAGTGCCATATAAAAAAACGTCAAAACAGGCATGAAAATATTTTTTTCATAGATAACTGCATCCTTTACCTTGCGGAGTGTGATATGTACAAGACAGAATTATGGGGCTTCATGTGCCGCACACAGTACCAATCAAATACTGTAAATCTGCACTTTTGGGGTAAAAAATAAAATGAAATTATCATTTTTTTTAATTAAAAACTTATGGCTTACCTCGGTCACTATGATCAACCCCTTGTGGCACTGACCTAAATGAAAAAAAACTCTCTGCCGTATAAATTATTATAACTAATGCTTCATTATTTTCATGATCGGCTTTGTCATTAGACTTTCTGCCTCCTTTAGCTCATCTCAATGAGAGTATAATGTAAATATGAAAATGCTAGGTATGATATTTGGTGACAGACTGGGGATGTATAGAAAATGCATTGCAAATTCAAGCACAAATATGGCTAGTAATGTCCTTCAGTGCAGATGTAGTAATGATCAATTAGACCAATATTAGGGGCAGTATAAGGAGTTGGTGAATTGGGGCACTAGTAAGGAAGGACAATATTCAGACTATAAAACACTCTGCCAAACTTTTATTTGTACAAACAACTGAACTCTGTGTCTGAGCTGCTGATAAGGAAAGCTAGGGTCATACGACCATATTTTCTCTTATCCGAAAGAAACAGTCAGATTATGTTAATCACACTCTGATCAAACTCTGATCAGAGTATGATCAGAGTGTGATCAGATTTTCTCGGATGTGGAGAAGATGGAATAAAAAATGTCTCCATCTTGTCCGTTTTGTCAGTCCATGAAAATTGGCATCTCGGAAATGCTTAAATTTAGTCTAAGGAAAAAATTGGACATGTGCACAGCCACATAGAATAATATTGGTCTGAGTGCATTCCGATGTTTTGTCAGATCGCACTTGGACCGAAAATATGGTCAAGTGCACAAGCCTTAGTGCTGTAGGTTCCCTGGCGGAATGAGCACTTTTTTAGTGTGACAAGAGACAGTTACAATAGGGCTATTTAACAGTCATCATATTGAGCTTCAGGAACCTCAGGGGTGTGGTCTAAAACCCTGCCACGGGCACCAAGAGACCTCGTCGTGCCTCTGAAAAAATCAACAAACTTATCAAAACTATTAGAAACTTTTCCCTGTAATCGGTACTCCAACTGTCTAATTGTGAAGACAATGTAGCTACTACCATTATATCAAAAATCCTTGTGTATATAAATGGTTTTAGCAGTTTTCCTGGTAATGAAAACATATCAGATAAATCCTAATATATTTACTATGGGGTGAGGCAATTTAATTAAACTCTGTTGAGTAGGATTGTATTGATGGCTTTACACATAGGAATTTTACCAAGCCAAGTTTATTCAGCAAATAGGAGCAATGCTTTTGCAGACTGAAGCTATTTTGCATCGTGATGTGGCCTGTAATGTTCCTATGCCAAGGAAAACCAGTTATGGTATTAGACGTGATTGTATTTATTGTGGATTTATTAACGTTTCCAAAGCCGCTGGAGGAGAAATCTTTTCTTCCATTTCCAAAATGAGACTCACAAGGCACATAGAGTTTACTCAATATCTTAGCAAGAAGATGGGGTGAAATTAATTTGGTTAACCTACGTCTCTAGGGAACAAGTACAAGTATGAAGTTCTTCTGATTCCAAATACATGGTTCATAACAGAAGATATTGTTTTGATTTAATAATGATAGTTAATCATCAAAACAGAAATGAGAATACATAACAAGTTCAGCTAGATAAAACAACCATAAGACAAAAAATAACTCTACTGATGGAAAGGATGATTCTCACGAAACGTCAATGCTATTGACACTGAAAGGGTGCCGAGAGTTACATGTTAATGACCTATACTGCAAATAAATCAATATGAAGTTGGAGGGGGGTGATGCCGGTACCCCCACCCAAGATCATATCAGATCTTCTCCGGCAGAGGCTACATATAAGCTATGCATTGAATCATAGAATCATAGAATGTTAGAGTTGGAAGGGATCTCCAGGGTCATTGTGTCCAACCCCCTGCTCAAAGCAGGATTCACTAAACCATCTCAGACAGATGTCTGCCCAGCCTCTGTTTGATGACTTCCATTGAAGGAGAACTCACCACCTCTTGTGGCAGCCTGTTCCACTCATTGATCACCCTCACTGTCAAAAAGCTTTTTCTAATATCTAATCTAATGGAACACTTCTGCCGAGCACTGCTGCCTATTTTTCTTTCCCAATACTTATCTTTCTTGAGAACAAATCGGGCTTATTGATATTCAAGGTGCCCAATCACTTTTTCCTGACTTAACAGATGGACAACAGTCCTGATGTAAACAGCTAAATATGTCTGACATAAGTCTGCTGTGTATGGCTCTCCAGAACGTGGTTGAAGTTATAGAATTTTTAATTATAGGTCAGCATAAAATAATTTCCAATTGTTTTCCTCGTTGAAATAAAAACACATATACTCTATGCAGATGCTGTTCCACTGGTGTCACCACTTGTGTACCCATGGCTCATGTGAGGTTGTAATGTCATGCAAACCCCGTGCTCAATCAGCATTGGCATCACTGCCCCGCCAAGATGAAGGGAACGGCCAAGTTAAAGGAGCTCACATGAGGTTGTTATGTCACATGAGTGCTACGCCCAATCAGTGTTGGTGTCACTGCCCTGGCCTTCAGACGTATAAGTAACCAAGAGGAAGCGAGCAGCCAGCCGCAGCTCTCACTCCCTCTTGATTACTGATACATCCATAGACGGGGATACTGTCGCCAGCACTGATTGGGTGAAGGACTCTCGTGACATAACAACCTCATGTGAGCACCTTTAACTTGGCCACTCAAAACTGCTTAGCTCATTGATTGGCTGCTGTGATGCTGACATGATGACACATGCAGCAGTGGCGAGACTCGGTGGTGGACCTGAGGTAGATGAATATTGCGCAGTTTGTTTCTTTAGAATAACCTGCAGCCGGGGATTCACATTTATTGAGAGGAAGTAACATTCTCAATAAACAGCAAGTAGTTTGTGTACCTTGTATCCATAATAATGCATTTCAAACCTGAATACTTTCTATTTAACCAACTACTAACCATTTTTCTACACATTTGCTTTAAATTATAATTTTGCTGGCCTTTTTTTCAATGATGAGACCACATAAATTATTATATTTGCTAGGTAATAGTGTCTTTTAACTTTGGTAATAACTCATTTTCCAGCTCCACTTTGTCATTAGTATTTGTGCCTTTGTTAGTTCATCTCATTGCTAGTATTAAGTCCATATGAAAATTCTAGGTGTAACCTATGATATTTGGTGACAGACTGGGGACATATGGAAAATGCATTGCAAATCGAAGCTTAGAAGGCCATATACAGAGCAGCAATGTGCAGTGTGCGTGTTAGTACTTTCATCTATCATAAAGCAGAATATGCGTTACAGCAAGTCACACCTGCATGAAAGCCTTAACACATAAAGACACCATGTATTAGGTTTCACATTTGTTGGCCTTTCATGACCTGTTTGTAGTAAAACCTTCATGTAGAATCGTTCAAGAGTATAAAGCATTTTACATCTGCATGGTTGGGGGCGGGGTGGTTGATTGATGGTACAAATTAAGGCAGGTGTACCCCTTCAAGGTACTGGAGGCTGTGGTGGAATACCCACAATTCGAAACAGAATTTGGTACTGATATTGCCCAACGCAGCCCAATACTAGTCCACAAGGGATTATCTTATACTAATATAGTACAATTACACTTTAATGATATTTTTAATTTACCTGCTGAATCCAATTTGGACTGTTAAGATAGTGGCTTGTCAAGTTTGACTACATATATCCAGTTACATAAGTCTTTTAAGTTGTATCCGAACCCAATAAAGAGGAGTTGCCACCAGGACAGGTTACTTCACATTCATCATATCAGTAATCCTAACTCGGGAAGTCTAGAAAATGGCTTATCCCATTGAGTCCTTAGCTTTTCTTAAGGTACCTTCACACATAACGATATTGTTAACGATATCGTTGCATTTTGTGACGTAGCAACGATATCGTTAATGAAATCGTTATGTGTGACAGCGACCAACGATCAGGCCCCTGCTGGGAGATCGTTGGTCGCTGAACAAAGTCCAGAACTTTATTTCGTCGCTGGATCTCCCGCGGACATCGCTGGATCGGCGTGTGTGACACCGATCCAGCGATGTCTTCACTGGTAACCAGGGTAAACATCGGGTAACTAAGCGCAGGGCAGCGCTTAGTAACCCGATGTTTACCCTGGTTATCATCCTAAAAGTAAAAAAACAAACACTACATACTTACCTACCGCTGTCTGTCCCCCGGCGCTGTGCTCTGCACTCCTCCTGCACTGGCTGTGAGCGTCGGTCAGCCGGAAAGCAGAGCGGTGACGTCACCGTTCTGCTTTCCGGCCGCTGTGCTCACACAGACAGTACAGGAGGAGTGCAGAGAAGCAGAGCGCCGGGGACAGACAGCATTAGGTAAGTATGTACTGTTTGTTTTTTTTACTTTTAGGATGGTAACCAGGGTATACATCGGGTTACTAAGCGCGGCCTTGCGCTTAGTTACCCGATGTTTACCCTGGTTACCGGCATTGTTGGTCGCTGGAGAGCGGTCTGTGTGACAGCTCTCTAGCGACCAAACAGCGACGCTGCAGCGATCCGGATCGTTGTCGGTATCGCTGCAGCGTCGCTTAATGTGAAGGGGCCTTTAGAGCTAAGAGAGATTACATGATATGCTTAATTACCATCATGGTGCCTAGCTAGTATACAGAAACTGTACAAAATTGAAAGTAAACCTCCCCAACATCAGGTCTTCTCAATGGTCCATTGAAAGTGGCCATGCGCATTAGATAAAAGTAGATTGATTGAACTACTGTTGAGTGAACGATTGTCTGGTGAACGATTGTTTTGTTGATGCAGCCTTACATATCTTAATTCATATAGTCATTCAACCTGGTGATACATTTTCAATGACACCAGACAAAGACTGAAAGAATCATCTTTGAAGCAATGATTGTTTATGGAGAAATGATACCAAGACAGACATCTTTCATTTGACTTTCAGAAGAAAAAGTCAAACATGGCCGACTTCTTTCTGAGGGCTGGCGATATGTTATTGGTTGGATAAAACATGAAATTTTGCCCTGAGTCTCTTTAAAGGAATTATCTGGGACTATTTTATTTTTTTCTTATGGGCCTAAGAACTTATAGGCAGGTAGCTGCTACTGCATGTTGTGCTGATCTCCACAGGCTCAGAATGATCACTTACAACTCCTGATGGAATTTCTGCTGCTTCGGGTGACATACATCAATAGAGCAGCTCCTTCTCTTCCATGCTTCTCTGTTGATGGAGTGTGACATGCTGATTGACAGCAAGCTTCCCGCTGTTTAACTGTGGGCAATCAGCTGTCAATCAGTATAACGTCAGCAGAGCAGCCTGGAAGAGCTTCCCTGTTGATATGAAGCTGAAGCAGCAGAATCGCAGGCAGGAGCAGTCAGTCACTGTCCTGAGCTGGAAAGGACAGGCAGGTAGTTAGTAACTATTGCCTGTCAGTTCTTAGCCCCATTAGAAAAAAAGAAAGTAGTCCCAGATAACCCCTTTAAATATAGTAGTAGCTCTTATGTAGACAAGCATCAGTTCAATACATTATGCAGAGGGATAAGCTGTCAGAAGTAACACTTCTAAACAGAGGTAACCACGTTGATCTATGCATTCATATATCCCTAAATAAAGAGACTTCTTGCATGAACATTTTTCGCTTAAGCCAAGTTTCTACCTCATGGCTGAATTTAAAGAGCCATAAATAGTGGCTTTTAAGCTTCTAATAGATTATCTAACGTTTAAATGGCTGTATGCTTATTAAAGTCATGTGTCCTATTAGTCCGGTGAATGCAGCTTTTGTATTTGTACATATCTTTTATTGGTGGGAGCTCCACTGCTCTGCATGTTTTTGCCAAATAGTTATTAGATTCAGTTCTTTGGCTAAAAAGGAAATAAAAAGGAGTATGATATCTGTAAAAGTACACGCGGTGTAAATGAGATATTTATGGTATATAATTGACCCTTGAAAGGTTACCTCTGTAATAACGCTATGAAGATTTTCTACAACGTCGTACTTCTACACTGCAGATTAACTCCTTATTGGATATTCTTATGCCTTGGCTTGTGACTCAAATGTGAATGCAGACTTTCGCAAGTACCTAAATTGATAATTGATCATTTTTATCTGAATTGTGTCTGCTTGATAATATGGAAGCCAGTAATAGATTGCTGTTTGTACACTTCCCTAATAGATAATAGTTCTCCTTCTACATCCTCCCAATAGTCACACTCCTCCACCTACAATTATTGCTTCCCGAACCTGTATACCGTTTATTAAAGAAAGTACCATATTGCCAATCCTCAGTAGGCACACAATGCTGTCTACCAAATATCACCTGTTCCATTTAGGAGAAGAATATTGGACCAAAACAAGAACTGGATCCAAAAATATATATTTTTGTATTGGATACAGAATATTAGTTTCTTTATTATTATTATTATTATTATTATTATTATTATTATTATTATTTATTGTCATAGCGCCATTTATTCCACGGTGCTTTACATGTATCCACAACATTTCACAACAATATACCCAATAATGGTTTTTATAACCTACATTCATCTTCCGCGCATGGACTAATTCACACAACTATATAGCAACCATGTTTTCTTGTCCATATTACATTAGGCATTGCAGCTCCAACCAATAGCATCATATATGGTGCATGGTTGGTATGGGTATAACACCTTTATGATGCTGTGGATTAAGATCATGTAGTATACCTATACTTAATCAGCAGAGCAAGAATAGGTAGATCCATTGTAGGATGCATGTGCTCAGTTTAGGCCTCAATCAGACATCTGTGAAAAAAATACCAATTTTCACCAATGTGCTGGTTAAATTTTCATAAATTTCTGGTTATTGCACCAGTTTTTGTCATCAGAGTGACATCCATTTCTTTTTTATTTAAGAAAAAAACTTCCAAGTGTCTTCTACCCATTAACTGTAAAAAATAGACAGAACTCAAAAGACACACCGATGGAAACCATATGCTGTCCATTTTGTATTTGTCATGTAGTCATTTATATAAACCGGCAATTTTGCTAGTGACTTGACACGTCTCTTTTTTTTTGCAGAAAAATACAAGATCGGTGAGCAGCCCCATAAAATATGGTGGCACTTGGTATATCTATGAAAAACACAGAACGAACACTTATCTGAATAAATAGACGTCTGAATGAGGACTTGGAGATTCGTTTCATTCCAACTGAAAATCAAAATGTTAAAAATTTGAATCTCTAGGAGTTTTCTCTTTGTCAACTCTTCAATGGTAAATGAAAATAGGATGCAGTGGCACGTAAACGTTTGGGCACCCCTGGTCAAAATTACTGTTATTGTGAACAGATAAGCTGGTTAATGAGAAAATGATCTCTAAAAGGGCTAAAGTTAAAGATGACACATTTCTTTGATATTTTAGGCAAAAAATTATATACTTTATATATATACAGTATATATACATTTTAATATACAATGCCTACAAGTAGTATTCAACCCCCTGCAGATTTAGCAGGTATAATAAGATGCAAATAAGTTAGAGCCCTCAAACTTCAAACAAGAGCAGGATTTATTAACAGATGCATAAATCTTACAAACCAAAAAGTTTTGTTGCTCAGTTAAATTTTTATAAATTTTAAACATAAAAGTGTGGGTCAATTATTATTCAACCCCTCGGTTTAATATTTTGTGGAATAACCTTTGTTTGCAATTACAGCTAATAATCATCTTTTATAAGACCTGATCAGGCCGGCACAGGTCTCTGGAGTTATCTTGGCCCACTCCTCCATGCAGATCTTCTCCAAGTTATCTAGGTTCTTTGGGTGTCTCATGTGGACTTTAATCTTGAGCTCCTTCCACAAGTTTTCAATTGGGTTAAGGTCAGGAGACTGACTAGGCCACTGCAACACCTTGATTTTTTGCCTCTTGAACCAGGCCTTGGTGTTCTTGGCTGTGTGCTTTGGGTCGTTGTCTTGTTGGAAGATGAAATGACGACCCATCTTAAGATTCTTGATGGAGGAGCGGAGGTTCTTATCCAAAATCTCCAGGTAGGCCGTGCTATCCATCTTCCCATGGATGCGGACCAGATGGCCAGGCCCCTTGGCTGAGAAACAGCCCCACAGCATGATGCTGCCACCACCATGCTTGACTGTAGGGATGGTATTCTTGGGGTCGTATGCAGTGCCATCCAGTCTCCAAACGTCACGTGTGTGGTTGGCACCAAAGATCTCGATCTTGGTCTCATCAGACCAGAGAACCTTGAACCAGTCAGTCTCAGAGTCCTCCAAGTGATCATGAGCAAACTGTAGACGAGCCTTGACATGACGCTTTGAAAGTAAAGGTACCTTACGGGCTCGTCTGGAACGGAGAACATTGCGGTGGAGTACGTTACTTATGGTATTGACTGAAACCAAGGTCCCCACTGCCATGAGATCTTCCCGGAGCTCCTTCCTTGTTGTCCTTGGGTTAGCCTTGACTCTTCAGACAAGCCTGGTCTCGGCACGGGAGGAAACTTTCAAAGGCTGTCCAGGCCGTGGAAGGCTAACAGTAGTTCCATAAGCCTTCCACTTCCGGATGATGCTCTCAACAGTGGAGACAGGTAGGCCCAACTCCTTGGAAAGGGTTTTGTAACCCTTGCCAGCCTTGTGACCCTCCACGATCTTGTCTCTGATGGCTTTGGAATGCTCCTTTGTCTTTCCCATGTTGACCATGTATGAGTGCTGTTCACAAGTTTGGGGAGGGTCTTAAATAGTCAGAAAAGGCTGGAAAAAGAGATAATTAATCCAAACATGTGAAGCTCATTGTCCTTTGTGCCTGAACTACTTCTTAATACTTTAGGGGAACCAAACTGAATTCTGGTGGGTTGAGGGGTTGAATAATAAATGACCCTCTGAAAAGACTTTTCACAATTAAAAAAAAAACAAAAACAAAGAAATAACATTCTTTTTTTGCTGCAGTGCATTTCACACTTCCAGGCTGATCTACAGTCCAAATGTCACAATGCCAAGTTAATTCCAAATGTGTAAACCTGCTAAATCTGCAGGGGGTTGAATACTACTTGTAGGCACTGTACCTTAAGTACAAAGGAAATGAAAGGAAAAGTGTTTACAATAACAGTAATTATGACCAGAGATGACCAAACTTTTACATGCCACCATACATAGTAAAATATATTAGTGGAAGAGTTTTTTTCTTTTTGCTTAATCGTGTACAGCTCAACTATTACAGTGCAGTACTGTTCCAAGAAGTCTTCAGAGATGCTGATGATATTAAAAAAAAAAACTAAAAAGACCACATGCCACATGCAGCCTGCACACTGCCAGTTGAACATTAATAGTAAGGCACTTGCATTTTTTACAACTATTTTCTATAAATAAAAATATCTCACATTTTATTTATTTATTTATTTTACTTTATTTTTGTTAACGTTTGAATTTTTTATTGTTTATTAAAAAAAATAACGCGGTGAAATAAATAAATGTACCATCATTCTATATAACAGTAGCTAAGTGAAGTAAGCAATAATAATAATAAGTATTAGATCCAGAACTATTCGGTATTATGAATAACTGGAAATTGTCTTGTTGTGGCTTTGGTGACTTGCCTGCTCTTCTTATGATTCATTAAAGTCTGCGTGCTTCTGTTGTGGTTTTCTTTTCCGTGTTACAGCCATAATAGCTAATTAATATGAGGGTGTGAAAATATTAGTTAGCTGGGAAAATTATTGTTTTTACCACAAGTCTATAAATGATGCTTTAAAATCAAGTTTCCTTTCTTTCTTTCTTTCCTTCCTTCTTTCTTTCTTTCTTTCTTTCTTTCTTTCTTTCTTTCTTTCTTTCTTTCTTTCTTTCTTTCTTTCTTTCTTTCTTTCTTTCTTTCTTTCTTTCTTTCTTTCATTCTTTTTTTCTTTCTTTCTTTCTCTCTTTCTCTCTTTCTTTCTTTCTTTCTCTTTCTTTTTTTTCTTTCTTTCCTTCAGTATATTACAAAAGCGAGTACACCGCTCTCATTTTTGTAAATATTTTATCATATTTGTTCATGGGACAACACTGAAGATCTGACACTTTGATACAATGTAAAGTAGCCAGTGTACAGCTGGTATAATAGCGTAAATTTGGTGCCCTCTAAATAAGTCAACACAGCCATTAATGTCTAAACTGCTGGCAACAAAAGTGAGTACAGACTCCAGACAGTGGTCATCTTGGAGGTGTGCTTGGGGTCATTATCATGTTGGAATACAGCGCTGTGGCCCAGTTTCTGCAGGTAAGGGATCATCATCTTCTGCTTCAGTATGTCACACTACTTGTTGGAATCCATGGCCCCCCTCAATGAATTGTAGCTTCTCACAGTCGGCAGCACTCATGAAGCCCCAAACCATGACACTTCCACCACCATGTTTGACTGTAGGCAAAACACACTTGTCTTTGTACTCCTCACCTTCTTGCTGCCACAGACACTTGATAACATCTGATCTAAATAAGTTTATCTTGGTCTCATCAGACCACAGAGCATGGTTCCAGTAATCCATGTCCTCAGTCTGCTTGTCTTCAGCAAACTGTTTGCAGGCTTTCTTGTGCATAATCTTTAGAAGAGGCTTCCTTCTGGGATGACAGCCATGCAGACCAACTTGATGCAGTGTGTGGTGTATGGTCTGAGCACTGACAAGCTGACCTCTGACCCCTTTAACCTCTGCAGCAAGGCTGGCAGCAGTCATACTTTCTGTTTTGAAAAGACAACCTCTGGATATGACACTGGTCATGATGATGCCAGTTCTGAGTGGAACCTGTCTTGCTAAACCACTGTATGGTCTGTTAGGTGTCGAGTTCCCGCTTCTGCACAAGGGGAATCTCGAGCCATCTCCGCTGCGGTCTCCCATTCTTATCCAGCCGCAGTGGAGTCTGCTCAGCAGAGACGTCGGTCCCAGCGTCTTGCTCAGTCTCACTCTGTACAAAGAGTTACTGCTGCTTTTCCTGCTTCTGCCATTGAAGTCAGTGTTGGGCAGCGGCGAGCAGATGCTTTTGGGGCTAAGTCCTGCTTTTCTCTTTCTGAGCATGCCCAGGGCAAGATCTCCCATTGGAGATCGAGGGTCACATGCTCAGGTACTGCAGCACATCCCATTGGTCCTCCAGGAAGGTCCTGAAAGGGCAAAACTTTGGTAGCAGCTTCCCATTGGTCCTTTATTGGAAGGTCCTGAATGTGCTGCAACTATATAAGCTGCGCATGACCGCACGGCCATGCGCTAGTGTACATTTGTAAATGTGTGTGTGTTGTGAGTGAAAGTCGCTCTTTAAATAACCCTCCCTATTGGATGACTGTTCGTGGAAGGTGTATGTTTGCTATCTAGCGCCCGACTTAGCCATCAGCACGTAAACACACAATACAGCGTCTTATTGCTGTGACCGCCAGTGCGGCGCCTTGTGCTTTCACAGCGCTTTCCTGACCCAAGCCTGGGTGGTTAGTGGCGTTCGCTAGGGTTGAGCGAAACGGGTCGTTCATTTTCAAAAGTCGCCGACTTTTGGCAAAGTCGGGTTTCATGAAACCCGATCCGACCCCTGTGCGGGGTCGGCCATGCGGTACGCGACTTTCGCGCCAAAGTCGCGTTTCAATGACGCGAAAAGCGCCATTTCTCAGCCAATGAAGGTAAACGCAGAGTGTGGGCAGCGTGATGACATAGGTCCTGGTCCCCACCATCTTAGAGAAGGGCATTGCAGTGATTGGCTTGCTGTCTGCGGCATCACAGGGGCTATAAAGGGGCGTTCCCGCCGACCGCCATGTTACTGCTGCTGATCTGAGCTTAGGGAGAGGTTGCTGCCGCTTCGTCAGAAGCAGGGATAGCGTTAGGCAGGGTTCATTAACCACCAAACCGCTTGTGCTGTAGCGATTTCCACTGCCCAACACCACCTTCGGTGTGCAGGGACAGTGGAAGCTACATTTTTTTTTTTTTCCCCTCAGCGCTGTAGCTCATTGGGCTGCCCTAGAAGGCTCCCCGATAGCTGCATTGCTGTGTGTACGCCGCTGTGCAAACCAACTGCTTTTTTCAAAGCACAAATCCTCTTGTTCCTTCCTTTCTGCACAGCTATCTTTTTTGTTTGTCCACACTTTTTATTTAATTTGTGCACCAGTCCACTCCTTATTGCTGCCTGCCATACCTGGCTGAGATTACTGCAGGGAGATAGTAATTGTTGGACACTCCCTGTTTTTTTTTTTTTGTGGGAGATTAAGATTGACATTTCTGCTAGAGTGCCATCCCTGTGTGTGCCATCTCTCACTCAGTGGGCCATAGAAAGCCTATTTATTTTTTTGCTTAATTTGGGTTATAAAATCTACCTGAAAAAATCACTACATCAATCAGTGGGAGAAAACTATTGGCCTCAGGGCTTGTGTGCCACTCTTGACTCCTGTGTGTGCCATCTCTCAGTCAGTGGGCCATAGAAAGCCTATTTATTTTTTTGCTTGATTTGGGTTCTAAAATCTACCTGAAAAAATCACTACATCAGTGGGAGAAAAATATTGGCCTCAGGGCTTGTGTGCCACTCCTGACTCCTGTGTGCATCATCACTCACTCAGTGGGCCATAGAAAGCCTATTTTTTTTTTTTTGCTTTATTTGGGTTCTAAATTCTACCTGAAAAAATCAATAAATCAATCAGTGGGAGATTAATATTGGCCTTTGGGCTTGTGTGCCAGTCCTAAGCGTGCCATCTCTCTCTCTCAGATAGTGGGCCATAGAAAGCCTATTTATTATTTTTTTTATTGGGTTTATAAATTTTCCCTGGAACAAAAAAAAAAAAGTGGGAGATTAATATTGGCCTCTGGGCTTGTGTGCCAGTCCTGAGCGTGCCATCTCTCTCACAAATAGAGGGCCATAGAAAGCCTATTTTTTTTTTTGGTTTTATAAATTCTCCCTGAAAAAAAAAAGGGAGATTAATATTGGCCTTTGGGCTTGTGTGCCAGTCCTAAGCGTGCCATCTCTCTCTCTCAGACAGTGGGCCATAGAAAGCCTATTTATTATTTTTTTTATTGGGTTTATAAATTTTCCCTGAAAAAAAATAAAAAGTGGGAGATTAATATTGGCCTCTGGGCTTGTGTGCCAGTCCTGAGCGTGCCATCTCTCTCACAAATAGTGGGCCATAGAAAGCCTATTTATTTTTTTGGTTGATTTGGGTTCTAAATTCTACCTGAAAAAATCAATAAATCAATCAGTGGGAGATAAATATTGGCCTCTGGGCTTGTGTGCCACTCCTGACTCCTGTGTGCGTCATCTCTCACTCCGTGGGCCATAGAAAGCCTATTTTTTCTTTTATTTGTTTTCTAAATTCTCCCTGAAAAAATCATTTTATTTTATTTGGTTTCTAAATTCTTCCTGAAAAAATCATTTTATTCTATTATTTTTTTTTCCTAAAGTCTCCCTGAAAAAAAAAAAAAATCAAATCAGTGGGAGATTAATATTGCCCTTTCTGCTTGTGTGCCAGTCTTGACTCCTGGGGGTGCCATCTCTCTCTCTCTCTCCAATTGTGGGCCATAGAAAGCCTATTATTTTTTTAGCTTGATTTGGGTTCCAAAATCTACCTGAAAAAATCACTACATCAATCAGTGGGAGATAAATATTGGCCTCTGGGCTTGTGTGCCACTCCTGACTCCTGTGTGCGTCATTTCTCACTCAGTGGGCCATAGAAATCCTTTTTTTGTTTTGTACACTCCAGCCGTATGCAGACCTATCAGCGTTCTTTGAACCTTCCCCAGCATCGCCTAATCATAGACGTTGCAACAAGGTGGAACTCAACACTGCACATGCTTCAGAGACTGTGCGAACAGAGGCGGGCTGTTATGTTTTTGTGGGAGGATACACATACACGGGCAGGCAGTAGGATGGCAGACATGGAGTTGTCAGGTGTGCAGTGGTCGAAGATTCAAGACATGTGTCAAGTCCTTCAGTGTTTTGAGGAATGCACACGGCTGGTTAGTGCAGACAACGCCATAATAAGCATGAGCATCCCCCTAATGCGTCTGCTGATGCAAAGTTTGACGCACATAAAGGATCAGGCGTCTGCAGCTGAGGAAGAGGAAAGCCTTGATGACAGTCAGCCATTGTCTGGCCAGGGCAGTGTACAGGACGAGTTAGCGGGCGAAGAGGAGGAGGAGGACGAGGAGGATGATGGGGATGATTATATTTTTAATGAGGAAGCTTTTCCGGGGCCACTGGAAATTGGTGGCGCGGCAAGGCCGGGTTCTGGTTTTTGGAGGGACACAAGTGACGTGGATTTGCCTGAAACTGCCCCTCAACCAAGCACAACCGCAGATTTGAGAACTGGAACTTTGGCCCACATGGCGGATTATGCCTTACGTATCCTCAAAAGGGACACACGCATAACTAAAATGATGAACGATGACGATTACTGGTTGGCCTGCCTCCTTGATCCTCGCTATAAAGGCAAATTGCAAAATATTATGCCACATGAGAACTTGGAACTAATATTAGCAACCAAACAATCAACTCTTGTTGACCGTTTGCTTCTGGCATTCCCTGCACACAGCGCCCGTGATCGTTCTCACACGAGCTGCAGGGGCCAGCAGACCAGAGGAGTTAGAGGGGCAGAAATCAGAAGTGGCGTTGGCCAGAGGGGTTTTCTGACCAGGTTGTGGAGTGATTTTGCTATGACCGCAGACAGGACAGGTACTGCAGCATCAATTCAAAGTGACAGGAGACAACATTTGTCCAGTATGATTACAAACTATTTTTCATCCCTTATCGATGTTCTCCCTCAACCGTCATTCCCATTTGATTACTGGGCATCAAAATTAGACACCTGGCCAGAATTGGCAGAATATGCATTGCAGGAGCTTGCTTGCCCGGCAGCTAGTGTCCTATCAGAAAGAGTATTCAGTGCTGCAGGTTCAATACTAACAGAAAAAAGGACTCATCTGGCTACCCAAAATGTAGATGATCTAACCTTCATTAAAATGAACCACAACTGGATTTCGAAATCTTTTGCCCCACCTTGCCCGGCTGACACCTAGCTTTCCTATGAAAAGGTCTTGCCTGTGGACTATTCTGAATGCCTTTTCCAATCTCGTAATTTTCTGCACCTGATTGTCCAGCATACGACATGTTTACACCTCACTAAATGGCCAAACTCCCCACACGGGGCCGTGGTATCGACACTTGGCGACAGCACCCGTGAGAGTGCAGTTTGTCTGAAGAGGTGGGTGAGCCCGCTTTTGGTCGACGGCACTGCCACTGGGTCCCTCCTAGTACAATAAAGTGTCTCTGGCGGTGGTGGTGCGCACCCAACGTCAGACACACCATTGTAATATGAGGGGCCCTGGGCCTGTACCGCCGGCCACAAGAAAGTTCCCCCCCCAGCTCAAACAGTGCTCTACCACTTGCAAAATTATCTCACAGCTCCACCAATGTTTAGTCTATGCGCTGACATCCTTCAATGCCTGCCACTGACAATACCATTGTATTGACATTTTTGTTATGTTAGGCCTTCGAAGCCTGTCTGCGGTCACTCCTTCCACTATGCCTCCACTGACCACACCACTGCTGCCCGTGTACCCCTGGAACCAATTTAAAATTGCCTACAGCCATGTGTTATTATTTTAGGCCTTCGATGCCTGTCTGCGGTCACTCCTTACAATATGCCTCCACTGACCACACCACTGCTGCCCGTGTACCCCTGGAACCAATTTAAAATTGCCTACAGCCAGCCCAATTTTTTTATTTTAGGCCTTCGATGCCTGTCTGCGGTCACTCCTTCCACTAGGCCTCCACTGACCACACCACTGCTGCCCGTGTACCCCTGGAACCAATTTAAAATTGCCTACAGCCATGTGTTATTATTTTAGGCCTTCGATGCCTGTCTGCGGTCACTCCTTACAATATGCCTCCACTGACCACACCACTGCTGCCCGTGTACCCCTGGAACCAATTTAAAATTGCCTACAGCCAGCCCAATTTTTTTATTTTAGGCCTTCGATGCCTGTCTGCGGTCCGTTCTTTCTACTACTACTACACTGACCAGGCCACTGCTGCCCGTGTACCTCTGGAACCAATTTAAAATTGCCTACAGCCATGTGTTATTATTTTAGGCCTTCGATGCCTGTCTGCGGTCACTCCTTCCACTAGGCCTCCACTGACCACACCACTGCTGCCCGTGTACCCCTGGAACCAATTTAAAATTGCCTACAGCCAGCCCAATTTTTTTATTTTAGGCCTTCGATGCCTGTCTGCGGTCACTCCTTCCACTAGGCCTCCACTGACCACACCACTGCTGCCCGTGTACCCCTGGAACCAATTTAAAATTGCCTACAGCCATGTGTTATTATGTTAGGCCTTCGATGCCTGTCTGCGGTCACTCCTTACAATATGCCTCCACTGACCACACCACTGCTGCCCGTGTACCCCTGGAACCAATTTAAAATTGCCTACAGCCAGCCCAATTTTTTTATTTTAGGCCTTCGATGCCTGTCTGCGGTCCGTTCTTTCTACTACTACTACACTGACCAGGCCACTGCTGCCCGTGTACCCCTGGAACCAATTTAAAATTGCCTACAGCCATGTGTTATTATTTTAGGCCTTCGATGCCTGTCTGCGGTCACTCCTTCCACTAGGCCTCCACTGACCACACCACTGCTGCCCGTGTACCCCTGGAACCTATTTATAATTGCATAGAGCATCCTTTTTTTAATAGTAGGCGTACAAAGTCTGTCTGCGGTTCACTATTGAAATTGTCCTCCACTGCCCAGAGCACTGCAGCTTGTGTATCCCTGTAACTTTTTTCTGCTGCAGTGAGCCACATTTTTGGTTTGAGTCCTACTACCTGTGTCTGTCTGCGCCACTCAATTCAGCTGTGTTCCTTTGAAAAAAGCTGAGCGTCAATAGTCTTGTTTTCAGCCTCTAGGAATTTTAAAACTGCATTGGGTGTACAACTTTGGTAGGGCCTACTAACGGTGTCTGCCTCCCCAAGGTGTTCCCCAGGTTTCCTCTCCATTGCTTCAATCTTCATGCTCTCGTTTGGTAGTTGTTGGAAATTACGCTGCATTAGGCCTACAAATTGGGTATGGGGTGTAGAGAGATGGTGTGTTCCACTCCAAGGTGTTCTCCAGGTTGCCTTTCCTGAGCTTCAATCTTCATGCTCTCGTTTAGTAGTTGTTGGAAACTACGCTGCATTAGGCCTACAAATTGGGTATGGGGTGTAGAGAGATGGTGTGTTCCACTCCAAGGTGTTCTCCAGGTTGCCTTTCCTGAGCTTCAATCTTCATGCTCTCGTTTAGTAGTTGTTGGAAACTACGCTGCATTAGGCCTACAAATTGGGTATGGGGTGTAGAGAGATGGTGTGTTCCACTCCAAGGTGTTCTCCAGGTTGCCTTTCCTGAGCTTCAATCTTCATGCTCTCGTTTAGTAGTTGTTGGAAACTACGCTGCATTAGGCCTACAAATTGGGTATGGGGTGTAGAGAGATGGTGTGTTCCACTCCAAGGTGTTCTCCAGGTTACCTTTCCTGAGCTTCAATCTTCATGCTCTCGTTTAGTAGTTGTTGGAAACTACGCTGCATTAGGCCTACAAATTGGGTATGGGGTGTAGAGAGATGGTGTGTTCCACTCCAAGGTGTTCTCCAGGTTGCCTTTCCTGAGCTTCAATCTTCATGCTCTCGTTTAGTAGTTGTTGGAAACTACGCTGCATTAGGCCTACAAATTGGGTATGGGGTGTAGAGAGATGGTGTGTTCCACTCCAAGGTGTTCTCCAGGTTGCCTTTCCTGAGCTTCAATCTTCATGCTCTCGTTTAGTAGTTGTTGGAAACTACGCTGCATTAGGCCTACAAATTGGGTATGGGGTGTAGAGAGATGGTGTGTTCCACTCCAAGGTGTTCTCCAGGTTGCCTTTCCTGAGCTTCGATCTTCATGCTCTCGTTTAGTAGTTGTTGGAAACTACGCTGCATTAGGCCTACAAATTGGGTATGGGGTGTAGAGAGATGGTGTGTTCCACTCCAAGGTGTTCCCCAGGTTTCCTCTCCATTGCTTCGATCTTCATGCTCTCGTTTAGTAGTTGTAGAAAACTACACTGCATTAGGCCTACAAATTGGGTATGGGGTGTAGAGAGATGGTGTGTTCCACTCCAAGGTGTTCCCCAGGTTTCTTCCACATTGCTTCGGTCTTCCGACTCTCGTTTAGTAGTTGTAGAAAACTACACTGCATTAGGCCTACAAATTGGGTATGGGGTGTAGAGAGATGGTGTGTTCCACTCCAAGGTGTTCCCCAGGTTTCCTCTCCATTGCTTCGATCTTCATGCTCTCGTTTAGTAGTTGTAGAAAACTACACTGCATTAGGCCTACAAATTGGGTATGGGGTGTAGAGAGATGGTGTGTTCCACTCCAAGGTGTTCCCCAGGTTTCTTCCACATTGCTTCGGTCTTCCGACTCTCGTTTAGTAGTTGTTGGAAACTACGCTGCATTAGGCCTACAAATTGGGTATGGGGTGTAGAGAGATGGTGTGTTCCACTCCAAGGTGTTCTCCAGGTTGCCTTTCCTGAGCTTCAATCTTCATGCTCTCGTTTAGTAGTTGTTGGAAACTACGCTGCATTAGGCCTACAAATTGGGTATGGGGTGTAGAGAGATGGTGTGTTCCACTCCAAGGTGTTCTCCAGGTTGCCTTTCCTGAGCTTCGATCTTCATGCTCTCGTTTAGTAGTTGTTGGAAACTACGCTGCATTAGGCCTACAAATTGGGTATGGGGTGTAGAGAGATGGTGTGTTCCACTCCAAGGTGTTCCCCAGGTTTCCTCTCCATTGCTTCGATCTTCATGCTCTCGTTTAGTAGTTGTAGAAAACTACACTGCATTAGGCCTACAAATTGGGTATGGGGTGTAGAGAGATGGTGTGTTCCACTCCAAGGTGTTCCCCAGGTTTCTTCCACATTGCTTCGGTCTTCCGACTCTCGTTTAGTAGTTGTAGAAAACTACACTGCATTAGGCCTACAAATTGGGTATGGGGTGTAGAGAGACGGTGTGCTACACTCCAAGGTGTTCCCCAGGTTTCGTCCACATTGCTTCGATCTTCCGACTCTCGTTTAGCAGTTGTTGAAAACTACACTGCATTAGGCCTACAAATTGGGTATGGGGTGTAGAGAGATGGTGTGTTCCACTCCAAGGTGTTCTCCAGGTTGCCTTTCCTGAACTTCTATCTTCAGGCTCTCATTAAATTGTAGTTAAATGGAACAACTGCATTTGGCGTACTAGTTGGTTTGGGGCCTACTATCGGTGTCTGCCACTCCTTGCTGTTCTCCTGGTTTCCTGTCCTGAAATTCCATTTTCAGGCTCTTGTTAAGTAGTTGTTAATGTTAGACTGCATTTGGCCTACTAGTTGGGTTGGGGCCTACTATCGGTGTCTGCCACTCCTTGCTGTTCTCCTCAACTGAACAAAGCTGGGCCGCCTGTTTACTACGGTTGCCAATTTTGAACTGCATGTCGACTACTTACTGATTTGGGCCTACTCTCTGTGTCAGCCTCTCATTCCAGTTGTCCTCCACTGCAATGCCCCCTGGTTAGTCCTGTGTTACCAATTTTGAACTGCATTTAGCCCACTTTATTCTTTGGGCCTATATCTGTGTTTCCTCCTCATCCTGCCCATTGCCCAGCCAGTGATAGATGAGTCTGCTGGTACATTGACCCATAACGCAAAATTCCCCGTGCACGCTACACAACAAGATTGTGACCCTGCTGAAAGTCAGGTTCCTCTTCCCGCATACCATACCACCTTACACGGGGACAAAGAGGAAGGTGCAGATGAAAGTGCAGGTTCCTTCATCAGGTGGGGGGAGGAATACTAGTTGGCGATGTCACTGGCACAGGGCCTCTCATAGTACGCAAAAGTGTTGCTGCCGGTGGGAGGCGCCCCCGCCGTGCAAACACACCGCTGTACTTTGAGGGGCCCTGTGCCAGTGCCAATGCCAACAAGTGGGCCCCCCCTGCTTGCTCAGGATCACAGCACTTGCAAAGTTTAAATACTTACCTCTCCCTGCTCCACTGCCGTGACGTGGTCCAGATTTACTGGGCCCACTAATTACTTGAACCAGCCCTACCCCCCACAACTTTAGCCAAATGACCCCCAATTTCAAATGCCTTCCAATTATTATAAGGTAAATTACGATTGACAAGCTTCTTTAACAAGAATGGATGTTTTTGCCATTAAAATGGGCAGTGTAGGTGTTTTCCTGGCCTCCACTCACTGCCGACTATGCTCCCCCATTGACTTGCATTGGGTTTCGTGTTTCGGGCGATACCCGACTTTTCGCGATAATTGGCCGATTCCACTCGACTTCTAAGATAGTCGGGTTTCGCGAAACACGGCTCGACTCTAAAAAGGTCAAGGTCGCTCAACCCTAGCGTTCGCCAGTGCGACACTGCATGCACTCTCGTGCTTCTATTGCTGTCACTCTGACACCTCAGTAGCGGTGTCGAGCGCATGAGGTCTATGTACTCAAATCCTGTTTCTTGGGATTGAGTTCTGAGACTCGTTGCTTGCGCTCTTGGTGCGGTACCACGGCCCTGTGACGTAACAGGGTTCGCTTCCTGAGGTTAGCCCATGTGTGTATTCACTTTGTACCGCCATATAGTCCGTCATTATTTGGCAGCAGGTTCCATCTCTGCACGGTGGACCCCGGGCTGCGAACGCACCATACTCTATCTGTCTTATTATTTGGTGCGTTCCGCTAGCCCTAACATGGTCTTGGCCAGCGAGCTGCAGCTCAGTTTTAGGGTGTTGGCAATCTTGTTATAGCCTCAGCCTTCTTTATGTAGAGCAACCATTCTTTTTTCAGATCCTCAGAGTTCTTTGCCATGAGGAGCCATGTTGAGCTTCCAGTGATCAGTATGAGTGAGAGCAATAACACCAGATTTACCACACCTGCTCCAAATTCACACCTGACACCTTGTAACACAATTAAGCCACATGACACCGGGGAGGAAAATGTCTATTTGAGCACAATTTGCCCATTTTCAGTTAGGGGTGTACTCACTTTTGTTGCCAGCGGTTTAGACATTAATGGCTTTGTGTTAAGTTATTTAGAGGGCACCACATTTACACTGTTATACCAGCTGTACACTGACTACTCTACATTGTATCAACGTGTCAGGTCTTTAGTGTTGTAAAAAAATAAGATGGGTGTACTCACTTTTGTAATACTGCATACTGTATCTCTCTATGTATCTATCGAACAATAACTTTCTATTTATCTTACAATATCTTTCTTTCTATCTATTTACCTATTTATGTTATATATGTACTGTGGTTATATAGAAAAACTTAAATTTTAAAAGGAACCTCTCATAAAATTATATATTAATCTGCTATTTAATCAGCTGCCCAAAGTTTGAACTGCATGTTTAAAGGGAACTTGTCATGTAAAAAAAAAAGCTAATAACCTGAAGACATGGGTTTAATCTGCATGGGTTTATTCTTTAACGTTCAGAAGCCTTACGGCCACTGCACTGAAAGCTCGGCTATTAGGAGGAAATGAACTTTATTCCTCCCGGCAGTCTCGAGCTATCAGTCATAGAGGAGTTGCTTCAGTCACCACTCAGTACATAGTGAACATTAGCTAAAATCGCGCAGGGCAATGACTGACAGCCGGCTCTGTACTGAGACATTCCTGATTCACTGTCAGTCAGTTCCGGGGCACAGTTTCAATCACTGCTCACTATGTACTGAGCGGTGACTGAAGCCACGCTGGCCACTCCTCTATGACTGAAAGCCCAAGGCTCCTGGGAGGAATAAAGTTCATTTCCTCCCGGTAGAGGTTCTTCTAGTGCAGCAACTACACTGCTGCAAAATGCTGCTGACCTGCAGAATAACCCAGTATCTTCAGGTTAATAGCTTTTTTTCACATGGCAGGTTTCCTTTAAACATGCAGTTCAATCTTTGGGCAGCTGATTGTATAGCAGATTATTGTATCATTTTGTGAGCAAAGAATTTAGTATAAGGCTACTTTCACACTAGTGTCAGTACGGGGCCATCGCCATGCGTCGGCCCGACTTACCGACGCAAACTGTGAAGAAAATGAACAACCGGGGCAGCAGATGCAGTTTTACAACACATCCGCTGTCCCATTGTAAGGTCCGGGGAGGCGGGGGCAGAGTCCCGGCCGTGCATGAGCGGTCGGAAAAAGCAGAACCGATGGACAAAAAATGTTGCATGCAACGTTTTTTTGTCCCGACGGACTGCAAAAACACGACGCATCCGTCGCACGACGGATGCAACATGTGGCAATCCATCGCAATGCGTCGCTAATGAAAGTCTATGGAGAAAAAACGCATCCTGCGGGCAACTTTGCGTTTCTCCAAAATGACGCATTGCGATGGAGGCCAAACGACGCTAGTGTGAAAGTAACCTAACTTGTATTTTTAATTCCTGTATCCTGGGGCTCAGAATCCAGTGAGTAGAATTACTTGTGATTAACAGCTACACACTTACAAAGGGAGGACTGTCAGTCACTGATAAGACCTCCTACTAAGCTCAACATGAACATGGAAATTATAGCAATAAAGCACCCATTTTACTGAATCTTTTCCCACAAACCTATATATTAATCTGTGCAGCTCTTCCTGCTCTAGAAATTGTCTCCCACTAGCAGTACTTCATTTTTTTATGGTCCCATTTTTATCATCAAGTGATTGCAATTCAATACTTGTATTGAAAGCGAGGTAGCATCACTACTGCTTCCAATACAACATCAATAATGATTGTTACCCACCTTTCCGAGGCTTCTGAATAGGACGTCTGCCTAGTTTTGGAACAATACATTAGTGTAGAATGGAGTTCTGTGGAATAGACAGATGTTCCATTGTGGAGTTAAATAAATGATGACCTTCCTGTGGGCTATAAAGGTGGGCATAGTCATTTTGTCAAACTTTTACAGAAATGTAATACCACGTAAACAATAAAAGACACAACCTGACAGACGACTACAACTCGAGGATTCTTTGCACGAAGTTCTAAAATTTTTTTGTCAAATGAGCAAAAGTTGGAAAAATTATTTTATTATATTTGGTATTTTCCATACATATTGAAAAGTTATTGAAAGTGTGCGGGAAAATGCTGAAATATAATGAATTAATAGAAATAAAGACTGCACACTAAGACAGCTGCAGGTGTATGAGGTTAATGCTACATTTTGGAAATTACATTTCATTGTTTCTGTTATTGAATTATTACCATTTTCTGACAGATAAAAAGCTATTAGAGGCTTGGCTACCGTAGGGTTAAGTTGCCACATTCTGTTAGCGTGTGTCTGTAGCCTGTAACATGCTGCAGCCCTCTAGAGTAAGCTGGCATCTCTTACCAGCTGGCTGCAGCTCCAACCACTCTCTGTGCGCTCCACGGCCACAATAAATATTTAATCCACGCTTTCAAAACTTGCTGACAGGCCCAAAAGCAGCCTTGCGTTACAATGTAACATGTCACTGTGAACAGAGATGCAATTGGATGGGGAGTTTGGACAACATAACCCCATAACTGCTGTAGATTGGTGAATCTGTGCAGTACTCACCATAGAATCATCCTGGCTACTGAGTATGTGGAACGCAGAGAGGATCTCACTTACAGTTTTAGCTTCTCAACTTGTATTGGATGATCCCGTATGATAATTTTTTATATCATGTATTTATGGACTGGATATTTTAACATTACTTTTTTTTTTTTCAGAAGCGGCTGAGAATCAATTCAGCTACCCCACGAATGTATCTCAATTGAGGGATTAGAGATCACTTTGAATTTCTTACAAGTCTAAAGGAAGCTAAATCAAGATCCTAGACAGGCAGATGGCTTTAGATTGAAGCAGTGAGGCCACAAATTGCTATATTCTGCATTGAGGCATAGTGCAAGTGACTAGGGTTACTTTGTGACCTGCAAATCACCACGTTAAGCAAGTTGCAATGAATCTTACTGGTTCTGAAGTTTTGCAACTTGCGTGTTGTGTTCATGGCGCTTTGTGAGTTGCCGATCGAAGTAGAAACCTCAGCACCAAAAAAAGAGAATGAGACTGTAGGTCTTGCTGCAGTGTAATTTAGTTATTTATTTAGATTCCGCAAGGAGTCAAAACAGATATATTCCAATGTTCCAACCGAGAACTGTCTTTGTCAAGGACTTTGCCATATTTCCTGGTTCCCGGCTTTTGCTACACATAGATGTCCTTGACAAAGATTGAAAAGTTGGACCATATCTGCTTTGACTCCTTGCTGGATCAAAATAAATAACACTGCAGCAAGACCTACAGTCCCATTCTCTTTTTTGTGGTGCTGAGGCTTCTGCTTCGATTAGTCCTTTTCTTGACCACACTATATTCAACTGCATATAGTGATCTTTGGCTGTGTGTCCTATGTTGCCACCAAAGTCGTCATGAAGACCCTACCTAAGTGATACATCTTAAAGAGGTTGGCAACAGCTAGGACAACCCCTTCTTAAATACTATATTCTCTCTTGTCAAATAAAAACAGCATATACTCGCCACCCATACTGGTGCCATTCCAGATATGTTGGCTTCCCAAGACTCTTGTGTTATGTCACATGAGACCTGCAACCACTATTGAGCTACTGTGCTCTCACTTCCTTTGGCCAAACCTCAAACGTCTGGGGGAGCTGTGAGCACTGCAGCTCATTAGAGGACACTAATCAACTGAAGAGTTCATATGGCATAACATTGTCACATGAGCCTCGGCAAATCTGGAGCTAACATCACCCATAAGGTTAGGTGAGTATATGGTGTCTTTATTTTACAATGGAGAACATAGTATTTAAGAAGGGGTTATCTTAATAGTGGACAACCCCTTTAAGTCTTCTTACATGTTTTTTCTCTATGGCTTGAAGATCTGGATAACAATTGCAGTTTTATCATAATAAGAATGTTAAATTACAATACAATCCCTTTTTATAAAAGAGGTGCCACATAAATCAGCTGATCACTACCCGTTAGATTTCAGTCTCTCCTTGGCAAACTGCTGATTTTGATGGAAGAAGGAATACAAGGATGGCTCTAGTCCACCAGAATTTCAGCCACTACTTGTTTGTCACACTATGTCACAGCCTAAAGCTCAGCAATAGAAATAGTAAGAGAATTCCATAAAACATTGGATAAATGCTCCATTAAGTAATCAATTAATTCAACAAATATGTTGAATAACTGCAGCAGTGAAGAGAATAATACAGATATTCAATTAATAGGAAGTGCCAGACTCAGTGTCCTGGTGCATTTCAATTACAATTACACAATTACACTGTTTTCTTCACTTTTAATACACTAAAAATAAGAAGTAAGGCAGCCAAATAGTTTTTTTTAGAGAAATAAAATCGGAAACCAGTGTCAGTGGGTGCGCTTGCTTGGTTCAAGTGACTGTATATAGTTTTTACATTTCTTGTGCAATTCCTTCTGCAAAAGAAGGAAATAAATGTTTTTTTTAAACATACAAAAGAAAAATCTCAACTATCCTGACATTTACCTGTGACTATCAATCTGACAAAATGTGCGTGTCACAAACTTTTTTTTTTTTGCACATCTGTTTTACTAGACAAATTTTACATCCATACAGACCCCACCAATACAGGGCCCTGTTGTTGATACTGGCTTTTTAGGCATGTACCTATATACCAATTCTTTTTATTTCTTTTTTGGCAAGGGTTGAATAATTGGGATCAAATAGATTTTCAACAGTTAACTATAGTGCTGTACAAAATGGCAATGGACTGGGTAGTTTAATAGAAAAACAACCTACCATGGCTAAGAATGCTGGTGTCGCTAGCAGCAGCAGGAGGACCACCACTGGCAACAGCTGTCCAGGCAATAGCACTACCCAACACAGGCTGCCACAATTGGCCTTTTTTGCCTCTAGAAAGCATTAGTGAGAAAGAAGCAGAGGGCATTATGGAATACTAGATTGTGGCCCGATTCTAACGCATCGGGTATTCTAGAATATGCATGTCCCCGTAGTATATGGACAATGATGATTCCAGAATTCGCGGCAGACTGTGCCCGTCGCTGATTGGTCGAGGCAACCTTTATGACATCATCGTCGCCATGGCAACCATTATGACATCTACGTCGATACTGTGCCCGTCGCTGAATCAGAAACGTGGGATTTCTACATCCTTTATGACATCATCGTCGCTGTGCCCGTCGCTGATTGGTCGAGTCCTGGCGGCCTCGACCAATCAGAGGCGCGGGATTTCTACGTCGATGCTGTGCCCGTCGCTGATTGGTCGAGGCCTGGCGGCCTCGACCAATCAGAGACGTGGGATTTCCAGGACAGACAGACAGACGGAAAAACCCTTAGACAATTATATATATAGATATGGCACCTCACTCGTCTCAATCAAATCAGGATGATGTTACCTCTAGCAGTGATGGGTCTGTATTATTGACTTAAAGGTCTGCCTGACCACAAAAGACTACAATGAATTACTTTTACCCTGTTTTTTTAATTAAAAACACATTTTCAGTGCACTCTGATATTAAAGGAATTGTCCACTACCAGGAGAACCCCTTCTCAATTTGAGTGTTTTCCCTTGTCAAAATAATACCGTTTATACTCTGCTCCCATGCCGGCGCTGGTAAGGGATTCTAACAGCAAGTCAGAACAGTGGTTGCCATAATTTCCTGTCAATTACTTACTTGTCTGAAGGAGGGAAGAGAGTAGCAGGCACTGATTGGGAGCAGGACTCATGTGACATAAACATCTCATGAGAGCCCCAAGAAAGTGAGTGCTGACACCACTGGAATGACGCCGATACGGAAGGTGAGTATAACTGTTTTTATTTCAACAGGGGAAAACACTCAGATTGAGAAAGGGACATCGAAGTAGTGGACAGCCCCTTTCAATGGGCTGTTGGTTGCTACCAGGCTGACATCTGTTTAAATGGTGACAGTATTAAGGCTTTGTGTGAAAAACAATGGAAGGGGTTTGATATGGTCCTTTGAGATCTTGGAGTGTCATACACTTTTTATGGCAATTTGACATAAATCACATTTTTAAGGAAACATTCACCGAACCTGGCAAATTAAAATAATAATAAATAATTAAAATAATTAAAAAAAAATAGTCTCTAACAGTAACTATCCTGACAAGACTGTAAAATGATAAATTGTAATAGGATATTGATCATGAAGTTGTTGGAAATGATCATTTTGCTGACTTATCAAGGAGAAATTGCGTAGAAGCATGTATCAATAATTTCTGTTTTAGTATCACAATTAAGTGGAGCTGTAGAAATCCTTGAGTTGTAAGGTTATTTATTGCTAGAGGCAACTCTGCCCCTTCAACATTCCCTATAGATTGATGCCTTTATCTGATTCTGTGATGTGCTTGGTGACTTCCTAGGTGCAGGACAGCTGTATACTTGTAACGTCTGGCAGCAGCTGTGCAGGAGAAGCGAATGTTACAGTATACAATAAAGGACATGCAGGTGCTGTCACATTCCGAGGATTCCACAGACATTAACCTACTTTAAAGCCCTGATTGGCAGCATATCATAGAAGATGGTGGAGGGTGTGCTGGGGCCCTGATAAGGTATCTCACAATTATCAGCAGAGCCTTATAATACCCCTTTGGCTTTGCACCCTCACCTGATCACCTGTGCACCTGCACTGTCTATCTTCAATATTAAGGTTATCTGGCAGTTCAAGAGTATATATAATCTATACATTGGATTTTTTTGAGACTATTCCCATACAAATCATGGCAGATACTATTTAGCACACTACCCACAGTGGTCAGTTGATCATATATAAACACCCTTTTTGGGCACATTATCGGAATCACACCCCTTTCACAGTGCTGTCCAAAGGACAGTTGGCAAGGATGTGACGGGGTCACTGGTGCGCGCATTTCTGGCGGGATGGCCAGAAGCGCTTGTTAAATGCCACTATCAGAGTTTGACAGCGGCATTTAACTAGTTAATAGGTGCGGGTGGATCGCGATTCTGCCCACGCCTATTGTGGGCACATGTCAGCTGTTCAAAACAGCTGATATGTCCCGGCTTTGAGGCGGGCTCACCTCAGGAGCCCGGATCAAAGCGGGGGTACTGACCTTGGATGTACTATTCCATCCGAGGTCAGAAAGGGGTTAACATTCCTTTTTTTTTTCAGAAGCAGCTGAGAATCAATTCAGCTACTCCATGAATGTATCTCAATTGAGGGATTAGGGATCACTTTGAATTTCTTACAAGTCTAACACAAGTCTAAGGGCAGCAAAATCAAAATCCGAGGCAGGCACCTGGCATTAGATTGCCGCAGTGAAGCCAAAAATTGCTATATTCTGCATTAACGCATAGTGCAAGTGAATAGGGTCACACTGTGACCCGCAAATTACCATGTCAAGCAATTGGCAATGAATCTTACTGGTTCTGAATTTTTGCGACTTGCTTGTGGTACACACATATAGAACACATACATACAGATACATGTATACACAGTGTAGATACTTATAGGCCCGTACGTATATACAGAGCATGTACATATAAACGCATGCATACACGGAGCACAAACACACAGACACATGCATAGACAGGGCATACAGGCACATGCATTAACCCCTTCCCGACCCATGACGCCACGTAGGCGTCATGAAAGTCGGTGCCAATCCGACCCATGACGCCTATGTGGCGTCATGGAAAGATCGCGTCCCTGCAGATCGGGTGAAAGGGTTAACTCCCATTTCACCCGATCTGCAGGGACAGGGGGAGTGGTAGTTTAGCCCAGGGGGGGTGGCTTCACCCCCTCGTGGCTACGATCGCTCTGATTGGCTGTTGAAAGTGAAACTGCGATTTGTAATATTTCACCTATTATAACGGGTGAAATATTACAATCCAGCCATGGCCGATGCTGCAATATCATCGGCCATGGCTGGAAATACTAATGTGCCCCCACACCACCCCACCGATCGCCCCCCCAGCCCCCGATCTGGCCGGTACACTGCCCCGCTCCCCTCCGTCTAGTGCTCCGCTCCCCCCCGTGCTCTTGTCCGCTCCCCCCATGCTCCAATCACCCCCCTGTGCTCCAATCACCCCCCCTGCACTCCGATCCCCCCCCGTGCTCCGTTCCAGCCCCCCGTGCTCCGTTACAGCCCCCCGTGCTCCGTTACACGCCCCCCGTGCTCCGTTCCACGCCTGCCGCACTCCGATTCCCCCCCCGTGCTCCGATCCCCCCCCGTGAGCACCCCCCACCCTATCATACTTACCGATCCTGCCGGGGTCCCGTCCGTCTTCTCCCTGGGCGCCGCCATCTTCCAAAATGGCGGGCGCATGCGCAGTGCGCCCGCCGAATCTGCCGGCCGGCAGATTCGTTCCAAACTGCATTTTGATCACTGAGATAGATATCTCAGTGATCAAAATAAAAAAAATAATAAATGACCCCCCCCCTTTGTCACCCCCATAGGTAGGGACAATAAAAAAATAAAGAAATTTTTTTTTTCCACTAATGTTAGAATAGGGTTAGGGTTAGGGGTAGGGTTAGGGGTAGGGGTAGGGTTAGGGTTATGGGTAGGGTTAGGGGTAGGGTTAGGGGTAGGGGTAGGGTTAGGGGTATGGTTAGGGGTAGGGTTAGGGTTAGGGGTAGGGTTAGGGTTAGGGCTAGGGTTAGGGTTTCGGTATGTGCACACGTATTCTGGTCCTCTGCGGATTTTTCCGCTGCGGATTTGATAAATCCGCAGTGCTAAACCGCTGCGAATTTATGGCGGATTTACCGCGTTTTTTTCTGCGCATTTCACTGTGGTTTTACAATTGCGATTTTCTACTGGAGCAGTTGTAAAACCGCTGCGGAATCCGCAGAAAGAAGTGACATGCTGCGGAATGTAAACCGCTGCGTTTCCGTGCAGTTTTTCCGCAGCATGTGTACAGCGATTTTTGTTTCCCGTAGGTTTACATTGAACTGTAACTGTGCACATACCTTTAGAATTAGGCTATGTGCACACGGTGCGGATTTGGCTGCGGATTGGCCGCTGCGGATTCGCAGCAGTGTTCCATCAGGTTTACAGTACCATGTAAACATATGAAAAACCAAATCCGCTGTGCCCATGGTGCGGAAAATACCGCGCGGAAACGCTGCGTTGTATTTTCCGCAGCATGTCAATTCTTTGTGCGGATTCCGCAGCGTTTTACACCTGTTCCTCAATAGGAATCCACAGGTGAAATCCGCACAAAAAACACTGGAAATCTGTGGAAAATCCGCAGGTAAAACACAGTGCCTTTTACCCGCGGATTTTTCAAAAATGGTGCGGAAATATCTCACACGAATCCGCAACGTGGGCACATAGCCTTAGGGCTAGGGTTGGAATTAGGGTTGTGGTTGGGGTTGTGATTAGGGCTAGGGTGGTTTTGTGATTAGGGTTATGGCTACAGTTGGGATTAGGGTTAGGGGTGTGGGGGGGTTAGTGTTGGAGGTAGAATTGAGGGGTTACCACTGTTTAGGCACATCAGGGGTCTCCAAACGCAACATGGCACCACCATTGATTCCAGCCAATCTCGTATTCAAAAAGTCAATTGGTGCTCCCTCACTTCCGAGCCCCGACGTGTGCCCAAACAGTGGTTTACCCCCACATATGGGGTATCAGCATACTCAGGACAAACTGCGCAACAATTCCTGGGGTCCAATTTCTCCTGTTACCCTTGTGAATCTAAAAAAATGCTTGCTAAAACATCATTTTTGAGGAAAGAAAAATGATTTTTTATTTTCACGGCTCTGCGTTGTAAACGATTGTGAAGCACTTGGGGGTTCAAAGTGCTCACCACATATCTAGATAAGTTCCTTGTGGGGTCTAGTTTCTAAAATGGGGTTACTTGTGGGGGGTTTCTACTGTTTAGGCACACCAGGGGCTCTGCAAACGCAATGTGACGCCCGCAGACCATTCCATCAAAGTCTGCATTTCAAAAGTCACTACTTCCCTTCTGAGCCCCGACGTGTGCCCAAACAGTAGTTTACCCCCACACATGGGGTATCAGCGTACTCAGGAGAAACTGGACAACAACTTTTGGGGTCCAATTTCTCCTGTAACCCTTGGGAAAATAAAAAATTCTGGGCTAAATAATTATTTTTGAGGAAAGAAAACGTATTTATTATTTTCACGGCTCTGCATTATAAACTTCTGTGAAGCACTTGGGGGTTCAAAGTGCTCACCACACATCTAGATAAGTTCCTTTTGGGGTCTAGTTTCCAAAATGGTGTCACTTGTGGGGGGTTTCTACTGTTTAGGCACATCAGGGGCTCTGCAAACGCAACGTGACGCCCGCAGAGCATTCCATCAAAGTCTGCATTTCAAAACGTCACTACTTCACTTCCGAGCCTCGGCATGTGCCCAAACAGTTGTTTACCCCCACATATGGGGTATCAGCGTACTCAGGAGAAACTGGACAACAACTTTTGGGGTCCAATTTCTCCTGTAACCCTTGGGAAAATAAAAAATTCTGGGCTAAATAATTATTTTTGAGGAAAGAAAACGTATTTATTATTTTCATGGCTCTGCATTATAAACTTCTATGAAGCACTTGGGGGTTCAAAGTGCTCACCACACATCTAGATAAGTTCCTTTGGGGGTCCAGTTTCCAAAATGGGGTCACTTGTGGGGGGTTTCTACTGTTAAGCCACATCAGGGGCTCTGCAAACGCAACGTGACGCCCACAGAGCATTCCATCAAAGTCTGCATTTCAAAACGTCACTACTTCACTTCCGAGCCTCGGCATGTGCCCAAACAGTTGTTTACCCCCACATATGGGGTATCAGCGTACTCAGGAGAAACTGGACAACAACTTTTGGGGTCCAATTTCTCCTGTAACCCTTGGGAAAATAAAAAATTCTGGGCTAAATAATTATTTTTGAGGAAAGAAAACGTATTTATTATTTTCATGGCTCTGCATTATAAACTTCTATGAAGCACTTGGGGGTTCAAAGTGCTCACCACACATCTAGATAAGTTCCTTTCGGGGTCTAGTTTCCAAAATGGGGTCACTTGTGGGGGGTTTCTACTGTTAAGCCACATCAGGGGCTCTGCAAACGCAACATGACGCCCACAGAGCATTCCATCAAAGTCTGCATTTCAAAACGTCACTACTTCACTTCGGAGCCCCGGCATGTGTCCAAACAGTGATTTACCCCCACATATGGGGTATCAGCATACTCAGGAGAAACTGGACAACAACTTTTGGGGTCAAATTTCTCCTCTTACCCTTGGGAAAATTAAAAAATTCTGGGCTAAATAATTATTTTTGAGGAAAGAAAACGTATTTATTATTTTCACGGCTCTGCGTTATAAACTTCTGTGAAGCACTTGGGGGTTCAAAGTCCTCACCACACATCTAGATTAGTTCCTTTGGGGGTCTAGTTTCCAAAATGGGGTCATTTCTGGGGGATCTCCAATGTTTAGGCACACAGGGGCTCTCCAAACGTGACATGGTGTCCGCTAATGATTGGAGCTAATTTTCCATTTAAAAAGCCAAATGGCGTGCCATCCCTTCCGAGCCCTGCCGTGCGCCCAAACAGTGGTTTACCCCCACATATGGGGTATCAGCGTACTCAGGACAAACTGGACAACAATATTTGGGGTCCAATTTCTCCTATTATCCTTGGCAAAATTGGAAATTCCAGGCTAAAAAATCATTTTTGAGGAAAGAAAAATTATTTTTTATTTTCATGGCTCTGCATTATAAACTTCTGTGAAGCACCTGGGGGTTTAAAGTGCTCAATACGCATCTAGATAAGTTCCTTGGGGGGTCTAGTTTCCAAAATGGGGTCACTTGTGGGGGAGCTCCAATGTTTAGGCACACAGGGGCTCTCCAAACGCGACATGGTGTCCGCTAACAATTGGAGCTAATTTTCCATTCAAAAAGTCAAATGGCGCGCCTTCCCTTCCGAGCCCTGCCGAGTGCCCAAACAGTGGTTGACCCCCACATATGAGGTATCGGCGTACTCGGGAGAAATTGCCCAACAAATTTTATGATCCATTTTATCCTACTGCCCATGTGAAAATGAAAAAATTGAGGCGAAAAGAATTTTTTTGTGAAAAAAAAGTACTTTTTCATTTTTACAGATCAATTTGTGAAGCACCTGAGGGTTTAAAGTGTTCACTAGGCATCTAAATAAGTTCCTTGGGGGGTCTAGTTTCCAAAATGGGGTCACTTGTGGGGGAGCGCCAATGTTTAGGCACACAGGAGCTATCCAAATGCGATATGGTGTCCGCTAACGATGGAAATAATTTTTCATTCAAAAAGTCAAATGGCGCTCCTTCCCTTCCGAGCCTTACCATGTGCCCAAACAGTGGTTTACCCCCACATGTGAGGTATTGGTGTACTCAGGAGAAATTGCCCAACACATTTTAGGATCCATTTTATCCTGTTGCCCATGTGAAAATGAAAAAATTGAGGCTAAAAGAATTTTTTTGTGAAAAAAAGTACTTTTTCATTTTTACGGATCAATTTGTGGAGCACCTGGGGGTTCAAAGTGCTCACTATGCATCTAGATAAGTTCCTTGGCGCGTCTAGTTTCCAAAATGGGGTCACTTGTGGGGGAGCTCCAATTTTTAGGCACACGGGGGCTCTCCAAACGTGACATGGTATCCGCTAAAGAGTGGAGCCAATTTTTTATTCAAAAAGTCAAATGGCGCTCCTTCCCTTCCAAGCCCTGCCGTGCGCCCAAACAGTGGTTTACCCCCACATATGAGGTATCAGCGTACTCAGGACAAATTGGACAACAACTATCGTGGTTCAGTTTCTCCTTTTACCATTGGGAAAATAAAAAAATTGTTGCTAAAAGATAATTTTTGTGACTAAAAAGTTAAATGTTCATTTTTTCCTTCCATGTTGCTTCTGCTGCTGTGAAGCACCTGAAGGGTTAATAAACTTCTTGAATGTGGTTTTGAGTACCTTGAGGGGTGCAGTTTTTAGAATGGTGTCACTTTTGGGTATTTTAAGCCATATAGACCCCTCAAACTGACTTCAAATGTGAGGTGGTCCCTAAAAAAAATGGTTTTGTAAATTTCGTTGTAAAAATGACAAATCGCTGGTCAAATTTTAACCCTTATAACTTCCTAACAAAAAAAAATTTTGTTTCCAAAATTGTGCTGATGTAAAGTAAACATGTGGGAAATGTTATTTATTAACTATTTTGTGTCACATATCTCTCTGGTTTAACAGAATAAAAATTCAAAATGTGAAAATTGCGAAATTTTCAAAATTTTCGCCAAATTTCCGTTTTTATCACAAATAAACGCAGAATTTATTGACCTAAATTTACCACTAACATGAAGCCCAATATGTCACGAAAAAACAATCTCAGAACCGCTAGGATCCGTTGAAGCGTTCCTGAGTTATTACCTCATAAAGGGACACTGGTCAGAATTGCAAAAAACGGCAAGGTCTTTAAGGTCAAAATAGGCTGGGTCATGAAGGGGTTAAAGGAGCACATACATACAGAGACATAGTATAATGGACCCAACACAGCCCTTCAAACAGTATAATTAGCCCCCACACAGCCTTCCAAATAGTATAATGGCACACACACGGTATGATGAACCCCACACATACCTTCACTCTGTGTACTTGCTTTCATAGAGTATAAAGACCCCCACATAGCCCTCCATGGAGTATAAAGTCTCCAACACAATCCTCCATATAATATAATAACCCCCATATAGCCCTCCAAATATTGTAATGGCCTACACATAACACTCCAAACATTCAGTGTCTCCCTCCCACACACCACCTCCTCATGCCGCCCCTTGTCAGTCGGTGTTCCTCAAGGGTCTGTTCTAGGACCCCTACTCTTCTCCATCTACACCTTCGGTCTGGGACAACTCATAGAATCCCACGGTATGCAGTAGCACCTCTATGCTGATGACACGCAGATCTACCTATCCGGACCTGACCTCACCTCCTTCTCACCAAAATACCTCACTGTCTGTCTGCTATCTCGGCCTTCTTTTCTGCTTGCTTTCTAAAACTGAACATGGACAAAGCAGAATTCATCATCTTTCCCCCATCTCACTCTACCCCTCCACCACACCTGTCTATCAATGTCAATGGCTGCTCACTTTCCCCAGTCCCACACGCCCGGTGCCTCGTGTTGATCCTCGAATCTGTCCTCTCTTTCAAGCCCCATATCCAAGCCCTTGCCTCCTCCTGCCATCTCAAACTCAAAAATATCTCCCGGATCCGCACATTCCTTGACCGCGACACCACAAAAACACTATTGCATGCCCTTATCATCTCCCGCCTTGACTACTGCAACCTCCTACTCTCTGGCCTGCCCTCTAGCACTCTGACACCACTCCAATCCATCCATGTCTCCCCGATATTCCCCAGCCTCTCCCCTATGCCAAGCCCTTCACTGGCTTCCTATCGCCCAGAGACTCCAGTTCAAATCCCCTACAATGACATACAAAGCCATCCACAACCTGTCTCCTCCATACATCTGTGACATGGTCTCCCGATACTTACCTACACGCAACCTCTGATCCTCTCAAGATCTCCTCCTCTGCTCCCCTCTCATCTCTTCTTCCCACAACCCGCATCCAAGACTTCTCCTGTGCTTCCCCCATACTCTGGAACTCTCTACCACAACACATCAGACTGTCACCTACCATAGAAATCTTCAAAAAGAACCTGAAGACCTACCTCTTCCGACAAGCCTACAGCCTGCAGTGATCCTCAACCTACTGAACTTCCACACAACTAGCTCTATTCTCTCCTAGTGTATCCCCTGCAGACTGTGAGCCCTCACGGGCAGGGTCCTCCCTCCTTATGTACCTTTATGCCTTGTTTCTTGCTCATGTTTAATTGTATTTGTCTATATTTGCCCCCTTTTCACATATAAAATGTAATAAATGACGGTTTAAAAATGTATAATAATAATATTATAATGGTCAGCACAGTGGCTTAGTGGTTAGCACAGCAGCCTTGCAGCGCTGGAGTCCTGGGTTCAAATCCCCAAATCCCACCAAGGACAACATCTGCAAAAGAGTTTGTATGTTCTCTCCGTGTTTGCGTAGGTTTCCTCCGGGTTCTCTGGTTTCCTCCCACATTCCAAAAGACATACTGATAGGGAATTTAGATTGTGAGCCCCATCGGGGACAGCGATGATAATGTCTGTAAAGCGCTGCGGAATATGTTACCACTATACAAAAATAAAGATTATTATTATTAATGGTCCCAACATAGCCTTCCATATTATTATTATTATTGTACATTTTTATAGCGCCATTTATTCCATGGCACTTTACATGTGAAAAGGGGGCAAATATAGACAAATACAACTAAACATGAGCAAAAAACAAGGCACACAGGTACATAAGGAGGGTGGACCCTGCCCGCGAAGGCTCACAGTCTGCAGGGGATGGGTGAGAATACACTAGGAGAGGGTAGAGCTGGTTGTGCGGCAGTTCCATATAGTATAATGCACCCTATAGTCCTCCATATAGTATAATATACCACCATTGACCTCCATATAGTGTAATGCACCCCATAATACTCCATATAGTATAATGCACCACATAGTCCTACATATAGTAAAATGCACCTCCATAGTCCTCCATATAGTATAATACACCCCATAGTTCTCCAAATAGTTTAATGCACCCCATAGTACTCCATATAGTATAATGCAACCCACAGTCCTTCATATAGTATGATGCACCCATAGTCCTCCATGTAGTATAATGTCTCCGATAGTTTTCCATATAGTATAATGCACCTCCATAGACCTCAATATACTATAATGCACTCACCATAGTCATCCATATAGTATAATACACCCCATAGTCCTCCATATAATATAATGCACCCTCCATAGTTTTCCATATACAGGTCCTTCTCAAAAAATTAGCATATAGTGTTAAATTTCATTATTTACCATAATGTAATGATTACAATTAAACTTTCATATATTATAGATTCATTATCCACCAACTGAAACTTGTCAGGTCTTTTATTGTTTTAATACTGATGATTTTGGCATACAACTCCTGATAACCCAAAAAACCTGTCTCAATAAATTAGCATATTTCACCCATCCAATCAAATAAAAGTGTTTTTTAATAACAAACAAAAAAACCATCAAATAATAATGTTCAGTTATGCACTCAATACTTGGTCGGGAATCCTTTGGCAGAAATGACTGCTTCAATGCGGCGTGGCATGGAGGCAATCAGCCTGTGACACTGCTGCGATGTTATGGAGGCCCAGGATGCTTCAATAGCGGCCTTAAGCTCATCCAGAGTGTTGGGTCTTGCGTCTCTCAACTTTCTCTTCATAATATCCCACAGATTCTCTATGGGGTTCAGGTCAGGAGAGTTGGCAGGCCAATTGAGCACAGTAATACCATGGTCAGTAAACCATTTACCAGTGGTTTTGGCACTGTGAGCAGGTGCCAGGTCGTGCTAAAAAATGAACTCTTCATCTCCATAAAGCATTTCAGCCGATGGAAGCATGAAGTGCTCCAAAATCTCCTGATAGCTAGATGCATTGACCCTGCCCTTGATGAAACACAGTGGACCAACACCAGCAGCTGACATGGCACCCCACACCATCACTGACTGTGGGTACTTGACACTGGACTTCAGGCATTTTGGCATTTCCTTCTCCCCAGTCTTCCTCCAGACTCTGGCACCTTGATTTCCGAATGACATGCAAAATTTGCTTTCATCAGAAAAAAGTACTTGGGACCACTTAGCAACAGTCCAGTGCTGCTTCTCTGTAGCCCAGGTCAGGCGCCTCTGCCGCTGTTTATGGTTCAAAAGTGGCTTTACCTGGGGAATGGGGCACCTGTAGCCCATTTCCTGCACACGCCTGTGCACGGTGGCTCTGGATGTTTCCACACCAGACTCAGTCCACTGCTTCCTCAGGTTCCCCAAGGTCTGGAATCGGTCCTTCTCCACAATCTTCCTCAGGGTCCGGTCTCCTCTTCTCGTTGTACAGCGTTTTCTGCCACATTGTTTCCTTCCAACAGACTTACCATTGAGGTGCCTTGATACAGCACTCTGGGAACAGCCTATTTGTTGAGAAATTTCTTTCTGGGTCTTACCCTCTTGCTTGAGGGTGTCAATGATGGCCTTCTTGACATCTGTCAGGTCGCTAGTCTTACCCATGATGGGGGTTTTGAGTAATGAACCAGGCAGGAAGTTTATAAAAGCCTCAGGTATCTCTTGCATGTGTTTAGAGTTAATTAGTTGATTCAGAAGATTAGGGTAATAGGTCGTTTAGAGAACCTTTTCTTGATATGCTAATTTATTGAGACAGGTTTTTTGGGTTATCAGGAGTTGTATGCCAAAATCATCAGTATTAAAAGAATAAAAGACCTGACAAATTTCAGTTGGTGGATAATGAATCTATAATATATGAAAGTTTAATTGTAATCATTACATTATGGTAAATAATGAAATTTAACACTATATGCTAATTTTTTGAGAAGGACCTGTATTATAATGCACCCAATTTTCCTCCTTATAGTATAATGCACCCCATAGTCCTGCATATAGTATAATGTCCCGATAGTTCTCCATATAGTATAATGTACTCCCATAGACCTCAATATACTATAATGCACTAACCACAGTCATCTATATTGTATAATACACCCCATAGTCCTCCATATAACATAATGCACCCTCCATAGTTCTCCATACAGTATAATGCACCCCATAGTCCTCCATATAGTGTAATGCACCCTCCACAGTCTTCTATCAAGTAGAATGTACCCCATAGTCTCCCATATAGTATAATACCCTCCATAGTGCTTCATATAGTATTAAGAACTCCATAGTCCTCCTTACAGTATTATGACCAACACAATGTAGTCACTGATTTAAAAAAAAATAAATACTGGCCTCTCCCGGTTGCCCTGCTGCTCTGGTCTCTTCAGTGCATCTCAGCAGCTTCACTGCTCGGCACAGCTGGCGCTGTGAAGTGATGTCATCACACCCATTGTCTGAGATGTCAAGCACCGAGAAATGTGCATATTAATTAACATACAAATGAGATGTTATTTGCTCTGATCATGACAGAGCACTTCCGGAGTTGTTTCCACACCTAGCACCAGTTTCTTTAGCTCACTGTCTGTTTCTTTGCCAGACAATGAATTACCAAATAAGCTAGGGAGGCTGTTGCTTGGCAGAGAAACAAGCTGGGGAGGCAGAGGATAGTGAAGTGCTTTATCACACCCAGAGTACTTTATCTCTCAATTGCATATGATTTAAAATGCTAATTTCTCTGGAATGCAGAAACAGATAGAGGATATAAAGTTGTTTTCCTCTCTGGATCAATTTTACAAGTCACATTAGGGTCCTCCTGGTGGGTTTCAGATGCTTTTATGGTTTGATACTCGGCGTAAAGTTCTCCATACTCCATAGAGTTGAGCTCAATTACACCCAAAAAGTGTCCTCTCTCTTTATCTCCTCATGTTACACTATGTATTCTAGGTTTACCATGTCCATAGGATTCAGTGATGACTTATACTCTGCTACTATCACTATTTTTTTTTAACGAGTCTTACATATTTTAATACAAGTTTTGTGAGATTCCAGATCATCTTTTACCTAGAAATGAAAATTGAACTTTCCGTGTTTTTGGTTTATCAGTCACATGTCAAACTAAAAAAATTTATATAATGTAGATAGTTTCATGATAATGTACAAAAAAGTTTCCTTGCATACTGTTCAGTAGTCTGTGGTCAAAACTAAACAATACACTGCATGTAATGAATGTATCCATTGTACAGGTGGAGTAAATATTGTTACCAGTAGTTCTTTGTTGATAGAATACGTTAAAAAATATAGGTCACAAAGAGATAATATGCAATGTAGATAAAGCAGATGTGTGCAATAATTGTATATAGGAAAAAGTCAAAGTTTGTATTATACCTTTATGGTGCAGGAAATACTCTAATTGCATTTTGTGGTGCTAAAATCATTGTGCATAGGTTCCTAAAGTAACCCACAACGCACAGATAACAATGTACGGCCCTGATACAGCCACAATATGTTACGTAACATAATTCAGTAATGCAAAATACTGCAATACTTGCTATGAGGAGCACAATACACAGCTTCCCTGAAGTCTAAAGCATACTGAAAATTACACTAAATTATGGAAATTCATTATTTATAAGAAGGCTGAAATATAATCCTGATAGAATAATCACAAAGTAATTGGACAACATATCTGAGATCATTCTCTACTACTATGGAGCCGAAAACTGAAAATATCAAGAGATCTTGGCAACATAATTCAAATGGTAATCCCAAATCAGATAATAAGGGTTTGCTGCCTTGAACTGTTCCTTTTCATTAGAATGGCCTCCTGAAGATTATCTGATCAAGGGGTGAGATCTCCAAGGGGATCCTGGCAGCAAGGGTTCAATTTCTGTGCAGTGCCATCCCAGAGAATGGAAAGCGTAAGGCTATGCTTATTAGGATGAATGAATTTCCCATGAAATGCATAGGCATTTATGTCCGGCTGTGAGGCTCTTTGTAGTCAATTTTCACTTTCGCTAATAAAGTCATTGAATGAAGACCCTTTATTAAGACAGAATACTCTTACAGGTTACTGAAAATAGGTTTTCTAGATTGGTAGGTTGAACTGAATGCCAACTTCATTTGTAGGAGACTTAATAGATGTCTACAAATAGCTCAAGGGCTGTCACATTGTAGAAGGATCATCTTTATTCTCATTTGCACAAGGAAAGACTGGAAGCAATGGGATGAAACTGAATGGGAGGATTCACAGATTAGATATTAGAAACAACTTTTTGACAGGGTGAGACGAGAGGTGGTGAGTTCTCCTTCAATGGAAGTCTTCAAACAGAGGCTGGACAGACATCTCTCTGGGATGATTTAGTGAATCCTGCTTTGAGCAGGGGGTTGGACCAGATAACCCAGGAGGTCCCTTCCAACTCTACCATTCTAAAATTCTATGATTCTATGATTTGATACCAAAAATATCATTATTATCATTGATACAGGAACAAAAACCATCAACGATGTTAATTTATATTCTCTTTACCCTTTATGGATGCAGCTTCTACGCTATTTTTTTTTTACTTAATGTCTCATCATCTCTGAATTTCTTAAGCCAAAGTTTTATTCTCCTCTCTTGGCAACATATTTTTTAGAAGAGTTGTGTTTTTAAATGTCTTTATTTTGGAGTACATGAAACATTTAATATAAGGCCGTGGGTCACACTTGCGAGTGCAATGTGAGAAACTCGAGCGAGTCTCTCGCATCAATACCTGGCACTGCCGCCGGCACTCGGGACCGGAGTGTGCAGCTGCATGTATATTTCTATGCAACCGCAAACTCCGGTCCCGAGTGCCGGCAGCAGTGTCGGGTATTGAGGCAAGAGACTCGCGCGAGTTTCTCGCATTGGACTCGCAAGTGTGACCCCGGCCTTGTATTAAATGTTTCATGTACTCCAAAATAAAGACATTTAAAAACACAACTCTTCTAAAAAATATGTTGCCAAGAGAGGAGAATAAAACTTGTGTGACCCTGGCCTAACTTGCATTATTTCTTTTTTGTGGGAGGGGTTGGGAAAAAAACAGCAATTCATCTTTTGTTTTAGTTGCATTTCTTTTAAACAGCAGCTACACTGAATGTAAATGGATATTAAATAAATTCTATGTGCCCCATTATTGGTTTGATAATTATTGTGATACCAAATTTATAGTGTTTTTATGTTTTACTATTTAGTTTAATTTATGGCACCACATTCTAAGAGACATAACATTTCTATTTTGATTATAGACCGGTAGTTGGCATTGGTACCATTTGGTTGTACATACTACTTTTTGATCAAATTTTATTTGGGTTTTCAGATAATGGAGAGATTTTTTGCTTTTTTTATACTTTGGGTCATAACTTAAGACATTTTCTACATTTTTATTTGGGATTTATTAGTTTATTTCTAAAAAAAAACAACTGGGTTGATATTTTTTAAGTTCCTTTTTTGGACCTTATCATGTGAAGATTCTCCAGTGCCGACACCAGGAGTGGGCAGTCACGTGACCGCAAGTATACAATATGCATACTTACGGCCACATGACATGTCATTCTCACTCAATACACTTATATTATGCGAGGCTGCACACGACTAGTCGGCATGTGACAACATGTATGCAAATCATATATATTTAAGGTCACGCACTCACTGCTCCCAGCGCCAGAGAATCCTCACAACGTGCAGTGCACACAATATGAGGATTCACAAGCCTGCAGTCACACAGACTGCATAGACTAAGGATGGACAACCTAATGCAACAGGTATATAATTATTATATATTTTGGGCATTAATTAGGTCACTGGGTGCAGTGTAAGCTCACTAGTGCCAATAGTCGGAGGGCAGGGACGCCCTCCCTGTGTCTACCCACTTAGATCGTGCAGTCATTATTCCCTGCAGTGTCTAAAGGGTTCAAGTGCCTGGCCTTGAATAATCTCTAGTCCTAAATGATACAACAGGATGTTAGCTACAGGTGGCACCTGCTGATGATGCCAGTAGCAGAACAATGCTTTGTGATTACGCTGGTGAACATTAACCCAACACTCATAATGTAATTTGGTGGGAAGAGATTGAAGATATTTTCTGCGAAAAAAAAATCTTTTTTTTTTTTTAATAGAAACCGCGCCATTCTTATCTACAGACTTTGGTATAGCGTCCCCATTCAGGCTTTTAAAAATCTGATATATCTGACTGTCATGTAATCAAAAGTGATTGATTGATGCAATGTAAAGCGCTTAAATGCTTGCGTGAAGAGAATTTGGAATGACAACAGGATCTGTATGGAGGTTATGCTTATCACAAAAGAAAACACATGAACTTTATCTTATGAGCAGTGAGGTGAAGTCTAAATAAATCTCTCATTTCAGTTTGATAGCACTTAATGCAAAAATACGGGTTTGTCAAGGATTCTTGTTCATAGATATGTCTAATTGAAAAATAGACACACATTAAAAAAAAAACAAGTTCATCAAGTGTACGACATTTCACTGTAACTCTTGACGAAGAGAGTTCACAGCCTTCTACAGTAAATGACACATTACAGATTTAGACGGAATATCAGAATGTGACTATCATTCAAGTACATGTCTACAGATGCACAAACCAGATTTTTCCACTACTTGCATTTCTTAACAAATGATCTTTGCTGATCCGGTGATACAAGAACATTCTATAAGATTATCTGGCGCAGTACAGGTTAAAGCCTTCCATATCTGGCTAGTGAGATTCTCCCCTTATTGCTGGTATTCTTCATGTGCTTTAGTTGAGACAAATCTTCACGAGCAATAAGGCCTCTTGCAGTGTAGGCCAGAGGCCATACTTACACAAAGGTAGAGAGGTGGGAAGTAGATCCCTAGTGGGAAGTTTATGAGATAGGAGGCAGGTAAAGCCTCAGAAGCAATTGTAGAATGTCTCTAAGGTGCAGCAGAATTTTCGGTAGATAAGGCTCTAATCTTGCCATCCTACAGCTTACACATCACATTCATTTGCAGGGGTTTTCAATTCTTTATTACGGCAAGTACTTTATTATTAAATGATTATCAGCATCAAATGTATTTGTAATTTTATTTGTATTCGATTATTAATTTGACATTTTGTATGGGAATTGTTGAAGCGATGGATCAAAGATTCAGTTAGATGGCTCAATCCAATCATAGGGTTACATGTGGAGTTGGGATATGTGGGGAGTTTGCATAAGCATTAACCAATATGTAAAAGTGGTGTTTTGGGTCACCAATCATAGAAAATGTGATAATGGTAAGTACCATCCATTTAGCTCATGGCAAGAGCTATAGAATCTCATTGATGGACAAGAATATCTCTTTTGCGCACCTGTCCCGGATCCGCGCTTTACATCCCTCACTCCAGTCCACTAAACATTGTGGTGTTTCACATTGGGCTTCACAGACAGCCTGGCATGCTCCCATTTGATCATCCGCCTGAGCATATACACTGTAAGGATCACCAAGACTCACATCTGCATCTTGCTATTAAGACTTCGGTGTTCCTAGACTCTGGCTTGCTCTATACACCTTGACCTGCTCAGCTGGTGTTTGCAGTCTCCTGGACGTCTTCCACCTGACTACGATCTCCTGGACGTCTCCCACCTACCTGTATGCAGTCTCCTGCCTACATGCCTGTGGTCTCCGGGACATGTCCCGCCTGCTAGCGGTCTCCTAAATGTCTCCCACTTGCCTGTCTGCGGTCTCCTGGACATCATCCGCCTGCTTGCCTGTGGTCTTCTGGACATCTCTCGCCTGTCAGCGGTTTCCAGCATCCCGCCTGCTTGCAAGTGGTCTACTGGATGTCTTCCACTTGCCTGTCTCTGGTCTCCTTGATGTCTCCTACTTGCCTGCAGTTTCCAGCATTCCACCTGTCTACCTGTGGTTTACAGTCCTTCAGCTGTCCATGTTCCACGTGCTCCACCTATCTGCGGAACCAATAACTGTGTGCCAACTCAGATCTTGGGCTTAGAGGATCCACCTCACCTAGTGCATCTAACACTCTACTATTTCAAAAGGGATTTCCCCTTTACTATTCAAAATAGACAATATGATAGCTGAAGAGTGTATTATTAGGAGTTAAGAGCCTCCTACTGTAAAACAAGTTCTGTCACTCAGCCTGTGACCTAATACTTTTATATGATTGCAGTGTCATGCTGTTTTTTTATTAATTTACAGTAGGGTGTTACATTATTTGATAAAAACAATTTACAATAAAGATTATGCATTTTTGCAAGTCAATGTAAAATGTGGAAATGATGCAGGAGAAATATACGGTAGTTGATTAGTTGCCGAAATACTTCTCGGTCGGTATTGGACATGATTGTGTAGACTAGTGTTTCTTACCTGCACAGGTTCAGGGGTTAGCTGTACTACATGCTGGAGGCGCTCACTATGATGATGTCTGGACTCTTCTTCGTAAACAGCATCTCTTTCATGCTGAGGGAGCCCAAGGAAACGACGAATGGTGCACAGATTCTCCCACAACGTACGGTTTTCTGGGCTTGGATTTTCTTTCCAGCGGAGAAGTTCACAAAGCCATCCCTGTAGCAAAAGATGAAATAAAATAAGATTATAAGTTTCGTAGGTTTGGACTCTTCTGTACATCATATAGATTTATGAATAGACTTGTTTAATACAGACTGTCCCAGGAAAACCATTTTTTTTACTTGTATAATTGGCTCCAAGTGCCTATTCTTGGCAGGAGCACTGAACCAGCCTGCACAATCCCTTAACGTAGACTTCAATGGGTCTTCAGAAATAGCCAAACAAGGTGAAAGAGCATGTTATTTCACAACTTTTGGACTCATGGCAATCAGATAATCTCTAAGTTGCTGTTTGAAAACGTTTTAAAATAAACCTGACCATTCTCTGTAGAGTTGTCCGGAGTCATACAATAGTATGTCCAATAACTGTCTTATGGAATAAACATAAGGTCAGGATCACACAAGTGTATAACATGGCTGAGTGCTCTCTGTATTTTATTGGATAGCACTCAGCCCAATGTTATACTATGGGACAGTGCAGATGAGCGACTATTTTGTTATGCCAAGTCAGCATAAGAAAACAGAGACTCAGCTCACAGGCACCCATATAAGTCTATGGGTGCGTGTGAAACATTGGACTGTACTCTGATGCAATCCTTGTGCAGTCTGAAATATGACTAGTCAGGCAATGGAGAAATTGCTTTCTCCATCTCCTCCACACCTGTGCTGCGATTCTCTGTTGCGAGAGGATCAGAGCACTGACATTCGGCTCACGCTCGCAGCAGAGTTTGAGCTGAGTGTCATTAGCATATCGCGTCAGATGTAATAAGCTATTCTGATTTCAGCCTAATAATAATGATGGTCTAAGAATGACATAGAAATGTATGAATACCTTCTGATTATGTTTTCTGACGTGCTGTAATCCATCATGTCTATCGTTTTTACACAATTTTTCCTATCTCAAGCTTAGTTGATTCATAAATTTATACACCTGATTTCTTTACCTCTATTTCTCAACTAAAAATGCCAGGAATTAGATCTTGCAGATGTGTTGTTGAAGTTTCTGGAATATTATGCAAATTTTGTTATATATTTTGTGAATGTGAATGAACAAAAGATAGATCTAAATCAAATCAATATTTGGTGTGATTACCCTTTGCCTTCAAAACAGCATCAAAGTATAATTTGTTCTAGGTACACTTGCTCACAGCTTCTGAATAAACTCAAGAGGGAGATGTTTCCAAACATCTTGGAGAACTAACCACAGATCTCTTTTGGATGTAGATTTGTTCAAATTCCTCTTGTCCCTTCATGTAATCTCACTTCTATTCTTGGGAAATGCAACTCTTCAAAACTCACTCCAATTTGGTTGCACAGTAACTATTGATGTGGTACTGTCAGTAACCAGACATCTGCCATTATTAATTTCTCATTCTTCCAAATAAGGAATGTTGCAATAATTAAGCACTTCAGTCCTCCAGAAAATCTATCAGCACTGAAACATACCTTTATAACCCAATGGCTGGACCCTGTATGCATCCCTGAGAAAGCAATACAATGTTTTCAGTTAGTCCAAAATGCAGGAGCTCAATATGCTCCTATCTCACTAATTCTTTACTTACTACAGTTAAAATGAAAAATATAACTTTTACATTTTGCTTGCTGATATTTAAAGCCATAAACAATTTGGCCCCAGCTACCTGAAAAATCTACTACAGATCGTTAAATTCCCGCTCACATTAGATGGTTGTTGTTTGGTCGGATTGTTTAGCCGAATGTGAAAGCCGCCAACAGATATCTCTGCCCGCTGGCTTGTCTTCGGGAGAGCAAGGTAATCCAAAACCAGACTTTCCCGAATTACATCTACCTCGACAATCAGTTGGACGGCGCTCCCATACACATTAGAGTGACTGCCAAACCTGTCGATATTGGCAAGACATTACTCTAATGTGTATGAGGGGCTTTACTCCTTGCTATCCTCCCAGATCAGTAGTCACTAATAAACTATTCAAACCCAGGGTCCCCTATAAAACGTTTTGACCCAGAGCTATCTTCAGTCAAGAAGACGCCACTCTCTGGACCCATCAGAGAGATATCATCCTTGAAAACATTTTCACAACTTTTCAGTTTTTCAGTTGAGGGCAAATAACAAAACTAGCTTCTATACAGGACAACAGAGCAAAGTGATCAGTTTCCTCTTAGAATCCATTAGGAGAAAAGCACATTGCTCTTACATGTTTTTCACTTATAGAATTCATAGCCGTAATAGTAAATGGGGCCGTTCCAATGTCCATGATTTTTCACTGAACGACTGTTCCACGCAATATTGTGGAGATATGACCGAACTTGATCCAAGGGTCAGATCAAAATGGATCTATCGATCTATGGATCTGTGAAAAAACTGGTCAGCACTCAGACACCATGTGATTTTCATGGATTGTTAGATAGGTAAATAGGGGAAAGTGGAGAAACTGTTTTTCAACATATGAGCACAACTGATAAAAATCGGACCAAACTGTAATGAAACTCTGATGAAACTCAGTCCATTTTTCTTATATGTGAAAAAAACTGTTGTGTGGATGAAATGAGTCCTTAGCATGTTAGAAAGTTACAGCATGACATGACTTGAGTGGAGGTTTGATTCCAATTTGCACTTAGCATATATCGCTATGATCGGTCACTTGCGGTCAGATCATAGAAGATATCCTGGTGCCGCAAACAACAGAAGACAAGCTCTTTTTGATTTATGCTGACTTTTTCAACACTTAAAAGTTGTTTTAAGGCAAAGTTATGAAAATAGTGATACATTCCTGCACTGATACTGCATTCCTGTTTAACGATTCCAATTTTCTGCTTCCAAAAACGAACCTTAAGACATCGCGCACAAGATATTACATGCCCGAACGCTCTTCTTGTAAGACTTGATGAGCTTGGCCCCCAATCCCACTAACGTGAGCTGGCCATCTACAAACAGAAATATATTTTTTTACCAGGAATGGAATTATCCTTCAGTAAAAAATGTTAATAAAATAAAGCTCTGTTATTTCTTCCAATGAGGTTTTCGGATTTCTTTCTTAAACTTCCGGATCACAGAAATATCATCATTCGCTGAAATTTTTTTTTTTTTACCCATTTAAATGATTTTCCGATTTATTTCATCTGATCGTTTTAACCATTTACACAATATCAATCTCAACCAGATAGTTTCATCGAATCGTAGGAAAAACCGATATGGATAAATCCAGCCTACGGCACCCTACAACCAATTTGTCCATAAGAACCTCAAAGTGACTTCGTGTCTTACAGATTTAACAATTAACTCTTTAACCTCTAATGCCCTCATTTCCTCCCATCCTCCACTACACATTGCTCCCCAAACATAAATAAATTGGGGGGAAAAGGCAAGATTTGATTATCTTCGCTGTATCGGCCAAGGCAGAAACACCAGCTGTTCTTATTGTGCCTCGTCTTCCTCACGGCTCCGATGTTAATAGCCTGATCATTCCATTTTCTCCTTCAACTGGCGGCTGCACAGCACAGAGCAGAGACAGAGAGGGCTCCTGCCCATCTGTAGCAGCTGTAGGCAGTGAACTGTGAAGGCACTGGGGATTTATCGGGTAATCTGTAACACAAGACTGCCTTGTTTTTACAAGAGAAAGGCCACATTTGCACAGACCTGCTCTATTCTGGGTGAGGGAGAGGATGAAAGATTTTTTTTTTTGGGAAGTGAACACATTTACGCTGTCCTTCTACTACACTAGTTGTCACTGATCTATGCAACTTTTAACTTTGTGGTGCTGACAGCATTATGAATGCATGTGGATAGGATTGTCAGCTGAGAAATAACATACACTTACTGCTGTGAAAATGTTGTCCACCCTCGGACACTTTCTAATAAAACTGAACAGTAGTTTCTACACAACCCAAAGAATAGTGCCAAAACTAATATGAGCAATTGTATTATTTGGACTTATTTTGGTAATATATCATATGCGAAATAATTAATCTAATTAATTGTATTTCTATTTTTACCCATTTATATAGTGTCATTTTCACAGCGCTTTCCAAAATCATCATCATTCCCTATCAGTATGTCTTTGGAATGTGAGAGGCAACCGGAGTGCCCGGAGGAAACCCACACAAACATGGAGAGAACATACAAACTCCTTGCAGATGTTGTCCTTGGTGGGATTTGATCCCAGGACATAGCAATGCTCTTGTGCTAACCACTGTGTCACCGTGCTGCCCACATCTGATCATTTGCTGTTACACACAAGTGGCCTAACATGTCAGTAAGCTCTGAGTACCACTTTTTGATAGAAATAAAGATATCTGCTGTCTGCACTTTAATTTAAAACATATGTGAAGCTAAAGAATTACTTTTTGTGCCATCTGTGCCGCTTTTTTATTAAGTCATTAACCTTATTTATAGGAAAAGTTATTTTTTAGTGTATAGTCTTCAAGTCTTCAAGAAAAACAATTATATTAAAACATAGAAAAAAGGCTTATTTGTTCAACACATCATTCCCTACATTTATTATGTTACAAAAAGTCTGGGGCAACACAGTGACAGCAGCAATTGTCAGGCTGTCGCTCACCTATTTTACATCTGCGATTTACAGCTTTGCTATGTCAAAAAAAGGCTAAATTACTGATAAGTCGCACATGACTACACTGAAGTAGGGCAGCAGGGTGGCTCAATGGGTAGCGCTGTAACCTTTCAGCGTTGGTTCAAATCCCACCAAAGACAACATCTGCAAGGATTTTGTATGTTCCCCTAGTGTGGGTTTCCTCCGGGTTCTCCGGTTTCCTCCCACACTCCAAAGACATACTGATAGGGAATCTAGATTGTGAGCCACAATGGAGACAGTGATGATGATGCCTATAAAGCGTTGTGGCATTAAAGCAAATCCGTCAGTAGGATCAACCTTCCTAAGCCATCTATATGGGCATGTAGGTCATAGAAAGCTGAATAAAATGATATCTGCAATCTGATGTCTTATTCTAGAGAAATCCAAGTTTTTCTCAATATGTAAATGGATTGTTAAGATCTATGGGCCGTACAGTGATTTCTCTGAGAATCTGCCTTCAAAACTTATTTTAAATGAAAGGGAGCATTATTAGTGTGAGACATGTAATGACTGACAGCCTGCTCTCCTGATCTACACGTATCACACTGGTTATTGCCCTTTTTATTTATAATAATCTCCGGAGGCAGATTCTCAGGGAGATCAGTGTCCAGAAAATAGATCTTAACAGTTTATTTACATATTTAAAAAGATGTGTATTTCTCTGGAATAATTCACCAGATCGCAGATATTAATGTATCATTTTATTCCACTTTCTATGCCCCACATGCTCATATATACGGCTTAGGAGGGTTGATGTTATTGACAGATTCCCTTCAGCTGAACACTAAAATGAATAAAAGAAATAAGTATATGAAACATTTGCGACTCTGTGTCACATTTACACTAGGTTGCAAAGCGATGTCAAAAATAATTAAGAGCAACGTGATACCACAATCTCAATGTTGCTTGATACATGTAGTCCTTGCTTAAATTATCCGTCACTGATTTACAAAGTATAATAAAGCTTGCGGGGTCTGTCATTACTATCTTTACTGTCAGTGTTCATGGTCTCCTACTCAAACTGTACAGAATGCAATAACAGTCGAAAAAAAATACACTATTTCCAATAGTTGAAGATCTACAAATTCCAGCCTTCACCAAATGCTTGTTTTTGACAGCAGATATTTTCTGCATAACTTACGTTTAGGAGAATAATGAAAGAACCAAAGTAGATTATTACGGCACATTGAAAGCATATCTTAAATTCTAGAACAGAATATTTGCAACAAAAGTGACTTTCCAGAGAAATTGTGTTATTCAGATTTCCTCGACAAGTCTGTCTTGTGTACTTCTCCCCCCTGCATGAATTCACCACAGCAAGTACCAAAAAAAATCTGCTCAGTTGCAGCCATATTGCTCAGTGTGTACCCAGCTGCCGAAATAATTAGCTTATGAATGTATCAGCTGCTTGTGTGATTTTTATAAATAATAACCAACCTGCAGAGCAGAAACACTTTCATGAGCTAATATTAGCAATAATTTGCACGGTAATTGGAAGAGTTATAAATCTGCCATATGGATGAATAGACGGATCCTCGGATTAAAAGAAAGTGTCAGGCAAATATTTTTTTAGAAATAAAAATAAGAACATAAACATATATAATTAAGATAATCTATCTCTCATATATGTGACTTACATACGATAACTATAAAAGAAGTAATCGCAGAGCTATGTGGGTTACGGTTATTCCATTCCCAAGGTATACTATGTTTTTGCCTAAGCATGTAGAATTTCTATCTATTTATCTATCTATCTAAAAAAAAATAGAGCAGCACATTCAACATATAAAGAATCTGGGTGCAAAAGAGCTTCCACATGCATATACCAAACCTTGCATGTAGTAGTCCAAAAAAGTAAGCAGCACACCACTGTCTGTGAATTCATAGACAGTGGTGTGCTACTTCCTTTTTTGGACTACCTATCTATCTATCTATCTATCTATCTATCTATCTATCCATCCATCTATCTATCTATCCATCCATCTATGCAAAATATAGAGGAACAGCACAAAAATTGTAAAAAATGAAGAGTGCAAGACCTCCGGAACAATAATCCCAATTCTAAAAATAATAAGTACCGTATTTTCTGGTGTATAAGACGACTGGGCATATAAGACGACCCCCAACTTTTCCATATAAAATATGGAGTTTGGGATATACTCGCCGTATAAGACGGGGGTCATCTTATACACCCAGTCATCTTATACTGCGTGTGCGGTGCGGATGGTTCCCAGGGTCTGGAGGAGAGGAGACTCTCCTTCAGCCCCTGGGATCCATATTCATGTAAAAAAAAGAATAAAAATAAAAAATATGGGATATACTTACCCTCCGATGGCCCGCTGCTTAAGCGGTGCAAGCGGCGGCCTCCGTTCCTAAGGATGCATTGAGCGAAGGTCGCGCGACCGGTCGCATGACCGTGACGTCATCAAAGGTCCTTTGCTCAATGCATCCTTAGGAACGGAGGCCGCCGCTTCACCACTGAGAGTCGAGGGCCATCGGAGGGTAAGTATATCCCATATTTTTTATTTGTATTCTTTTTTTTACATGAATATGGATCCCAGGGCCTGAAGGAGAGTCTCCAGATCCTTGGAACCATACAGGACCGCTCCCTGCGCACGCCATACCCGGCGTATAAGACAACCCCCGACTTTTGTGATGATTTTCAGGGGTTAAAAAGTCGTCTTATACGCCGGAAAATACGGTAAGTGATAAAAAGAGACAGAACTCGAAAAATACAAAGCAAGAAAGCTTGAGAAAGGTTCTGCTGTCACATGGGCTAAGTAAAAGTCCACTTTTTCTTTTAAAATTTTAGGGTGCTGCCAATTTTTGTCTATCTATCTATCTATCTATCTATCTATCTATCTATCTATCTATCTATCTATCTACAAAGCCAAAATAATAATGTACGCCCAAATTTAAACATTGGAAACTATTGCATTAGCCATATAAGGCACAGCCTTCGGGCACAGCTGGGTGGGCTTCTCCATAATGCCTTTCAGCTATCACATCACATGGTATAGCACAGCCAATCAGCAGGGGCAATCCTAGTCTGTGTAAAAGCAGAGGCAGGGAAAGCAGCAGCCATTCTATGGTGAATCTGAATAGAAGGATGTCAAATCTCAGAGTTTAGCCATGCAGAAAGTGAAAGAAAGGGATAAACCTTTTACAAAACTGTACAGACTGCATGTGCTACAGAACAGTTACTATATATTCAACCATAGCCATATATGTGGAGGTCACTTTGACATTACTAAGCTTGAAATGACTTTGAAGCAACAGTATGAAATAAGTTGGAAAAAGTCCTAGGAGACTTCAGAGAGTTATTCATATCTTTTCAGGGCAATTGGAGTATGTCCAGTTCGCTGTCAATCAATAGTTTTGGGAAAAATTTAGTGCAGTTGGCAAATTCGAATTTCAAAAAATTAGGGCATCTCTAACACCTACTATCTTTTTATCAATTAACGAATCATCTGTCTCTTACTATCTATGAATTCGGTAACAATACAAATAACTACACCCGTATCAGGTCAACATTACATAAAGCTAATCATGCAGTCTTTGTGGCAGTTTTATGAGAAATGGATACAAAAGGAAATACAAGTATAAAGGAAATGTCTGCTCTCTTTTGCATTTACTCATGTGTTTAATATTGGTTCGGGGTTATAGTTGCACCCAGTTCCTGAAGCCTAATGGCGTGCAAAAGGTCTCTGGCCCATATAAGAAACCAATGCTATTAGAAAACCTTGTTAGTTAGGGGCAATGTTTGAGATTTTCATTGGGGCACATAAGCTACAAATTACATCACTGTATCTACTACGGACTTTGGTGCTTAAAACTTCCACAAAAAAGTGTCATTTGGAGTTCCCATACTAGAGTCACCCAATAAAGCTTAAACATTTATTTTAGATTAAGCTGTCGGGATTAAGTACTTTACTTAAAGAGGAACTCCATTGGAAAGAGACTTTACTTAAAGAGGAACTCCCAAAAAGCATAAAACACACATTGGCACTATATCTAAGCCTGCATTAAGAATGTATATGTCTTATTACAGTGCAACTTTCATCCTAATGAATTTTTGCAAGGGTTTAGCCACACAATGCACTCAAGGTTTATCTATGATTTAGAAATTGCTGCAAACGTGTATGTAAACCCTTAATAAGCTGTCACTTAAGCTGGTGATACATAATAATCGGAGATCTTGAGGAGATATTAGTAACTACATCACCCAATATCCACTGGTGGTATGTAGAGTAGTGAACAATAGCGTAACTAGAGTCGGGTGGGCCTCTGTGCAAACTTTGGACCTGGTCCCTCTGCATGTTCGCTAGATGTATGGGTCCTTGTAGCATTTCAAATCCTGTGAAGACATACAGGTTTGTAAATAACAATGTTCCTCTTCCTGCAATAATGTCTCCCATCTTGTGCCCGTTTTCTATAATAATGTCTGCCATCCTGACCCCTTTCTGTCCCCATCTCGCTCCTTCCTGTAATAATGTCCTCAATCCTGGCCCCTTCATGTGATAATGTCCCCCATCCTGGGTCCACTCCAGATATAATGTTATCTATCCTGAGCCTTTTCCTGGTATAATGCCCCTCATCCATGGCCCCTCGTGGTATAATGCCCCTGGTACTGACATGAAGTGTATATTGTAGTTCATCTATTAGCAGCAGCATTATCGTCATACAAGGACAGACTGGGCCAAAGCATTGGCTTGTTTGTTCAAATATTTGAGTGTATTGCAAAGAGATAAACAATCCGCACTGCTGCACTTCCAAATCAACCAACCCAACTGTGGGGTCACTGACGCTGCAGGCTCATATGCCAGACGTACAGGTGATCAATCCAGAAAAAAACATCACTGAAAGTCCATATGTAAAGAAAGAGTGGAATGACATTCGCCGTCCTGTAAAATCCGTAGTTTATTGAGACATTAAAAAATCTTCAGCAGTGGAGCAATGTATGGGATGCGACGGGCGTTTCGCGCGGCTGTGTTTCTACGGGTCTTAATCAAATATTTGAGTATTGATATTGGATTTTTATTATGCACTTTGTATGAAGTATTTGTGATCACTTTTATAAGTTCTAACCCAATAGATGTCTGATAAATGAATCATCAGATCATCAATTTTCTGAATGCTGTGCTTTTCTTAGGCTAGCTTCACATTGCGTTAACAGCAGCCCGTTCAACACATGCGTTAATGGGCTGCTGTTAATGCAAGTGCCGACTTGTCATACCGCTAGTGCAGATAGAGCTAGCAGATGTTCTATCTGCGCTAGCAGTGATGGACCCGGAAATGCTGCAGCCCGCGTCCCAGGGTCCGTCACTCAATGACGGCACATCGCTAGCGCACACCCATTATGGGCGTGCACTAGCGATGCATCCGCCATAGGGCTTAATGGTGCTGTTAACGGACTGCGTCACACCACGCTATGCCACGGTGTAACGTAGTCCGTCTAACGGACTGCTAAATGCAGTGTGAACCTGGCCTTACAGTTTCACTATACAAGCTGATGAATACTTCAGCTGATCAGTGATCACCAAAAATGGCTCATGTATTTACACAAACATGACATTTATAGAGCCCTATTAAAAGACAGTTATGCTTATTTCTCTAGTTACCATTATTGGGAATTTCAGTGATGCAAAATACATACAGTACTTTTACCTAAAGGGGTAATTTGGTCTTATTGGGAAAGTCTGAGGTCACTCTATGTAACTGCAGACTTCTGAATCCTAAAGGTACCTTCACACATAACGATTTCGTTAACGATATCGTTGCTTTTTGCGACGTAGCAACGATATCGTTAACTAAATCGTTATGCGTGACAGCGACCAACGATCAGGCCCCTGCTGGGAGATCGTTGGTCGCTGGGAATGATCAGGACCTTTTTTTGGTCGCTGATCACCCCACTGTCATCGCTGGATCGGCATGTGCGACGCCGATCCAGTGATGTGTTCACTGGTAACCAGGGTAAATATCGGGTTACTAAGCGCAGGGCCGTGCTTAGTAACCCGATATTTACCCTGGTTACCATTGTAAAAGTTAAAAAAAAAACAGTACATACTCACATTCCTGTCACGTCCCCCAGCGTCAGCTTCCCGCACTGACTGTGTCAGCGCCGGCTGGCCGTAAAGCAGAGCACAGCGTTGACATCACCGCTCTGCTTTACGGCCGGCGCTTACACAGTGCAGGGAAGCTGACGCTGGGGGACGTGACAGGAATGTGAGTATGTACTGTTTTTTTTTTACTTTTACAATGGTAACCAGGGTAAATATCGGGTTACTAAGCGCGGCCCTGCACTTAGTAACCCGATGTTTACCCTGGTTACCCGGGAACTTCGGCATCGTTGAAGACAGTTTCAGCGATGCCGGAAGTCTTTCCCCTGATTGTTGGTCGCTGGAGAGAGCTGTGTGACAGCTCCCCAGCGACCACACAACGACTTACCAACGATCACGGCCAGGTCGTATCGCTGGTCGTGATCATTGGTAAATTGTTTAGTGTAACGCTACCTTTACAGTGCACCAACCACATGCTGACAGGATTAAGTGGTGTCCCTTCCAAGACCAGACAATCACATGGAATTTGCATACTTTTGGCCACATGCCAACTAGACATTCTTGGACTTACTCAATTCACTTGCATTGAGCAAGGCCAAACAAAATCTAGTCGGTATGTGGCCGCATGTATGCAATTTGCAAACTTGCAGTTACAGGACTGCCTGGTTTCGGAAGAACACCTAGAATCCTGACAATCTGTGGTGCACACTGTAAGGATTCAGAAATCCGCAATCACATAGTGTGAATGCGGACTTTCAACACAAGACCAGACAGGTTTACACAGGCACAAAAGTCTGGATGGATTTTTACAAGTTCCCTCTTAAGGTACCACTACATATTAGATGAGCGTCAGTTAAATCTGCTGATTTTGTAGGGACAATTTTGTAGGGACAGGTTGACCAGCTGATATGTATGCATAGATAGCTGTCTGCCAAACGAATGTTCGGCCAACAGCTCATTCATCCATGGCCAGCTTTATACTCTAAGCCTTATACGAACGTCTATAGTTGCTACACCTATTCCTATGCCATCGATGATACACTACGGTGATCCATGCTTTTTTTTAGCAAAATAGCGACACAGTAGGGTAAACAATAGATTTTTTACATCTACATCAGTCAGGAAACGTAAGACAATGCCCAAGTAAGAAACAATCCATGGTGGGGATCCTCCATGTCTCTTATGAGCCATGTTCATGTGACATATGGGAAAGGGAAATTAATATATTGGGCTTAAGTGGAGTCACACCTGAAATTTTAGGACTTGTTAGGATCTAAGTTGAATGCTTGTTTTGCTTTGGGTGAGGAACATTATCGTCACATAATTTGCTACGGTTTGTCATCAGTTTTATGGTTAGAATCAGCGTGGTGCCGATATAACTGAGAAGTTCACCAACACAATGATAATATATTAACAAAATGCATAACATGCCCCCATATTGTTCATTTGTCTCGCCCTCTTAAATATCAAAAGTCTCAGTTTTTCATGGAATTAGCATGCTTGAGAGCTATGCAGAAACCCATAAATCTCCGTTCTGTGATCTTAACAAGTAGTCTTGCAAGTGACAGCAAGATAAGAGAATGAGGAACGTAAAATATGTCAAGTCAAACATATTTACTTTGCTAGTGTGGTATAAAATACGAGCAGAGTTTCAAGCTGACACTTTGGTATTTCTCACCTTCAGTAAGGACTAGCTACCATAGGGAAATGTTTGTCTGAGTTTGTAAGAAAAAGGTGTGTATTCAAGGTCTTTCAATGTCAAGGTCAAAATACTTTTTTCTCAGCAGTTTTTGTGAATACCAGGTAGTCACAGTGCTGTTACTTTAACAATAAATAGTGTGCTAGCATATTCCTGCCTGCCATATTATATATTTAATTACTCCATATATATAGGTATAGCGGCCTAATGTTCTGCTGGTAAGTAACCATTACACGATTAATTGAGTTTAGAAAGTGGTGGGCACAGATAGCAGCGGGCCCCTCTATAAGAATAGTATGTGGATCTCAGCCGTTAATCAGATGAGGACAGGGTGCTGGACTCACTGCTATTCCAAATCACTGGTAAATCTGAATAATAGAATCATTTGTCCAGTCTCGTCCAGTCAATCTACTAAGCTGTAGGTAGATCTGTAATTCTATTTTTTTTACAGAAAACTTAACGTGGCCCCAATTGACTATTGGTTCCTATGCAGATTCATAGCTTGCACATATGGTATATATGGAGCACAATGCAATGCTCCTTTAGTCTATTTGTGGCCAGTACTACAGGGGTTATCCAGGACTATTTATTTTTTTACTATGGACTTAAGAACTAATAGGCAGGTAGTTGCCAGCTACCTGCCTGTTGTCCCTGACGCTGATCTCTGCCAGCACAAAGCAGTCCCAGACCGCTCCTGCCAGTGATTCAGCAGCTTCTGCTGACATCATGCCAACAGAGCAGCTGCTGCTCTTCCCTCCGCTCTTTTGATGCGGTGTGAATGCTGATGTCTTGCTGATTAACAGCTGGCTCCCCGTTGCCTAAATGGAGAATGAGAGCTGCAAGTAAGTATGACGTTGGCAGGCACATGCTGTCAACAGAGCAGCCTGGAAGAGGAAGAGCTGCTCTGCTGACGTGGAGCAGCTAAATCGCTGGTAGGAGCGGTCAGTGATCGCTCTGAGCCTTTAGAGGAAAGGGGCAATTACCTGCTTATTAGCTTTTGGCCCATATTAATTGTCCTGGACAATCTCTTTAACTGTAGCAAATCAATTTTCCTACTGTCATCCTGATGACCTGACTCTATTCAGTTGTATGAAACTGTGCTGCAGTTTCCAGAGTACAGAATGGCTGGTGGGTTGCCACTGGGTGGGGGAATACTGTCATTCTTAAAGGGAACCTGTCACCTGAATTTGGCGGGACTGGTTTTGGGTCATATGGGCGGAGTTTTCAGGTGTTTGATTCACTCTTTCCTTACTCGCTGGCTGCATGCTGGCCGCAATATTGGATTGAAGTTCATTCTCTGTCCTCCGTAGTACACGCCTGCATAGTAATCTTGCCTTGCGCAGGCGTGTACTACGGAGGACAGAGAATGAACTTCAATCCAATATTGCGGCCAGCATGCAGCCAGCGGGTAAGGAAAGGGTGAATCAAACACTCGAAAACTCCGCCCATATGACCCAAAACCAGTCCCGCCAAATTCAGGTGACAGGTTCCCTTTAAGAGTAGTTGGCTTTTAGAAGTAGGAAACTCTACATAGCCTTGAGGCTACTACTACCACCTTATACATTATAATGTATACCTTTTGCCTTATTATACAATATCATATATACTAAAATATGTGGAGGATGATTATGATTTATTTTGCACTAGCTTCCAAGTGTAAAAGCTACATATATTTCTATTCTTGATCTATTGACAATTTAATCTAGTCTATTACGCTGCACAAAGTGTTAACTGTATTATGGTAGCCGCAACCTACTGCTTTCCATGGAAGCTGGTATATTATGTAGACATTTATAATACCAAGTATGTGACCCACAAGTCTTGCTAAAGCGACCCATAAAACCATCCATTACAGGCTGCACAACTTTGATATTCACACGAGGAGGAACAGAGAGAAAAAAGGGCACGTTTGCTAAACCAATTGTGCCGTTTTTCACATTCACTGCACGTTTTCCACATATGTCATTTATTACAGAGTGGAAAACCGTTAAATGCACAGTAGTTTTGCCAAGTAGCATTATGCATTTAGCAGTTTCAGTCATTTAACAGTTCCAACCCTCATTATATTTTGCCATGTGGTATATAGGGGGTTTGTGTGTCTATTCATTTAGCAGCTTAAGTAGGTTCCTAGTGGTTTTCGCTACAATGCATTTCACAGCAAGGCTGGAGACTTAAACGGGCAATGTAACAACCAGCCAAAAAGGCTATTTATCCAATAAACTGGCATATCTTACACTAATTTTGTAACAATTGATCAAATTCTGCCAGGATATAAAGTTTTTTTTCTGGCAGTTACATATTGATGACCTATGAGTTTGATAGGTCATCAGGATCAGATTAGTGGGTGTCCAACACACGGCACCTCTACTGCCCAGCTGTTATCTGCTCCAACATTGGCCGGATGTAAGCAATGCACAGGGTGGAACACCACAGCGCTACACATGGTTTACTGGCCACTGTCAGGTACTGCAGTTTAGTTCTATTTTTCCCATCATCAAGGTTCAAGAAGTTCAGTCTTTACTTTATACTTTTACTTTCCTATTCCTGGCTTTACAAATGGATCAAAAATGGTACCAGACTGCCTTATGTCATTTTGGAATATAACATGAACAGACAGTGTGATCAAAGTTCACCTGTACCCTACAAAATGTCTACATGTACCAAAAAGGCTCTAGCTTAATGTTTTAAAGTTAATACTATACTAATAAAGACTGCAAATCATATCCTTTCTACTGGGTAAGTAATAGGTTACTGATCTCTGGGTCATGCACCCCCACCGATCACGAGAACAGGGGTCCCATCTCGCCCGTTTGAATGTAGCAGCAGTCAAGCTGCACTGCCCATATATTCACAGTCTATGTAACTGACCCATGGTGCTTTACTCTTTGTCTGCTATCTTTGTGACATCCTTTGTCGCATCCTTATGAAATGTTCATATGCTCCCCCCCGATTTCTTATCATATGGCACAGAGAAATATTGAGTAGAATAGACGTATTTAGACATTCATTAAAATCACAGATCTGAGAAACTCAGAGCATGTCCTATTCCGATCCGAGTTTAAGGATCAGAAAAGAACATGTTCAACGGATCTGTGTGCTCTCCAATAAAATTCTGGCACCATGCCGACACTTCACAAAGATGTGTGAATGTAGTGTAGTCCCATACACTATTAATGGGTTTTGAAAAACTCGTCAACATTACACCCATTCTGGAACAATCTCTTAGGGTACCGTCACACAGTGCAATTTTCATCGCTACGACGGTACGATCCGTGACGCTCCAGCGTCGTAACAATATCGCTCCAGTGTCGTAGACTGCTGTCACACTTTGCAATCTACGACGCTGGAGCGATAATTTCATGACGTATGTGCGATGTAGAAGCCGTTGGTTACTATGCACACATCGTATACAATATATGTTACACCATGCAATCATGCCGCCACAGCGGGACACTAGACGACGAAAGAAAGTTTCAAACGATCTGCTACGACGTACGATTCTCAGCGGGGTCCCTGATCGCAGGAGCGTGTCAGACACTGCGATCTCGTAACTATATCGCTCAAACGTCACGAATCGTGCCGTCGTAGCGATCAAAATTGCACTGTGTGACGGTACCCTTAGGCTAGCTTCACACTTGCGTTCGGCAGAGCCGCGGCCGGCAGCCTGCTTCCTCTGTAAAGCCCAGCCCACTGTTGCGCCTCTTCCTTCAGCTCCGCCTATGTCTGCATGCGTTCTGCGTACCCATTCTGCTTACACTGCATGCATCGTTTTGAAGCTGCGCCGACCGCAACAAAATCCTAACATGTTGCGTTTGATGCAGGTCAGCGCAGCATCAAGACGACGCATGTGGAGGCATCCGGATACATCCGCATGGCCTGCGTACCCAATGTTAAAGATGAGCGGAGCTCAAGGAAGAGGTGCGGCAGTGGGCAGGGCTTCATGGAGGAAGCAGGATGCCATCCGCAGCTCTGCCGAACACGAGTGTGAAGCCTCCCTTAAGGAGAACTTGCCTGCTCATTTTTTTTTTTGCCAAGACACTGCCCCTATACCTTACTACATTAATTGATAACTTGTCCCTAAATACTAAATCCAACCTTGGCAAATCTTAATTATAACTTTATAAAATGCTGCACTTTATATGTAAAAATCCATAGAACAGTAAAATGGGCAGTGTCTAGTCCAGGGACAGTCATTAAGTCATCTCTAAGAGAGATGTCAATCACACCAGGAACGGCAGGGGTGGAACGCTGGGGTGGAACTGTTTCTCATCTGGACCTTGCTATAATTATTCAACGGTAATGTGTGTATAGAAAACGTTGTTTTAGTAAATGATTTCTGGGATTTAACTTGGTTAAACTTCACATTCATGGCATGTTCAGTTCTACCAGAAAAAAACTGAACACTTTCACAAGAATAAACTATGACATGAACAATATTATAAAGTGGAGGGCAGTAACACCCAGGGTCCTTCTCTTGTTCAGGTGGTGGTGAACTCTCACACTTCAGACTTATCCACATGGATTTTTCATGGTTTTATTCTTATTGTTAAAATGTCTAAATGAAAGGAAACCTGTCATCTGATTCATACTGCCCGAATGAGCATGAAGCAGATACAGAAAGTATTATTGTACCCATGTATGTTTTACTCTGAAAAACTGCAGTGTTTGAGAGAAAACATACTTTAATAACTTGTTCCTTTGACAATTCTCCCCCTCCCCAGATTTCTAGACTAACAGGTCTTTCCCTATGTGTGTATGGGGAGTCGAAAGGAGCGAGTGGCGATAAGCCGCAGGGGACCTGCCTCTGACTATTCAGCTGAAAAAACTAGTGCCTGGTTGGCTTTTTAAAATAGGTTTTCCCTAAAACACCACTGCAATTCTGAGTACGAGCTTGTTCATATGGTTGTAGATTCTCTCATGCGACAGAATCGGGCCCATTATGCGAATGACAATATGAGCCCAGTGTCATATTACTGTGATCCGATTACTTTGCATGAGAGAATCGATTCACAGGTGTGGAGAAGATGGAGAACATAATTTCTCCATCTTCTCCATTATCTGAGTCCGCGAATGTCAGACTGCACTCGGATGTCATCTAAGCACAGTATGATGTTATAAACGCACCAATAGACTTATATGGGTGTGCGTGATCCGAATTCCGGAGCCATTCACAGTATGCTGCAATTATTTTCCCATTGTGGATTCGGCATGAGAAAAAAATCACAGATCTGCACTGCCCCATAGTATAACAATAGTCCAAGTGCTACCCGATAAAACATCAGATAGCACCCAGCCGTGTTATTCGCTCCTGTGAGCATACCCTAAAATGTATATGGCTGCAATAACACAGCCAGAGTCTGATTCATGCAGCTCATGATTTAGGATACTTTCACACTTGCATCGGTACGGGGCCGTCGCAAACCGTCGGCCCGACGTACCGACCGACAGTGTGTTAAATGTAGCACAATGTGGGCAGCGGATGCAGTTTTACAATGCATCCGCTGCCCATTGCGATGAGCGTGGAGGAGGGGGCAGAGTTTTGGTCACGCATGCGCGGTCGAAAATGGCGGACACAACGCACAAAAAAAGTTACATTGAACTTTTTTTGTGCATCGCATCCGCCAAAAACACGACGCATCTGTTGCACGACGGATACGACGTGTGGCCATACTGTACGTCGCAATGCGTCGGTAATACAAGTCTATGGAGAAAAAACGCATCCTGCGGGCACATTTGCAGGACGCATTTTTTCACCAAAACGACGCATTGCGACGTACGCCAAATGGCGCAAGTGTGAAAGTAGCCTTAGGCATCGTGAATCTAATGACAGGTTCCCTTTAAAAGAAAACTCACATTAACAAGAGAACATGTGAAGATATTACATGAGAACAGTAGCCCCAATCCCATAAAGTGGAGGCTTCAGGTTTCATTATATTTATTACACTAGAATGAGATTTGATTAATACAGAACAAAATCCCCCAAACTATGAAGTCAGATGACCTTGTGGCCCTCTCTGCAGCTCTGGTGTATCTCATTTGCTTGTCTTTTGCATGGATGGCATGCTGTGATTATCAGTTGTAGCTACACAGGTAAGCCAAGGTTATTACTGAGAGAAAACAAGTCAATTACTGTGTGTTTATGAAGTAACAATATGAAATAGTCTATGCGAGGTGACCAAGGTGATGTGCACACAACTATTTTTTTCACGCAGATCTGAACACAGACTCAGTGTTGAAATCGACACGAAGTCCACAAGAAAGTTCATGCCATTGACTTTGACATCCATGTTGCTGTTCAAACAAGGTAGATATATATTATTAAAGGGCATTTAAGATTCATGTTGCGGAAAATAAAAAAGTGTCAGGTCACTAATTGAGGCGAATTGAAAATGGGTACCTGATTGATACAGTGCATTAATCAACCTATTAATTGGGGCTGCGTGTGGATCTGTGGTGTATCAAACTTCACATCCACAGCAAAAAATCCAGGAGTCTCCTTTGGAATCTCTGCCGTGGATTCTTTTTTTTTTTTCTTCTCCCTAATCGTCATATAAGCAGTGCCAAAGGACATGTTCACACATTACATTAAAGTCCATCATAAATGGTACACTCAGATTTCAGCTCCCAATTTGCTGTTGGTGCACAGCACATCCATTGCAGATTTGTTCAAGGATTAGCCCTATTGTGATAAAAAGGGCTGATACTACAGTTTTCCATCCAGATTAAGTGACATGCCTCCTTTTTCCATTATGGTATATATCTGCGGTACAGTTGGAAATCTGTATGAGAAAAGTTATAAATATCACATACATGGATGCGGTTCCATGCATATTTCGTACAAAAGTTTAGTAGATTTTCTGAAAAATTCGGTTCTTGTGAATTCTAGATTGTGAGCCCAATCGGGGACAGTGATGATAATGTGTGCAAACTGTAAAGCGCTGCGGAATATGTTAGCGCTATATAAAAATAAAGATTATTATTATTATTATAATGTAGCCTATAAGCTGGCTGGCTTGAGGTCTTAATGAATGGAATTTAAAAGCTTATGGTAATCTGTAGAACCACGGGGGTGGTTGTGGCTCTTAATGATTGGATACAATTGTGCAGTTTCATACAGTCGAAAAGATGTTACACATGGGAAGCCATATTTGTGCAAACCCCAAAAAACAACTCTATCAACATGTAGATTTATTTATAGTCTACACTGCTAAATGTCATTTTCATACAAGAATTGGTTGGATCACAGGAATGAAGCATACAATGTAAACCAACCCTAAGACCCCCAATACACATTAGACTAAGGACGATAATGACAGGTTAGGACAACTGTCTAATGTGTATTGGGGCCCCGGACAATTGTTAGAGATAAGGATCTGTCCTGTCAAATTTCGGACTGGCGATTATTTTGTTCTTCTGGAAATAAGCTGCTACCAAACATGTCTCAGAGAGAACACTGGTCGAATTAGCGCTCCTCTGTATGGGAGAGATGACCAAAATAGCTGTCGGCCAAATGATCTGTTGAACCATTGTTTGGCCAACCGTCATCTAAGGTGTATGGCCAACCATCATCTAAGGTGTATGGCAGTTTTAAGACCTTCCACCAAAAAAAGTAAAAACGACATTCACAAATTCACCTTTTGAACACGGGACATTGTATATCTCCCATGAAGCTCAGCTAGCTAAAATAGCTCAGATGTAAAAGAGAACACATAATGGAAAACCCTTTAATACACAAGTCTGCTCTTTAGTGTGGTATGCTTGTGGTCAAGGCCGTAATATACGTACAGTATATATCCTCTTGAGAGGAAAAAACAGTACATACAGTACATTGTTAAAGTTACTAGAACCTCCACAACACAAAACTAGTCTCAGGCTTGGCTGCCTGCATAAACGTATCTTTGTTGTCTGGCTCTCATTATCAGACCACTTGGCACTGATACCTTCAATATAATTCATCTTAAGCCCCATAAACAGCATCCGTGTGTTCAATACCTTATTTAGAAGATTCCTTTAAGTGAGCTTTATTTTTTCTTATTAAACTTGCACAATGATGGTAACCTCACCCAAAATGCTGGTCATTAACTGCAAAAGCCCATGAAACGTCTGCATGACTTATATCTCCCTAATGGGATGTTAGGTTCTTATTTAATGTCTGTGAAAGTTTCCTTATTAGACAGGCTTGGGACTATCTGTGAAATTCAAAACAGGCGAGGGTATTATTTATGGTAGCATACTCCATGACCAATCAGGTGTAAGGTTCCCATCACGGCTAATGCTGGCTGCACAGTTCTCGCAGGCTGCAGATCCTCCACATTCTATTAACATCAGCTGGAGCATTAAGGGTTTTGACATGAAGAATATAGCACCTCAAAAAGTTAATCAATTAACCTGTTGTGTGATTTTCAGCACAGAATACACTACAGAATCATTGTTCAGTTTGTATAGAGATTAGCATACATGACCACCAGATAGATATATACCAAACATTACCTTCACTAGATCATACTCCATACAGAAAAGATTTGGTACATTTGCTTTTTGCCATACAAATAATCTATGATGCATCATTTATTGCACGTCTCTTAAGTACAGTGAGAAAACAAGGGTAACCAGGTGCCTATGAAATGCTCATCAGCCTGTCATGACCACAACACATGCTTGCCCTAGGTTATAGCAATGTGATCACATTGTCCATGGACAAGCAGGCTCTTACTTTCTAGACACTGAGAGCCCGATTCATTAAATGGGTTCCCTTTAACCAAGTACATTTTAATCAATAGATCATGGAATAATAAGTTCCACAATCGATGTTCCTGTGCTGAGATAATCTTATAAATGTGCCCCTTCTGTGTGCTGTGTAATGGTAGTGTCTGACCATTTAGGAACATGGTCAGTACAAACTATAAATCCTGGCCAGGGGAATGAAAATATGAATCACCTATGATAACTGAGCATACAGACGAAACAGCAGGGGCTTGCTGGTGTTACGTTCTGAGATAACACATTTCCCTGTTTGTTTTATAACAGGAATAAGTGTTTCTGCTGTGTCATCAGTCCTATGAGCTCACCATAAACCAAGTCAGTGCCATATAAGCTGATTTTTTATAAGCTCAGAGATCTTGAGATAGGGAAGAAATACCCCCTGCTGTGCTACCCCAGGGATGGTAATGCGTTACCTCAGGCAGAAAAATGTGTTACCTCTCAGAGGAAATATGCGTTACCTCAAACAGGAAAATGTGTTACCTCAGACAGGTAAATGTGTTACCTCAGTGAGGGAAATATGTGTTACCTCAAACAGGAAAATGGTACATCAGACAGAGAAATATGTTAACTCAGGGAGGAAAATGTGTTCCCTCAGGGAGGTGAATGTGTTACCTCAGGCAGGGAAATGTATTACCTCAGTCAGGAATATGTGTTACATCTGAGAGGGAAATATATATTACTTCAAACAGGTAAAAAAGGTTACCCCAGACAGGGAAACATGTTACCTCTGACAGGGAAACGTGTTTCCTCTGGGAGGGAAATGTATTACCTCAGGGAGGGGAATGTGTTATCTCAGGCAGGGAAATGTGTTACATCTGGGAGGGAAATATATGTTACTTCAAACAGGAAAATGTGTTACCTCAGACAGTGAAATGTGTTATCTCAGGGAAGGAAATGTGTTACATCTGAGAGGGAAATATGTGTTAACTCAAACAGAAGAATGTGTTACCTCAGACAGTGAAATGTGTTACCTCAGTGAGGGAAATGTATTACCTTAGGAAGGGAAACTTATTGCCTCAGCCAGGTTACCTCAGGCATGGAAATGTCTTCGCTCAAGCAAGGAAATGTGTTAAGTCAGACAGGGAAATTTGCTACCTCTGAGAGGGAAATATGAGTTACCTCAAACAGGAAAATATGTTACCTCAGACAGGGAAATGTGTTCACTCAGACAGGGAAATGTGTTCACTCAGGGAGGGAAATGTGTTCACTCAGACAGGGAAATGTGTTCACTCAGACAGGGAAATGTGTTCACTCAGGGAGGGAAATGTGTTACCTCAGTCAGGAAAATGTGTTACATCTGAGATGGAAATATACCTTACATCAAACAGAAAAAATGTTACCTCAGACAGGGAAATATGTTACCTCAGGGAGGGAAATGTGTTACCTCGGGGAGGGGAATGTGCTACCTCAGGCAGGGAATTATGTTACCTCAAAAAACAGCAGCTGCAAGCACCTGTCCCTTCAGCTATATACTTTTTTTTATCATAATTGTGAATAGGCTGGAAGAACAATAGTGCAAACATAGTCTTGTCCAATTAAAATTGGGATAGGATTTAGAAAAAGTGTTCAACTTTCCAGGTTGTGTAACCGTAACCATAGATAATGCTTGGATTCGGCTGCTGAAGACCCACAAAGGGAAGGACAGTGATTGTTGGAAAAACGGGTTAATTTCTGCTCTGCCAGCCCAAAGGATTGTAGATAAAATGAAGTCAAAGGTCCAGGAAATATGAAGATACAGTTTATTTGTCTCAGAAGCAACACTTCTTCTTCAGGACAAACCACAGACATGACATTATGCATGTCCATCTTAATGAAGGTGCTGCTGGAGTAAAATGTGCCTAATTCAATAGGAGGTGCACTCCACCTAATGAATAAGGCAGATCTTACAACTGAAATGCACCACTGCCAGAAATGTTACTCCAGTTAGGGCCTGGAGTTACCGTATTTTTTGGACTATAAGATGCACTTTTTCCCAAAAAATTTTGGGGGAAAACCGAGGTGCATCTTATAATCGGAATGCACTTACAGTTAGCATGGTGGCAGCAGGAGTCATGCAATTCTTCCAGTGGTCCGATGCTGCAGGGCAATGATTTCGCTACCATCCCAGCCCATCCCAGCCTGGTGCGGCTGGTGCAGCAGGTTTGGCGGTGCTCAGTGGTTCCTCAATGCTGTGGCATCCGGGAAAATGGCTGCTGGAGTCGGTGCATTTGTAGATTGAGATCTCAGCTCCGACATCTCGTCTGTCAAGATTTCAGGATGAGATCTCATTGCCAAGATCTCAATCTGCACCTGGGGAATCAATCTCATCAAGAAATCTCGAGAGACGAGATCTCAGAGCCTCCGGCAGCCATTTTCCCAGAGGCCACAGTATCGACGCAATAGAAGTGCGGGGGCTTCGGGCTTTCACAAAATGTTACCGCAGCCCCCGCACCACAGCACACCACTGAGCACCGCCGAACCTGCATCAGCCTCACCAGGCTGGGATGGGAGCGAGATCATAGTCCTACAGCACCAGACTGGGATGGGATTTCCCGGAGACCATCACAGCAGTGGATGTGTGAGGGCTCCGAGCTTTAACAAAATGTCACCATAGCCCCCATACCGCCAAGCACCGCCAAACCTGCGCACCAGTCTGGGTCATATCATCGCCGGACCACCAAACACCCCCTGTGACTCCGCTGCCGACCTCCCAGGGTAAGCTGAATTCAGGACTGTAAGATGGATCCCTATTTGACACATTAATTTTTTTTCCCATTTTTCTTCTGAAAATTTGGGGTGCGTCTTATGGTCTGGTGTGTCTTATAGTCCAAAAAATACGGTACATTTCTGACATAAGGTACCCCACAACTTTTCATGAATTTGTCTGTGGCATTTGCCATGCCCCTGCTCTGCTGACTTTGAGAGAGCTAGTAAAAACTGGCATGAAAAGACTTTGCAACATTTGAAGTGTTTTAACCCAGGAAAACTGGCAAAAAACATCTTCATGAATCAGACGCTGACTATTAAAATGTTCTGCTTAATTTACAAACTGCAAAAGTGAGAGTAAAAGATCAAAAAGTTACTTGATATCACTTTAAATTGATTATCTTATTAGGAAAATATCTCCCTATATGCTCATTTAATGTATAAGGATGTAATATAGGGAGCCTCCTCTATTAGGCACAGTGAACAGACAATGGGAAGAGTGCTTCTCACTCTGATGGACTGTGAATCACTGGAATATAATATGTTACTAGAAATGTTTGGCCTTCTATGTTTTTCCTCTGCAAATATAAAGAATCAATTAATTTTCTGTAGGGCTTAGAAAGAGGGTCTTGCAGATATGACAAATCCTTTAAAGGACATGGGGATGGATGCACACAGCTGATATTATCAGACATGACAGATATTTATATGAATCCCTTTGATTGTTTATCATTATTTCTAAAAACCAATAAAAACCCAGATGTGACAATACTTTAGAGCAAAATTATGTAAATTGGGTGCTGTTAAGCAGACTGCTTGAAAAATGCTCCATGTACTTGCCCAGCCTTCTGCAAGTTATAGTTCTTCTAGCATAATGCTTACATGAACAGATGCAGTGTTTTATAGGGTGTATGGGGGTTGCAGGATATCATAGACACATCACACAGCCCACTCCCCCTTCCCGCTTGCTCACCTGACTTTTATTAGCAGCTACTTTGGCAAAGAGAGCTTGGGACACCTTTGCTCGTTTCATCTCCTGCTGAATCTCATCATAAACAGCAGCTGTGATGGTAAGGTTGGAAGGTTCCCCCTCCACTTTCACCTGGATGTCGGATGTTGGAGTACTGGAGGTTTTCATCTGTTGGGAGATTGAAGGGGGAAGAAAGAGGCAGAAAAAGGGAAAATGTTTTAGCTGAACCATCTGTGCAGAAATTGTCAAAGGATTCAATAGGGTTGGTGCCAAGGAGCATTAGCTACGGTGGGACACTTCCTGTCCATTATTATAATCAGGTTAATTGTGATTAGGAATAATTGGAGTTAGGGAACGAGCATGGAAAAAGACCTTGACTTTTTTCTATATACTGGAATACATTGGATCCTTGAGCTGGCATTACGGTTAATATTTCATAAACCATTGGCTAGAATTTTAATAACTTGTGTTCCCAAAAGACTTATGAATGACCAGTCATTAAAAAGAAAAAATATGTATTCATCCTCTTATTAAATGGCAAGATATATTTCATATGATACTGAATAACACAATACACTTATGTATCCTAGGGTTTATAGTAATATGTACAGTGTGCTCACTCTCTTATTCATTCTCATACATATATATATATGTATGTATACGAAATATATATATAATATATATATGTACATGGCTAAAGCATAAAATCAGTACAATATAGTATATACAGGAAAAACAAAATGATAATAAATTATAATAATAGATTACAATAAGTGGAAGTAAAATTTATGAACAACTTATTAACATACACTGGTTTCAAAGTTGTCACCTCCCTTGATCTAGCATGGAGCCTGTAGAGCAAAGCATTCCTAGTTTCCTCATGCACCGCATTTGAGTATTCTGAACGGGTTAATTCCTAAACAATTGTAGAATAGATGAGGTGTGCTAGCGCATCTTGTTCTTCTTTTCTGTTGTCTGATAAAGTCTTCAGTGCAAGAACCAATTCTCCCAGAAAAAATGAGAAAATGGGTACAGGTCTCTAAATAATAAATTACTACTCAATTTACGGCACTCCCTCATGTCCCTCTCATTCTTTATTGAACATGTACGTATGTCATCTGAGCACATAGCTCCAGCTACGATTATCCTCATTATGCTAACCAGTCGGACACCCAATTTCACCTAGGAAATGAGCGGAAATGAAAAGAGAAATTTCATTTTCGAGTCCCAGGCCCCAGGTTGCCTCTGATTTGCGCCTTTAATTTTCTTAAACTGTTATTGTTATTTTCCGTATTCTGCCACAATGCTTTAATTGAATGATTTCCCCCATCAGCTGACAAACCAAGGGCAAAATAAAAGTGTTGTTATGAAGGTCTCATCAGACATGTATCACCTGTAGGTTTTATAAAGACTATGCTGTATTCTTGGAAGACTCCGGTCTCATTGATGGCCAAGTTTTACATGAACCTCTGTAATAGCAGAACTTTACTTTATACATTTTAACTACAGTAAAAATGGACGACTACATAGATAACCCGAAATGATGGAAATCTACTGAATAATATAGATGAATTGAGTTTCTGTGGGCATTCATAAATCTTGCTCATAAATTCGGGTCTTTCAATTTTTGATTAAGGATCTAAACATAAATAATCTGCACTGACATAGTAGCTGAGCAGAATGTTACTTTAGGTGACCCCTACTACTAAATACTGTTAATCACAGCCACTTTTCTAAGAAGAAAACTTTACATAGAACATTTAGTAAATGAGTTGTGCTTACCCGACTGGAAGGCCATGACACCTTTTTGCCAACACTCATTAAAAATTAATTTGTGTCAGTAAAAGTGGTGAAATACCTTCATGCTTATGACGTTCATGCTGAACACATTTTTTTCAATACAGTTACATCAGATAACTGATGTTTTTGCATTGACACATGACCTCCAATGTGTGTCGTCCTGGATGATTGGCCAACAGGGATCACCCAACTAATTCCACGACACATTAAGAAATCATAAAATTTATCAATCCTCATATTTTCATCAGTCGCCTGGGACATTCTATCCTGCACTTAGAGACAAGTAAGTAATACATATCTTATTAAAGATACATACATAGTGTACTAGACACACATATAGGCTGTGTAGCAGACCATAAAAGATGGACTGGCTGGACATACCTGTGGAACGCGGGATGAGCTGGGGCTGCTGGATGATGAGGACAACAGGCTTACGTTAGGGTTCATGCTTCTTTCCCTCTCATCCTGATAGATACGATCTCTTTCTGCCTCTGGCAAGTTTAAGAAGTTCTGCATAGCCCTAAGGTTCACCAACAATGACTGGGATGCTGTTCTAGGATCTTCTTCCTTACGTAAGATTTCTGACAACAAACCCTGGTCCAAGAGAATGAAATGTCCAACTTATTTTTGTTTTACATGAGACAAGCTTAACCAAGAGTCAAAAAAGAGCACTATACATGAGCATTCAAAACTCTTTCAATTTCTAGTCTATCTTTACAGAAAAATATTCCCTCAATGTATGATTGGTGAGAGTCCGACTACTGGCACCCCCCACTGAGTGAAGAACCTCTGGAGCTATGTGAGCACTGCAGCCTCTTCAATATTTAGATCAGCTTGCAGGCTGGTTTGTACTTACCTACACTATAATTATCTTACCAGTGGGGCAAAGAATAAAGGAGTTGACGGATTTGCTTGAAAATGCAGAGATACAGCACCATTCACAGGCACTGCATATTTACAAAGCAGTGCCAGTGCTGGTGCGCTACTTCCGATCTAATCAGCTGATACGGGGATGCCATACTGGGGATCCCCATCGATCTTACATTAATGGCCGATCCTAAGCATAGATCAGCAATACTGAAACCCCATTAAAGATAATCTGTCACCAGGTTGACTATGTAATCTGAGAGTAGCACAATGTAGTGTCAGATATCCTGATTCCTGCAATGTGTTACTTTCTGGTCTGCAGTTTTGATAAAATCACAGTTTTATCTACAGCAGATCTGAGTTTTCTGAACACTGAGCTCTGTATAACCTCGCCCACACCACCGATTGGCAGCTTTCTATGCACTCTGTCCATAGACACATAGCTGCCAATCAGTGATGGGGCGGAGTTACACAGAGCAGGAAGACTACACAGCATTAGACAACTAGTCCTCTAGTAATAATCTCCTGCTAATAAAACACTAAGTTTATTAAAGCTGCAACAAGTAGACTAGTAAGTGACACCTTGGTGAAATCAAGGTTTCTGCCCCCACATTATGATGCTCTTATATTACATAGGAAAAACCTGCTGACATATTCCCTTTAAGGCTACATTTACACATCCATTTTATTTTTACATTTGTTAAAAATTGATCATTTTGCTTCTGAGTATCAGCTGTTTTTCTTTTACTCATCTGTGTTTGAAAACTAAAGGAGGCACGTTGTCTGAACTTTTATTCATCCATTGGCTCTTAGCAATGGATCAGTTCAAAGTGGATGAAACATGGATGGAGCGTCAAAGTACAAAGAATATCTTCAGGTTTACATCCATGTTTATTGAATCCCCATAGACTTTAATGGACGAGGCTGATCTGCAAAACAGATGAGAATAGGACCTGCCCTGAGTATCACGGATTAGATACACGGATCCATTTTTAATACACATGTGTGTATGGATCAATAAAGTTTGATGGGTCAATTTGCTATCTGTTTAAAAATAGACAGCACAGGAACAAGTACAGCAGATGTCTGTATAGTCTAGGGCTAAGTTCCCACAGTAAGTATATGATGCATTTTTCCGACTAAGCATTAGCATGAGGATAAAATGTAGTGTATCACAGTTCTAGCAAAGTGAATGAGTTTTCTGTAATCTTATGCCAGTATGATTTTTTTTTCAGGGTGTGATTGTGAAATCCGCAGAATGTAAATTTCTATAGCAGTAAATGTGTTTTATGTACAGTATGTATTTTCCCCATAGACTTGAGTGTGGTGTGGAAATTCCACTGATAAAAACAGCATGTGTTTTTATTGCATGTCCACTGCGGAAACACAGTAAACACGGATGTAATCCATATATGATTTTATCAATAAAGTTTACAAAACAAACTAGCTTTATGCTCAACTTGACCTACAAAAAAAGAGACAAAGCTCAGTGAGAAAAATGCAATAAAAATGCATCTAAAAAACGCACAAAAAAATTGCAAGTAACCTAAATTTGCTAATTGGTGCTAAAATACTGGTGAAAATCTGCGACATCTAAGACACCTAAACTCTGCGCTGTGGGAACTTAGAAAATACGTGAACCTGTGATCAGGACAGTCACAGATAAGGAAGAAATATATGACAATATAAAATATTCAATTTTTATTTAAATGTATTAAAATACAACTAATAAAACAATTTTATACAAACAAGGAAAACTAAAAATGAAGTGCAGACCAAATGTTACTGACTTAATATGGATGCATGGGAAAGCATGGATTTGATCTGCGCTGCCGAATAAATGAAGATCCAGAATTGTTCACCTACTAAAGTGAGGTTTATTCCAACGCGTTTCGAGGTACAATGACCTCTTCATCACGATATGCCACATACAACATACGTCCTCGAAAAGCGTTGGAATAAACCACACTTTAGTACATGAACAATTCTAGATCTTCATTTATTCGGCAGCGCAGATCAAATCCACACTTTCCCATTCATCTATTTAACTCTGTCACCCAGTGACTGGTGGATCTGCTGCAGCGGATAATCCTACATGCTCTAATAAAAACTCTGTCTGGTGAGTACAATTTAATTGTATTAACCTTTAATATCGCGGATAAGACCCTATTCTGCGCTATTTTCTCCAACAGCTATTACTGACCTAATATGGGTACCACTGCATAGAAATATGTCTAGCCATTAGAAATAAATATATAGTATACATATAAATCACAGTGCATTAATTTATTCCATATTATCTGCATCAATATAGAGTATCTTACATTAGTTCCTATACAAAACAAATCCCTCCATTAATTTTTTAGGGAATTAAGCTAGAGCGTAGAAACGCGCATCGGGGTTTAGGAGTCAAGACCAGACCAGGCTGTAGCAGCTCCACACCCAACACCATCCTTCATGTTTCAAGGTAAACTCATCATACTTTACCATGATCTTTCTGACAGGAGATAAGACCACCATGTGAAAATCTACTGCATGTCCCTTCATACATAGGCAAAGGCAAAGGCAAAGGAGCATATTTATATGAGATATTACTATTAGATTGTTTATAATCAATTAAGGGGATTACTAAGCACTTGCACTTTGTATATGTATACAGACCAAAAGTTTGGACCACTTTCTCGTTCAAAGATTTTTTTGTATTTTCATGACTATGAAAATTGTACATTCACACTGAAGGCATCAAAACTATGAATTAACACATGTGGAATTATATACTTAACAAAAAAGTGTGAAATAACTCAAAATATGTCTTATATTCTAGGTTCTTCAAAGTAGCCACCTTTTGCTTTGATTACTGCTTTGCACACTCTTGGCATTCTTTTGATGAGCTTCAAGAGGTAGTCACCGGAAATTATTTTCACTTCACAGGTGTGCCCTGTCAGGTTTAATAAGTGGGATTTCTTGCCTTATAAATGAAGTTGGGACCATCAGTTGTATTGTGCAGAAGTCTGGTGGATAGACAGCTGATAGTCCTACTGAATAGACTTTTAGAATTTGTATTATGGCAAGAAAAAAGCAGCTAAGTAAAGAAAAACGAGTGGCCATCATTACTTTAAGAAATGAAGGTCAGTCAGTCCGAAAAATTGGGAAAACTTTGAAAGTGTCCCTAAGGCTACGTTCACACTAGCGTTGTGCGCCGCTGCGTCGGCGATGCGACACACAATGCACCGAAAAACGCGTGCAAACGCACGCAAAAACGCTGCGTTTTGCGACGCGTGCGTCGTTTTTTGATGAAAATCGGACGCAAGAAAAATGCAACTTGTTGCGTTTTCTTGGTCCGACGCTAGCGTAAAAAAAGACACACGTGTCGGAAAACGCAACAAGCAAAAACACATGCGTCCCCCATGTAAAACATAGGGGCGCATGACGCGTGCGTCGCCGCTGCGTCGCCCGACGCTAGCGCGACGCACACTAGCACAACGCTAGTGTGAACGTAGCCTAAGTGCAGTTGCAAAAACCATCAAGCGCTACAAAGAAACTGGCTCACATGAGGACCGCCCCAGGAAAGGAAGACCAAGAGTCACCTCTGCTTCTGAGGAAAAGTTTATCCGAGTCACCAGCCTCAGAATTCGCAGGTTAACAGCAGCTCAGATTAGAGAACAGGTCAATGCCACACAGAGTTCTAGCAGCAGACACATCTGGTTCCAACGACTGTGTCTTTGTGTGACGCAGAAAAGGTGAACGGATGGACTCTACATGCCTGATTCCCACCGTGAAGCATTGAGGAAGTGTGATGGTGTGGGGGTGCTTTGCTGGTGACACTGTTGGGGATTTATTCAAAATTGAATGCACACTGTACCAGCATGGCTACCACAGCATCTTGCAGCGGCATGCTATTCCATCCGGTTTGTGTTTAGTTGGACCATCATTTATTTTTCAACAGTACAATGACCCCAAACACACCTCCAGGCTGAGTAAGGGCTATTTGACCAAGAAGGAGAGTGATGGGGTGCTACACCAGATGACCTGGCCTCCACAGTCACCAGGCCTGAACTCAATCGAGATGATTTGGGGTGAGCTGGACCGCAGAGTGAAGGCAAAAGGGCCAACAAGTGCTAAGCATCTCTGGGAACTCCTTCAAGACTGTTGGAAGACCATTTCCGGTGACTACCTCTTGAAGCTCATCAAGAGAATGCTAAGAGTGTGCAAAGCAGTAATCAAAGCAAAAGGTGGCTACTTTGAAGAACCTAGAATATAAGACATATTTTCAGTTGTTTCACACTTTTTTGTTAAGTATTTAATTCATAGTTATGATGCCTTCAGCGTGAATGTACAATTTTCATAGTCATGAAAATACAGAAAAATGAAAAGGTATGTCCAAACTTTTGGTCTGCCAGCTTTATACTTTCCTATATATATCTCCAGGCACTACTACCTGCAATATTTCTGAGCTCTCATTTTCACTTGGATATAAAAACCAGATTATGTTTGTACCTATGGGGTTGGGTGTATACTATATATTTCTAATGGCTAGACAGAATTCTATGTAATAATTCCGATATCAAGTCAGTAGCATCTGGTCTGCAATTCTTCTTGAGGTTTCCTTGTTTATGTAAAATGATTTTATGGTTTTTTTAAATACATTTAAATACAAATTAAATATTTTATATTATCATTGATTTCTTCCTTATCTATGAATGTCCTGGTCACAGATTCTTGTATTTTCATTGCTATGCTCAAATTTTTGGGGACATATAGATATAACCGTGGGAACCTAGCCTAAAACAATATCAGAAACAAAAATTCACTGCCATGTTTATCAAATAAGTGTAACTTTAGAAATATTATAGAGGGTGCTATGTTATTAGCTTAGGGCAAAATTAATTAGAATATTTAATATCCAACTTTTTAAAATTTAATACGCAATTAGAATTTTACATAGTACATCCCAACATAACAAGTAATATGGTAGTGTGAATAAACCAGACTTGATATTGGTCATGTTAGTATGATTATTCACTAATTTATCATCATCATATATGTCAGCACTGTATGCAGAATACAGTATTACTATGAATCTTTGGTCTCACACTTTCTCTATCCTAGACAGATATTCATACATAATGATGCCCGTTTAGTAGTCACTGCCAGATAATCAATGAAAATGTTTTCAATATTATTCAAACTCAGTTCAGACAGATACTGTTCCAATTATATTCAATCTGAGGGCTCTAGAGCAAGGCTGCCCATGCATGTTAGCTAGCTGTTGGCCAAATGCCAAGCTCTGGTGGCTGCTTGTCTTCCTTAAGGACATTCTCATGACATCTACTATGGGAGAGAGCGGGGAATCAAAACACCACCATGCACATTAGGTGGTTTGTGGCTTCCACCATATTCGGCAGGTTTGTGGAGATTCATTTAATATCTACATCCACCCTAGAATGGCTTTCCAGGATATATTTTTATATTATTTTGTAGGTATCATCTATTTAACAATATTAGAATGAGCCATACCTACTCACTATTGCTTCAGTGCTGCCTCTCCGCCCTGGGTTAGTGTACTTGTTGACACTACTACAGTATGTCATGAAAGCAGTATGCGACCGCTTCAGCCAGTCACTTGGTTTAGTGATCTCATGCAGATTACATCAGCATTTTGTGGATCTGTAGTCTGATGTCACTGCTGCAAATATGTCAACAAAGCAGCAATGAGGCAATGAAGTAGTTGGAGCATATAAGCTGCAGGGGTAACTATGGCTCACGTTAAGTAGAAGATATCTATAAACTGAAGAAATGTTATCCTGGAGAACCTACAGTGGGGCAAAAAAGTATTTAGTCAGTCAGCAATAGTGCAAGTTCCACCACTTAAAAAGATGAGAGGCGTCTGTAATTTACATCATAGGTAGACCTCAACTATGGGAGACAAACTGAGAAAAAAAAATCCAGAAAATCACATTGTCTGTTTTTTAACATTTTATTTGCATATTATGGTGGAAAATAAGTATTTGGTCAGATACAAAATTTCATCTCAATACTTTGTAATATATCCTTTGTTGGCAATGACAGAGGTCAAACGTTTTCTGTAAGTCTTCACAAGGTTGCCACACACTGTTGTTGGTATGTTGGCTCGTTCCTCCATGCAGATCTCCTCTAGAGCAGTGATGTTTTTGGCTTTTCGCTTGGCAACACGGACTTTCACCTCCCTCCAAAGGTTTTCTATAGGGTTGAGATCTGGAGACTGGCTAGGCCACTCCAGGACCTTGAAATGCTTCTTACGAAGCCACTCCTTCGTTGCCCTGGCGGTGTGCTTTGGATCATTGTCATGTTGAAAGACCCAGCCACGTTTCATCTTCAATGCCCTTGCTGATGGAAGGAGGTTTGCACTCAAAATCTCACGATACATGGCCCCATTCATTCTTTCATGTACCCGGATCAGTCGTCCTGGCCGCTTTGCAGAGAAACAGCCCCAAAGCATGATGTTTCCACCACCATGCTTTACAGTAGGTATGGTGTTTGATGGATGCAACTCAGAATTCTTTTTCCTCCAAACACGACAAGTTGTGTTTCTACCAAACAGTTCCAGTTTGGTTTCATCAGACCATAGGACATTCTCCCAAAACTCCTCTGGATCATCCAAATGCTCTCTAGCAAACTTCAGATGGGCCTGGACATGTACTGGCTTAAGCAGTGGGACACGTCTGGCACTGCAGGATCTGAGTCCATGGTGGCGTAGTGTGTTACTTATGGTAGGCCTTGTTACATTGGTCCCAGCTCTCTGCAGTTCATTCACTAGGTCCCCCCGCGTGGTTCTGGGATTTTTGCTCACCGTTCTTGTGATCATTCTGACCCCACGGGGTGGGATTTTGCGTGGAGCCCCAGATCGATGGAGATTATCAGTGGTCTTGTATGTCTTCCATTTTGTAATTATTGCTCCCACTGTTGATTTCTTCACTCCAAGCTGGTTGGCTATTGCAGATTCAGTCTTCCCAGCCTGGTGCAGGGCTACAATTTTGTTTCTGGTGTCCTTTGACAGCTCTTTGGTCTTCACCATAGTGGAGTTTGGAGTCAGACTGTTTGAGGGTGTGCACAGGTGTCTTTTTATACTGATAACAAGTTTAAACAGGTGCCATTACTACAGGTAATGAGTGGAGGAAAGAGGAGACTCTTAAAGAAGAAGTTACAGGTCTGTGAGAGCCAGAAATCTTGATTGTTTGTTTCTGACCAAATACTTATTTTCCACCATAATATGCAAATAAAATGTTAAAAAAACAGACAATGTGATTTTCTGGATTTTTTTTTCTCAGTTTGTCTCCCATAGTTGAGGTCTACCTATGATGTAAATTACAGACACCTCTCATCTTTTTAAGTGGTGGAACTTGCACTATTGCTGACTGACTAAATACTTTTTTGCCCCACTGTACACCATCAGCTTACATGAGTACTGTACTAAGAATAAGAACTAATCACTGCTTATTTACTGCCTAGTAATATCAAACTGCTTAATGATTGAAAGTTTAATGTATTTCATTGTGTAGCTGAAAAGCTGGCCATAAACATTACATTTAGGCCAAACAGCAATCTGAAGTAAGAAGTGGCTTCTCACACTGCTGTCCACCATGTCTATTTCAACAAATACTGGAGATAACAGGGGTGCTGAGGTAAGAAGAGGTTGCTCACACTGCTGTCTACTCTATCTGATCTAGTACTGGAAATACCAGTGGTGACGAGGAAAGAAGAGGCTGCTCACACTGCTGTACACCCTATCTATCTGAACTAATAATGGAGATACCAGAAGTGCTGAGGTAAAATGAGGCTGCTCACACTGTTGTTATCCATGTCTATCTGAATGAATACTGGAAATACCAGGGGTGCTGAGGTAAGAAGAGACTGCTCACACTGCTGTCTAGTCTATCTGTCTGATCTAATGCTGGAAATACCAGCGGTGATGAGGAAATAAGTGGCTGCTCACACTGCTGTTGTCCATGTCTATCTGAACAAATACTGGATATACCAGGGGTGCTGAGGTAAGAAAAGGCTGCTCACACTGCTGTCTACTCTATCTGATCTAATACTGGAAATACCAGAAGTCTTAATGTAACAAGAGGCTGCTCACACTGCTGTCCACCCTGTCTATCTAATACTGGAAATATCATGAGTGCTAAGGAAAGAAGAGGCCACCCATACTGCTGTCCATCATGTCCATCTGATGCCCATCATGTCCATCTGATTTCCTCCCTAGGCAAAATAAGTGTATCTGCAGATTAAAAGTATTCAAGAATTTATTTATAATGACATTGTATTTATTTCTGTGTTATCTATATCCGGAGAACCTTTAAAGAGAACTTGTCACCAAAAAAAAAACACTACTAACCTGCAGATATGGGATTAATCTGCAGGTTAAGAGCATTACTAACCTGCCTGGAGCCTGCACATAGTTGAATGCTGCGAGGAGAAAATTTACTTTATTCTCCCCGGCAATGCTTCAGTCATGGGAGTGACGCAGGTGCTGGTTCAGTCACCACTTGGAGAATACAAAGTGGCGGCTGTAACAGCGCCTCCAGGGCCGGTGGCACGTGACTAAAACTGAATGCTGTTGGGGGTAATAAAATTAATTTTCTCCCAGCAACATTTCGCTACGCGCAGGCGCCAGGCAGGTTAGTAATGCTATTAAACTGCAGATTAATGCCACATCTGCTGGTTAATAGCAGGTTCCCTTTAATGCATTATTCCCATCTTAGAATTGGAATATTCTGATCTTAATATCATGGCCGGTGGAAATTTGAGCTGCTTATTCCTAGAATGAGGAGATGAATGCCATTTCAGGTATGTTGCAGTTCCCAATACAGCAGTTGCACATTAGCACCACTAAGCAGGAGAAAAACTGTGATGTTCAGAAAGAAGAGTTGCAACACTAATTAAGTGGTATAGATTTCAAAGGGGACATGAAATTTCGGTGCCTGCTAATCAAGAGATGATATCCTATCAAACAGTTGCTATTGCCCTTGGGAGGCTATAGACAGCCAGATGCTTCACCGTAGTTGATCACATAATTACGTACTTTATGTAAAGTAAATCTATAGTACTCTCTTTTAATGCAATCATACACATTAGATTAATGTTTGCCAAACCTACCTATATCAGCGTCTCGGACTACAGTCTAATAAGTATGGAGGCCTACCAACTCTCCATCAACAAATTATGTCCAAGGGGATAAGGATATTGCATGTCTGAGTATAGACTGCCAATCCTTTTGCTCTTGGCACGATAAGTGACCACCAGAAGAGTATCTCTATGAAGTGGCTCTCTCATAGAGTATACAGGTTCAGTTGGTAGATTGAGCACTCCTTTGTATTGAGGAGTCAGAAGAAATAGTTGCTGGCTGAACTACTGTTAGTCCAACAGCCTTCTAATGTGCATGGAGACCCTTAAAGAAGTTGTCCGCTACTAGAACAACCCCTTCTTGATCTTAATGTTTGGTGGCGATACAAGAAAAAGCACTTAAACTCACCTCCTATGATGGCGCTGTTCCAGTGGTGTTGGCAGTAACATTCCCAGGGCTCATGTGAGGTTGCTATGATATGTGAGCCCTGTGCCCAATAAGCGTTGGCGTCACTGTTTTGGACAAATCAAACATCAAGAGGAAGTCAGAGCAGCTGCAACTCTGACTTCCTATTTATGCTCAAAATGTCCAAAGATGGGGACAGTGATGCCAGCACTGATTGGGAGCCAGCCTCACGTGTCATAACAACCACATGAGAGCCCCAGGAACGCAAGTGCCAACACCACTGAAAAAGCACCAGCATGGGAGGTGAGTATAGGTGCTTTTTTTTTATTGGCACCATTCAGATTGAGAATGGGTTGTAGTAGTAGTGGCAACCCCTTCAAGCTGCATGCACGATGCAAGATAATCGTAAATGAGCATTGATAGAAACACTTATTTTACAATTCTTTGCTATGTAATCAGGCTCCTTAACACCCAATGAATGGGAAATATGGAAAAATATTATTGCTCTCAGAGGTCCATTGTCTGATGTAAACAGGTCTCACACTGCTGAGATCTATGGCAGTCTATGTGCACTGAGGGATTTAGCAAAGATCGCTCAGTGCGCATTGTTTACTTTGGTCTGTCTGTGTCAATAGGCATTTAAACAATGTACGATCATTTGGGGGATAACAGGAGCCACCCTATGTTGGTACACAGATTGCCCATGCATGGACTTTGCATATCACCATCAAGGGTCTGCGCACAGATTAGTTTCTGTGATAAAATGCTCTGCACAAAAAAAAATATTTTTGAACCGTATGCTTTACTGATTTTATACACTCACACTCCATCCCCCTCCAAAATATCCCTTCAAACTTTTAACCACTCCAATCATCCTTTCTTTTACTTAACACGATATATGACAAAACCGAGCATTCATGTTTTAAGTAAATTACAAGGCCTCAAAGCACAGTACATCACTGTAACACCAATGTGACTATAATTACCTACAAAAGAAGCCGGTGTTTTATGTAAGACTAATTTCCCTCACTTGTGTCCCATTATTGAAATACTTCACACAAAATTTGCTTTTATTAATAGCCATTTTCCACAGAGCCTCTCTTGTAAATATGTCAACTTTCCATTACACACAAAATGATCGAACCTGCTTTTTTGTCACCTGCAAATAATTAGTCCCTCGATATGCAAAGCAACCTCCTTGAAGAAAAACAAATGGTCATAATTCTGTTTAATTGTAAGTAAATGAGGCGGAATTTATTTTTTAAAGTGATAGACTCCAGGTGTGAGTTACCCAATAAGGTATTTTTGTGACGACTTCAAAATATGGAGTATAGTGCCTTAAACTTCCTGTTCTGACAACCATGATCTGACTTTTGTAACCCTTTGTCTGATAAACTAATGGCTACATTATTAAATAGTTACTATCATTGTGTATTATATTTCTAGTTTATTCTACACTTCTTCGTCCTACTTCTTCTAGCTAAGGATTCTCTGTAAATGTCAATGAAAAATGATCCATTGTTTAAGCAGCACAGTAGTCCTAACATCATTGGCGGTGCACCCATGAAGCTGTGCACTTTCGAAAAAATAAAGTTAAAACGATATTCTATGAGGCCAATGAGCCCGATAACACATGTTCCTGTCTACACTGTGTGGAACGTTTAACCCTTGATTTTCCGAGAGCACACATTAGAAGGACCATACAGTGATCCTCTGAGGGAGTCATATAGAATGTAATAGGGTATCATAAAAATACTGCAGGCGCAGGCATCGGGAAAGGTTAGAGAGGCCCAGCACCTGCGCACCGCAATACTTTGCTCTGCCCCCACCTTGCAGTCAAAGTACGCCTGCGCCGGAGCAGCAGCCTGAACACAAGAAGAGGACGTGATTGTAAGAAGATGGGAGGCCCCGGACCGGACCGCGACACCCATATGACCAGAACAGAACCGGGACCGCCCCTGGGTTAGTATAATCTAACCTCTTTTTCTCATCTTTCAGGATACATCGGGGGCTTATCTACAGCATTACAGAATGCTGTAGATAAGCCCCTGATGCCAGTGGGCTTAGCTCACTTTCGATTTTGGGGGTGACAGGTTCTTTTTAAAAGCAGGATTACAATGACAGGTAGCACCTCTAGTCACAGCTGATAACACAAGATCCTCCAATCACAATAGGTGATTTGAAATTTCTCCCAGCTCCCCCTCCATTCACAATGACTTTTGCACATGCTCAGTTAGTACAAAAGAAAGCTATTAAAGTTAATGTACAAGTGTTATTTCCTAAAGATAGCAGGGAGCTAGAGTCGAAAAAAGCACCAGTTGCAAGTGTGATAATTGCAAGAGTTCTATTTTTTTTATTATTAATACAGATTGTAATATACACTGACTGAAAATAGGGTAACAATATTTTGAGATTTTGACTTACTTTCAGGCTCCATATCTCAGCATCCACTACTACTTCAAACATGAGAATGTAGTCATTTTATAGACAATCATCTTGGCTATCTCATACATAAATTTGACTTGCAACTATTTTGAATATGATTAGTTCATTTCTGGTCTTGTCACTGCATTGTTACTGTTTTGCTCCTGGTGGTAGGAAAATCTTTTTCTTTCTGTATTCTACAAATTGCAAACTGTTCTCACATTCCCTAATAGCTCAGTGGGTTATTAAGTTGATTACTAGTAATGAGCGAGTGTACTCGTTCGGGTTTTCCCGAGCACGCTCGGGTGACCTCCATGTTTTTATGACTGCTTGGAGATTTAGTTTTCATCGTGGCAGCTGAATGATTTACAGCTACTAGCCAGGCTGAGTACATGTGGGGGTTGCCTGGTTGCTAGGGAATCCCCACATGTAATAAAGCAGGATAGTAGCTGTAAATCATTCAGCTGCCGTGATGAAAACTAAATCTCCAAGCAGTCATAAATACTCGGAGACCACCCGAGCAATGAGTACACTTGCTCATCACTATTGATTACCAAGCAAAAGGTCACTGGTTCGAATCATGGAGCAGACATGAAGGTTTCCCAAGAAAAGAGAAACCGCATCATTCAGCTCTTCGATAGTGTCTCGGCCAAGAAAATTACAAAACTGCATCATATGAGTGCCATGACAGTAGGAATAATATGAAATTAATTCCATCCATCCATTCGAAATGGATGTCCAAGCAAAATATCTGCATTAACAAGTCACCTCATTACAAGGTCAGTTCTGGCGCGACATGCACGGCATTGCAGGTGGCTCGTTTGCTTCGTAAGAGTGAGATCACAGACATTCATGCAAGAGCCGTGCGACGCACGTTACATAAGTCTGGAATGATGGCACGAAAAAAGGTGAAGAAGCCTCTACTTCAGCTCAAGCGTGCAAAAAAATTGGCAGTAGAAGTTTGGAAACAGGTGATTTGGAGCAATGAGCCGAAAGTCAATAGGCATGGCTCTGATGGGTGCAAATGAGTATGGAAGAAACAAAAGAAAAAGGGGCTAATGGATCAAGAAATTGAAGGAACTGTCAAGTTCGGATTAGGAAGCCTGATACTTGATAGGAAGTTGGATACTTGACCAGAATCCATGGTGTTCAAAAAGCTGAGCTAATGTGACTATCCTACAAGACAAATTGCTTAGAGCACTGGATGGATATGAAAAGGATGAAAGTATTCCAGCAGAACAATGACCTGAGGTAGTAGAGGTGAAGTAGAGGTGCTGGATTGGCCTCCACAGTCCCCAGACATCAGCTCAATCTAACACTTGAGGGTAGAGTTGAAAAAAAAAGCTGTTCACATATCCAAATGTAATCCAGTATGCACCAACTTTGAAAGCAAGTAGAAGAGACCTGAGATCAGATTTCGGTTGAGACATGTTTGAATCTGATTAACAGCATTACCAGAAGGAATCAGGGGTCTAAGGGGTATCGTTTCTCCTCATGGAGAGTGACATACCATCTCTGGCTTGTCAAGGTAAGGAGGCTTATTCGCCGTGCAATGCTCCTCTGGGAAATATAATATGCAAATTGCCTCTTCTGAGAAAAAGAGGACTTAAACTCTATAGCGCCACCTGTTGGAAGTAGCGATCCTACAAGTCACAATCAACCCTTTAAATGAGTCATGCAATATGACTTAGGATAAAAGCCAAATCAGTATCTCAATTCGCAGACACGGTGTTTCGGGCTGTTGGCCCTCGTCAGTGCGAAGCATGAGAACTAAGTCATATTGCACGACTCGTTTAAAGGGTTGATTGTGACTTGTAGGATCGCTACTTGCCAGTGTTAGTTCTTCCTGCCTGGTTCTGGAGTTGGAACTGTTGAATGTGGTTGGAGTCGGTGTTAGGAGTTTGTTCAGGAGATTGTTGCTTGGGGTTTTGTCTGTTTGCACATCCTCATCCTCTCCTATTTGGTTTCTCCTTCCTTTAATTCCCCTGTTTTCCACTCTGTTGCTTGGCAAGTGAAGTTTATATGGTTGGAATTTTCATTTATCCCTGTCCGTCTTCCATTGTTTTTCTGGTTAGTGTGTTCCTATACACTTCAGCTTCCCACTACCGTGAGGGTAGGGGGGGGCAGATCAGGTTTGATATAGGAGCATAGCAATACATATGAACCCGGTGTCTCCACATTCAGGACTAATCTGGCGGACAAGGATAGACTAGGGGGCCCTAGTTCTTGGGACCTGGTTAGTGCCCATAATAAGTAAAGGCTACACAATGACAAGTAACTCAATTGTACATTATTATATTTATTTAATGGACTAAATAGATAAAAGCATAGACTTATAGATTGTAAGCTTGTACACAGGGCACTCAATGATCCTGTACCTTTTGGACTATGTGTTACTTTGTAATGTATTTATAGTTTGTACATGTCCCTCAAAGCTTAATTGTGAATATGTTGGCTCTATATAAATACAATTATCATATGTTATATAAGCATAATGATGCTTGAACATGTAACCAATCAGTCTTACCAAGAAATTATGCCATGGTGCAGCACCTAACCATTGCATATATATAGGAAAACAACTTTAAAAGGTATCACTTCACTAAGTCCTTTGTTAACTAAAAATCTACTATCTAGCTCCTTATTCTTCACAATTCAAGCTTTGTTGGCATCATGGATGGATTTCTGTTCTGTTAAGGAAAAATGTTAAACTTTTAAGATGTGTCATTTACAGTGTAGCAGAACATCCCTTTAGAAATGTTCTGTGGCCTAATTCATCTTTGTTTAATCATGTAGTTATTGGAATAACTTTGTTAAAACACGACAGCCGGAGGTGGGAGAATGTTTCCAACCTTATGTGACCTTACTGCCTCTTTATGATAATGGCTGAAAATTGTACGTAGGAACATAAACTCCTTGTGAATTTTACAATGACATCTATGAAGCACCAGTACAAGTTCCGACATACACAGAAGACATGATTATGTTCCATTAAATAATAAACGTCAAAACAAAGAACCAGTTATCAAAAATCAGAAATGACTATTTGTGTTGTTTTGCATTACATGTGGACAGTATCCACACCCATCACTCAAATCCTAAACAAAATACACTTCTCTGTATCATGATCCTAACCTACTGTGCCTACGACTAATATCGGATGCAAAAATTTATCAACAAAAGTAAATCATTGCAGTCAGATTTTTTTTTTAACATTATGTGCTGTCGATGTTAAATAATTTGTCAAAATCACATTTATACTCACAAATGATAACTAGCACATGAAATTCTATTAATCATCAGTACAGCTTTTCTTGTCTTTATATTTTTATACTTTTCAATTTAGCATTTCCATCACCTGGCATCCTACCTGGATGATGCTGAATTTGGTCAGCACTCTTCTGCATTAGTATTGCAAGTTGAGTTGTGTTGTTTGCTGCTACAACTTAAGATTCCTAGGGATTGCCTAAATTTGCTATTACTTTGGAATCATAACTATAGCAGAAGGATGCAATGACATTGCTCTAAGAGAAATGCTTAGCCACTGTAATATTATTAATATATGCCATACCTTACTGATTTATAGGAGTCCAACCCCAATAACTACCATAAAGACTAGAATAACTGGGACACAATGCTAGTTCACAAAAGCTTTTGTGTTTTGTTTTCCTACACAGACCAATTTTGACCCAGTACTGTATAGGTATAGCAACACCCTAATTCAGTTGGTTGTGTTGCAGTTCTTTGCATAGCTTCTGGTTGGGAGCAGCTTCATCCAAAAGGAAATTAAAAATATATATTTGAAGGCCTAATGGTGTGCGCAGGCATTGTAGTTGAAAATATGTTCACTTCGAGTTCAGTGGCCACATCAAGTCTTATGTCTGAAGCCACGGAAAGTGGGATTCAAGTGTAGGTACTACAGGGGCCATTGACTGTAATGATGCAGACGGATTCACTGTGTGCGGAGTCACTGTGAGCTCTGTCGGGCATAATTTTCAAGCAGATACGCTTATTTGAGGTGGGCTCTAAGACATAGTAACATAGTTATTAAGGTTGAAGGAAGACTTTAAGTCCATCTAGTTCAACCCATAGCCTAACCTAACATGCCCTAACATGTTGATCCAGAGGAAGGCAAAGAAAACCCATGTGGCAAAGTGTAAGCTCCACATTAGGGAAAAAAATTCCCTTCCCGACTCCACATACGGCAATCAGACTAGTTCCCTGGATCAACGCCCTATCTAGTGTACATAACCTGTAACATTATACTTTTCAAGAAAGGCATCCAGTCCCCTCTTAAATATTAGTAATGAATCACTCATTACAACATCATACGGCAGAGAGTTCCATAGTCTCACTGCTCTTACAGTAAAGAATCCTCGTCTGTTATTATGCTTAAACCTTCTTTCCTCCAGACGTAGAGGATGCCCCCTTGTCCCTGTCTCAGGTTTATGATTAAAAAGATCATCAGAAAGGTCTTTGTACTGTCCCCTCATATATTTATACATTAAAATAAGATCACCCCTTAGCCTTCGTTTTTCTAAACTAAATAGCCCCAAGTGTAATAATCTATCTTGGTATTGCAGACCCCCCAGTCCTCTAATATCCTTGGTCGCTCTTCTCTGCACCCGCTCTAGTTCAGCTATGTCTTTCTTACACACCGAAGACCAGAACTGTTCACATTATTCTAAGTGTGGTCAAACTAGTGACTTGTATAGAGGTAAAATTTGGTTCTCCTCATTAGCATCTATGCCTTTTTAATGCATCCCATTATTTTATTTGCCTTTGTAGCAGCTGCCTGACACTGTCCACTAAATGAGAGTTTGTCATCCACCCATACACCCAGGTCTTTTTCATTGACGGTTTTACCCAGAGTTTTAGAATTAAGCACATAGTTATACATCTTATTACTTCTACCCAAGTGCATGACCTTACATTTATCCCTATTAAAGCTCAGTTGCCATTTATCAGCCCAAGCTTCTAGTTTACATAAATCCTCCTGTAATATAAAATTGTCCTCCTCTGTATTGATTACCCTGCAGAGTTTAGTGTCATCTGAAAACATTGAAATTCTGCTCTGTATGCCTCCTACAAGGTCATTAATAAATATGTTAAAAAGAAGAGGGCCCAATACTGAGCCCTGTGGTACCCCACTGCTAACCGCGACCCAGTCTGAGTGTGCTCCATTAATAACCACCCTTTGTTTCCTATCCCTGAGCCAAAAAAAATCAAAAATAAATAACAACCTAAAGGTCAAGGGAATTCAAGAATACAGAGCAAATGACCTTAATCCTTATTGCTACTACAGATAAAACATTACTTATTCAATACCTTTAAAACCATGAAAGACAACCACAGTCAAACACAATAGACATCCGTGCTCTCTAGATATAACCCTGTCACAAACCCTATGTCGCACTACCTATCAGCGGAGGTTGGCACCCTAATTCACAAGCGATATTGGCGCCCCCGCTCACCATCGGCTGCCCCTAAATCTCCTATGATTGCCCTGGATTAGTGTCACACTTGGGCTATCAATTACTCAACAAAAAATAGATGAACAGGAGATAGAGGTTGAAAAAAGGCGATATTGGCTATTACTCACCAAAGGCTAGGTTGTGACAGGGTGAGAGACACAGACATAAAAGTGCAAAAGTGCCAAAAAGTGCTCATGTGTACATAAATAACCTCACTATGCTGCTAGCTGCTCTCATAAATCCTGCCTAACTGTGGGGATTGGCACCATACTGTGCAGAGGATATGGCACTCCCACTCCACGACGGCTGCCCCTAAGATGCCCTATGGATAGCTATAAAGGCAGGAATTATACACACTGATACGTTTCACATTAGTAGCCATATCCTTCTCTGTGCAGTAGATTTATCATTACAGGCTCAGACCAAATTGTCTGCCAATGTAAACAAATATAGATAAGTTATAGCAACAAGTGAGGAGGGATACTCATCCTTCTCTGATGCTCAAACACACCTCACTGGCCTATAATTTTCAAGTTCAGTTTTTGTCCCCTTTTTGAATATTGGCACCACATTTGCTATACGTCAGTCCTGTGGTACAGACCCTGTTATTATGGAGTCTTTAAAGATTAAAAATAATGGTCTATCAATGACTGTACTTAATTCCTGCAGTCCTCGGGGGTGTATCCCATCCGGGCCCGGAGATTTGTCAATTTTAGTGATTTTTAGACGCCGATGTACTTCCTGCTGGGTTAAGCAGGTGACATTTAATGGGGAATTTTTATTATCACTGATCATATTGTCTGCCATGAGATTTTCTTGTGTAAATACTGTTGAAAAAAAGTCATTTAGCATATTGGCTTTTTCCTCATCCTCATCCACCATTTCACCCAGACTATTTTTAAGGGGGCCAACACTATCATTTTTTAGTTTCTTACCATTTACGTAGTTAAAGAATATTTTGGGATTATTTTTATTTTCTCTGGCAATGAGTCTCTCTGTCTCAATTTTTGCTGCCTTGATTTGCTTTTTACAGAATTTATTTAATTTTCTGTATTTATTTAATGCCTCATCACTACCTACTTCCTTTAATTCTCTAAATGCTTTCTTTTTGTCACTTATTGTGCCCCTTACAGCTCTATTTAGCCATATTGGTTTCCTCCTATCTCTAGTATGTTTATTCCCATACGGTATATACTGTGCACAGGTCCTATCCAGGATGCTAATAAACGTCTCCCATTTTCTTTATGTATTTTTATGTCTCAGGATATCGTCCCAGTTAATTGCACCAAGATCCTCTCTCATCCGTTGGAAATTTGCCCTCCTGAAGTTTAGTGTCCTTGTAACCCCTCTACTACACATCTTATTAAAGGGACACTGTCACCTGAATTTGGAGGGAACAATCTTCAGCCATGGAGGCAGGGTTTTGGGGTTTTTGATTCACCCTTTCCTTACCCGCTGGCTGCATGCTGGCTGCAATATTGGATTGAAGTTCATTCTCTGTCCTACGTAGTACACACCTGCACAAGGCAATCTTGCCTTGTGCAGGCATGTACTATGGAGGACAGAGAATGAACTTCAATCCAATATTGCAGCCAGCATGCAGCCAGCGGGTAAGGAAAGGATGAATCAAAAACCCCAAAACCCCGCCTCCATGGCTGAAGATTGTTCCCTCCAAATTCAGGTGACAGTGTCCCTTTAAAGGATATATGAAAACTTATTATTTTGTGATCACTATTCCCCAAGTGACCCCCAACCCTTATATTTGATGTGCGGTCTGGCCTTACATGGTCACCTGCGTACATGCTTCAACTAGGTAGATACCGCTGAAAATCATTTTCTACAGAGCACACTCTGGATCATTAAAGTCAATATCCCCGTGAGCACTGATATCGGAATCCCACCTTAGAGAGCTTTAGACATAAGCCCTGACAGAGTCATTGAGCAGAGTTTAAAACACGATGTGAATATTGCTTTAACCCTTCATGAACTAGTAGAAGTTATGGCTCCTATATTTATTCAGATGGGTCATTGATTCAGGGTTTATTTATTTAAAATTTCAATGTAAAAAGTAAGAAATGAATATTACATTTGGGAAATAAATACTATTGAATTTTCCCATTACTATGTGCTTCTTAGGTTTACACCTTCAGGGCACATTGCATATGCAATTTCATATTGAAAGGCTTGTTAAAGGATAAAAATGACTGTTAGCATCCCAGCTTTCAATAGGTGGTGCTAGAGCTCAAGTCGTCTTCCTCTCTGAAGAGTCACTTTGCATATTTAATTTCCCAGAGGAGCATGCATGGCGTTCAAGTCTCCTCACTCTGACATGCTAGGCATGGCTTGTAACTCTCCACAAGAAGAAATGTTAACCCTTAGGTCCAAGTCTTAAGCCTCTCACCTAGCCAAATCAGATCTCCTACTTTGCACTGATGAGAGGCAACACCCCAAAACACTGCAAATTGAGATTATGGTTTAATAATAAATAATAATAATAATTTTGATTTTTATCCTAAGTCATAAAGTAAGGCTTGTTAAAGGGTCGATATTAACTTTTAGGATTGCTAATTCCAATAAAGTTCAAGTGCTCTTCCTCTCTGATGAGGCAATTTGCATATTTAATTTCCCAGAGGAGCATGCAAGCCTTAAAAGTCTCCTCACTCTGATATGCCAGGACTAGCTTCTCACTCTTTACAGGGAGGAACATTACCCCTTAGACTCCATGTTCAGGGTGCAAATATATTCATTTATTCTCAATATTTAACCCCTTTAGTGACCAAGCCAATTTGAGCTAATGACCAGGCCAAATGTTTCCATTTTGACCAGTGTCACTTTATGTGGTTATAACTCTGAAATAATTCAACAGATCACACTGATTCTGAGATTGTTTTTCATGACTTATTGTACTTCATGCCAGTGGTAAAATTTCTTTGATATGATTTGTGTTTATTTGTGAAAATAGCGAAGATTTGGAGAAAAATTTTAAAATTTTGCCATTTTTAAACTTTTAATTCTCATGCCCTTAAATCAGAGAGTTATGTCACACAAAAAAGTTAATAAATAACATTTCCCACATGTCTACTTTACATCATCAAAATTTTTGAAACATATTTTTTGTTAGGAAGTTATAAGGGTTAAAAGTTGAACAGCGCTTTCTCATTTTTACAGCAATAATTACAAAACCATTTTTTTAGGGACCACCTCACAGTTAAAGTGACATTGGGGGGGCCTAAATGACAGAAAATGCCAAAAAGTGATACCATTCTATAAACAGCATCCCCAAAGGTGCTCAAAACCACATTCAGGAAGTTTATTAACCCTTCCGATGCTTCACAGGAGCTAATGCGATGTGGAAAGGAAAAATGAGCATTGGTGAGATTACAGTGATACCAGATTTATATAGTTTTTGGGGGCTTTGTTGCTGTCACACAATAAAAATGTTTTTTTTTTTAATAAAAAAAAGTGTTTTTTTGTTGCCATATTCTGAGAGCTGTCACTTTTTTATTTTTTGAGGGACAACTTACAGATTTTTTTGGTACCAGTTTGGGGTACGTAATATTTTTTGATCACTTTTTATTCAAATTTATCAGACACCGAATGAACAAAAAACAGCAATTCAGTTGTTGTTTTTATTTTATTTTTTATTTTTTGTGCCGTGCGGAAAAAGTGATAAGACTGATTTGTTCACTGGGTCAGTATGGTTACAGCAATACCGGATTTATGTAGTTTTTTAGAATTTGCAAATTTTACACACTAAAAACAATATTTTAGCAAAATGAAGTACCGTATTTTTCAGATTATATGATGCTTCGGATTATAAGATGCACCACAAGTTGTGAGGAGAAAAATAGGATTTTTTTTTAATAAAATGGTGGCGCTTCTTATATTCAATGCGTCTTATTGCTTACCAGGGGTGGTGGATGCGGTGAAGCGGGGTCCCAGGGTCGCTGACGGAGGAGACAGGAGTGGGGTGATGCTGCAGGCCGCAGGCTGGGATGAGGGGGTGTTCCGATGTGTGGTGTTGCTGCTGCGGGTGTCCGATGCTGCGGGTGTGTCCAGTGCTGCTGCGGGTGCCCAATTCTGCATGGGTGCCTCCGATGCTGCGCGGGTGTCTCCTGTGCCGCAAGGGGCTCTGCCGACATTTTGTTTAAGGCCAGAGTCTCCTGCAGTTCCATGGTTTCCTGTGCAGTGGACTCCGGAAAAATGGAATTTTTGAGATCTTGGTGCTGAGATCTCCATCTGTGCATGAGCCGACCCCCAGCAGCCATTTTCCCAAAGTCCACCGCACAGGAAACCATGGAACTGTGGGGGGCTCTGGTCTTTCACAAAATGTCGGCTGAGCCTCCCGCAGCACTGGACACCCCTGCAACAGCCCCAGACACCCTTGCAGCACCGTTTGGCACCTGCAGGAGCGCCGGACACACCCTCATCCCAGCCTGCAACCTGCAGCAACGGTACCGGTAAGGTATATCCGCATTATAAGACGCACCCCCATTTTTTTTTGCTGAATGAGCCATGTTAGTGCTTGTTTGTTGCGAGATGGTTTGGCATCCTCATTTATATCATATTGTTTTACATATGACTTTTTTATTTCTTTTTATTCACATTTTTGTGAGTCACTATGATGAAAAAGCAACATTTTTGGCCAGCGTGTTTTTTTTTTACGGCGTTTTCTAAACAGAATAAATAACATGCCAGTTTTATAGAGTGGGTCGTTACGAACGCAGCGATACCAATGATGTTTACTTTTTTGCTTATTATTGAAAGGCTGCGTTTAGTTTGGAGAAACAGATTTTAATGATTTGTGTGGGCATTTTAATGTGTTTTTCCTACTTTTTTTTACATATTTTATTTTACCTTTTCACTTTTTTACACGTTTTTCACTTTGGGACATGTATCATCTTTTACTTTGATCACGGGTCTCATACACTGCTGTACTCAAATATTCAGCTCTGGTAAAAATTAAGAGACCACCACATCAAAACCCTGTCATGGGCAGCCCAATCTCCAGACCTGAACTCCATTGAAAACCTCTGGAATGTAATTAAGAGGATGATGGATAATCACAAGCCATCAAACAAAGAAGAACTGCTTACATTTTTGCACCAGAAGCAGTGTGAAAGACAGGTGGAAAGCATGCCAAGACACATGAAAGCTGTGATTAGAGATCATGGTTATTGCACAAAATATTGATTTCTGAACTCTTCCTGAGTTAAAACATTAGTATTGTTGTTTCTAAATGATTATGAACTTGTTTTCTTTGCATTATTTGAGATCTGAAAGCTCTGAGGAGTTTTTTATTTTGATCATTTTTCTTTGTCAGAAAAAAAAATACAAAATGTATTGCTTGGAAATTCCGAGACATGTTGTCAGAAGTTTATAGAATAAAAGAAAAATTTACATTTTACTTAAAAATATACCTATAAAGAGAAAAATCAGACAAACTGAACATTTTGCAGTGGCCTCTTAATTTTTGCCAGAGCTGTACATGCAGCAGGCACATACAGCTGACACCAGTGGGAATCGTGACCGCTTGGCGGCGCTGTTTCCTTATTCTTCAGTGCCGTTAAAAAGCGGCGGGGTGGAATAAGTACCCTTAATGACGCCACTAAAAGCTATATCGGCATTCATTAAGGGGTTAAAGAGTGTCTGAGTCAATACAGAATCAGACGGTAGTTCGGTCCTACTGGTGTGTTTTATACTGCAGCGCTGCAGTTTCTGATTGGCTTCTGTGTGTTCACAAGCTCCCCACAAGCTCAACAGGAAGTCAGTACATAAATGATAGATTTACATTACAGTACAGACAAAAGGATTCTCATACAGACAAGACAGAAGATTTACATACATAGTATAACATATGCAATAAAAGATACAAAAAACTATGTGACCCTGTATGGAAAAATTAATGTACTGTAAATTACATTTTTCTAATATATATTCATATTGCCGGTGGGCCAAATAATTAGTAAAATGTTGCAGAAACAACATTGCAGAAGACTGATTTTTATTCAAAACACTACAGTACAATAGAGTACACGTGAGCCCACAAAGCGTTTGTACCCTCATTAACACAATACAGCTACCACACTGGCACCAAACCTACTACCAGATCTAGCAGCTGGAAATAAAGATGGAGAATTAACACCACTCACACCCCCACCCTGTGATGAGTAATCGGACCATAAATCACATCTGTCAGTATTGAAGACTTCAACTATTCTACAAAGGCTAATTTGCTTTCATGCGATTGTCTAAACTCCTGCAATAATGATAACCAAACACGGAACCCACACGAAGCTCTGTAATTATGACAAGGTAGCTATAAACAAAGCATTGTCCCGGAAAGACTTCTCTGTGCTGTTTAGTTCAATTAGAAAAGTTTGACATGAGCTTTAATTATGACATATGGGCTATATATGTAATAATATATTTTATATTCTAGTGGTCACAGGAGTGGATTCATGGGAACCTTATTCTCATGTCAATGAACCATTTTAACTGTTATTTCTAAAGCTTAGGATATTGTGAGATAAAAAATAAGGTATGGTCATTTTTTTTTCAAATAACTTAACTGAACATATAGCAAATATGTGTATTTTATGTATAATATATATATATATATATATATATAACTGATATTACATTTAAAGGGGTTGTCCACTACCTAGCCAATCCCTCTTTAATTAGGTGCTCACCTTTGTAAAATAAACGTAATAGATACCTACCTACCTCCTGCATTCATGCATTTTTGGTCTTCTGGAACTAGTGAAATTGTTATGCCATGTGGTTCCAGTAGCAGCTGCTGATTTAGCTGCAGGACTCACTTGACATAGCAATGTCACGCAAACCCAGGGAGATCCAGCAACAAATTCACTGGAATGGTGCCAGTGCAAGAGGTAAGTATCTCTTATTTTTATTTTACAATTCGGAGTACTTATTTTTAAAAGGAATTGTCTAGGTAGCACAAAACGTAATTATTAGCGCATGCTAAAGGCCATGTTAAAAGGACTGATATCGGTGAATGATCGTTCATAAAAACACTCATTCCTGAGAATTGCACGGCCTAAACATGCCACCGATCCATAGATGTATGAAACAAAGTTTTGTTTGTTGGGCAATTGAACAAGTTATGCTGGCATAAAAATCAGCGTTGTCGGCAGCACATTGCTTTGAGCAATCTGGGGATGTGTTGCTGACATCATAATGCTATATGCAAGCAGAAGAATCCCAGTAACGTGTTTTTTTACTTCTTAAGATAGGTCTGTAGGGGGGTAACTGAAGGTGTCATAGCAAGAGCAGCTGATATAAATAAGTGCTATATGTGAATTTGTTATGATTGCACATTTGATAAAGAGTGTTGTATTTTATCCTTATGGCCATTTTGTGTCTTGGTTCTCCTGGATGCTTTGCCTTAACTCCGTCCCAGGAAAAGGGGAGAGGTCGGTCCACTACGGGAACCATTACAAGCATAGGGATATAGTTTACACCACACAGGGTAGCATATAATTAACGCAAGGAATTAGCCCACTAGTTGGGAGGGGTTGTATCAGTTAATAGGGGAAGCATTTCCTGCTTCTAGGGAGTAAAGTTTGGAGTCTAGTCAAGTTATGAGTCAGGTGTCTCAGTGGAGTTCAGATGAAGGCTAGACACTACAGTGTTAACAGACAGTGGATGCAGCAGAAGTGACAAGGTTCTGTCAATGCCAACTCTCCATGTAGTATGAGGACACATCTGAAGGTTTGTGAGGGCTACGGAAAGCACTTAGGACCTGTCACGTGATTAATCACGTGACTGTGACGTCACGCTAGGTCCTGCTAGTGCAGAGTACCGAACGCCTTTGTCCAGCAGCGTGGACATACTCCATAGAACGCAGGCGTTCTCTGCCACCGTCCGGGGCAGTGCCTGCAGTTCGGATCTCTAAAAGACAGTTTGCGGACTACACTCTACTCCACCTTCTCCAGGCATCGCAAGTGGATGCAACCGTGGAAGACTTTATACCACCAAGGTATCCGCTTCAGGCATATCTGAAGAAACCATCCAGTATTTACTTTATCTCATCCCCTCTGGGCAACGCGAGTGTACTACACTAAGGAAGTCCATATTTCCCTTTGACAACTCCCTCAGGTAGTTATTCAACTTACTATAGTTACTTTTTATTTTTTGAACGCTTTTTTGATACAGTTTTATCTTATTTTTTCTACTGCCGCTGTTCCATTTCTAGATTGTTGTAACCTTCACTCATTCTGGTTACACTCACCATTTTATTCGGCATTTTTCTTGGTCCTCCATTCAGGTCATATACTGTATTTCCAGCGCAGATAGCTCTTTTTACTTTTATAGGATATCTGTCTGTTACTTAATTTACATGTGGATTAAAATGCAAAATTCTTGGGAATAGATAGACGATATAAAGATGTCAATGGATTTAAATTTCAAAGACCAGAATGCCCATATATGTGGTTTAGGGAGGCTTATCTTACTGACTCGCTTTAGGCTATTTGGCTGTTTTAAAAATCAGATTTTATAGAAATAAATCTAGGTGTAGACGTTATAGAGCAAATTGAGCAAATTTTAGCAGTCATCCTTATTGGTTGATGGTTCGAGAGTATAAATGACTAAGCATTTTAAGAATAATATTAAAGGATTGACACCTTCCTTGAGAATTCTAGTAGTGTAACTTCTACATGGATTCTTAGTGTAATTACTTCTTTCTTCCAGTGTCAAAACTAAAAGGGCTCTCCAGCTTATTAAAGCAGTATTCTGACAATAGAGATTTCCGTAGGATAAGCCATGCCTGTCAGCTCAGAAGGGATCCTGTATGAAGAATAATAGAATGTTTTTATAAACATTTTAGGAAAGCTCATTTTTTGTATATTTACAATTTCTCCTCCAGTTCTTTCTGAAAAATATTGATTTTCTCTTTTATCCTTTACTGCACAATCATGTATAAAATATTACATTTTTAATAGATATCTTTATACTAATCAGTTTACATCACCCTTATGAGTTTCAACTCCTTGGAATTTAGACTATTTTCAAGTGGATGGAGCCAAGTGCGAATTGGATGGAAGACACAAGTGTCCTTCTGAGGAGAACGCTGATTCTTAGCCAGCATCTTCTGTCTGGCAACCTGACTGTTCTATTCACTGGATTTAAGTTCCTGGGAACCAGACTTCTACAATAAGGGTGGAGTTTATCCTCTCTGGATCCAGGCCTGAATTTGTTTTTTACTGGATTTGGCTACTGTGTGAAAACATTGGCAAAAGAATTGTTCACTTTTGAAGTGTAGACAGAAACTGTGAACACTTGGGGCCTCATGATGTGTCTAACCAGCCATGAGCATTGACAGCAGCTCTAAATGATGAATTATATCTAAAGAACATTCCTTTATTCCTGCCCAGGGAACGAACAAAAATTGGTCAAAGCATTATTAAGTATTAGCAACTGATACGCATATCAAATCTACAATGTTAAAAATGTTCTCAATCTGTTCTTTCTTTGCCTGTTAAGCTATGATTCGGGGGCTTACATAGTGCTTTGTTCACATTGATTTTGGACCATACAGTTGAGATATTCAGAATACAATAGAACAACCTGAGTAAACATTGTGATATGTGTCTGATGAATTTGCCATATGTGTAGCAAATATAACCTCACACATTGTGCAAATCACTGCATTTGGACCATTATCCAATATTACGTGCATGCATTTCAATACATAAAATAAAATTGGTGATAGATAGAAAGTTGTGATATAATTATTGCATTGTGTCTCGTTCTAGAATTATGGAAACATATACAACTACCTATTCTAAAATAAATGAAAGAAAAACACCCTTGCGGCATTTCTGGGTAAGGCAGTTAGCCTACAATTAACTAGTCAAATTTATTGACCAATAATTATGAAAGCAATAATTATTTAGATTACATTTGACAGGGAATCTGTCACCAGGTTTTTGCCATTTAATAGGAGAGCAACACAATTATCCTAAGTCATGTGACAAGGCACTTTAAAGGGTTGACATTGACTTCTGGGATTACTATTTCCTCTCTGAAGAGACAATTTGAATGTAAAGACAGAGACTCTGATTCCAGTGATTTGTCACCTACTAGGCTGCTTGCTGTAGTTTTGATAAAATCACTGTGTTGTCATCAGGAGATTGTCTCTAGAAGACTAGTAAACCTGCTGCCAGCTAGGACTCCATATTAATGAGCTTTGTATAACCCCTGCCCAAAAATGAAAAAAAAATACATTCATTGTTACAAAGCCAATATTATCATTTTCTCTTTTGTAACCTTCTACTTTTATGAATTGTTAAAAGTTTAGCACATTGTAAGGCCACATGTCTGTTACTGTGTCGAGCATTGTGATTAATATTTTACTATGAGTGGTCTTGTAAATGTAGTTGCCATTTCGATGGAGTGTGTACAGCGTAACTGGTATAAGCAATACACTAATTATATTGAAATTATGTCAACAAGTTTACTTAAAATAATGTAAAAAAAAGTTCTCATAGAGTAAAATAGAATTATACAGCCTAATGTAAAAAAAAAAGAAATAGCACATACTGAACCATGGATTGGTTCACATGAAATCTTCTGTCAGATTCAATTCATTCTGAATAAATTTGGCCCAAATTTAAACTTCAACGAAAGGTTTGAGTGGAAGGGAGGGGTTAAAAAAAATAAAAACCTCTATACATATTGTTCCTCACCTGTTCCTATGGTGCCTCTTGCGTTCTGTTCCCCTGTCACTCCATTCTGGTGCTAAGGCCAATTTGAGGTCTGTAATTGGCTTCACATGTTCACGTCGGGGGATGACACACAGTGTGATGCGCATTACCCACCCCACATGACCAAGTGAAATAAAATCACAGGCCTTAGACTGGCTGCAGTACAATGGAGAAGAAAAATTAGGGATCTGTGATGGAGGCAGCACAAGGAAAGGTGAGTGAGCATTTTTTTTTATTTTAGCCCTTTCACAGTGCTCAAAAGAATGCCATTTTGCTGGACTCCAACGAATCGTAGATCCAAAATTTTGGATTATTGCAGATTCTAATTTGTCAGGAGGCTTGTAACTGATTCAGTTTGTTACAAATCAAGTTGCTCAACTCTACAGCCTAGCGAAATATGGAAACATCAGACACGGAAGAGAAAAAAGTAGGAAGGAGTTGCAAAGACTCTGTATGAGGCTCGGTAGAACTCCAAGTGTTCACAGGAACCCTTACTCACCAATTATCAGACTGTTTAAACAGACTGGAAATCACTTACCAAAAAAGCAAAAAAATTGTTCATCCGATGCGATGATTTTTAAGCCGGCTTAAAAATCATGCTTATCGCCAGCATATTATCCAGTGTTAACAGGTTATGTGCTACTGATAACAATATTATTCTATTCATACAGAATAATTGTATTAATTATCCTTCAGTGTGCATAGAGTGTCGTTGGCCTGTGTAAATGAACGCCGATTCACTTGCTCATATCGAATCGGCAGTCGTTTAACAGCCATAGTCGGCTCATGTTGTAATAAGGGAGGAGAGGACATCAAGGGGGAAAAAAGCAAACATCGCAACTCTGACATCACAAAGAAAGTGCTTACCCACTTAGCAGCACAGAAAGAAAATGTTAGTAGTTATCGCATTAGTATTATTTGAATGCTAGGGGTGATCTTATTAAAATTTACAAAAATTATGAGGGGTCAGTACAGATCTTTCTTTTTACACTTAGGCTTGCAACGGTGACAAGGGGTATCCAGTACATCTAGCGGAAAAAAGGTTTAATCATCATCACAGATGGTGATTCTTTGCTGTAAGTGCAGTGAGACTATGGAACTCTCTGCCACATGATGTTGTAATGGTCGATTCACTAAAAAAATTCAAGAAGAGTCTGGATAACTTTCTTGATGAATATTATATTACAGATTATGGGCACTAGATTCTGTGATAGAACTTTTGATCCAGGAAACTAGTCTGATTGCCATATTTGGAGTCAGGGAGAAATTTTTCCCAATTAACATTTCCCTCATGGGGTTATTGCCATCCTTGATCTGCTCATGTTCTTGATCAATATGTTAGGCTGTAGGTTCAACTCAATGGCTTATTTCTAGCTTCAACCTTAAAAACTATGAAACTAGTAAACCAGCATAGGATAGTGGCCAGACCCAAAACATGCAGACCCTATCATTTTCACACTTTTTTTAAGGAACACATTCGTATTACATAGCTGTCAGTCTAGACTAGAGATGGGCGGACCACTGGAAGTTCGAGTTCGGCAGGTTCAGCCGAACAGTTAAAAAAAAAGTTTGGGTTTGGGAACCCAAACTCAGACCCCATTCACTTGAATTGGTGGCCCGAACATCCAGTGTTCGCTACGCTTTTGTGTGCATGACAGCTCAGCAAACACTGCTTCTGATCAGCAGTAAAATTATTACAGGCGGTCAGACAGCCCCGGTTCCCACACTGTCAAATGACAGTGTGACCCTCAGCTGTGATCGGATGAAAAAAGTGTACCTTCAGTAACTGGTGTCGGCTGATGGGAGTACTGCTCCCATCAGCCTACGCCTGCTGCCGCTAGTAACAGTGAGAGCAGGCGGCAGCTGATGGGAGTATTCATCAGCCGGCACCTGAGCTGTAAACAAATAATAAAAAGAAAATGGCGTGGGTTCCACTGTATTTTTGATAACTAGCTAGGAAAAACTCACAGCTAGGGGTTGCAACCCCCAGCTGTCAGCTTTAGCAAGAATGGTTACCAAGAATAGAGGGGTCCCCATGTCGTATTTAAATTATTTAAATTAATAATTAATGAAAACATTGTGGGGTCCCTTCATTTTTGACAACCAGCCAGGCTAAAGCAGACAGCTGAGGGCTGGTATTCTCAGGCTGATAAGGGGCCATGAACATTGGCTCCCAACCTAAAAATAGCAGCCCGCAGCTGCCCAGAAAAGGCACATATATTAGATGCGCCAATTTGGGCGATTTGCCCGGCTCTTCCCTCTTGCCCTTTTGCTATGGCAAGTGGGGTAATATTTGTGGGGTTAGTGTCACCTTTGTATTGTCTGATGAGATGAAGCCCACGGCTTAGTAATGGAGAAGCATCTACAGTATTAGACACCTATACTACTAATACTACAGTTGTAGGGTAAATAAACACACAGCAGTTATAAAGCCAATAAATTTAAAGAATGACACAGACTCCTTTAATGATTCTAAATTAAACCATAATCACATCATCACCCATTCCATTGAAGCCCTCGTCTTCTGTAATAAAGCAAAAATAAAAAAAACAACCATATCCCTCACCTGTCTGTCATTCTGTCCGACACTGTAATCCATGTCTCGGGATAAACAGTTTTGAGCCTGGACGGTGCCAAAATGCAATTGTCCAGACTGAGAACTGAGGAATGAGCTGCTGTAAACGCAGCCTCATTGACTAGCGATGATATCATCAAGGTTACTGCCAGTCAATGAGGCTGTGTTCCCAGCTGGGCCCCTGAACTGCAGTGACCTTGGTGAGATCCCCACTAGCACAGTCTTATGGTGCAGTGCTGCACTCAAAGAGTTCACCACAGTCCACGGTGAGAAATTTCTCCTGATGAACTCACCGCTGCACCGTGAGGCTTTTTCTCACTGTACAAGAAATTATATCACAGAGGTCACCGCATTTCAGGGGCCTACCTGAGAATGCAGCCTCAGCTACTGGAGGTAACCTCGATGACATCACCACCGCTCACTGAGGCAGAGCTTGCAGCAGCTCATTCCTCAGTGGTTCTCAGCCTGGATGTTCGCATCTTGGCACCGTCCAGGTTGAAACTGTTTATACTCCTGACATGGATTACGGCATGTGACAGAATGATGGACAGGTGAGGGATGTGGTTGTTTTTCACTTTTATTTTATTAAAGAAGAAGAGGGCTTCAATGGATTGGGCAATGACATGAGTATGGTTTAATTTAGAATCATTAAAGGAGTCTGTGTCATTCTTTCAATTAAAGGACTTTATACTTGCTGTGTGTTTATTTACAATATAACTATAGGGTTAGTAATGGATAGGTGTCTCATAAACGCCTTTCCATTACTAAGCCATGGGCTTGATGTCACCAGACAATACAAAGGTGACATAAACCCCTTTTCTGGGCAGCTGTGGGCTGCTATTTTCAAGCTGGGGGGCCAATATCCATGGCCCTTTACCAGGCTGAGAATACCAGCCCCCAGCTGTCTGCTTTAGCAAGGCAGTTTGTCAAAAATGGGGGTGACCCCATGATGTTTTTCTAAAAATTATTTATTTAAATAATTTAAAATAACGGCGTGGGGACCCCTCTATTTTTGATAACCAGCTTTGCTGATAGCTGAGTGTTGCAGCACCCAGGTGTGAGTTTTGCCTGGCTGGTTTTCAAAAATACAGGTGAACCCACGCCGGTTTTCTATTTAATTATTTATTTAGAGCACAGGCACCGGCTGATGAATACTCCCATCAGCTGCCACCTGCTCTCACTGTCAATAACAGCAGCAGATCAGGCATAGTCTGATGGGATCAGTAATCCCATCAACCGACACCATTGACCAGAGGTGAACATTTTACCTCCGATTACAGCTGTCAGCTCATGCTGTCATTTGACAGTGTGGAGGCCACAGATCTCTGACAAGCGGTAATGATTTAACTGCCCATCAGAAGCAGTGTTTGCTGCGAGGTCATGCACACAACAGTGGAAGGAACACCCAGTGTTCAGGGGGATGAACTCGAACAGTAATACAGAATTTCTGGTGAAGTCCACATTCAGTGTCTGTGCCCAAACAGTAGGTGTTCGGTACAGAAGCCGAACTTTGCTGCTCGGGTCACCCATCCCTTGACGAGACAGCTGTGTCTACCAACCACAAGAATTCTACTGTGTTCTTTATGAGACAAGCACTGCCATATTCTTCTGGCAGTGACTCACCTCCATGAACAAAATGATTAGCCATGGAAATTCAACAGGTCTTCTCTCCCTGACATTATCTGTCAAAGGAGAGTCAGAAGGACTCAAATCGCATACGATAGTTGGCCAATCCCACTGGGTGTGTACAACTTTTATCCAGTGCGAATGTGTTCTTTTAGTCAAACATCTAGCACACTACTCTCAAGATTTTGTTTCATTGATTGCTGGCAGAGCTGTTGTAGGACTGTTAAGACACAGCAGCTCTGACATACTAGGGGGCACATGACCGCCATGTCCACTAAAAGCAGCGACTTAGACGCTGGAAAAGAAAAATGTTATACCTTACTTTTGTCTTCTCCTCATCATCCTGGCTGTCAGTAATTTTATTTATCTTGTATGATCCTAAATGGGTTAATGATTTGGATAAACAGCACTTATAAATATTTAGCAATTTGGGTAAAAACTGAAAAATAATTGCACTTACAATTGATTTATAAATTGTTGTAACATTACTATTATTACATGGTACTGAATTTTTAGAAAATAAGATGTACTATTTAGCATTTTTTGCTTGAAAATGGCTTCCTAGTGAACAGGCAAGGGAAGCTGGTGGCACCAGACAACCCATACTGGTTTCTTATTTACAGTAATTTACTACTTTGCTCAGCTCCATGGAGAAGCCGAGCACCGGGGAGCAAGGGAGAAACTGTGCACTCAATAGCGCACTTGTATACAGATCAATCTAGGCCATTAATGTAGCATATATATTTACTTAAAAAATGCAAACAAAACACAGAGGTCCTAATTATAGTCAAGTAAAAACAGCTAAAATTCATATTTTAAAAGATGACTATGTGACTTATTCTAATGTTAGCCTAAGTACTCATTAAAGATTAATCCATATGGTCTAATTATTGAGCTTCTATACTGTACAGTGCTATGCTTTTCAGTACATCCATCAGCATGAAAAGTAATACATCATGAAAAATGCACCATAAAGCTTGATTAAAATTTCTCCTAATTCTTGAATTACACTTCACATCCTATGACCTACATTAGAATTTTCTAAAACGTCTCATCTTATCTTGAAATGAAATTTCCCTTGGGTATTTCCATTCATGCAGATCTGCTCAAGTAAATGAGCAATACTGAGATCTAGGAAGTTCTTAATGGGATGTACATTTTCGAGTGTACAGGTGTTAAATAGGGGACATGCATGTCATCATTTAGGTGAACAAATTCATGTCTTTCCTGCACATATAACAGATATTCCTGGGTAGAGTTTCATAATCTGGTGTAAAATAGTAAAATTTACCTGTGTACGATTGAAGGCCACTCTTGCAAAAACAGCTTGAGACACGCTTGCCCTTTTCAGCTCATCTCGGACTTGTTGGTAGATGTCTGGAGACACTTCTACTGATGAGTTGGTGGTTTCCACTGGTTTGACAGGTCTTGGAATTGGTGGATGATTTAGAAACTGCTGGTTGATGGCTTGAGGATGTTGATGAGCTAAAAGTCTGCTGACAGCTATCTGCTGGTTTATTAAGTGTGCCATAGCTATTTGCTGCCGTACCAATGAAGGACTGAGCTGAGGAGACAACAGTCCAGGGCTCATTATTGGTTGCAAGGCTGGTACTTGACTTCTAATCGGGGTGCTGTGATGTAGTGGGCTGTGAGGAGCTTGTTCATTGCTCTTTCCTAGGCTTGCCAACTGGTTTATATTCGATAGGTGTGTTGGTCGTTGACCCAGTACGCAGTAATCTGTTAAATTATCTCGTTCAACTAGGAAAAGGAGAATACTTTATTAAGACAGATGTCCCAAGCCTAAAATAGCAACACACATAAAATACTTCCTTGCATTGCTAAGCTATACATTGGTCTTTACATCAGAAAATATGGAGTGTGATAATTGTCTCCTGTATATCAATTACCACTGCTAATTTTTGATTCGAGAAGAAAAAAATGCCCTAATCCCCATCATATTATTTCTGAAATATTTACACGTCCACAACCATTTTCTTTTTATTTCGTGCATCAGAATCTTCTCTGCTTCATATATTGTTATTACCACTGGACAATATTTAAAAGGCATATCCAGTAAAAAAAAATAAAAAACATTTTCATATACCTAAGTTATACCATCGATTCAGTACTAGATTCATTGGACAATTGACCCCACCGTGCATTATGGATCACATTAACCTACAAATAAGGCAGCAAAGTTCTGGCATTAGTGTCTTTAGTTTTCACCTAGATGAAAAATGTTAGATGGAATCTCTAAAAGACATCTCCTATAAAAACTGTTGGAGGAAAATAGCCCAATAGGGTTTTATCTGAGATTAAGACAAGCATTGGAGAGATTTGCTGCCGCAAATCCACAGATCCACAAGGGACCGGCCATTGATCCATACAATCCATACAATGTAGGAGAACGTGGTCAAATTCTGCGCTGCTGAATCATGTAGTCCAAAGCTATTATTAAAAGTGGTCTTTATTCAACGCGTTTCTGAGTTTCAAAGAACTCCTTCATCAGGATTTACCACATAAGAATTCTTATGTGGTGCATCCTGATGAAGGAGTTCTTTGAAACTCAGAAACACGTTGAATAAAGACCACTTTTAATAACACCTTTGGACTACATGATTCAGCAGCGCAGAATTTGACCATGTTCTCCTACATTGTATTCTAAAAGACATCTCCAACACAGGAGGACCTGCCTGTCCTGTGTTACATTCATTTTAATTAACACAAGGTAATGCTTTTTTTCCCCTGCGGTAGTGTTTAAGAAAAAATGGAACACTTAAGTGCCAACAATCACATTAGATGGTTGTCAGCTGAACGATACTTTGGCCGATCATTCGCCTGACAGCCATCTTGACCATCTCTCTCTTACACTGGAGCATTCATTCGGTCAAGCGCTCCTGCGTTCTCCATGAAAAAGCCGCCAACAGACATCTCTGCCAGTGGATTATCTCTGAGAGAACAATGCGATCAGCAGTCTGAAACCAGACATAACCAAACGACTTCTCCTCTGATAATCGGTTGGCTAGCGCACCAATACACGCTAGAGTGCGGACCAAGCCTACTTCAGTTTAATATTAATGGGGGTTTTACTGACAAGATATCCTACAGATAACTGGTGATGACTGGAGGTCTCAGCAGAGGGACACCACCACGCTGTGCCTATTTTTAAGGGACAGTTTGCTTTAATTCCTTAATGACCAGGCCAAATTTTACAATTCTGACCACTGTCACTTTATGTGGTAATAACTTTGGAATGCTTCAACAAATCACACTGATTCTGAGAATGTTTTTAAGTGACACATTGTTCTTCATAATAGTGGTAAACTTTGTTCGATATGACTTTTGTGAAAATATCGGAAATTTGGCGAAAATGTAAAAAAATTAGCAATTTTCAAAATTTAATTCTTATGCTCTGAACTACGAAAGTTATATTACCCAAAATAGTTAACAAATAACATTTCCCACATGTTTACTTTACATCCCCATCATTTTTTAAACATATTGTATTGTTAGGAAGTTATAAGGGTTAAAAGTTGACCAGTGATTTCTCATTTTTTCAACAAAATTTCCAAAACCATTTTTTTAGAGACCACCTCACATTTGAAGTGACTTTGGGGGCCTATATGACAGAAAATATCCAAAAAGTGACACTATTCTAAAAACTGCACTTGTCAAAGTCCTCAAAACCACATTCAAGATGTTTATTAACCCTTTTGGTGTTTCAGAGAAAATAAATTAAACATTTAAATTTTTTCACAACATTTTTACTTTCGATCCAAATATGTTAATGTTAATTTCACAAAAGTAACAAGAGAAAATGGACCCTAAAAATTGTTGTGCAATTTCTCCTTAGTACGCTGATACCCCATATGTGGGGGAAAACTACTATTAGGGTGAACGGCAGGGCTCAGAAGGGAAGGAGCACTGTTTGACTTTTTGAACACAAACATGTCTGGAATCGAGAGAGGATTGCATGTCGTGTTTGGAGAGCCCCTGATGTACCTAAACAGTAGAAACCCCCCACAAGTGACCCTATTTTTGAAACAAGACTACTTAAGGAGAGCACCTTGAACCCCCAGGTGCATCACAGAAGATTATAATGTAGAGCTGTGAAAATAAAACATAATCACATTTTAACCACAAAAATTTACTTTTAGTCCCAATTTTTTTTTATTTTCTCAAGGCTAACAGGAGAAAATGGACCCAAAAATTAGTTGTGCAACTTCTACTGAGTAGGCCGATAACCATATGTTGGGGAATACTAATATTTCAGCGCACGGCAGGGGGTCTGATGTTTACTAAGGCGGTCTTGTGAATCCCCTTGAAACAACATAAATACTACTGTCGCAATTGAGAATGAGGGATTAAGGCCCCTTAACCACCACCGTTCTAATGCATATTGGCGGTCGTTAAGGGGTTAACCCTTATTGACTTCCAAGAGGCACATAACTTTTTTATTTTTCCGTCAACATAGTCTTTTTTTGAGGGGACAAGTTGTAGGTTTGAATGACATCATTCATTTTGTCATATTATCCACTAAAACAGAAGAAAGAGATTCCAAGTGCTGTGAAATAGTGAAATAAACCCCACAATTCCGCTATTGTTTTATGGGTTTTGTTTTAAGGCGTTCATTGTGCAATTCAAATGACCTGACAACAAGATACTACCAGTCAGTAAGATTTCATATTGTACCAAACTTATAACGTTTTAATAATATATTTTAGTGTTCAAAGAATTTCAGAAAAAAATTGCTTTGTGTCATCATTTTCTGAGCCCCGTAAGTTTTTAGTATCGATGCACCTGCATGAAATCTTGTTTTATTCACATCGAGCTGACATTTTAATTGATACCATTTTAGGGTACATGCAACATTTTGAGCACTTTTTATTGCATTTTTAGTGGGAGAATTGTGATGACCGAAAAAATACAATTCTAGATTTTTTTCCTATTTCAATGTTTACTATACTGGATAAATCATTTTATGTTGTATTAGTTTGGGCAATAACGCTTGCAGCAATACCAAATATGTTAATCTTTTTTGATTTTTTTACATTTTGCTATTAATATTTGGGTACAAAGGGCTGATTACAGTGATGTGTCACTCACAGGACTGTTTCAGTACAATCAGTATTTTATCAGCAAGCGATCATCACTAACCAACATCTGTCCTCGCGCCTGCTAGTCCAACTATAACCCCAGCACTGATTAGCAGAGAGCTGTGGTATTACACACCGCTCAATGACTGAGCTCTGCTAAATCTGCAGCAGAGAAAACTGTGACTCTATTATAACTGCTGCACCTAGTAAACAAAGCGATACATCACTGGAATCAGGGTCTCTGTCTCTACATCATGCTGCTGTCAGATAATATATAACAAACTTTCTGACAGATTCCATTAAAACTTTAATATTTTTATTTTTATATTGTTTTCTTTTTTATATAGCTTAAATTGTATTTAGACTTTTAGTTAACCTCTTTAACCCCTTTCCGACATCGGGCGTAATAATGCGCCAATGTCAGACTCCCTCCCTTTGATGTGGGCTCCAGCGCTGAGCCCACATTTTTCAGGGGACATGTGCTCACAATAGCTGTGGGTGGAATTGCGATCCACCCACGGCTATTAACTAGTTAAATGCCACTGTCAAACGCTGACAGCGGCATTGAAATGGCGCTTCCAGCAATTGCGTGGGAAATATGCACAACGGTGACCCGCATCACTTGATCGCGGGTGACCGATGTGTCGGCATGACAACCCAGCGGTCTCCTGGAGACCTATATGGTTGTCACTGCCGGATTGCTGTGAGCGCCACCCAGTGTTCGGCGCTCATAACAAGTCAGCAATTATACTACATAGAGGCGATCTGAGCATCACCTCTATGTAGCAGAGCCGATCAGGCTATGCCAGCTTCTAGCCTCTCATGGAGGCTATTGAAGCATGGCAAAAGGAAAAAAATGTGTTTAAAAATATTAAATATAAATAAATAATTAAAAGTTGAAATCACCCCCCTTTCGCCCCATTCAAAATAAAACAATAAAAATAAAATCAACCCTACACATATTTGGTATCACTGCATTCAGAATCGCCCGATCTATCAATAAAAAAAAGATTAACCTGATCGCTAAACCGTGTAGCGATAAAAAAAAGTAAAAACGCCAGAATTACGTTTTTTTGCTCGCCGCGACATTGCATTAAAATGCAATAACGAATGATCAAAAGATCATATCTGCACCAAAAGGGTATAATTAAAAACGTCATCTCGACATGCAAAAAATAAGCCCCCACCCGACCCGAGATCACGAAAAATGGAGAAGCCAAGGGTATCGGAAAATAGGGCTTTTTTTGTTTAGCAAAGTTTGGAATTTTTTTTCATTACTAAGATAAAAAAGAACCTAGACATGTTTGGTGTCCATGAACTCATAATGACCTGGAGAATCATAATGGCAGGTGAGTTTTAGCAGTTAGTTTTTTTGCAAAAAAAAAACAAACAAACAAAAAACAAGTGTGGGATTGCACTTTTTTGCAATTTCACCGCACTTGGAATTTTTTTCCCAGTTTCTAGTACACGACATGGTAAAACCAATGATGTCGTTCAAAAGTACAACTCGTTCCACAGAAAATAAGACCTCACATGACCGTATTGATGGAAAAATAAAAAATTTATGGCTCTGGTGAGAAGGGGAGCGAAAAACGAAAACGCAAAAGCAAAAAAGCTCCGGTCATGAAGGGGTTAAGGAACGTGAACCTGCAATCACTTGACCACCATGCCAATGTATAAAATTGACAATCTCCTACAAAGCCCAGCCATGGGCAGACATGGGGGCTTTCAGAAGGCAGTTCTTCGTGATCTCTTTATGTGGGGTACCAAACAAATTCAGAAGTGACAACCACTATGTTGAAGCCAGTTAAATGCTGATCTTTTGCTTGACAGCAGCATTTAAGAGATTAAACTGATGAAATCAGAGCTAGCTACCAATAATTACTCTGTACTTGACTTGACAATCCATGGCTTTAGAATCCTTTCTGAAAGTTTGCCTCATTCTCTGTCCACCTAACCTAACTGACAGCTCCTCAGTGTCCCTCCTCCTCGCTAAGGCCTCTTTCACATTTCAGTTGTTTGGCGTCAGTCACTACCGACATAGTGACGGATTGACGGATCCGTCACAATTGTTGAGAAAACGGTTCTAACGGATCCGTTTTTTTGACGGATCCGTTACTTGGGGGTTGTCTGGGAAAAGTATCTACTTTTCGGAGCATGCGCAATTGAAAAAACGGATTGGGGCGACGGATCTGTCGAAAAAACAATTGCGGCAGATCCGTCGCCCATAGGCGGCCATTCTATGGAATGGTGGACGCGACGGATCAGTCGCGATCCGCCATTTCGGTGTTGACAAAAAACGTATCAATGTCCGTCTATTTTCAGAAAACGTCCGCCAAATTTCGATGGATCCGTCGCATGGCGGATGGAACGGATCACAATCCCTCACAATCCGTCGCTAATGCAAGTCTATGGGAAAATAACGGATCCGTCAAAAAAAATTGACGGATCCGTTATTTGAGGAAAATGGCGGTTTTAGACTGACGCCAAATAACTGAAGTGTGAAAGAGGCCTAAGATCTCTCACTGTTCACTGCAAGCTGCAACTGTCAGTCCACCTGGGTGGCCAGAAACTGAATAGACTTAGACTTATAAGCTCTCTCTTTCTATACCTGAACTCATAAAATGCATAATTTTATATCAGGAATATAGTTATTTTTAAATCTGTATATAAAGTAAGTACATCAGTGTCATCGGGTATAAAAGATAAATTTTATAGTGTATGCAGTTTGTTTTGTGAAATCTGGTGACAATATAAATACGTCACCTTACTGAAAATAAGTGTACTATTAAAAATCCTATGTGCTGTGAAATTAATAAATCCTTCTAGCATTTACAATGTGCAGCTATAGCTAAGCAAGAAATGTGATATTTCTACATATAGCACTAGACACATATCCTATCACAACCCGTGCATTTTTTACAGATGTCAGCCTATAGTTAAAATAGATTTGGATTAAGACTGTCATAAATTAGGATTATTATAACACATATTAAGACAACTATATCCACAGATGAAAGACAGCGCTCCAGTGTTTCAAGCATTAGTAAGCATATACAGTGGGGCAAAAAAGTATTTAGTCAGTCAGCAATAGTGCAAGTTCCACCACTTAAAAAGATGAGAGGCGTCTGTAATTTACATCATAGGTAGACCTCAACTATGGGAGACAAACTGAGAAAAAAAAATCCAGAAAATCACATTGTCTGTTTTTTTATCATTTTTTTGCATATTATGGTGGAAAATAAGTATTTGGTCAGAAACAAACAATCAAGATTTCTGGCTCTCACAGACCTGTAACTTCTTCTTTAAGAGTCTCCTCTTTCCTCCACTCATTACCTGTAGTAATGGCACCTGTTTAAACTTGTTATCAGTATAAAAAGACACCTGTGCACACCCTCAAACCGTCTGACTCCAAACTCCACTATGGTGAAGACCAAAGAGCTGTCAAAGGACACCAGAAACAAAATTGTAGCCCTGCACCAGGCTGGGAAGACTGAATCTGCAATAGCCAACCAGCTTGGAGTGAAGAAATCAACAGTGGGAGCAATAATTAGAAAATGGAAGACATACAAGACCACTGATAATCTCCCTCGATCTGGGGCTCCACGCAAAATCCCACCCCGTGGGGTCAGAATGATCACAAGAACGGTGAGCAAAAATCCCAGAACCACGCGGGGGGACCTAGTGAATGAACTGCAGAGAGCTGGGACCAATGTAACAAGGCCTACCATAAGTAACACACTACGCCACCATGGACTCAGATCCTGCAGTGCCAGACGTGTCCCACTGCTTAAGCCAGTACATGTCCGGGCCCGTCTGAAGTTTGCTAGAGAGCATTTGGATGATCCAGAGGAGTTTTGGGAGAGTGTCCTATGGTCTGATGAAACCAAACTGGAACTGTTTGGTAGAAACACAACTTGTCGTGTTTGGAGGAAAAAGAATACTGAGTTGCATCCATCAAACACCATACCTACTGTAAAGCATGGTGGTAGAAACATCATGCTCTGGGGCTGTTTCTCTGCAAAGGGGCCAGGACGACTGATCCGGGTACATGAAAGAATGAATGGGGCCATGTATCGTGAGATTTTGAGTGCAAACCTCCTTCCATCAGCAAGGGCATTGAAGATGAAACGTGGCTGGGTCTTTCAACATGACAATGATCCAAAGCACACCGCCAGGGCAACGAAGGAGTGGCTTCGTAAGAAGCATTTCAAGGTCCTGGAGTGGCCTAGCCAGTCTCCAGATCTCAACCCTATAGAAAACCTTTGGAGGGAGTTGAAAGTCCGTGTTGCCAAGCGAAAAGCCAAAAACATCACTGCTCTAGAGGAGATATGCATGGAGGAATGGGCCAACATACCAACAACAGTGTGTGGCAACCTTGGGAAGACTTACAGAAAACGTTTGACCTCTGTCATTGCCAACAAAGGATATATTACAAAGTATTGAGATGAAATTTTGTTTCTGACCAAATACTTATTTTCCACCATAATATGCAAATAAAATGTTAAAAAAACAGACAATGTGATTTTCTGGATTTTTTTTTCTCAGTTTGTCTCCCATAGTTGAGGTCTACCTATGATGTAAATTACAGACGCCTCTCATCTTTTTAAGTGGTGGAACTTGCACTATTGCTAACTGACTAAATACTTTTTTGCCCCACTGTATTTATCACAGCCGGGAGTGCACCATAGCACAATGCGCAAAGTTTGGGCTATGGAGACAAAGCCTTTGTAAAGCTGCAGTAATGCACTCAATAGTCTCTTGGTTCTCTTCCACATCTATTCCAGAAGCATGATAAGGGATAGTAATTATTGTCTAGGAAATTTTTAAAAAATGTATATCTAACACTTTCTGCACTTTTTTATGTTTATTTAATGTAGATTTGTCACCCATCAAACAGCATTCATGTCCCTTATTTATGAGGACTTCTGAATAGAAAACGTTAAAGGGAACCTGTCACCCCGTTTTGGTTAAATCCCTGCTTCTCTCCCCCCCGCTCCTCGGCGTGTCTGACATAAATTCGATCTGTGAATCGCACAGATCGCGCTCTTTTTTTGCAGTTGCGCAGTGCATTCTGCTCTTGCACCTGCGCATTATGCTTTGCCCAACTGTGGGCATAGCATAGAGCACATCACTGCGCATGCACCACATGCACAGTGATGTGCTCTATGCTATGTCCACAGTTGGGCAAAGCATAATGCGCAAGAGCAGAATGCACTGCGCAATTGCCAAAAAAGAGCGCGATCTGTGCGATTCACAGATCGAATTTACGTCAGACACGCCGAGGAGCGGGGGGGAGAGAAACAGGGATTTAACCACGCCCATTTGACCAGCGTGATTGACAGGCGAAAATGGCAACTTTAGTATGTTAGTATGTTTAGTATGTATGTTTAGTATGTATGTTTAGTATGTTTTAGTAAGTTTAGTATGTTTTTTAGTATGTTTAGTATGTTATTGTTATTGTTTTAGTTTGTTTAGTATGTTTTTTAGTATGTTTAGTATGTTATTGTTATTGTTATTGTTTTAGTATATTTAGTATGTTATTGTGTATGGGGACCTTAAACTTCCAGCGGATTATTGGGGGTACTTATCTTGATATCCCCACCGACCGTTTAAAACCAGAAGCACTTGTTTCAGGAGACAGATGTGCTTATCTTCTGCACTGACTGGTGCCCTGAGCAGTGTACAGACTTAATAGTAAGTCTATGAGCCCGTACACTACCATGTACATGCGCAATGCTGGAGCTGAGTGCTTATTACTCCAAAAGTGAGTGCTGCAGGCAGGGCCGGACTGGCCATCTGGCAATTCTGGCAAATGCCAGAAGGGCCTGTCTGGTCATGGGCTGCCTTGTCTGCTTCATTGTTAACAGAATCGGTGTTCTCAAGACACCAATACTGTTAAGAGTTGTGATGGAGCACAAAGTCGCTGACTCCGTCACTTACCCCAGCAGGCAACAGGTATTACAAATATTGGTGTTGTAGAAAATCTTCCTTTCCTCCATCCAGAGTAATATTAATAATATATTTCAGCTGGTGCTTGGGTACGGGGACGACATGGGCCTGTGTGATTTCAAATGCCAGGGCTGAATTTCAGCCCCAGTCCCTACCTGGCTGCAGGACAGTGTTTTAAGTGAACAGCAAGGTTCTCAAAACCACCTCGATGACTGTATAAAGAAGGTGTAGACAGACTTTTACGCCTCATTCACACGTTCGCGTCACACGTCTATGTTGCATCCGTTTTTTCGCAGATAAAATGTTATAACTTTTGATGCTATCCACACATTGTTGTTTTTTCAAGGACCATGTGTCCATGCAAAACTCACAAAGACATGTGCATTTTTTCCGGTATCACAGATGAAAAGGGCCAATGCAAGTCTATGGGTCTGTGAAAATCACGTACACCATACAGATGCCATCCGTGCGTCATCCGTGTGCTGTCATAATTAACATTGTCATTATTGTACTTGTTTTATTATGTATACCCCTCCTCACATGTAAAGCGCCATGGAATAAATGGCGCTATAATAATAAATAATAATAATAATAATAATAACATTGTAAAGTGTAGGAGAAGCTTCCTAATTTATTTATTTATCCATCCATGAAAAACACTGATGGCAAAAGTGGACGCACGGATTGTACGCTGATGACACACTGATGACACTGGTACCATGTTTTCACGTACTTGTCTAATCACGGATTTGTGAATGAGGCCTAATACATATTAGGTCATATACAATATCTACAGATGATTTTTTTCGGCCACATACATATTTTATTTTGTATAGATTTTGTAACTGGGTAAAAATGAACATAGGGATCACTGATCCTTACGTCAGCGCTTCTTCCTGGCCACTCTAATCACTTTTGCAAATTTAATATGAACGTGTTCAGTATGGATAAAAAAAAACTGCTGCAACACAGATAAAAGTAAAAAAAAATGTCTAGACCTGCCCTTTGTCCTTCATTGACAATGAGAAATGCTAGACAACCTGGAAAGGGATGCATTGAAGTTAGACAATCCTAAAGAAGTAAGACAGATAGTGGGGTAATAACAGTTTCCTACAACAATGGCTTGTCTGATAGACCATTGCCTACAAAGTAGCTATTATTTCCCTATCACATGAGATTAGAAAGGGATGTATTTTCCTAAAACAACTCTAATATTACCATGTCTCATGGCCCCTGCATTTTTACAAGATCCTAAATCTTTGTATGCAGATCAAAAGCACTTGAACCCATTAAAAGCAAATCCTGTTTACCCAACTCAGCACATTGCGCCCTCTTCATACACTTGTGTTCATGAGCTGGCTTAGGAAACAATGTGATATAAGAAAGCCAATAAGAGCGTCTCGTTAAATTGTATTTATTGACGATGTCTGAAAAACATTGCTGGATCCTTGACCTCATTTGAATCAAGGCTTTTGTTTTGCAGATGTGGTAGTGTGAAATTGTAGTCTTTGCTTGCAACTCTTCAGTATATTTGGTATGTTAAAGTTGATATTAATTTAATACTCAGTCTACACTGTAAGCTTGTGTTGGAGAAAAATTTTGATGAAGTCTAGGTGTACAATATGTCCTGTGACTACCACTGGTAACTCCAGTTGTATTAGTGGATACTTGGACTCTAGCCTTCAACAGATACATGGATAGGAAAGGGAATATAAGAGGTGTCCTATAAAACATAAAACATAAGTTCAAAACTATGCTCAAGCCATTAAAAGCAGCATACAAATGTATTTTGAAGGGGTTGGACACTATTAGGACAACCCCATCTTAATACCTATGTTTCCCCCAATAAAATAATGACCCTTTAACTCACCTTTGGTGCCAGTGCTGTTCCAGCAGTGTTGGCACTAACTCTCCCGGGGCTCATGTGACATTGTTATGTCATGCAATCCCTGCGGCCGATTAGCATGGGCTTCACTCTCCTCTCCTACATGAAATTGAAATCTGGAGGAAGTGAGAGCTGCTGCCCTCTTCGGATGTTTTGAATTTTCCCCAAAAAAAGTGAGAGTGAAGCCTGTGCTGATTGATGTGACATAAAAATGTCATGGGAGAGCCCAGTGACAACACCACTGGAACGGCACTGGCACCTGAAAAGAGTATAGCTCTTATTACTTTACTTTGGGGGGGCAGAGGTATTCAAAAGATGCTACTACTTGGACAACCCCTTTAATGCATATATTAATGAACAGTGAAAAAAAGATAACAAAATTTACCTTTCATCTTCTTGAACTTCTTATACCATCTCCCAAATTCATGACATTTAGTAGTTGACACATTGGCGTAGTATGTGCTGTTAACAATGGAGGAGATCATGCTCTGGAAGAAAATACAGAACAAGAAAAGGATATTAACTAAACCTTGGCAGACAGAGGATGGATTGATAGATTATTCACTGATGAGCCAATATTGTTTCTCTTCTGGATGAAAAAAAGCAAATGTCCTGACTAAAGAGAACATAATGAGTCATGCAATATTGGTTGCCTAACTTGTTACCTATGTCCAAAACAATAAAAATGTCATCCATTTGGTGGAACCGTCTATGGAGACACATGAAGCTAATAAATTCCCTTATAATTTTATACATAAATATAATTCCACATAAAGGAGATATTGTTTCGTATACTGCGTATATTGGAATAAATAACCAATATCCCAAACTGGTGTATGTTAACCTCAATGACAACATCAATTCAACAAATTCTCCATATAGGAAGGAGAAAAACCGAGGCATCCATAAGATAATAAAATGTACAATATTTTATTAGAAATTTTTTTTTACATTAAAATTCGATTAACCAGCGGATTAAATCAATACAGTGGGAAACTAAATTAAAAACAAGCAACAACGTGCAAAAATAAAAAATAAAGCCACTGCATAGCACCTGAACTATAGGAATATTCTAATGTAATTGCACTTTTTTGCGATTTTTGTACATTTTCTCATAATTTGGATTCTAGTTCTAATGGTTTATGATCATTCCCCTATCTCATCCTATGTAATTGTATTTGCTGTTATTTCACGTCTTTGGACTGCTATAGGTCTGCAGCAATTTTTCTATTTTACTGCAATTATTATAGGTTACTCAATATTGTTTGTTAGGTTGGGAATTGAAGGTCATAATTACGTTAGAATATTCCTATAGCTCAGGTGCTATGCATTGGCTTTATTTTCCATTTTTGCCCATTGTTGCTTGTTTTTAATTTAGTTTCCCACTGTATTGATTTAATCCGCTGGTTAATTGAATTTTAATGTAAAAAAAAATTTATAATAAAATATTGTGCATTTTATTATCTTATGGATGCCTCAGCTTTTCTCCTTCCTATATGGAGAATTTGTTGAATTGTATATTGGAATAAGTATAGAAAACTGCATTGATATTGTAAATTGACAGTGATATTTAAAAATAAAGGTTAGTAGAAGAGTAAGACAAATATCGTATTGGCCACCATAAGCTTTTTACAATTTTACAAGGCTTGTTTAGAACAAAGGGGTGGCCATAGCCAACCCACAATGCATTGGAGATGTTGCATTAGGCCTCATTCATCACTGTGCTTGATGACATTTTCATCAGTGTTTAACCAGTACTTCATCAGTTTTTCTCATATGCAAAAAAAAGTAATGGAGATCTTTCAAGTTTCCCCTAGCAAACAGAAAACTAAAACGGACAGCACTACCCTCCATCAATGTGAACAGCCCCATACGCTATAATGGATGAGTGCAATCTGTGAAAAACAAGAATAGAACATGTATGTGAAAACCAGAAAAATATAATGAGCTTTTTTCACCTTTTTTGTCCAAAAAGCACTGTGCAAGGCCAACATTTCTGTGAAAAAGCTCTATACAACTTCTGAATTTTACAAGGGGTTTCCCACGAACAAAGTACATTTTAATCAATAGATCTTGGAATAATAATAATTTCCACAATTGGATGTGTTTAAATAAAATGTTCCTGTGCTGCTGAGATAATCTTATAAATGTGCCCCTGTGGTGTCTGACTGTGCAGGAACATGGTCTGATCATAATAACACATCTCCTGGGCAGAGGAGGACACAAAAGAAGATACAGATATTACAGCATGGGTCACAGCTGCTACTTTCTGTGAGGTAAAACACTTCCCTGCCTGTTTAAAACCACGTTTTACCTCACAGAAAGAATTAGCTGGGAATCCATTATGTCCTGTCTGTATACTCTTTTGCTTCCCACCCTTCCCTGGAGCTGTGGTATGATCAGACCATGTCCCTATACGGTCAGACACAGCCATTACAGAGTACACTGCAGGGGCACATTTATAAGATTATCTCAGCACAGGAACATTTTATTTAATCACATCCAATTGTGGAAATTAGTATTATTCCAAGATCTATTACCGTAATTAAACTGTACTTTGTTCATGGGAAAACCCCCTTATGGATCTATACTATGGTACCCCAAGACTTTTATAGGGCTCCATTGTTTTATGGAGCTTTTTTTTTTATCTGAGAGGCATTGAATATTCTATAATATCTCCAAGTGTAGTACCCAACGGAGCTCCATAGAGTGCCTACTGCTCTGTATGTATATAGACTTTGCTATATGGGAGATTTGCCAAAGTATCAAAAACTGAGTTGGGGTTCAGAACCTGGTGTGTAGATTCTCTGCCAACGCTCGGGCTTTAAATCATTTACAACAATTGGCATCCCTTCTGTTTGAAAAATAATTTTTTTTGTATAAAATGTAATTGTACTCTATGTTGTAAACTTCACTTTCCGTTCACTGTATTCAAGCAACACAAATATGCAATAAGTCTTATGTTCGCCTGGAAACTGAATTCAAGGCCTGGCAAATTTGTACTACCGATCTCGTTCAAGAGTCTTTTATTGCTGCAAATTCACTACATTTGTATTCTATTCCGATCTTTATACAGTTTAAAAAAAACAAAATAACGTATAAACTTGAGTGTTCATGTCACCTGCTTTGCAGCAATGCTCTGCGCTAATAATATCTCAAATATATTATCATTTCCTGCTGATCAACTTGTGTAGATTAAGTGCTTTGCAGAAAAATATTCAATGTACCAGAATAGGTATTTCCACAGAATAGCACATGAGGAAATAACATTATCTGTTGTAAAATATCACGGCTTTGATGAAAAAAATTCTTAAAATATTTTGCTAAATGGGTATTATTACCAAAGTTATTGAGAATGATACATATTTATGCCAACATGTCATTCTTTATTTTATTGGATCCACAGCTCTGTGAGTCTACGATTACAATAATCAATGCTAGAAATAAAATATAATTCTTGCTAGTACTAAAAAAAATGCTGCTTTAGGCCTCACAAATATGATAAATATGGTGTGCGCAGAGCTTGTGTGCATCATATGGCCTCCCGATAGTTCCATTTAGGGCACGTAGTGTAGGATTACCAAATGTCCAGGAATTCCAGGACTGTTTGGAAAAATTGTGCACTCTATTACCCTCTCCATAATAAAAATATTTAAAGCGTCCGTGATTTTTTTTTTTTTAAGCTGAAGAAACTTCTACAGATTATTTTGACTGTAGTTCTCATCTGATGTTCTCATATCAGAGTTATGAGCTGTAGACATGTTTCACTTATAATCATAATCATTCACCGTATTATGGTTTTCTAATGAGTCCTCAAAAAAATATTGTCTGTGTGTGATTTTTTAATACGACATCCAGAAAAAAAATATAAAGTCAAGTTGGCAACTCTGACTCTGAAAAGCTACAGTATGTATGGTGATTCCATACGATAATGTACATTATACTGCTCTGTAGCTAGGTGTGTGGCTCTGTATAGAGGTACCATTAGGCCACGTTCACACGTTCAGTATTTGGTCAGTATTTTACATCAGTATTTGTAAGCCAAAACCAGGAGTGGGTGATAAATACAGAAGTGGAGACGTGTTTCTGTTATACGCTCCCTCTGATTTGTGACTTGCTGATTTGCAGCAGATTTAAATCTACAACATATTAATTCTTTCAGCGTTTTTGCTGCACATTTCACCTATACTAATGAGCGGGGAAAAATCTGCAACAAAAATGCTTGTAAAAAAAAGGTAACAAAAACGCATCAAAAACATGGTAAAAATTCACTTTTTTTACTCTGTATTTTTCCTGCCAAGAGATGCAGAAATGGAGAAGAAATTTCTGCACCAAATACTCAACTACCGAACTGTAAAATGGACTTCCGTGTTCGGAGTTCAGCAGCGGACACCAAGTTCCCGACAGGAACCCCGAACTTTACATGGCACTAACCTGGCCCAACTAGGGAACAAAACATTTCATTTCTAAATATTGTCCCTTTTGAAATTCACAAAAATTTGCACATTTTTTAGAATTCTGTTGACAAACCCTATAGGGAGATGTCATTATGACTAGATCAGTTGTTACAAAGATTTCATGGGCTTTCCCACAGATTTATCTAAAAAAATGGGTGAGTCAAACTTTTAAACAAATGACCAGGACTCCCTAAAGATTTATTGTACTCCGGATTTTTGGATTCTTGGGCTAGTAGATTTGTCTAATATTAATATTGTTTGTACATTCGTTTGTGTAGCCTTAGATACAATGTTCCAGGATATGCATTTTTCTTCCGAGAGTCCAAATTCCTGGGGACTATCTTATAATACAGGATTTACATATATTACAGCAAGTACTTGTTCCTTATAGACTCAGACGGTCTGCAATGATACCTGGACTCTATAGTGATAGCGAGTGTATTAGCACTATACACTTAATCTTTCCTTACTCTGGAAGGAAAGGTTTTTAAAAGTCCATAGGGATAGATAATCCTGCTAACACTTTTGGCTCGGGAGCTCTGCATTTCAGAGTAAATCCGCAATAAAACAACTTTGATTTCATAATATTTATGTCACTTTAAATCCCCCTATCCTGGGGTAGCAGTCATTAGAGATGACATATGGAAGGACACACACATTAGACACAATGGGCGAGAACAATGGCGATTTAGGAAGCAGAACCTAAAAGGTAAGATTAGATGCCATGCCATGAATAATCCCATTAATGCTTCTCAGATGTTTCAGTTCAGCTTCCAACTGCAACAAGACCACACAGCCAAGAGCCTGGGAACGTACGTGCTGCTACCCCAAGTACAACGCTTAGACTAATAAGGAGAATTAATATCAGTTATAGGAACGTGTCATTAACACCTGTGCTGAAATTCACTAAGCAGAGAATGCTTTAACCCTATCCCCTCTGCTTGCAGTCTCCTGCTATATGCTGTACACGTTATGGTTTAGGACGTATATATTGTTGGTAGGATGAAAAGAAATTCAGTAGCTTTGCACAACATTCATCTAAGTATTTCATGCTTAAATACAAGCTAATTAAAGCATACATTAATTTAAAGGGTTGTTTCACCAAGAAAACCACTTTGAAAATGATGCCAGTCAGCTAATCAGCTGATCAACACTGGTCTGGTTCCTTTAAGGTTTGTGTAGTCAACAGTATAAATTGGACGAGTGATATCCGACTTTTTATCAGACAGCACACTGACCTGTGCTTGCTATTTAATGACGTAGTGCTGATGACTGATTTTTTTCACTGACGGAATCTGTCTGTGAAAAATATCGCAGCATCTGGACATCAGACTTAAGCAAAATTGAATACTATCTGTATTCAAAAAGACATGTTTAGCCCACCAAAATAATTCCAAAGTTCTGGCCACTAGGGCTTGAAGTCATATGTACTCCTTCTCTAGCAACAGATAACAGAAAGTGTTTGTGTTTTTTTTTCTGTCTGCTCTTGTCCTGTCTGCTCCTATCCTGTCTGCTCCTGTCCTGTTTGCTCCTGTCCTGTCTGCACCTTTCCTGTCTGCTCCTATCTGCTCCTGTCCTCCCTACTCCTGCCCTGTTTTGTCTGCTCCTGTCTTGCCTGTTCTGTTCTGTGTGCTCCTGTCCTGTCTGCTCCTGTTCTGTCTGCTCCTGTCCTTTGTGCTCCTGTCTTGCCTGTTCTGTTCTGTGTGCTCCTGTACTGCTGCTCCTGTTCTTTCTACTCCTGCCTGTCTGCTCCTGTTCTGTCAGCTCCAGGTCTGTCAGCTCCTGTCCTGCCTGCTTCTCTTCTGTCAGCTCCTTTTCTCACTGCTCCAGTTCTGACTGATCCTGTTCTGCCTGCTCCTGTTCTGTCTGCTTCTGTTCTTTCTGCTCCTGTCTGCGCCTGTTCTGTCAGCTCCTGTCCTGTCTGCTCCTGTCCTGTCTGCTCTTGTTCTGTCTGCCTCTGTTCTGTCTGCTCCTGTCCTGTCTGCTCCTGTCCTGTCTGTTCTTGTTCTGTCTGCCTCTGTTCTGTCTGCTCCTGTCCTGTCTGCTTGTGTCCTGTCTGGTTCCTGTTCTGTCTGCTCCTGTTCTGTCTGCTCCTGACCTGTCAGCTCCTATCCTGTCTGCTCCTGTCTGCTCCTGTTCTGTCTGCTCTTGTTCTGTCTGCTCCTGTTCTGTTTGCTCCTGTTCTGTCTGCTCCTGTCCTGCCTGTTCCTGTCCAGTCTGCTCATGTTCTCTCTGCTCCTGTCCTGCCTGCTTCTGTTCTGTCTGCCCTTGTTTTGTCTGCTCCTGTTCTGATTGTTATACTGCATACCTGTGTGACAATGAGGATGCTTTTCACTGCAGAGCAAGCAAGCCAAATGCATGAGCAATGCATGTTCTGAAGTGAAGGAAAGGAAATCTTAGTACCTCTAGTGCTGGCAGACTGCCATGAGCCTCCAATTGTAAACGGTGGCAAGAGATTATTTTCAGAATCTGACAGAAAAAAAAGCTGCGTCTTGTTCCATCTGATGCCATATTATAGAGTTATTCTACCCCAGAAACATTGCATTTATCATGTAAATCTTACAGAAGATATTTACATATCACAAGACAAGGTGTCACAGAACCGAGCATACTGGCAAATACATGACTCTCTGTTCCGCTGCTTTAGATAAAAGAAGAAACAAATTTGGAGTGTACATATAGTATTACACACTCTCCACAACTGGCAGCGATGTGGCAGAAAGTGATGATACCTCGTCCATTTATGGCTTGGCTCGGCATTTTGTGCATGTGTGAAACAATTCTGTGTAACTATGTTACGAGCTGTGAGTGTTCTTTACTCCTGTTAAGTGGAGTTCATTGCAGTCACAGCTACAGGCTCCGCTCAGCAGATGTCTAAAGCTGAACCCACAAGGGAGAAGATGGAGCAGCCTGCATAGAGGTCACCTTGCAGCATCAAGCATTTGCAGTCATTGCTAGGACTGTATTTATCGCTTCTGACTGCTTCATAGTGAATTATTAGAATAGCGCTATCACTAAAGTAACACAGAAATAATGATGTGCAGAAACGAGCCATTCATCTGAAAAGTAGTCTGTAAGCACGAAATGACTATTCAAACCAAGCACATGCACTCGTGCACCCATGGCGTGGCCAAACAGTTCACTACACATTCCTAACGCCTTGTTTTCCTTCAGTCTCTGTCATCTTCTATCCGGTGTGAAGCTACAGCTGTCACCAATTACAGAAGAGGATGGAGAAGACAGATGGACAAAAAGTAGGTGAGGAAGGAGCACAAAACTGTTCGACAACGCCAAGGGTGCACTGAGCGCTTCAGTCTGGTTTGAACAGTTAAAGTAAGTGGGAAAGTGCACTGAACTTTTTGGCCATGCCAAGGGCGCACAAAGCACCTCAAGTCCATTTAAACAGTCATTTTGTGCTGACAAACTCTTCCATATTGCTCCACTATGATCATTGAAAGTTCAGTCAAAAGTCTCTACTGTGAGGCTGGAGATGAGTTAGCTAAAATCTGTGCTGCCAGTGGTGGTAATTTTGCGCCAATTTTAACCCACTCGTCTTCACTATGTGATGAAACATGTTAGGCTGGAGATGATGAGTGTGTTAAAGTCTGCATAAAATTACAACCACTGGCAGCGCAGACTCCACATCATGGATCTGCAGCAACCTTTTACCAAACTGGTGAGAATAAATTGCTTTTCTGACTCCCTGTTTCTACTCGGATATTGCGCTTTCGCTGTGTTGCGCTTATTGTCTTTCCAGCATTTCCTTTTGCGCAAAATTCTCTACTGGACTCTTGGAGATAATAGCGTACATGTGGAGTACATCGCTCATCTGTATCCGGAGAAAGTGCGCATGATCGCCATGCAAGTGGAGGACAGAAGTGCTTATTCACAAATGCGTGTCCATTTTCCATCCACAAAAACAGAGTTTTTCCATCTGTGCGATGGTCCGTTTTTCATCCACTCGCATGTTGTGTGCCTGTTTCCGTAATCCATGTGTCATTTGTTTTATACTTACATGAAAATAAAATTTAAGGAGTTTTTGCATAATAAACTGTGTAAATAGCAAGGCACCCAGTTGGCATCCATGTGCTGTTCATTTTTGTTATGTAAATGGAACAGAATGCGACGTTTCCAATTTTCTTTACATACAGTATATGCGATCTGTATTTCCTTTTTTTTACATCTGTATAATATCCATATTAAATCCATTTTATGCAGAGACAATATAATAAATAATAAAAGGCCAAATACGTTTTCCTTTGTTAATAATTGTACTGGATCCATGAAAAAACGCACAACATACAGATGGTTGTAACCCATATGTCAGCCATTTTTTTGGCACTTATTGACTTATAAAAGTCCAGCCTGATTCAGAATATGGATCAAAGTAGGTAATGCCGTGATATTTCACATGCAGACTATCAGTCTGGGTAGAAATGGTTTTGCATGAGAACAATTATACGAGCCATGAGGCCACAAAATTGCCAAAGTAACCAGGCTTTTCATCATGGCATCAACTTTTACTCTTATGTCCATAGCAGGGCCAAAAGAAGGAGGCTGTAGGGAGACCGAACAAGATCCACCGCTGTACTACAGAGCCGGGGAGGCTTACGAGCCACCATAAGGTGCTTTGTGTGGGGTTATTCTTCTCCACCTAGTTGTTGAGAATATCATCAGATGAAAAATGCCTCAATTTGTTTGTGTTGGCTTCAATTGCAATCTGATAGGAAAATATGTCTTCATATGAAATAGGATGTATTGTGAGCCACTAATGCCCCATGCATTTGTGGACAGACTCTATTACTACTCCATGACCGCCAAGCATCTTTCTATACGAGCAGTCTGCAAGTAAGAGTTTATTTCATTCATTTTATATTATTTGATTTATTTGAATTAAAAAAAAAACTGGAGCAAGACAATCTCCGATGTTTGGCCGTGAATGTGCCTCATTTATCAAAGTCATGTTAAAATACTTCTAAAAGAAAACAATGGCTGAGATTAAATACTAGGTTTACGTTCCCAGTAGAGAGTTAACCTGCAATTGGTAATCTTCTTCAGGTCTCTTTAGCAGCAGGACTGGGTTAATAAACAAGTGGCTTTTTTCCCTAAAGCCCTAGCTCCTGCGAGACGCTTTCCAACCTGCAGCTGACAATAACATATTAACCTACGGGGACACATAATAACATTTCACACATATGGCAGGGTATTTACTTTTTAAGTAGATTTACCAAATGAAATTGCCATGTGAGAAGTGCACACAGGGGTTGTTAACACAAATGCCGAGGAAAAGAAGTCTCAGATTCGAAGGTGAAACACGCCTCTGAAATAATGGCTGTCGAACCATAAGTAGCAGCATGCTCAAAATGTCATGCAAAAGAGAACAGATGCAAGATGCCTAAACCACAAAACATTCCTATCAAGCACTGAACAATGCAAAACCTGAAACAATTCGCCCAAGTATCATGTGTCATTTTTAGTACCGGCGCCAGACAGGCCATTTGGCCAGGTAACGATAACTACCTTTGCATACAGTATATAGATATACCCTTGGAACCTAAAAACATCCGGCCTCATTTATCTAAAATGTCTAAAAGAAAAATTAGACATATTTGGTATTTTTGTATCCATTATAACATAATCTATAAAACGATCACACTGTTTATCCCACTTAGTAAACTCCATAATAAAGATGTCGGAACACCATCTAATAATTGTCAGAATTGCTATTTTTATGTCACATCTCACATAAAGTTGAATTAGAAAAAGCAATGAAATAGTTTCAATATGGCACCAAAAAATATTACAACTTGTCCTACAGAAAAAGAGCCCTCATACAGCTTCGTCATCAGAAAATTAAAAAGGTTATGTCTTCCCAAGAATATGGTGGAACAAAATATATCGTATATTTTTTCTTGACAAAGTATTTTTATTATGCAAACTTAGTAAAACATAAATAAAACTACTGCATATAAATTGAATTTGCTATGTTGAAAATCATACTGACCCAGAAAATAAAGTTAATATGTCACTTAAAGGGGTTGTCCGGGCTTTCTGTATAATTTGTGGGTGTACTTCGGATGCCGAATGGTGACAGTTTGTAATATACTCCCTGCCAGCATTTTGCATGGGGTCCTAGATATCACACTTGGGCCTGTCCCACACGTCCAGATAATTCCAGTACTGGAGTTATCCGTGTCCGTGTGTCCGTGTGCTCACGTGGCACATCAGTGTGGCACACGTGCGGCAGCCATGCAGGAGACAGCGCTACAGTAAATGCTGTCCCCTGCTTTGGGTGCTGAATCCAGAATTTATTCCTTCTTCCCCGCAGCGTTGGCTGGAGAGAAGGAATGAAAAATCTTTTTTTTTTTTGTTAAAATAAAGTTCCCGGTAATCCCCCTATGGGAGGTGGAGCCGCATATTCATCACTGTAATAAGCGGCACCACATGACCGCTCATACAGGAAGAGCTGCAACGCTGAGAGGAAGCATCGAGGGAGCTGGGTAAGTATTTTAATGCCAGCGGGGGGGCGCACAAGGGGAGGGAGGGGGGAGATTACCAGGAACTTTATTTTAACAACAAAAAAAAAAGATTATTCATTCCTTCTTTCCAGCAAACGCTGCTGGGAAGAAGGTATGAATGGGGCTTCAGCACCACACGCGGGGGGGACAGCGCTTACAGTAGCGCTGTCTCCTGCATGGCACACGGACTGCACACGGACAACATCCGTGTGTGGTACGTGTTTTACACCGACCCATTGACTTTAATGGGTCCGTGTGATCCGTGCACTCCCATGAACACTGACATGTCTCCGTGTTTTCCAAACGGACACACGGTCCGTGAAAACACGCTGACATGTGCAGAGACACATTGATTTTAATGTGTCTACGTGAGTCAGTGTCTCCGGTTCGTGAGGAAACTGTCACCTCATGTGCAGGAGCCACTGACGTGTGAAACTGGCCTCACCAAGCAGTAGTGTACAAGCGCACACAGGGTATTGCCACACTCAGGAGAAATTGTGTAATAAATTACATATTTTCTCACAGTTCTTGTAGAAATTTTCACCTAAATTTACAAAATATTGTACAAAAAATTTAATTATTAATTTTCACAGGCCAATGGTAAAAACATTTGTGAAACACCTGTGGGGTAAAAATGTCCACTTAAGGTGCTCTGCAAATGGGATATGAAACCAATCAAGAAAATTTGACTGCAAAAGTCAAATGGCTCTGCTGACCTGTGCCGTGCGCCCAAATGGAGTACGACCACATACTGTATAAGGTATTGCTGTATTCGTCAGAAATTGAATAATAAATTGTGTCGTTATTATCCTCCAATTACTCCATGTGAAAAATCACATTATGGGCTTGTCCACATGAGCATATTAACTTGAACGAGTGCAATCCTATGAAAAAAGGGACTGCAGTCGGATCAACCTTATTCAGTGAGACATTGCAGATCTGTATTTTGTTTCTGTAATCGGTGTGAGGACAAATTTGCAGCACCTAAATCGGATGGGTGCGAGAACAAAAACTGGATACCACACAGAGTGGCATTTGATTTTCACAGATACATTGCAATTCTGTAACTTAGAAAACTGTAAATGGTCCTGTAAATGATTAATAGCTGCTGAGTAAAAACCAGATTGCACACGGACTTCACACTGACAGCACACAGGAGACAAGTGAGAAAAAATTGTCACATTTAGGCTACGTTCACATTTGCGTTGTGCGGTGCAGCGTCGGCGACGCAACGCACAATGCAAATGTAAATGCATGCACAACGTAGCGTTTTGTGACGCATGCGTCCACTTTTGCATGGTTTTTGGCGCAGAAAAAACTGCATCATGCAGCGTCCTCTGCGACCTGATGCATTCGCCACAGTGACGCATGCGTCACAAAACGCAAGTGCAACGCATGTTCATGCGCCCCCTATGTTAAATATAGGGGCGCATGACGCATGCGTCGCCGTGGCTGCGCCCGACGCAACGCTAATGTGAACGTAGCCTTAAGCCCGGCGCTGTGCTTCTCTGCTCTGGCTGTGAGCACAGCGGCCGGAAAGCAGAGCGGTGACGTCACCGCTCTGCTTTCCGGCGGCCCGGTGCTCACAGCCAGAGCAGAGAAGCAGAGCGCCGGGGACAGACAGCGGTAGGTAACTATGTAGCGTTTGTTTTTTTTACTTTTAGGATGGTAACCAGGGTAAACATCGGGTTACTAAGCGCGGCCCTGCGCTTAGTAACCCGATGTTTACCCTGGTTACCGGCATCGTTGGTCGCTGGAGAGCGGTCTGTGTGACAGCTCTCCAGCGACCAAACAGCGACGCTGCAGTGATCCGGATCGTTGTCTGGATCGCTGCAGCGTCGTTTAGTGTGAAGGTACCTTAAAGGGACACTGTCACCTGGATTTGGAGGGAACAATCTTCAGCCATGGAGGCGGGGTTTTGGGGTTCTTGATTCACCCTTTCCTTACCCGCTGGCTGCATGCTGGCTGCAATATTGGATTGAAGTTCATTCTCTGTCCTCCATAGTACACGCCTGCGCTGTGCAAGATTGCCTTGTGCAGGCGTGTACTACGGAGGACAGAGAATGAACTTCAATCCAATATTGCAGCCAGCATGCAGCCAGCGGGTAAGGAAAGGGTGAATCAAAAACCCCCAACTCCCGCCTCCGTGGCTGAAGATTGTTCCCTCCAAATCCAGGTGACAGTGTCCCTTTAAGGCCGGAGTCACACTACAGCGAGATACGGCCGAGTCTCACAGGTTAAAAACAAGCTCTGGCACCGGCACTCCGGAGCGTCCGGCTTGTATTGCTATGCGGCCGCACGCTCCACTTTGGAGTGCCGGTGCCAGAGCTTGTTTTTAACCTGTGAGACTCAACCGTATCTCGCTGTGTGTGATTCCGGCCTTAGGCTGCCTCACACTAGCAGTATTTGGTCAGTATTTTACATCAGTATTTGTAAGCCAAAACCAGGAGTGGGTGATAAATACAGAAGTGGTGCATATGTTTCTATTATACTTTTCCTCTAATTGTCCCACTAATGGTTTTGGCTTACAAATACTGAGGTAAAATACTGATCAAATACTGCTAGTGTGATGGCAGCCTTACACATAAAAGGGCATCTATGTCTAAGCATATACAGATGAACCTGTATAAAAGAACAGCTGAGTTTGTTGCACATAGCCACCAATCATAGCTCAGCTTTCATTTTTCATTTGTGATTGGTTGTCATGAGCAATAACAAAGTAAAACAACATAGAGAAGCTGGCACAGAATAACCAAGTATATTATTAGTGCATAATTAGGCCACATTCAAATCCCTCTATTTCTCTCATACGAGTTTCATTATTGTGCTGGTAGGATTGTTATCCATTTTTTGTGAAAAAAAAGAGATTATATTGGACACGTGTTCTGCAGTTGAAAAAAAGGATAGAAACGTACAAATGAAAAATGGACGTCTTGATGAGGCCTTAGCTCATACACATTAGATGACTATAGGTCAAATGATGCTCCTATCATTCAGACAACAGCCATCTTTACTGACTCTCCACTACATCGGATGCACGTTTGTTCAGCCTACTGACAATGGCCAGCGAACTATCACCGGGATATCAATGTGATCAGCAGTCTCAAATCGGACATGCGCGATCGACATCTCTCCCAACTATCAGTCGGCATGCAACCCCATACAAATTAAACTGTCGAATGAACCTGTCGATATTGATGGATTCGGCCAACATTTGTCTAACATTTATGGAGGCCTTAACACTGAAATAATCAATGCCAATCTTTTGGGATTTTCTTTTCTCTCATTTCACAGCAATCTCATCTCCTGTGTTTGTGTATATAGATAAGAGAACTGACCTGAGATAGTGGGCATTCTTTGGCAAGGGTGCTCTGATTCATCTCCTTTAGCAGCATTCGTAAGGCATTGCGGACAGTAGCATGGTTCCACTGTTCTGCCGGCAAGTCCTCAAGTTTCGAACAGCTAAGAAGAACAAGATGAGAAAATAAACATAAAACATAATACTATACAATGCAACATGAATCAATGGGAACATGACAGTCAGAGGTAGATCATTGGCAGTTTCTCTCCTCTTCGCTCCCCTAGATTGACAGGTCTCTCCTTATACACACACCTGTCAGTTTAGGGGGGCAAGGCAAGAAGAAACCACCAGTCAAACGCCTTGGACTAGTCATCAAAATGTAGTCACCACCTGCCGACTTTTCAAACTATGTTTGAGTACCGTATGTTTCTACAACAAACACAGCCTGCATCTGATGCATGTTGCCTGTGATACATGCAGCACAAATCTGATGTCAGGTTCCCTTTAGTGTGAATAGAGACTGCCTGTATATTGTAATATCCCTACTGAGCTGCCCTTTGTCCATACACATTGTCATTAGGATTTATTTATTCTGGTGGCGGTGCCAAATACTACACTCCTCAACAGTGAAATTGCAACACCAAAACAAAAATGTTGTGGAATTATGGAAATCACAGGATGGATAGACATATTAGTGATATGTAAATGATGAAAAAATGGAAACAAAATTTACAAAACATCTCGATTTATTCAGTATTGAGCATACAAGCACAAACACATGCATTTACATGCCTTGGTGGCTATCACGGAAGTTAATTGGTGAGGAATGTTCTTCCACGCTGAATGCACTTGGGCACATAGGATGTTCACAAAAGCTCGAGTAGTATTCAGACTGGTGGTGCCATGTTTAAAAATGGCTACCAGTACACTTTGAAACAATGGCTGTACCACTGGTTCCACCACCAAATGTATGTAATGCCGAGCTGTTAGTGTACCTGGAATGAAGACTAGATAGGTCTGGCTACCATACATTGTGCCACATCATAGCCACAAGAGTAGGACTGGTAAGATATACGTTTGTTAAGGTCTGCACACATGGTTTCCAGACTATTAATGAGTCCAAAACAAAAGTGGTACTCTGAAGAAGATTGCTGAAGAGAAACGACCTATGTTCCAGCTTCCATTACTCCATTCCAGCATCTGTGTAGCTCTACACCATGATAAACTTTGACAGCAATGGAGTGAGAGTAATAAAAAGTCCTTTATGATCGAAAGGTTCTATTGCTTTGGTTATGATGTGAGGTGCCATAATGTATAGTAGCCATAGCCTTCTAGTCTTTATTCCAGGTACACTAAAAGCTCGGCTTTACATCAATTTGGAAATAGAACCTGTGGAGCAGACATTTCTCCAAAGAACCATTTTTCAACATGACAACAACAAGCCACATGTTGCTTGTGCTACTGTGAGCAGCTGGTGTGGCCTAAACATGTTACCATGGCTTACCGCATCTCCAGATTTGTTTCCCATCAATCATATTTCAGACTGACATAATTGTTTGGCAACTGCAAAGTGAGCTGCCAGCAGTGGATCTTGATGATTTGTGTGCCCAATTACATTCAGCGTGGCTGAACATCTTTCATACAACCATTAATAACCTTAGTGATAATAGCCAAGGTCTGTAAGTGCGTGTATTTCTGAGTGGAGATATAGATTAGAGAATAGATGTTAAAAATGAATGTGCTGCTATCAAGGATGAAAGGTTTCACACTCCAGATAGATTCAAGTAGTTTAATTACATGTTCCTGGCTTGAACGGAGCTCTTTCTCCTATCTGTAGATTGATTTGAAACAACAGCTCGTACCCCACCCCTATGGTACTACGCAGTGTCACCCTATGGGTGCTTGTGTCTTTTCTTTCTATCTCTGCGGGTGGCTCTGTTACTCGATACTGAATAAATCCAAATGTCTTGATTAGTTTTTTTTATCATTTGCAAATCATTAACATATCTATCGGTCCTGTTATTTCCATAATTCCACGACTTTTCCTTTTTGTTACAATTTCTATGTTGAGGAATGCAATTTTTTAAATGTAATCTCTATTTTATAAATGTATCAAACATTTTTATCTAATATTATTCCAAAGCTCCCGCCTAAATGCAACTACGCACCTTTGTAGTTGGATCTTCAATGTGACCACATGGTAGACATCTTGTAGCATGTCAGATACTGTCACATCTGGGGCATCTGTAACATAGCTGAGGGGCAGTGGGTTCCAGCGGCCAATTTTAATGATTCCTATAAAAGAACATAGCGGGTTAGGAACACTTTAATCATAAATCATTTACTTAGATTTTTCATAATACTGCATTGTGGATATCCATTGATCTGTATTTTCTAATATCTGTGGCCCCTGGTTTTCTTAGCTCCTGTTCATTCCCGTAATACTGTACATTATCTATCTCTGGAGCTGAGGATCTGGTCTTTATAATATATCAAAAGCACTATAATTAAGTGAAATAAATCTTCTTCTAGTGTATGCCTGCACTTCTACACCCCCTCAAGAGACTTACGCACCCAATGTCACCCGGGTCTTCCTTATTATATTTACTATACACATTAAATGGTAGAAATAAACAATCATATACATTAAAGAATTGTTTATGGTCAATTTTCCAATGATCTAATATCAACATAGTCGTATTGACAACACAGACGATCAGGAGGCTTGTGCTTAGGGTTCTACTGAAATAATATCGTACTAGTTTGGTTAATGTTCTTACAACTTTGCCGAACATCAGTAATTAGTCAATATGTTAACCCTGCCAGGGCTGTTGCTGCTCTGTATACCTATGTGCAGTGGCCCTAGGAAGCAGTCCATCTGCACTAATAGTTAAAAAGGTGTTGATGGGACGAGAGCTTTTAGTTTATAAAATCCAAGTTGCACAAAACATATTTGTGGTCTCCTCGGGAGCCTGTTATTACCAGTAAGGCTTGTTACAATTACTCGTGCTTATTAATTATTAAGCCTATGTTACAAATTCCATAAAGACCTCACACTTAAGTGGCACCATTTAATTGAAACTTGAAGACCCGAGGATTAAAAGGGGTTCTCTTTAATTAAAGGCTAAGGCGATATTTACAGGAGAGTATAAAGAGAAACGCAAGAGAGCAGAGAAAACTCCAGATCTGAGTCCAAGATCGGGAGTCACTATAATTTTGGTCAGAACCGCATGCAGAAAAATGTATCATTTAAAGGAGGCATTATTCAGCCCCAAAGTAGCACCACTGCAAGAAACAAAAAGAGTGTTCTTTTTTGCAGAGAGAAAGCTAGGACTGTACTTAAGAGCTTTATGCGAGCTTTGCACACAGGGTAATTTTCTTGTAAGTATATTTAAAGTGTTTACATTCAATTTTCCTAAATATCAAAAATGTGTCTGCGAGGTACAACATTCCAGAACACTTATTAGCACTTCTGCGTCAGAAGAGGAAGAAAAGAAAATCTGGAAACAAGCTACATGTGTTCAATTTTAGATAAATGTATACACAGCTGCAGATAAATACCAACTGCCTATATATATATATATATATATATATATATATATATATATATACATATATATATATATGTATGTATATATATATGTATATAGACAGTGGGGAAAATAAGTATTTGATACACTGCCGATTTGCATGTTTTCCCACCTACAAAGAATGGAGAGGTCTGTAATTATTGTAGGTACGCTTCAACTGTGAGAGACAGAATCTAAAAATAAAAACACAGAAAATCACATTGTATGATGTTTACATAATTAATTGCATTTTATTGCATGAAATAAGTTTTTGATCAACTACCAACCAGCAATAATTCTGTCTCTCACAGACCTGTTGTTTTTCTTTGTAAGAAGCCCTCCTACTCTGCACTAATTACCTGTATTAATTGCTCCTGTTTGAACTCATTACCTGTATAGAACACACTTGTCTGCACACTCAATCACACTCCAACCTGTCCATCATGGCCAAGATGAAAGAGCTGTCTAAAGACACCAGGGACAGAATTGTAGACCTGCACAAGGCTAGGATGGGCTACAGGACAATAGTCAAGCAGTTTGGTGAGAAGGCAACAACTGTTGGCACACTTATTAGAAAATGGAAGAAACACAAGATGACTGTAAATCTTCCTCAGTCTGGGGCTCCATGCAGGATCTTGCCTAGTGGGGTAAGGATGATTCTGAGAAAGTTTAGAAATCAGACCAGAACTACATGGGAGGACCTGATCAATAACCTAAAGAGAGCTGGGATAACAGTCTCAAACATTATTGTTAATAACACACTAAGCCGTCCAGGCCAGTTTGCCAATGATCATTTGAATCATCCAAAGGAGGCATGGGAGGAGGTCAGGTGGTCAGATGAGACCAAAATATAATTTTTTGGTATCAACTCTTCTCGCCATGTTTGGAGGAAGAGGAAGGATCAGTACTACCCCAAGAACACCATCCCAACTGTGAAGCAATAGTCGGAGAAACAAAATACTTTGGTTGAGCTTTTCTGCAAACGGGACAGGATGACTGCACAGTATTGACGGGAAGATGGATGGGGTAATGTTTGGCGAGATTTTGGCAAACAACCTCCTTTCGGGCAACATGGTGGCTTAGTGGTTAGCACTGCAGCCTTGCAGCGCTGGTGTTCTGGGTTCAAATATGTTAGCGCTATATAAAAATATATATAAAAATAATATGTTAGCGCTATATAAAAATTCTAGCTGTCATTTCTAGAGATGAGCGAACCTGAACTTAAAATTTTGGAGTTTAAACAGAACAGTTAGTGTCCAATGCAAATCACCGAACACAGACTTTTCCCAGAAGTGGGTTACAATGTTCGAAGTTCCGGAGAAAGAATTTTCCAGATCAAAAGTTCAGTTACCAATTGTTTTCAATTGGGTCAGGTTCTGTTTCAAGTTAAGGTACAGTTCTGGCACCAGAATTAAACTTTGGAGTAAAGTTTGGGTCAGGAACAATAACAAGAACTTCCAAGGATCTGCTCATTCCTAGTCATTTCTTTCAAAACAGCTCAGTTGCATCTATATATTTTGTTTACCAGTTCACCCAGTTTAGACACTTCAGTCTATAACTTCCTGAGATCTACAGGCTGACATCATCACCTTTGAAACCTCTCCTAGCTACTCTCAGATGTCTCCCCTTCACATCAAACTCTACCCCTCTTGTCCCTCTGTATGTTTGATGATATGATTTTTGCTTTTGTGAGAGAGCACTGATATTTAGTTACCGTAAGTCCATAAAAAAAATTATCTGCAGAGTTATAAAAGTATCATGACTCACACTGCCAGTTAATACAATGTGTAACTGTTGAGTGCTGTTTCCCCATTGTATCTTAAAGATGAAACCACCTGTCACAAGCAGGAGGCAGAGCAAACAAGTCAAAGTTGCACCACATAGACTACATCGAAACTTCTATGTGAGGGGATAGCAGTTATGTCACTGATCTATCACTGCTGCCATTAGATGGAACTCAGAATGGAGCACATGCAGTGTGGTGAGATTTTGCCTCCTCTGCAAAGCAAGAGGCATCATTGGAAATGTTGGCTGCATGAGCAGAACTATATCAGAGGGGTGGGAGGAACCTACATGGCAAGCAATATAGAAATGACACATAAATTAAGATAGATATAGAAGACGTATACAAGAACATCTTCATTATTTTTTTAAATAGCCTATGTTGCAATATTAAATGTTGTAATGCTAATTTAAAAGGATTTATCAATATTGAACAGTGATGTATTGCCCCCATTGTGGACTGCAGATTAGATACTGTGATTGACGAATCTTTTCGCCAACTTTAGCTTCTGGCCTTTGTTGGGAAATCCCTGCAAAATCCATTAGCACTATAAATATGTTTGACTTTACCACCGTCAAAAAGTAATATGAGTTGCCATACTTTTAACCTTCTAACAACCTGTGAAATATATTTTTGTCACAGATCGTAATCACTTTATCTTTATAGGAAGGAGATTTAAAGAGGTAATCTAATTCCAATATATATAGTAAATGTAATAATAATTATACAGTATAAGCAAATATCGCAAATTAGAAATGTTGCATAGTTATTCTGATTAGCTATGTTGCTTACCCTATATGCAGGTCACTACAGTAGCTAAGGTATCCATGGTTACGACCATTCATATAGTGATAGTTGCTAGTGGTTGTGACCATGGATACCTAAATTACTGCAATAGCCTGCACATTGGGGTATGCGATATAGCTAAGCAGAAGAACTATACTACATTTCTAAATTAATTTATTTGCTATTATTACTATTATTATTGTTATTGTTAATAGTACACCGACTGCATACTTGGATAGGATCTTCGAAATGGGATTACCCCTTTAAAGGAAAGTAAAAGATCTGATTTGAGCAATGACAACCTTTGTACAGCCCTGAAGAGTATGCTGGTGCTAAATAAGCAACGGAAGATGAAAAAGGTCAGATATATACAACACGGGGGACTGGGTTTAACACTGGGAGATAATATGACTATGTTACCACGTAACCTTCCTTCCCACAGTGTGTATAACAAACAATATATGTCCTCTTGTTGCCCCAGCCATACATTAACATGTCATTTTTGCCCATCTACTAGAAAAAATAGCTATATTCCGAAAGAAACTCTGAGAATATTTAAAGGTACCTTCACACATAACGATTTCGTAAACGATATTGTTGCAACGTCAACGCTTTTTGTGACGTAGTAACTAGGGTTGAGCGACCTTCACTTTTATAGGATCGGGTCGGGTTTCACGAAACCCGACTTTTGGAAAAGTCGGGTCGAGTGAAATCGGCCGATCCTATAAAAAAGTCGGGGTCGGGGTCGGCCGAAACTCGAAACCCAATGCAGTGCATTGGGTTTCCATGGTTCCCAGGGTCTCAAGGAGCGGAAACTCTCCTTCAGGCCCTGGGATCCATATTTAAATGTAAAATATAGAATTAAAATAAAAAATATCCTTATACTTACCCTCTGACGCGCCCTGGTACTAACCGGGAACCTTCCTTCCTTAGAATCAGCCTTCCAGGACCTTCGGTGACGTCGCGGGTGACGTCGCGGCTTGTGATTGGCCGCGCGGCCGCCCATGTGACCGCTCGCGCGGCCAATCACAAGCCGCGACGTCACCGAAGGTCCTGGAAGGGCTGATTCTTAGGAAGGAAGGCTGTCGGAAGGAAGCAGGGCGCTTCCGAGGGTGAGTGTATTCCTATTAGGTATATACTCACCCTCGGAAGTGCCCTGCTTCCTTCCGACAGCCTTCCTTCCTAAGAATCAGCCCTTCCAGGACCTTCGGTGACGTCGCGGCTTGTGATTGGCCGCGCGAGCGGTCACATGGGCGGCCGCGCGGCCAATCACAAGCCGCGACGTCACCGCGACGTCACGGCAAGGTCCTAGAAGCGCGGATTCGAAGGAGGAAGGCTGCCGGTTAGTACCAGGGCGCGTCAGAGGGTAAGTATTGCAATATTTTTTATTTTAATTCTATATTTTACACTTTAATCTGAATTCCGATACCAATTCCCAATATCTTAAACATATCGGGAATCGGAATCGGAATTCCGATTCCAGATTCAAAAGATCGCCGACTTCATGGCCGACCCCCCACTGGGGTCGGGTCGGGTTTCATGAAACCCGACCTTGCCAAAAGTCGGTGACTTTTGAACAATTTCGACCCGTTTCGCTCAACCCTAGTAGTAACGATCCCGCTAACGATCTCATTATGTGTGACAGTGACCAACGATCAGGCCCCTGCTGGGAGATCGTTGGTCGTGGGGAATGATCAGGACCTTTTTTTGGTTGCTGATCACCCGCTGTCATCGCTGGATCAGCGTGTGTGATGCCAATCCAGCGATGTGTTCACTGGTAACCAGGGTAAATATCAGGTTACTAAGCGTAGGGTCGCACTTAGTAACCCGATATTTACCCTGGTTACCATTGTAAAAGTAAAAAAAAAAAAAAACAGTACATACTCACATTCCGATGTCTGTCACGTCCCCCACCGTCAGCTTCCCTGCACTGACTGTCAGCACCAGCCGTAAAGCAGACGGCTTTACAAGCCGCGACGTCACAAGCCGCGACGTCACCGAAGGTCCTGGAAGGGCTGATTCTTAGGAAGGAAGGCTGTCGGAAGGCAGCAGGGCGCTTCCGAGGGTGAGTATATTCCTATTAGGTATATACTCACCCTCGGAAGCGCCCTGCTTCCTTCCGACAGCCTTCCTTCCTAAGAATCAGCCCTTCCAGGACCTTCGGTGACGTCGCGGGTGACGTCGCGGCTTGTGATTGGCCGCGCGAGCGGTCACATGGGCGGCCGCGCGGCCAATCACAAGCCGCGACGTCACCGCGACGTCACGGCAAGGTCCTAGAAGCGCGGATTCGAAGGAGGAAGGCTGCCGGTTAGTACCAGGGCGCGTCAGAGGGTAAGTATTGCAATATTTTTTATTTTAATTCTATATTTTACACTTTAATCTGAATTCCGATACCAATTCCCGATATCTTAAACATATCGGGAATCGGGATCGGAATTCCGATTCCAGATTCAAAAGATCGCCGACTTCATGGCCGACCCCCCACTGGGGTCGGGTCGGGTTTCATGAAACCCGACCTTGCCAAAAGTCGGCGACTTTTGAACAATTTCGACCCGTTTCGCTCAACCCTAGTAGTAACGATCCCGCTAACGATCTCGTTATGTGTGACAGTGACCAACGATCAGGCCCCTGCTGGGAGATCGTTGGTCGTGGGGAATGATCAGGACCTTTTTTTGGTTGCTGATCACCCGCTGTCATCGCTGGATCAGCGTGTGTGATGCCAATCCAGCGATGTGTTCACTGGTAACCAGGGTAAATATCAGGTGACGTCACCGCTGTGCTCTGCTTTACGGCCGGCGCTGACAGTCAGTGCGGGAAGCTGATGGCGGGGGACGTGACAGACATCGGAATGTGAGTATGTAGTGGTTTTTTTTTGTACTTTTACAATGGTAACCAGGGTAAATATTGGTTTACTAAGCGCGGCCCTGCACTTAGTAACCCGATGTTTACCCTGGTTACCCGGGGACTTCGGCATCGTTGAAGACAGTTTCAACGATGCCGAAGTTGTTCCTCTGATCGTTGGTCGCTGGAGAGAGCTGTCTGTGTGACAGCTCCCCAGCGACCACACAACGACTTGCCAACGATCACGGCCAGGTCGTATCGCTGGTTGTGATCGTTGGTAAGTCGTTTAGTGTAACGGTACCTTAAGTCCTCATTCTAAATGCCTGGCAAATTTTCTTTCAATAAAGCACCAGAAGCCCCCATCGTGGCAATACTGATAACAGAGAACAATAGCTTTTACAAGACTATCCAGATCTAGCAGAGCTGATCATATTAGATGTATCATAAATGAGATTGCTGTTTGGTACAATGGTGATAGAACATTATCTGTGGTTTTACAAGAGACCGAATCTAATTCCATTACATCATCCTAATTCAGAACGTTAATGTAAATGATGAATGCAGCTCTTACATTTCCACATACAACCTGAAATGTTATATTTGTGAGCCTGTAACTAGTAAGAACCGCTGAATATGCTGAATATGTCATTATCAAAGCACTCGTTTTTTCTATGAAACCACTACATTTAAAAAAAAAAAGGCAAAAATACAAGACCATAATTTCTCAATCTCTCACTTCATTTTATTGTACTGAATTATATTACCATTTGCTTTTTTTTTCTAAGTAGAAAAGTTATTCCTGAAAAGTCATTCCCTCCCTATTAGAGGATGGAATTTATAAAAAAAAATAGTCTGTTTTTCAAATCTAATGTTTACATTGAAGATATTTTTTGATGCTAAGATGTTTTTTTTATTATTATTTTCCATGTTAATGTAGAGGGGAACCAATAATGATAAAAAAATGAAGAATAATAAGGCTTATTACAAAAATGATTTAAAACAATAAGTCATATATATTCCAACACAACAGGCACATTATCACATGTTGGTGGATGAATCAGAAGATAAAAACCTTAATGATAACAAGAATGTTCCTAATGGGTAATAAGGAAGATAATCAATAAATGATTGAATATGCATAATAGAAGCAGAATGGCATGTCAAGGATAAATGAGTGATATAATAAACATCAGAAATAACATGTGGCAGTATACACAATGGCAGCACAAGCATAGAGGCTCACCCACCAAGCACTCCCGGCGCGCGTTTCACAAATGCTTCATCAGGGGGCTTGGTGGTAGTCAGTCTGGCATATACGACCCAGAAAACCCACCAGAGAAGCGTACAATACATGAATAACACCTGAGCAAACAAGAACAAGTTATACATATATTGGGATACCTTGTAGTATGTATATGATGCCGGCGCCTGCACACAGAGTGCTGATGGGCCGGTTACATGACCAGCTGCATAATGTGATGTCACACTGAGGATACACTCCCAGTGCATGCGTCCATTCGATTACATTGTGCAGTTTTCACACTAGCCACTAAGCACTCTCAATGTGACCTCATCCATGTGTGTGGTGTACATAGTGACCAGGTCCGCAGTCACCTATTATCAGAATTACAATGAAAGGTAACAATTTATTATAAATCTTCAGGCAGAAAACGCAGGACCACACTGTTGACTATCGATAAAGATGCAGCCTCAATCCTTCTCCTCCTCCGTGCAGTGATCTCTGCACAGTGTACAGAGCATGCCCACTACATTGCCCTTTAGAAGACAATAGTTATTCTGCTGTTTAGTGTATTCTATTATTTTTTCTGTAAAACAAATCTCTGGATCTGCTGTTCACAGTGCAGCAGTTCTGTCTTCATGGCTGTCCTGTTAATCATATCCAGAAAATAGATTTAAAATATGGTTATTAGTGATGAGCGACGCAGCTGCATGATTTGCGGCTGCTAGACAGCCTGAATATGTGTGGGGGTTGCCTGTTTGTTAGGGAATCCTCACATGTATGCAGGCTGTCCAGCAGCTGCAAATGATGCAGCTGAGGTGACGAAAACTAAATCTCCGAGCACACCCAAATACTCGGGGGGGAACCGGAGCATGTTTGGGAAAACCCGAACAACGAGTATACTCGCTCATCACTAATAGTTATATATGATCAGAACACAAGTAGAGGATTTTGCAATTTTGCATTTACTCTATAACTTCTGTTACTTCCCTGACAGTACAAAGCACTTTAGGAGACATAGCCCTAAAAATAATCGCACCCTTAGTGTGCAAAGCCATCTTTTAATTCAGATATGCTAATGAAGCATTTGGTGCACCCTTGGCATGGCCGAAAACTTCAGTGCACTTTCCTACCTGCTTGTTTGCCATCCATCATTACTTATTTTGGCTCCTCTAAAGCCAAAACTGTCAAACAATGAAGAACATGACGGAGACAGATGTAAAACAAGTATATAGCAAGGTTCACTGAACGGCTTGGCCACACCAAGGGTACATCACGTGCCTCATTAGCGTAACTGAATAAAGAACAAATTCTGCTGAATAAAGCAACTGATTTGGACACAAACGGTATTATTTCTTTTGGGGCTATTTACCCTTCAAAGTGCTCGGTTTGAACAGTCATTGTGTGCTGACGGCCTCTGCTTACCTACCTAGATGCATGTGTAACATTTGAGGCATGTTATTTAAGGTACATAATGTAACTTCTATCTTTTCCTTTAATATTTCATCTGTTCCACTCTTATAATTCAGTTTGGTTGGCTTGGATGATCATGACAATAATATGGTCAATAGCGCCTTCGACTCCGAAAATGCTGTGTTTCCTTATTAAGAAGTAAGCAGCATGGACAAGACTTGCCTTGTACAACTCACAATGCCAACTTGTATGAGAGACATTAAAATGAAGCCAGCATCACAACACGAGCATAATACCCGGCCCGAGCATTCTGCTCACTTCTACCCGTACACTTAGGATAGTCGCATTCTCATGGACTCCATCTGCTTGGATGTGAAGTATGAAACACTTGCAGTAATTACAGCTATTATAATTATATGCCACCAACTTAAACGCTAAACGCTGTACTTTTAACTTTATTTCAATCCCTGGGTATGCTGCCAACCATCTCTGTGCTGTGAAATTGCTAGTTGCCTTTGGCACTGCTTGGCATGAATGAGCCATTTTGTACTATACAGGTAGACCTAGGTCTTGATGAGTTATAAAATGCAGCATTATAGGCAAATGTGACATCATAATAGGGCGGTGAACTTGGAACGCTTCTGCATATTTTCCAACTAAAGTCCTGTTTTTTATAAATAATTAGCAATTTATAGTGTGTTCATAGACACGCAGTAGGTCATTAGCAATTTCCATGTGAAATAAAAGACATTCAGGACCCAGCAAGGCTAAAACATATGACTTTGTGCCAGCCTTTCCATATGTAAGATATAAATCCTTGCATTATACCATCTTATAGCAGTACAAAAAATGTGCTTGCCATCCTCTAAACTAATAATTCCCTATTCAATTATGACTGCCAAATCAGACAAGTCCTACTTCACAGGTGTTAGCACTGGGGCAGGATATGAAAGGATGGGGACACTTCCCTGTTGAGCTATTTGTCACCCAATTCTTTGCAGGCCATATAGTATATTTGACTGCATGTGAATATACAGTGTAGTCAGGCTAAAGAATTTGTCTGGAACTTCTATATTGATGGTCTATTCTTAGGATAGGTCATCAATATCTGATTGGCGACGGTGCCATAATCAGTTGTTTGCCGAGTTCTGTAAATAGAATAGTGACCGTTGCTGGTACTGCGCACCCACCCCTTATTTGAATCAATAGGTGGTAGATGCAGTACCTAGCCATGGCAACCATGCAGTTAACGGCGCTGTGCAGCTTTGCAACTCAGCACATCCAGTTGCCACTGGCGCTGGGAACAACCGATCGGCAGGGTGCCGAGTGTTGCACCCCAACCAATCAGATATTGATGATAAGCCACCGATTTAAAACTCCCAGTCAACTCCTTTAACATTATTGCGTTTTTTGAAAGGAGACACTAGAAAATTTGTCTTCATCCTTACAATGGCTATAGTAAGTTGCTATTTACAGACATACACCAGATTTATTGTTTTTAAATATATTTTTAAGTTACTTTTACTCAGAAATTATCCATCTTGACAAATGGGGATTTGTAGAACAAACAAATCAATTCAATTTTTAATCAAATCAAGCCAGATATGTCACTCGAAGCAAGAATCATCAAGCTACGAATTGCCTACTTTGGACACATCACACGTTGAGATCAAACACTGGAGAAGGACATCATGGTGAGAAGAATAGAAGGAACAATGCGAACAGGAAGAGCAGCAACCTGATGGCTTGATACTATCAAAATAACATCCGAGAAGACCCTGGAGGACTCTAGGCTTGCACAACGTCTATCTTCTTACAAAGTGTTCATCCAACAAGTCGTAATGGTCTGAGATCAAGTCGAAGGCAGTTAAAAACAAAATTATGTAAGCTGTAGATGCTTACAGGAGCTTAAAGTTCAAAATTCAAAGGTGCGGGGCTAGACTGAGGTGCACTCTCATTAAAAAGGTGTTCATGGGACTGGGTTTTACTGTAGAAAGGTAGGATTGTGTTTTCAAACATGGAAGACACTAGCAGCAAGGTGTAAGTACACCAGAAAAGCAGCTTTTAGAAAACTCAGTGTCACACTTTCACTGGAAAGTCAGGGAAGTTAAGTGACTACTTCAACCATAAAATGATGACCAGAAGGGTTTTTATAAGACACAGGATGAATGTATTAACCACCATATTCACTAGGTGGTTCAGGCCATCATGGTTGGCTCTCCTATACACAGGAGCGCTTGTTCAGATGGTCTCTATGAGAGAGCCATTGCCAGACATGTCTGCCAGAGGCTTATCTCTGAGACAATATTATTATTATTATTATTTATTTATATAGCACCATTGATTCCATGGTGCTGTACATGAGAAGGGGTTACATACAAGTTACAGATATCACTTACAGTAAACAAACTAACAATGACGGACTGATACAGAGGGGCGAGGACCCTGCCCTTGCGGGCTTACATTCTACAGGATTATGGGGAAAGAGACAGTAGGTTGATATGATTGGTAGTAGAAAATTGGACATGTCAGGTCAATATTTCCCCCATAAATAAGTTGTCCAGTGGTCCCATGAACATTATATTATCAGCCCAACCCATCGATATCAACATTAGTCTAGTGTTTATGGGGGGACTTAATCCTTCCCATAGAATGGTCACGGTCTGCATGATCTACTCCTGTACATTTCCTGTACATTTCTATGTGTTTATGGAGGGCTTAATCTTTCCCATAGAATGGTCATGTCTGCATGATCTGCTCCTGTACATTTCTCGGTGTTTATGGGGGGCTTAATCCTTCCCATAGAATGGTCATGTCTGCATGATCTGCTCCTGTACATTTCTCAGTGTTTATGGGGGGCTTAATCCTTCCCATAAAATGGTCATGGTCAGCATGATCTACTGCTGTACATTTCTAGGTGAAGTTGCTTGATGCTGCAGCTATTTTGGACAATATACGCTCATACTATCATACTGTGCCCACAAGAATCAAGGGCATATAGCAAAATGGGAAATAGGTAGTAATGACATATTTAAGAGGATATGTTGCCCTCAGGGTTACAACAGCTTGAGGTGCTAAAATTCATTGACGGCTGAAAGTAGACTATTCTGACAGCTATCCATTAAATGGCTTCCATAAGAGAACAGCAGACAAAATATGACTCCTAATACACAGTCAAGTAAGAGCATAAGTTTTATGTTCTTTTCCCATTATCCTGAAGCGATGGATAAATCTATCCTAACTCTCCTCATGTGATGTATAATGTACAGTGTCAGAGACCACAAAGCAGTGAAGCAAATTAAAAGATGCCTGTTAAATTAGTCTTTGCAAGCAAAGAAGCCATTTTGATGATAATGTCCTCATGCTCTGATATGAAAGTGCAATACATGGATAAAACCTATTTATAAAATGGCTTGGGTAAATGGGATTGGGATAAATACGGGGGTATAATTGACTAATAAACATTCAGGGGACTTCTGAGCTACGAAACAGTTCCAAAACCGATCTTAAAATTCTTGCTGCGTTTGGAAAGGCTGTTAATACTAAGATCTCTTACAAACCACACAAGTGTCAGTGTGAAAGGAGAAATATGTCAAGAATTAGAAGTAGAGTCTTCCAAAATCTCATGATAAAAGGAGCCACTTGGAAAAGTTCTTGCAATGTCCTGTATGTAGGCAATCAATTTTTCAGTGTGGTCCCCAAAATTTCAACCAAGGTACATTTACACTGAATTATCAAAGTGTTTTCCAATTATGCCGTCTAAACAGGCTGCTGATCACCCAACAAATGAGCAATCCGCCCATTCATCAGGTGAAAGGATCTTTTGGTTTGCCCTAAAAATCATCGTTTTTGACAGCACACCTTCCAATGTAAACAGGACCTGTGCTGCCGAGAACAATGGCAGCCAATGAACGCTGAATGATCTATTACATATCTTTCAGTGCACATCATGTACCACAGTCTACCTGTGTACTCAGGCTATTAAATGATCCAATGTAAATACACCCTTAGGCTATGTTCACAAGCAGCGTTCTGCTTTTTCTGCTGCTTTTTTTCTGCATAAAAGAAGCTGTGTCTTGCAATACTAGTAAAAGTAAGAAATATCATGCACATTGTTTTTTATTTGAGCATGGCACTGTTTTTGAAATCTAGATCATGTCAATTCTCTCAGCGATTTTGAAGCGTATTTGCAGCTTTTTTCACCCATAGGAAGCAATGAGGAAGTGCAAAAATGCAGCAAACAGGTTTTACAGTGTTTTTGCTGCATTTCTGATGACTAAGGGTATGTGTTCACGTGTTAACATACCCTAAAACTAACCTTATTAAACATGTACTGTAGATATGTCACACATGTAATCTACAGCAAAAAAACACCACAGCAACAATGCACAAAAAAGCTGTAAAAACACTGCAAAACCTGCATTTTGAATGCAGTGTGTTTACTGCCAAGAAAACAGGTTGTGGTAAAACACTGCAAGTACACAGCATGTGAATATAGTCTTTATCATTGTGTAGGACCCCATTATTTAGTTTTACTGTGGGCACCCTAGAACCTGTTGTCTGTGTCAACATGACTGTAAATATTAGTGCAAAATAGGTTTTCCAAAGATGAATGTAATCCTGTGGCATCATGCATAGCGTTTGCTGCAAATCATCTTGATATCAGAATGTGTTTCCAAAAAGCCCAAAATAATACTCTTGAATAAAATATCCTTAAAGAGGTGGTCCACTACATTGTATAATGTGCCCATCGATTTACACCTTTTAAATAAGTATTTTTGTAAATACCTTCTTCCGTCATATGTGCCTATGAGCGGCGTTATCACTGCTCGCTCAGCCAGCATCATGCCACCCACATCGCGTTTCACCGCACGTCACATCACAGTATCCAGTGCATGCGTTCCCTCTCTCCTCTGCTTTCATTGGCCACAAGTGAGCACTGGAATACTAGGTTGTGCAGTGAAACGCCACCCAAAGCCCAGTCAATCAGGTGGGGGGTGCGTGCGACTGGGTCATGATTGGGTGAATAAAGGAAGTCCGGAAGTTGACATGACATCAGCGGATGTCAGCAAGAGCAGCTGCCGGGGTAAAGTGATGCAGACTGAGCGAGCAGTGATAGCGCCGCTCACAGGCACATATGGCTGCAGAAGGTATTTACAAAATAAAAATTGTCATGATTAAGGGAGCTTAGTCTCCAGAAACGCGTTGAGATTCTTACCCATATGGTTTGTGCTGAAGTCTGTATCCTCTATACTTAAAGTTTGTGAATAAAAAAAACACTTTTTTATAGATTCAGTGAAGCTGGACATTCTCTTCTTTTTTGGAATTTGCAAAAAATACTTATTTAGAAGGGGTGAATCCATGGCTGCATTATACAATGCACTGGACAACCTCTTTAAAAAAGCATATGACAATGCCAGCCACAGTGCCCCTAAAGTACTGTAATGCCAGCCACAGTACTCTCATAAGTGTCAGCCATTGTTCCCTTGTAAAAGTGGACATCTCCCCCATATTACCGAACGGTATTCCAACATAAACTACTGAGGCTCATAGTATAGAAGACATTTCTTTGAACAGAATTAAGCTAAAAACAAACAAACAAGTGATTTGTCTATAGAACCGGGTTCTGAAGAAAGGCCTCTTGCTTTCCTTTTAACAGAGACATGTAAAATCTGGCAAACAAATACCAGAAAGTGCCCAAAGTAAAGATGACTAATACATTGAGATGAATGTCATGCAGTTCTAGACTTCTCTGCAGTGAATAAATGCAGATATATTGATTTTGCTCTGATAGACAAGTATGTTCCTTACATGAGGCTGATGGTGAGATGAGGACAACTCCCCAGGTCTTATACGTTCTATAATATTTCAATAAATATACAATGGTCTTTTTCTCTTCTATTCAGCCCGCAATGCATGACAGATGCATTTCTTATGAGTATTAGGACTGAATCTCAGCAATAAATAAATGCTACCATATCGACGACATCTACTGGATCGCCCCCACATAAGGGCAATGGGGTACTCGGTACCGGGTTCTTCAGTTCCCTCAGCGAGGATGTCACGGTGGCCCAACCCGGACCGTGGCCCTATGAGGGGCGCCCAATAAAAGGCAGAGTTCGTAGATAATGGTAGTGTTCGTGACACCACCTGTGGTATTCGGTCAGCGTGACCGACGCTGCTTAGGGGTCCGCTGGGGTGATGGAATGGCAGCTAGATGGTATACCTTCCCACAGGTGAAGTATATCCCCTGGGCTTCCCAGAAGAGTAGATGTTGATGGTGGATGGTGCAAGGTGCGGTGAATAACGAGGACACAATGGGTGCAGTCTCTTTACCTTTACTGAAGGCTTCAGCATCCACAGTCCAGAATGCCGGATGACAGGGTAGGCAGAGTCCGGCCAGTCTGGTGGCAATTCCAGAGTCCCCTTATCCAGGTGGAAATCAGTAGCCTTCCCCTTGCGCACAGTAACGTAGTAGGTCCCTACTTGCATTAGCTACCATAAGGTCCTCACTGTTGTAACTTCTCTCTCTCTCTGTCCCCCAGATGGATAGGACAAACCCGTATGACAGTGATGGCCTGAGGCTAATTTATAGGGACCCTAGTGTCGCCCCTCCTCCGCGTTGCCACCTTGTCTGCTTAAGTGTTTAGGTCGGACAGCCAACTTGGAATCGACTGCCCTACCGGTCTCTGAAGTAAAGCGTAGAGTCTATTACTTCCTCAGTGTTCCGGCCACCGGATCTGCGCTTCAGATGGAGGCAGCCTGCTTCTAGCTGGTCTCCCACTTATGTTACACACCTGTTGCTATGACTTCTGTGCTCACTCACTACAGCACAATTCCTTTCGTGTCCTTTCTTAGGAGGCTGCCGCATGGGTTGCAGGCGCAGCTCCGTGTCCTTCTTTCCCACTGAGCCGCTGATGTTCTTTCCCTTTTCCTCTGTCTGCCTGACAGGAACTTCCTGGACTGAGCCCAGTCTGCTTATCTCCCTCTCCTTCTCCTTCCGACTCCCTCTGAATGACTGACTTCCTAACCAACCCACCAGTTTTACCCTATGTGAGGAGTGGCCTGGTGAACTGAACCCTTTTCTCCCCCTGGTGGACTGGCGTGTGAAGTTTGTGTGTGGCTGTGATACCTGGCAGGGTGAACTCCTTGGTGCCATCAGACGTAACATCACTCCCCCTGGTGGAAGAACGACATTACTGCAACGACCAGGACTCTGGGGTGCTGCACTACCAGACAGGAACGCTTGGTACGCCATACTGTATTGCACATGGTACGCATGCTACGCCATATTACAGCTCTGTTTCATATGGAATCATGATCGGGCTTTATGATCGGTCCATGAGGCCTTTATTGCACCTCTGCATACTTATATATGCAACCCATTCTGTTCCACAGCAGCCATCTATAAAGAACAGGCAGCTTCTTACTATCTATTAGATTGTAGGAGATTATATTAATGAATTCCATAGATTAGAATTAATGTTGTATTGTAAAAAAAAGTCACGAAAGGGGCTGAGGGATGCAGTTTGAGCCATCAGAAATCATAGCGCCCATTTAACGATCTCACATAGGGTCCCTTTGCGCTGCGCTTTCCCTTACAGAAATGACACTGTTGCATGCTTGATGAACTCAGTAGTCTATCCTAAAATCATTATTTCTAAGGGAAAATATTTTTAATACACTGAGGCAGATTAATCAAGACTAATGTTTTATCTGTCAGTCTAAAAAGAATCAGTGGAGAACATTGTGCCCAACTTATTTGCAAAGGGAACCTGTCACCTGATTTATGCTGCGCTAACCACAGGCAGCATGGATCAGATGAGAAGGAGATGTGTTCCAGCTTCTTTGAATCCAAAAATTTATTAGAAAATTCTTCTTTAAAAAAACAATGGCAATGGCAAAGCCACCGGTACCTATATCTTGCCATGTGAACTTTGCCATTGCCAAGGTTTTTTTAAGAAGCATTTTCTAATACATTTTTGGATTCAAAGAAGCTTGAACACATCTCCTTTTTCTCATCAGTACTATACGTGTGACCGCACGAGTTCCGTGCCTCACAAAGCTATATGCCGCTGTGGGTAATAATTCTCTGTGTGTCACGGTCGGAGCATGCCTTGTCCGCAGGTCTTCTGACCTGAACTTTACAGCCTTAAGGACTTAAATGAGACTGTCAAGTTAGTCAGTTGGCTTTAGTTTGAGGATTAAAGGTGTCCTGGATACCAGACACGAATCAGCTTTTTTAACCCTGTGTCTTTTTTATGGCTTGCTAAATAAAAAAATAAAAATAAAATCCTTGTTTTATTAAGCTGCTGGAAGTTCCACTCTCCCTCTTTTTCCTTCTCTACCTGCGGACAGTCCATGCATCACAGCGCATGCTTGGTTCAGGACATACCGATGTGTGAATGCAGCATTATAGTTGTTGGCCATTCTGTCTCCTGATACTTAGATACCCGCTCTTACAAATTTTGGTCAGCATGGTTTAAAAATTGAAAATAGTGTTCAATTTATTTCTTTTTGGATTCAGTTTACGCCAAAAACTGGCATAAACTCCTTGATAGAAACGAGATAGATGTGAGCCACTCAATACAACAGAGCCAGTAATCCAGGACTCCGCTGTGTGCACACTTGAGCAATGCCAACAATCAATAGATTAAAATCATCGTTTTTAGACATGTCCAGAAAAAAAAAGGTATTTCACGGGGGAGCCATGATTTGTCTGCCCGTTTAAACATACGTCTGTTATAGGGATCAATAGATGATGAGATTGACAAGTATTAATTTTAAGTCTCAGTGAATGGAATTCATATAAAGTGTAAAACTAAGGAAACATGTAAACGTTTTATAAATAGTAATTGATGTGAAAACTGCTTTTTGAGAAATCAGTGGTAAAGAAAAACACAGAGACCCAAGATCAAATACCTCACTTGAGTTCAGAGTCAAAATTCTGTACAAAACAATACAAAAGCTGGCAAAGAACTGTGAAGTACGTCCCTGCCAAAAAAATTATTTTATATTCAGACAAAAAAAAAATTATGGCAAGCAAAATATGGTATCTGTGATTGACAAATACAGCTGATAAGTTTTAGTCCTCTTGTTTCTTTGAGATGGTGCATCATGTGTTCAAGACCTAAATACATCAATCCAGCACCACACAAGCTCTGCACAAGATCGGTGGGCAAAAGTTCTAGGGTTTTTGAACACATTCTGCCACACTGTGTTCACAAAAAACTATTGGAAAGAAAATAGAAGCATGGCACCGCTGAGTCTCAGAGTCCATACACCCACAGCTGAAAGCGCTGCCGATGCTACGATTGCCAAAAAAACAGACACTTGGGTGCAATGATCCAGAGCAAATGTCAAAATCCAGGACAAAAGAAAAAAAGTGGAAATCCACTCACCTGTCTGTTGAAACAATCTCCTTTTATTGGGACATATGCAGGGAATACCAGGGAGAACGTGGACAGAAAAAGGACGACGGCCGTTTCGCACTTCTGCGCTTCCACGGGACCCGTGGAAGCGCAGAAGCACGAAACGGCCGTCGTCCTTTTCTGTCCACATTCTCCCTGATATTCCCTGCATATGTCCCAAGAAAAGGAGATTGTTTCAACAGACCGGTGAGTGCATTTCCGCTTTTTTTTTTGTCCTGGAAAAAACTATTGGAACTACTTGTATGACAGTAATATTTAGGAACTATGAAATTCAAGTATTTGGGTATTGTGGTGGCAATAAGTTGTTATTGTATAGCGGTATTATTCACCCTCTGTAACACCATAGAAAGTATTTTAACATGTATAGTCAAATCTCTTTAGTCATTAATTTAAGCAAATCTCAAAACGTCATTTTGAGATTTTTACCCAAATATAGTTATTCACACAATATATCTGCAAATCATGACAAGCTGAATTCCCGAGAGATGGACATGATACAACATTATCATCAACGTCTCTGAGACTCCCAAGGAATAAAAGGGTTCAGTTTTCAGTTGACTAAAAAAGATTAAAAACTGGACAATCCAAGCAAATTCTCAAGGGGCTGACAACTTTCAGTCTTTATATATACAAAAAGTGAAGAAGGAATTGATTATTAGAGTATACAAAGAGCTTGTGTGTTTGTCCTGGATCGTGGCTTTTTTCTGACCTCGGTGATGAGAGCTAAGCTACTCTCTGACAGAAAACATATTATCATCTGTTTAACAAGTGGAAAAGAGTTTGTATGCAAACTGTACACTATCAGAATCTATAGTAGTTATATATAGGAAGTGGTCTGCCAAGGGACAAGGGAAAGGGACATGTGGTGAACGTAGGGTGGCCCCTTTTTAAGCATCGTTTGTGTACTCATAATAGTTGAAGAAAATGTATCATCAGAAAAGCACTCATTGTTTAAAAAGATCCTCTCACCTCGGAAAACTCTACTTACTTACTTAAGTTTTTATACTACGTGCATTTTTAAAAACTGTTGATTTTTCAGCAATAGACTGATTCAAACTTTATGTTTTGAAGCCATCTGAGCTTCCAATCTGAGCATGCTCTAACCTGGACAAAAATCACTATGAATGGAATGGGAACAGTTAAGCTCTGACATCACCTACTGTGATTGGTGGATCCTGTGTTTATCAGCTGTGTATAGAGGTGTTATGTTACACTGAAGTCCTCCCTGTGATGACAGTGAGACTTCTGAAAAATCTTCTCTAATGATCAGGAAGTATCAATCTCTAGTATAAGCCTTAAAGGACAATGTAAAAATTGTGATATTTTTGTTTGTTTTGTTTTTTTTGTTTGCTTGATTTTCTTTGTAATTTACATAGTGATATGAAAAATGTAAAAAAAAATCTAAAACTTTTCAAAATATTATTTTAACACAAAAATATGATTAAAGCTATAAGTAATTTTTATTTTTCACATCGCATCAAGGCAAATATTGCTCAATAGCCATACTTTCCTTTTTCATATAGAAAAGTAAAGCTGGCGAAAACCATGACATATGCACCCGGTGTGGAGTGTCAGGGGGTACTAACTATTCTTCAGCAGGATATTTGGATACAAAGTAAGGTAGCAAACTCTTCCCTTGCAGTGTTCAAAAGAAAATATGAATCGTCATGCAGTCTTTATGGCTCACGAATTAGAGGAGGGTGGCGATAAACATCCTGGAATTCAAACACATGGCGGTGTAACGTCAATTTCTACCCGTTCCCATTCTAATCTCTACTTGTTTACATGTGGCCGTCCTGAAGAAGGAGTCAGATTGACTTTGAAACACATTGACAATAAGCCACTTTACACATAACATTGTGGGTTATAGTTAAATTAGTGACGAAATGTACAATTGGTGGAGGAAGGTTGAACTTGATGGTCCTAAGTCTTTTTTCAACCTATGTAACTATGTCACTCTTATATATCCTTGGTCTTGGATGTTGATTTTTGACAATCCAGGAGAACATGGCAAATTAACTCTCCTTGGTATCTCTACAGCATATTCCGTGGATGCTACAACGACTGTTACCTTCACAATACTAGTAGTTGTGTCACACACAACCCCACCATTTGAGCATACCATATGTTTTCCCATTCTGGGGCTGGCGTGACCACCAACACAACTCGGCTGACATGGGTGAGGTCCAGTCCTATATGTTGATTTAGATTTATATGTATTTACGGGTCCAAAGCTGGACTAGGTATGGAATACTACTCACTATACATGGGCTTTTAGTGAACCTGTGACCTCAAGCCGTAGATTTTGTTGTGTCTGTTAGTTCTGTTACCTTATCCGTGATTCACAATAATTACTCTATCTTTGATATATTTGTGTATGTTTATTGAGCTTTTTTAATGGTTATTAATAAATGGTGTTACTTTTATAGATTTGAAGTGGCAGTTTCGTGACTCCTTTTTTCGGATGTTATATAATATGTTTTCCCATTCTGTATAATCTGGATAAGACCATACTGCACTTTACGTTTCCTCTCTAGCCAAATTGTAAATAGGACACTACCAATCCTAATGTGATTGTTTTGGTCCAGATGCCAATATAGAAAGACTGGTACAAGCTGCACCACACTTCAATGAAATGAAAAGTCATTTAAAAAAAAAAGTGCTAAGTAAGTTAGAGGACTTGGTATTATCTAAATTGCATTTGTTACAATGGAGAGTGACCACACAAACCCACTAATATTTTTCATAAGTGGATGAATGTAGTTGAGTAGACTTCATGTGGCTCTGTTTTTTATTGATTGCATATTTGCTTTGTTATGTATTATTTTAATAAGTCATGATTATGGAGAATTCTGCCCTTGCTACTTTTCCATCTGGAGTGGAAAAAAAATAGAATAAAAAATACAGAAGTTGCAACTGATGGCCAAAGCAAAATATACCATTTGACATAGTATGTTAAAACATTTTAACCCGGTAATTAAATTATATACTTTTAAGCTCCCGAGTAAGCAGTAAACTGAAATGAGCATTGTATTTTTTTTTACCCAATTCATATAATGTAACTAATCTAACTGGAACCCATAAATCCATGTAGGGTAGTTAGCCTTAGTCTGGTTTGGTTGGAAGCCATATCTTAATTTTACCACAATAACTGCTACAAGGACACGCAACCTGTACCCGTCCCCTTCTGTAATGTTCTGCTCATTGTAACGATGGCTTTATTTAAAGACTTTAATTAGAGCTTGATACATTCTTTTTCCCCGCATATTTTTTGCTCACAGAATACCAAAGACCAACCATAAAACTCTGCCTCCAAGGTCTGCAACATAAAGATGTTATTCCAATATTAGATTAAACAGCAAAGCAATGAGAAGTCCAACCATAAATACAATTAGATTTACATTCATGTGTAATTGAAGAGGACAAAGGCCTCATTGGAAGCGTGGTGTGTGACTCACTCTTATTTGGAGCTGCTAACCATGTTCATATGACACAATCCAAAGGAAAATATTACCTTACACAATAATAAGCTGCTTTATAGCCTAGCCCTGGCCGGCCTGGCGGACTAAACTGGGCACTCATTGATGGTGCGCAGATCAAAAACTATTAGAAAAGTCATCTTAATAGCGTAAAAAATGTGACAATTGTAAAACTAAAACTATGCAATATTTATCATAATGTTATTTACTCCCAGGATGGAAATAATCATAAAATACAGAAAAATCATTTCCCACAAAGCAGATGCGCTGAAACAAAAAAAAACAACAACTGGGGACGTGGCCATGTATTATAATATTTAACCTAGACAACACGACAAGACCTTTAGGCACAATTCTACAATGAAATGGAGAATGGAAAAAACTTATTTGACTCCTCATTAAGAAAGCTCACACCAAGATGACCATTTAAGAAACAGAAAACATAAAAGTGCTTTTTCCATTCTTTATCCTTCTTCAAGTTTACATTATAAAGGCCAGATCATGTTTTTACAATCAGTGGGATTGATGATAAGGGCTCGCTCACACGAGTGGAGATTCTCTCGTCCGAGAGAATTGGATCGATTATGTTAATGACACTCCGATCAAACTCTGATCTGAGTTTGGTCAGTGTCAGCTTAGTGTGATCCATCTTCTCCATTGTGTGAGTCCACGGAAATCAGAGTACACTCGTCTGTTATCTGAGTGCAATCTGATGTTTTCCACGCACCCATAGACTTGAAAGGGTGAGTGGCTTCCAATTTGTGCTGCAAACCACTGCGTAATGCAATTTTTTTCTCATGCTGAATCAGAATAAGAACAAAAAAAGCTGGTCAGTGCTGCCCCATAGTATAACATTGGTCCGAGTGCTAACAGGTAATATATCGGAGATGGCTTGACCACTGGACTTCATCCCATGGATAGATAATAAATGTTAATCAAGCTCTGCCATTGGGCTCTTTCAGATGTCTGTTTTTTCACATGAAAGAAAGAAGATCCTAGTGTCATCACGTTTTTAATCAGATTTTCATCAGCGTATAGTCAATGTCAGTATTTAACATCAGTTTTTTTCAGATGAAAAAAAGGCTTCTCAAGCTTCTTCTATCAGACTGTCCGTGAAAATTAGATAGCACATAGATGGCACCTGAGTGATGTACTGATGTCTGATTTTTTTCACCGTGCTTTTGTGCAAACCAATTGGTCCGAGTAAATAACGGACATCTGAACAGCCCCATACACTGTTATACATATGACTGCTTTCTGTGAAAAACCTATATAGCACTTGTATGAGAAAAACTGCATGGGTACTTAGGTGTGTGCATCTTATTACCAGGCACTAATGAAAGGAATCGATACCCTTCTGATTGCATCCCCAATCTTACACCTAAAAATATAGAAAAGCCACTGCACATTTCTTAGCTTACTGATGGGACAGTGTTATAGAGTGGGTCTCGTAGTGTTGTTTGGGTAACTTAAAAGCAATGTAATCTCAGGATTGATTGGATAATTTGGACGCTTTAATATATACCATAAGGCAGACGTCAGTAAAAAATATAACACAGGGTGAAAATCAACTTAAAGCTCTGAGGGTAGTATTCTGTTCCAAGTACTTATGTGGCTTGAAGATCTGGAAAATGATGATGTGAGCATCCATGGCAAGGATGTGGGGAGCTCAATGTCAAGGATGATATAAAATCCCCTGATCTGTCTTAACACAGGGGTGAACATTGTAACACTGATGAGTATGGACCAATTGTGCCACGGACCGGGCTTAGTCAGGAGGGACGTGACTAAGTGTCTACCAGGTATTCACTAGATCCTCTAATGGTGAGGATAGGCTGGGCCACCAGTAGACACCAGATACCACTCCAGAGCAGTCCCCTGGACTGCAGCAGCTGACCAGAGTGTCAGAGACTTGAGTACAGGGTTCAGGTGGGCGAGACCAAAGCATAGTCAGACAGTACAAGGTTGGGGCAGGGAGCACAAGTTCAGAATTCGTAGCTGAGGTCAGGATAAATGAGATGGCAAGATAAGTTCATAACAGGTGAAACAAGACAGGAATATATCAATACAGGAAGCTAGCAAATTAGCTACTAGAACCTGAGTTCAGGCGAGGAATAGAGGGTAGAGTCACCTGCTGGCAGGTAATAGGCCGGGGAGGCAGATCTCTGCAGGACAGAATAGACAAAAATTCCTGCAGAGTTTGGCAGCGCCCCACTATCACTCACAAGCAGCAAAGCTTGGAAGGAAGAGAAGCACAAGGCAGCACAAAACAATGGTAAGGTACTGGCTGGAGCAGGGCGAAACACATGGTCAGTGGGGCGGCGCTTACAAGGCACCCGAGTGGCCAGCATAACAGACATATCATTGGTGCAACCTATGGAGCAACACAGGGGCCTCGAAGCTAAAGAGGCTCACCTCCGAAGCAGCTTTGCTCACAGTCACATAAATGGGTGCCTTTATGAATAATTGAAATTCAAAGGATCCATGTGCTGTTCTTGCACAGCGTCCCTCTTCTGTCTTCATCTGCCCCTGGTTTGATAGCAATGGATGTAGTTTCAGTTTTATAGACGTTGTCCCAGACTATTGACTAGTGTAACTGCCTAGTGATCGATCAATACAAGTTTGTAATGCTAGGCAATTCTTATTCAGTTCTCTGGGAAAGCTGGGCTACAATTTGAATGTTCAAAAAGCAATGACTGTACAGAATTCCTAACAACATGACAGAAAGTAACCACTGAAAAATGTGTATTTACGGGTAATTCTTTTTTTTAGAAGGAAGTATGCTATTTATACTGCGTGTGCACTAACCAGTTTTTCAGCATAAAATATTAATCATCATTGACAGTCACAGTCCTTGCAGAAAGAATAGTCATCTTACCATCCTGAAGACACTAAAAAAAATTAATGATCAATGATAGATCATCTATCATACCGTGTGCTTGAGCTGCAGATGAGTGAGAATATCCCAGAGCTAGAAGAGCCGTCTCTACTAATTGATTGAAAAGGACATCTCTCCGAACCAGTACAAACTCTGCATGTTCTTCCCGGTTGTCCATTTGTTCCACCACACAAAAAACGGGTAGCATAAGTCCTGATAAGAGAAATGGATACATAAAGTAAGATACTTTAATGATGGACAACTAAAGCAACAAACTAAGATCACTTTATATAAAATTTATTTCTTAGAAAGTTTCTACATTAGTATTTTTTCATACATATTGGAGTTTCTACGACGTTCTGTAAGGAGCAGAACTAGGAGAAGTGGTTGACAAAAAGGCAGATGCTTAAGATGTGACTGAAGGATGTTGAACAATTGATAGACAAATACACCAGATAGATTTATAGTCCGGGGTCACACTTGGGAGTGTGATGCAAGAAACTCACACGAGTTTCTTGCATCAAAATCCGGCACAGGTGCCGGCACTCGGGAACGGAGCATTCAGCTGCATAGAAATACATGCAGTCGTACACATCGGTCATGAGTGACAGCAGCAGTGCCGGGTATTGATGCGAGAGACTCGTGCAAGTTTCTCGCATTGAACTCACAAGTGTGACCCTGTCCATAGGCAGAGCATTGTTATCAGCGTTGGGATCCAGGGGTCACTTGCCTATAGAGAATTTGTAGGACAAGACTGCCTTTCACACATTAAAGAGAACCAGAGGAGGTGCTACATAAGCTAGAGAACCCTACTTCCAATGTGATTGTACAGGTGGAAGTGGTCATCACTTACTGTTATCAACGGGTTCACAATCTAAATCCCTTATCAGTACATATTTGGAGTGTGGAGGGATACCTGAGTACTGGGAAGAAACCCACAGAAACACTGTGAGAACACACATCCTCCATGCAGATGTTGGCCTTGATCAGATTCAGAGCCAAGATACTAGCACTGCAAAACTATAATGCTAACCACCAAGCCACTGTGCTGTGTAAAATAAGAATGCTAGAGATTGGAAGTAAAGGGCTAAATGTCCATTTTATCATGGTGAACTCTAGAGGTATGTCCTAAAACTTTAGCAACTGAAACAGTTTTTCCAGCCTATGACTAGGAGCCAAGACTTTTCCTCCGCCACATTTGCATTCCGAGATATGTGACTTTAAACACACCAGAAGTAAAATTCCCTCTGTTTAATTTAATTAGAATTAATGGAGAAAATAAGAAGTTGCCCACACTGACTAATCAGATTCATGTCCTTATTTTCAGAAACCCTTTGTACAAAGGTAAGTCTCGTTTATCGATACAGGAGACTCCTTCACTTTTTCTTTGCATAAATTTTAATACCGTAAATTTTCCTCCGAAGAAAAAAAATTAACTTCAGTGTTTATTACTTTATCAATTGGAAGAACTTCAGATAAAAGAAGAAATGGTGTAGAAAGCATCTTAAAAAGGGCATGTAAAGAAAACTGTAGGTTAAAAGGGACCAGATACATGTTATATAAAACTTTCCAGGATTTAACAGCCCCTGTTACACCTCCTTGTTCTTCCTCACATCAGCCTGGTTCTCACAGACTATGCGTGTCAAGGCTCCTTATTTTTTATATGCAAGCAATGCTTATTTTATTTCTCATACATAGCATAGGAAAATAGGAAGATTCTGCATGACCATGTCTGGATCCTATTAATGCGTCTCCTCCATGTCTCAGCCTTTTTCTAATAAATCATCTTTTTATATGGACATTTTATTTTCATCTGCAGGAAAGTCATTAGCTGAAAAATAGATGTTACAACAACTTGGCTGCCAGCAAGACTTTCAATGTGCCGCCGACCCCTTTGGCAGCAAAGGAGTTAAGGAAGCTATCATGTTTAATATGGATTTAGAGCCGAATTAGCTCTATAATGTTGCCTTGTTCCTAAACAATGAAGGCATCATTGTAGTTACTTTTTTTTATTTGACTTTATTCTTTTTCATGGTGGCCATGTTTACTGGCCAACAACACACATATGAGGTTTTCAAGGCAAGCCCTAAAATGTAAAGGGGGAAAAATGCTTAATTTCGGCTACTCATTACGCATACGATTTAAATTAAGAGAGAAGGATTACAGAAATAAGCATTCATCCTTGTATATACTTTTATATTATGGCTAGCTACAGCTAATTAATATATGCGGTTGACCATTTTGGCACGGTAAAGTAAAAAAAAATTGAAGTGGCTCAAAAAGAATTGGTGTCCGGCTGCACAGTAAACTCCTACACCAAATAAAAAAAAATTGCGATAATGGCATAGGAGCCTCTTAATTGGCAAAGAGATTTCTAAAAGTGTTAACTATTGGCTTTACAAAGAAGCTACTATTGTCCCTAATGTGCCAATGTTTGAATAATCGCAGGTCATCGATGAGTGGAAAATATTTTTTCAGTTTTGTCACATAAGCCCTTTAAAATCAGTGATGTCTTCTAATAAGGTGTATTAGCCAGGCAGCCCTGTCCACTGTGTTATCTGACAAGGACTATTAATACAATTATTGCAGGTTATTCATTTATGTAATATGCAATAAAAACTCAGAGCAAGTATGTCTAGAATCACTCCAATGATAGTTATATGTATCACCAGATATTAGTGCTAATAGCAACTTCATAGTAATTGGTGCTACATCTAGAAGCAAAATTCAAGCTTAAAGGGCCACTCCAGCATTTTTTATTTATTTCTGTGTTGGAGTGGTGCCACTAATGTAAGTTCCATACCCCTAGTGTTATACTCACCAGCTACCGTCTTCATGTGTTCTCAGCACTGCTCCGGTCATCTTCTTCAGGTTAGACTTGCTGAATTACTCCAGTGTTTGCTGGGCAAGTCAACACTCAATGCAAGTCTATGAGAGCCATAACGAGGCCAGAACTTAACACTGATATCTTGTGACTAGTGTTGAGCATTCCGATACTGCAAGTATTGGTATCGGCCGATACTTGCTGTATCGGAATTCCGATACCGAGATCTGATATTTTTGTGATATCGGAAATTGGTATCGGAGTGTGCGGTGCGTATGGTTCCAAGAGTCTGGAGGAGAGGAAACTCTCCTTCAGGCCCTGGGATCCATATTAATGTAAAAAATAAAGAAAAAAAAGAAAAAATATGGCTATACTCACCCCTCCGAAGAATCCTGGCTGTCACCGCTGCAAGCATCCACCTCAGTCCTTAAGAATGCTGTGAGTGAAGGACCTTCGATGACGTCGCGGTCACCTGACCGCTCACGTGACCGCTCACCTGACCGCGACGTCATCGAAGGTCCTTCACTCACAGCATTCTTAAGGACGGAAGCGGACGCTTGCAGCGGTGACAGCCAGGGTTCTTCGGAGGGGTGAGTATAGCCATATTTTTCATTTTTATTCTTTATTTTTTACATTAATATGGATCCCAGGGCCTGAAGGAGAGTTTCCTCTCCTTCAGACCCTGGGAGCCATGCAGGAAACATTCCGATATTTGTGTCCCATTGACTTGTATTGGTATCGGAACTCGATATCGGCGAGATCCGATATTTTGCCGGTATCGGCCGATACCATCCGATACCGATACTTGCAAATATTGGAAGGTATCGCTCAACACTACTTGTGACCATTACCTCTGACTTCCCATCAGTCTGAAGTGCAGCCACAAGATGACACATTGGGTCAGAAATGACACTGGGAACTAAAGATGTAGCGTGGAATCAGTGCCATCACTTTAATTTAGGTGATATGACCAACTCTATCGCATTTGGAAATAGGGAGAAAATGATCATGGTCAAAGTTACACTATCTATTCCTAGCACAATTAACGCAATATTGAAGAGATCTCTCTGACTAGTGATATCTTCATTTATACCTTCGAAGGGTTCTGTGACACTAGAGAAAAAAATAGTTGAGCTGCCAATCCAAATTCATGAACAAGAAGGGTGCTATTTTAGGGAGTAAAAGAAAACCTGATTGTGTTTTTCAAATTTATTTACATTCTTTTAAGATGTAATATCTATATACTAATGTGAATAGACAATCAATAAAAAGTATGAGGGAAAAAAATCTAAAAGATACTGAAAATATTTTCCTTCCAAATTCCTCAAGGTAATTGGTTGTGATTCGATTGTTTGATGACCAATTAATTGGTCATTAAGTGGTGTAGTTGTTTTGGTTATTTTTGTACTGTTTTGTATTGGTCCCTTATTAGGAGAGAACACAAATAGTTTACACATGATATGTATACCGTAAATAATAAAATGCCAAGAGTTCTTCTTGAGCTCATATTTCCTAAAATGTTATAGGTTTATGAACATTTAGAAGAAATTCATATCCGATTTGATATGTACAGTTGGCATACAGGCCAGAAATGTCTCCAATGTATATGACAATATCTGTTCATGAGTAAATGTACACACTACGCACAACCTAGCACACAACCATGATACAAGAAATTGTATGCAGAAACTGTAACTGATGACTTTCTCAACATAAGCTATTGGATATGTCAGGTTAGGTGTTCGGTTGAAATTTTCTGCATAGAATATCTTTCTGCTTTATGGCATGTGTGTCATATTAGGGATTGATACCAGAGGATATTTTTGATCAATATATTGTTTGGATTTGTTTGGATCCCACAACCTCAGTTGTATTTAAATGTGCAGTCCAATACACTTTCAAATAGAGCGGTGCAATTGTGCCCAAAAATTGTGAGACTGAAACAAATGTTGCGTTTCACAATGTTTGCCGCTTCAGATCATTTATTCCAATGTTTCTTTGGTTAGTGAAATAGAATTATAGGTATTTCACCATTTAAATACATCACGTTGATGCAAATACTCAATTTTTACAGTGTTGACCCTTATATTTAAAGATTTCTACAATTTGCCCTGTCGTATAGGATATTCTGGGACAAATAACAACCCATTCTTGCCTTTTTACAGTGTTGACCCTTATATTTAAAGATTTCTACAATTTGCCCTGTCGTATAGGATATTCTGGGACAAATAACAACCCATTCTTGCCTAATCAGTGCTTGATGTTTATTAGAATTTCATTGTGTTTGTGTGTTGATCCACTTAGTGAGGTTTGGCCACAGGTTTACAATGTGATTGAGATCTGGAGAGCTTCTTGGCCATAGACCCAAAAATTTCTATATTTTGTTCACTGAGCCAATAAGTTGTCGCTTTTATCCTGTGACATGGTGCTCTCTCTTGCTGATTTGAGCATTGTTCATGGCCAAATTGCTTTTGAATTGTTGGAAGAAGTTGGTCTTGGAGGATGTTTAGACTCATGGCAGTGATATACAGCAAATTATTGGGTTAGCCCATTAAAAAGCAACCCCACACGAATGGTCTCAGGATGCTTTACTACTGCCATGACACAGGACTCATGGTAAGGCTTACATTTTCTTCTTTAGACAATCATTCTTCCAAATGTCCCAAACTGTCTGAAGAAATGATTATAGCAAATAACTTTACCACAGTTCTCTGCAATCCCATCCCTGTACTTCCTTCAGAATGCCAGACCTTCCTTGATGTTTTTCTTGGAGAATTACCTTCTTTGTTGCCCTTCTTGGCAACAGCCTTGTGCCTGAAGATGCACTGACATCTGCCTGCTGCCATTCCTGAGCAAGCTCTGGTGTTACCGATTCTGTAGCTGAAAATATATTTTAGGAATTGCCCTTGGCACTTGCTGAACTATCTTGAGTACCCTGAAGCCTTCTTTACATCAAGTGCACCTTTCTCTTTGAAGTTCTTAATGAGCTAATAAATTATTTGCTTAGGGGCAATCTTTGAAGCAGCAATGTCCTTAGCTGAAAATCCATTTTGATGCAAAGCAAAGGTGGCTGCAAGTGTTTCCTTGGAAGTAAATGTGGTTAACAGAAGACAATGATTTTAAGCATCAGCCATCTTTTAGGCAACCTATCTGCTATTATATTTCAATCTGCATGACAGAGTCAGGTATCAGAGGCCTTGTCTTTGTTCACACTTTCTGTGAGGTAACGAGATCATAGAAATTGTGTAAAAAGATCATTTTGGGGTAGGAATGAAAATCAGTCGAAAAGGATTTTTTGTGATTAAGTTAGTTTTCATGGCAAGTAATGACTTTGCAATTTTTCTTTGCAATTCATCTGATCACACTTCACAACAATCTAGAGCTAATGCAAACTGACACTATATAAACTGAAGCAGCAAACTTTGTGAAAACCAAAATTATTGTCAGTCTCAAAACTTTTGGCCATGATTGTATATAGAAAAAAATACACCTCAGTATGCTGTATGTATTCTGCAAAACATACACACCAAGTGTGGTAAGAATTAAGAGCTACCCAAAATTCATGTAAAAAACACACATTCAGCTAATAAACATTGGGTTCATAGCAGCTATGTCCCTAGAGAAAACACTGATTGTTAATATGACAACAAAGAGGAAGTCCGTAATGTACGGTTATTAAACTGATTAAATTTACTCTCCATGACATTATAAATATACGGTAATTAATATAATAAAGCGTAAAACATGTTGAGATATTAATATGCTATCTATTAAATTCAGTCTCCAAGCAGCGATCTAAGGGATTGAAGGTGAAGTGAGCATTAATCTTACCAGTGGAAAAAGTACATGGGACCTTATGCATAAATGACCTAGGTTGCATTTTATGTTTTATACATTTTTTCACCCCCAAAATATCATTTTGGGCTGCACTCACCACTTTCTTTTTTGGCCTGTCCAAGGGGATGTAGTTTGGGGGCAGGCATTGGCTTATGGCTACTTCCAGATATCCACTTTTCAAGTTTGTTTTCTATCCATAGTCATGGATAGAAATCATGCCCATTATAGTCTATGGTACTGTTCACATGCCCGTGTTTTTTTTGTGGACCATGTTTCATAGATATGTATGTTATTTATTCAAGTCAAGGACCAAAATCACCCTTACAAGTCTACTGTTCCATGAAAATAATGAACAGCACACATAAATGTTTTTTTTCTATGGCATATGAGAAAATCACTAATGGTGAAAAGTTGCATACTGAGCAATGAAAATCACTCAGTTTTGTTTTTTTTACCTATGAGAAAAAAGCTTGTGTTTGAATGACGCCTAAGACAGACCTTTGAGATTTGACATTTTAAACAAGCAGCAAAAAAATGTTGAAGCAAAATTGAAAAATTCAGCATCCACAGGAAAGGAGGTAAGCATACTAAAAGATTATTTTTATTAGCAACATAGTTTAAAAAGGGAAAAACTTTAAATCAAAATATACAAAAAGAGTAAAAGGAAACAGGTCTACGCGTTTCGAGCATATCCGCTCTTAGTCCTGAAATTTTCAAGCCAGTCTGGCTTAAATGTAAGTTACAAATTTAAAGGTAATGCCATCAGAAAATAACCTACTGTTTAAACCAAGCTTTTATGGTAATTTTTTTTTCATATCACGATCTGTCTTTAAAAATAGAAATTTTGCAGATTTTACACTGGCCAGTGGGGTTGTTTTCGACCTTTTCTGAATGTGTTATCAGTAGTGATGAGCACAAGTGCATTGGGTGTTCGGTTATGCACCGAGTATTGTGGATGCTTTAGTGACAAGTTTGAGTCCCGCCGGCGCACGCATGTTTCGCGGCTGTTAGACAGCCACAGAACTTGCAGGGATTGTGCATGTACATCAGGCAATCCCCCGCATGCTTTTTGGCTGTCTTAACAGTTGTGAAACATGTGGGCTCGGGGACTCGAACATATCACCAGAACGCCCGCGCTACTAAGTGCATACTCGAACACGGGCACTCATCACTAGTTACCAGCTGTGGAGTTGCCTGACATTGTATTCCTGCCTATGATGAAACTTCTGAAAAGTGGCCCATGTGAAAATTACAAAATATCTATTCTTTTTTAACACAGATTGTGATGTGAAAAAAAAATATTGGCAAAGCTCATTTTGTAAGCACATTTGGTGCAATGCATACTGCAATAAATGACACATGTGCACCTAAAAAGTATGGTATTTTGCTACTCCTTATAAAATATCATCTTTTTTGTCACTGTTATCCTCCATAATGGCACGATGACTGAGACTGGCCAGGGGATTAAAGGGTTAACAGTGATTTTTTTTTTTAAGAATTAGAGGAAAAATCCCATAATAACCAGGATCTTCCTTCTAAATAAACAACTATAATATCCGATCACTAGGCAAGAGCCCCAGCAAAGTTCTCATTCATTCTTCTGCAGACTCATTGCATTTTGACTATGCAAAGGAAACATGAATAAAAACCTTGTGCAATTCTTTAAGACAGGGGGAGGCATTTACTATTATTATCCTCTCACTCACTTCTCTGGAATTAGCTCATTTTGCTATTTGCCACCAGCGGTTTGTAAATGCCTGAGCTGCTATTGAACACCCGAGAGATATGTGTCACATTGTTTGACATAATATAATAACTAGCAACTATTGCTAATATCGATTCCATCTCATCATTGCATGTAAGGGAGTTGAATATATATCGCAGTTTCCTGACTTTAGTAAATGATTGTCGGCCTAAATATCCCTGGTGCGCTATGTGGGACCAAGTAACAAATTATCAAGATTGCCTATATTTTCACCCATCGTAATCTACTTTGTTCTATTCTATGTGATTACAATGGTGTATATGCACAGGTAGATTTTATTCTTGCAAAATAAAAAAAAAATGCAAAAAACATAGTTTATACAGATATTGACCAGTGTTATAGGGGATATATACTGTACATCCAGAAGAATGAAATTTGTTTGACAGAACAGAAAGGACTTTTACAATAGTTTTCCAATTCATTGTTGCTTTCTTTGCTTGCTGTATAAGCAAGAAACTAACACAGTTCTTCCTGATAACGTGAGCCCGGTTACAGGTTGAGATTGTTGCTGTCCAATAGCATTTTTTTATCTTGCCTGTGAAAGCCTTTGCCAATTCACTCTTCAGATTTAGACTATTTTGTGTGAACAATCAAACTATCAGTATCAAGTATCCACTAGACAGATCATTGCTCCCATGCTATCCTGATTTTTTTGAGAGACGCATAACTTCAAGCAGTTGGACAAGTCCCTTGCCACTACTTATCTATGACATAGAGAATAAAATAGCAGGGCAAACGTGCAACTCACGACTTTGTCTACCTCCTCCTGGCTGAGTCATGTGGTCAGTTGAGAACAGGGCTGGAATACTCCGTGAAGGCCTCATTCACACGTCCGTATTGCACATATGCATTGTACCCATGTTTTTTCACGGGTACAACACCTACCTATTATGACCTATGCTGCTGTTCACATGTCCGTATTTTTCACTGACCGTGTGTCCTTGCAAACACGCGGAGTCATGTCCATTTTGTTTCTGGTAGCATGGATGAAAAGGGCCAATAAGAGTCTATGGGTCCAAGATAAACATGTACAGCTCAATGATGGCATCAGTGTACCATACGTGTGCTATACAATGGTGGTCCATGTTTAACGTTAGAAAGTATAAGAGGAGAAGCTTTTGCAATTTATTTATCCATCCATAAAAAGCACTGATGACACACTGATGGTAGAAACGGATACAAGGACCAAACACTGATGGTAAGAAAGGATACACAGATGACAAACGGATGATGTCAGGATGGTAAAAACGGACACACTGATGAGACACTGAATGCAAAAATGGACACACGGATGATTCACTGATGGCAAAAACGAACAAACAGATGATTCACGGATAACACACCGATGACACCGGGACCAATTTTTCACATGCATGTTTAAACACAGACATGTGAAAAAAAGTTAATGCATATTTCCGCTGCATCTACCGCTACAATGCAAAAAAGACTTTGTAGCAATAAAAGTCATCTGCCACCAGGAAAAAATGCTTTCAGTGAAAATGACAAATGCTATAATGAATCCTTCAAACCTACAGTACTAATGGACACCCACAGTACTTCCATGAGATCTGGAGTAAAGCACATTACTCAGAACTTTAGAGATATTCCACTCCACAGTGATCCATCTTAGCCAGTGAGAAGAACCAAGGAGGATAATGGGAATTGACATCATGCAGTTGCTCTTGGCACTGATGGTAGAGTTTAGAAAAGGTGAAAGTTTCCACAGAGTTCATTACGGTATGGACAGAGCTTACTTCTAGACCCCCTGGATTGTACTCCATATTGACCTTACACTCATACCTTCCAAAGTGAAGGAGCTTTGCGGTAAATGCGTTATGTGAGAAATTCTAAGCACTTTTGGGACTATTTCCTTGCAGTACAGGGTGTGCTCTAAACCTTCTTCCTTTTGTTTTTAAGTATTGTGTGAGCCATATATTTAATGACTAAACTCACTGGTCTAATTTAGATAAAAAATAGATTTTAGGTTCCAAACCATCCTTTTATTATACATATTATACCTAATATTGTGAATATGATGAATGTCTTGGTAAGTCAATAAGTATAGTAAAAGAAGAAATACGTGTACAGAGTGAAGAGAAGCCAATCTCCCATTGTCCTTAGTATAACACCCAATCATCACATCAGATTTAGATGAGACTCGTATTTCAGTGTTGCACATAATATTTGCCTTAACTGATGACATATTCTGATGTTTCCATAACATCAGCCACAATTTACAGTACATTTATGTTACATGATCATTCATTCTCTCCCTTCTGAAACCCTCAGGAAATGTTTCCATTGCTCTTGTTAAACTGAATATCTGTAGACTACAATTCGTTTCTCACCTGGACTAAGGTTTATAATGAATCTTCCACTGCAGCTGCAGCCTCACAAAATTATATAGTGCCAGATCAGTTCCACATGGAAATAGGTCTGATCCAACAATACTTCTAGGAAGAGGTGTGACGTCAGGCTGGCGTAGGCAAAGGAGCTGAGCTAACCTGAGCCCTACAGCAGGTCATTTACTTTACATTTTTTATTTCTCTTTAATATAACTAAGACCTGAGTGACGGAATAATGGGTTTGCAAGAATCCTGCAGAATAAGTCGTCAGTTATAGTTTATGGCTATTTGCTAAACAGTAAGCCGCATAGTTAGAACTTAAATGTCATGTTTGCGGTACAATTACACAGCCATGCATTACTCATTTTAGTCCATAACTAATTTAATCTACAATCTAAATCATATTTGCATAATCCAATGTGAATCAATCAAAAGTCACTTTGTATACAGCAGCCATAGAAGGAATCAAACAGAACTATTGGGGGTTGTTCACAAGTGGCTTTTTTGCACTTTACATTCGAAGCAAAATAAATGAGATTTCTAAAATTGTATTCATTTTTTTTTTCTGCATTGGTGCGTTTTTTTAAAGACTGCAGCGTGTCAATTATTTCAGTGTTTTTGCTGCCGTTTTTAACCTATTAATTTGAATGCATAAAAAATGCATAAATAATGTGTGTAATGTACACAACATTTTTCCTGCCAACCCTTTTTATTTGGAAAAAAAACAGTGCAACAGAAGTCAATGTGAACATACCCTTAGGGTTCATGCACAAAGCTGGATTAGGGAACTGTGGTGTATCGATCTGCAATTCGCCACCCATAGAAATGTATGAGCCCATACAGCACTGAGTCCATGTTCTATGGCATACCATGTTTCTGAAACATTCCAGCAGTACAGAGCGGTTAAGAGGCGTCACATGGTGTCATACAGAGTGATTATAACTAGTGATGAGCGAATATACTCGTTACTCGAGATTTCCCGAGCATGCTTGGGTGACCTCCGAGTATTTTTAAGTGCTCAGCTTGATTACATGTGGGGATTCCCTAGCAACCAGGCAACTGGTGATGAGCACTAAAAAATACTCGGAGGACACCCAAGCATGCTCGGGAAATCTCGAGTAACGAGTATAATCGCTCATCACTAATTATAACTCCAAATGATGCCATTTGCATCATACTTAAATGGCATATAGGATGTGTTTGTGCCTATAACTAATCTGCATCTAGCTATACAATACCTTGTTCAAACATGATATTTGGATAAATATAGTGTTCTATTCCTGACCCCTTCTACAAATTTTCTGTTTAGTAAAGTTGATATTTTTATTACAGAATAAAGAAATGCTATCCTAAAAGCAAGGAATAAAATTATGGCCATAAAAACAGAAATATTTGCTTATTTTGAAACCACGCATCACCGATTGTTCCATTGATCAATAAGCTTTTCCATTGTTTATACATTTCCTGAATGCCAAATAAGGTCGGAGTCGTTCTACGCATAAGACATCCGCTGCGAGAGATTTGGATGCGATACGCAAATGACACTCGGCTGCAACTCTGCTGTGAGCGTGAGCCGAGTGTCAGCGCTCTGTGCTCCGATCCTCTTGCATGCGAGAATCGGAGCTGAGGTGCGGAGGAGATGGAGAAATTAATTTCTCCATCTCCTCTATTGCCAGCGTCAGCATATCCTGATATCCGAGTGCAGTGCGATGTTTCACACATATTTTTTCCTAAAATACAAAGGAAATGTGTCATCTTTAACTTTAGGCATTTTAGAGATCATTCCATCTTCAACTTACTTAACTGTTCACAGTAACAGTAATTTTGACCATGGATGCCCAAACTTTTACATGCCACTGTATACAGGAAGTACATGCAGTTTTGGAGCTGTGCTGAGACAGAGCAAAACCCTTACTATGCACAGAACTCACATCCAGCCTATAGTACATGGAGAGACATTACCCCAAGAAAAAGCTGAAACCTGGATCAGGCTGAAAAGTGCATATCAGGTGTCTGAAAATGAATAAAGGAATAAAGGTTGCAGATTGAATCTTAATGCAATTGTATTACCTAAATGTAAATTCGAAGTAGAGATAACAGAATATATTCAAGTGGAATTGAGTTCTACTTGTGTATTACAAAAATCCACATTCACCAAAATGTGGAAAGTTTATAATTTGCTTCTTTGTGGAATCAGCAAAATTTTGGCTAGCTGGCAGGCACATGAAAGGTTTAAAAATAAAGAAAATACCTTGCTGCTTCTGCACTGTTCACAGTCTGGTCATTGGCATGTCTTCGTATCACAGTTGATGAGCATTAAATTTCCAGGCCTCCTCATGCTAGGTCCAGACTTATGACTCTGATGAGGCCCATGACATTTCCATGCATGCACATGCAAGGTCACGGTGCACATCGTGCCATTATGGCATCATGAACTTACATGCAGAAATGCCCTGGGCCTCATCAGAGTTGAAAGTCCCAGCCGAGCGTGAAGAAGCTCGTAGATACAGTGCTTGGCGGCAGTGATAAGTAGATATACCAAGAACCAGACGTGGTGCCAGAACACTAACATACTAACATTTGGGATGCCAGAACACTGACATACTAACACTTGGGGTGCCAGAACACTTACATACTAACTCTTGGGGTGCCAGAACACTAACATACTAACTCTTGGGGTGCCAGAACACTGACATACTAACACTTGGGGTGCCAGAACACTGACATACTAACACTTTGGGTGCCAGAACACTGACATACTGGCACTTGCCGTGCCAGAGCACTAACATACTAACATTTGGGAAGCCAGAACACTGACATACTAACACTTTGGGTGCCAGAACACTAACATACTAACTCTTGGGGTGCCTGAACACTAACATACTAACATTTGGGAAGACAGAACACTGACATACTAACACTTTGGGTGCCAGAACACTGACATACTGGCACTTGGGGTGCCAGAGCACTAACATACTAACATTTGGGAAGCCAGAACACTGACATACTAACACTTTGGGTGCCAGAACATTGACATACTAACACTTGGGGTGCCAGAACACTAACATACTAACATTTGGGAAGACAGAACACTGACATACTAACACTTCGGGTGCCAGAACACTAACATACTAACTCTTGGGGTGCCAGAACACTGACATACTAACACTTTGGGTGCCAGAACACTGACATACTAACACTTGGGGTGCCAGAACACTAACATACTAACTCTTGGGGTGCCAGAATAATGACATACTAACACTTGGGGTGCCAGAACACTAACATACTAACTCTTTGGGTGCCAGAACACTGACATACTAACACTTGGGGTGCCAGAACACTGACATACTAACACTTGGGGTGCCAGAACACTGACATACTAACACTTGGGGTGCCAGAACACTGACATACTAACACTTGGGGTGCCAAAACACTGACATACTAACACTTAGGATGCCAGAACACTGACATACTAACATTTGGGATGCCAGAACACTAACATACTAACATTAGGAATGCCAGAACATTGACTCAACAACACTTATGGCATAGAAACTTTTGCTCTTAAAGGGAACCTGTCACCTCCCTCAGGCGTTTGTAACTAAAAGAGCCACCTTGTGCAGCACTAATACTGCATTCTGACAAGGTGGCTCTTTTAGTTATGATGCCTGCCCATGCTGAAATAAAAGTTTATAAAATGTTCCCCCTCATACCCTGAAATCGCCAGGGAGGTGGGACTTTCCTTCCTAATCAGACGCAGCACAGCCGGGGACGATAATGCAGCAAGAGGAGGCAGCAACCGGCACGCACAGGCCCGGAGTGATGGCTGTGCTGCATCTGAATAGGAAGGAAAGTCCCGCCTCCCTGGCGATTTCAGGGTAAGAGGAGGCACATTTTATAAACGTTTATTTCAGCGTGTGCAGGCATCATAACTAAAAGAGCCACCTTGTCAGAATGCAGTATTAGTGCTGCACAAGGTGGCTCTTTTAGTTAAAAACGCATGGGGGGGTGACAGATTCCCTTTAACAAAAAGTAACACAATGGTCCACAAATACACCAGATCTGAGAACAATGACACATTGAGAATGACACAGATTCACTGCCACCACTCTTTTATTACAAATTGACTTCATTACTGCATACAAACACAACGTATCATGTGCTTTTCATCACTGGCGACATACATACAAGCAATCACCATTTACAGGCAGACAATTAAATTATACAGTGCTTTTGCAAATTAATATCAGAAGAAAAATTGCATAATCAGTGTGATTATACTACATTATAATAGTATTAAGGACATTTTTTACTAGAAAAATCTAATTGCGAGGTGAAAATACAGTATTCTGGAAGGCAATTGCTTTAGTTGGATGAGTTTGTTGAAAGAAGATACATGCACTAATATGTTATCATATAATAAGGGATAAACATAGCCGCCACAACAGGTCTTTTAAAAAAAGAACAATGGTTTGGATGTGTGCCAGTCACATTCCATGGGCACATTAAAAAGCAAGCAATCCTAAACAATGCCTTTTCAGTTCTGCAGTGGGTGGTCGCCATCTTCTAATTTACAGATGTTTGCTATTAAAATGTACCCAGCAAATGGAACTACACTGGTGCATCCCGCTAGCTGCCATAGAATAGCTGTCCCAATCATAAAAATAAGATCTTCCTGGGATAAAGTGCCTTAGTGGGCTTAGGATAGAGTCACAGCTATATGACCATATGGCAGAATAGTCATACAGACCACCCAATTTATTGATGACATGGTGATGACTGTCACAAAAAAAACAATGGGCACTTGTTGTTTTCTATGATGTTCTGGTGCGATGTACACTGATACTTTTCTGTACTAGCTAGAATACACATATTACTATACAGACACTGAGGTTTAGCCATTTGCATCTAATCCAGGAAATCTGGATAATAAATTGCTTAGAATTTAGACCATGTATGAATACCAATATTTATCTCGTTACAGATCTACAAGTCATGTATTTTCCTGGTAAAATGAAACACAGTAAAAAAAAATTAATTATCACTCGCTAACCCCCCCAAAAACATTTGGCTTTCCTGACATCTTTGTTTTGTTGAATAAATTAGCTTCAATTACGTGCAAAAAAAGAAAAATGCTGCATTTGACAAAAATTATGGACACTGTTGCCGGCAACCTCCTGGTTGGCTACTAGAATACTGACGCTGAATAAAATGATAGATCACTCTACACCAATACATATAATAACGTGTTTAGTCATTGTTTTGCCACTAAAATTATGTTTGAACAATGTTTCTATTTCTGAACCTGATATACTGAATTGGAAACAAGAATGTACAATGGTAGAATAGGATTTGTTTTTTGTATTTGTTGAATGTTTTATATGCAAAACCTAATAAAACTATCTGATTTATTAAAAAAATATATTTATATTTTCCATGTCAAAAATCTTGGAGCATATGTTAAAACTGAAATGATCCAATCAGTGCTGACAGTACTAGACCGTGTAGAAACAAGGGCAGCACATCAGTTATTCATGAAAAAAATGACAACTGACAACTGAAAATCGGAAGGAAAGATACGTGAGAATTGTAATATCATGGGAAATATGAGTATTTACTGAAACAGAAGAGTCAATAGGGCTGACAAGTCTCTCTTGGATTTGTAGTGACCACATGGTATGAGAGTAATTACCAATTTTATGTTTATCTCATATTGATGAGTGACAAAGGGACTTTTCTGAAATTAAGATTGATATCATATCCTTAGTTAAGACCATTAAGAGGTACGCAAATAGATTCAAGTGGAATTGCATTCTTCTTGAAATTTACAAAAATCCACACTTGCCAAAATTCAGATTTTTTTTGTAATTTGCTTCCGCGTGGATCCAGTAAAATGGCGGGCACTGGCACCCATTTTCCTGAATCATAATGGGCCATCGAAAGATTAAAAGATTAAAAAAAGTAATTCTACTCACCTCAACGCTCACCTCTAGGCCCCTCCGCCACTTTCCACCTGGTCCACTCCATATCTTCGGACCTCCCGTTGCTCATGTTGGAATTTCATACCACTCCCAAAGCTCTGGACAACCAAGTGCCACGGCAATTGGGAGGGCTGTGCTCATGTGTGCAGAAGGTCATGACCCAAGTCATGATGCCGCGGTGCTGTTGACCTCCCATGCGCCTGTGCAGAACCCTCCCATGTGCCATGACACCTAGAAGACTGGCAGCGTGTGAGAGAACCGAAGATTCAAACAAGAGTGGTGAGGAATCAGCACAGGATGGATGGGTGGCAGTGACTAGCAGAGGGGTGGGAGAAATGAGTGGAGGGTGAGTATAATGATTATTTTATTTTTTACATATTATAGTTATTATGCTCTGGAGTCAGGAGAGACACCAAAGAACGATACGGGACATTAAAGTTGCTGAGGAATATCTTGTCCACACATCGAAATTCTCGGGAAAAAAATGCATGAATAGGCGAATTAGAATTTTGCCTGATCTGCTCCTCTCTACCATTAACTTCTTCTCGACTTGTGATGTGAATATATGTAAGTATGCATGTGTGTGCGGTTGGCTCCAGACACAGCAGGTGACAGCTGTGTTATACAGCCAACAAGTTGCCAATCGGTAGCCATAGCAACTGGTGAAGACCTCCATAACTGCCATCTTGGTACTTCCGTAAAGCTTCACCATTGGCTTGTCTACATGGGAGTCCATGATTTTCTTAAAATGGCGAAATTCTGTGGTATACCAGTATACCAAAAAAAAAATAAAACAAGCACAGGTTCAAGTCCCCAAAGGGCACTGAAAAGGCAAAATAACAAAAATTCCCTAATGCAAAAATAAAAAAATAAATAAAAACAAACATGTAATAAAAGTAAAAATGAAGCAGATATACATGTGCGATATAGTAATGTGAGCCTAAAGCGGTGTGAACATAGTGTGTGGGGGCAGTAAGAATAAACCAAGAGCAAAAATGGCCACTTTTTTATGTGAAGCTAGGTTCTCTCTAAATAAAAAAATCTTGATTAAATGAATACCCCAACCCTAATATTGTAAGTGGGCCTAACTTAAATACACATCATCCCCGGTTTTTAGTAGCTAACCCTAAAACATGATCATCTGAGAATATAATAACGTCATACGTTATATGACATCTTTTATCTACCCAGTGTATATATGCATTAGTTATGTCCAGTGTTAGATTTATTTATCAAGCAGGAAGACCATGTGGTGAATGTAGAACCATTAATTCTGCATATACACAAAGGCCAGGAGCGAAGGCCGTACTTTTCAAGTCCATTTTACATAATGGATGTGATGCATCAAGTCAATTTTAACTCATTTGGCAGCAATTAGAGGAGTACATGTTTAATTGATTATCGTTAAGAGACAGAGCAACAACTGAATATATTATAGGGGGTATCTTTATTATGAAGCTGTTGGGATGATATCACATTACATTATAGGTTCCTAAAGTGCAGAAAGAAAAAACGATGGTTCACCATACATATGAACATAGATTACAATACCAAGCAGCTAATACCCACCCAAACTTATACCGAAACACATATAAGACACTGTAGGAGTATAAAAAAAAATGAACAAGGAAACTTGACAAAGGCGCTCTGGAACCTAAAGTTTTGTTGTTTTTTTTAACAAGTGGGAAGTTAAGTTTGTTCACTTTTCTTATATCCCTACAGTGTGCTGCCTGCGTTCTTAGTATTAGGTTACTGGGCCGTAATCTGCAGGATAGCACCTACCAACTGCATTTTGCTTGTGCTGTCTCATCTTTCGTTACTTTATATATTCACATGTGTATATGGTATATATATAAATATATATACTGTATAGAGGTATATATATATATATATATATATATATATATACACAGTGGGGCAAAAAAGTATTTAGTCAGTCAGCAATAGTGCAAGTTCCACCACTTAAAAAGATGAGAGGCGTCAGTAATTTACATCATAGGTAGACCTCAACTATGGGAGACAAACTGATAAAAAAAAATCCAGAAAATCACATTGTCTGTTTTTTTTAACATTTTATTTGCATATTATGGTGGAAAATAAGTATTTGGTCAGAAAGAAAATTTCATCTCAATACTTTGTAATATATCCTTTGTTGGCAATGACAGAGGTCAAACGTTTCCTGTAAGTCTTCACAAGGTTGCCACACACTGTTGTTGGTATGTTGGCCCATTCCTCCATGCAGATCTCCTCTAGAGCAGTGATGTTTTTGGCTTTTTGCTTGGCAACACGGACTTTCAACTCCCTCCAAAGGTTTTCTATAGGGTTGAGATCTGGAGACTGGCTAGGCCACTCCAGGACCTTGAAATGCTTCTTACGAAGCCACTCCTTCGTTGCCCTGGCGGTGTGCTTTGGATCATTGTCATGTTGAAAGACCCAGCCACGTTTCATCTTCAATGCCCTTGCTGATGGAAGGAGGTTTGCACTCAAAATCTCACTATACATGGCCCCATTCATTCTTTCATGTACCCGGATCAGTCATCCTGGCCCCTTTGCAGAGAAACAGCCCCAAAGCATGATGTTTCCACCACCATGCTTTACAGTAGGTATGGTGTTTGATGGATGCAACTCAGTATTCTTTTTCCTCCAAACACGACAAGTTGTGTTTCTACCAAACAGTTCCAGTTTGGTTTCATCAGACCATAGGACATTCTCCCAAAACTCCTCTGGATCATCCAAATGCTCTCTAGCAAACTTCAGACGGGCCCGAACATGTACTGGCTTAAGCAGTGGGACACGTCTGGCACTGCAGGATCTGAGTCCATGGTGGCGTAGTGTGTTACTTATGGTAGGCCTTGTTACATTGGTCCCAGCTCTCTGCAGTTCATTCACTAGGTCCCCCCGCGTGGTTCTGGGATTTTTGCTCACCGTTCTTGTGATCATTCTGACCCCACGGGGTGGGATTTTGCGTGGAGCCCCAGATCAAGGGAGATTATCAGTGGTCTTGTATGTCTTCCATTTTCTAATTATTGCTCCCACTGTTGATTTCTTCACTCCAAGCTGGTTGGCTATTGCAGATTTAGTCTTCCCAGCCTGGTGCAGGGCTACAATTTTGTTTCTGGTGTCCTTTGACAGCTCTTTGGTCTTCACCATAGTGGAGTTTGGAGTCAGACTGTTTGAGGGTGTGCACAGGTGTCTTTTTATACTGATAACAAGTTTAAACAGGTGCCATTACTACAGGTAATGAGTGGAGGAAAGAGGAGACTCTTAAAGAAGAAGTTACAGGTCTGTGAGAGCCAGAAATCTTGATTGTTTGTTTCTGACCAAATACTTATTTTCCACCATAATATGCAAATAAAATGTTAAAAAAACAGACAATGTGATTTTCTGGATTTTTTTTTCTCAGTTTGTCTCCCATAGTTGAGGTCTACCTATGATGTAAATTACAGACGCCTCTCATCTTTTTAAGTGGTGGAACTTGCACTATTGCTGACTGACTAAATACTTTTTTGCCCCACTGTATATATCCAGAGAAACAGCAGCACTGCCTAAGTGGGTGCAAATCCCGAAAAAGATTCATAAAAAAGTTTATAAAATCCAAAAAAGGAGGCAGCACATCTAAAATACTGAAAAAGCAAGCTACTTTTCAGCTTTTTCTATGGAGCCTTTCTCAGCTGCTAAGTGGACTTAAAGTCTTCCTTCAACTTTAATAACTATGTTACTATGTTAGTCGCCAGAGGTAGCCTGACTGCCATTAGGTACCGAGATGAGATCCTCAGACCCTTTGTGAGACCATATGCTGATGCGGGTGGCCCTGGGTTCCTCCTAAAGCAGGACAATGACAGACCTCATGTGGCTGGAGAGTGTCAGCAGTTCCTGCAAGATGAAGGCAAAGAAGCTATGGACTGGCCCGCCTGTTCCCCAGACCTGAATCCGATTGAGCACATCTGGGACATCATGTCTCGTACCATCCACGAACGTCATGTTGCACCACAGACTGTCCAGGAGTTGGCGGATGCTTTAGTCCAGGTCTGAGAGGAGATCCCTCAGGAGACCATCCGCTGCCTCATCAGGACCATGCCCCGGAATTGTAGGGAGGTACTACAGGCACGTGGAGGCCACACACACTACTGAGCATCATTTTCCTTGTCTTGAGGCATTTCCACTGAAGTTGGATCAGCCTGTAATTTGATTTTCCACTTTCATTTTGAGCAGCATTCCAAATCCAGACCTCAATGGGATATTCATTTTGATTTACATTGATAATTTTTATGTTTTATTGTTCTCAACACATTCCGCTATGTAATGAATAAAGACTTGCAACTGGAATATTCTATTCAGAGATATCTAGTATGTGGTACTTTAGTGTTCCCTTAATTTTTTGGAGCAGTGTATATATATATATACATATATACATGAAAGTGGCATACGGAATGCTAGATTTGATATATATATATATATATATATATATATATATATTTATATATAAATATATATATATAATGAAAATGATCAAATATTTGAAATCTATTGTCTCTTTCATATATCCATCACTGACTTTCATTGCAATATGTGTAACTTTTCATGTGCTCTACTTAATGGACAATTTCTATCTTTACATATAGTATCGAGCCCTAAACAGCCGTTATTTATAGTACATAGACTGTGCTAATCTCTCGGTGTAGAGTTCGTTCAGGATTTTCTATTGTGCCAGAGCTCTCCGGCCACAATGAGTACATGTAATCCATAGCATTGCCGGATCTAGGCTACAGAACGTGTATACTTCTCTGTGGCCTGCTGCCATTAACTACAGAGAACCTTTGCATGATAAAGATAGAGATTATTTATAAGACAGTTATTATTTATTCTCCAGAGGTGTAATCTGTGCTTTCTAAATAAAGGGGCTCTGTAGAGTAAATGACACACACAAATAATCCCACAAGTCCTCTCCAGCACAAATAGGTTTTTTCAACCCTTTTAAAATGTAGTTCTTTTTAATGTGTTGCAAAAAAGAATACAATTGTCAATATTCTGCATATGTTGTAATGATTGTGTTAAACGCTGTCAACATGTGCTGATTTTTGTAAAATATAGGTGTTGATACAAAGGCATGACCGATAATAACTACATAGGAGATACCCTTTGACACCTTTCATCAGATAAAAGGCAAGTCAACTATCCAGCCAGCAATATCCTTCCGTATTGCAAAACTTCCATCCAACTTTTTATGGTTCTACGCCCTTATTTATATGAGACCATTGTTTATTACCATATGCAGAATTACTTTCTACCACCTGCACCAAGAAGTGTCTCAATAACTTGGATTTAAACAGCGTTACATGACAGCAAAGCTTCCAGAGACACAGACGGAGCTATTGATCCCGCACACGGCAGACTACTGAATTATGAATGCAGACGGCTTATTGTAAGACGGCTTTCCTTCTAAAGACTTACTCCAAGTTTACTTAAACTATAGATATTATGAGCTGATGGCTAAACATTGACTTGCTTTACTGATGACATAAAACTGAACATTTGGACCCAACTTAATATTCTTACCCAACCCACATACCGCTAACTAGATGTGAAGAGTGTAAGCAGCACAGCTTTACCTACATGCAACAATTACGTAATTTACGTCAGCAGCACATATGGATTGTATTTGCTTTCATATTTAGAGAAACTGTTTTATTTTCTAGTAAAGAATTTCATAATCTCATCCATGGATCAATGTAATATATCCAAGGATGCCATTCGTCGAAAACCTGATTATATTATATTTATTCTATTAAATGAATATAAAGTACCATAAATCAGTAATGATGATGTCCCACTATTACAATCCATTTTCACATGTCCTGACTAGACATATGGTCATCTAGAAGGAGGTCCACTACTTGGTGCTCCCTCTGGTAGCAAAATTGGACCTGATTATAGACATTTATACATTTTATGCATGTTTTCCCCAACATACCAATTTTGATACGATTTGACAACAATCTAATGTTTAAAGGCCCATTGATGCAATCGTTAGAATGCATGCTCTGTAAATATTGGCTCATGGAAGGACTCAGTCAGATGGCCATATAAATCGGACCAAGATCAGAACGCAATGCACCAACTGGCTGGCGGCTCTCCCAACCCGAGAGTGACAGCTGCATAGAAATACATGAAGCTGACATGCTCGGGTCAGGAAAGATGCTGGCCAGTCCGTGTACTGGGTTCTGACCTTGGTCCTACTTGTGCTGCCGTCTGTCTGCTCACTAAAAGTGCTGCCAATCAACCACTAAACTAAAATACCTTAGGTGATTGGATTATACAAGCTGGCCCTTATTCAAGTCCCTCATTCAAGGACCCGGTGAGGAACGAAACGGCCGACGTCCATTCACGTGTTCTATTTAGTCTTGCAACTATTTTTTAAACTGGTGTTCAAATAAACAAGAATTTTAAAGGGATGGTGAGTGCCACCTTTTCCTTCAACTTACACAAGCTGGCCCTTGTGCTCACCATACCCATTAGATAGCTATTAGCCAAATGATGGATGGTTTGGCTGATTGGCTGACTGTTAGGCAGGCAGCCATCTCGGCCAGCTCTCTCATACATGGGAGCGATCATTTGGCCGAGCCCTCCGGTACCCTCTACAAAAAAGTCACCACCAAACATGTCTTGGATGATATGATCAGCAGTCTGAAAACATCCCGGATCAACAACAATATTTCCCCCTAGCAAGAACTTGTCCGGAGTTACCATACACATTGAATTCTTAGTCGAACCCGTCAATAACAATATTTAGTCTTAGGTGTACTATGGGGCTTTAAGGTTCTAATAACTATCTCCAGGTTGCAAATCTATTGTGGAAGAGTTAGGCATGTTGTATTTTAACATGCCCGATTCTTTGTTCTCGGGGGGAGATAACCTACATTGAAATGGGCCTGGTAGTAGCTAATTCTCTTTTCTTCGTTAATAAACAAGATAAGCCTATTACTTACATTTATGTTGGAATCAGGAAAAATAGCTATCAATCAAATGAGCATCTTGTCCGTCTATGTATTATATGGTCAGGCTTGTATATGAAGGACTGGAAAGTAATACTAACAGTAGCCTCTGAAAGGGGAATACTCGGCAAGATGTAACTCCTCTTGGGCATTTCAGAAGTTGCATCTATAAGCCACTGATTGCCAGGCCGGCTTCAATTAAAAAATGGCTTGTCTTCATGAGATACAATTTTATGGTTAGTGTGGGTTTACTTGTCATGAACCTGTAGGAGTGGACGTGTAATAATAGCTATATTTTAATATATATTTGTAATGATTGACCAATAAGGTAATGGTTTCGTTATAAGACTTCCATTTTGGATTCATTCAACTTTTTATATTACTGTGTCTTGTCAGGTTTGTATTTTCTCGGTCACTTAGTGCTCATAAAACAGAATGTAAAGAAAAGCATGGATGGACGCAGGAGTGAGTACGTTGCCTGTAAGATTTCAACGTTACTCTAAAACAAGACTGCACAGTAAGAAAGAGGGAGCTGTTAACATGCTGACAAGTGACAAGACTGCTCTGAAGTTCAGATTCCCTTCCGAGTCTCATTGTCCTATAGGTCGAACACAGCATGATCTCCGGCTTACAGACTTGGGATATCCCAAAAAAGCTAAGGCTATAAAAATAGAAGCTGGTTTTTTTTTAACACCCCAGACAAAATAACCCCTTACCCCTCGGGGAAAAAAAAATCATCACTGATCAGTAAAGTGCCAGTTGGATAGGGGTTAAAAGTGAAAAACATGCTGCACTTTTATAATGCATATTTCATGGGAGTATCCCAGCTATTCACTTACTGCAAACATCATATCCACGACTCTGCTCCTTTTGTAACTAAATATGTCGTTTTTGCTAATAACAGACCAGGATATGAACCAAACCTCAGAAAAAAAAAGACCCGGGGAACTTTTTAGGCAGCATTAAAGGAGTCTATTTTCAATCCCTCAAAAGAATTTAAAGTATAGAATCTGGAGACAGATAATAGCCATTCGGCCCACCTACGATGTTATGTATATATATATAGAAGCCACAAAAATGTATTATTAGGAGAATCTGTATAGAAGGGTGGAGCAAACCTTCAATAGAGATCAAATAAATAATACACATTGTGTGTATAAATAGCGACGAAAAATAGGTATGTATATTCTTTTTTATAGATAGATAGATTTTATGTGGCTGTATGTCATAGGAACAGAAGCATAAGCCAGTTAGATTGTGAGGACCCAGTGGGCTGAGTGAACACAATGTGTGCAGCACTACAGAATACATTGGTACTATACAGGGTGGGCCATGTATATAGATACACCTAAATAAAATGGGAATAGTTGGTGATATCAACTTCCTGTTTGTGGCACATTAGTATATGGGAGGGGGAAAACTTTTCAAGATTGGTGGTGACCATGGCGGCCATTTTGGAGTTAGCCATTTTGGATCCAACTTTATTTTTTCCAATGGGAAGAGGGTCATGTGACACATCAAACTTATTGAGAATTTCACAAGAAAAACAATGGTGTGCTTGGTTGTAATGTAGTTTTATTATTTCATGAGTTATTTACAAGTCTCTCTTTGCAGCCATTGACATGTCGCAGAGGTTAACATGTGAGGAGCAGATAAAAATTGTGTTGATGTCTGGTGAACGCAGTACCCAGGTCATTGCAGCAGATTTCAGTGTAAGGGTATGTGCACACGTCTGGATTTTTAGCGTTTTTTTGCGGAATTTCGCTATAAAAACGCTATAATTCCGCATCAAAAACGCTAAAAATATGCATCCTATCATTTAGAATGCATTCCGGATTTTTTGTTCAGATGGATGCGTTTTTTTCCGCAAAAAAAACGCATTCCGCAAAAAAAATGGACATGCTCATTCTTTTTGCGGATTTTTTGCGGATTTCTAAGCCAAAATGACTAAGCAAAAAATCCGCGCAAAAAACGCGCAAAAACCGCGAAAAATCCGCGCGGAAAAAAAACTCGATTTTCTGCCAGAATTCTCCGGATTTTGTCAGGAAAAAAACCTGACGTGTGCACATAGCCTCAGACACCGTATGCAAGAAATCTGTCACCACTCCCATGTTATTTAGGTGTATCCATATAAATGACCCACCCAAAAAAGTTTGCCTCATCACTGAACATAATGTTCTGTGTAAAATGAGGGTCCTGTTCCAATTTTTGTTTTGCCCATTCTGCAATTTCAGCATCAGTCGAACATCCCTGCGGCGGATATTAGCTGCTCACAAATGGCGCCCTTACAAAATCTAGCTGCTGCAACATCTCAACGAGGATGACCCAGATCGGCGCGCTGAATTGGCTGAATGGGCAAAATGTGAATGAGGTCACGTGACGACCAGACTTGTGCGGCCTCACTCAATGCAAGTGAATTGAGCCAGGTCAGGCACGTCTGGTGGGAATTATGCAACTCGCATACTTGAGGTCATATGACCACCCGCTCCCAGTGCCGGCATCAGAAAATCCTCACAGTATGCACAGCTTTAGGATTCACAAATCTACATTCACATAGAGGCCGGACAACCCCTTTGAGGTGAAATGTTAAACTATAGTCTCAGGCACAGAAACTGTTTTATAGATCTGTAAGGAGGTATAATAAATTACCCATAGACTATTGTGACCGATATGTTATATATACAGTCCACAAAAATTATGGCACTCATTATTGGACACAATATGGGAAGAGGCACTCGAATGAGGATCGCAATGCTCTGATTGGTCATAGGCTCTCCTGACCCGAGCGTGACAGCATTTATTTCTATGGAGCTTTCACGCTCAGGTCAGAAAAGCTGACGGTCAGTCCAAGCATTACATTGCGATCCTCATCCGAGTGACTCAGCCACGTAACTTTTCCCTCTATCTGAATTAATGTTCTGTGATTTCAATATCTTTTTGAGATATCATGTTGGCGCGCTAATCAGAAGGAACAACCTGTCACATGTTGCTTCCCAATTTGTGCAATAAAATAGAGAATGGTAATTTGGGACATCATGTAAGGGGTGCAGCAGTGCTAACAGAGGCACATTATCATGAACCTCTTATAACTGTTCATTATTAAAGGACCTATCTGATGACAGCTTTCCTCTAAAGTGGCGCCAAACAGGAGCGTGCAGGATTGTTATCAGACTATATTAGGCCGGGGTCACACTTGTGAGCGCAATGCGAGAAACTTGTGCGAGTCTCTCCCATCAATACCCGGCACTGCCGCGGGCACTCGAGACCGGAGTGTGCAGCTGCATGTATTTCTATGCAGATGAGCACCAGTCCCGAGTGCCGGTCCTTGTGCTGGGCATTGATGCTAGAGACTTGTGTGAGTTTCTCGCATTGCACTCGCAAGTGTGACCCCGGCCTTATACTTTTCCGATGCAGCTATCTCGGCATATGTTTCTGCTGTGATTTGAAGAGACTATTATTTTTGTTTGGTCTCACTGCTGCTTTGCAATGTATTTGCCAGGTTAAAGCTAAATTCTACACCCTCAGGGTGAGGATCAACTTGCAGGTCATGCTGCTAAACTGCTACCTTATTTGTCCACACTTTCTCCAAAGAACTTAATGGAGAAAGCAAAGTAAAGCATGGTGTAAGCATGTCATGCCTAACTTCTTTTTACCAGACTAAATTAATAAACCTATCATCAAAAGTGAAGGAAACAGTAAAGCTTTCAATGAGCTGCTGTCAGTTGGAGATTAAAAGTTTTTCCATGATATAGGAGGCATATAGAAGGACACTGATCTTTGTCCTAAAAATGGGAAGAACAAAATTACCTAGTTATAGATTAAAGGCAAAATGAAACAATTTTGGGGGGTAGAAAAAAAGCCATTAAAAGCAATTTTTTATCTGGAACAAACCAACACACATACATGAACTACAGTATATTAGTAGAGAGGAACTGCTACAAATCTGATTTTATATATATATAGACATCTTTGCTTATATGTTTTGTCTTCTGACTTCTATCTCTGTCTATGCTTAGATTGGCATGAAAAGAAAAAAAAAAGATGATCATTAGAAAAAGTGCAACCAAAAGAAGTACCAAAAAAGTGTCCTATTACATGTAGCAATTTGCATATTATATTTCCCAGAGGAGCATTGCACGGCGAATAAGCCTCCTTACCTTGACAAGCCAGAGATGGTATGTCACTCTCCATAAGGAGAAACGATACCCCTTAGACCCCAGTCCAGAGCCTCTCACCTAGACAAATCCGTTCTCATGCTTCGCACTGACGAGGGCCAACAGTCCGAAACACCGTGTCTGCGAATTGAGATACTAATTTGGCTTTTATCCTAAGTCATATTGCACGACTCGTTAAAGGGTTGATTGTGACTTGTAGGATCGCTACGTCCAACAGGTGGCGCTATAGAGTTTAAGTCCTCTTTTTCTCAGAAGAGGCAATTTGCCTGTTACATGTATAGATTTGTATAAGGCTCAAATTTGATCAGCCATATTAGAAATTATTACAGGTCTTTTACTATTCTATTCAAAAACTGTATAAGAAAGCAAAAGGTAAAAAAAAATAGATTAAAGGGTAATAATTATAATCTTAAAAAAAAACCATAATCTTAAAAAAAAAACCTTCCTTCAATTCTTAGTTTACCAGATCTCTCTCACAGTTGACTAATTCACATTCTTCATCATCAAGCAAGTACAAGTGTGTTACATGTGGCTGCTCACGGCACATGAAATCCAAGCATCAGAGTGCCAAAGCTGTGTCTCCTCTATGGATGGCGTTTTTAAAAAAATGACTGAAATGTGAGGGTCAAGATCTCAAGTACATTGAGAAATGGGACTTTAAATGAGATTTTACAGTGACAAACACTGTATATAACTTTTACAAATCCATCTTTCCCATGAAAAGACATAAATGCGATTGTCTGATTTCGGAAATTCATTTTCAAAGATTTTAATAGGTCAAACTGAGTTAATAGAGCGGACCCTTAATATGACACCTGTATCAATTAGTCAGACCTGAGATTGTCTACAAGAACCATTTTTCTCCCTGGAGTTCTTGCTAATCGGGGTCACAGCAGTGGGATATTCTGTAATCAGAGTATCACAGGTGACACTTCTTACAAAAAGAAGAAAATAGCCATGTGCAAGGTCCATTGGTTAGTTGGTTATGCCTTTCCAATATTTGTAGAGACCCGCAATTGCGTGAACGACAGCTTAAAAAGGATCAAATAACTTACAATTAAAGGGAATCTATCGGCAGGATTTCAAATCCCCTATCTATATGGGCATGAAGCTTTTTCAAAAACAAGCCCAGAAATACCTTTTACATGGTCGGTCTGTTTCTCTGTTACTGAGAAATTGGTATTTAAATATATATCCAAACGAGGCAGTAGATATGAAGCCTCTGTCGCTCCAGCTCTATTCCCCGCCCATCACCGCCTCCTCCTGCTTGACTGACAGCCTTTATGCTGTGTGATTTCAGAGAAAGGAGCTGTCAGTCAAACAGAAATAGGTGGTGCTAGGCAGGGAATAGAGCTTGAGTGACTCAAGCTTCTGATCTATCAATATCCCTTTGGTCTCATTTGCATATCAATTCAACACTGATTTCTTAGTAACGGAGGAACGGACTGGCCATGTAAAGGTGTTGCTGGAATTGTCTTTGAAAGAGCTACATGCACATACAAATAGTTTTTGGAGTGATATCCTGCCGACAGTTTCCCTTTAACTCAGAGTTATAGATTTTTTTCTACAGGCTGTCTTGCATAAGAGACATCAATACAAGATGACAGACAGCCATTAAAAGTACTCGACTAACGTCCACAAATAGGATTCAGACTACAGGCTGCAAAATTCAACTGCCACCTACTAAAAGGCTTTAAAATATATTTTTATCAAAGTCGTAGAACCAGTTTGTTCATAAGTAAATCTTCACATGATAAAGGGTTGTTTGGTCTCACCGTATAGAAATAAATACTATTTAAGGGTATTCACAATCAATACATAGAAGTTTACACTTTGTGTTGTCCATTAGCATGAGGTGCAAATAACACCTCTCTGTCGCTGGTTATTATTATTATTCATATTATTATATATTACAATGCTTCATTTCCCCTGAGGTGGCAATGCAGCAAAACAATGCAGGTTCCCAGGCAGAATATAGTTGATCCCTGATTATTTATCATTTATTTTCAGGGGACTAACATAAAGTGATTTTTTGATCTAGACAAACCTTTTTAATACTATGCTGTGTGTAATTGTTATTTGGTCACAAACGCAAAATGTTACATATTTCACAAATCCCTGCCCATGTATAAGGGCATCATATCATTGGATATTGGTCAGTTGTCATTATTACAGTATTGCATAAATGGCAATTCCCTTAGGCAGGGGCCACTTCGCATGAAACTGAAATCTTGGCGTCATGCTGCAAAATCACACCTATTGATTTCCTACAGCATCGTATTGTGTCCCGCAACGTCCTGAGACTGAAGCTCAGAGTTGCAAATTTTTCCAACACGACTCGCTTGCCGTAGACTTTAATGTACATGAGACGAGACTGTGATTTGTGTGCGACTTATCTGCTATGTGGCCATTTTTCCACAGTGAAATCATAGCTCTAAACTAATTAGAATATTTAGGTAAGTCACAGGCAAGTTGCACACTTTTTTTGTCGCGCAACTTTTCTGAGCATTGCTGTCATGTGACACATCTCTGTGTAGTCCTAGTCTTATAATGCTACAGAATTCCAATGATTTCTTCTTGCCTGCATTAATTTACATTGTCTTTCTTGTTGAGTTTTTGACATGACAACTTATGATTAGGGATGGGGGAACCCAAACTGTAAAGTTCGGGACCGTACCGAACACATAGTGTTCGGTCACACGGTCCTGAACACGGGTTTCCGTGGGAAACCCGTGTTACAGTTCGGGTCCAGTTCGGGCTGTAAAAAAAGCAGAAAATTAATAAAAAACATTTTAATTATACTTACCTGTCCAGCGTAGCGTCCTCCCATCCAGCTGTCTCTCGGCCCGCATCTGCTTCCGGGGCCGCTCATTAACTGCCGGCAGTAATCACTGCACTAGGCAGTCTTTGGCTTTTTCCGGCAGTGTTCGTGCAGTGTTCAAACTTTACAAAAAAACTCGGGTGAACCTGCCTATCCCGATCATCGGGGGGTTCGCCCATCACTACTCATGATTCTATGGCCACGTTCACACGTTCAGTTTTTGTTGAGTTTTTCATAGGACAACTCATCATGATCTATGAACACACACACAAAAAAAATCTACCTAAAAATGCAGGTACTAAAAATATGTTAATTTTGAACCTCACCATAAAATATTGAAGAATGCAAAAATATGCATAAAAAATGCTGGCAAAAAGCGTGTGATGGTAGTGAAATTGGAACTATCCTTCCTTAGACCAATGACCCAGAAGCATTTTTTCCCAGATTTAAATGGAATACAAAAGAAAGAAAGTTCTTTCTCTGCATAAAACCAGAAGCATATGGAGATACAGTAGGTACCTACAGACTCACAACGCCAAATTCCCACAATGAACTTTTGTTGCTGCAGATTTTCTGCACCAATTCTGCATCTGTTCAATAAATTAGGTTACTTGCGTTTTTTAATTGAGTTTTTCAGTGTGTTTTTTTTTTACATGCTTCTTTATCACATTTTTGACTTGAAATGAAGCTTCTTTGTTTTTGATACCTCCTATAATTTGGCTTTGACAAAACTTTATTGATACAGTCATGTGCAGATTACATGCATTTTGAATGCATTTCCACGCTATAAACACATGTGCAGATTTTCTGCATCCAATTCAATGGGGAAAATCCACACAGAAAACTCAACGCACCCGTAAGAGAAATTGACATGTTACGGATTTGAAACACGCACCGCAGATTAGTTTATGTTGCGTTAAAATGAAGCACAGAGGGCCTGATATTTCCATAATCCCATCCACTTTGCTGGAACTGGACGACATTGTGTTTTTGATGCAGCCAAAATACCAAGCGTCAAAAACTCACCAAAAACTCATTGTGGGAACATGGCCTTGGGGTGCTATATTACATCTCTATACATCTCTGAAGTTGGTATTATAGCAATGCACATGATCCTTTATTATCAGAATCTTGTTAACAGCTTTTCAGTACAAGACTGCTTTTTTTATGCCATTTTAACCACTATTGAACAAAGGGATGATATAAAATTGTATCCATTTCACATTTAAGTGCCCACGCGGGGCGGCATTGGATCACAAGTGGGACGGCTTTCTAATGTAGCTATTCCTGGGGAGCTGTTTTTTTTCCCACAGTCAGATATCTGTCCGTATATGACGAAGCTCTATTGGAATCAGTTGAATGTTCTCACTGTCACAATACATTTTACATTTACCACCTGGGGGCAAATGACTCTCATTATTAAAATCCTTTTCAGGGTTTTTTTTTTTTCTCTAAAGAAAATAATATAAATTTCTTGTGGATGACAATAATATTTCTGTTGTGTGAGTGTAAATCCTGAACAAATGTTTTCATAGCACGCAAATGTTTAACAGGTTTTACATTTTTCCAGTAGCACAAAGGAACAGAAAAAAAAACCTTCAGAGACAATTTAACTCTGTACATCAGAACCCACAGCTCACGAAAGGGAGGAAAGAAAATCCCAGTATCTGCAAACGATTTTTATTTACTATAGAGTGTGGGTAAAAATAAAAGAACGCAATTACTCCCCGTGGATTTACAAGTTCTAATCAACAATTTCATAAATAGGCATTTGCAGTCATCAATCATCTGCCTTTATGCTGAAATCTTATGGAGTAAATTACTAGTCGAAAGACCTTGCCAATTCAAGTAAGCGAATATTACCCAGTAGGGATATAAAGCTGTCAGCACCAAAGCACTTTTGATTTTACTAAATACTGCCTGGTTATTAGGACAATTTAACCTGTCCACTGCCAGCAGGATGCAAAATCCTCATTTCCTTCCAGTGCCAGTAGATTTTAGCAGTGCGAAGTTTTGGAAAATGAACCTGCTTCAATTTTTAGATATACAGTTACAAAGAGGGCACAGAAAGAGAAATGAATAGAGCTTTACGGAGAAAAGGAGTCTGAGTGCTGTTCTTTATCAATAGTGAAGAACAGTACTGTTATAGTCATACGGCGCGGACATGCTACATTTAATTGTTGATAGTGCACAAAATAATGCAAAAGCTCTACATATTTTTTTAATCGCACAAGTGGTAAATTGTGACGATAAACTATTATTTATCTATAACAGTAAAAGCCTTTCGAGAAATGAATGGCACACAAAAAGACTTGGATTTGTTTAAGGCCATTCAACAAGAAAGTACTTTTTTAAGAGAACCAGAAATATGGAGTAAAGGCATAAAACCCATAAAGGCCATAAAGGCAACGGCATACGGCAAAGGCCGTAAAACCCATAAAGGCAACAGGTTTCTGCTAATAACCAAGAAAAATTATCTTTCACAATTGGTGCAGAATCCAACCAGAGGAGCAGCACTTTTAGACCTAATACTATCTAATAGACCTGACAGAATAACAAATCTGCAGGTGGTTGGGCATTTAGGAAATAGCGACCACAATATTGTGCAGTTTCACCTGTCTTTCACTAGGGGGACTTGTCAGGGAGTCACAAAAACACTGAACTTTAGGAAGGCAAAGTTTGACCAGCTTAGAGATGCCCTTAATCTGGTAGACTGGGACAATATCCTCAGAAATAAGAATACAGATAATAAATGGAAAATGTTTAAGAACATCCTAAATAGGCAGTGTAAGCGGTTTATACCTTGTGGGAATAAAAGGACTAGAAATAGGAAAAACCCAATGTGGCTAAACAAAGAAGTAAGACAGGCAATTAACAGTAAAAAGAAAGCATTTGTACTACTAAAGCAGGATGGCACCATTGAAGCTCTAAAAAACTATAGGGAGAAAAATACTTTATCTAAAAAACTAATTAAAGCTGCCAAAAAGGAAACAGAGAAGCACATTGCTAAGGAGAGTAAAACTAATCCCAAACTGTTCTTCAACTATATCAATAGTAAAAGAATAAAAACTGAAAATGTAGGCCCCTTAAAAAATAGTGAGGAAAGAATGGTTGTAGATGACGAGGAAAAAGCTAACATATTAAACACCTTCTTCTCCACGGTATTCACGGTGGAAAATGAAATGCTAGGTGAAATCCCAAGAAACAATGAAAACCCTATATTAAGGGTCACCAATCTAACCCAAGAAGAGGTGCGAAACCGGCTAAATAAGATTAAAATAGATAAATCTCCGGGTCCGGATGGCATACACCCACGAGTACTAAGAGAACTAAGTAATGTAATAGATAAACCATTATTTCTTATTTTTAGTGACTCTATAGCGACAGGGTCTGTTCCGCAGGACTGGCGCATAGCAAATGTGGTGCCAATATTCAAAAAGGGCTCTAAAAGTGAACCTGGAAATTATAGGCCAGTAAGTCTAACCTCTATTGTTGGTAAAATATTTGAAGGGTTTCTGAGGGATGTTATTCTGGATTATCTCAATGAGAATAACTGTTTAACTCCATATCAGCATGGGTTTATGAGAAATCGCTCCTGTCAAACCAATCTAATCAGTTTTTATGAAGAGGTAAGCTATAGGCTGGACCACGGTGAGTCATTGGACGTGGTATATCTCGATTTTTCCAAAGCGTTTGATACCGTGCCGCACAAGAGGTTGGTACACAAAATGAGAATGCTTGGTCTGGGGGAAAATGTGTGTAAATGGGTTAGTAACTGGCTAAGTGATAGAAAGCAGAGGGTGGTTATAAATGGTATAGCCTCTAACTGGGTCGCTGTGACCAGTGGGGTACCGCAGGGGTCAGTATTGGGACCTGTTCTCTTCAACATATTCATTAATGATCTGGTAGAAGGTTTACACAGTAAAATATCGATATTTGCAGATGATACAAAACTATGTAAAGCAGTTAATACAAGAGAAGATAGTATTCTGCTACAGATGGATCTGGATAAGTTGGAAACTTGGGCTGAAAGGTGGCAGATGAGGTTTAACAATGATAAATGTAAGGTTATACACATGGGAAGAGGGAATCAATATCACCATTACACACTGAACGGGAAACCACTGGGTAAATCTGACAGGGAGAAGGACTTGGGGATCCTAGTTAATGATAAACTTACCTGGAGCAGCCAGTGCCAGGCAGCAGCTGCCAAGGCAAACAGGATCATGGGGTGCATTAAAAGAGGTCTGGATACACATGATGAGAGCATTATACTGCCTCTGTACAAATCCCTAGTTAGACCGCACATGGAGTACTGTGTCCAGTTTTGGGCACCGGTGCTCAGGAAGGATATAATGGAACTAGAGAGAGTACAAAGGAGGGCAACAAAATTAATAAAGGGGATGGGAGAACTACAATACCCAGATAGATTAGCGAAATTAGGATTATTTAGTCTAGAAAACAGACGACTGAGGGGCGATCTAATAACCATGTATAAGTATATAAGGGGACAATACAAATATCTCGCTGAGGATCTGTTTATACCAAGGAAGGTGACGGGCACAAGGGGGCATTCTTTGCGTCTGGAGGAGAGAAGGTTTTTCCACCAACATAGAAGAGGATTCTTTACTGTTAGGGCAGTGAGAATCTGGAATTGCTTGCCTGAGGAGGTGGTGATGGCGAACTCAGTCGAGGGGTTCAAGAGAGGCCTGGATGTCTTCCTGGAGCAGAACAATATTGTATCATACAATTATTAGGTTCTGTAGAAGGACGTAGATCTGGGTATTTATTATGATGGAATATAGGCTGAACTGGATGGACAAATGTCTTTTTTCGGCCTTACTAACTATGTTACTATGTATGTTACTAGAAATGGATACACTAGAGAAGTAAAAACAAAAAAAAAACAACTTTATATTTGTATGCTGCAAGTGCATACAGTAAGGCAGTGATCCCCAACTCCGGTCCTCAAGAGCCACCAACAGGTCATGTTTTCAGGATCTCCTTAGTATTGCACAGGTGATAATTGCATCACCTGCACAGGCAATAATTCCATCACCTGTGCAATACTAAGGAAATCCTGAAAACATCACCTGTTGGTGGCTCTTGAGGACCGGAGTTGGGGAACACTGCAGTAAGGGCTCATTCAGACATCCACTTTTTTTACCTACGTGTTACGTTCATGTTTTCCACAGATTGAATACCTATCTATTATAGGAAAATGGTAGACAGCGTTCAGCATGCTTGAAAAAGACCTGCGACAGATCGAAACGTTGCGTCCTGTGTATGGCAGAATAAAGGTTTTTTGAATGTCATCACCTGCTGGATGCTGTCTACTATTTTCCTGTGCATGCTGTGTCCTTGGATTTTGGACCTTGCGTCTTTGCATAGGAGAGAGTTCCTGGCTCTTTTGTCTTTTGAAGAGCGCAGCGAGCTAACCCTACAAGTCTACGGATCTGTTCACATGTATTTTTTTTTGTGCCAACCAAGTGTCTGCAAAGAAAAACAAACTCAAACATTTTATCTGAGTCATAGATCCAGTTCATTCATTTAAATCAATGGTTCTCTGACAAAAAAAAATGGCCAGCACACAGATGCCATCCGGGCGACATCTGAGGCCTGATCGATACTTACTATTTAATGAATAGAAGATTGTAATTATTTTTTAGCTTGTGTTTGTTAAAAAAGTTCAGATACCATGCAGATGGTAAAAATGGGCACATTGCCCCAAAATGAACAAAAATTGGATCCAACACACTGATGCAAAACTACGCCTTATTACAGAAAGTGGCATAAGTCCTATGGATGCCATATCATGGACCCAGTTTTACCTTGGCAAGTTGGCCGTACTGAAAATAGTGAATCTAGAGGAAAATGTCAGATACATGACAACAGACGGAATATACTGCATTTTTTTGAGACTCTACATAGTCAAAATAATTGAACTACAACATTACTGAAAGCAATATATATTTATATATTTACTAATATGATTAATGGCTCCAGTCACTCAAATTGCATTGAAATGAAGGATGCATAACGCAATTGGATGTCACATTAAAGCTATTTAACTCTTTATTACAATACCATCTTAACAGACAATCATTCCATTACCATACTGTTTAATATTGCAGTGAGAGGTCAAGGATGTGGTTATATAAAAATCCAAGATCCACAGAGTGATGTATTACAGGACATGGATGGATCCTTAAGGCCACGTTCATATGTTCAGTATTTGATCAGTATTTTACATCAGTATTTGTAAGCCAAAACCAGAACAATCAGGGAAAAAATATAATAGAAACATATGCACCACTTCTGTATTTATCACCCACTCCTGGTTTTGGCTGAGAAATACTGAGGTAAAAAACTGACCAAATACTGAATGTGTGAACGTGGCCTAAAGCTGATCTGCCATCAGAAAGGGTGGTATGGTTGAAAAGTCTCCTATTCTCTTAACGAAACAGCATCCAAAAGATTGCGCACATTGGCTAGTAGGAGTGAGCAGGGAAAACATCTGAGGCCTCACTCAGACATCAGTGATCTTTCACTTATGCAAACAGTGTGTTTCTTCTGTGTTTGGTCCGTTTTTACCATCAATGTTTCATCACTGATTTTCACAATGATAAATACATAAATTACAAAGCTTCTCCTATACATTAAAATGTTAATCACGGGCAGACTATGGATTGCAGACTATGCCACCCATGTGCTCTCCATGATATTCATGGACCCATAGACTGAATGGCCAATTTTGATCCAAGATGCCTATACAAAATCTGCATGTGAACAGCACCATTGATTATAATGAGTACATGTTCTGCCAATGAAATTTACGAGTGTGAAAAGTGAACGTGTGAATTAGGCCTTACACACAGTTTATGAGTAGGAATGAGCGGAGCCGTGGAAGTTTGGATTCTGGTACATGACCTAAATTTTATTACAAAGTTTGGTTCGGGTACCAGAACTGTAGCGAACTTGAACCAAAACCCCACTGAAATCAATGGTACCCAATCTTTTGAGCTGGAAAATCTCTCTCTCTGCAACAGACTTCCCCCGGAACTCCAAACATTGCAACGGACTTCCGGGAGAAGTCTGTGTTCGGCGTTAACTAACTGTCCAGTATGAACCCTGAACTTTTAAGTTTGGATTCGCTCATCTCTCTGTATTCATAAGTATGTTTTCATAAGTATATTGCTCCCCTCTCCTCTCATTGGTCTTGGCAGCTGGCTGCCGTGTGTCTACATATACAGTACTGCCCCATCAGTCACTGTGAGCAGGCAGGGGTAGGTGAGGAAACCATTACCCTCATGAATAGGCTGGACCTATAAACTATGTATCCCGATTATTGTCCGATTGCCACTACTAGCTAAGAAGTATATTTTTTGTGTATTTTTCGCTGGTAGAAGAGTAGATCTGTACCTATATTCTGCTGTCTCAACAGGGCAGAATATTGTAATGACAAATTTGCCCATAATTGTCATTTTCTTCATTAGACCATTTTATAATGTAATTTGTTTGCATAATAAAAATGTGAACTGTTTAAAATATGTAAAAAAAAATAATAATAAAACTGGCACATGTATAGTCTTGGCTGGTTAGTCTGTTACTCAGCAAACAGGCAAATGTGGTCTGCTTCCCAAATAAGCTGTCATACTGGTAAGTCATGGAAGAATGCATGACCTGGATATTCAGAAACGCCTCCCACTCTACATAAAGTAAAACCTGTGCTCCAAATGTTTCCCTTCCCTTTCAATAACACCATCTCTTTGGCATTATGTGACCTGTGACCACCAGTTTCTTAGAGGTGTAGCGGAGCTGAGATATGAGTATAGCATTCAGACAATGAAGAAAAGGCAAACTAAAAAGTTTAAATTTCGGAAAAAATTTTTTTTCAAGACTAACAGACACTAACTAACACTAGAATGTTTGAATTTGTATGCAAATTTTACTTAGAAATGTTTTAATTAATTAAATAAATAATGAAAAAAAAAAAGGAAACTTTATTTTGTTTAAAAAAACATATATAAAAACTCCATAAAGCTACCCCTTACAGTGTGCCTCAATTGAACTTTTTTTTTGTATCAGTTGGTATCTGGATATTTTTTAGGAAATGTAATGAGATCATGTAAGCAGATGTCTGTCTATATGCAAACATATCAAAGCAAGAAAAAAAAACGTATTGTGGCCCATTTGTTATCACAGCTCGGAAACTGCGTTTTCCTACATTTCTCCCAAAACATAAATCGACAAATAATTATCTTGACGTTTCAACATTTCTATCAATGTACCCACACATAACGCAAAAGACATGTTAACGAGACAAGACGTTCTAGAAGAGTAATAATCTTGGCCGACACTTATTCCAATTTTTCATTCGCAGTTGAACATATCCAAATAATGAACGTTTAAATTGCCCTTGATGTAAAGTATTGTCTGTTCACCATATTATCAGATACGTATGTCAGAAAATGTCCACAGCTTCTCTGCGCTTCACTGAGGGATGTTATTCACGAAGCTTTTATATCTGACACTTATCCACTACATATCTTTATATGGTGGCCAATTAGAAGAAACAGAATGCATCATATTCTTGTATCCATGCTTTAGTATTTGAGGCTTAACATTAACTCTCATTATCAAAAAATAAGCCAAATTCTGATCCCTAAATAATGAAATGTCACTGATATAAAATTCCTCTTATACATTTATTAGGTACAATACCTTGATGCGCCTCTAACATTTACACATCTGTGTAGAGTGTAAGTTCCCATATACAAGGTCTCGAATTTCTGACCATCCTCTAGTGAATCTTGGTACCATTGTGAATGATTAGCATAGATACTGTTTTATATAAAGCTGGCCAAAGAATAAATGTTCTGTTTGAGTAAATGACCCCCAAAATGGCTAACACTACTGTATTCGACAAAGCCGCCAACGTTTCCTTTATTGTCTGGGACGATCCGAGCGTCTATTTAAAGGATGGCATACTGTATATGTTGTAAGAATTGTTTCGCAGCTATAATAATACACAGTCCAAATTAAGTTTATCATACATCTGGCATGGAGAGTATGCAATGGGCAGCAAGTAGCGATCGAAGGCAAGCGCTACTTGTTGTATCTTTGTATGGAAAGTGTATCTTTTCATATGATTTCTATTGTATTTCTTTTGTTCGTCTTATACTTATGGGTTTCCTACCTACATGGATAGCATTTATTTAACAATAATTGACAATCCCACATGTCTAGTTTTCTAGACTGGAGTGTACAATCAAACATAGCAGCTTCCAAATTGTTTTAAGACCAAGCACAATGGCTCAGTATTTAGCATTGGGGTCCAGGGTTCAAATCCCACCAAGAATAACATTTGCAAGGAGTTTCTACATTCTCCCAATATTTGAGAGGGTTAGATTTCCTCCAACACTCTAAAGCCATATGTAGGAATTTAGACTGTGAGCCCCAATGGGTAATGAAAATATCTGTAAAAGCACTACAGGATATGATGGCGCTATACAAGGAAATGTAGTAAATAAATAAGAACCCAGAGAATTTACAGATTTACATTTGTTTCCATCCTAATCTCTGGATTTATGCTTCAGGAGTCTATAAAGGCACAAGTGTCCATCTTTAAAGGTAATAGCTTTGTAAGAATTGCCATGTTTCTTCATAAAATAATGCAATGTGTAAGGCCAGTGCCAGCATGTTTAATTAGAATATATGAAAAATGACTTGGAAATAAAAATGGTTATATATAAGGGTAAAAAGCCTAATAGGAGTTTGATGCTCTGTTAGCAGCTCTCGGCTCATGTGCCACAATCATATTGGACACGCATAGAAGAGGCTCATGTGATGTTCATATACGAAGTCTTTAGGGATGAGGGCAAACTAGCTATAGCTAAGGAATTTACATCTACAGTCAATTAAAAAATACATCATATCTGGGCAAATCTTCCATCTGATCAAGATATAGTCTGGGAATTTGCTCTGTAAATAAAATATAATATATAATGATTTAATTTTAAAAAAATATATAATTTATTGATGAATTGCCAAAAACCAGGACAAACTGAATTAAATACTTTAACATTAACTAAGTCATTTGATGCCAAAGTGGAACAAATGCACTCCTAAATCTAAAAAAAATGCAAACTTGGCAGCAAAAAAAAATTACTTTTAGCATAAATGACAATACGACTTTATAAAATGAAGCTAAGTGACTATCAAGTATGGCAGTCTGAAGCCAATAAATATACTTAAAGTATAGAAAAATTGCAAAAGTGATCCTGAACGTTGTTTAATCTTCATTATATGATGTGTATCATAATAAGTATGTCTTATATCAGTCCATTAATGTATGTATATCTGAATGTGTTTGCTTATAGGTTCATATTTGTATCTTTATCTGTATATTCTAGATTGTAAATCAATAAAATAACAGAAAATCAATAAAATAACAATTATAAAGCAAAACTAAAGTACATAAATAACAGCCTATGACTATGACATAGACTACCAGCGTCTTTATTTAATGTTCATGTGAAATAATGCCAACAAAAGCTGTGAAAAGGATTTTATGTAAAACTTTTGTCCCAATTTACTAAGCAGGTTTAGCCAAAATGTATTTTAATGAAGTCGAAATCTGTATGAATCACTTGAAGTCTGGCGGGAGGCCCATGCATAAATCCCAGTGTCATCTCCTTGTGACCTTGGACAAATCACTTCATCAATCGTGGAGCGAATGTAACATTACAACCCTGATCGGGGAACTGATAGCTGAAAGCGTATACCATGTACACATCATGTTGTCTCCCCATGTATACACATTACACACTCACAGCACCAACTTTTCACTTTATAGCACTAAAATATGAATTAATTTAGTAAATTGATGTCAATTATTGCATTGACGATGCAGAGTAAAAAATAAATTAAAATGTTTTCAACCGCCAGTTGGACCTTATGGTAACAGGCCAATAATGGAGAAAAAAGGAATGGGATTGGCAAGGAATTTGGGTTCTTCTAGATTTACTACACTGCCGAGTATTTAACCCCCCAAAAATAATTATCTCACATATCAAGAACTTTAACTGTCCCTCTCCTTAGCAGGCCGACAATCTTCTGTAAATATCTTCAAGACAAATTATTTTGTGTTTACAGGCTAAGCCGTCAACTTTTAATTCTGCAAAAGATTTATTGTTGGCTAACCGGTAGTGTTTTCCTAGACAGACCATACTTATCCCATAAACACTAGGGGAGAATTTAGGATATACATCAGCTTTTAGGTTGGAAGCACAGCGTATTCAGTAGGCAACGAGCCTCGTAGAGTCGTCTGTCTCTGTCTGGTGGTTTATAATCATGTCCAGGTTGTGGCTGAACTTTTGTTAAAAAAAAAATATCTGAAGGCACCACTTTGTGCAGAATGGATTGAAGCCTAACACATGTATTGGAGCAGTGAGTACTAATTTTGTAACTCCTCAAGCGTGCCAAGCTAATGGCTGACATTGGCATAAGAAGAGATCATCATTTCAGGCATAGTGCACAATCCTATGTGGCTACTTGCTGGGAAGCCCTTTGCTATGCAGTGAGGCGAGAAAACAACTGTAAGTCAATACTGATGGTCAACCAGTTTTGATGTATTCCTATGTGACTATAGATCAAGTTTGGGGAGGGGTGAACATGAGATGCTTATATCTTCTAGAAGCACTTTACAATTTCTAATAATAAAAGTTACTAAAGTGAAGAAATGTTAGAAAAGTATAATAGATTATATATTTTTTATATTATTTCTTTTTTTTATATTCTTTATTTTATATTCTTTTTTTATTATCAAGTCAAATAAAGCTTACTGGCTTAATTTTCAGAAGCTTTAATAGAATAAAAATCTCAAATTAGGGAAATCTAATAAACATATTGCACGTCACATTTCTAAAATATTAATCAAATTCCTAATATTCAGTTTTACATCGTTTGAATTTAATGAATTATTCTTTATCAAATTCCCCATTTTTATTATTATTATTTTCAAAAATTGCTCTTCTCCTTTTTAATATCTGAACGCAGACAAGTTGTTGCTTTCTGCAACTAACAGGACAGATTCCACACCAGCATGGCGGCCACTGATAATCATTAGAAAATTCCAATTGAATGACAATTCTTTTCTGTACTTCCACTAAAAGCTTTTGACCAAAATCAAACTAGTAAATCAATTATCAAATAACTACATTTAATTATCAAAGATGTCCTCCCCTAACTGCCTTAGAATTGACTATCCTTCACACGTAATTAAATATGTATTTCTGTCCACAAATATATCTATCCATCTAATGGAAAATTAACAAATGCTGAAATGAGCAATTGGGCTCGTACCTCCTACTATGTATGGTTCTTAGTTTAGCGATTGGTGTATTACAAAGGCTATTTAAGCTAAATGACAATTTTTTTTACCGCGTAATATGGAAATTTCAGCTAGCTGGTGTTGCAAAAAGTGCACGTTAATAATTGAAGGAAACGTGGTAAAGTGACAAAGGGCCTATCCCAGCAGGAGAAGCGTAAGGCCATTCCACAGTGAATGTGTGAACATCATTTCCCCCTACCCTGCTGCTCATCAGGAACTATAGAAAGGGCCATAAGATTTGACGCTAAATATATTAAGGCAATTAACGCATCAAGGACAGACGAGTTCAGAACTGTAAAAGACGGGAAGAAAAATATTTCACCAATATACAAAAGTATAAAAATGGATAAAAATGGATGAAAATATTTGTATCTATATGGAGAAAGTGGTAAATAGTTGGAAGGAAAGCCCTGCAGGCAATTTATATATGTACACACAAATACGCACAGCATTGTAGATATATGTATATATATATTCTAATTATATATACCATTTATTATACATTTTATATTTTATATCTGTGATTATACCTATGTGTGTAGAGGTAGCGAAGATGTATCAATAACATAATTATATAGATATAGAATAGATATTAATCAAAAAAATAAAGTATTGACAATTGCCATAATAAAACTTTCCCTATGGGCCCTTACAATAAAACACATTATAGATCCTAAAATGCTCTTATCATAAGGATAAATATTCTCCCCCATCCAGTCCCCCACCACACAGACACTTATTTTCAGTGACCCTAAAAACTGGTTTCTGGACAGAGTCTTAACATTTCCTGCATTAACTGTTTGCGTGCTGTAGCTGGGAGAGAGGTACATTGCACAGCAGGATTCCAGTCTTTGCACAGAGCAGCCCAAGCTCAGGAACACAAAGTGTGGTCTGTTTGCAGATTCGTGACGTTAATTAGAAAACTAAACACTATCGGCCAGACAAATCTATACATGATTTTCAAATGATTAAAGGGCAACGGTCAGACCAAGCACAAGGGGTCATTCGTATTAGCGATGCCACATGGCACAATCCAGAACGTCTGCAAGGCAGGCAATGGACGGAGTCTGAGCGATATTAACCTAAATATCACGTCCTCTGGCACCAGGGATATTTACACACCTACTGTTCATTTTCAAGGCTCTATTCGGGATCTATATGTCAACTGAGCTCTGTTTAAGAGTATTAGTGAAGCTGATGACACATTCCCAATGACGAGAACACTAACAAGGAACCACTTTTGCGTGCAATTTATAGGTAGCCATTTACAGTACATTCTGCAACTATGTCAATTGCTATATTATGTAGCAACGTTAGTAACAAAACTTATATATATATATATATATATATATATATATATATAAACATAGTGTGACCTGTGTGTTATTAGTATTATTACTAGGGTGGTCATTGGCCTTAATGTCTCTACTATTTTTATTTATTCATCTCATTTATTTTTTAATATTTAATATCTTATTTATTGGTGTAATTAGAAATACATGATAAAAGTAAAAAAGTGTAAAGAGCATAAAAAGCCTTCAAGCCCACAGCCCTTACCTATTTCTCAATTTTCTGCTGTCACATTTACCAAAAAAGTTATAAAGTTAATAATTTGTACACAATGTGAGACCATCGCGTTTCTTAAATTACTGTTGCCTGCAAGGATTTTTAAATCATCCATCCATTATAAAAACTTATGTGTTTCATAGTTCTGTACAAATAGATAGCTATGCCTAGACAGGCAGACAGGTATATCGATATAGATAATATAAAAGTATAAACTAGGCTAATTATTTATAATGAACCTTAAGTTAATTGAATTTCTTCTAAATGCCGTCATTGAATAAAACAGCTCAAATATTTCTTCAACCAAAACATTAACCTCAATCCCGGTAGTAAATGATTTCATTATAGCCAATACACCCAATATACTAAAAAAAAAAATCTCATATCCGGATTATACTTTTGTGCAAAAGCGAATGTAAACACCAAAGAGTCGTTCACCAGACAATAAACGGTGTCAACTGCTGCCTGAAAACATGAACGGAGAATGCTAAACATATGTCGTCTCAACATAAGTGAAACCCAGAATTCCGACCTGAGGGTGCTACGACATTAAACACAAGCCTGATCTGTGGAGCAGAATCTTTCACGCAGAGAGCATAGGTAACTGGGGTAAGCAGATAAAAAAAAAAGGAATGCAAACTTTCGAGGAATAGCTAGAAAGATTTACATCACAGTGACATAGACCTGCCAACAACTCTAAGTGGCACCGTGCCTGCAGCATGCCAACCCTTGGGTCACCCCACTCTTCATATACAACAAAGAACAAGCTAACGTTAACTTCCTGTAATGCAACACCAAACACAAAAAATGCCATAGTCAACATGAACCTTGACTCTCGCTGCCATTGTATTACTACCACTTTGTTGTGTATACATTAAAAGTGCTGCTTCATTACCTCCCACAGATTTGGAGAGTGAGCCGTTTGGTCGTCCTCTGGCTCCTAATGGACTCCCGTTCTGCTCCAATCTGGCCACTTTGATTGGAGGAGGACTTATTGCGTCTGGACTGTTGCTTCTTCGGTCTGGACTGTCCCTTAAGCTGGGACTTTCGCTTCTCATTTCCATGCTGTTCTGGTTCGGGGATAACGCTCTCCCTGGCAGATCGCAATAATATGGATCTATGTGAAGGGGTTGAGACAGAAATCAAACAGAAAAAAATTACTTGTATCATATACTATATTGCCCGGTATACAAAAAAGTTTAACAGTAACACAATATTTATATTTTTGTTTATAAAATATATTTAAAAAAAATTTGAGCAAATTTCCAATAAAAATATTCTCATTCCATTTTTCAAGTACGATTTTATCAAATTGAACTTTTGTTTTTATAGTATCTAAAAATATCAAAATAAATATATATATATATTTATGAACTTACATATAAATACACATTTCTACAGGATATGTGAATATATATACAGTGTATATATTTTATATATATATATATATATATATATATATATATATACCATATACATATATATATATATATATATATGTATATATGTTCCGCATTTTTATATTTTGCTCATACACTTTTGACTTACAATTAGTCTTCCGAAGAAGTTAACTAGTTTTCTTCAGACCGTGTCACATGCAAGTTTCTAAGGTATGCACGAGACAACTCCAAATCTTGAAGTTATAGAAAAGGAGGCTGCAATAAACTTTAAGAGCTATGACGCAGTGAAATGTATATTATTTATACGTGCTTACATATGGCTTGCTTTATTGCCCTGCAATAACCTTATGTGTGCAAGGGGGGGCTTCACTGAGACAATTCCAATTTTTAACGCTAAAATAACACTAATGTCATACATAAATAATGACGTTTAACGTGTTACAAAGTATCGTAAGGTAGACAGGTTGGTAGGTACTTACTGCTTAAAGCCTGTCTGTAGGTTGCCTGGGATGGGCTGAAACTCTGCCCATGGATCATAAGTAATGACTCCAGGTTTATAAGTTTATCTTCACTTTTTATTTTTTCTTTGTTTCTTTCCTTTTTGGTTCTCTTCTGGAAAAGCTGCTCTGTTACTGTTGTTCTCCTCTTCCTTATTGTCTTCTGCAATATTATAGGTTGGTGATCAGGGCAGAAAGGTCGTCAGGATCCCCACAATCTTCCTGTTTTGTGCGGAGAGGTAAAGGGGACTTGGTTAGGAAACTTCACACGTTGGGCGAGGAGCGATTCAATGTACTAGGATCTGGCAGAATGACACGATTCACTTTAAGAGTCCCTTCAGATGGCTGCAAAGGGGAAAAAAAAAAACTTGATATGACAGACCCAATCTCTCTCTCGTCTGCCAGCAACACAAAGTGACTGGCACAAGACACACAGAGACAGCACTGATTATTAGTTAAGTTCGAGTCAAGTCCTTTTGGGGCTGTCCTTGGTTTCCTTATTTCAGCTTTTTTTTTTTCTGTGTCTCTTTTCTTTCTTACACACCCCCATCCAGGCTTGATCTCATGCATGCGAGCATGTATGCAGCTATTAAAATAGAGAGGAATTGAGACAGAGGATCTGATTCAGATATGGGGAGGGGAGGATCCGTACACAGGAAGAAAACACACACAGATCCACAGGAGGAGGGAGACACAGAAAAGGGAAGAACAAGAAAGAAACCTGCTCTGGACAGCTGCTGAGCAAGACGTCTTTATTCCACTCTTGTACTTTTTTTTTTATTTTTATTTATAGGAGAGGGAGATTCTGGAGCCCCATGACTGGATAAGGAGGATAATACAGAGGAAGCATGGATGAGAGGAGCTATCGCTGAATATGCTGATCACGTTGTTTCTCTGTCTACGCCGTATGAAGGTTTGGCATTTATTATGGGTAATAGAGGAGCATATGATCTGTTCCATTAAAATGCTCATCCCTTCTCATGGGGCTGGCAGGAAAACAGGAAATACGGACAGTGCGGGAACAACTACGCCACGGATGTGGAGCAACATTGTATTGTATGTGTGTTGTTTGCAAATGGACTGTATATGTGTTAGTGCTTATCATGCAGCAATGTAATACAACTCATCTGGTCATACAGCAGTGATATTAGATATCCGGGGACATGAGGGGAGTGTTTGGGGGTAGTTAGAGGTAAGTTTGACCTGTGACGATTACACAGTACACTGTATGCAATTACCATAATGCACAGTCCTTATCCTCTAGGAACTGAATTGCAGGTCCCAGAAGAATCAATGGATAGGTTACAGGAGTCCTTATTGTGTCAGGTTACATTTGTATTTTAATTTACCACATAATTGTATTCTGGGCCTGTCTGTCATGTGCTGCATCACAGCTATATCCAGAGAGAACAGGGGAGAGATAGAGAGGAGGAGAAGTGCAGGACGGATGCATGGCTGGACTCACTGCTGGCATATTCTACAGATTAAAATATGGAAACATTACTAAGCAGATGGCAGTAGGTAATGCCTCCTGAATCACTTACAGTTCACACATGCTTCTAATGGCTGGCAGTACAATGCTGTGTGGTGGCGCCAGAGACCCAGTTGTGGCCCAATAGTTACACTTCACCATTTTACAATAGTTTAATTTTTCCTTATAACCACCCACTGTGCCCTGACTGTAAAATGCTGCACTGATACAGGCCAGAAGATTGCATACACACACATATATATATATATATATATATATATATATATATATATATATATATACACATATATATACATATGCATATAAAAGTATATATTTATTTATTTTTTATGTATATATGTACTACATTCATGCAAGTACACATACATACATATTTATAGATATATTTACATATATATAATACATATATGTATATTATATATATATAATATACACACATAGGGATAATATAGCAGGATTGCAGCAATTAAGGCACACAAATATATCTATATACATATGTATATATGTATCTATATATATTTCTATATGTATAGATATATATCTTTAAAGCACCATCAACTCCACCATGCTGAACATGTGAAATGGGTTACATACATACATATAACATATGTAAAACAAAGTAAGCACTCAGACAAACTGGTAAGACTCATAGGCTTACAAAGTATGTGGTGTGTGTGTGTGTGTGCGCGTGTATGTGTGTATATATATATATATATATATATGTTTGTAACTTATAAATATATATAATATATATGTACATATATACTTATATTATATATATATATATATATATATATATATCAGTGTGTGTAAATGGCTATGCAGTTATTGCAAGGACACAAAAAGCATCAATTCCACAAGTAATTGTATAAATGTAATAATACACACTATTCAAAATTATAGAACCACTCTAGCTTTTTTTCTACTTCCTGTGATCATTACACAGGTGTCTATGATCCATCAGTGAATTATTATTCTATTAAAGTGTTGAAATGAACCATAACATGCACAAGATGTACGCAAAGTATGTAAATTGCTTACCTTATTGCATGAGATGTGTCCCAATTACATAAAGTACATAAAAGCAAAGTTCTTCTAGATCTACACTCCCCGGCTAAGAGCGATTGGTAATAATAATGGACTTCCTGGCTCCCAACAAATATAAATAATTGTCAGTGTCTCCAAATGAATTGATGGTATCTGATTGGTCACAATTATTGCATGATGTGATTGGGTAGCCCTGAAATAATAGAGATAGATAGATAGATAGATAGATAGATAGATAGATAGATAGATAGATAGATAGATAGATAGATAGATAGATAGATATGGGATAGATAGATAGATATGGGATAGATAGATAGATAGATAGATAGATAGATAGATAGATATGGGATAGATAGATAGATAGATAGATAGATATGGGATAGATAGATAGATAGATAGATAGGTAGATAGATATAAGATGATAGATGGATGGATAGATAGATAGATAGACAGATAGATAGATAGCAGATAGATAGGTAGAAGATGATAGATAGATTGATGATAGATAGATGATAGAGAGAGCGATAGATAGATATTACCTATATTTCAGAGAGATCATTTAGATAGATATTATATATGTAGCTAGATTGATAATGTGACATATAATATATTTAAGATGGATAGATAGATAGACAGATAAATAGATAGCTTATCTATCTATCTATTTGGATGAAGCAGTAAATTCATGTTTTAGTGTAAGATTTACAACATTTATTAAGATTCTATTAAACATTTTATTGGTATATGAAAAAAAAGTCTAAAAGTAGATAAACAAAATACATACCTGCAGATGACATTTTCTCTACTCTGTCAATGATAAAAATCAGTAAATCTTGCCGTTTGTGTTTATTACAGGTTCCCAACTCCCTTTTTTCAACAGAATCTCGTAAAACTTTTGGAGCGATCTCTCACTAACCAGATGCTGGCAGTTTTTGTAAATACATCGTAAAGAATAGACTTAGATTGTTAATTTGTTAATATTTTATCAAGTGTAAATATTTTATAACGTTTTTAGGGAAACTACTGATACTAAATTATTAAGGTTGTCGGAGGGACGTTTGAATTATGCATACAATTAAGCACTCGTTATTATAAATTGTGGGCAGATCACAAGGTGAGACAAGTCCTGGATGTTCATTGACTGTATCGTATAAAAAAACTTATTTCATTTTTGCTTGTTACTGTATGTTTCCTATCTTTGTTATGAAATGAATAAAACTTTTACATGGAACGAAAGATGTGTCTGGTTTTGTTTTATGTGTAGTTATAATTAATAATTTCACTTATTCATATATTACTTTTCACACTGGTCTAAAATGTGTACATTAGAAGACATTCGTTAGGAAAAATATGTTATGAGTACTAAGTCCATCAGTAGTTTGCAAATAATATGTATATAATATATATATATATTATATTATGTGTATATATATATATATATATATATATATACATATATATATAGAAAAAACTTTTTGTTTCTCAAGTGATCAGTCCAATGGTAGAGTAAAACATACCTTTTATTTATCCATTAAAAAGTTCCAGATTTCTTCAGTAACAATATTGCATACATTCAATCCCAGGGATATATATATATATATATATATATATATATATATATATATATATATATATATATATATATATATATATATATATATATATATATATGTTACCACAATTAAAGGAAAAACAAAAAATATATTTTGTCTAAATTCTTTACATTTTGAGCGGATGATAAATTGAAAGCAAATCCTGCTGGTTTTAAGCACTATTTCAGTCTTTATAGACAGCAATAAAGTATTTGTTACAAAACAAATACCTGCCTGTAGATTATTGCTAGTTAAAGAATAATCGTCAGGAGCTTTTTTCTTCTTGTGGATTCCAATGATCCTTTAACCTACCTCACCCTTGAATGTAATAATCCTCTAAAATATTAAAATATCTATCTAACCATGTAGAAAAATATATTTTTTTCTATTAGAATTATATATATGAATATATAGATAGATAGATAGATATATCTATATATATATATATATGTTTATATATCACGGAAGTACAAATCCATTTTGTTTGATACTTATTGCGCTTGCTAATGATTGGGGGAATGGGTTATATTGCGCACACCTGACATATTTAATCGCTCATTCCAAGGCTGTTCATATCTTTGTTTAAAATGAAAATTGATGATAAATGAGATTTTTTCCCTACTGAACATTTTGGGCTATTTTTTTTTTTCTACCCTCCAATTTATAATCCCCGGAGAACGTGGCTTGACAACATAAAAATACGTGGATTGCTTCTGGCATACATCATTCTTTATTTATGAAAGAAAGATTAATAGACTATCAACATGTGCTGATATAAAGAAATTCAGCGCACTTTCTCTACAAGCCCAAATGTATTTACAGCAACTGTGAGAACTGTGAAAAGAAGTTTTTTGGGGGAATCTAGCTTCTTTTGATGATTGAATATCATTAACTGCATTTTTTTTTTTAAGTTTATGTGGATGCAAAGCACTAAACAAGCTACCGGCAGCAATCCACATATGTGTCCAGGTATACGCCGCCGCCTGCAGATACTACAGTTGTCTCCAGTCTCCACTTGTTTTTCCTTAAATGCTGCCACCTACTGGGCTTATGATGACATTGTGATACACACCCACTCTTCATATTAGATTGTCCTTGCTAGAAAGGTTCTCATGTTTAATGTATTAAATGTACTATTCAACATTTTTTTTCTGGAGGACGAACTGTTTCCCACTTTTTTTCAATTATTTTTTTTTCTATCAATTAGGATCATTATGAGTAATGTACAGTAAGTATATTAAGTATATACAATATCGCATGTTCACAATTATATTGATCATTATTGTCTAAATTAAATTAAAACTATAAATATTTTAATTATATAAGTGAACAATTGTAACTAATTAATACATGTACACCTCAAACTTATTACATAATATGTAACAATGAATGAGGAAATGTAAAGAAGGACTATATGTATATATACACATTTATATATATATATTCCACATGTTTCTTTCCAAATAGGACACTGACATGATGGCTGACAGGGTACAGTTGATAATATATGATTGATGATCCCTTGTTTTTGTCTACAGAACTTATTCAACATAATCACTATGCAGCACTGTGGCGTATGTTGGTGCTATATAAGTAGTAGTAAATAAAATAGAATAAGTACATTTATTACATAATTTTCACTGATAGTACAATGTGACCATGTCATTCTCCTCTACATATATTTTAATTAATGTTGAAATGTCAAGGGAAGGAATGCCAGAGGAGAGTTGGTTTAACTTGAGACTTTGTGGACTCTAACATTTAATGCACATAGAGAAAATATAATTAGGTTACTTCTCATCAATGACAGGTCACTGTGAATTCATTCTGATGAGTTACTGGACACAGGTAGGAGGATGTATATGGAAGCAAACATTCAACACTTTCTACAGAGACCACAGGAAGAATATTCTTCCCCTTAGAGAAGGAACTCCATACATTTTGCCATATTTTGATATGCAGAATTATAGTAATCGAAACGGTTAATATCGATAGCGCTTATTTTCTGGAGCATTTGTAATATAAACCAGTGCTCGGCTGGGAGTTTGCAACTCACAGGTATTTTATGGGAAGTTGAAGTATGTCTCATCGCTGTAAGACAACATCAATAAATACCTCGCAAGTTTAAACTAATCTCTCTTTTGTCCTATAGCTTCCCTTGGTCATTGTTGTAAAGATTGCTAATGCTATATACTGGAGTCTGACCTTACAACTGTTTTATTTACTATGCCAAATAAATGAAATTGCACTAAATATCTAACTGAAATGTCTGCTATACCGGCAAAACCAGGAACTAATGGGATATTGGAAATGGAAAAAATAATAAGCTTGCAATTAGTTAAATAAATTTGCTTTTTATTTGCAATTAAATCTTGAAATTATTAAATTATTCAAAAAAGCATATATATGCAATTAAAAGCCTATATATATATATATATATATATATATATATATATATATGTCCATATTTATATATATATATATATATAATATATTTGTCAGAAATATATATTTATATATCTATATATATATATTAAATATATATATATATATATTTACTTATAATATATTAATCCAGAAAAACAGCAGCTCTGCCTAAATGGGTGCAAATTTCTCCCAAGGAAACTGGCAAAGCTTCTTATCAAAGAAATAAAAATCCAGAAAAGGGGAATGTGCTTACGCCTTCCTTGGAGAATATATATATATATATATATATATATATGTTTATTCATATATAGATATATATATATATACAAAAAAGAGAAACATTATTATTATTATAACTACTATTTCTGTATTATATTTTCATCCTTAATTTAATTATTGTATTAATAATATACACAACTAAAAGCGTAGTATACTAGAGTATATTTATATGACAATATTGTTATATAAATGTAGCACTTTGAGTCAAACCTGTATTGTTTTTAAATTATGATCACTGAATCGTTTATACACAGATCCTTTATCAATAATTCTTTATCTTTTATGGTAGCATATTTTAGTGAAATTCAAATGATCCAAAAAAAGTAAGAAAAAAATAAAGCAATTTATGTATACTATTATATTAATATTATAATACCTAGTTAATCACAATACATCATTAGGTCTTCTATGATTACTTGGTTAAATAAATGGTATCCTTGGTAAAGCTAACATAACATACATACAGCAAAAATTAAATCGTACAAGAATTGCTAATACCTTGCTTAATTATAAGAAGCTCTTTTATTTGAATACTACTTGTAGAAATGGTTTATAACATAAATGGCGTATAAAAAAAAGTGTGAAATCTTAATAAAAAACTATTCAATATTAATTATATTTGTTACATTTAGTGTTGGTGTTAATATAACAAGCTAACCTGTGGGGAGATATTTATGAGAAATAATTAGTTAATAGGTTATTGGATATAAATGATGACTATATTTGAGATTGAAGAAATGTAATAGCTAGAATTATTTACATAATTAATTTTACCTTTACCTAGAGCAGAGGCTTCTGAGTCTGAGTTTATATAACCTTCCTAATATTTGTATGTGAAGATACTGAATATTATTATCATCAACAACCTTATTATTATTAGCGAACAATACTGCATGGTTACAGATTGTTTAATATTTTAGTAAAACAACAAAAGAGATAGATTGAATTAATAATATATTATAGACTAATAATAATATAATATATAGTTGCATAATAGTCGTTATATATATTCATGAAATAATAAAAAATAATAGTAATGAATATTAATAATGCATTAGAAAATAATAATAATAATAATAATAATAATAGCATGTATTTTCAGGTACATTTTAAATTGTTTTTTTTTTTAAATCAAGTACATTTTGCTAATCACACTGATTCTGAAAGGATATATATAATTCTATGGTATATACATTTGCATATAATTGTTTGCAAGCCAAACCAAAACAGTAAATTTGCTACAAATTTGATTTTATATATATTTGATTTTATATATATATATATATATATAGAGAGAGAGAGAGAGAGAGAGAGAGAAAGAGAAAGAGAATGAGAGAGAGATTGTATGAGATTATGCTTGTATTATTATTATTATTCACTATTACAGCACCATTTATTCTATGGCGCTTTACATATAAATATATATATTTAAATACACATAATATCTATCTAATGAACAAATAACTTGTTAACAATAAGTTATCCTTAACTCCTACTATAAGGGAATGATGATGCAAATATGAATGAATATATCAATATATATGTATTAGTACATATATATATATATACATATATATATGTGTGTGTGTGTGTGTGTATATATATATATGTATATATATATATTATATATATATATAGCCATGTAAGATGACCACAATAACATATACTATAATAATTTTATATATATATATATATATATATATATATATATATATACACATAGATAGATAGATAGATAGATAGATAGATAGATAGATAGACAAACATAGATTTTTTTTAGTTTAAACATAATATATACTAACAATTAAATGCATATATACTAATTATTATAGTGTATGTTATATGCTTTTGGAAATATATAATCTGCTTATTAAGGGTCTGCATTAAAAATGTAATGACATATTGACATGTATGAATGAGCTTATTGCAGAATCAGCCAGATGTATATATATATATATATATATATATATATATATATATATATATATATATTAGACCACATTGATCTAATGATATTTAGACCATACTAGAAACTCTTTCAATAATCAAGCTCAGTACATAAGATTGGTGGCGACAGGTTAGTGGGAACTTCGGTATGTTTTGAAGTAAGAAGTTTCTTTATAATTATAAGCCAGATATATTCTTGCAGCCGTCATGACTTACTAATATATGTAGGCCTGTTTTTGGACTCTTCTCCAAAGAAAAATGTCATATCGAGTGCCAACAAGGGCGTTTGTAAAGTGGTGCAGATATAGTAATCTCTCAGCTTTTTTGCACCTTCCTTTACATTGAGAAGGTGCCTGTGTCTCTGCTCCTCCCTCCTGTCAGTCATCAGTCAGTTCCTCCCTCGCTGCAGGCTAATTAATGAATATTTATCAATATTATGCTAATTAGTGAGTCAGCGCACAGTACTGATAATATAGTCGCCCTGCTCTGGGACACATTGTCCTTCTCATTCATTGCCCTCAGCTTGCACAGATATCACCAGTGAAGTGTGCTGCTGAAGTCACAAGTGGGTAATCGAGCCCACCCGTCAAGCTGGCAGACCCCCTTCTCTGTCTGCTGGACTTTTCTTTATCACTTATACCAGGGCACATAAAAGTAATGTGATTTAACTCTTTAGTTACTTACTGGTTAGAATCTTCTCATAAATCTACCTATATCCGTTGTGTTTTTTCCCGCACGCTGCAGCTTTTAATGGTTACCTGTCACTTTAACATGGGTCATCTACTCTAGAGTCTGTGTTAAATTGTTACCTCGATCTGTTTAATATAAAAACCTGCTTTTTTTCTGTAATAATAAAATACAATTTTTGAACACGGAAGCAAGTTGTTTGCAAGTGAAAATGTTTGACTTTTTATGACTTTTTTTTAAATTTGGCTCATAAGTTTCAGTCTCAGGTGCTGACTTTAAAATATGTTACTTTCGGGGATCTTTAGAAGTTAAAATAGCAAAAATGAACAATATGGAAATATCTTCTAACTTTTGAAAATAATTATGATGGTCATTCATATAACAGTCTTAATGGGGATTGCTGAATTCTGGCCCAAATGTCAGTTTGTAGAAAAAGGATATTATTATCAGATATTTATGGCACGGGCACTATCCCCAGGAACACACACATATGATAATGAGAGATAAATATCTTGTATGAACTCTGCTCACAGATTCTCTAGATAATCTCAAGTAAATGGGTTAATCCTCCAAGAGCAAATATACTGCAAAACTAGATCTTACCTACTGATAAAGGCGCAATGGTGACCTGGAAGTGGTCGTCCTGGGGGGGGGGGGGGGGAGAACTTGTAACACATCCTGTTTGCACCCAGTTCTTCATCCATTACAGCCCTGCTTTAAAATTACAGATGAAGAAAATTCTAAGTCAAACACAATTTCTGTATCAGAGGATGTAGCTAAAAACATGTAAAATTATATGATAAAGAAATCTTCCAATTCAGAATACAGCTTTGTACTGGGTGTATTATATACCTGTACCGGTACTGGGTGTATTATATACCTGTACCGAAATCCAATTTTTGAAAAAATGAACTAGTTAGCATTGCAGTGAAATGAATATCAAACAATGCAATATAAGTGACATATCTATCTATCTATCTATCTATCTATCTATCTATCTATCTATCTATTATCTATTTATCTATCTATCTATCTATCTATCTATCTATCTATTATCTATCTATCTATCTATCTATCTATCTATCTATCTATCTATCTCTCATATCTATCTATCTATCTATCTATCTATCTATCTATCTATCTATCTATCTATCTATCTACCTAATATCTATCTATCTCTCATATCTATCTATCTATCTATCTATCTATCTATCTATCTATCTACCTATCTATCTATCATCTATCTATCTATCTATATCTATCTACCATCTATATATCTATCTATCTATCTCGAGAAAGGCAGAGAAATCCGCCGAAACATTGCTGCTAATGGATCAGTAAAATCATTTTGATTTTTGGAGTACTGCCTGTTTTTTTCTGATTATGTATCTATCTATCTATCTATCTATCTATCTATCTATCTGTCTGTCTGTCTGTCTGTCTGTCTGTCTGTCTGCATGCCTGCCTGTCTGTCTATCTATCTATCAATCATCTATCTATTAATTATCTATTATCTATCTATTGATCTATCTGTCTATTGATCTATCTGTAATATACTGTATATATAATTATCAATATGTATCACGCATGTGTCAAGGAAAAAGTAGCACTGCACTTAAAATGTGAACAGGGTGCAAGCTGAAGGTTACTGACTCTGTATCCTCCTTTATAACCCCTTACCAAAAAAATGGAAATACTTCAAACCATGGAGGAGTGCTGCCTTTTTTTTTACATCTGCTATCTATCTATCTATCTATCTATCTATCTATCTATCTATCTATCTATCTATCTATCTATCTATTGATCTACCTCATATCTATCTATATATCTATTTTCTATTATCTATCTATCTGTCTATCTATCTATTTTGAGTGTCAGAGAGACAAAGATTGAAACATCATATGTGAGTTTTATTTCTATGAGTAAATGTATTATTTATTAGTCATCATAAGAGTTTAATAATATGTTAAACTTACACAATGCTGCAATTCCTGCTTTAATTCAGATTTTACTGCCATATAAAGAAAGAATGACAATATACTTGTTTATAAGGAACCATATATTTGCACAAATATATAGTTAAATAGATGATAAATAGATAGATATTAGATAGATAGAGAGCTAGATAATAGATAGATGATAGCTAGAAAATAGATAGATAAATAATAGATAGATAGATGATGAATAGATGATAGATAGATAGATGATAGATAGATAGATAGATAGATAGATAGATAGATAGATAATAGATAGATAGATAGATAATAGATAGATAGATGATAGATAGATAATAGATAGATAGATGATAGATAGATAGATAATAGATGATAGATAGATAATAGATAGATACATAGATAAATAATAGATAGATAGGTAGGTAGGTAGATAATAGATAGATATGGGATAGAATGACCTTAGACAGTATATATCTTTTTTTTCTTATGAAAATATGGAAACCTGAGAGCCAGGGTTGAAGTAGAATCGACTTACTGGATGACGAACAGGCAAGGAAATGATTGACATTCTCAACTCACCAGCAGGCTCATGGTTCCATAACCTTGAACAGAAGGCAAGGTCACATAATTATTACAAGTTTACAAATGGATGTTTTACTGTACAACATAATCCTAAAATGTATAATGTAACAATTCAGCGATGGCGATGTGGAGCTATTAGCTAGCACAAGTTTCTCCTTCAGCTAAAGCTCTCCTGAAGAATAATTACTCATGGTTTCCGCTACATCACAAATCGTTTCAACTGATGTTGTCCAGTCAGAGGTAATACCCCTGTCTCTATCCGTAACCCCCTAGGAAAAGGCAGCCAAATACAATTCATTTAAATATGGTCTGTAATTGCTGTTACTCGGAACATCTAAACAGGATGTATTGTGCCCCTAATGCACCTTCTCTCATTCACAAATACAATGAAATATGTGTTCTGATAAATCTACTGGTAGATACAGAGAATAAGAGTAACCCAAAGCACAAAGTGTTATTACTAGCTAGAGCCATTGTAAAACTACAAATCCTAGCATGCCCTATCAGTCTCCAACTTGTGGTTCTCCAGCTGTTGTAAAACTACAACTACCATAATGCCCTGACAGCAGCTGCTGGAGAGTCTCAGATATAGTGAGTATGAGCAATAGTGGTAGGATCCTTGTAAACATATACATTAATATTGGATAGTATATTTGTCTTTTGATTAGGATCATTGGATGAAGTCTTCAGTTCATTATGCTCCTAGCAATGAAAAGAGATTGTAAAGTACTGATGAGCAAAGTTTAGTAAAAAAAGGATGTAGAATAATATCTATTTATGTAATTGCCTTGTAATGTTTTCATTTCCTGTTCTGCCCAGATGTCACCGTATCCAAGAATTCCAAGTGGAGGAAGTTCACCGACCGCCATATTGAGACACCCATCTTTCGCGGGAACACCATCGCGAACACGCCTCCTGGATCAGCCGAATGATTCACTGACTGCTGCCATCTTTGTACAGGAGGAGCATATGTGCAGTTTTAAAGTGACCGTCGCTATCTGTCTGCACAAAGATGGCAGTGGTCGGATTTGCGCGTAGGTGCAGTGAATCATTCGGCTGATCCTGGTGGCAGATGCGCGACGTGTCTACAGACAGGGGAAGACGGTCACAGTAAAGGTGTTTTCCCATGAATGAAAGTTCATTTTAAAAATTGACTGTGTCTGACTGTGTATGGAGAATACCACATCTCCTGGGCAAGGGAGGAAGCAAAAGATAATGCTGACATTTCAACAGGGGATCACAGTGGATTCATTTTGTGAGGTAAAATATTTCACTGACTGATTTTAAAAAATATTTTACCTCACAAAATGTATCCTCTGTGATCTCCTACTGTAATGTCAGTATTGTCTTTTGCTTCCTCCCCTGCCCAGTAGCTGTGGTATGTTCGGTACATGGTCAGACACAGACAATTTTTAAAATTAACCTTTGTTTGTGGGAACACCCCATTAATAATTCAAAATCTAAATCTTTATTTACATTATATATATATTTATTTTACTCACTTATATAGCACCATTATTTCCACAGCACTTTACAGACATTATCATCACTGTCCCAATTGGGGCTCACAATATAGATTCCCTATGGCCGGAGTCACACATGCCAGAAACACGTCCGTGTCTCGCAGGTGAAATCCAAGCTCTGGCGCCGGCACTCCAGAGCGGAGTGTGCGGCTCCATGTGTTGCTATGCGGCCGCACGCTCCTCTCTGGAGTGCCGGTGCCAGAGCTTGGTTTTCACATGCGAGACACGGACGTGTTTCTCGCATGTGTGACTCCGGCCTATCAGTATGTCTTTGGAATGTGGGGGGAAATCGGAGAACCTGGAGGAAACCCGCACAAACACAGGGAGAAGATACAAACTCCTTGCAGATGTTGTCCTTGGTGGGATTTGAACCCAGGAACCCAGAGCTACAAGGCTACAGTGCTAACCTGCTAACCACTGAGCCAGGTGCTACGATAAATATATATATATATATATATATATTTCTATGGGGCCAACAAATTCCACAGCATTTTACAATGCGAAATATAATTGCTAATACTGATCAGAAGGCATTGGTGAATGCATCCATAGGTATAGGCAAGAAGCTAGAGGCTGGTGGGGCATGTGCGCAGGAAACTGAGCGTCATGCGAGGGAGATAAAAGCCAGTCAGTATTAGGCCACAATCACATGGTCAGTCTTGGGTCAGTACTTTACATCAGTATTGGGTCAGTATCAATAGTTTAAATTATTATTTGCAAGCCAAAATCAGGCGTGGGTGAATAATACATAAGAGGTGACATGTTTCTATTTTACTTTTCCTCTAATTGTTCCACTCCTAGTTTTGGCTTACAAATACTGATGTAAAATACTGACCAAATACTGACCGTGTGAACGTTGCTCTACCTAGAGTATTTAGATTCAGGGCAAAGAATTAAAGGAAAGCATATATAACTTATAATCTGTCAGCTTTGAGAATATATCTATTAGTGGATAAATAAAACTTGGTCTGAGTGTGTAAACGTGTGTGTGTACAGGTACATGCACATACCGGTATATTAATAGCGCTGGGACTCTGCCCTTTCTCCCTGTATAAAGGACTCAATCAGTAATGTTTGCTTTACATGTAAATACCATTTGAAGGTAAATGACTGGGGTCCCAGATGTGAGTGATTTCCTGATAGGTTTCAGGGGGTGACTTTGACAGTCCTCATGAAAGAATAATGTATTTCTAGAAATTGATTCTGACCTCCTGTGTGGTTTCAGTTGATTGTGTCCAGATAAAAAGGTCTTCACAGAATGGCTGCAGTCTGGGCTTGTTGTTTACAGCTGTTTGAATTAACCCATTTATTTGCTATGAACTCTCGGGCCCTAATCAATGGACCTCGCTGCACAAAGTCAAACAGAATCAAACATTTCATGATTTTTATTACAATCACACACAATCATTTAAATACCTAACAAATGTAATGAGACCTGAAAGTAGCTGCCTCTAAACCTTGACAACTGAGTCATTAAGCCAGAACAGGTAATTATTATCCTCCTCTAGTAGATGAACTTTGCTTTACAGTTACCTAAAGACAAATATGAGCAGCTGAAATAGATATTTTACTGAAGATGCTTTAAAAGCGTGCAGTAAAATCCATACGAATTACTCATCATCAGTGTGGTGAGGAGATGTATTATATACATTTCACCTACTCATGCTCTGCAAAATGCTCAATTAGATAAACGGAATTATTTACAGTGCATTTCTCAGTGAAAAGTAATAGGAGATGACACCATGACGCAAAAACCCTAAACTAGTTTTGCATTGGGTCAAGAAGGAGGTATGGGAGAGACATCTGTCTTTACAGGAAGCTATTCTAGGACACAAATGCCAATTTTTCGAGGATTGTCCCTGATGATAAGTTCATCATACATTATCCTGCTGATTCAACCCCCAATGACCACCTAAAATCTAAGAAGGACCTAGCATCAAGTGAAATATGAAACCCTAGAATTTCCTAGAACTAATTAAAGAGGATATATGCCCTCCTGTTGTCACATTTGAGTGAAAAGCTATACTTTGTGACTTAAAAGCCTGACATACACCATGAAAAGATGTTGGATGAATGATGATGTGGCTGATCGTTGGACCACCAGCTACCTTGCCTGACTCTCCCGTACACAGGAACGCCTCCTTGGTTGAATATTCCTTTGTTCTTAAAGAGGTAGCTGCTACCAGACATATTTAGCTGCTCTTAGAGAACAAAATGATTGACAGTTCGAAATGAAACATGCAGGATGAGGAACTTCCCTGGCAATCATCTGTTGGGGGCTCGAATATACATTAGACTCCCAACCAAAACCATCGAAATTCGCTCATTTGGCCTATGTTAGTTTAAAGGGAAGCTATCACCTCATATTTTGTATACAAACTGTGGCCACTGCCATCAGGGGCTTATCTACAGCATTCTGTGATGATGTACATAATGCCCCAATGTAATCTAAAAGATAAGAAACACAAGTTAGATTATACTTACCCAGGGGCGGTCCCGATGCGGTCTGATCCGATGGGCGTTGCTGTTCGGGTCCAGCGACTCCCATCTTCATATGATGACGTCCTCTTCTTTGCTTCCTGCTGCGGCTCCTGCACAGGCGTACTTTATCTGCCCTGTTGGGAGCAGCGAAAAGTACTGCAGTGCGAAGATGCCAGGCCTCTCTGACCTTTCCCAGGGCCTGCTGGGAAATATGAAATATTAGGTGACAGATTCCCTTTAATGTGTATGGTGGACTAAACATTTACAGATATCTGATTGGCATAATTTTTTGTCTCTTCAGTTAAGACCCATTGGAACTTATGGATGTAAATCATGGATTGCCTTGTATGGGGGTTCCACAATATACTTTTCACCGGCATGATAGTTGTGTCTACGTATAAAACATTGGGAGCAGTGGCGTAACATGGAGCGCATGGTGTTATGATCCGGTGACCTTGGAGCCGCATGGAACTTTCTCTGGAGTTGGTGGCAACTATACTGACCGCAAATCCTGAACTTATCACCGCAACTAGAAGTAGCCGTGGGGTGTGCCTAACAAATCCTAGACACCTCGACACAGCAGGAGGACTAAATACACCTATAAATGAAAATAGGAATACTACCTTGCCTCAGAGCAAAACCCCAAAGGATAGGCAGCCCCCACAAATATTGATTGTGAGTAGTAGAGGAAAAGACACACGCAGGCAGGAAACAGGATTTAGCAAAAGAGGCCACTCTAGCTAAAATAGGAAAGGATAGGATAGAATCCTAAGCGGTCAGTATTAAAACCCTTCCAAAAATATCCACAGCAGAAAATACAAAAAACTCCACCATCTAACTAAAGATGTGGAGCGTATATCTGCAACTCCAGAGAATCCAGCAAGACAGAGAAAAACACTGACTCAATCTAAGCTGGACAAGAGAAAACAAATGAATAGCACAGAATTATTAAGCACACAGCATGTGTGCCACATAAACAAAAACCAGACACTTATCTTTGCTGAAATGGCAGCAAGGCTGGAGGAACCAGACAAAGATCCAAAACCTCCCAGAACCATGGACAACTGGCAAGGACTAATGAATCCTGCACACCTAAATATCCTAGTCAGAACTGCAATCAGCAGATACACCTGGCCAGGACTGCGACTCAGGGACAACTGCATTCCCACCTACAACCACTGGAGAGAACCCAAAAGCAGAATTCACAACAGTACCCCCCCCTTGAGGAAGGGTCACCGAAATCTGACCAGGGCCCCCAGGACGATCAGGATGAGCCAGATGAAAGCCACGGACCAAATCAGCAGCATGGACATCAGAGGCAAAAAACCAAGAATTATCCTCCTGGCCATAACCCTTCCTTTTGACAAGGTACTGAAGCCTCCGCCTCGAAAAACGAGAATCCAAAATCTTCTCAACCACATACTCCAACTCTCCATCAACGAACACAGGGGCCGGAGGATCAACAGAGGGAACAACGGGCACCACATATTTCCGCAATAAAGATCTATGGAAGACATTATGGATAGCAAAAGAGGCCGGAAGCGCCAAACGAAAAGACACCGGATTAATAATCTCAGAAATCTTATAAGGACCAATAAACCAAGGCTTAAACTTAGGGGAAGAAACTTTCATAGGAACATGACGGGAAGACAACCAGACCAGATCCCCAACCCAAAGCCGGGAACCAACACACCGACGACGGTTAGCAAAACGTTGAGCCTCTTCCTGAGACAACACCAAATTGTCCACCACATGAGCCCAAATCTGCTGCAACCTGTCAACCACAGAATCCACACGAGGACAGTCAGAAGGCTCAACCTGCCCAGAAGAAAAACGAGGATGAAAATCAAAATTACAAAAGAAAGGCGAAACCAAAGTAGCCGAACTAGCCCGATTATTAAGGGCAAACTCGGCCAATGGCAAGAAGGCCACCCAATCATCCTGATCACCAGACACAAAGCATCTCAAATAAGTCTCCAAAGTCTGATTAGTTCGCTTGGTCTGGCCATTTGTCTGAGGATGAAATGCAGAAGAAAAAGACAAATCAATGCCCAGCCTAGCACAAAAGGCCCGACAAAACCTAGAAACAAACTGGGAACCTCTGTCAGACACAATATTCTCCGGAATACCATGCAAATGAACCACATGCTGAAAAAACAACGGAACCAAATCTGAAGAGTAAGGCAATTTAGGCAAAGGCACCAAATGAACAATCTTAGAGAACCGGTCACAAACAACCCAGATAACAGACATCTTCTGGGAAACCGGAAGATCAGAAATAAAATCCATAGAAATATGCGTCCAGGGCCTCTCAGGGACTGGCAATGGCAAAAGCAACCCACTAGCATGGGAACAACAAGGCTTCGCCCGCGCACAAGTCCCACAGGACTGCACAAAAGAACACATATCACGTGACAAAGAAGGCCACCAAAAGGACCTACCAACCAAATCTCTGGTACCAAAAATACCAGGATGACCAGCCAACACAGAACAGTGAACCTCAGAAATCACTCTACTAGTCCATCTGTCAGGAACAAACAGTTTCCCCACTGGACAGCGGTCAGGTCTGTCAGCCTGAAATTCCTGAAGAACCCGTCGTAAATCAGGGGAAATGGCAGAAAGGACCACCCCTTCTTTCAGAATGCCGACCGGTTCAAGGACCTCAGGAGAATCAGGCAAAAAACTTCTAGAGAGGGCATCAGCCTTAATATTCTTAGAACCCGGAAGATACGAAACTACGAAATCAAAACGGGAAAAAAACAAGGACCATCGAGCCTGTGTAGGATTCAGCCGTTTGGCAGACTCGAGGTAAATCAGATTCTTATGATCGGTCAAGACCACAATACGGTGCTTAGCTCCCTCAAGCCAATGTCGCCACTCCTCAAACGCCCACTTCATAGCCAACAACTCCCGATTGCCGACATCATAATTGCGTTCAGCACGCGAAAACTTACGAGAAAAGAAGGCACACAGTTTCATCAAGGAACCAACGGGATCCCTCTGAGACAAAACGGCCCCTGCCCCAATCTCAGAAGCGTCAATCTCAACCTGAAACGGAAGAGAAACACCGGTTGGCGCAACACCGGAGCAGAAGTAAATCAGTGTTCGAGCTCCTGAAAGGCAGAGACAGCCGCAGAGGACCAATTCGCCACATCAGCGCCTTTCTTCGTCAAATTGGTCAAGGGTTTAACCACGCTAGAGAAATTAGAAATGAAACAGCGATAAAAATTAGCAAAACCCAAAAATTTCTGAAGGCTCTTCACGGATGTGGGTTGAATCCAATCATGAATGGCCTGAACCTTAGTCGGATCCATCTCCATAGATGAGGGAGAAAAAATGAAGCCCAAAAAAGAAACCTTCTGCACCCCAAAGAGACACTTAGACCCCTTCACAAATAAAGCATTGTCACGAAGGATCTGAAACACCATCCTGACCTGTTGCACATGAGACTCCCAATCATCGGAAAAAATCAAAATATCATCCAAATATACAATCAAGAATTTATCAAGATAAGTCCGGAAGATATCATGCATGAAGGACTGAAAAACAGATGGAGCATTAGTGAGCCTGAATGGCATCACAAGATATTCAAAATTACCTTCGGGCGTATTAAACGCAGTTTTCCATTCATCACCCTGCTTAATACGAACAAGATTATATGCCCCCCGAAGGTCTATCTTAGTAAACCAATTAGCCCCCTTAATCCTAGCAAACAAATCAGAAAGCAATGGTAAAGGGTATTCAAACTTGACCGTGATCTTATTCAAGAGGCGATAATCAATACAGGGTCTCTAGGAGCCATCTTTCTTAGCAACAAAAAAATCCCGCTCCCAACGGTGAAGAAGATGGCCGAATATGCCCTTTCGCCAAAGACTCCTTAATATAATTCCGCATGGCGGTATGTTCAGGCACAGACAGGTTGAAAAGTCGGCCTTTAGGAAACTTACAGCCTGGAATCAAGTCAATAGCACAATCACAGTCCCTGTGCGGTGGAAGGGAACTGGACTTGGGCTCATCGAATACATCCTGAAAATCAGACAAAAACTAAGGAATTTCAGAAGAGGAAGAAGAGGAGATTGACATCAAAGGAACATCATTATGACAACACCAACTAGTCACAGACATAGACTTCCAGTCCAACACAGGATTATGTACCTGCAACCACGGAAAACCCAGCATGATAGCATCATGCAAATTATGCAACACCAGAAATCGACAATCTTCCTGATGGGCTGGCGCCATGCGCATGGTCACCTGTGTCCAAAACTTGGTATTATTTTTAGCCAAAGGTGTAGCATCAATGCCCCTTAAAGGAATAGGGTTCTGCAAAGGCTGCAAGGAAAAACCACAACGCCTGGCAAATTCAAAGTCCATTAAGTTCAAGGCGGCACCTGAATCCACAAACACCATGACAGAAAATGATGACAATGAGCAGATCAAGGACACAGATAACAGAAATTTAGGTTGTACAGTACTGATGGTAAATGAACTAGCGATCCTCTTTGTCCGCTTAGGGCAGACTGAAATGACATGAGAAGCATCGCCACAATAATAACACAACCTATTCTGATGTCTGAAACCTTGTCGTTCCTTTCTAGACAGAATCCTATCACACTGCATTGGCTCAGGAATCTGCTCTGAGGACAACGCCACAGCGCGCACAGTTCTGCGCTCCCGCAAGCGCCGGTCAATCTGAATGGCCAGAGACATAGAATCACTCAGACCAAAAGGCGTGGGAAACCCCACCATAACATCTTTAACGGATTCAGAAAGACCCTTTCTGAAAATTGCCGCCAAAGCATCATCATTCTATTTAGTCAACACAGACCATTTTCTAAATTTCTGACAACACAATTCTGCCGCCTCTTGACCCTGAGACAGGGCCAACAAGGTCTTCTCCGCTTGATCCAGAGAATTAGGTTCATCATATAATAATCCAAAAGCCTGAAAAAAGGAGTCTACATTAAGCAAAGCCAGATTCCCAGATTCCAGGGAAAATGCCCAATCCTGTGGATCGCCACGCAGCAGGGAGATGATGATTTTAACCTGCTGAATGGAATCACCAGAGGATCGAGGTCTCAGAGCAAAAAACAGTTTACAGTTGTTTTTAAAACTCAAAAATTTGGACCTGTCACCAAAAAACAAACCAGGAGTAGGAATCTTCGGCTCTAAAACAGGAGTCTGAACAATATAATCAGAAATACCCTGTACCCTAGCAGCAAGCTGGTCCACACGAGAAGCTAATTCCTGAATATCCATGCTAGCACAAGACTCCTCAGCCACCCAGAGAAAAAGAGGGAAGAGAAGAGACAGAAAAAAAAATGGCTCAACACCTTTCTTCCCTTCTTCTGAGATGCATTTAACTCATTATTGGACAGTTGTACTGTTATGATCCGGTGACCTTGGAGACGCATGGAACTTTCTCTGGAGTTTGTGGCAACTATACTGACCGCAAATCCTGAACTTATCACCGCGACTAGAAGTAGCCGTGGGGTGTGCCTAACAAATCCTAGACACTTTGGCACAGCCGGAGGACTAAATACCCCTATAGATGAAAATAGGAATACTACCTTGCCTCAGAGCAAAACCCCAAAGGATAGGCAGCCCCCCACAAATATTGACTGTGAGTAGTAGAGGAAAAGACACACGCAGGCAGGAAACAGGATTTAGCAAAAGAGGCCACTCTAGCTAAAATAGGAAAGAATAGGATAGAATACTAAGCGGTCAGTATTAAAACCCTTCCAAAAATATCCACAGCAGAAAATACAAAAAACTCCACCATCTAACTAAAGATGTGGAGCGTATATCTGCAACTCCAGAGAATCCAGCAAGACAGAGAAAAACACTGACTCAATCTAAGCTGGACAAGAGAAAACAAATGAATAGCACAGAATTATTAAGCACAAAGCATGTGTGCCACATAAACAAAAACCAGACACTTATCTTTGCTGAAATGGCAGCAAGGCTGGAGGAAGCAGACAAAGAACCAAAACCTCCCAGAACCATGGACAACTGGCAAGGACTAATGAATCCTGAACACCTAAATATCCCAGTCAGAACTGCAATCAGCAGATACACCTGGCCAGGACTGCGACTCAGGGACAACTGCATTCCCACCTACAACCACTGGAGGGAACCCAAAAGCAAAATTCACAACAGCATGGGTCCCAAAGCAAAAGCTTCAACAGGGCCCCCAATTAAGTCTTTAACAGTATTGATCATTTCATACAGGCCAAAGGGACTATTTGGGCATCTTAGGCTCCAGGACTCTAGTGCAATTACAATCCCTGCACCTATTGTAGTTCTGTCCTGATTGGGAGCCTGGCTGTAATTGACAAAAATGGGACCAGTGATGAGTATCCTTGGTAGCATAAAGCATAATCATCAGTCCCAGGTTTGCCATGTGTATGTAACCATTTGTCTATGTTTAAACTGATACACTGATATAGCATTAATTATTAAATAAATTATTAAATGTTCATGGCTTTAAATTGTTACCGTCATTATATTTTTTATTTCATAAATCAATAGTACACATGAAAATAAGCAACTTTATAAAATATCTTATCAGAGAAATCTGCTTCTTTCTCTGCCAGAATTGATCAGCCATTATCAAAATTCTCAATTCTGGAGGTAAAATCTGAACTCAGTGAAGACAGACTTTCCCATTACTGAGAGAGAAGATGGCAGATGCTACAGATACAATTCTATGCAGATAAGAGAAGGGAGGAGGAAGGAGGAGTTCTGTCTACTAGAGTTGAGCGACCTTGACCTTTTTAGAGTCGAGCCGGGTTTTGCGAAACCCGACTATGTCCAAAGTCGGGTCGAGTGAAATCGGCCGATTATGACGTAAAGTCGGGATCGACCGAAACACGAAACCCAATGCAAGTCAATGGGGCAGCATAGTCGGCAGTGAGTGGGGGCCAGGAAAACACCTAGAGTACCCATTTTAATGTCAAAACCATCCATTCTTCTTAATGAAGCTTGTCAAGCGTAATTTACCTTATAATAATTGGAAGGCATTTGAAATTGGGGGTCATTTGGCTAAAGTTGTGGGGGGTAGGGCTGGTTAAAGTAATTAGTGGGCCCAGGAAATCTGGACCACGTCACGGCAGTGGAGCAGGGAGAGGTAAGTATTTCAACTTTGCAAGTGCTGTGAACCTGAGCAAGCAGGGGGGGCCCACTCGTTGGCATTGGCACTGGCACAGGGCCCCTCAAAGTACAGCGGTGTGTTTGCACGGCGGGGGCGCCTCCCACCGGCAGCAACACTTTTGCGTACTATGAGAGGCCCTGTGCCAGTGACGTCGCCAACTAGTATTCCTCCCCCCACCTGATGAAGGAACCTGCACTTTCATCTGCACCTTCCTCTTTGTCCCCGTGTAAGGTGGTATGGTATGCGGGAAGAGCAACCTGACTTTCAGCAGGGTCACAATGTTGTTGTGTAGCGTGCACGGGGAATGTTGCGTTATGGGTCAATGTACCAGCAGACTCATCTATCACTGGCTGGGCAATGGGCACGATGAAGTGGAAACACAGATATAGGCCCAAAGAAGAAAGTGGGCTAAATGCAGTTCAAATTGGTAACACAGGAATAACCAGGGGGCATTGCAGTGGAGGACAACTGGAATGAGAGGCTGACACAGAGAGTAGGGCCAAATCAGTAAGTAGTCGAAATGCAGTTCAAAATTGGCAACCGTAGTAAACAGGCGGCACAGCTTTGTTCAGTGGAGGAGAACAGCAAGGAGTGGCAGACACCAATAGTAGGCCCCAACCCAACTAGTAGGCCAAATGCAGTCTAACATTAACAACTACTTAACGAGAGGCTGAAAATGGAATTTCAGGACAGGAAACCAGGAGAACAGCAAGGAGTGGCAGACACCGATAGTAGGCCCCAAACCAACTAGTACGCCAAATGCAGTTGTTCCATTTAACCACAATTTAATGAGAGCCTGAAGATAGAAGCTCAGGAAAGGCAACCTGGGGAACACCTTGGAGTGTAACACACCATCTCTCTCCACCCCATACCCATTTTGTAGGCCTAATGCTGTGTACTTTTCTACAACTACTAAACGAGAGTCGGAAGACCGAAGCAATGGCAAGGAAACCTGGGGAACACCTTGGAGTGTAACACACCATCTCTCTCCACCCCATACCCAATTTGTAGGCCTAATGCAGCCTACTTTCCGACACCTACTAAACGAGAGCATGAAGATCGAAGTTCAGGAAAGGCAACCTGGGGAACACCTTGGAGTGTAACACACCATCTCTCTCCACCCCATACCCATTTTTTAGGCCTAATGCAGTGTACTTTTCTACAACTACTAAACGAGAGTCGGAAGACCGAAGCAATGGCAAGGAAACCTGGGGAACACCTTGGAGTGTAACACACCATCTCTCTCCACCCCATTCCCCATTTTTTAGGCCTAATGCAGCCTACTTTCCGACACCTACTAAACGAGAGCATGAAGATCGAAGCTCAGGAAAGGCAACCTGGGGAACACCTTGGAGTGTAACACACCATCTCTCTCCACCCCATACCCATTTTGTAGGCCTAATGCTGTGTACTTTTCTACAACTACTAAACGAGAGTCGGAAGACCGAAGCAATGGCAAGGAAACCTGGGGAACACCTTGGAGTGTAACACACCATCTCTCTCCACCCCATACCCAATTTGTAGGCCTAATGCAGCCTACTTTCCGACACCTACTAAACGAGAGCATGAAGATCGAAGTTCAGGAAAGGCAACCTGGGGAACACCTTGGAGTGTAACACACCATCTCTCTCCACGCCATACCCATTTTTTAGGCCTAATGCAGTGTACTTTTCTACAACTACTAAACGAGAGTCGGAAGACCGAAGCAATGGCAAGGAAACCTGGGGAACACCTTGGAGTGTAACACACCATCTCTCTCCACCCCATTCCCCATTTTTTAGGCCTAATGCAGCCTACTTTCCGACACCTACTAAACGAGAGCATGAAGATCGAAGCTCAGGAAAGGCAACCTGGGGAACACCTTGGAGTGTAACACACCATCTCTCTCCACCCCATACCCATTTTGTAGGCCTAATGCTGTGTACTTTTCTACAACTACTAAACGAGAGTCGGAAGACCGAAGCAATGGCAAGGAAACCTGGGGAACACCTTGGAGTGTAACACACCATCTCTCTCCACCCCATACCCAATTTGTAGGCCTAATGCAGCCTACTTTCCGACACCTACTAAACGAGAGCATGAAGATCGAAGTTCAGGAAAGGCAACCTGGGGAACACCTTGGAGTGTAACACACCATCTGTCTCCACCCCATACCCATTTTTTAGGCCTAATGCAGTGTACTTTTCTACAACTACTAAACGAGAGTCGGAAGACCGAAGCAATGGCAAGGAAACCTGGGGAACACCTTGGAGTGTAACACACCATCTCTCTCCACCCCATTCCCCATTTTTTAGGCCTAATGCAGCCTACTTTCCGACACCTACTAAACGAGAGCATGAAGATCGAAGCTCAGGAAAGGCAACCTGGGGAACACCTTGGAGTGTAACACACCATCTCTCTCCACCCCATACCCATTTTGTAGGCCTAATGCTGTGTACTTTTCTACAACTACTAAACGAGAGTCGGAAGACCGAAGCAATGGCAAGGAAACCTGGGGAACACCTTGGAGTGTAACACACCATCTCTCTCCACCCCATACCCAATTTGTAGGCCTAATGCAGCCTACTTTCCGACACCTACTAAACGAGAGCATGAAGATCGAAGCTCAGGAAAGGCAACCTGGGGAACACCTTGGAGTGTAACACACCATCTCTCTCCACCCCATACCCAATTTGTAGGCCTAATGCAGCCTACTTTCCGACACCTACTAAACGAGAGCATGAAGATCGAAGCTCAGGAAAGGCAACCTGGGGAACACCTTGGAGTGTAACACACCATCTCTCTCCACCCCATACCCATTTTTTAGGCCTAATGCAGTGTACTTTTCTACAACTACTAAACGAGAGTCGGAAGACCGAAGCAATGGCAAGGAAACCTGGGGAACACCTTGGAGTGTAACACACCATCTCTCTCCACCCCATTCCCCATTTTTTAGGCCTAATGCAGCCTACTTTCCGACACCTACTAAACGAGAGCATGAAGATCGAAGCTCAGGAAAGGCAACCTGGGGAACACCTTGGAGTGTAACACACCATCTCTCTCCACCCCATACCCATTTTGTAGGCCTAATGCAGCGTACTTTTCTACAACTACTAAACGAGAGCATGAAGATCGAAGCTCAGGAAAGGCAACCTGGTGAAAACCTTGGAGTGTAACACAACCTGTCTCTACACCCCATACCAAATTTGTAGGCCTAATGCAGCGTAGTTTCCACCAACTACTAAACGAGAGCCGGAAGATCGAAGCTCATGAAAGGCAACCCGGGGAACACCTTGGAGTGTAACACAACCTCTCTCTACACCACGAAAGGGCTGATTCTTAGGAAGGAAGGCTGTTGTAAATAAGCATTGCGCGTCCGAGGGTGATTATATTCTTATTCGGTATCTACTCACCCTCGGACGCGCCATGCTTCTTGATTTGTAATTAATGTTTATTTGCAATGTGCTTTTGACTTACTCAATTATTTTTTTAATTATTGATTTTATTAAATTAATAGTTTAACATCTTATTGGAAATAATTTAAAGGAGACGCGACAGGACAACACTCGGTGGATGCCATATCTGTGTTAACAACTCCAAAAAACTTTCAGTTAACTTCTTGCAGGAGAAAGAAATTGTAGCTGTTGGACCTTTGTAGTACAGTTCCAGATATTTGTTGTGTGTTTGTTTTGATTGTTAAAATGTCTGCATTTGAGATCTCAACACGATCTTATTTTTTATAATCAAATTAATTTTTTAAATATTTTATTAGGTTGGTTCAAGGGGTACACGGGCCGCAGTAGACAGGTCAGTGGAGGCCTAGTGGAAGGAGGGACCGCAGATGCGCCACTGTTTCACCCATACACAATTAGTAGGCCTAATGCAGCGTAGTTTCCAACAGCTACTAAACGAGAGCCGGAAGATCGAAGCTCAGGAAAGGCAACCTGGGGAACACCTTGGAGTGTAACACAACCTCTCTCTACACCACGGAAGGGCTGATTCTTAGGAAGGAAGGCTGTTTTAAATAAGCATTGCGCGTCCGAGGGTGATTATATTCTTATTCGGTATCTACTCACCCTCGGACGCGCCATGCTTCTTGATTTGTAATTAATGTTTATTTGCAATGTGCTTTTGACTTACTCAATTATTTTTTTAATTATTGATTTTATTAAATTAATAGTTTAACATCTTATTGGAAATAATTTAAAGGAGACGCGACAGGACAACACTCGGTGGATGCCATATCTGTGTTAACAACTCCAAAAAACTTTCAGTTAACTTCTTGCAGGAGAAAGAAATTGTAGCTGTTGGACCTTTGTAGTACAGTTCCAGATATTTGTTGTGTGTTTGTTTTGATTGTTAAAATGTCTGCATTTGAGATCTCAACACGATCTTATTTTTTATAATCAAATTAATTTTTTAAATATTTTATTAGGTTGGTTCAAGGGGTACACGGGCCGCAGTAGACAGGTCAGTGGAGGCCTAGTGGAAGGAGGGACCGCAGATGCGCCACTGTTTCACCCATACACAATTAGTAGGCCTAATGCAGCGTAGTTTCCAACAGCTACTAAACGAGAGCCGGAAGATCGAAGCTCAGGAAAGGCAACCTGGGGAACACCTTGGAGTGTAACACAACCTCTCTCTACACCACGGAAGGGCTGATTCTTAGGAAGGAAGGCTGTTTTAAATAAGCATTGCGCGTCCGAGGGTGATTATATTCTTATTCGGTATCTACTCACCCTCGGACGCGCCATGCTTCTTGATTTGTAATTAATGTTTATTTGCAATGTGCTTTTGACTTACTCAATTATTTTTTTAATTATTGATTTTATTAAATTAATAGTTTAACATCTTATTGGAAATAATTTAAAGGAGACGCGACAGGACAACACTCGGTGGATGCCATATCTGTGTTAACAACTCCAAAAAACTTTCAGTTAACTTCTTGCAGGAGAAAGAAATTGTAGCTGTTGGACCTTTGTAGTACAGTTCCAGATATTTGTTGTGTGTTTGTTTTGATTGTTAAAATGTCTGCATTTGAGATCTCAACACGATCTTATTTTTTATAATCAAATTAATTTTTTTTATATTTAATGATGTTGGTTCAAGGGGTACACGGGCAGCAATAGACAGGTCAGTGGAGGCCTAGTGGAAGGAGTGACGGCAGACAGGCATCAAAGGCCTAACATTGGGCTGGCTGTAGGCAAGTTAAAATTGGTTCCAGGGGAACACGGCCATCAGTGGCCTGGTCAGTGTAGTTGTAGTTGAAAGAACGGGACGCAGACAGGCTTCGAAGGCCTAACATAATAACATAGGGCTGGCTGTAGGCAAGTTAAAATTGGTTCCAGGGGAACACGGCCATCAGTGGCCTGGTCAGTGTAGTTGTAGTTGAAAGAACGGGACGCAGACAGGCTTCGAAGGCCTAACATAACAAACTTGGGCTGGCTGTAGGCACTTTTAAATTGGTTCCAGGGGTACACGGGCAGCAGTGGTCTGGTCAGTGGAAGTCTAGTGGAAGGAGTGACCGCAGACAGGCTTCCAAGGCCTAACATAACAAACTTGGGCTGGCTGTAGGCACTTTTAAATTGGTTCCAGGGGTACATGGGCAGCAGTGGTCTGGTCAGTGGAAGTCTAGTGGAAGGAGTGACCGCAGACAGGCTTCCAAGGCCTAACATAACAAACTTGGGCTGGCTGTAGGCACTTTTAAATTGGTTCCAGGGGTACACGGGCAGCAGTGGTCTGGTCAGTGGAAGTCTAGTGGAAGGAGTGACCGCAGACAGGCTTCCAAGGCCTAACATAACAAACTTGGGCTGGCTGTAGGCACTTTTAAATTGGTTCCAGGGGTACACGGGCAGCAGTGGTCTGGTCTGTGTAAGTCTAGTGGAAGGAGTGACCGCAGACAGGCTTCGAAGGCCTAACATAACAAACTTGGGCTGGCTGTAGGCACTTTTAAATTGGTTCCAGGGGTACACGGGCAGCAGTGGTCTGGTCAGTGGAAGTCTAGTGGAAGGAGTGACCGCAGACAGGCTTCCAAGGCCTAACATAACAAACTTGGGCTGGCTGTAGGCACTTTTAAATTGGTTCCAGGGGTACATGGGCAGCAGTGGTCTGGTCAGTGGAAGTCTAGTGGAAGGAGTGACCGCAGACAGGCTTCCAAGGCCTAACATAACAAACTTGGGCTGGCTGTAGGCACTTTCAAATTGGTTCCAGGGGTACACGGGCAGCAGTGGTCTGGTCTGTGGAAGTCTAGTGGAAGGAGTGACCGCAGACAGGCTTCGAAGGCCTAACATAACAAACTTGGGCTGGCTGTAGGCACTTTTAAATTGGTTCCAGGGGTACACGGGCAGCAGTGGTCTGGTCAGTGGAAGTCTAGTGGAAGAAGTGACGGCAGACAGTCTTCGAAGTACTAACATAACAAAATTGGGCTGACTGTAGGCACTTTTAAATTGGTTCCAGGGTAACACGGCCAGCAGTGGCCTGGTCAGTGTAGTAGTTGTAGAAAGAAGGGACCGCAGACAGGCTTCGAAGGCCTAACATAACAAAAATGTCAAAACAATGGTATTGTCAGTGCCAGGCATTGAAGGATGTCAGCGCCTAGACTACACATTGGTGAAGCTGTGAGAGATAATTTTGCTAGTGGTAGAGCACTGTTTGAGCTGGGGGGGGAACTGTCTTGTGGCCGGCGGTACAGGCACAGGGCCCCTCATATTACAACGGTGTGTCTGACGTTGGGTGCGCACCACCACCGCCAGAGACACTTTATTGTACTATGAGGGACCCAGTGGCAGTGCCGTCGACCAAAAGCGGCCACACCCACCTCTTCAGACAAACAGCACTCTCAAGGGTCCAAGCGCAAAGTGGCGATAGCACGGCCCCGTGTGGGGAGTTTGGCCATTTCGTGAGGTGGAAACATGTCGTATGCTGGACAATCAGGTGAAGAAAATTACGAGATTGGAAAAGTCATTCAGAATAGTCCACAGGCAAGACCTTTTCATAGGAAAGCTAGGTGTCAGCCGGGCAGGGTGGGGCAAAAGATTTTGAAATCCAGTTGTGGTTCATTTTAATGAAGGTTAGATCATCTACATTTTGGGTAGCCAGACGAGTCCTTTTTTCTGTTAGTATTGAACCTGCAGCACTGAATACTCTTTCTGATAGGACACTAGCTGCCGGGCAAGCAAGCTCCTGCAATGCATATTCTGCCAATTCTGGCCAGGTGTCTAATTTGGATGCCCAGTAATCAAATGGGAATGACGGTTGAGGGAGAACGTCGATAAGGGATGAAAAATAGTTTGTAACCATACTGGACAAATGTTGTCTCCTGTCACTTTGAATTGATGCTGCAGTACCTGTCCTGTCTGCGGTCATAGAAAAATCACTCCACAACCTGGTCAGAAAACCCCTCTGGCCAACGCCACTTCTGATTTCTGCCCCTCTAACACCTCTGGTCTGCTGGCCCCTGGAGCTCGTGTGAGAACGATCACGGGCGCTGTGTGCAGGGAATGCCAAAAGCAAACGGTCAACAAGAGTTGATTGTTTTGTTGCTAATATTAGTTCCAAGTTCTCATGTGGCATAATATTTTGCAATTTGCCTTTATAGCGAGGATCAAGGAGGCAGGCCAACCAGTAATCGTCATCGTTCATCATTTTTGTAATGCGTGTGTCCCTTTTGAGGATACGCAAGGCATAATCCGCCATGTGGGCCAAAGTTCCCGTTGTCAAATCTGCGGTTGTGCTTGGTTGAGGGGCAGTTGCAGGCAAATCTACGTCACTTGTGTCCCTCAAAAAACCAGAACCCGGCCTTGCCACGCCACCAATTTCCCGTGCCCCCGGGAAAGCTTCCTCATTAAAAATATACTCATCCCCATCATCCTCCTCATCCTCCACCTCCTCTTCGCCCGGTACCTCGTCATGTACACTGCCCTGACCAGACAATCGCTGACTGTCATCAAGGCTTTCCTCTTCCTCTGGTGCAGACGCCTGATCCTTTATGTGCGTCAAACTTTGCATCAGCAGACGCATTAGGGGGATGCTCATGCTTATTATGGCGTTGTCTGCACTAACCAGCCGTGTGCATTCCTCAAAACACTGAAGGACTTGACACATGTCTTGAATCTTCGACCACTGCACACCTGACAACTCCATGTCTGCCATCCTACTGCCTGCCCGTGTATGTGTATCCTCCCACAAAAACATAACAGCCCGCCTCTGTTCGCACAGTCTCTGAAGCATGTGCAGTGTTGAGTTCCACCTTGTTGCAACGTCTATGATTAGGCGATGCTGGGGAAGGTTCAAAGAACGCTGATAGGTCTGCATACGGCTGGAGTGTACAGGCGAACGGCGGATATGTGCGCAAAGTCCACGCACTTTGAGGAGCAGGTCGGATAACCCCGGATAACTTTTCAGGAAGCACTGCACCACCAGGTTTAAGGTGTGAGCCAGGCAAGGAATGTGTTTCAGTTGGGAAAGGGAGATGGCAGCCATGAAATTCCTTCCGTTATCACTCACTACCTTGCCTGCCTCAAGATCTACAGTGCCCAGCCACGACTGCGTTTCTTGCTGCAAGAACTCGGACAGAACTTCCGCGGTGTGTCTATTGTCGCCCAAACACTTCATAGCCAATACAGCCTGCTGACGTATGCCAGTAGCTGCCCCATAATGGGAGACCTGGTGTGCAACAGTGGCAGGTGCGGATGGAGTGTTTGTGCGACTGCGGTCTGTGGACGAGCTCTTGCTTCTGCAGGAGGACGAGGAGGAGGAGGAGGGGGTGCGAACGGCTACAGACAACTGTTTACTAGACCGTGGGCTAGGCAGAACTGTCCCAAACTTGCTGTCCCCTGTGGACCCTGAATCCACCACATTTACCCAGTGTGCCGTGATGGACACGTAACGTCCCTGGCCATGCCTACTGGTCCATGCATCTGTTGTCAGGTGCACCTTTGTGCTCACAGATTGCCTGAGTGCATGGACGATGCGCTCTTTAACATGCTGGTGGAGGGCTGGGATGGCTTTTCTGGAAAAAAAGTGTCGACTGGGTAGCTCGTAGCGTGGTACAGCGTAGTCCATCAGGTCTTTGAAAGCTTCGCTTTCAACTAACCGGTAGGGCATCATCTCTAACGAGATTAGTCTAGCTATGTGGGCGTTCAAACCCTGTGTACGCGGATGCGAGGCTAAGTATTTCCTTTTTCTAACCATAGTCTCATGTAGGGTGAGCTGGACTGGAGAGCTGGAGATCGTGGAACTAGCGGGGGTGCCGGTGGACATGGCAGACTGAGAGACGGTGGGAGATGGTATTGTTGCCGCCGGTGCCCTAGATGCAGTGTTTCCTACTACGAAACTGGTGATTCCCTGACCCTGACTGCTTTGGCCTGGCAAAGATACCTGCACAGATACAGCAGGTGGTGCGCTAAATGGTGGTCCTACACTGCCGGAAGGGATGTTGCGTTGATGACTAGCTTCATTGGCCGAGGGTGCAACAACATTAAGGGACGTTTGGTAGTTAGTCCAAGCTTTCAAATGCATGGTGGTTAAATGTCTATGCATGCAACTAGTATTGAGACTTTTCAGATTCTGACCTCTGCTTAAGGAAGTAGAACATTTTTGACAGATGACTTTGCGCTGATCAATTGGATGTTGTTTAAAAAAATGCCAGACTGCACTCTTTCTAGCATCGGATACCTTTTCAGGCATTGCAGACTGAGCTTTAACCGGATGGCCACGCTGTCCTCCACCAGGTTTTGGCTTTGCCACGCGTTTTGGGCAAGATACGGGCCCGGCAGATGGAACCTGTGGCGATGTTGATGCCTGCTGCGGCCCCTCCTCCTCCTCTGCTTCAGAACTGCTGCCGCCTGCACCCTGTTCCCCCAATGGCTGCCAATCGGGGTCAAGAACTGGGTCATCTAATAACTCTTCTTGTACCTCCTGCGCAACTTCGTCTGTGTCACCGTGTCGTTCGGTGGTATAGCGTTCGTGATGGGGCAACATAGTCTCATCAGGGTCTGATTCTTGATCAGCACCCTGCGAGGGCAATGTTGTGGTCTGAGTCAAAGGACCAGCATAGTAGTCTGGCTGTGGCTGTGCGTCAGTGCACTCCATGTCAGATTCAATTTGTAATGGGCATGGACTGTTAACTGCTTCACTTTCTAAGCCAGGGACGGTATGTGTAAAGAGCTCCATGGAGTAACCCGTTGTGTCGCCTGCTGCATTCTTCTCTGTTGTTGTTTTTGCTGAAGAGGACAAGGAAGTGACTTGTCCCTGACCGTGAACATCCACTAACGACGCGCTGCTTTTACTTTTACCAGTTTCACGAGAGGAGGCAAAAGAGCTAGAGGCTGAGTCAGCAAGATAAGCCAAAACTTGCTCTTGCTGCTCCGGCTTTAAAAGCGGTTTTCCTAATCCCAGAAAAGGGAGCGTTCGAGGCCTTGTGTAGCCGGACGACGAACCTGGCTCCACAGCTCCAGACTTAGGTGCAATATTTTTTTCCCCACGACCACCTGATGCTCCACCACTACCACTACCCTCATTACCAGCTGACAATGAACGCCCCCGGCCACGACCTCTTCCACTAGACTTCCTCATTGTTTTAAAAACGTAACCAAACTAACGTTATTTGTTGCAGTCACACAACTTACACGGTGAGCTATAACTTCAGTATGATTTAGCTACCCCTTTACAGGTTGGTGAGACCACAGCGAAAATCAGGCCCAATGTTACACACTCTTTTTTTGGTGGCTGCAAATTAGAGAGATGCCCCACACGCAGGACTGTCACTGAAGCACAAATGTTAATATTAATGTCACACTATTATTTTTTTTTTATTTTTATTTTTTTCAGGAACACTTTAGAAACCCCCCAAAAAAAAAAAAATAGATTTTTGCAGGGAGAATTTAGAAAACAAATGTAACAAACTATATGCTTTCTATGGGCCACTGAGTGAGAGATGACGCACACAGGAATCAGGAGTGGCACACAAGCCCAGAGGCCAATATTTTTCTACCAATGATTGATGGAGTTATTTTCTCTGGTAGATTTTGGAACCCAAATCAAGGAAAAAAAATATAGGCTTTCTATGGACCACAATTGGAGAGAGAGAGAGAGAGAGAGAGAGAGAGATGGCACACCCAGGAGTCAAGACTGGCACACAAGCAGAAAGGCCAATATTAATCTCCCACTGTTTTTTTTGTTTGTTTTTTTTTTTTTTTTTTCAGGGAGACTTTAGAAAAAAAAATAATAAAAAAAATATGATTTTATCAGGAAGAATTTAGAAACCAAATAAAATAAAATGATTTTTTCAGGGAGAATTTATAAAACAAATAAAAACAAAAATAGGCGTTCTATGGCCCACTGACTGAGAGATGACGCACACAGGAGTCAGGAGTGGCACACAAGCCCAGAGGCCAATATTTTTCTACCAATGATTGATGTAGTTATTTTCTCTGGTAGATTTTGGAACCCAAATCAAGGAAAAAAAATATAGGCTTTCTATGGACCACAATTGGAGAGAGAGAGAGAGAGAGAGAGATGGCACACCCAGGAGTCAAGACTGGCACACAAGCAGAAAGGCCAATATTAATCTCCCACTGTTTTTTTTGTTTGTTTTTTTTTTTTTTTTTTCAGGGAGACTTTAGAAAAAAAAATAATTAAAAAAATATGATTTTATCAGGAAGAATTTAGAAACCAAATAAAATAAAATGATTTTTTCAGGGAGAATTTATAAAACAAATAAAAACAAAAATAGGCGTTCTATGGCCCACTGACTGAGAGATGACGCACACAGGAGTCAGGAGTGGCACACAAGCCCAGAGGCCAATATTTTTCTACCAATGATTGATGTAGTTATTTTCTCTGGTAGATTTTGGAACCCAAATCAAGGAAAAAAAATATAGGCTTTCTATGGACCACAATTGGAGAGAGAGAGAGAGAGAGAGAGAGAGAGATGGCACACCCAGGAGTCAAGACTGGCACACAAGCAGAAAGGCCAATATTAATCTCCCACTGTTTTTTTTGTTTGTTTTTTTTTTTTTTTTTTCATGGAAACTTTAGAAAAAAAAATAATAAAAAAAATATGATTTTATCAGGAAGAATTTAGAAACCAAATAAAATAAAATGATTTTTTCAGGGAGAATTTATAAAACAAATAAAAACAAAAATAGGCGTTCTATGGCCCACTGACTGAGAGATGACGCACACAGGAGTCAGGAGTGGCACACAAGCCCAGAGGCCAATATTTTTCTACCAATGATTGATGTAGTTATTTTCTCTGGTAGATTTTGGAACCCAAATCAAGGAAAAAAAATATAGGCTTTCTATGGACCACAATTGGAGAGAGAGAGAGAGAGAGAGAGAGATGGCACACCCAGGAGTCAAGACTGGCACACAAGCAGAAAGGCCAATATTAATCTCCCACTGTTTTTTTTGTTTGTTTGTTTTTTTTTTTTTTCAGGGAGACTTTAGAAAAAAAAATAATAAAAAAAATATGATTTTATCAGGAAGAATTTAGAAACCAAATAAAATAAAATGATTTTTTCAGGGAGAATTTATAAAACAAATAAAAACAAAAATAGGCGTTCTATGGCCCACTGACTGAGAGATGACGCACACAGGAGTCAGGAGTGGCACACAAGCCCAGAGGCCAATATTTTTCTACCAATGATTGATGTAGTTATTTTCTCTGGTAGATTTTGGAACCCAAATCAAGGAAAAAAAATATAGGCTTTCTATGGACCACAATTGGAGAGAGAGAGAGAGAGAGAGAGAGATGGCACACCCAGGAGTCAAGACTGGCACACAAGCAGAAAGGCCAATATTAATCTCCCACTGTTTTTTTTGTTTGTTTTTTTTTTTTTTTTCAGGGAGACTTTAGAAAAAAAAATAATAAAAAAAATATGATTTTATCAGGAAGAATTTAGAAACCAAATAAAATAAAATGATTTTTTCAGGGAGAATTTATAAAACAAATAAAAACAAAAATAGGCGTTCTATGGCCCACTGACTGAGAGATGACGCACACAGGAGTCAGGAGTGGCACACAAGCCCAGAGGCCAATATTTTTCTACCAATGATTGATGTAGTTATTTTCTCTGGTAGATTTTGGAACCCAAATCAAGGAAAAAAAATATAGGCTTTCTATGGACCACAATTGGAGAGAGAGAGAGAGAGAGAGAGAGAGAGATGGCACACCCAGGAGTCAAGACTGGCACACAAGCAGAAAGGCCAATATTAATCTCCCACTGTTTTTTTTGTTTGTTTTTTTTTTTTTTTTTTCATGGAAACTTTAGAAAAAAAAATAATAAAAAAAATATGATTTTATCAGGAAGAATTTAGAAACCAAATAAAATAAAATGATTTTTTCAGGGAGAATTTATAAAACAAATAAAAACAAAAATAGGCGTTCTATGGCCCACTGACTGAGAGATGACGCACACAGGAGTCAGGAGTGGCACACAAGCCCAGAGGCCAATATTTTTCTACCAATGATTGATGTAGTTATTTTCTCTGGTAGATTTTGGAACCCAAATCAAGGAAAAAAAATATAGGCTTTCTATGGACCACAATTGGAGAGAGAGAGAGAGAGAGAGAGAGAGATGGCACACCCAGGAGTCAAGACTGGCACACAAGCAGAAAGGCCAATATTAATCTCCCACTGTTTTTTTTGTTTGTTTGTTTTTTTTTTTTTTCAGGGAGACTTTAGAAAAAAAAATAATAAAAAAAATATGATTTTATCAGGAAGAATTTAGAAACCAAATAAAATAAAATGATTTTTTCAGGGAGAATTTATAAAACAAATAAAAACAAAAATAGGCGTTCTATGGCCCACTGACTGAGAGATGACGCACACAGGAGTCAGGAGTGGCACACAAGCCCAGAGGCCAATATTTTTCTACCAATGATTGATGTAGTTATTTTCTCTGGTAGATTTTGGAACCCAAATCAAGGAAAAAAAATATAGGCTTTCTATGGACCACAATTGGAGAGAGAGAGAGAGAGAGAGAGAGAGATGGCACACCCAGGAGTCAAGACTGGCACACAAGCAGAAAGGCCAATATTAATCTCCCACTGTTTTTTTTGTTTGTTTTTTTTTTTTTTTTTCAGGGAGACTTTAGAAAAAAAAATAATAAAAAAAATATGATTTTATCAGGAAGAATTTAGAAACCAAATAAAATAAAATGATTTTTTCAGGGAGAATTTATAAAACAAATAAAAACAAAAATAGGCGTTCTATGGCCCACTGACTGAGAGATGACGCACACAGGAGTCAGGAGTGGCACACAAGCCCAGAGGCCAATATTTTTCTACCAATGATTGATGTAGTTATTTTCTCTGGTAGATTTTGGAACCCAAATCAAGGAAAAAAAATATAGGCTTTCTATGGACCACAATTGGAGAGAGAGAGAGAGAGAGATGGCACACCCAGGAGTCAAGACTGGCACACAAGCAGAAAGGCCAATATTAATCTCCCACTGTTTTTTTTTGGTTGTTTTTTTTTTTTTTTTTCAGGGAGACTTTAGAAAAAAAAATAATAAAAAAAATATGATTTTATCAGGAAGAATTTAGAAACCAAATAAAATAAAATGATTTTTTCAGGGAGAATTTATAAAACAAATAAAAACAAAAATAGGCGTTCTATGGCCCACTGACTGAGAGATGACGCACACAGGAGTCAGGAGTGGCACACAAGCCCAGAGGCCAATATTTTTCTACCAATGATTGATGTAGTTATTTTCTCTGGTAGATTTTGGAACCCAAATCAAGGAAAAAAAATATAGGCTTTCTATGGACCACAATTGGAGAGAGAGAGAGAGAGAGAGAGAGATGGCACACCCAGGAGTCAAGACTGGCACACAAGCAGAAAGGCCAATATTAATCTCCCACTGTTTTTTTTGGTTGTTTTTTTTTTTTTTTTTCAGGGAGACTTTAGAAAAAAAAATAATAAAAAAAATATGATTTTATCAGGAAGAATTTAGAAACCAAATAAAATAAAATGATTTTTTCAGGGAGAATTTATAAAACAAATAAAAACAAAAATAGGCGTTCTATGGCCCACTGACTGAGAGATGACGCACACAGGAGTCAGGAGTGGCACACAAGCCCAGAGGCCAATATTTTTCTACCAATGATTGATGTAGTTATTTTCTCTGGTAGATTTTGGAACCCAAATCAAGGAAAAAAAATATAGGCTTTCTATGGACCACAATTGGAGAGAGAGAGAGAGAGAGAGAGAGAGAGAGAGAGAGAGAGAGATGGCACACCCAGGAGTCAAGACTGGCACACAAGCAGAAAGGCCAATATTAATCTCCCACTGTTTTTTTTGTTTGTTTTTTTTTTTTTTTTCATGGAAACTTTAGAAAAAAAAATAATAAAAAAAATATGATTTTATCAGGAAGAATTTAGAAACCAAATAAAATAAAATGATTTTTTCAGGGAGAATTTATAAAACAAATAAAAACAAAAATAGGCGTTCTATGGCCCACTGACTGAGAGATGACGCACACAGGAGTCAGGAGTGGCACACAAGCCCAGAGGCCAATATTTTTCTACCAATGATTGATGTAGTTATTTTCTCTGGTAGATTTTGGAACCCAAATCAAGGAAAAAAAATATAGGCTTTCTATGGACCACAATTGGAGAGAGAGAGAGAGAGAGAGAGATGGCACACCCAGGAGTCAAGACTGGCACACAAGCAGAAAGGCCAATATTAATCTCCCACTGTTTTTTTTGTTTGTTTGTTTTTTTTTTTTTCAGGGAGACTTTAGAAAAAAAAATAATAAAAAAAATATGATTTTATCAGGAAGAATTTAGAAACCAAATAAAATAAAATGATTTTTTCAGGGAGAATTTATAAAACAAATAAAAACAAAAATAGGCGTTCTATGGCCCACTGACTGAGAGATGACGCACACAGGAGTCAGGAGTGGCACACAAGCCCAGAGGCCAATATTTTTCTACCAATGATTGATGTAGTTATTTTCTCTGGTAGATTTTGGAACCCAAATCAAGGAAAAAAAATATAGGCTTTCTATGGACCACAATTGGAGAGAGAGAGAGAGAGAGAGAGAGAGATGGCACACCCAGGAGTCAAGACTGGCACACAAGCAGAAAGGCCAATATTAATCTCCCACTGTTTTTTTTGTTTGTTTTTTTTTTTTTTTTTTTCAGGGAGACTTTAGAAAAAAAAATAATAAAAAAAAATATGATTTTATCAGGAAGAATTTAGAAACCAAATAAAATAAAATGATTTTTTCAGGGAGAATTTATAAAACAAATAAAAACAAAAATAGGCGTTCTATGGCCCACTGACTGAGAGATGACGCACACAGGAGTCAGGAGTGGCACACAAGCCCAGAGGCCAATATTTTTCTACCAATGATTGATGTAGTTATTTTCTCTGGTAGATTTTGGAACCCAAATCAAGGAAAAAAAATATAGGCTTTCTATGGACCACAATTGGAGAGAGAGAGAGAGAGAGAGAGAGATGGCACACCCAGGAGTCAAGACTGGCACACAAGCAGAAAGGCCAATATTAATCTCCCACTGTTTTTTTTGGTTGTTTTTTTTTTTTTTTTTTCAGGGAGACTTTAGAAAAAAAAATAATAAAAAAAATATGATTTTATCAGGAAGAATTTAGAAACCAAATAAAATAAAATGATTTTTTCAGGGAGAATTTATAAAACAAATAAAAACAAAAATAGGCGTTCTATGGCCCACTGACTGAGAGATGACGCACACAGGAGTCAGGAGTGGCACACAAGCCCAGAGGCCAATATTTTTCTACCAATGATTGATGTAGTTATTTTCTCTGGTAGATTTTGGAACCCAAATCAAGGAAAAAAAATATAGGCTTTCTATGGACCACAATTGGGGAGAGAGAGAGAGAGAGAGAGAGAGAGAGATGGCACACCCAGGAGTCAAGACTGGCACACAAGCAGAAAGGCCAATATTAATCTCCCACTGTTTTTTTTGGTTGTTTTTTTTTTTTTTTTTCAGGGAGACTTTAGAAAAAAAAATAATAAAAAAAATATGATTTTATCAGGAAGAATTTAGAAACCAAATAAAATAAAATGATTTTTTCAGGGAGAATTTATAAAACAAATAAAACCAAAAATAGGCGTTCTATGGCCCACTGACTGAGAGATGACGCACCCAGGAGTCAAGACTGGCACACAAGCAGAAAGGCCAATATTAATCTCCCACTGTTTTTTTTTTTTTTTTTTTTTTTTTCAGGGAGACTTTAGAAAAAAAAATAATAAAAAAAATATGATTTTATCAGGAAGAATTTAGAAACCAAATAAAATGATTTTTTCAGGGAGAATTTAGAAAACAAATAAAACCAAAAATAGGCGTTCTATGGCCCACTGACTGAGAGAGAGAGAGAGATGGAACGCTTAGTACTGGCACACAAGCCCAAAGGGCAATATTAATCTCCTTTTTTTTTCAGGGAGAATTTCTAAAACCCCAAAAAAAAAAAAAATAGGCTTTCTATGGCCCACTATTTGTGAGAGAGATGGGACGCTCAGGACTGGCACAGATGGCACGCTCAGGACTGGCACAGAAGCCCAGAGGCCAATATTAATCTCCCTTTTTTTCTGGGAGAATTTATAAAACCAAAAAAATATTTAAATAGGCTTTCTAAGGCCCACTATTTGTGAGAGAGATGGCACGCTCAGGACTGGCACAGATGGCACGCTCACAACTGGCACACAAGCCCAGAGGCCAATATTAATCTCCCTTTTTTCAGGGAAAATTTATAAAACCAAAAAAAAAATTAAATAGGCTTTCTATGGCCCACTATTTGTGAAAGAGATGGCACGCTCAGGACTGGCACAGATGGCACGCTCACAACTGGCACACAAGCCCAGAGGCCAATATTAATCTCCCTTTTTTCAGGGAAAATTTATAAAACAAAAAAAAAAATTAAATAGGCTTTCTATGGCCCACTATTTGTGAGAGAGATGGCACGCTCAGGACTGGCACAGATGGCACGCTCACAACTGGCACACAAGCCCAGAGGCCAATATTAATCTCCCTTTTTTTCAGGGAGAATTTATAAAACCAAAAAAAAAATTAAATAGGCTTTCTATGGCCCACTATTTGTGAGAGAGATGGCACGCTCAGGGCTGGCACAGATGGCACGCTCAGGACTGGCACACAAGCCCAGAGGCCAATATTAATCTCCCTTTTTTTCAGGGAGAATTTATAAAACCCAAAAAAAAATAAAATAGGCTTTCTATGGCCCACTATTTGTGAGAGAGATGGCACACTCAGGACTGGCACACAAGCCCAAAGGCCAATATTAATCTCCCACTGTATTTTTATCAGGGAGAATTTATACACCCCACAAAAAAAAATACAGAAAAATGAAAAGGCTTTCTATGGCCCACTATGTGAGAGAGATGGCACACACAGGGATGGCACTCTAGCAGAAATGCCAAATTGCCAATCTTAATCTCCCACCAAAAAAAAAAAAAAAAAAAAACAGGGAATGTCCTACAATTACTATCTCCCTGCCTGCAGTAATCTCAGCCAGGTATGGCAGGCAGCTACTATCTCCCTGCCTGCAGTAATCTCAGCCAGGTATGGCAGGCAGCAATAAGGAGTGGACTGATGCACAAATGAAATAAAAAGTGTGGACAAACAAAAAAGATAGCTGTGCAGAAAGGAAGGAACAAGAGGATTTGTGCTTTGAAAAAAGCAGTTGGTTTGCACAGCGGCGTACACACAGCAATGCAGCTATCAGGGAGCCTTCTAGGGCAGCCCAATGAGCTACAGCGCTGAGGGGAAAAAAAAAAAAAAAAAACTTCCACTGTCCCTGCACACCGAGGGTGGTGTTGGACAGTGCAAATCGCTGCAGCACAAGCGGTTTTGTGGTTAATGGACCCTGCCTAACGCTATCCCTGCTTCTGACAAAGCGGCAGCAACCTCTCCCTAAGCTCAGATCAGCAGCAGTAAGATGGCGGTCGGCGGGAACGCCTCTTTATAGCCCCTGTGACGTCGCAGACAGCAAGCCAATCACTGCAATGCCCTTCTCTAAGATGGTGGGGACCAGGACCTATGTCATCACGCTGCCCACACTCTACGTTTACCTTCATTGGCTGAGAAATGGCGCTTTTCGCGTCATTGAAACGCGACTTTGGCGCGAAAGTCGCGTACCGCATGGCCGACCCCGCACAGGGGTCGGATCGGGTTTCATGAAACCCCGACTTAGCCAAAAGTCGGCGACTTTTGAAAATGTTCGACCCGTTTCGCTCAACCCTACTGTCTACAGCTCCTCCCTCCTGCCATTTACATGTAGCTATATCCGTAGCAACTGCCATCTTCTACCTGAGTAATGGAACAGTCTTTTTTTTACAAAAGAATCTAAATAATAATAAAATAAGGGTTTTTTTTACTAAAATATTTTTTAATTACAAACCGTAACAAATACCTATGGTCCAAAAACAACTGCATTTATACTGCAAAATGCATGGCTTTTACTACACCACAAAATGTATAAAATTTGAGCAAGAAATTACATAATCAGTTCTACCGAATTAGTAATGATAAAAAACTATGACTCATGGCACAAAAAGTAGCAATGGCGATATCATGTCCAAGATAGACATATGAATAAACTCTGCACATCTTGTACTTTTATTATTGGAATGTCCATTGTATGAAAAAGAGTATGGCACCAATCTATGAAAAACAAATTAGGCCTTGTTCCAGTACATGCCACGTTACAAAGGTAATTTTCACTGGAATTTGTTTTCTATAGGAGAATAAGGTGCCATAAAGAGTGCTGCCATTTACGCTTCATGTCCATAGCATGAGAGCTATAGCCAGGCCTTGATTCCTCTCTGGAAAATATTCTGTTTGCTTCCTGTATCTACATTCTGTGAACAAGGTTAAGTGGCTGATAGGCATCTCCCCTGATCTTCAGTACCCAAGTTGGTTGACTTTCCAGAACCTCTAACAACAACCTCTATAGCATTTTTAAAAATGCTATATTGTGAAACAATGCCCACTTTCTGCAATTCAACAGATCAAACCATGTCCATGTCCTGGTGCTCGGCATCATGGCAGTGAAAATGGGTTGGGGAGTATTGGGTGCCAGGTAACTTGTGTATAGGCCAGAAAAGTTTATTCTAGGAACCTCTTAGATGCTCCAGTAGAGTCGGCAATTAGGAATGTACAATTCTGATAAGACTCACAAACACAAAGCAATGAAAAAGTATTGTAGACCAGTACTTTCCAGAAGGTTTGGGCAGAATTCTGCTACGCCCAGGAAAAGTGATAAACTTTCTGGTCTCTTGGAAGGTTTCTCCTTTTTGACTAGGAGCCTCTTGGATGTTCTTGAGGATTTGGCAAGTAGGAATATGTAACTCTGGTAGGGCTCACAAGCGTAGGGCATTAAAAAAATCTGACTTCTCGAAGCTTTTAGGAGCATTCTTCTTCGCCTAGGAATTGTGATAAACCTTCCGGAAGAGGTTTCTCCTTTTTGACTAGAAGCTTCTTGTATGCTCTGGTAGCGTTGACAAGTATGAATATACATTTCTGATAGGGCTCAAAAACACACAAAAGATTGTGCAGCGAGTTACAGTAATCATGAATGGAGTCACATAGACGTATTATTGATGGCTGTTAATGCCAGGCAGACAACTAGTTATGTTTGCATCGGAAATTATTCCTTTTATTTTAGCATTCTGTGGTTTGTAAAAGATCTTTAATAAGTGCAGAGGAGTGATTTGATTTGGTTCAGCTTTGAGCAAGTTAAACAAATTACAAACATTGTTTGATACCAAGAAATTACGATTTCCCCCTATATAAAAATGAAATGGCTCTTTTAATGGTGTATACATATGTTCTTGGTGATGTAATAGTAAAATGATTGTATATACACTGAAAATGTAATAATCCAAGTATAGCAATCTCTATTTCTTGCATGCAAAAATAAAAAAGATATGGCATTTTCCTTTGAGTGCATATATTGATATAGCTCTGCTGCAAAGCCAATAAGCTGAACCAATGCGAAACAGAAATGACATGTTTAGAAGTTCCATGGGAGGTAGGTAGGATGTGGGCTTGATTAGATTTCATGGTAGTGGAGGAAGTCAAGCGTCACCCTCCAAGTACTCTACAGTGGAGGTGTGCATACCACTGCTATGTATTACACTGTGCCTTTGTACTAGCATTGGTGGCATCTGTTGCTGAAATTTTAACCCTTGGATTTTTTACATATATTATGCATAGTAGTTATGTCTATAAATCATTAAACTTTAATAGACAGTTCTCTATTAATAGGCACTGTGCATGAGGTTATATTTCAAATCAGAAGCAAAAGCAGAGTTTTAATACTTTTATTTGGTTATTTAATATACAGCTCTGGCAAAAAATTAAGAGACCACCACATCAAAACCCTGTCATGGGCAGCCCAAGCGCTAGACCTGAACCCCATTGAAAACCTCTGGAATGTAATCAAGAGGATGATGGATAGTCACAAGCCATCAAATAAAGAACTGCTTACATTTTTGCACCAGAAGCCGTGTGAAAGACTGGTGGAAAGCATGCCAAGATGCATGAAAGCTGTGATTAAAAATCATGGTTATTCCACAAAATATTGATTACTGAACTCTTCCTGAGTTAAAACATTAGTATTGTTGTTTCTCAATGATTATGAACTTGTTTTCTTTGCATTATTTGAGGTCTGAAAGCATTATCTATTTTTAATGTTGACCATTTTTCTTTGCCAGAAAAAAAATACAAAATGTATTGCTTAGAAATCCTGAAACATGTTATCATAAGTTTATAGAATAAAATATGCAAATTGCCTCTTCAGAAAAAAAGAGGACTTAAACTCTATAGCGAACACTTGTTGGAAGTAGCGATTCTACAAGTCACAATCAACCCTTTAACGAGTCGTGCAATATGACTTAGGATAAAATCCAAATCAGTATCTCAATTTGCAGATGAATTCTGTTTTGTCCATGTTCAGTTTTAGAAAACGAGAAGAAAAGAAGGCCGAGATAGCAGACAGACAGTGTGGGATTTTGGTAAGTAAGGAGATGAGGTCAGGTCCGGATAGGTAGATCTGCGTATCATCGGCGTAGAGATGATACTGCATACCGTGGGATTCTATGAGCTGTCCCAGGCCGAAGGTGTAGATGGAGAAGAGTAGGGGTCCCAGAACAGAGCCTTGAGTAACACCGACAGACAAGGGGTGAAGTGAGGAGATGGTGTGGGAGAGGGAGACACTGAATGTTCGGTCTGTTAGATATGACGAGATCCAGGATAGGGCCAAGTCTGTGATGCCAAGAGATGAGAGGATCTGTAGCAGAAGGGAGTGGTCCACAGTGTCAAAGGCAGAAGACAGGTCCAGGAGAAGGAGGACATAGTAGTGTTGCTTGCTCTTGGCAGTTAGTAGGTCATTGGTGACTTTAGTTAGGGCAGTTTCAGTTGAGTGATGGGGTCAGAAGCCAGATTGTAACCGGTCAAAGAGGGAGCAGGATGAGAGGTGGGAGGACAGTTCAATATGGACATGTTGTTCTAGTAGTTTTCAGGCATAAGGGAGAAGAGATATCGTGCGATAGCTAGACAGAGGATGGGTCGAGGGAGGGATTTTTGAGGATGGGTGTGATCTTGGTATGTTTGAAGGATGAGGGGAAGACACCTGTTGTGAGTGAGAGGTTGAAGAGGTGTGTTAGGGTTGGGATGAAGACGTGGCAAAGTTAGGGTGGAGGTGAGACGAGAGCGGTTCAAGCATGCAAGTGGTGAGGTGTGATCTTGACAGGAGGGTGGATAGATGATCCTCTGTCATGGTGGAGAAGCTGGTTTTGGGGAACAGGGTTGAGCAGCTAAGAGGGGCATTGGGCACTGTGGGCCAAAGCTTACTCTGATTGTATCGATCTTCTGTTTAAAGAAAGAGGCGAAGTCTTCAGCAGAAATAAGAGGGGAGGGAGGAGGGGCAGGGGGATGGAGTAGAGAATTGAAAGTGTTGAAAAGCTGTTTAGGATTGTGAGACAGGGAGGATATGAGAGATGAGAAGTAAGTTTATTTTGTGGCAGTGAGCGTGGACTTGAAGCTGGCGAGGGACTGCTTGTATGCAGTGAAGTGGTTGGCTGAGCGGGATCGCTTCCATCTCCGCTCAGCAACCCTGGAAGGCCTTCTCAGTTCTTTGGTCAGGCTGGTCAGCCAGAGCTGCCTGTTGATTGTATGAGATTTGCTATGCATGAGCGGTGCAGCCGAATTGAGTGTTGCTGTTATTGTGGTGTTATAAAAAGTGGCAGCAGAATCTGCATCATGAAGGGAGGCTATGTCTGTAAGAGGGAGAAGGGACTCAGAGAGTGATCGTAAAAGAACAATTTACCATACATTTTACTCAAAAATATACCTATAAAGAGAAAAATCAGACAAACTGAACATTTTGCAGTGGTCTCTTAATTTTTGCCAGAGTTGTATATATCTAACTATCTTAACTATGAATTGCTGCGCTAATTACAGTAAATCAGAATGTGGATTAGATATTTGGTGTACAATTTAACAGTCTGCCCCCATTTTAGTGTTTGTTGGTGGTCGCAGTGGGCAAGTTTTCAGTGATAATACATTTATAACAGATCAGTGGATACCGATAAGGATCATCCCACATGGCACTGATAGGTTTTGCATAGGTGTCAAGTTCTCTTGAGATATCAAACCTATGTTAAATATGTTAATGTAAAAAAAAAAAAGCAATGCTCACCTTCCTTACCACAAGTTTTAGTTTTATTTTTTTCATACTTTATTTTTTATATTTTTGTTATTGGTTTCCTACATCTAAGTGCAGATGTACTCATTAGGAATGTGTAAGGCACATGCAGTGTCAGACAGCCCAGGGCCCTCCAATAACTAACCCCAGGGCCCCACTTTTCAACTATATGCAAATGTGACATTATCCTCAATCACAAATATACACACACGTGGTCAAAATTCTTGGTACTCCTTGTTTAATGACAGAAAAACCCACAATGTTCACAGAAATAACTTGAATCTGACAAAAGTAATAATAAGTAAAAAATCTATGAAAATGAACAAATGAAAGTCAGACATTGCTTTTCAACCATGCTGCCATAGAATTTTTTTTTTTTTTAAATAAACTTATTATTACTTTTGTCAGATTCAAGTTATTTCTGTGACCTGTGTGGGTTTTTCTGTCACTAAACGAGGGGTAACAACAATTTTGACCACATGTGTATAACAATGAACTGGGTAGATTGTTAAATGAGTAAGATGCTGCTGTGCAAAACTCACCTCATGGAAAACTCGCCACACGCAAAACTTGCACACGTGGAAAAATTGCCACATGCACAAAAGTTGCAACACATGCAAAAGTTGCCTCACACAAAACTTGCACATACTCAAAACGCACCACACATAAAACTTGCCACGCGCAAAACTCGCCATGCGCAAAACTTGCTGCACACAACTTGCTACACTAACCTGCCACATGCAACTCGACACACAATTAGTTGCTACATGCATGTCGCCACATGCAACTCAACACACACAACTTGACACATGAAACTCACCCTAAAACACACACACGTCTGGTATTATCCTTCAAAAATAAAAATCTGATTAATAAGCAGACAAACTGCAAGAGCAACAAATGTACCATATTGGAAATACGGCAGCTGTCAGTCACATGACCTGTCTATTATGTGTATGTGTGAGCTAATATATACTGCCAGGGGGAGGGCTTCCTGTTGGCTGGGGATTTATCAGGCTCCCAATTTAGCTTACAAATACTGAGGTAAAAATACTGACCAAATAACGTGTGAACGAGTTCTAATACAGGAGGAGATGACATACAGATATATACTATATACAGGGGAGATGACACACAGATATATACTATATACAGGAGAGATGACAAACAGGTATATACTATATATAGGAGCAGATGACACACAGGTGTATACTATACACAGGAGGAGATGACATACCGGTATAAACTATATAAAAGAGGAGATGACACATAGGTATATAGAGGAGGAGATGACATACAGCAGGTATATACTATATACAGGGGAGATGACATACAGGTATATACTATATACAGGAGATGACATACAGGTATATACTATATATAGGATGAGATGACATACAGGTATATACTATATACAGAAGAGATGACATACAGGTATATACTATATATGGAAGATGGCAATTAGGTATATACAGGAGGAGATGACATACAGCAGGTATATACTATTTACAGGGGAGATGACTGTTATGGACCTGGTGGTTAGGAGCACCCGAAAAGACCTGATGGTTAAACTAACAAAGGACAAGCTCTGGGAAGTGGGAGCTCTGCTGACCGCAACCCCTAATCCTATAACACACACTAGAAATAGCCGTGGAGCGTTCCTGACTCTCCCTAGACGCCTCTTCACAGCCTAAGAACTAACTAGCCCTAGAGATAGAAAATAAAGCCTACCTTGCCTCAGAGAAATTCCCCAAAGGTAAAGGAAGCCCCCCACATATATTGACTGTGAGTTAAGATGAAAGTCACAAACACAGAAATGAAACAGGTTTCAGCAAAGGGAGGCCAGACTTACTAAACAGACTGAGGATAGGAAAGGTATCTTTGCGGTCAGCACAAAAAACTACAAAAAGACCACGCAGAGTGTGCAAAAAGACCTCCGCACCGACTCACGGTGCGAAGGTGCCACTCTGCATCCCAGAGCTTCCAGCTAGCAAGGCAAAATCATGATATCAAGCTGGACAAGAAAACAATGAACAAATAATAAACCAGCAGGGACTTAGCTTCTGCTGGAGTAGACAGGTCACCAGAAAGATCCAAGACCGAACTGAACCAGTACAAGAACATTGACAGCTGGCATGGAGTAACGATCTGAGTGGAGTTAAATAGAGCAGCCAGCCAAAGAATAAACTACGTCACCTGTAGAAGGAACCTCAGAAGCAGCAGCTCCACTCACAGCCACCAGAGGGAGTCCATGGACAGAACTCGCCGAAGTACCGTTCATGACCACAGGAGGGAGTTCGATAACAGAATTCACAACAGTACCCCCCCTTGAGGATGGGTCACCGAACCCTCACCAGAGCCCCCAGGTCGATTAGGACGAGCCAAATGAAAGGCACGAACTAGATCGGCAGCATGAACATCAGAGGCAAAAACCCAGGAATTATCTTCCTGACCATAACCCTTCCACTTGACCAGGTACTGGAGTTTCCGTCTTGAAATACGAGAATCCAAAATCTTCTCCACCACATACTCCAACTCCCCATCGACCAACACCGGGGCAGGAGGATCAACGGAGGGAACCATAGGCGCCACGTATCTCCGCAACAACGACCTATGGAACACATTATGGATGGCAAAAGAAGCTGGAAGGGCCAAACGAAATGACACAGGATTGAGAACTTCAGAAATCTTATACGGACCAATGAAACGAGGCTTAAACTTAGGAGAGGAAACCTTCATAGGAACATAACGAGACGACAACCAAACCAAATCCCCAACACGAAGTCGGGGACCAACACAGCGACGGCGGTTAGCGAAACGTTGAGCCTTCTCCTGGGACAATGTCAAATTGTCCACCACATGAGTCCAAATCTGCTGCAACCTGTCCACCACAGTATCCACACCAGGACAGTCCGAAGGCTCAACCTGCCCTGAAGAGAAACGAGGATGAAAACCAGAATTACTGAAAAACGGCGAAACCAAAGTAGCTAAGCTGGCCCGATTATTAAGGGCGAACTCGGCCAAAGGCAAGAAGGACACCCAATCATCCTGATCAGCAGTAACAAAGCATCTCAGATATGTTTCCAAAGTCTGATTAGTTCGTTCAGTTTGGCCATTTGTCTGAGGATGGAAAGCCGAAGAAAAAGACAAATCAATGCCCATCTTAGCACAAAAGGACCGCCAAAACCTCGAAACAAACTGGGAACCTCTGTCCGAGACGATGTTCTCCGGAATGCCATGTAAACGAACCACATGCTGGAAAAACAATGGCACCAAATCAGAGGAGGAAGGCAATTTAGACAAGGGTACCAAATGGACCATCTTAGAGAAGCGATCACAAACCACCCAAATGACCGACATCCTCTGAGAGACAGGGAGATCTGAAATAAAATCCATGGAAATATGCGTCCAGGGCCTCTTCGGGACTGGCAAGGGCAAAAGCAACCCACTGGCACGAGAACAGCAGGGCTTAGCCCGAGCACAAGTCCCACAGGACTGCACAAAAGAACGCACATCCCGTGACAAAGAAGGCCACCAAAAGGATCTAGCCACCAAATCTCTGGTACCAAAGATTCCAGGATGACCAGCCAACACCGAACAATGAACCTCAGAGATAACTCTACTAGTCCATCTATCAGGGACAAACAGTTTCTCCGCTGGACAACGGTCAGGTCTATCAGCCTGAAACTTCTGCAGAACCCGCCGCAAATCAGGGGAGATGGCAGACAAAATTACCCCCTCTTTGAGAATACCCGCCGGCTCAGGAACACCCGGAGAGTCAGGCACAAAACTCCTTGACAGGGCATCAGCCTTCACATTCTTAGAGCCCGGAAGGTACGAAACCACAAAATCAAAACGGGAGAAAAACAGCGACCATCGAGCCTGTCTAGGATTCAACCGTTTGGCAGACTCAAGATAAGTCAAATTCTTGTGATCCGTCAAAACCACCACGCAATGCTTGGCTCCTTCAAGCCAATGTCGCCACTCCTCGAATGCCCACTTCATGGCCAACAACTCTCAATTGCCAACATCATAATTGCGCTCAGCAGGCGAGAACTTTCTAGAAAAGAAGGCACATGGTTTCATCACCGAGCCATCAAAACTTCTTTGTGACAAAACAGCCCCTGCTCCAATCTCAGAAGCATCAACCTCGACCTGAAACGGGAGCGAAACATCTGGCTGACACAACACAGGGGCAGAAGAAAAACGACGCTTCAACTCCTGAAAAGCCTCTACAGATGCAGAGGACCAATTGACCACATCAGCACCTTTCTTGGTCAAATCAGTCAACGGTTTAGCAACACTAGAAAAATTAGCGATGAAGCGACGGTAAAAATTAGCAAAGCCCAGGAACTTCTGCAGGCTCTTCACAGATGTCGGCTGAGTCCAATCATAAATGGCCTGAACTTTAACAGGGTCCATCTCGATAGTAGAAGGGGAAAAAATGAAACCCAAAAATGAAACCTTCTGAATTCCAAAGAGACACTTTGACCCCTTCACAAACAAGGAATTCGCACGAAGGACCTGGAACACCATTTTGACCTGCTTTACATGAGACTCCCAATCATCCGAAAAGACCAAAATATCATCCAAATATACAATCAAGAATCTATCCAGGTACTCTCGGAAGATGTCATGCATAAAGGACTGAAATACAGATGGAGCATTAGAAAGCCCGAATGGCATAACCAGGTACTCAAAATGGCCCTCGGGCGTATTAAATGCTGTTTTCCATTCATCGCCCTGTTTAATACGCACAAGATTATACGCCCCTCGAAGATCTATCTTGGTGAACCAACTAGCCCCCTTAATCCGAGCAAACAAATCAGACAGCAGCGGCAAAGGGTACTGAAATTTGACTGTGATCTTATTAAGAAGGCGGTAATCAATACAAGGTCTCAAAGAACCATCCTTCTTGGCCACAAAAAAGAACCCTGCTCCCAACGGTGATGACGACGGGCGAATATGACCTTTCTCCAAGGATTCCTTTATATAACTCCGCATAGCGGCGTGCTCTGGCACAGATAAATTGAACAGTCGGCCCTTAGGAAACTTACTACCAGGAATCAAATTAATAGCACAATCGCAATCCCTATGGGGAGGTAGGGCACTGGATTTGGGCTCATCAAATACATCCCGGTAATCCGACAAAAATTCAGGGACTTCAGAAGGAGTGGAAGGCGAAATTGACAACAATGGAACATCACCATGTACCCCTTGACAACCCCAGCTGGACACAGACATAGATTTCCAATCCAAAACTGGATTATGGACCTGTAGCCATGGCAACCCCAAAACGACCACATCATGCAGATTATGCAACACCAAAAAGCGAATATCCTCCTGATGTGCAGGAGCCATGCACATGGTCAATTGAGTCCAGTACTGAGGCTTATTCTTGGCCAAAGGCGTAGCATCAATTCCTCTCAATGGAATAGGATACTGCAAGGGCTCCAAGAAAAAACCACAGCGCCTGGCAAGCTCCAAGTCCATCAAATTCAGGGCAGCGCCTGAATCCACAAATGCCATAACAGAATAGGACGACAAAGAGCAAATCAGAGTAACGGACAAAAGAAATTTAGACTGTACCGTACCAATGGTGGCAGACCTAGCGAACCGCTTAGTGCTCTTAGGACAATCGGAGATAGCATGAGTGGAATCACCACAGTAAAAACACAGCCCATTCCAACGTCTGTGTTCTTGCCGTTCAGCTCTGGTCAAAGTCCTATCACATTGCATAGGCTCAGGCCTATGCTCAGAGAATACCGCCATATGGTGCACAGCTTTGCGCTCCCGCAAGCGCCGATCAATCTGAATGGCCAAGGACATAGACTCATTCAGACCAGCAGGCGTGGGAAATCCCACCATGACATCCTTAAGGGTTTCAGAAAGACCCTTTCTGAAAATTGCCGCCAGGGCACACTCATTCCACTGAGTAAGCACAGACCACTTTCTAAACTTCTGACAATATACCTCCGCTTCATCCTGACCCTGACACAAAGCCAGCAAGATTTTCTCTGCCTGATCCACTGAATTTGGTTCATCATAAAGCAATCCAAGCGCCAGAAAAATTGCATCTACATCACGCAATGCAGGATCTTCTGGCGCAAGGGAAAATGCCCAGTCTTGAGGGTCACCACGCAACAAAGAAATAATGATTTTTACTTGTTGAACGGGGTCACCAGTGGAGCGGGGTTTCAAAGCAAGAAACAGTTTACAATTATTTTTGAAATTCAGGAACCTAGATCTATCCCCAGAAAACAAATCAGGAATAGGAATTCTAGGCTCTAACATCGGATTCTGAACCACAAAATCTTGAATGTTTTGTACCCTTGCAGTGAGATGATCCACACAAGAGGACAGACCTTGAATGTCCATATCTACACCTGTGTCCTGAACCACCCAGAGGTTAAGGGGAAAAGAAAGACAAAACACGCTGCAGAGAAAAAAAATGGTCTCAGAACTTCTCTTATCCCTCTATTGAGATGCATTAATACTTTGGGCCAGCTGTACTGTTATGGACCTGGTGGTTAGGAGCACCCGAAAAGACCTGATGGTTAAACTAACAAAGGACAAGCTCTGGGAAGTGGGAGCTCTGCTGACCGCAACCCCTAATCCTATAACACACACTAGAAATAGCCGTGGAGCGTTCCTGACTCTCCCTAGACGCCTCTTCACAGCCTAAGAACTAACTAGCCCTAGAGATAGAAAATAAAGCCTACCTTGCCTCAGAGAAATTCCCCAAAGGTAAAGGAAGCCCCCCACATATATTGACTGTGAGTTAAGATGAAAGTCACAAACACAGAAATGAAACAGGTTTCAGCAAAGGGAGGCCAGACTTACTAAACAGACTGAGGATAGGAAAGGTATCTTTGCGGTCAGCACAAAAAACTACAAAAAGACCACGCAGAGTGTGCAAAAAGACCTCCGCACCGACTCATGGTGCGGAGGTGCCACTCTGCATCCCAGAGCTTCCAGCTAGCAAGGCAAAATTATGATATCAAGCTGCAAAATAAAACAATGAACAAATAATAAACCAGCAGGGACTTAGCTTCTGCTGGAGTAGACAGGTCACCAGAAAGATCCAAGACCGAACTGAACCAGTACAAGAACATTGACAGCTGGCATGGAGTAACGATCTGAGTGGAGTTAAACAGAGCAGCCAGCCAAAGAATAAACTACGTCACCTGTGGAAGGAACCTCAGAAGCAGAAGCTCCACTCACAGCCACCAGAGGGAGTCCATGGACAGAACTCACCGAAGTACCATTCATGACCACAGGAGGGAGTTCGATAACAGAATTCACAACAGATGACATACAGGTATATACTATATACAGGGGAGATGACATACAGGTATATACTATATAAAGGAGATGACATACAGGTGTATACTATATATAAGGGAGATGACAAACATGTTTATACTGAGGGGAAAATGAGAGGCGTGAGGTGAAAACGAGAGGTGTGAGTGCAAAATGAGAGTAAGGGAAAATAGTGGAGTAATCGGAAAATGACAGATGTGAGGTCAAAATGACAAGTGTTAGGAGGGAATGAGAGGATTGAGGGGGGAAGAGAGGAGTGAGAGGGAAAATAAGAGGAGTGAGGGGGGAAATGAGAGGTGTGAGGGAGAAAATGAGAGCTGTGAGGGGGAAAATGAAAGATGTGAGGGGGAAAATGAGAGGCATGATGGGAAAATAAGAGAAGTGAGGTGCTATAACTAACCACAGATATTTACTATGCCCAGGCAGCGCCCGGCTCTTCAGTTAGTAAAGAATAAGGCTATGTGCACACGTTCAGGATTTCTCGCAGAAAATTCCTGAGAAAAACCTGAAATTTTCTGCAAGAAATCCTCAAGAAATCTGCATGCATTTTTGCCGCGTTTTTGGTGCGTTTTTTTTCCGGACATTTCTCAATGCATTTTGTAGTGGGAAATCCGCAAAAAAACCAGAAAATTAAAGAACATGCTGCGTTTTTTACCGCGATGCGTTTTTTTCGCAGAAAAAAATGCATCATGTGCACAAAACATGCAGAATTGATTCTAAGTGATGGGATGCTTATTGTGTGCGTTTTTTTGCAGTTTTATAGCGTTTTTATCGGGAAAAAACTTGAAAAAACGCAAAAAAACAGCAATGTGTGCACACAGCCTAAAAAACATTCCTACAGGTTTTAAGCGGTGCCTACTGCAAGCATTTCTAATAACACCACTAGGGAATATAGTGATGCAGGTCACTAAGATATAGAGTAAAGTGGAAAGTTTAAGCAGGATCTTTCCTTTAGAACGATTTTTCAGGTGAACAAAAAACTACAAAATATTAGGAAGAAATATGATCTAATGAGTATTTTGAAGCAGCCTCGCTACAGAGATCTAAGGTAACATGGTAATAGCACTACTCGTGATACTTATCTCACAATAGTAAGTTTTGTCTAGGAAAAAAAAGAAGATAAATATAATAATGGTGTATTCAAAACAGCTGCTTGTCAATGGCTAATTTGATTAGTAGAGATAAGGAATGACGTGGAATATTTGTAATCCATGTGCTTTTAGCACTTTAGGTAACATCATCAGAGAATCATCTCAATTTTATGAGGGTTAAATTAAAATACAGAAATTCTAAGAAAATGTGTAAACACAGATAAAAAGGATTCTGCTCAATGCTCTGACCACTTCAAAATAACCCTGCCTCCTAATACATGCTACATGATCAGGGCTGATTCTAACTTTCCTGCATCTTGAGGCAAAAATAAATAAATATACAAACTAAAACTTCCTTCTAACCCCCCAATGGGGGTGTTTTTGTCCTTGCTCATTCACTGGTCCTCTACTAGAAGCCTGGGAGTGTGAGGGGTCTGCGCAGAATCTTAGTTGTTCCCAACATTGCGCTTTTCTGAACAGAGAGCTCAGATGTTGCTCCTGGAATCTGTTGTGGCCATTTTCCCAACGTAGGGGTCACTGCTCCAAATGCTCCTATCACCACTGGAATCACTGTTGCCTTCATCTTCCACATCTTCTCCAGTTCTTCTTTGAGGCCCTGGTATTTCTCCAGCTTCTCGTATTTCTTATTTCTGATGTTGCTGTCACTTGGCACTGCCACATCTATTATCATTGCTGTCTTCTGATCCTTGTCTACTATCACAATGTCTGGTTAGTTAGTCAACACCCGCTTATCCATCTGGATCTCAAATTCCCACAGGATTTTAGCCCTTTTATTCTTCACCACTTTTTCTGGGGTCTCACACCTGGACTTAATGGAACTTACTTAGCCCATATGCTGTGCAGATGTTCCTGTATGCAACTCCCTCTACTTGGTTGTGGCGTTCGGTATACGCTGTTCCTGCTTGCATTTTGTATCCTGCCACTATGTGTTGGATTGTTTCTGAGGTTTATTTGCATAGCCCGCACCTTTGGTCTTGTCTTGTGTGGTAGATTCCAGCTTCTATGGATCTGGCACTTAGTGCTTGCTCTTGTGCAGCTATGATTAGGGCCTCTGTGCTGTCTCTGAGTCCAGCTTTCTCCAGCTATTGGTAGAATTTCTCCATGTCAGCCACCTCCATTATCTGTCAATGGAACATCTCAGGCATTGACTTCTCTTGCCATGGCTTTTCATGTTTCTGTTCTTCCTTCCAGATCTGTTGTTGTTGCTGCCTTAGGCTTTCTCTCAGCATCTCATCTTTTGGTGCCATTTTTCTGATGCATTCCTGGATACTCCTTGTTTCATCCATGATGGTGGCTTGGATGCTTATCAAGCCTCGACCACCCTCCTTTCTGTTGGTATACAATCTTTGTGTGTTAGACTTAGGGTGGAGACCTCCAAGCATTCTGAGGAGCGTTATAGTCTTTACATCTGCAGCTTCCATCTCTTCTTTTGGCCAGCACACTATGCCAGCAGGGTATCTGATAACTGGCAGGGCATATGTATTGATGGCATGGATTTTATTCTTCCCATTGAGCTGGCTCTTTAGGACCTGTCTTACCCGTTGATGGTATTTGGATGTTGCTGCTTTCCTTGCCTCCTCATCATGGTTACCATATCCCTGTGGTATGCTGAAGTACTTGTAGCATGTCTGTACATCTGCTATGTGCCCAGCTGGTAATTCCACTCCATCAGTCTTGACTACCTTGCCTCTCTTTATTACCAACCAGCCGCACCTCTCTTGTCCGAAGGACATCCCGATGTCTTCACTATAGATCATTGTCAGGTGGAACAGTGAATTGGTGTCTCGTTCATTTGTTCGCATACAGCTTGGTATCATCCATGTATAGGAAGTGGCTGATGGTGCTTCCACTCTTGAACTTGTAGTTATAGCAAGAATCTGTAATTATCTGAGGATGTTCAAGCCTATGCAGAAAGCACTGGGGACAGTACATCACCTTGGTATATGCCGCATTTAATTTTCACTTGTGTTAGTTGTCGTGAGTTTACTTCTAATGTTGTTTTCCATAGCCCCATTGCGTTTCCGAGGAAGGTTCTTAATTTCCTGTTGACATTGTAGAGAGCCAAGCCTTCACAGATCCATGTGTGTGGCATTGAGTCATAGGCTTTCCTGTAGTCAATCCAGGCTGTGCTGAGATTGGTCTGTCTGGATCTTGAGTCTTGAGCGACTGCTCTATCTACTAAGAGATGGTGCTTAGAGCCTCTGGTATTGGTCCCAATGCCTTTCTGAGCTGGATTCATGTACTGGTTCATATGATTCTGCAGCTTGGTGGCTATGATACCTGACAGGAGTTTCCATGTTGTTGTAAAGCAGGTTATTGAGCAGTAGTTGGATGGAACTTTATCTTTGTGAGGATCCTTCATGATCAGCACTGTTCTTCCTTGTGTTAGCTAAGCTGGGTGGTGGCCTGCTTCTAGCAGTTGGTTCATCTGCCTTGCCATCCGTTCATGTACCACTGTAAATTTCTTTAGCCAGTAGGTGTGGATCATGTCTGGGCCAGGTGCTGACCAGCTCTTCATGTTCTTGACCCGCTGCTCCTGTATGCTTCTGTAATGGTTACTGGTTCTTGTTCTAGGTGGTTGCTGTGTTTCTTTCTCAAATCTTTCAGCCACATTGCACTGGTGTTGTATGCTTTTTATTTCTTTCATATGCTCTTCCAATATTGTTCAGTGTCTGCTATTGGTAGAGTTGCTGCCTTTGTGCTTCTACTCTTTAGTTAGGAGTACACCTTGGATGGTTCTTTGGAGAACAAGGCATTTATCTTCTTGGCCTCAGATTCTCTAGTATATCTCCCTGGTCTTACAGCGAGTGCTGTGAGCCTTTGTTTAGCAGTCTCTAGGACTTCAGTTGGAGTCAGGCCTTTGTATACAGTTAGGGCCAGAAATATTTGGACAGTGACACAATTTTCGCGAGTTGGGCTCTGCATGCCACCACATTGGATTTGAAATTAAACCTCTACAACAGAATTCAAGTGCAGATTGTAACGTTTAATTTGAAGGGTTGAACAAAAATATCTGATAGAAAATGTAGGAATTGTACACATTTCTTTACAAACACTCCACATTTTAGGAGGTCAAAAGTAATTGGACAAATAAACATAACCCAAACAAAATATTTTTATTTTCTATATTTTGTTGCAAATCCTTTGGAGGCAATCACTGCCTTAAGTCTGGAACCCATGGACATCACCAAACGCTGGGTTTCCTCCTTCTTAATGCTTTGCCAGGCCTTTACAGCCGCAGCCTTCAGGTCTTGCTTGTTTGTGGGTCTTTCCGTCTTAAGTCTGGATTTGAGCAAGTGAAATGCATGCTCAATTGGGTTTAGATCTGGAGATTGACTTGGCCATTGCAGAATGTGCCACTTTTTGGCACTCATGAACTCCTGGGTAGCTTTGGCTGTATGCTTGGGGTCATTGTCCATCTGTACTATGAAGCGCCGTCCAATCAACTTTGCAGCATTTGGCTGAATCTGGGCTGAAAGTATATCCCGGTACACTTCAGAATTCATCCGGCTACTCTTGTCTGCTCTTATGTCATCACTAAACACAAGTGACCCAGTGCCATTGAAAGCCATGCATGCCCATGCCATCACGTTGCCTCCACCATGTTTTACAGAGGATGTGGTGTGCCTTGGATCATGTGCCGTTCCCTTTCTTCTCCAAACTTTTTTCTTCCCATCATTCTGGTACAGGTTGATCTTTGTCTCATCTGTCCATAGAATACTTTTCCAGAACTGAGCTGGCTTCTTGAGGTGTTTTTCTGCAAATTTAACTCTGGCCTGTCTATTTTTGGTATTGATGAATGGTTTGCATCTAGATGTGAACCCTTTATATTTACTGTCATGGAGTCTTCTCTTTACTGTTGACTTAGAGACAGATACACCTACTTCACTGAGAGTGTTCTGGACTTCAGTTGATGTTGTGAACGGGTTCTTCTTCACCAAATTAAGTATGCGGCGATCATCCACCACTGTTGTCATCCGTGGACGCCCAGGCCTTTTTGAGTTCCCAAGCTCACCAGTCAATTCCTTTTTTCTCAGAATGTACCCAACTGTTGATTTTGCTACTCCAAGCATGTCTGCTATCTCTCTGATGGATTTTTTCTGTTTTTTCAGCCTCAGGATGTTCTGCTTCACCTCAATTGAGAGTTCCTTTGACCGCATGTTGTCTGCTCACAGCAACAGCTTCCAAATGCAAAACCACACACCTGGAATCCACCCCTGACCTTTTAACTACTTCATTGATTACAGGTTAACGAGGGAGACGCCTTCAGAGTTAATTGCAGCCCTTAGAGTCCATTGTCCAATTACTTTTGGTCCCTTGAAAAAGAGGACGCTATGCATTACAGAGCAATGATTCCTAAATCCTTTCTCCGATTTGGATGTGGAAACTCTCATATTGCAGCTGGGAGTGTGCACTTTCAGCCCAGATTACATATATAATTGTATTTCTGAATATGTTTTTGTAAACAGCTAAAATAACAAAACTTGTGTCACTGTCCAAATATTTCTGGCCCTAACTGTATATATATATATATGAGATGTGTGTATATACAGTACAGAGCAAAAGTTTGGACACACCTTCTCATTTAAAGATTTTTCTGTATTTTCATGACTATGAAAATTGTAAATTCACACTGAAGGCATCAAAACTATTAATTAGCACATGTGGAATTATATACTTAACAAAAAAGTGTGAAACAACTTTAAATATGTCTTACATTCTACATTCTTCAAAGTAGCCACCTTTTGCATTGATGCCTGCTTTGCACACTCTTGGCATTCTCTTGATGAGCTTCAAGAGGTTGTTCAAAACTCTCCAGTTTGTTGTAAGTTTTGTATCATTATTTATATTTTTATACTTTTGATGTTTGGATACATTTTATTTGTATATCGCATTGCATTAATGCATGTAAAAATAAACAATAGTCTGTTAGGGTAAGCCTATAGTTGGGAAATATATTGCTGAGAACGCTATTTTTTTATACTCTCCGTTTTCCTACTAGTGCCCTATGGATCCTTGCCAAATTGTATCCACTTTCAAAATGAAAGGTGATTCAATGCAGGGTAATAGTCCCTATATTCTGCAATATGGTAACCACCGGGACATGAAGGGCTTGTGGTAAAGTTAAGGGTCAAAAAATATTGAAGAGCAAACTTAAAAAATTTGCAATGAAGAGCTGCAGATTGAAGCTATAGTTTCCATTTATCCAAACCAGACAGTAAAGTTGAAAGCGACTGTTTTCCAACCCAAATATCAGAAAGTGGGTCTTGCAGGGCCAATAATATCCCCCATTTAATGGCTGGCTGAATCTACAAATAAAAGGATCTTAGCCATTTCAAACATTGTAAATCCTTTGTCTCAAGTCACCACTGTGTTGGTCTTTTTGATATTGGCTCAGTTTAGTCACTGATAATCTGTCTACCCTTTCTTAAATTGCTACATTTAAAGAAGTTAGAAAACACAGACATCAGACAAATTGGATAAGGGATTTATAGTAAGTAGTGAACAATACAAATCAGTCATATATGACTTAGACCCCTTCCACTAGCCAAACAGAGCTAAAGAGCAAGGAAGGTGAATGAGAGGTGTAATTGTTGTGAATGTGCTCTAACCTGGAGAATATTTACAAAACAAATTCCAAAAAATATAACAAAGTAATGCCGACCCAAAAACTGTGCGAGACTGTAAATCTAAGCATTACGCATTTAATTTTTTGCAAACTGCTATTATACATTTGTAATATTTTCTATCTGCAGTTTGATGCAAGGTCAAAATCTCGTCTGCACAATTCAAACAAATTCTATAGGTTGCAAAAGTTTTATTTTTAGGTAACCTTAAAAGATAGTAATTTGGGTTAACCTACCGTTTGCAGGCTGCATTCTTCTGGTCTAAACAGGTATGGATTGGAAGTCTCCTTCCAATCATCAGAATTGCTTCCAACTGATTTTGCTATACTATGCAAAATGGAGGAGATTGGTCAGCATTGTTAAAATAGAGGGTGGTAGATCAGTAGCAAAATAGAGTTAGTTACTTACTTACCTTAGGACCTACACATAGTACAATTAATATTATGCCTTCTTGTTTTGAACTATAATAGGAAACTCATAGATTGAAGTGGCTTTTAATGTAACCTTGTAGACTTTTTATTTCCTATAAAGGCAAACCTTTCTCATTATTAGGCCCCCTTAACACATCCGTGTTTCCAGTACTTGTGACGTCCGTCTTCACACGTACACATGTACACCCTTTCTAATCTATGGGCCTGCACACATGTCCATGACTGTGAGACCCACATGTAGACACGTCCAATTTTTTTCTGCCAGCACTGATGACAATGCATACCACACACATGCACATGGATGACATAAGTGTGACATTCATGTGCCGTAAATAGAAGATAGATAGATAGATAGATAGATAGATAGATAGATTAAAAAGGAAGGCAGCACTTCAATAATTTTAAATAGAAAGTGAATTTATTTCAAACCAACATGGAATGGTGACGTTTCGGCTCACAATGAGCCTTCCTCAAGCTGAAATGTCGCCACACCATATTGGCTTGAAGCAGATCCACTTTCTATTTGAAGTTTTTGGAGTGCTGCCTTCCTTTTTTCATTTATGGATTTGGGCAAGTATTGGATGAGTTGCTGAGAAGCCTTGTGGGCCCATTTTGTTGTTCCACTTTTGGCTTGATAGATAGATAGATAGATAGATAGATAGATAGATAGATAGATAGATAGATAGATAGATAGATAGATAAATAGATAGAACCACCTTGTCTAACACTTTATTTGAAAAAAATCCTATGCAGGTCAGCCATAGTCCACCAAATCCGACGAAGTCCAGTGAATGGAAAACTTAAAAGAACATACACACAAAACACAGACAAATAAAACCAAGACTCTTTCCCTTGTTTACCACCTTATTAGAAAAAAAAGGTTCCCACAAACGTCTGCCGTAGTCCACCAAATCTGGCGTAGTCCAAGCGAATTCAGCGAACTCCATTGACTCCTCCGTGCAAAGGCTATGGAGTCTCACTTTGAGGCTCCATAGTGTTTGCAAACAGCCTCTGCCAGGTTTCTTGCAGCAAAGTGCGGCACAGTAATGTTACCACTCATTAGAGTCAGCAAAGGCTCCGTAGTCTTTGCACGGAGGATTTGATGAACTTTGTTGGATTTACTAGGACTATGCTGGATTTGGTGGAATATTTATCTATCAAATCACAAAGACCGTGCTGTGAGGTCGAAACGTTGCACCACTTGGTGCTGAACTAAAGCTCACAATTTGTCCTTGAATTGGAGTGCTGCCTGATTTTTTTCTATCTATCTATCTATCTATCTATCTATGTATCTATCTATCTACAGTTAGATCCATATATATTTGGACAGAGTAAACATTTTTCTAATTTTGGTTATAGACATTACCACAATTAATTTTAAACAAAACAATTCAGATGCAGTTGAAGTTCAGATTTTCAGCTTTCATTTGAGGGTATCCACATTAAAATTGGATGAAGGGTTTAGGAGTTTCAGCTCCTTAACATGTGCCACCCTGTTTTTAAAGGGATCAAAAGTAATTGGACAACTGATTCCAAGGCTATTTCATGGACAGGTGTGGGAAATTCCTTCGTAATGTCATTCTCAATTAGGCAGATAAAAGGCATGGAGTTGATTTGAGGTGTGGTGCTTGTATTTGGAAGGTTTTTCTGTGAAGTAAACATGCAGTCAAAGGAGCTCTCCATGCAGGTGAAACAAGCCATCCTTAAGCTGCGAAAACAGAAAAACCCATACGAGAAATTGCTACAATATTAGTATTAGGAGTGGCAAAATCTAGAGTTTAGTACATCCTGTGAAAGAAAGAAAGCACTGGTGAACTCATCAAAGCAAAAAGACCTGGGCGCCCACAGAAGACAACAGTGGTGGATGATCGCAGAATAATCTCCATGGTGAAGAGAAACCCCTTCACAACAGCCAACCAAGTGACCAACACTCTCCAGGAGGTCGGCGTATCAATATCCAAATCTACCACAAAGAGAAGACTGCATGAAAGTAAATACAGAGGGTTCACTGCACGGTGCAAGCCACTCATAAGCATCAAGAATAAAAAGGCTAGACTGGACTTTGCTAAAAAACATCTAAAAAAGCCAGCACAGTTCTGGAAGAACATTCTTTGGACAGATGAAGCCAAGATCAACCTCTACCAGAATGATGGAAAGAGAAAAGTATGGTGAAGGCTTGGTACAGCTCATGATCCAAAGCATACCACATCATCTGTAAAACAAGGCAGAGACAGTGTGATGGCTTGGGCATACATGGCTGCCAGTGGCACTGGGTCACTAGTGTTTATTGATGACGTGACACAGGACAGAAGCAGCTGAATGAATTCTGAGGTATTCAGAGCCATACTGTGTGCTCAGATCCACCCAAATGCAGCCAAACTGATTGGTCGTCGTTTCATACTACAGATGGACAATAACCCAAAACATAAAGCCAAAGCAACCCAGGAGTTTATTAAAGCAAAGAAGTGGAATATTCTTGAATGGCCAAGTCAGTCACCTGATCTCAACCCAATTGAGCTGCATTTCACTTGTTAAAGACTAAACTTCAGACAGAAAGGCCCACAAACAAACAGCAACTGAAAACCACCACAGTGAAGGCCTGGCAGAGCATCAAAAAGGAGGAAACACAGCATCTGGTGATGTCCATGAGTTCAAGACTTCAGGCAGTCATTGCCAACAAAGGGTTTTCAACCAAGTACTAAAAATGAACATTTTATTTAAAATTATTTAATCTGTACAATTACTTTTGGTCCCTTTAAAAACAGGGTGGCACATGTTCAGGAGCTGAAACTCCTAAACCCTTCATCCAATTTTAATGTGGATACCCTCAAATGAAAGCTGAAAGTCTGAACTTCAACTGCATTTGAATTGTTTTGTTGAAAATTAATTGTGGTAATGTATATAACCAAAATTTTAAAAATGTTGTCTCTGTCCAAATATATATGGACCTAACTGTATGTATCTATAATTTCTAATCTGCATTATATTCTGGTACGTACATGTCACATGGATGGCACACGGATGGTACACACATGCACACGAATAGCACACACATGTACACACATAAAAACGGACGGCGAAAAGAAAATCACACGGATAGCAAAAACGAACCGTCTCATGAGTACGTTTTTTAAGCAGAAAGGGGCCATTACAAAAGTAATTCTGTTAAAAGATACCCTACGCTTTAGTAACTTTCTCTAAATATATATAAATAATGTCAATCCTCTAATATACAAATGTAGAATTATTTTTGATGGGAGCATCCATGCTTTAGGAATGCAGGTCCTCAGTTTTTAACTAAGGGTAGACAATCATAGACAAATGGTATATAGCAATTCAAATTTCCTAACCTGAAAAATTAACATAAAATAAAGGAAGCACAGGATCTCATGAATTGCTTTAAACAACAGTCACTTTTTGCCTGCACTAATTTTTATAAATGGACCCCCCCAAATATTACCTGATTTCTGAAGATGTTTCAGTAGCAAATTTATATATAAATCATGTTAATGTAGTAAAGGGTTTATCAGAGAAATGTAATAAAATCTACTATATAATTGTCTAAGGGTCACTTCCGTCTTTCTGTTCTTCTGTCTTTCTGTCTGTCACGGATATTCATTGGTCGCAGCCTCTGTCTGTCATGGAATCCAAGTTGCTGATTGGTCTCGCCAGCTACCTGTCATGGCTGCCGCAACCAATCAGTGACGGCCACAGTCCGATTAGTCCCTCCCTACTCCCCTGCAGTCGGCGCCCCGCTCCATACTCCCCGCAGTTACTGCTCACACAGGGTTAATGCCAGCAGTAACGGACCGCGTTATGCCGCGGGTAACTCACTCTGTTACCGCCGCTATTAACCCTGTGTGACCAAGTTTTTACTATTGATGCTGCCTATGCAGCGTCAATAGTAAAAACATCTAATGTTAAAATAATTTTAAAAAAATCAAATCATTATATACTCACCATTCGCGATGCTACGGTGACCTCCGGCAGGTTCCGGTGCCAAGGATGGTATGGGAGAAGGACCTGCCATGATGTCACTGTCATGTGACCGTGACATCATCACAGGCCCTGCGCGAGAACGACCTGCCATGACGTCACGGTCATGTGACCGCGACGTCATCACAGTGCCTGCGCGAGAACGACCTGCCGTGACGTCACGGTCATGTGACTGCGACGTCATCAGAGGTCCTGCGCGCCTGCCCAAGAAGGACCTGCCATGACGTCACGGTCATGTGACCGCGACGTCATCACAGGCCCTGCGCGAGAAGAACCTGCCATAACGTCACAGTCTTGTGACCGCGACATCATCACAGTGCCTGCGCGCCTAAGTGAGAACGACCTGCTGTGACGTCACTGTCATGTGACCGCGACGTCATCACAGGTCCTGCACGCCTGCGCAAGAATGACCTGCCATGACGTCACGGTCATGTGACCGAACTACAAGGGGCCCTCGGAAGTTGAGTATATGTTTATTTTTTTTTTTTTAACCTATGACATATGTGGCTGGGCAATATACTACGTAGCTGGGCAATATACTACGTGACGGGCCAATAAACTACGTGGCTGGGCAATATACTATGTGGCTCTGTGCTGTATACTACGTCGCTGTGCAATATACTACGTGGCTCTGTGCTGTATACTACGTCACTGGGCAATATACTACGTAACTGGGCAATATACTAAGTGGCTGGGCAATATACTACGTCACTGGGCAATATACTATGTAACTGGTCAATATACTACGTGGCTGGGCAATATACTACGTGACTGGGCAATATACTACGTCACTGGGCAATATACTACGTGGGTGGGGAATATACTACATGGCTGGGCAATATACTACGTGGCTGGACAATATACTACGTGGCTGGGCAATATACTACGTGACTGGGCAATATACTACGTGGCTGGGCAATATACTACGTGACTGGGCAATATACTACGTGACTGGGCAATATACTACGTGGTTGGGCAATATACTACATGGCTGGGCAATATACTACGTGACTGGGCAATATACTACCTGACTGGGCAATATACTACCTGACTGGGCAATATACTACGTGCCTGGGCAATATACTGCGTGACTGGGCAATATACTATGTGGCTGGGCAATATACTATGTGACTGGGCAATATACTACGTGGCTGGGCAATATACTACGTGACTGGGCAATATACTACGTGGACATGCATTTTCTAGAATACCCGATGCGTTAGAATCGGGCCACCATCTAGTAAATACATAAAATACATTTAAATATTACAAATGTTACTAAATACCTTTATTTAGCAAAAATGTAGCTAAAAGGTAAGCTTTATTTAGTGTACGGTCAGGATTTTAAATATGTGCGTGATTTGCTAATTAAAGTAATTAGGAATGTATTTATAATTACATTTCATTTGGTTATTTATTTCTACCCCAGGAGAACACCTTTAATAAATTATCCCCTTACCGACCTCCCCCGTACTATTACTGCGGAGGTCGGTACCCCCGCTTTGATGCGGGCTGCAGCGGTGAGCCTGCATCAAAGGTGGGACATGTCAGCTGTTTTGAACAGCTGACATGTGCCCGCAATAGCGACGGGTGGAATCGCGATCCACCCGCCGCTATTACCTAGTTAAATGCCGCTGTCAAACGCTGACAGTGGCATTTAACTGGCGCTTCTGGCCATCGGGCCGGAAATTAGTGCATCGCTGATCCTCGTCACATGATCGGGGGTCAGCGATGCATCGGCATAGCCACCAGAGGTCTCCCTGAGACCTCTATGGTTGCTTATGCTGGCTTGCTGTGAGCGACACCCTGTGGTCGGCGCTCAGAGCCAGCCTGTAATTCAGCTACATAGGAGCAATCTGATGATCGCTGCTATTTAGCAGAGCTAATCAGGCTATGCCAGCTTCTAGCCTCCCATGGAGGCTATTGAAGCATGGCAAAAGTAAAAAAATAAATATGAAAAAAAATACAAAAATTTAAAAATTTAAATCACCACTCTTTCACCCCATTCAAAATAAAGCAATAAAAAAAAATCAAACCTACACATATTTGGTAACGCCACGTTCAGAATCGCCCCCGTTCTGTTACTATCAGTACTGTACAACCTAAATTTCTGTTATCTGTGACCTTGATCTGCTCATTATCATCATTTTCTGTCATGGCATTTGTGGATTTAGGCGCCGCTCTGAACTTAATGGACTTAGAATTTGCCAGACGTTGTGGTTTCCCCTTGCAGCCTTTGCAGAACCCTATTCCTTTAAGGGGCATTGATGCTACACCGTTGGCTAAAAATAAACCTCAGTTTTGGACACAGCTGGCGCCAGCCCATCAGGAAGATTGTCGTTTTCTGGTGTTGCATAATTTACATGATGATATTGTGCTGGGTTTTCCATGGTTACAAGTACATAATCTGGTGTTAGATTGGAGATCTATGTCTGTGACTAGTTGGGGTTGTCAGGGGGTTCATGGTCACGTTCCTTTGATGTCAATTTCCTCTTCCCCCTCTTCTGAAATTCCTGAGTTTTTGTCAGATTTCCAGGATGTATTCGATGAACCCAAATCCAGTTCCCTTCCACCGCATAGGGACTGTGATTGTGTCATCGACTTGATTCCAGGTTGTAAGTTCACTAAGGGCCGACTTTTCAACCTGTCTGTGCCAGAACATGCCACCATGCGGAGCTATATTAAGGAGTCTTTGGAGAAGGGGCATATTCGGCCATCTTCTTCACCATTGGGAGCAGGTTTTTTTTTTGTTGCCAAGAAGGATGGCTCCTTGAGAACCTGTATTGATTATCGCCTCTTGAATAAGATCACGGTCAAATTTCAATACCCTTTGCCTTTGCTTACTGATTTGTTTGCTAGGATTAAGGGGGCTAGCTGGTTTACTAAGATTGACCTTCGAGGGGCATATAATCTTATTCGTATTAAGCAGGGTGACGAATGGAAAACTGCATTTAATATGCCCGAAGGCCATTTTGAATGCCTTGTGATGCCATTCGGACTCTCTAATGCCCCATCTGTGTTCCAATCCTTCATGCATGATATCTTTCGGAGTTATCTTGATAAATTCATGGTTGTATATTTGGATGATATTTTGATTTTTTCTGATGATTGGGAGTCTCATATGAAACAGGTCAGGATGGTATTTCAGATCCTCCGTAATAATGCTTTATTTGTGAAGGGGTCAAAGTGCCTCTTTGGAGTGCAGAAGGTTTCTTTTTTGGGCTTCATTTTTTCTCCCCCATCTATAGAAATGGATCCGGTTTAGGTTCAGGCCATTCATGATTGGATTCAGCCCACATCTGTGAAGAGCCTTCAGAAATTCTTGGGCTTTGCTAATTTTTATCGTCGTTTCATTGCCAACTTCTCCAGTGTGGTTAAACCTCTGACCGATTTGACGAAGAAAGGCGCTGATGTGACGAATTGGTCCTCCGCGACTGTTTCTGCCTTTCAGGAGCTTAAACGCCGATTTACTTCTGCCCCTGTGTTGCGTCAGCCGGATGTTTCTCTTCCATTTCAGGTTGAGGTTGACGCGTCTGAGATTGGGGCAGGGGCCGTTTTGTCTCAGAGGAATTCTGATGGTTCCTTGATGAAACTGTGTGCCTTCTTTTCTCGGAAGTTTTCGCCTGCAGAACGTAATTATGATGTCGGCAATCGAGAGTTGTTGGCTATGAAGTGGGCATTTGAGGAGTGGTGACATTGGCTTGAGGGGGCCAAGCACCGTGTTGTGGTCCTGACTGATCATAAGAATCTGATTTACCTCGAGTCTGCCAAACGGCTGAATCCTAGACAGGCTCGATGGTCCCTGTTTTTCTCCCATTTTGATTTTGTGGTCTCGTACATTCCTGGTACTAAGAATGTTAAAGCGGATGCCCTCTCTAGGAGTTTTTTCCTGATTCCCCTGGGGTTCTTGAGCCGGTCGGCATTCTGAAGGAAGGGGTGATTCTTTCTGCCATCTCCCCTGATTTATGATGGGTTCTTCGGGAATTTCAGGCTAATAATCCTGACCGCTGTCCAGTGGGGAAACTGTTTGTTCCTGATAGATGGACTAATAAAGTGATTTCTGAGGTTCATTGTTCTGTGTTGGCTGGCCATCCTGGGATTTTTGGTACCAGAGATTTGGTTGGTATGTCCTTTTGGTGGCCTTCTTTGTCGCGGGATGTGCATTCTTTTGTGCAGTCCTGTGGGATTTGTGCGCGGGCTAAGCCTTGCTGTTCCCGCGCTAGTGGGTTGCTTCTGCCTTTGCCGGTCCCTGAGAGACCTTGGACGCATATTTCTATGGATTTTATTTCAGAGCTTCCGGTTTCCCAGAGGATGTCTGTTATCTGGGTGGTTTGTGACCGGTTTTCTAAGATGGTTCATTTGGTACCTTTGCCTAAATTGCCTTCCTCTTCTGATTTGGTTCCGCTGTTTTTTCAGCATGTGGTTCGTTTGCATGGCATTCCGGAGAATATTGTATCCGACAGAGGTTCCCAGTTTGTTTCTCGGTTTTGGCGGGCCTTTTGTGCTAAGCTGGGCATTGATTTGTCTTTTTCTTCTGCATTTCATCCTCAGACAAATGGCCAGACCGAGCAAACTAATCAGACCTTGGAGACTTATTTGAGATGCTTTGTGTCTGCTGATCACGATGATTGGGTGGCCTTCTTGCCATTGGCCGAGTTTGCCCTTAATCGGGCTAGTTCGGCTACTTTGGTTTCACCTTTCTAATAGATAAACCATTATTTCTTATTTTTAGTGACTCTATAGCGACAGGGTCTGTTCCGCAGGACTGGCGCATAGCAAATGTGGTGCCAATATTCAAAAAGGGCTCTAAAAGTGAACCTGGAAATTATAGGCCAGTAAGTCTAACCTCTATTGTTGGTAAAATATTTGAAGGGTTTCTGAGGGATGTTATTCTGGATTATCTCAATGAGAATAACTGTTTAACTCCATATCAGCATGGGTTTATGAGAAATCGCTCCTGTCAAACCAATCTAATCAGTTTTTATGAAGAGGTAAGCTATAGGCTGGACCACGGTGAGTCATTGGACGTGGTATATCTCGATTTTTCCAAAGCGTTTGATACCGTGCCGCACAAGAGGTTGGTACACAAAATGAGAATGCTTGGTCTGGGGGAAAATGTGTGTAAATGGGTTAGTAACTGGCTTAGTGATAGAAAGCAGAGGGTGGTTATAAATGGTATAGTCTCTAACTGGGTCGCTGTGACCAGTGGGGTACCGCAGGGGTCAGTATTGGGACCTGTTCTCTTCAACATATTCATTAATGATCTGGTAGAAGGTTTACACAGTAAAATATCGATATTTGCAGATGATACAAAACTATGTAAAGCAGTTAATACAAGAGAAGATAGTATTCTGCTACAGATGGATCTGGATAAGTTGGAAACTTGGGCTGAAAGGTGGCAGATGAGGTTTAACAATGATAAATGTAAGGTTATACACATGGGAAGAGGGAATCAATATCACCATTACACACTGAACGGGAAACCACTGGGTAAATCTGACAGGGAGAAGGACTTGGGGATCCTAGTTAATGATAAACTTACCTGGAGCAGCCAGTGCCAGGCAGCAGCTGCCAAGGCAAACAGGATCATGGGGTGCATTAAAAGAGGTCTGGATACACATGATGAGAGCATTATACTGCCTCTGTACAAATCCCTAGTTAGACCGCACATGGAGTACTGTGTCCAGTTTTGGGCACCGGTGCTCAGGAAGGATATAATGGAACTAGAGAGAGTACAAAGGAGGGCAACAAAATTAATAAAGGGGATGGGAGAACTACAATACCCAGATAGATTAGCGAAATTAGGATTATTTAGTCTAGAAAAAAGACGACTGAGGGGCAATCTAATAACCATGTATAAGTATATAAGGGGACAATACAAATATCTCGCTGAGGATCTGTTTATACCAAGGAAGGTGACGGGCACAAGGGGGCATTCTTTGCGTCTGGAGGAGAGAAGGTTTTTCCACCAACATAGAAGAGGATTCTTTACTGTTAGGGCAGTGAGAATCTGGAATTGCTTGCCTGAGGAGGTGGTGATGGCGAACTCAGTCGAGGGGTTCAAGAGAGGCCTGGATGTCTTCCTGGAGCAGAATAATATTGTATCATACAATTATTAGGTTCTGTAGAAGGACGTAGATCTGGGTATTTATTATGATGGAATATAGGCTGAACTGGATGGACAAATGTCTTTTTTCGGCCTTACTAACTATGTTACTATGTTACTATGTTACTATGTTTTGTAATTTTGGTTTTCATCCTCGTTTTTCTTCTGGGCAGGTTGAGCCTTCTGATTGTCCTGGTGTGGATTCTGTGGTTGACAGGCTGCAGCAGATTTGGGCTCATGTGGTGGACAATTTGGTGTTGTCTCAGGAGGAGGCTCAGCGTTTTGCTAACCGTCGTCGGTGTGCTGGTTCCCGGCTTCGGGTTGGGGATTTGGTCTGGTTGTCTTCCCGTCATGTTCCTATGAAGGTTTCTTCCCCTAAGTTCAAGCCTCGGTTTATTGGTCCTTATGGGATTTCTGAGATTATCAATCCAGTGTCTTTTCGCTTGGCCCTTCCAGCCTCTTTTTCCATCCATAATGTGTTCCATAGATTTTTGTTGCGGAAATATGTGGTGCCCATTGTTCCCTCTGTTGATCCTCCAGCCCCGGTGTTGATTGATGGGGAGTTGGAGTATGTAGTTGAGAAGATTTTGGATTCTCGTTTTTCGAGGCGGAAACTTCAGTATCTGGTCACATGGAAGGGTTATGGCCAGGAGGATAATTCTTGGGTTGTTGCCTCCGATGTTCATGCTGACGATTTGGTTCGTGCCTTTCATTTGGCTCGTCCTGATCGGCCTGGGGGCTCTGGTGAGGGTTCGGTGATCCCTCCTCAAGGGGGGGTACTGTTGTGAATTCTGCTCTTGGGCTCCCTCCGGTGGTTATGAGTGGTAGTGCTGCGGTAGTTGGATCGCAGCATTTATCAGGTGTATCCATTTTTTGCAATTTGGGCTGGGCTATTTAAGTCCTGCTTTATCCTTTAGTCAGTGCCAGTTGTCCTTTGTTTTTGGAGGATTCACATCCCTTCTGGTCTCTCCTGTTTGCTGTGCTTTTCTTCAAAGATAAGTCCTGGCTTTGTTTTTGCTGTCCACCTGCTGTGGACCTTATAGTTCTGTGCATTTTCTTGTTTGGTCTTGTCCAGCTTTGTCTGTGAAGGATTTTTTGCAGCCAAGCTGTGTCTCTGGAGATGCAGATATACCCTCCATGTCCTTAGTCAGATGTGGTGATTTGTATTTTCTGTGGTGGATATTTTCTAGTGTTTTAATACTGACCTCATAGTACTCTGTTCTATTCTTTCTTTTTAGCTAGTATGGCCTCCTATGCTAAATCCTGATTTCATGTCTGCGTATGTTATTTCCCTCTCCTCTCACAGTCAATATTTGTGGGGGGCTATCTATCCTTTGGGGATTTTCTCTGAGGCAAGATAGGTTTCCTGTTTCTGTCTTTAGGGGTAGTTAGTTCTTAGGCTGTGTCAAGGGGTCTAGGGAGTGTTAGGTACCCCCCACGGCTACTTCTAGTTGCGCTGCTAGTTCAGGGTTTGCGGTCAGTACAGGGACCACCTTCTCCAGAGTACGTCTCATGCTGCTCCAAGGCCACCAGATCATAACAGTCGAGGTCCAAGTGGAGGAGGAGGTTGAGGAGGAGGTGGACTTGGTGGTGTAAGTAAAAGAGGCAGGGGAGGAGGTAACCAACACTGTTTTGGTTTTTATTTTTTTTTGCTTTTTGTTTTTTTCTTTTTCATATTTGGGAAGGCCCCAAAACATTGGGAATGACAAATAGAACTAACAACTTGTGCTGGAGTAAAATAATGGCAGTAAGGCTGGTATACTTCTCTATTCAGCCAAAGGTATGGACAAGTCCTGTGGGATCAACACCTTGCTCATTTTAATTAATGTAAGTTTGACTACATTGGCTGTGAACAGGGGGATGTGCCTGTCTGTGATCACACCCCTTGTCATGCTAAACACACATGCTGACAGTACACTTGTTGCACGCTAGCACCTCCAAGGCATAAAGGGCAAGGTCAGGCCACGTGTCCAAATTGGAGACCCAGAAGTTAAATGGGGAAGGCCCATCACTAAGTACGAGGAGACGTGTAGACAAGTTCTCTTCCACAATGTTGTTAAAACACTGCCTCCTACTAATACGTCCAGTATCAGATGATAGTGCCAGACGTTATGGCATGTTGAGGAACATTTTCAACATTTCGCCAATGCTAACCCTCCCTTCCAAGATGGTGATGGTGCCCCAATTGCGTTGGTGACTTCTTGATTTTCCTCCGCTTTGTTTTTCCACTAAGCGTCATCAGTGCTGGCCATGTTGGTGGAGTCCTTGAAGCAGTGCAACATGACACACATGTTCTGTATGGAAGCCCACTCGTTGGTGATGAAGTGGTGTTGTTCGACACAGCGACTCATCCGTGAGTACGCAACTGAAACTCCTCTATTGCCTGCTGCAGGTGGCACAGCTGTTATGATGCGGTGGTTTAGGAGCAACATGGAACGAGCTCTGAAAGAAGTGGTAACTGTACTGACCGCAGTCCCTAAGCTTAACACAACACTAGAAGTAGCCGTGGGATGCTCCTAACTCTCCCTAGGCACCTCGTCACCGCCTGAGAGCTAACTACCCCTAAAGATAGAAGTAGAAAAACTATCTTACCTCAGAGAAAATCCCCAAAGGATAGATTAGCCCCCCACAAATAATGACTGTGAGTGGAGAGGGAAAAGACATACACAGAATGAAACCAGGATGAGCACAGGAGGCCAGTCTAGCTTGATAGATAGGACAGGATGGAATACTGTGCGGTCAGTATAAAACACTACAAAAATCCACGCAGAGTTTACTAAAAATTTCCACACCTGACTAAAGGTGTGGAGGGTAAATCTGCTTCCCAGAGCTTCTAGCAAGACAGAATTAATTCATACTGATAACGCTGGATAAACATAGAAAGCACAGAACGGATAAGTCCACAATCTGTGAACAGAAAAGAGCAAGCAAAAACTTAGCTTTGCTGAACTGGTCAGGATAACAGGGAAATCCAAAGAGATGTGAATCCAACCAGGAACCATTTACAAGTGGCACTGGCTGAAGGACAGAGCCAGGCATAAATAGCCGAGCAGAAAAGACGATAAGTGGAAGCAGCTGAAGACAGCTAACTCCAAGGAGCAGTCATACCACTTGAAACCACAAGAGGGAGCCCAAGAGCAGAACTCACAAAAGTGCCACTTACAACCACCGGAGGGAGCCCAAGAGCGGAATTCACAACACACAGCCTCTCCAGCATATGAAGTGGTGAGTGGGAAGACAGAAGTGAAGCTGCAGTGCAGACAGGTGAGCAGCAGCAAGGTGAGAATGCAAAAAGTGCGCACAGACAGCCACACTTTCATCAGCAGCTCTGATATATTGGTATATTGGGAGCAATTTTTAAGGAAGCTGTACAACACCAAATTCAGCACATGTGCTTGGCAAAAACTGTGTGTCAAACTAGCAAGACCGAGAGCTGCTACAAGATTTTGCCCATTATCGCACACTACCAGGCCCGGCTTGACGTTCAGCGGCATCAACCACTCGTCTGTATGCTGTTTGATTTCTATGCACAGCTCCTGCACAGTGTGGGATCTTTCCCCCAGAGGAGTTTCAGAACAGCCTACTGTTGTTTACCCCTGGCTGTGATGAAGTTGGTGATGCAGGTATTTCGCTGGCCAGATGAGAAGGTGGTGAAAATATCAAAGAAGGAGTTGGCATCATGGACAGTGAAACATCCAGCAATTCTCGGTGGTGGTTGGACATGCGGCAGAACGACTTCTGCCTCAGACATTCTGCATTTACCCAGTGGGCAGTTATGTGAGATAAAATGTTTCTGCCCATGCTTACTGGTGAACGTTTCAGTGGTTATGTGGAGCTGATCACAGATGATGTTGGGCAGGGAAGACTCGCCTGGAAAAGTTGTGGTTGCTGGGAACCACATACTGTGGGACAGCCTATCGGTTTATAAAACTGTCAGTCTCCACCAGCCGGAATGGCAGCATTTAAAACACCAGTAATTTGGAAATGTGGGTTAACATAGAACAAAACTTAACAAAAAAAAGAAACAGCCTTGCCAACACTAGGTCAGATTAACAATGCACTTAGCAGTATGCAGCAGATCCCCATGACAAAGGCGAAGCAGCACAGGTGCAAAATACTGATGCAGACAGTCACTCACAAACCTACCAATTCATGGAGGGGGTGGCTGTGTAGTATTAAAGAAGCATCCAGATGGAGCTTGCATAGGATGCCAGTTACACAGATACGTGTGATGCACAGTGTCTGGCTTACCGCCTATTGATGATGCCCATACTATTAAATCAGGCTGGCTGTCCAAGTATACCCAACCAACACTAAAAGGCATGGCTGCATTCTGCATAAAAATGGGGGTTTGCGCCATCCTGCTAAGTGTATTGGTAATATGACCTGTTGTTGGTAAGACTGTTTCTGTTTTCTGTGATTTTTTTTTTTTGGAAATGCTGTCATTCAGGACCATGACTCATGGGTGGCTGGGGGGAATACTTTCTCTTCAGTGTTTGGGAGATGGATGGTTGGACCCTTCCATGGGATGGGCTGGAGATGCTCGGTGACACTGCTGGTGGTGGTGTTGTCAAATCCTCTCTTTGGGGTTGATTGGGAGCAGGAGGAAGATGCCGAAATGGCAGAAGAAGAGAGACCATTAGGAGCTTTAGATCTTTCCTGTTTTTTCAGGTATTCCACTGCAGTTCATGCTTTGAATTGACATGCCTCATCATGTAGCTGGTACTCAGGTTCAGAACATTTATGCCTCGCTTCAGGCTCTGATGGTACACCATACAAATCACCAGTCTCTTGTTGTCAGCACATTGCCTGAAGAAATGTCACACCAGAGAGCTCCATTGAGCTGGCTTTGGTGTGCTTAGTTCGTTGGCATGGTGAGCAATAGCAGCCGACATAATGGTTAGAGGCTGGCCGTCATGCTTTTGCACTCTGCTCCCTCTTTTGCTGTGCAGCTGGGGCAGCATGGCTACCTCCCCTTCCTCCGAACTGCGCATGTCACACAGCCTTCACTCCATGTGGGGTTTAGGACCTCATCATCCCCAGCTTGATCTTCCACCCACTTCCCCCCACCCTCCTTGTTGGTCTGCCCACTGCAGAAAGAAGCAGGTGTTGTTACCAGTGTTTCATCACCATCAAGGATGTGCTGCGGAGGTCCACTGCGCGCGCTAACTTTCTCACTTACTCATCCATCAACTGAACAAGTGGTTGGTCATCAATAAACTCAATCTCTTCCACTTGAGAGGCATGGCCAAGTGGATGGCCCATGGAAACATTGCCAGCGGAGTCATCAAAAAGCAGACGGGACTGCTGCATGACTTGGGCCACAGACTGCTGGGCTTATTTACAGGGGTGTGTGCTTTCAGCAGTGGACTGGGACAAAGATAATGTGAAGGAACTGGAGGCACTCTCATCCAATCTAAAACCACTTCAACATTCTCTGGCCTCACTATTTATGCTGCATTACTTGGTCCTATGAAATGCCACAGAAAGTCTGCATGCACCAGAGGAAGGTGTTTCATTTGGGCATGTAGCAGGCACAAAACGACCACGTCCTCTCCCTGCAGCAGCTACTCCGCCACCAGCAGGAGCTACACCACCAGGAGCACCAGGGCCACGTCCACATCCCCTATTTGATGCTCTTCTCATTTTTTCACCCCCAAAAGGTGCACAATAGAGAGGAGAAAGAGGCTTTTTGGCAGAGTACTCCCACAGGGACACGTGCAGAATACACACAGGCTTTTTGACAAATTTCTCACACAAGGATTCATGCAGAGCGCAAAAACAGGCTTTTTGGCCTAGTACTTACACAAAGATGTGTGCAGAGTACACAAACAGGCTTTGTGGCAGAGCACTCACACAGAGACACCGGCAGAGTACACACAGGCTTTTTGGCAGAGTACCTCACAGAAGCAAGTGCAGAATACACACACAGAGGCTTTTTGACACAGTATTCTCTCAGAGATGTGTGCAGAGTACACACACAGAGGCTTTTGAGCACAGTACTCCCGCAAAAATAGTTGCAGAGTACACACACCAGGGCTGGATCCAGGTTTTTGAGGGCCCCGGGTGAAAGAGTCTCAGTGGCTCTCTTTAACACATACCACAATTCATGATTCACATAGAAGAAGTATAGGTATAGTACAATGTCAAAGAATTCAATTACTTCTTACATTACGAGTGATATCTATTGAATATTTTACAATATCCCAGAAACCCTCAAATCCTCGCAGCGCAGTGTGTGCACTGGGGAGATTCCAAAGTCTGCAGTCACACAGTGTATAATGTCCCCATATATTGCTTCAAACACAATAATGTGCCCAATATATTGCTCCATATAGTATAATGGGCCCCATATATTGCTCCATACAGTATTATGGGCCCCATATATTGCTCCATACAGTAAAATGGCCCCATATAATGCTCCATACAGTATAATAGACCCCATATATTTCTCCATACAGTATATAATGGCCCCATATATTGCTCCAAACAGAATAATGGGCCCCATATATTGCTCCAAACAGAATAATGGGCCCCATATATTGCTCCAAACAGAATAATGGGCCCCATATATTGCTCCATATAGTATAATTGGCCTCATATATTGCTCCATACCGAATAATGGCCCCATATATTGTTATTTACAATATATAATGGCCCCATATATTATTTCATACAGTAAATAATGGTCCAATATAATGCTTCATACAGTATAATGGGCCCCATATAGTTCTCCATACATTAAAAAAAATCAGAGTACTCACCTTTCCTCTATCCCCGCTGCTCCGGTCTCTTCAGCATCTTCTGACTCTCTGCGCTGCTCAGCTAAAAGGGTGCACTGTAGTGACGTAATTGTGCCCTTTGCCCCAAGATGTTACAGAGAGTCAGAAGACGCTGAAGAGACCAGCACAGCAGGAAATGAGGAGAGGTGAGTATTTGAGGAGACGGTGCCAGCATCAGTGCTGGCACTGGGGTCCCCGAGTCACGGGTCCCATAGCATGCCGTGTCCCGACAGCAAGTGGGCCCCTCTGTACATCCAGAACTCCGGCAATGGCCCAGGTGGTGCGCCGGGTGATGATGCCGTCCCTGACAAACACACAAAGGCTTTTTGGCACATTGCTCACATAGAGATGGATGTAGAATACACACAAATAACCTAACTCTGTCCCTCAATTGAGCTGCATCCTTTCTCTAAGCTAATCAGAGCCGAATGGTGGCGAAACCCGTGATCCGGCATTTATACAGGCTGGGTCAAGTGGTACACCAGCCAATCACATGCCTAAAAGATTGTTGATTGACCATACTGCAGCCTTTCAACAAACTTTTTTTGGCACCGAACCCGAACAGTAGAACGAACTTCCAGGAAAAAGTCTGGGTTCAGAGTTCGGCACCGGACGTCAAAACATTATTTTCTATATGAATGTATTGATTCACCTAAAAATCTACATAGTTAAGTAACTTACTGAAAGTATAATTTTTTAAAACTACTTTGTAGAAATTTTTTTTAAACGCTCATTCAAAAAATATGAATGGTATATAAAAGTGAATAGCAATAAACATGTTACTGATTGTTTTGCATACCTATGTCTGGGTCATATAGTTGGTGGGACACTTCTAATATACCACCAAGATGTCCACCACAGTATCCCTCTGGAAGAAATGCAGATTTGGCATGCACAGAGAGAGAATGTTTGCAGTCCATGTAGACTGGTACTTAAATAGAATCTGTCACCACTTTTTTGGCATATTATGTAAAAATATCATTCAATTCAGTGTTACCTATGCATTATAACAGTACTTTTGATACCCCTTGACTCCCCACCTTTGATCATAAATACCATTTGTATTCCTCCTGCGGTGTATGTAAATCTGATCAGTCCGGTCCCATGGGCGGGGCTTATTGTTCATCTGCCCCCCCCCCCCCCCCTCTTGTCTTGCTCTATGCATTTCTTTTGGGTAATTCCTGCATTTGTGTACTGTTACCGCGCGTGCGCATTCAAATGGTCTTTCGCGCACGTGCAGTATGCTTTGCCCAACAGTAGGCAAAGCATAAAATCATTATTGGGCATGCGCTGGCATACGCCATTACGTTCTATGGCCCGGAAGTATTGCAGCAAAGCATACTGTGCAAGCGCAAAAGCCCATTTGATTGCGCACGCGTGGTAACACTGTGACGGTAACTACTGCGATCTGTGATATTCACAGAAACAAATACATACAGCAAGCCGAGGAGAGGGAGTGGAGATGGACAATAAGCCCTGCCCATCGGACTGGACAGAGCAGATTTACATACACCGCGGGGGGAATATAAACGGTATTTATTGATCAAAGGTGGGGAGTCAAGGCGTATCAAAAGTACTGTTATAATGCATAGGTAACACTGAATTGAATGATATTTTTACATGATATGCCAAAAAAGTGGAGACAGATTCCCTTTAATCACACATGTCAATTGGGTTCTGTCAATCAAATGAGTGTAAATCAATTTAATGCCATTAAAAGGACTGTCCAGCAACTAACCTTTCTTAAACCATTCAGCATGCCTTAAAATAAATAGTACTAGACTTACCAATCCTCTGATTCTCTTCTTCCAATGTGGTCCAGGGCCCCACTAGTCTTTGTATTTTCTGTTCAGTCAAGTTGGCTATGTGATCAATGCCTGCAGCATTTGAAAAAATATTACTGATGCAGCAAGTAGTCGGGTATGATCCTTTTCTCAGATATAAATGTATATAGAGGTTCAAATTTGGGTAGATAGCTAAACAACCAATGCTTCATTTGTACTATATCTGAATATTACATAATTGAGTATTTCTCTAGCATTAGCTCAAAAAGGCAATGCATGAAGAGGAAAAGAATTGATGAACTTTCTCAAAACCATTTACCTGCCTTCACAAACAGGGATTGTAGTCATCTGTACCGGGTGGAAAATCCCTGTTACTGTATGCCATAATAATTGAAGAAAAAAGTGAGGGGATGCAAGTTGGCCAAGAATTTAACTACATTCTTAAACTTTAGGGGAGTGGAGCAACAAATGGATCAATGTTGACCATTGGGGGAAAATCCATAATAGAGAATTATTAGTCAGTAGAGAAATGTCAGGAATTTCCAGAAAAACTGATAGGGGCATTTTAGCTGTAAAATGCAACGTAGAAAGCTGCGCTATAGTAGCTGCCCACTGGGGTGAAAGGTTGGGGGACTTTAAGGTCACCGTCAGCAATTGTGTGATGTCAGGGTGTTGAGCGGCATACAGAAGCATCCAAACTTCCATTTATAGAAGGTGAGACAATGTTGCAGGTGACATAAAATATATGCGAAGACAGAAAGAGCAAAGGACAGAAAAGGTAAAGGAGCTTTGGGAGTACTGTTATTTGGTCAGCATTAATTCTACAAGCCATTAAGTAGTCAATGAAGATCAACTGGACATAAAGGTGGAAATAGAGTATAGCATAGGTGGATAGTTAGCTGTAAAAAAATGTTTAATACAAGGGGGTAATATGAACCCTTAAATAGTCTAGATGAGTGGTAGATCATTGAATGTGATAGCTAGATTATAGAGCAAAAATGTCAGGTATAGAAACATTTGGGGCACATGACTTGGAGTTGTCAATAGTTAAACCAGAGATATTACTGAGAAGTGTTTAAAGGACGTGGAAGTGAGTGGAGAGAGGCTGTATACAAGTTAACAGAATGTCATTAGCAAATAAACATACTTTATGAGACAGATCAATCACCTTACTAACAGCTGACGAGGCCCTGATGGCTTCTGCAAGTGCCTTCATGAAAAGCATGAACAGAAGGGGAGAAAGGGGGAAACCCTTTCTGGTTCCTCACTCTATGGGAAAAGGTAAAGATCTATACCCAGCAAACTGCCATCGTGAAGTGGGGTTAGTATACAGGGCAGAGACCCAATGCAAAAAGTTAGTCTTAAAATCCCATTTTTGAAGAGAAAATTACATGCAATCAATAAGGAATCAAAAGCTTTACAAATCTCAAGTGAAAGGAGCAAGGATGCAAGTTGTGTAAAGAAGATAGATGTGCCAAGTGGATGACTGTACAGATTTTATCGCTAGCTGGCGGTGTGGGATAAATCTGATATTATCCACGTGTGTTACGGACTTAAGAGAGGAATTGAACCTAATAGCTAGGCTTTTTGTATTGATATCAATATTCATTAGCGAAGTAAGGTGGAAATTATTTAAATATAGATCGTCTTCATTGGGTTTGAGTAGCATGACGTTTTGAGCTAGCGTAGAGATCGAATACACAGTGGAGTAAAATTTAAAGGTTAGATTTATAGAGAAAGTCAATACCTATTAGCGAGAAGATTTTTTTTTCAATAGAGTGTCTGTAGGATAGAATAATGCAGTCGTAAAAACTAGCGGCAGTGTCTAAATTAAGGATAAATTGACCCATGGATATTTGGGTTTGTTGGGTTCAGCAGAACCAGAGTGAAATGTTTGGTTCGGTAAATCCAACACTTTATTTGTATTTTTTTTACTTTTTTTCATAGTTTTTTTTATGAGTTTCTTTATGGATCTGACTTAAAAAAATAGAATTAACAAAACTAAAGCTAGCAATCTAGATCCAGCAGGTGTAGGTCCAAGTAGAGGAAAAGGTGGCTGTGTCGGCATAGGTGGAAGAGGCAAAGGAGGAGTAATCCGACAAAGACTTTTTGAATTTGTACTATTTATTTATTTTCAGTGGGGATTTTTTATTTATTTTGAGTTTTTTTATGGAACTGACTTAAAATAACCTATAATTATCAAAGCTAAAACTAACAATCTAGAACCAGAGGAGTAGTTCCAAGTGTATGATGAGTTGAATGTGGTGATAAAGGTGGAAGAGGCAACAGGGGAGAAATCCAAAATTGTTTTCTTTTCAGTGTTTTGTTTTACATTTTTTTCATGGAACTGACTTAAAACAACCTAAAATTAACAAAACTAAAACTAGCAAACTACAACCAGGAGGCATACATCCAAGTGTAAGAAGAGGTACAGTTGTGCTTAAAAGTTTTCGTACCCCGGCAGAATTTTTGCTTTCTTGGCCTTTCTTCGGAGAATATGAATGATAATACCAAAACCTTTTCTCCACTCATGGATAGTGGTTGGATGAAGCCAATTATTGTCAAACTACTGTGTTTTCTCTTTTTAAATCGTAATGACAACTCAAAACATCCAAATGACCCTGATCAAAAGTTCACATACCCCATTTCTTACTACCATGTGTTGCTCCCCCTAACATCAATGACAGCTTGAAGTCTTTTGTGGTAGTTGTGGATGAGGTTCTTTATTTTCTCAAATGGTAAAGCTATCCACTCTTCTTGGCAAAAAGCCTCCAGTTCCTGTAAATTCCTGGGCTGTCTAGCATGAACTGCGTGCTTGAGATGTCCCCAGAGATGATGGTGTGATCAGTGCTAGCCATATTGCTGGAATAGTCAAAGCAGCACAACATAGCTCACACGTCCAACATGGAGGCACACTCATTGGTGGTGAAGTGGTGTTGTTCTGCATAGTGACTCACCCATGTATGTTGAAACTCCACTATTCCCTGCTGCTTCACCCACTGTCTCTCCAGCATGTGGAGAAGTAGAGCATTGAATCTCCTGAAATCATAAAATGTCAGCAAACCTCTGGGCATTATGAGTGATCAAATCAAGGGCTGAGCAAATGGATTAAGAAGGCATTTAAGAAGACAACCAGAAAGAAAAAAAGGCTTCTGGTGAAACAGCGGCGGAAAGTGGATCAGATTGTCAGCTGGAGTATGCTAAAACTAGGAGTGTTATCAAGCCTGAAGAGTACAAATTGTCCCTCAAGTTTTTTAGAAAGCGGGAATATAGAAGTACAAAAGGGAAGAATCATGAGAAGATATCAGTACATGAGAGCCAAAAGTAGTAAACTTATATAAACAAAATAGCCATATGTAATATAGTAAGGGGTAGAATAATTGAAGTATACTTAGGCCCAATAGACCCCATTAATCAAAAACAATGGCTGATCAGAGTATTAATTATTTTGATATTTAATAGATTTAAAGAGGTTTTCTCTCATTTTCTTTCTTCAGAAGCATACTGCTCCCCTGTCTCCAGGAATCCTGCTGACTAGGGGTAGCGCGCTCTTGAAGATTAATTGTTCAGATCAGCAGCAAGCAGAAACAGTTTTGCTTCTGCAGCATCTTGCTTGCAAACTGTAAATCAAAAAGCTTACAGGTGCATGATTCATGCCTAGGAAACCGGCCACCTCTGATAGATTGCATAGGTGGACTGTAACCCTAGCAAAAGCAGGGAACTATAGAATTAAAGATCCTTCCTTCCTTGAGAATGGAGACGATTCTAAATAATAGGTAAATTGAAAAGTTGTTTGTTTTTACAAACACTTTGAAATTTTACCCATTTCACATATGAGACAATAACTTGGATTGTTTTTGGAGCCATTACGATTTTTTCTACATAGAATTATAATAGATCCATCAGATTTTAATATTTTACTTGATAGGATTGTGCAGCAAACTCTGCTATTCAAGATATCAAAGAGGTATGGAAACATGACAGAAAGGAAGTGAGAGCAAAACTTTAGAGACATTTTATTTTGCGATATTTTGCAAACATTAGCCAAGTTAGCTTCTCTTCACATCTATGCTACGACTTCTACTTTTGTCCCTGATGCACCCCTTTGACTCATAACGGGGTTCGTCAGGGTTCTGTAAAGATCACCATTGTTTTGACTGTAAAAATATCTGCATACTGTGATATTCTTGCCATCAAATTGACAAAACCCCAGATGAAACCCCAGATGGAATGGGTTTCTTCACTTTTCTGTCAAATGTTTAACGTTTTTGACAGCAAGAAAAGTGCTGCAGACTGTATTAATTTTTTTATGTCGAAAATGCTGAAGCCTTACTGAAACTTACTGTATGTTTAAGGCTATGTGCACACGTTCAGGATTTCTTGCAGAAATTTCCTGAGGAAAACCTGAAATTTTCTGCAAGAAATCTGCATGCGTTTTTTGTGCGTTTTTGCCGCGTTTTTGGTGCGTTTTTTTTGTGGATTTTTCTGGACCTTTCCCAATGCATTATATAGTGGGAAATCCACAAAAAATCTGCAAAATTAAAGAACATGCTGTGGTTTTTACCGCGATGCATTTTTTTCACGGAAAAAAACGCGTCATGTGCACAAAAATTGCGGAATTCATTCTAAATGATGGGATGCATAATGTATGCTTTTTTTGCGGTTTTATAGCGTTTTTATAGCAAAAAAAACGGAAAAAAACGTGAAAAATCAGCAACGTGTGCACACAGCCTAAGTGTTGGCCAGAAATGCAATAATGGGGCTTCACTTTTGCAGACACAGCGCCACAACTGTCCATGGGTTTATCCAGTAGTGCAAATCAGTTCTACTGAAGTGAACAGAGATAAGCCATACCTCACAACTGTGAAACATAAGAAAGATTAACAGGTCAGTAGACTAACATTGACTAGTCCTTTAAATGTGCCAACACACAAATGTTTCTTCTAGTGAGGCACATTAGTGTTCCCAAACAGTATGGTTAACCTATCATGACCCCCTACAGTTCAACAAAACAGTATGATGCCCCCATTTGCCCCCCAAAAACAGCATCATGCCCATAGAGCAGGGGCGGGCTGGGCTGGGTGGTAGAGAGGCAAATGCCCCCTGGGCCGCTCCCACAGCAGCAATACAGGGCCAGCCGCCTGATGGAAATTGGGCGCGGCCATATTGCAGTCTATCAGCGCACAAGTCTGTGCCGGGGCCGGGAGCTGTGCACGTCCGTCACCTTGAAGGCTGTGCAGCTCTTGCTCCCTCCATGTTCTCTGTACTTCTGGGTCAGGTGTCGGGCGTGTGCGATGATGTCATCGTGGATGCACCGACATGTCCCGGACACTGGAAGCAGAGAGGCGCTGCAAGGGAGCGACTGATGAGGTAAGTATTTAAAGCTTTTTTGTTTTCTTTACAAATTGAATTCAATGGGTGGGGGTAACTGAAAGTGATGAAGGGGGGTATAAGGAGTACTGCATATGGTGGAGTTTGGGTGTTAAAGGAGAATGCACATGATGGAGTGGGGGGTAAGTGTGGCTGCATGTGATGAAGTAGGAGTGGGGCTGCACATGATGGAGTTTGGGGGTTAATGGAGACTGCACATGATGGAGTGGTGTGTAAGTGGGGCTTCACATGATGAAGGGGAAGTGGGGCTGCACATGATGGAGTTTAGGGATTAAAGGAGACTGCACATGATGGAGTGGGGGGTAAGAGGGGCTGCACATGATTGGACGGAGGACTGCAAATGTTGAATTCAGCGTGAAGGACGGGGACAGCAATTTAATTGAAGGTGGGGGTGGGGAGAGAAAATGATGAAATGAAGGGGGTGGGGAGAGCAAATGATGATCTAGGGGGAGAACAAATAATGAATTTTGAGGGTGGGGGAGTAAATGATGTATTGAATGTGGGGTAGAACAGTTGATAATGAATAGTGGGTGGGAGAGGAAGACATGACAATGAATTGGGGCAGGAGGGACATGTAAATATAGTAAATTGGGGTTAGGGTTAGAGCGGGAGGTACACAGTGGGTACATTGAGGATGAAGTGACTGGTAATGAATTGGGGGAAAGAGTACAGGTGCTAATTCATTTATATATTAAATGTGGAAAGTGGCTATTCATAGTTAATGAGTGGACAGTTGTGGATTATAATTTATATTTGGAATGGTGGATTATTAATAATATAATAATAATAATAATTTTATTTCTATAGCGCCAACATATTCTGCAACACTTTACATTTTAGAGGGGACTTGTACAGACAATGGACATTAAGCATAACGATAAACAAAAAGATTAACAGATACCAAAAGGAATGAGAGCCCTGCTCCCAAGCTTACAATCTAGGAGGTTGCATAATAACCAATTATTTTGATTGTGGGTGCACCTCTGTATTCAGATGTGTAGTGTAGAAGAAAGGGAAAAAGTGGTGAATGTGCTCTGGAAGCGGTGCTCTGGGTAACTGTGTTATTTTATGCAGAAACGAGTCCTGGCTGGAAGAAGTGAAGGCGGTCTGTGCCGGAAGAAAAAGAAAAGCAAAGATGAAGGACTTCAGCTAGAGACGTCACTGGTGAGTCAGTGTACTACCTGTACACTGACACTATACACTGTATAGTATATACAGAGCTCCTGTGTATAATGTCACTGGCAGTGGTGATCACTGTATTACCAGTACACTGACACTATATACAGAGGTCCTGTGTATAATGTCACCGATGATCCCTGTATTACCTATACACTGACACTATACATTGTATACTAAATTGTTATGATCTGGTGGTTTAGGAACAACATGAGACAAGCTCTGAAGGAGGTGGTATCTGTACTGACCGCAAACCCTGAACCTAGCAGCGCTACTAAAAATAGCCGTGGGGGTACCTGACGCTCCCTAGACCCCTCGGCACAGCCTAAGATCTAACTTCCCCTAAAGATGGAAACAGGAAACCTATCTTGCCTCAGAGAAAACCCCCAAAGGAAAGATAGCCCCCCACAAATATTGACGGTGATAGGAGGGGAAAATAACATACGCAGAAATGAAATCAGATTTTAGCATAGGAGGCCAGTCTAGCTTGATAGATAGGACAGGAAAGGATACTGTGCGGTCAGTATTAAAACTACAAAACAATCCACACAGAGTTTACAAAATCTCCACACCTGACTAAAGGTGTGGAGGGTAAATCTGCTTCCCAGAGCTTCCAGCTAACAGAAATAATCCATACTGACAAGCTGGACAAATATAGAATGCACAGAACAATAAGTCCACAACATGTGGACTGAAATGAGCAAAGCCAGAACTTATCTTTGCAGAACTGGTCAGGAAACCAGGAAAATCCAAGCAGAGATGTGAATCCAGCCAGGAAACATTGACAAGTGGCACAGGCTGAAGAAAGAGCCAGACTTAAATAGCGGAGCAGAAGAGACGATAAGTGGAGGCAGCTGATGACAGCTAACTCCAAGGAGCAGCCATACCACTAGAAACCACAAGAGGGAGCCCAAGAGCAGAACTCACAAAAGTGCCACTTACAACCACCGGAGGGAGCCCAAGAGCGGAATTCACAACAGTACCCACCCTTGAGGAGGGGTCACCGAACCCTCACCAGAGCCCCCAGGCCGATCAGGACGAGCCAAGTGAAAAGCACGAACCAAATCGGTAGCATGGACATCGGAGGCAACAACCCAAGAATTATCCTCCTGGCCATAACCCTTCCACTTGACAAGATACTGAAGCCTCCGCCTCGAAAAACGAGAATCCAAAATCTTCTCAACCTCATATTCCAACTCTCCCTCAACCAACACCGAGGCAGGAGGGTCAACCGAGGGAACAACGGGCACCACATATCTCCGCAACAAAGATCTATGGAAAACATCATGAATGGCAAAAGAGGCAGAAAGAGCCAAACGAAAAGACACCGGATTAATAATTTCAGAAATTTTATAAGGACCAATAAACCGAGGCTTAAACTTAGGAGAAGAAACCTTCATAGGAACATGACGAGAAGACAACCAAACCAAATCCCCCACACGAAGTCGGGGACCAACACGCCGACGGCGGTTAGCAAAACGTTGAGCCCTTTCCTGACACAACGTCAAATTGTCCACCACATGAGTCCAAACCTGCTGCAGCCTGTCCACCACAGAATTAACACCAGGACAATCAGAAGGCTCAACCTGCCCAGAAGAAAAACGAGGATGAAAACCAAGATTACAAAAGAAAGGTGAAACCAAAGTAGCCGAACTAGCCCGATTATTAAGGGCAAACTTGGCCAACGGCAAAAAAGACACCCAATCATCCTGATCAGCAGACACAAAGCATCTCGAATAGGTCTCCAAGGTCTGATTAGTTCGCTCAGTTTGGCCATTAGTCTGAGGATGAAACGCCGAAGAAAAAGATAAATCAATGCCTATCCTAGCACAAAAGGCCCGCCAAAATCTAGAGACAAACTGAGAACCTCTGTCAGACACAATATTCTCCGGAATGCCATGCAAACGAGCCACATGCTGAAAAAACAATGGAACCAGATCTGAGGAGGAAGGCAACTTAGGCAAAGGTACCAGATGGACCATTTTAGAAAACCGGTCACAAACAACCCAGATAACAGACATCTTCTGGGAAATAGGAAGATCCGAAATAAAATCCATGGAAATATGCGTCCAGGGCCTCTCAGGGACCGGCAAAGGCAAAAGCAACCCACTAGCGTGGGAAGAGCAAGGCTTGGCCCGGGCACAAGTCCCACAGGACTGCACAAAAGCATGCACATCGCGAGACAAGGAAGGCCACCAAAAGGACCTAGCAACCAAATCTCTGGTACCAAAAATCCCAGGATGACCAGCCAACACTGAACAATGAACCTCAGAAATTACCTTACTTGTCCATCTATCAGGAACAAACAGCTTCTCCACTGGACAGCGGTCAGGCCTATCAGCCTGAAATTCCTGAAGCACCCGCCACAAATCAGGGGAGATAGCAGAAAGAATCACCCCCTCCTTAAGAATGCCAACCGGCTCCAGGACTCCAGGAGAATCAGGCGAAAAACTCCTAGAGAGGGCATCAGCCTTAACATTCTTAGATCCCGGAAGATACGAGACCACAAAATCAAAACAGGAGAAAAACAGGGACCATCGAGCCTGTCTAGGATTCAGCCGCTTGGCCGACTCGAGGTAAATCAGATTCTTATGATCGGTCAGGACCACAACACGGTGTTTAGCTCCCTCAAGCCAATGTCGCCACTCCTCAAACGCCCACTTCATAGCCAACAACTCCCGATTGCCGACATCATAATTGCGTTCCGCAGGCGAAAACTTTCTGGAAAAAAAAGCACACGGTTTCATCAAAGAACCATCAGACTCCCTCTGAGACAAAACGGCCCCTGCCCAATCTCAGAAGCGTCGACCTCAACCTGAAAAAGAAGAGAAACATCCGGTTGACGCAACACAGGGGCAGAAGTAAATCGGCGTTTAAGCTCCTGAAAGGCCTCAACAGCCTCAGAGGACCAATTCGTCACATCAGCGCCTTTCTTCGTCAAATCAGTAAGGGGCTTAACCACACTGGAAAATTTGGCAATGAAACGGCGATAGAAATTAGCAAAGCCCAAAAATTTTTGAAGACCCTTCACAGATGTGGGTTGGATCCAGTCATGAATAGCTTGGACCTTAACAAGATCCATTTCTATAGACGAGGGAGAAAAAATAAAACCCAAAAAAGAGACCTTCTGAACTCCGAATAGGCACTTAGACCCCTTCACAAATAAAGCATTATCACGAAGGATCTGGAACACCATCCTGACCTGCTTCACATGAGACTCCCAATCATTGGAAAAAATCAAACTATCATCCAAATATACGACCATGAATTTATCAAGATAATTGCGGAAAATATCATGCATGAAAGACTGGAACACAGATGGAGCATTAGAGAGCCCAAATGGCATCACAAGGTATTCAAAATGGCCTTCGGGCGTATTAAATGCAGTTTTCCATTCGTCACCCTGTTTAATACGAACAAGATTATATGCCCCTCGGAGGTCAATCTTAGTAAACCAACTAGCCCCCTTAATCTGAGCAAACAAATCAGTAAGCAAAGGCAAGGGGTATTGGAATTTGACCGTGATCTTATTAAGAAGACGATAATCAATACAGGGTCTCAAGTAGCCATCCTTCTTAGCAACAAAAAAGAAACCCGCTCCCAATGGTGACGAATAGGGTTGAGCGAAACGGGTCGAACATTTTCAAAAGTCGCCGACTTTTGGCTAAGTCGGGGTTTCATGAAACCCGATCCGACCCCTGTGCGGGGTCGGCCATGCGGTACGCGACTTTCGCGTCAAAGTCGCGTTTCAATGACGCGAAAAGCGCCATTTCTCAGCCAATGAAGGTAAACGCAGAGTGTGGGCAGCGTGATGACATAGGTCCTGGTCCCCACCATCTTAGAGAAGGGCATTGCAGTGATTGGCTTGCTGTCTGCGACGTCACAGGGGCTATAAAGAGGCGTTCCCGCCGACCGCCATCTTACTGCTGCTGATCTGAGCTTAGGGAGAGGTTGCTGCCGCTTTGTCAGAAGCAGGGATAGCGTTAGGCAGGGTCCATTAACCACAAAACCGCTTGTGCTGCAGCGATTTGCACTGTCCAACACCACCCTCGGTGTGCAGGGACAGTGGAAGTTTTTTTTTTTTTTTTTTCCCCTCAGCGCTGTAGCTCATTGGGCTGCCCTAGAAGGCTCCCTGATAGCTGCATTGCTGTGTGTACGCCGCTGTGCAAACCAACTGCTTTTTTCAAAGCACAAATCCTCTTGTTCCTTCCTTTCTGCACAGCTATCTTTTTTGTTTGTCCACACTTTTTATTTCATTTGTGCATCAGTCCACTCCTTATTGCTGCCTGCCATACCTGGCTGAGATTACTGCAGGCAGGGAGATAGTAGCTGCCTGCCATACCTGGCTGAGATTACTGCAGGCAGGGAGATAGTAATTGTAGGACATTCCCTGTGTTTTTTTTTTTTTTTTTTTTGGTGGGAGATTAAGATTGGCAATTTGGCATTTCTGCTAGAGTGCCATCCCTGTGTGTGCCATCTCTCTCACATAGTGGGCCATAGAAAGCCTTTTCATTTTTCTGTATTTTTTTTTGTGGGGTGTATAAATTCTCCCTGATAAAAATACAGTGGGAGATTAATATTGGGCTTTGGGCTTGTGTGCCAGTCCTGAGTGTGCCATCTCTCTCACAAATAGTGGGCCATAGAAAGCCTATTTTATTTTTTTTGGGGTTTTATAAATTCTCCCTGAAAAAAAGGGAGATTAATATTGGCCTCTGGGCTTGTGTGCCAGTCCTGAGCGTGCCATCTGTGCCAGCCCTGAGCGTGCCATCTCTCTCACAAATAGTGGGCCATAGAAAGCCTATTTAATTTTTTTTTTTGTTTTATAAATTCTCCCTGAAAAAAAGGGAGATTAATATTGGCCTCTGGGCTTGTGTGCCAGTTGTGAGCGTGCCATCTGTGCCAGTCCTGAGCGTGCCATCTCTCTCACAAATAGTGGGCCATAGAAAGCCTATTTAATTTTTTTTTTTGTTTTATAAATTTTCCCTGAAAAAAGGGAGATTAATATTGGCCTCTGGGCTTGTGTGCCAGTTGTGAGCGTGCCATCTGTGCCAGTCCTGAGCGTGCCATCTCTCTCACAAATAGTGGGCCATAGAAAGCCTATTTAATTTTTTTTTTGGTTTTATAAATTTTCCCTGAAAAAAGGGAGATTAATATTGGCCTCTGGGCTTGTGTGCCAGTTGTGAGCGTGCCATCTGTGACAGTCCTGAGCGTGCCATCTCTCTCACAAATAGTGGGCCATAGAAAGCCTATTTAAATATTTTTTTGGTTTTATAAATTCTCCCAGAAAAAAAGGGAGATTAATATTGGCCTCTGGGCTTCTGTGCCAGTCCTGAGCGTGCCATCTGTGCCAGTCCTGAGCGTCCCATCTCTCTCACAAATAGTGGGCCATAGAAAGCCTATTTTTTTTTTGGGGGGGGTTTTAGAAATTCTCCCTGGAAAAAAAAAGGGAGATTAATATTGCCCTTTGGGCTTGTGTGCCAGTACTAAGCGTTCCATCTCTCTCTCTCTCTCTTAGTCAGTGGGCCATAGAACGCCTATTTTTGGTTTTATTTGTTTTCTAAATTCTCCCTGAAAAAATCATTTTACTTTATTTGGTTTCTAAATTCTTCCTGACAAAATCATATTTTTTTTATTATTTTTTTTTCTAAAGTCTCCCTGAAAAAAAAAAAAAAAACAGTGGGAGATTAATATTGGCCTTTCTGCTTGTGTGCCAGTCTTGACTCCTGGGTGCGTCATCTCTCAGTCAGTGGGCCATAGAACGCCTATTTTTGGTTTTATTTGTTTTATAAATTCTCCCTGAAAAAATCATTTTATTTTATTTGGTTTCTAAATTCTTCCTGATAAAATCATATTTTTTTTATGATTTTTTTTTCTAAAGTCTCCCTGAAAAAAAAAAAAAAAAAGCAACCAAAAAAAACAGTGGGAGATTAATATTGGCCTTTCTGCTTGTGTGCCAGTCTTGACTCCTGGGTGTGCCATCTCTCTCTCTCTCTCTCTCTCTCTCTCTCTCCAATTGTGGTCCATAGAAAGCCTATATTTTTTTTCCTTGATTTGGGTTCCAAAATCTACCAGAGAAAATAACTCCATCAATCATTGGTAGAAAAATATTGGCCTCTGGGCTTGTGTGCCACTCCTGATTCCTGTGTGCGTCATCTCTCAGTCAGTGGGCCATAGAACGCCTATTTTTGGTTTTATTTGTTTTATAAATTCTCCCTGAAAAAATCATTTTATTTTATTTGGTTTCTAAATTCTTCCTGATAAAATCATATTTTTTTTATTATTTTTTTTTCTAAAGTCTCCCTGAAAAAAAAAAAAAAAATCAACCAAAAAAAACAGTGGGAGATTAATATTGGCCTTTCTGCTTGTGTGCCAGTCTTGACTCCTGGGTGTGCCATCTCTCTCTCTCTCTCTCTCTCTCTCTCTCTCCAATTGTGGTCCATAGAAAGCCTATATTTTTTTTCCTTGATTTGGGTTCCAAAATCTACCAGAGAAAATAACTCCATCAATCATTGGTAGAAAAATATTGGCCTCTGGGCTTGTGTGCCACTCCTGATTCCTGTGTGCGTCATCTCTCAGTCAGTGGGCCATAGAACGCCTATTTTTGGTTTTATTTGTTTTATAAATTCTCCCTGAAAAAATCATTTTATTTTATTTGGTTTCTAAATTCTTCCTGATAAAATCATATTTTTTTTATTATTTTTTTTTCTAAAGTCTCCCTGAAAAAAAAAAAAAAAAAAAAAAAAACAGTGGGAGATTAATATTGGCCTTTCTGCTTGTGTGCCAGTCTTGACTCCTGGGTGCGTCATCTCTCAGTCAGTGGGCCATAGAACGCCTATTTTTGGTTTTATTTGTTTTATAAATTCTCCCTGAAAAAATCATTTTATTTTATTTGGTTTCTAAATTCTTCCTGATAAAATCATATTTTTTTTATTATTTTTTTTTCTAAAGTCTGCCTGAAAAAAAAAAAAAAAAAAAAACAGTGGGAGATTAATATTGGCCTTTCTGCTTGTGTGCCAGTCTTGACTCCTGGGTGTGCCATCTCTCTCTCTCTCTCTCTCTCTCCAATTGTGGTCCATAGAAAGCCTATATTTTTTTTCCTTGATTTGGGTTCCAAAATCTACCAGAGAAAATAACTCCATCAATCATTGGTAGAAAAATATTGGCCTCTGGGCTTGTGTGCCACTCCTGATTCCTGTGTGCGTCATCTCTCACTCAGTGGCCCATAGAAAGCATATAGTTTGTTACATTTGTTTTCTAAATTCTCCCTGCAAAAATCAATGTTTTTTTTTTGGGGGGGTTTCTAAAGTGTTCCTGAAAAAAATAAAAATAAAAAAAAAATAATAGTGTGACATTAATATTAACATTTGTGCTTCAGTGACAGTCCTGCGTGTGGGGCATCTCTCTAATTTGCAGCCACCAAAAAAAGAGTGTGTAACATTGGGCCTGATTTTCACTGTGGTCTCACCAACCTGTAAAGGGGTAGCTAAATCATACTGAAGTTATAGCTCACCGTGTAAGTTGTGTGACTGCAACAAATAACGTTAGTTTGGTTACGTTTTTAAAACAATGAGGAAGTCTAGTGGAAGAGGTCGTGGCCGGGGGCGTTCATTGTCAGCTGGTAATGAGGGTAGTGGTAGTGGTGGAGCATCAGGTGGTCGTGGGGAAAAAAATATTGCACCTAAGTCTGGAGCTGTGGAGCCAGGTTCGTCGTCCGGCTACACAAGGCCTCGAACGCTCCCTTTTCTGGGATTAGGAAAACCGCTTTTAAAGCCGGAGCAGCAAGAGCAAGTTTTGGCTTATCTTGCTGACTCAGCCTCTAGCTCTTTTGCCTCCTCTCGTGAAACTGGTAAAAGTAAAAGCAGCGCGTCGTTAGTGGATGTTCACGGTCAGGGACAAGTCACTTCCTTGTCCTCTTCAGCAAAAACAACAACAGAGAAGAATGCAGCAGGCGACACAACGGGTTACTCCATGGAGCTCTTTACACATACCGTCCCTGGCTTAGAAAGTGAAGCAGTTAACAGTCCATGCCCATTACAAATTGAATCTGACATGGAGTGCACTGACGCACAGCCACAGCCAGACTACTATGCTGGTCCTTTGACTCAGACCACAACATTGCCCTCGCAGGGTGCTGATCAAGAATCAGACCCTGATGAGACTATGTTGCCCCATCACGAACGCTATACCACCGAACGACACGGTGACACAGACGAAGTTGCGCAGGAGGTACAAGAAGAGTTATTAGATGACCCAGTTCTTGACCCCGATTGGCAGCCATTGGGGGAACAGGGTGCAGGCGGCAGCAGTTCTGAAGCAGAGGAGGAGGAGGGGCCGCAGCAGGCATCAACATCGCCACAGGTTCCATCTGCCGGGCCCGTATCTTGCCCAAAACGCGTGGCAAAGCCAAAACCTGGTGGAGGACAGCGTGGCCATCCGGTTAAAGCTCAGTCTGCAATGCCTGAAAAGGTATCCGATGCTAGAAAGAGTGCAGTCTGGCATTTTTTTAAACAACATCCAATTGATCAGCGCAAAGTCATCTGTCAAAAATGTTCTACTTCCTTAAGCAGAGGTCAGAATCTGAAAAGTCTCAATACTAGTTGCATGCATAGACATTTAACCACCATGCATTTGAAAGCTTGGACTAACTACCAAACGTCCCTTAAGGTTGTTGCACCCTCGGCCAATGAAGCTAGTCATCAACGCAACATCCCTTCCGGCAGTGTAGGACCACCATTTAGCGCACCACCTGCTGTATCTGTGCAGGTATCTTTGCCAGGCCAAAGCAGTCAGGGTCAGGGAATCACCAGTTTCGTAGTAGGAAACACTGCATCTAGGGCACCGGCGGCAACAATACCATCTCCCACCGTCTCTCAGTCTGCCATGTCCACCGGCACCCCCGCTAGTTCCACGATCTCCATCTCTCCAGTCCAGCTCACCCTACATGAGACTATGGTTAGAAAAAGGAAGTACTTAGCCTCGCATCCGCGTACACAGGGTTTGAACGCCCACATAGCTAGACTAATCTCGTTAGAGATGATGCCCTACCGGTTAGTTGAAAGCGAAGCTTTCAAAGACCTGATGGACTACGCTGTACCACGCTACGAGCTACCCAGTCGACACTTTTTTTCCAGAAAAGCCATCCCAGCCCTCCACCAGCATGTTAAAGAGCGCATCGTCCATGCACTCAGGCAATCTGTGAGCACAAAGGTGCACCTGACAACAGATGCATGGACCAGTAGGCATGGCCAGGGACGTTACGTGTCCATCACGGCACACTGGGTAAATGTGGTGGATTCAGGGTCCACAGGGGACAGCAAGTTTGGGACAGTTCTGCCTAGCCCACGGTCTAGTAAACAGTTGTCTGTAGCCGTTCGCACCCCCTCCTCCTCCTCCTCCTCCTCGTCCTCCTGCAGAAGCAAGAGCTCGTCCACAGACCGCAGTCGCACAAACACTCCATCCGCACCTGCCACAGTTGCACACCAGGTCTCCCATTATGGGGCAGCTACTGGCATACGTCAGCAGGCTGTATTGGCTATGAAGTGTTTGGGCGACAATAGACACACCGCGGAAGTTCTGTCCGAGTTCTTGCAGCAAGAAACGCAGTCGTGGCTGGGCACTGTAGATCTTGAGGCAGGCAAGGTAGTGAGTGATAACGGAAGGAATTTCATGGCTGCCATCTCCCTTTCCCAACTGAAACACATTCCTTGCCTGGCTCACACCTTAAACCTGGTGGTGCAGTGCTTCCTGAAAAGTTATCCGGGGTTATCCGACCTGCTCCTCAAAGTGCGTGGACTTTGCGCACATATCCGCCGTTCGCCTGTACACTCCAGCCGTATGCAGACCTATCAGCGTTCTTTGAACCTTCCCCAGCATCGCCTAATCATAGACGTTGCAACAAGGTGGAACTCAACACTGCACATGCTTCAGAGACTGTGCGAACAGAGGCGGGCTGTTATGTTTTTGTGGGAGGATACACATACACGGGCAGGCAGTAGGATGGCAGACATGGAGTTGTCAGGTGTGCAGTGGTCGAAGATTCAAGACATGTGTCAAGTCCTTCAGTGTTTTGAGGAATGCACACGGCTGGTTAGTGCAGACAACGCCATAATAAGCATGAGCATCCCCCTAATGCGTCTGCTGATGCAAAGTTTGACGCACATAAAGGATCAGGCGTCTGCACCAGAGGAAGAGGAAAGCCTTGATGACAGTCAGCGATTGTCTGGTCAGGGCAGTGTACATGACGAGGTACCGGGCGAAGAGGAGGTGGAGGATGAGGAGGATGATGGGGATGAGTATATTTTTAATGAGGAAGCTTTCCCGGGGGCACGGGAAATTGGTGGCGTGGCAAGGCCGGGTTCTGGTTTTTTGAGGGACACAAGTGACGTAGATTTGCCTGCAACTGCCCCTCAACCAAGCACAACCGCAGATTTGACAACGGGAACTTTGGCCCACATGGCGGATTATGCCTTGCGTATCCTCAAAAGGGACACACGCATTACAAAAATGATGAACGATGACGATTACTGGTTGGCCTGCCTCCTTGATCCTCGCTATAAAGGCAAATTGCAAAATATTATGCCACATGAGAACTTGGAACTAATATTAGCAACAAAACAATCAACTCTTGTTGACCGTTTGCTTCTGGCATTCCCTGCACACAGCGCCCGTGATCGTTCTCACACGAGCTCCAGGGGCCAGCAGACCAGAGGTGTTAGAGGGGCAGAAATCAGAAGTGGCGTTGGCCAGAGGGGTTTTCTGACCAGGTTGTGGAGTGATTTTTCTATGACCGCAGACAGGACAGGTACTGCAGCATCAATTCAAAGTGACAGGAGACAACATTTGTCCAGTATGGTTACAAACTATTTTTCATCCCTTATCGACGTTCTCCCTCAACCGTCATTCCCATTTGATTACTGGGCATCCAAATTAGACACCTGGCCAGAATTGGCAGAATATGCATTGCAGGAGCTTGCTTGCCCGGCAGCTAGTGTCCTATCAGAAAGAGTATTCAGTGCTGCAGGTTCAATACTAACAGAAAAAAGGACTCGTCTGGCTACCCAAAATGTAGATGATCTAACCTTCATTAAAATGAACCACAACTGGATTTCAAAATCTTTTGCCCCACCCTGCCCGGCTGACACCTAGCTTTCCTATGAAAAGGTCTTGCCTGTGGACTATTCTGAATGACTTTTCCAATCTCGTAATTTTCTTCACCTGATTGTCCAGCATACGACATGTTTCCACCTCACGAAATGGCCAAACTCCCCACACGGGGCCGTGCTATCGCCACTTTGCGCTTGGACCCTTGAGAGTGCTGTTTGTCTGAAGAGGTGGGTGTGGCCGCTTTTGGTCGACGGCACTGCCACTGGGTCCCTCATAGTACAATAAAGTGTCTCTGGCGGTGGTGGTGCGCACCCAACGTCAGACACACCGTTGTAATATGAGGGGCCCTGTGCCTGTACCGCCGGCCACAAGCCAGTTCCCCCCCCAGCTCAAACAGTGCTCTACCACTAGCAAAATTATCTCTCACAGCTTCACCAATGTGTAGTCTAGGCGCTGACATCCTTCAATGCCTGGCACTGACAATACCATTGTTTTGACATTTTTGTTATGTTAGGCCTTCGAAGCCTGTCTGCGGTCCCTTCTTTCTACAACTACTACACTGACCAGGCCACTGCTGGCCGTGTTACCCTGGAACCAATTTAAAAGTGCCTATAGTCAGCCCAATTTTGTTATGTTAGGCCTTCGAAGACTGTCTGCCGTCACTCCTTCCACTAGACTTCCACTGACCATACACTGCTGCCCATGTACCCCTGGAACCAATTTAAAGTGCCTACAGCCAGCCCAATTTTGTTATGTTAGGCCTTGGAAGCCTGTCTGCGGTCACTCCTTCCACTAGACTTCCACTGACCAGACCACTGCTGCCCATGTACCCCTGGAACCAATTTAAAAGTGCCTACAGCCAGCCCAAGTTTGTTATGTTAGGCCTTCGAAGCCTGTCTGCGGTCACTCCTTCCACTAGACTTCCACTGACCAGACCACTGCTGCCCGTGTACCCCTGGAACCAATTTAAAAGTGCCTACAGCCAGCCCAAGTTTGTTATGTTAGGCCTTGGAAGCCTGTCTGCGGTCACTCCTTCCACTAGACTTCCACTGACCAGACCACTGCTGCCCATGTACCCCTGGAACCAATTTAAAAGTGCCTACAGCCAGCCCAAGTTTGTTATGTTAGGCCTTCGAAGCCTGTCTGCGGTCACTCCTTCCACTAGACTTCCACTGACCAGACCACTGCTGCCCGTGTACCCCTGGAACCAATTTAAAAGTGCCTACAGCCAGCCCAAGTTTGTTATGTTAGGCCTTGGAAGCCTGTCTGCGGTCACTCCTTCCACTAGACTTCCACTGACCAGACCACTGCTGCCCGTGTACCCCTGGAACCAATTTAAAATTGCCTACAGCCAGCCCAATTTTTTTATTTTAGGCCTTCGATGCCTGTCTGCGGTCCATTCTTTCAACTACTACTACACTGACCAGGGCACTGCTGCCCAAGTACCCCTGGAACCAATTTAAAATTGCCTACAGCCATGTGTGATTATTTTAGGCCTTCGATGCCTGTCTGCGGTCACTCCTTCCACTAGGCCTCCACTGACCACACCACTGCTGCCCGTGTAACCCTGGAACCAATTTAAAATTGCCTACAGCCATGTGTTATTATTTTAGGCCTTCGATGCCTGTCTGCGGTCACTCCTTCCACTAGGCCTCCACTGACCACACCACTGCTGCCCGTGTACCCCTGGAACCAATTTAAAATTGCCTACAGCCAGCCCAATTTTTTTATTTTAGGCCTTCGATGCCTGTCTGCGGTCCATTCTTTCAACTACTACTACACTGACCAGGGCACTGCTGCCCAAGTACCCCTGGAACCAATTTAAAATTGACTACAGCCATGTGTTAATATTTTAGGCCTTCGATGCCTGTCTGTGGTCACTCCTTCCACTAGGCCTCCACTGACCACACCACTGCTGCCCGTGTAACCCTGGAACCAATTTAAAATTGCCTACAGCCATGTGTTATTATTTTAGGCCTTCGATGCCTGTCTGCGGTCACTCCTTCCACTAGGCCTCCACTGACCACACCACTGCTGCCCGTGTACCCCTGGAACCAATTTAAAATTGCCTACAGCCAGCCCAATTTTTTTATTTTAGGCCTTCAATGCCTGTCTGCGGTCCATTCTTTCAACTACTACTACACTGACCAGACCACTGCTGCCCGTGTACCCCTGGAACCAATTTAAAAGTGCCTACAGCCAGCCCAAGTTTGTTATGTTAGGCCTTGGAAGCCTGTCTGCGGTCACTCCTTCCACTAGACTTCCACTGACCAGACCACTGCTGCCCGTGTACCCCTGGAACCAATTTAAAAGTGCCTACAGCCAGCCCAAGTTTGTTATGTTAGGCCTTGGAAGCCTGTCTGCGGTCACTCCTTCCACTAGACTTCCACTGACCATACACTGCTGCCCATGTACCCCTGGAACCAATTTAAAAGTGCCTACAGCCAGCCCAAGTTTGTTATGTTAGGCCTTCGAAGCCTGTCTGCGGTCACTCCTTCCACTAGGCCTCCACTGACCACACCACTGCTGCCCGTGTAACCCTGGAACCAATTTAAAATTGCCTACAGCCATGTGTTATTATTTTAGACCTTCGATGCCTGTCTGCGGTCACTCCTTCCACTAGGCCTCCACTGACCACACCACTGCTGCCCGTGTACCCCTGGAACCAATTTAAAATTGCCTACAGCCAGCCCAATTTTTTTATTTTAGGCCTTCGATGCCTGTCTGCGGTCCATTCTTTCAACTACTACTACACTGACCAGGGCACTGCTGCCCAAGTACCCCTGGAACCAATTTAAAATTGCCTACAGCCATGTGTGATTATTTTAGGCCTTCGATGCCTGTCTGCGGTCACTCCTTCCACTAGGCCTCCACTGACCACACCACTGCTGCCCGTGTAACCCTGGAACCAATTTAAAATTGCCTACAGCCATGTGTTATTATTTTAGGCCTTCGATGCCTGTCTGCGGTCACTCCTTCCACTAGGCCTCCACTGACCACACCACTGCTGCCCGTGTACCCCTGGAACCAATTTAAAATTGCCTACAGCCAGCCCAATTTTTTTATTTTAGGCCTTCGATGCCTGTCTGCGGTCCATTCTTTCAACTACTACTACACTGACCAGGGCACTGCTGCCCAAGTACCCCTGGAACCAATTTAAAATTGACTACAGCCATGTGTTAATATTTTAGGCCTTCGATGCCTGTCTGTGGTCACTCCTTCCACTAGGCCTCCACTGACCACACCACTGCTGCCCGTGTACCCCTGGAACCAATTTAAAATTGCCTACAGCCATGTGTGATTATTTTAGGCCTTCGATGCCTGTCTGCGGTCACTCCTTCCACTAGGCCTCCACTGACCACACCACTGCTGCCCGTGTAACCCTGGAACCAATTTAAAATTGCCTACAGCCATGTGTTATTATTTTAGGCCTTCGATGCCTGTCTGCGGTCACTCCTTCCACTAGGCCTCCACTGACCACACCACTGCTGCCCGTGTACCCCTGGAACCAATTTAAAATTGCCTACAGCCAGCCCAATTTTTTTATTTTAGGCCTTCGATGCCTGTCTGCGGTCCATTCTTTCAACTACTACTACACTGACCAGGGCACTGCTGCCCAAGTACCCCTGGAACCAATTTAAAATTGCCTACAGCCATGTGTGATTATTTTAGGCCTTCGATGCCTGTCTGCGGTCACTCCTTCCACTAGGCCTCCACTGACCACACCACTGCTGCCCGTGTAACCCTGGAACCAATTTAAAATTGCCTACAGCCATGTGTTATTATTTTAGGCCTTCGATGCCTGTCTGCGGTCACTCCTTCCACTAGGCCTCCACTGACCACACCACTGCTGCCCGTGTACCCCTGGAACCAATTTAAAATTGCCTACAGCCAGCTCAATTTTTTTATTTTAGGCCTTCGATGCCTGTCTGCGGTCCATTCTTTCAACTACTACTACACTGACCAGGGCACTGCTGCCCGTGTACCCCTGGAACCAATTTAAAATTGCCTACAGCCATGTGTTATTATTTTAGGCCTTCGATGCCTGTCTGTGGTCCCTCCTTCCACTAGGCCTCCACTGACCTGTCTACTGCGGCCCGTGTACCCCTTGAACCAACCTAATAAAATATTTAAAAAATTAATTTGATTATAAAAAATAAGATCGTGTTGAGATCTCAAATGCAGACATTTTAACAATCAAAACAAACACACAACAAATATCTGGAACTGTACTACAAAGGTCCAACAGCTACAATTTCTTTCTCCTGCAAGAAGTTAACTGAAAGTTTTTTGGAGTTGTTAACACAGATATGGCATCCACCGAGTGTTGTCCTGTCGCGTCTCCTTTAAATTATTTCCAATAAGATGTTAAACTATTAATTTAATAAAATCAATAATTAAAAAAATAATTGAGTAAGTCAAAAGCACATTGCAAATAAACATTAATTACAAATCAAGAAGCATGGCGCGTCCGAGGGTGAGTAGATACCGAATAAGAATATAATCACCCTCGGACGCGCAATGCTTATTTACAACAGCCTTCCTTCCTAAGAATCAGCCCTTCCGTGGTGTAGAGAGAGGTTGTGTTACACTCCAAGGTGTTCCCCAGGTTGCCTTTCCTGAGCTTCTATCTTCAGGCTCTCATTAAATTGTGGTTAAATGGAACAACTGCATTTGGCGTACTAGTTGGTTTGGGGCCTACTATCGGTGTCTGCCACTCCTTGCTGTTCTCCTGGTTTCCTGTCCTGAAATTCCATTTTCAGCCTCTCGTTAAGTAGTTGTTAATGTTAGACTGCATTTGGCCTACTAGTTGGGTTGGGGCCTACTATCGGTGTCTGCCACTCCTTGCTGTTCTCCTCCACTGAACAAAGCTGTGCCGCCTGTTTACTACGGTTGCCAATTTTGAACTGCATTTCGACTACTTACTGATTTGGCCCTACTCTCTGTGTCAGCCTCTCATTCCAGTTGTCCTCCACTGCAATGCCCCCTGGTTATTCCTGTGTTACCAATTTTGAACTGCATTTAGCCCACTTTCTTCTTTGGGCCTATATCTGTGTTTCCACTTCATCGTGCCCATTGCCCAGCCAGTGATAGATGAGTCTGCTGGTACATTGACCCATAACGCAACATTCCCCGTGCACGCTACACAACAACATTGTGACCCTGCTGAAAGTCAGGTTGCTCTTCCCGCATACCATACCACCTTACACGGGGACAAAGAGGAAGGTGCAGATGAAAGTGCAGGTTCCTTCATCAGGTGGGGGGAGGAATACTAGTTGGCGACGTCACTGGCACAGGGCCTCTCATAGTACGCAAAAGTGTTGCTGCCGGTGGGAGGCGCCCCCGCCGTGCAAACACACCGCTGTACTTTGAGGGGCCCTGTGCCAGTGCCAATGCCAACGAGTGGGCCCCCCCCTGCTTGCTCAGGATCACAGCACTTGCAAAGTTGAAATACTTACCTCTCCCTGCTCCACTGCCGTGACGTGGTCCAGATTTACTGGGCCCACTAATTACTTGAACCAGCCCTACCCCCCACAACTTTAGCCAAATTACCCCCAATTTCAAATGCCTTCCAATTATTTTAAGGTAAATTACGCTTGACAAGCTTCATTAAGAAGAATGGATGGTTTTGACATTAAAATGGGCACTCTAGGTGTTTTCCTGGCCCCCACTCACTGCCGACTATGCTGCCCCATTGACTTGCATTGGGTTTCGTGTTTCGGTCGATCCCGACTTTACGTCATAATCGGCCGATTTCACTCGACCCGACTTTGGACATAGTCGGGTTTCGCAAAACCCGGCTCGACTCTAAAAAGGTCAAGGTCGCTCAACTCTAGTGACGAAGAGGGCCGAATATGCCCTTTCTCCAAAGATTCCTTAACATAGCTCCGCATGGCGGCATGCTCTGGCACAGACAGATTGAAAAGTCGGCCCTTAGGGAACTTACAACCAGGAATCAAGTTAATAGCACAATCACAGTCCCTATGTGGAGGAAGGGAACTGGACTTGGGCTCATCAAATACATCCTGGAAATCCAACAAAAACTCAGGGACCTCAGAAGAGGGGGAAGAGGAAATTGACATCAAAGGAACGTCACTATGTACTCCTCGACAACCCCAACTAGTCACCGACATAGTTTTCCAATCCAGCACCGGATTATGTTCCTGTAACCATGGAAATCCCAGTACAACAACATCATGCAGGTTATGCAACACCAGAAAACGGCAATCTTCCTGATGTGCAGGAGCCATGTACATAGTCATCTGTGTCCAGTGGTGAGGTTTATCCTTGGCCAAGGGTGTAGCATCAATGCCCCTCAAAGGAATAGGACTCTGCAAAGGCTGCAAGGAAAATCCACAGCACCTGGCGAATTTTAAGTCCATTAAGTTCAGAGCAGCGCCTGAATCCACAAATGCCATGACAGAAAAGGAAGACAATGAGCAAATCTGGGTCACAGATAAGAGAAATTTAGGCTGTATAGTACTAATGGTAACAGACCTAGCGACTCTCTTAGTACGCTTAGGGCAATCAGAGATAACATGAGCCGAATCACCACAGTAAAAACACAGCCTATTCTGACGTCTGAATTCCTGCCGTTCTATTCTAGTCAAAATCCTATCACATTGTATAGGTTCAGGACTATGCTCAGAGGATACTGCCATATGGTGCACAGCTTTGCGCTCGCGCAGACGCCGATCAATCTGAATGGCTAGAGACATAGATTCGCTCAAACCGGCAGGCGTAGGAAAGCCCACCATAAAATCTTTAAGGGTTTCAGAAAGACCTTTTCTGAAAATAGCAGCCAGAGCCTCTTCATTCCATTTAGTGGGCACAGACCATTTTCTAAATTTCTGGCAGTATAACTCTGCCGCTTCCTGACCTTGACACAAGGCCAACAGGGTTTTTTCTGCATGATCCACAGAATTAGGTTTGTCATACAATAATCCGAGCGCTTGAAAAAATGCATCTACATTCAATAATGCCGGATCCCCTGTTTCAAGAGAAAAAGCCCAGTCTTGAGGGTCACCACGCAGCAAGGATATGATGATTTTCACCTGCTGAATGGGATCACCAGAAGAACGGGGTTTCAAAGCAAAAAACAATTTGCAGTTATTTTTAAAGTTCAAAAACTTGGATCTGTCCCCAAAAGACAAATCAAGAGTAGGAATTCTGGGCTCAAAAGCCGGAGTCTGGACAACATAGTCCTGGATACTCTGTACTCTTGCAGCAAGTTGATCCACACGAGAAAACAAACCCTGAACATCCATGCCAAAACATATATCCTGAACCACCCAGATATCAAGAGGGAAAAAAAAAGACAAACCAAAGCACAGAAAAAAAAATGGTTCAGAACTTTCTTTTCCTTCTTTTGAGATGCATTTAATTCATTTTTGGCCACTTGTACTGTTATGATCTGGTGGTTTAGGAACAACATGAGACAAGCTCTGAAGGAGGTGGTATCTGTACTGACCGCAAACCCTGAACCTAGCAGCGCAACTAAAAATAGCCGTGGGGGGTACCTGACGCTCCCTAGACCCCTCGGCACAGCCTAAGATCTAACTTCCCCTAAAGATGGAAACAGGAAACCTATCTTGCCTCAGAGAAAATCCCCAAAGAAAAGATAGCCCCCCACAAATATTGACGGTGAGAGGAGGTGAAAATAACATACGCAGAAATGAAATCAGATTTTAGCATAGGAGGCCAGTCTAGCTTGATAGATAGGACAGGAAAGGATACTGTGCGGTCAGTATAAAAACTACAAAACAATCCACACAGAGTTTACAAAATCTCCACACCTGACTAAAGGTGTGGAGGGTAAATCTGCTTCCCAGAGCTTCCAGCTAACAGAAATAATCCATACTGACAAGCTGGACAAATATAGAATGCACAGAACAATAAGTCCACAACATGTGGACTGAAATGAGCAAAGCCAGAACTTATCTTTGCAGAACTGGTCAGGAAACCAGGAGAATCCAAGCAGAGATGTGAATCCAGCCAGGAAACATTGACAAGTGGCACAGGCTGAAGAAAGAGCCAGACTTAAATAGCGGAGCAGAAGAGACGATAAGTGGAGGCAGCTGATGACAGCTAACTCCAGGAGCAGCCATACCACTAGAAACCACAAGAGGGAGCCCAAGAGCAGAACTCACAAAAGTGCCACTTACAACCACCGGAGGGAGCCCAAGAGCGGAATTCACAACACTAAATACAGAGCTCCTGTGTATAATGTCACTGGCAGTGGTGATCACTGTATTACCTGTACACTGACACTTTATACAGAGCTCATGTGTATAATGTCACTTGTGATCCCTGTATTACCTGTACACTGACACTATAAGGTATACAGAGCTACTGTGTATAATGTCACCAGTGATCACTGCATTACCTTTAAACTGACAGTAAATACAGAGTTCCTGTATACAATGACACTTAGTATTTAGTTGTTTTTTTTAATTACTGATCAGTATTGTAGTATTCAGTCACTATGTGGTTGTAATATGTGGTCTGGTCATGGTGTCGCGGTATTTGTTCCTGTATGTGGTATTATTCAGTCACTATGTGGTGGTAATATGTGTTCTGGCCATGGTGTGGTGGTATTTGTTCGTGTGTTATTATTCGGTCACTATGTGGTGGTAGTATGTGGTCTGTTCATTGTGTAACAATATTTATCCCTTGTATGTTGTATAAATGGTTGTTTAAAAAAATATAAATGTATGTCACTCAATCTCTTAATGAAAAATACATAAAATTATATTTATTTTTAAATAGATGGAGGCCCGATGATATCACATTGGGAGGGTGGTATTTTCACAATAGGGGCAGGCATGTGGCGCTGTTGCCTAATGGCATCCTGTGATAATCTAATGACTTTTGCATCAGGGGATTCATGTGCTTGACGCCTACGCTTATATGCATTGTTTTTGTCCCAGCGATGCTGTTGCTCTTCAAGAGACCCATTTGCCCTTTGTTGTCTTCGACATTGTGCCTTTACTGCTTTCCTTTCATTGTCATTGGCATACATTTTAGGAGGAGCCATGTTGGCGTTGATATTTGCTTTTTAAAGGGGGTTTCTCACAAACAAAAGTTCATTTAAAAATTGTTTGTGTCTGACCGTGTTCAAAACATTCCACAGCTCCTGGGCAGGGGAGAAAGCAAAAGACAATACTGACATTGCAGCAGAATATCGCAGAGAATACATTTTGTGAGATAAAATATTTTTTAAAAACAGTCAGTGAATTATTTTACCTCACAAAATGAATCCACTGTGATCCCCTGCTGTAATGTCAGTATTATCTTTTGCTTCCTCCTTTGCCCAGGAAATAAGGTATGCTCCGTAAACGGTCAGACACAGTCAATTCTTAAAATGACCTTTCTTTAGTGGGAAAACCCCTTTAATGTGACCGGCTTCCTCTGCTTGTAGACACATCGCGCATCTGCCGCCGGGATCAACCGAATGATTCACTGCACCTGTGCTTAATTTGCACAGGCGCAGTAAATCAGACCGCCGCCATCTTTGTGCAGTCAGATAGCGGCGGTCACATTAAAACTGTCCATGCACTCCTCCAGTGCAAAGCTGGTGGTAGTCTGTGAATCATTTGGCTGATCCCGGCGGCATGTTCGCGACGGTGTTCCGCTGGTGGTACTGCGCATGAGGCTGCGTGTGTGAGTGTGAGAGTGTGAATCTGAGAGTGAAAGTGAGTGTGAGAGTGTGAATGTGTGAGCGTGAGAGTGTGAGTGTGTGAATGTGAGTGTGGAAGTTTGTGAGTGTGTGTGTGTGGTGCGTATGGGTATAGAGTGTATGTGTGTGTGGTGCGACGGTATTCCGCTGATTGTATTGCGCAATAGGTTGGTACCAGCAGCAGTTTCCATATTGAGGGACACATCACTTGGGTGTCCCAATATGGAGGTCGGTGAACTTCCTCCACTTGGAATTTTGGGATGCGGTGACATCTGGACAGAACAGGAAATGAAAATATTACAAGGCAATTGCATAAATTGGTAGTTTAGAGCAGAGTAGGGCCTGGCCGAAAGAGTCTGTTGTGGTGTCAGCTTAAAAATTCTTTTGACCAGAACAAAGCTGCTGGTTATGAATGTGATCTGGTGTTTGATGAGAACTGTTAACCCTGCTGTTCTGTTGGTCAAAAATGACCGACTTTGAACTTCAATATTCTTTAAAATATTCAAGATGCGGCTCTGAAACCCGTGGCCGACCGACCCATCCTCATTTAAGTCAATCAACCACAAGTTTCAGAACCGCATCTTGAACACCCCAAAAAATACCAAAGTTCAAAATAGGCCTCCCCAGACCGAACAGAACAGCAGGGTTAATATCTGATCGGTGAGGACGTGGTAGAGAAGTTGAGATTTTCCAAGAGTGGACGGTGGGATGGTGGAGGCGGAGCTGGCGTGGAGCCTGGAGGCTGCAGTGCCGGGAATCAGGATGAGGTGAGTATAAACTTCATTATTTTTAATATGGAGAACTGGGGCCACCATAATATATATATATATATATATATATATATATATATATATATACATACATATATATGGGGGAACTGGGGCCATCTTACTACATACATGGGGAGAACTGGAGCCATTGTACTATATTTATGGGGGGAACTGGTGCCCTCGCACTATATACTATATATGTGGGGCTGTGGGGACCATCACACTATATATGTGGGGCAGTGGGATACCGTCATACTACAGTATATATATATATATATATATATATATATATATATATATACTGTGGGGACCATCATATGGGGCTGTGGGGCCACCATATTCCATATAGGGGACTGTTGGGACATGATACTATATATAGAGAGGATGTGAGATCATACAGGAAGCTGTGAAGAACATAATATCACAATTAGAGAGCTGTAGGGGACCATCATACTATATATAGGGGGTTTTGGAGACATACTATTTGTGGAGAGCTATAATATACAGTATAGTATATAGAAAACTGTAAAGCCTCATATTATATATAGGAGGCAGTGGGGACATCATGTTGTATATCCAGTGGCGTAACTTGAAACTCATGGGCCCCGATGTGAAAGCTCCAACGGTGCCACCAAATATTTTATATCTTTAATAGCAATAGTCATTTTCCATAGGCCAAAGGGACTTTTAGGGCCCCTAGGCTCCAGGGTCCTGGTGTGATTGCAAGCCCTGCACCTGTTGTAGTTACACCCCTGTGTATATCCCATATCTATGTATCAGCCTGTTTTTAAAGCCTGTTATCTCTGCTGCTTTAATGCAATGGCCATAGATAAGCAATAAAAGGGAGGGCCACAGCAACTCGAGGGCCACTGCCTTGTGATTTCCCCCCAGGCTGAAAAGTGCCAGCCAGCCCCTGCCCTAGAGTATCCCCATATGGTAAGATACCGTGACATTACATTTCCCCACAAATTATATGACACCCCCACAGTAGATTCCTCCACACATAGTATGAAACCTCCATAGTAGTTTGCACCACACAGTATAATGCCACCAAAGCCCACCAGACACAGTAAGATTCCCCCACTGTAGAATGCTATCCCCTGTGTACATTGCCTCACAGTCATCCACACACAGCGTCCCACTTGTCTGAGTGAACTGCTTCCAGTCTCTGCTGCCAGTGTCACATGCCTCTTTTGGGCCCAGGTTGGTGGTGGAGTATGCATACCACACAACTTTGGAAGAACTGAAAGAGGGACAGAAGGTGCTGGGCGCTTAGCAGCATCTTGCAAACATGGAGATGTGAGTTTGAGTCCTGGCGAGACTGAACACAGGGGGAAGAAGCAGTGAATATAATAATGTATGTACTGTACAGAGAGATATGGCCCCGTGCCCCGAGGAGGAGTATAGAAGCCGGAATAAAGCTGTGATGAGATGGTTGGGAGCTATGGAGTAGGGATCTGATGGTTCCCTGCTCTGCTGTTGTGGTCAACTGTTTCTGTCCCTCGAACACACAGATACAGCTGAACTTGGGACAACCCCCAATCCCACAGGACAGAAATCCAAAATCAGGACTTTACTGTCTGCTCCAATACGATTGCTAGGTTCAGCAATTTCACACAGCCTATGGATAGAAGTGATGTTGTTTTTGGAAGAAAGCAGTTCTGGTTGTCTAATCCTACAAAACCCCTTTAATGTGAACAGTGCATAAAACATTGCGGCATCATCTCTAGTGCTGGAGGAGCTCAAGGTCTAGACTCCACCTGTGCTCATAGCAATGGAGAACAGTAGTTATGTTGCATACAGAGTGTTTCTTATGTACAGTCTTCATTCTTTTCATGCTCATTTACCTGCAGGGAGGAGGATTTCATCCTGTAAGACTCTCTCTGAGAAACTCTGCAGGCAGATGACAGGGTAGTAGTCCTTTTATGCCCCAGGCTGTGCAGAGCAGTCATATTAACAGAGGGGACAGGTCTGACTCAGGGAACTAAGCAGGATAGATAGTATGAGGAGGCTGATTCTGAAGTGTTAGGCAGTAATTACCAATCTGAAACTCCCCAGAACCTCCCTGTGGGCCCTTGCAAGATGCCATGGCATGCTGGGATTTGTAGTTTTGTCCAGTTGGAGAGTCACAAGTTGGAAACCACTGATGTAAGGTGTGACCATGATTGGAGACATATATTGGTGTTTTTTTTTATAGATTTCCAATGTCTCTACTGCAGTATATTGGTATATTGTTTTGGCTTGCCAGATAACATTTTGCAATGTAGCCCAGTAGGAAAATATATACAACATTTTATTATTAAAAGGGTATTCCAAGCACATGTATTCATGGCATATAGAATGGAACTCTCAGTAGATCGGAAGTGCCATGACCCATGATCAACAATTTGGAGCGCCCGTTAGGGCATAGGGGATACTCGGTACCGGGTCCGGTCGTCGTGAAAGGGGTGGTCACGGTGGCAGCGACCCGGTCCGTGGCACTGGGCTTCCAAATTAAAGGGAAGGACTTTAAAGGGGTTAACATTGGTCCGAGAGCGATCCAATGTTAGGTAAACATTGGTCCGAGAGCGATCCAATGTTTTGTTGGATCGTACTAGGACCGAAAATACGGTCATCTGCACAAGCCCTCTGGAAAGATCATCAATGTAAAAGTACAGGACAACCCTTATATGTGAGATACATGATAAAAGAGAAGGCATCCATTACATCTACTATACTATGGATCTGAAGGAAAGGTTGTATGAGGAGGGTCTAAGCAAGAGACTACATAGTATAGTTTAAAATTATTGCTAAAAGTTAGTACTGTGATAAATGCTTTGTTCGCAGGGGGACAGTTTTCTATGTTCTTTTTCCATGAATGGATGGTCATAAATTCATCAGGCTTCCTGATAATTGTCTTATATTCTGTGAATTCTGCTCTGCCAGAATCTCGCGTCCGACTGCCATGTTTATACTGCACTGTTCTATGAATGAAACCAATGAGTATATTGAAAGTTTTGATGTACAGTACTTCATATGTTTGCGCGGTTACTGTTACTTTAACACTGTCGTGACCAAGGAATTTTTCCCTTTTGCGCTATGACTTTATAATATTTCCATCTAATTAGACCTACAGCATGAGGGATCGTTATTTGCAGGATGAGCTGTTGTTTTGACTAACATCATTTATTTTATAATATAATGTACCGGAGAATAGGAAAAAAATTCCAAGTAAGATGAAATGGTGAAAAAAGGGCAATTCATCTATTGTTTTTTCGATTTGCATTTATAACATTCACTAGATGGTGGCCCAAATCTAACGCATCGGGTATTCTAGAATATGCATGCCCACGTAGTATATTGCACAGCCCACGTAGTATATTGCACAGCCCACGTAGTATATTGCCCAGTCACGTAGTATATTGCCCAGCCACGTAGTATATTGCCGAGTCACATAATTTATTTCCCAGCCACATAGTATATTGCCCAGTGACGTAGTATATTGCCCGGCCACGTAGTATATTGCCCAGCCGGGTAGTATATTGCCCAGCTACGTAGTATATTACCCAGCCACATAGTATATTGCCCATCCACGTAGTATATTGCCCAGCCACGTAGTATATTGCCCAGCCACATAGTATATTGCCCAGCCACGTAGTATATTGCCCAGTCACGTAGTATATTGCCCAACCACGTATTATATTGTCCAGCCACGTAGTATATTGCCCAGCCACATAGTATATTGCCCAGCCACATAGTATATAGCACAGCCCACGTAGTATATTGCCCAGCCACATAGTATATTGCCCAGCCACGTAGTATATTGAGTAGTATACTGCACAGTCACTTAGTATATTGCCCAACCACGTAGTATATTGCCCAGCCACGTAGTATTTTGCCCAGCCACGTAGTATATTGCTCAGCCACATAGTATATTGCCCAGCCACATAGTATATTGCCCAGCCACATAATTGCCCAGTCACGTAGTATACAGCACACAGCCACGTAGTATACTGCCCAGTCACGTAGTATATTGGGCAGTCACGTAATATATATGCCAGTCGCGTAGTATGCACCATATCCCTGTTAAAAAAAGAATAAAAATAAAAAATAATTACATATTCACCTTCTGGAGCCCCCGGATCGAAGCGGCCGGTTACCGATGCTCCTCGCGCGCTTCGGTCTGAAGAGTGTATTGCGGTCTCGTGAGATGATGACGTAGCGGTCTCGCGAGACCGCATGTCATCATCTCTCAAGACCGCAATGCATGGAGCGGTCACCGGGGCATCTCGAGGAGCATCGGTAACTGGCCGCTTCGATCCAGGGGCTACGGGAGGTGAGTATGTAACTAATTTTTTTTTTTAATTATTTTTAACATTAGATCTTTTTACTATTCATGCTGCATAGGCAGCATGAATAGCAAAAAGTTGGTCACACAGGGTTAATAGCAGCCTTAACCGAGTGAGTTATATCGCGGTCAACGCTGCCATTAACCCTGTGTGAGCACTTACTGGAGAGGAATACGGAGCAGGCACTGACTGCGGGGAGGAAGGAGCGGCCATTTTTCCGCCGGACTGTGGCCGTCGCTGATTGGTCGCGGCAGCCATGACAGGCAGCTGGCGAGACCAATCAGCGACTTGGAATCCATGACAGACAGAGGCCGCGACCAATTTATATTCGTGACTGACAGACAGACGGAAGTGACCCTTAGACAATTATATAGTAGATTATGCACTAAAAAGGAGCTGGAAACATGATTGTCTGGGTCAGTGCGATTACCAAACTTGTATAGATTTTTTTTCTATTTAAGTGTTAAAAAATTCAGAATTTTATTAAAAAAAAATAATTTTGCTTTTTGTCACCATTTTTCTGTTCCATACAATTTTATTGGATTTTTCAACTGAAATAGGGTAGTTATGAGGGGTGGGTAGGGGAGGGGGGGTTTTGTCACCATTTTTCAATATTTTTAACAATTTTATTTTGTTGTCGATGGAGCTGAGTAGTTTTTTTTTCTTTGCGTGATAAGTGAGCATCATTTATGATACCAATTTGGGGTACATATAACATCTTGATCGCTTCTTATTGCATTTTTTAAGGGAGTGGAGTAACTTACAAACGCAATTCTGGCGTTTTTTTTTTTTTTTTACCGTGTTTACCGTACGAGGTAGTTAGATTTATATTTTTATATAGCGGACACAGTGATTCTAAATGTGTTTTTATAATATTTCATTCTTTATTTTTAATGGAGGGAAAGGAGAATGATTTTAATGTTTATATACTTTTTCATATTTTTAAAGCTTGTTTTTTTATATTACATTGTAATCCACTTAGGAGACTTGAACCTGTGATATAGTACCAGACCACAATATGGCAGTATATAGTGAAATTCTCGGTCTCTTATGAAGCCCATCGACAGGCTGAGCTTCACAGTAGCACCAAGACGATAGCGACGGGGGACTTCAATATGGCCCCAGCTGCCATGGTAACCAATCGTTACCCTACAATCCCATTGAAGGATGTCAATGGAAGCCACTGCATTTGAGCACTGACAACCGAGCCATTTAAATGCTGCTGTCAGAAATTGAAACTGATTATAGCATCAGCCGCATATGGATCTGGCTCAGGAAACTCCTCCACACTTGCGGATCCCTACCCAGTAGGGCACGAGATGCTGGATATGGAGAGTATGCAGTTATACAAGAGCAATGACACTAAAGAGAGATGATTTGACTGTGCATTAAGGGTTAAGAGTCATGATTTGAGCTATAGTACTCCTAGCAAAAGGAGGTGAATGAATCATTCGCTGCACCACATGCTGAGAACCAGCTATCCATAAAGAGTATGCTACCAACGCCGTAAAGTTTGAGTTCTGCAGTTTTCCGGTGTTTCTGCTTTACTTACAAGACCATTAATTGTAATGGTGTCTAATGTTTGCTCTGTGTGACATGTGCGATGTGCTTGTGTGAAGAGTGCTTTATTCTTAATATTAATTTTTATATAGCGCTAACATATTCTGCAGCGCTTTACAGTTTGCACACATTATCATCGCTGTCCCTGTTGGGGCTCACAATCTAAATTCCATATCAGTATGTCTTTGGAATGTGGGAGGAAACCCACACAAACATGGGGAGAACACACAAACTCCTTGCAGATGTTGTCCTTGGTGGGACTTGAACCCAGGACTCCAGAGTTGCAATGCTAACCACTGAGCCACCGTGCTGCTCGATTCTTTTGTGATTTGTGTGCAGTACATGTGTGAGTTGTGCAGTGAACTTGTATGACTTGCCTAGTGTGTGCTCCTTGCATGTATAAAGTGTGTGGCATACCTATGCATGTGATGTGCTGTATTCTTGAGTGAAGTGTATAATGTGTTTGTGTGTAGTTATGTGTAATGTGCTTGTGTGTAATGTGTTTTTGTATAGTGTGCGGTGTGCTCTTGTGTAATTGTGAGCAGGTAGCGGGATGCAGTAATGGGCTGGAGGCAGAGCAAGGGTTAACAAGTCTAATAACGGGAATACTCCATGCAGGGAGGCAATAGAAAGGCTGGAGCTGAGTCGCCCACCCCCTCCCCAGTGGCGTGGGTGGAGGTCGGCATGAGAATGGTTTGGAGGGGGGGGCAGGGGTTAATTATTGGAAGTTTTGTAAGGGGAGGGGGCATATTTAAGGTTGAGAGAGGGGTGGGGCTGTCAGTTCCCGCTGTCTCGGGGTCTGAAGTGGTCCCGCCCTCCCGCCCCTCTTATTTTGGTTTTGGCAGAGGGTTTTGTGAATAATTTGTATATTTTCTGGGTCATGGTGGCTGAGGCGGTTGGGGGGAGTCCTTGAAGTTGGTTTAAATTGGGATGGGCGATCCATGGGTATATGGTTTCCTCTTTTTGGAGTTTGAACATGGTTGGGATCGGGTGAGATGTGGTTGGGAGCTTCGGCAACAGTGGTCTAATCCCCCAGGAAATTCATAGTGAACAATGGAACAATGGAACCCTTGTGGGTATGGTGCTTCCGAGCCAGTGGGGTAATGGCTGGGAGTAATTGATGGTATTATGCTCACAGTTTGTTTGGGTAATTTTGTTAGCTTCAAGGACTCCTCCCAGCGAGTAAACATTACTTATATTTTTCAATGTTTATTTGGTGTTTTTTGTTAAATAAAGGCTGCTATGGCCTTAATTTTCCAAAGAAAAATTGGTGTCCATTGTTTCTTTTGGGGATTGCTCTGGGGGGTGGGGAATAGGTAAAAGGGGGGTTTTTGTTTGAGGATCACAACGAACCTCGACAATACCAGGCTCAGGGTTAAACAGGGGAACAAATGGTTCAGTTTGCAAAGAATATGCAGAGTTCAAAAAGAAAGGATCAGTTAATGGCAGTTCTTGTGAAGCACTTGTATCAGAAGTTCCGTAAACTGTGACTCCTGCTGGGAAGTCAATGTCACCGGCAACGGCTGACACTGTGTCTTTTTCTATGGGGTCTTATGGGCAACAATGCCTCGTCTTCTGGTCGCAGTGGTCGGTCTCCGGTACCTTCTGCTGAGCCTAGTCCATATACTGCAGTGCAAGGGTACGGGCCACAGTACTTTATGAGCCCAACGTGGCTCTGCAAATATACACTGCTGAAGTCAGGGTCTCCCGTGAGCGGGAAAGTATGAGCTGGAAAGGTGGGTTACACAAGTCTATCCAGCACTCCGTTCTCTCTTTGCAGCATGTGCGCTGTACTTATGGTCATGAAGCACACGGCACCTCGATCTCTGTCAGCTAATAAGCACGCTGCACTATTCTCTCTATGTTGCACTCTGCCTGATCCTGCCAAGAATGAAGAGCTGACAACCACTGGCGCGCTACTTCTCCGGTGGTGTGTTGCACCCGGTCTCTCTCTGGCAGCATGCACACAGTACTCACTCGCCCTGAACGTTCCACACCTCGCTCCATGGTGACCAACGGGCACCCTGCACGTCTCTCTTCACAGTCTGTCAGCGGTGGCGGTGGCGGTGCTTGGGAGCGAGCCTGCGCTGTATATGTGCTCCGGGACCACAGCACTCACTGGCCCCTGCTCTGTTTCCACCAAGTCTCTCTCTGAGCTGCTGCTGAGCGCACGGCTCCTCTCTGCACAGCAGTCCCTCTGCAGACAGTGGGGTGTTGTGAATTCTGTTGTCGAACTCCCTCCTGTGGTCGTGAGTGGTACTTCGGCGAGTTCTGTCTATGGGCTCCCTCTGGTGGCTATGAGTGAAGCTGCTGCTTCTGAGGTTCCTTACACAGGTGACGTGGTTAATCCTTTGGTTGGCTGCTCTATTTAACTCCTCTCTGATCGTTACTCCATGCCAGCTGTCAATGTTTTTGCATTTGTTCAGTTCGCTCCTGGATCTCTCTGGTGGCCTGCCTTCTCCTGCAAAAGCTAAGTTCCTGATAGTCATTATTTGTTCACTGTTTTCTTGTCCAGCTGGTTATCATGATTTTGTCTTGCTAGCTGGAAGCTCTGGGATGCAGAGTGGCCCCTCCGCACCGTGAGTCGGTGCGGAGGTCTTTTTTGCACACTCTGCGTGGTCTTTTGTAGGTTTTTGTGCTGATCGCAAAGTTACCTATCCTTTCCTCTGTCTATTTAGTAAGTCTGGCCTCCCTTTGCTGAAACCTGTTTCATTTCTGTGTTTGTGACTTTCATCTTTACTCACAGTCAATATATGTGGGGGGCTTCCTTTACCTTTGGGGAATTTCTCTGAGGCAAGGTAGGCTTTATTTTCTATCTCTAGGGCTAGATAGTTCTTAGGCTGTGACGAGGCGCCTAGGTCTGGTCAGGAGCGCTCCACGGCTATTTCTAGTGTGTGTGATAGGATTAGGGCTTGCGGTCAGCAGAGCTCCCACATCCCAGAGCTCGTCCTGTATGAGGTTTAACTATCAGGTCATTCCGGGTGCTCCTAACCACCAGGTCATAACAGTGGGGCCTATCACAGTGCCAGTTCTCGGTGGGGTGGGGGAGCAGAGCGCGCTGCTCGTCTGACTGCGCGCTGCCCTGGGTTGTCGCCAAACTGCTCTGCTGCACGTGCTTTCTCCTTTTATATCCCCGCCCCCCTCGGTCAGGAGGAAAGTCCATCTTTCTATTGCTTCCCCCCGGAAACAGGGGATGCAGCCTCGACAGTTCTGGCCTCGGCATGCAGGTACCTGCGGTGCTGTCATCCCCCTTACATAATGCACTCATGTGTGCTGTATGAGGCAGTTGTTTAAAATGGGGCCCCAAATGCTAACATATTGAACATCACACAGAAGCATTTCTGTTATATTTACATGCGCTGAGTTCAGACTGCTAAACGAGTGTGATCGACAATACTGAAGTGGTTCAACACTTGTTTCCTGGCCACTTTACGCCAACTGAGAAAGAATTATGGGAACAGAACAATCACTATTAGATCAATCTGTCCCCATACAGCATCATATTGTGAGCAACATATCTACAGTTTACACCGGTGGTGTGCTGCTGAGAACAATGATTTTTGTTCCAACATAAACAATTCAATCACTCGATGAATATGCCGCATTTTGCTTGTTTAGTATAATACACCCCATAGTCCACCAACCATCCACTACTCCATCCATCTGGACCATCCAGGGTTGCTCGACACTCATCAGTAAACAAGGCTGTGTTCAAAATTAGTCGTCATGTATGTCTGGGCCCACTGCAACCGTTTCGGCTTGTGAACACTGTTCAGGGGTGGCAGAATAGTAGGTTTATGAACCAAAGCAAGCCTTTGAAGGATCCTACACGTTGAGATTCGAGGGACTTCAGAGGCACCATCAGCTTCAAATATCTGTTTGCTGGTTTGTAATGGCTTTTTAGCAACTGGTCTCTTAATCCGATGAACTTGCCTGGCAGAAACCTTCCTCATTCTGTCTTTATCAGCACAAACATGTCTGTGCTCAGATTCAGTCACAAATCTCTTAACAGTACGATGATCACGCTTAAGTAGTCGGGAAATATCTCATGTTTTCATCCCTTGACCAAGGCATTGCACTAGTTGATGCTTTTCAGCAGCAGAGAGATCCTTTTTCTCTCCCATGTTACTTAAAGTGAACCTGTCACCTGAATTTGGCGGGACTGGTTTTGGGTCATATGGGCGGAGTTTTCGGGTGTTTGGTTCACCCTTTCCTTACCCGCTGGGGGCTGCATGCTGGCTGCAATATTGGATTGAAGTTCATTCTCTGTCCTCCATAGTACACGCCTGCACAAGGCAAGATTGCCTTGCGCAGGCGTGTGCTATGGAGGACAGAGAATGAACCTCAATCCAATATTGCAGCCAGCATGCAGCCAGCGGGTAAGGAAAGGGTGAATCAAACATCCGAAAACTCCGCCCATATGACCCAAAACCAGTCCCGCCAAATTCAGGTGACAGGTTCCCTTTAAAAATTGTGGCCTGCTTAATAATGTGGAACATCATTTTTAAGTAGTTTTTCTTTAATTAGAATCACCTGAAAAACTAATTATCACATGTGTTTAAGATTGATTTCAGTGATCCATTGAGCCCTGACACACAATAACATCCTGTTTATTTGAAAAACAAAAAAATGTAATCTTTATGAAACTTAAATCCAATTTGCATAATAATTTGAAACACAGTGTAGTACAATTTACTTCCCATAGTATAATGCACCCCATAGTTCTTCATATAGTATAATGTATTCCCCATAGTCCTTCGATACAGTATAATGCAGCCTACATATAGTATAATGCAGCCACCCTATAGAGCATAATGCAGCCACCCCACAGAGTATAATGCAGTCACCCCAGAGTATAATGCAGCCACCCCACAGAGTATAATACAGCCACCCCAGAGTATAATGCAGCCACCCCACAGAGTATAATACAGCCACCCTACAGAGTACAATGCAGCTACCCCAGAGTATAATGCAGCCCCGCCATACAATTTGATGTAACCCCCATACAGGGCCGGACTGGCCATTGGGCAATTCTGGCAAATGCCAGAAGGGCCTGTCTGGCTGTGGGCTGCCTTGTCTACTACATTGTTAACAGAATCTATGTTCTCAGGACACCCATACTATTAACAGTTGTGATGAAGCACAAGGTCACTGACCCTGTCACTTACCCCAGCATGCCGTGGGTATCATTTGAAATATTGGTCTTGTAGTAAATCTTTCTTTCCTCCATCCAGGGTAATATTAGTAATATATCCCATCTGGTTCTTGGGGACAGGGACAACTTGGACCTGTGTGGTTTCAAATGCCAGGGCTGAATTTCAGCCCCAGTCCGTGCCTGCCCCCATAGAATATAATGCAGCCCCTCTCATATAGTATAATGCAGCCCCCCACAGAATATAATGCAGCTACTCCATAGAATATAATGTAGCTCCCTATATAGTATAAGGTAGCCCCTCCATAGAATACAATGTAGCCCTCCTCATAGAGTATAATGCAATCCCCATAGAATATAATGCAGCCCCCATAGAATATAACACAGCCCACCCATAGAATATAATACAGCCCCCCCATAGAGTATAATACAGTCCCCCATGGAATATAATGTACCCCCAATAGAATGTAATACAGCCCACCCATAGAATATAATATAGCTTCCCACATAGAATATAATGTACCCCCATAGTATATAACACAGCCTCCTCCATAGAATATAATGTAGCCCTCATAGTATATAACACAGCCTCCCCATAGAATACAATGTATAATGTACCCACATAGTATATAGCACAGCCTCCCCTATAGAATATAGTGTACCCTCCAACAGTATACACTCCCTGACAGAAGTTATGTCGCTTATCCATGTTACGTAAATAAAAGCTTAAAACCTGATGTTAAATTCATCCATTGGTTGTATAAATTGTTCTTTTGAAAGCTGAAACCCTCCAAAATGTGGTTTAGGTTAAGAAAATAAACTAGCATCAATGCAGAAATATTGATCAGTTAATGGACACAGAATGGTCAGATTTTGGCAAGAGAAAAGTTTTGTCGCCTGGTCATGTAATGCACCCAATCTTAGTTTACATCCTCACCTGTGCTCAGTAAATGATCAGTTAATTAGTGTGTGTGTATAAAAAGAAACCCAGCAACCCAGACCTCCACTTAAACTGCAACTTGAGCTCTGACAACATGCCAAATATCCACCCTGCGCCCAAAGCCTGGATTATCAAGAGTCTGAAGACCAGATCCACTGCAGAGGTGGCTGGCACCTTTAATGTGTTTCAGTGTCAAGTATAAAGAATTTAAAAAAGATTTGAAGAGACTGGAGACGTGTTTGACAAGCCCAGATCCGGCAGACCCTGCAAGACAACTGCTCAGGAGGAACGTTTGTTGGTTAGAAAATCCAAAGCAAGCCCCTCTTCCACTGCAGAAGAGCTCCAACAGGCCTGGTCACCTCAAGTCCCTGTGTCAACTAGAACAGTTTGTAGGATTCTGTCTCGAAATAGCCTCCATGGTCGAATCAGTGCCCAGAAGCCAGCACTAAACATACGGCAAATAAAAAACCCCTGTGGCATTTGCAAAGTCCCACAACCTGCTAAACAGATGGATGCTGGAAAAGGGGCAGAAGGTGGATTTCTCTGATAAATCTTCAGTAGAATAACACCACAGCCACCTCAAATACTGCAGGAGGCCTACTGGACCCCATATGGATCCAAAATACACCCAGAAAACAGTTAAATTTGGTGGTGGAAAGATCATGGTCTGGGGTTACAGTCAGTATGGGGGTGTGCGAAACATTTGCAAGGTGGAAGGCAATATCAATAGCCTAAAATATCAAGAAGTATTAGCTACCTCTTATATTCCAAATCATAAAAGGGGTAAAATTCTGCAGCCGGATGGTGCTCCATCTCATACATCCATCTCTACAACAAAGTTCCTCCAGGCAAAAAAGATCAAGGTGCTCAAGGACTGGCCAGCCCAGTCACCAGACATGAACATCATTGAGCATGTTTGGGGTAGGATGAAAGAGGAAGCTTGGAAGACAAATGTTAGGATTTGAACCTGCGACTCTTTGTTTGCTAGTCTGTTCCTTTGCTTGGTGAGCTATTTGGAACCTGCGTGACTTCTGCCTGAAACCATATGAACTTCGTCTGAGATAGAGATCATCACCTGCCCTGCTGATTTGTCCCCACCCTGATTGAGCTTGATTGGACCTGCTATATATACCTGGCCCTGTGCAGCTTCCTGTTGTTGAGTATTTTGTGTGCTCAGTCTAACTGAGTGAAACAATCTCTGAGCTCCTGGTTGGAAGGTGTCTTGCTGGCATCTTTCTGCTTCTTATTGACTTTCTGCTGCTACTACCCTGAACTCCTGCTGCTCATACGGACTTTGTGCACGTGTGTGATCCAGGCCGGCCTTGGCTCGGGCTGGTCCCTGCATCTGCGGATATATTGAACTGCCACTGCCATATATTGCATCTCCCGAGGTCTTTCCAGAGTCCGGTCACTTGTATACATCTGCTTCGGCCACTGACCTTCAGTCCTGTATCGCCAGTAACGTGACAGGATACTCAGCCCAAAAATGGAGGCCGCTGGGGCAGAAACTATGGAGACACGTGTCAGAAAATTGCAGGGTGCAATGTCCAATCTGCACGGCGAACCGATGAATGGAAAAGCACGGATGGACGCATTTATTATACAAAACATCCATAATGTCCAGAATCTCCAACAAACTATCCAAGATTTGCAGAATACGGTACAGGTGTTGACTGTCCGAATTACTCAGCTAGAAGGACAAGCTTCCGTCTCAGCGTCTGACAGGCCCCCTAAATTGCCACCGTTTCGTTTTGGAGGTGATCGAGATAAATTTCGTGGATTTTTGAACCAATGCTATCTGTTCTTCGATACACATCCTAATCAGTTCCCGACCGATAGGTCAAAGGTGTTATGCATCATTATGCTGTTAACCCACAAAGCGATCGCTTGGGCGAATCCTCTGATTGAGACTCGGGACGCACGTTTAGACAATTTGAATGAGTTTATTCAGGCGATGCAGCAGATGTTTGATGACCCAAATCGTGCAGCTACAGTTGAATCAACGTTGCTGGCATAACGACAAGGCAAACGTCCCGTCGCAGAATATGCTATGGAGTATAGGAGGTGGGCCGTCGACACTGAATGGAATAATGCAGCAAAAGTAACCTTCTTTAAAAGAGGACTTTCTAGTGCAGTAAAGGACGAACTTGCCCGTGGAGAGACCCCTTCAGATTTGGATGATTTCATCAAACATTGCGTCCGGATTGATACCCATCTATCTGAACGACGACAAGAGAAGTGGAATTCCATGAATCGCTCAACAAACTCATATAACCCTTCCCTGCCATCGGTCATCAAAGAAGTGCCTAGCCGGAATCCCCGGGATACAGAATCAGAACCGATGCAAGTAGATGCGATCCAAAGACGAGCGAGTGCAGAACGAAGAGAACAAAGATTTAAAGAGAATCTATGTCTGTACTGCGGGGAAGCAGGACATTTTCTCATTAACTGTCCAAGTCGTCCCACAAGCCGTTCACGAAAAATGGTGGCGGCCATAATGGACCCTGACTCCTCCGACGATGAGTCTTACATTTCAGAGACTGACTATGCTAAGGATCAGATCCAGTCTATATCATCCATAGCTCCACATGTTAGGAAAGAGAACCGAGAATCGCATTATTTTATAACTATTAAACTGAAGGTCAACTCCATGTGGATCACCGCATCAGCCATGATCGATTCTGGGGCCAGCGGCACTTTCATGGATTCTGCGTTTGCTCAAAAACATGGCATAGATGTGCAGAAAAGACGTTCACCTATTGTGATGGAGACAGTAGATGGATCTCCACTGAATTCGGGGCCAGTGGACCATGAGACAGGACTTTTGGAGATCTATATTGAGCCACAGCACCGCGAGATGTTGACATTCCTAATTATTTCTTCCCCACATTTTCCCATTATTTTAGGTCTGCCCTGGTTACAGAAGCAAAATCCTTGCATCGACTGGGAGATGAAAAAGATCAGTTTCCCCGTAATGGACGTTCGGGTGGAAGTTCCAAGTGAGTCAACATTAGAAACAGCCCAGAATTCAGAATTACCTCAGCTACCAGCGGTGTATGAAGATTTTCTAGATGTCTGTGACAAGAGGGGGGCGGATACCCTTCCCCCGCATTGACCATACGACTGCCCAATAGAGCTACTCCCGGGGGCGGCTATACCATTTGGAACTATCTACCCTCTAGCAGCTCCTGAACTAAAGGCTCTCAAAGAATTTATTGAAGAAAATCTAAACAAAAAATTCATTCGTCCATCATCCTCTCCCGCTGGAGCTCCAATATTCTTCGTTAAAAAGAAGGATGGAACACTTCGGCCAGTAGTGGAATACAGGGAGCTTAATAAAGTGACGATTAAAAATCGTTATCCCTTACTGTTGATCCCGGAACTCCTAGAAAAGGTGCGATGTGCGAAGATCTTCATTAAGTTAGATTTACGTGGGGCATATAACTTAGTACGTATAAGACCTGGGGATGAGTGGAAGACAGCTTTCCGTACCCGATATGGACACTTTGAGAGTCTAGTGATGCCCTTCAGACTTTGCAATGCTCCAGCTACTTTCCAGCACTTGGTGAATGATATTTTCCGAGACCTGTTCGACCAGTTCATGGTCGTTTATCTAGATGACATCCTGATTTTTTCTAACTCTGTGGAAGAACATCAGACGCACGTAAGACGAGTGCTAGAATGTTTAAGAGAGAATTCATTGTATATTAAATTAGAAAAATGTGAATTCCATCGAGAAGAGATCCAGTTCCTCGGATACATCATTTCACCTGAAGGATTACGGATGGATGCTAAGAAAACGCAAGCTATCACCGAGTGGCCTATCCCTACAAATGTGAAAGAGGTCCAGCGTTTTGTGGGGTTCGCCAACTTTTACAGACGTTTTATTAAAAAATTTTCAGAAATTGTGGCACCCATCACGCAACTGACAAAAAAGGAGCAAATTTCATCTGGACTCCACAGGCACAAGAAGCATTCTCTCGTTTAAAAATGAAATTCACGACAGCTCCCATATTACGCCATCCTGACCCAGAATTGGCATTCATCATTTAGGTGGATGCCTCAGATTGTGCGGTCGGTGCTATCCTCTCTCAGAGGACAGGTGAAAAGAAGTTGCTGCATCCATGTGCATTTTTCTCACAACGTATGTCCTTAGCCGAAAAGAACTATGACGTGGGTAATAAAGAATTGCTCGCCATTATATCAGCATTCAAAGAGTGGAGACATCATCTTCAAGGGGCTGCACAGCAAATTTTGGTGTTGACTGATCATCGCAATCTAGAGTTTATCAGGTCTGCAAAATGCCTCTCTCCTCGGCAGACCCGTTGGAGTCTGTTTCTGAATCAGTTTAATTTTGTAATTTCATATCGACCAGGCTCCCGCAACAAGAAGGCAGACGCATTATCCCGAATGTTTTCAAGTGATGTTAACTTCGTAACAAAACGCAAGCCTATTGTGGCCGATACTAAAATCGTGGGAGTAATACATGATGGTGATTTGCTGGAAGATCTGAAAGCAGCATACGAAACAGACTCTTTTCTATCACGTCCATCAGGGGACGTACACCTATTTTTCAAAAATCAAGTATGGACTGATGGTCGACGACTATATGTGCCAGAAGCAGCTCGGTTAAAAGTTCTACAACTAGTGCACGACTCTAAAGTTGCAGGGCATAAAGGGGTACAGAAAACGCAGGAGTTTTTGTCACGTTTCTTTTGGTGGCCGAACTTTCAAGAAGACGTGAAGAAGTACGTTAAATCTTGTGACATCTGTGCCAGACATAAGACCCCACGTGTATCTCCTATGGGACTATTGCAGCCTCTTGCCATTCCAACACGGCCATGGGGATCGATTTCAATGGACTTCATAGTGGATCTACCTGATTCCAAGGGAAAGAAATCCATTCTGGTAGTAGTGGATCGACTTACGAAAGCAGCGCATTTTATCCCGTGTACAGGTCTGCCTTCAGCAAAAGATACAGCTGATCTGATAATTTGCAATGTTTTTCACCTCCACGGAGTGCCAGATGAAGTCGTCTCAGATCGAGGTGTACAATTTACATCTAAATTTTGGCGCAGTCTGCGCTCAGCAATAGACATCAAGATACGATTGTCAACCGCTTATCATCCGCAATCTAACGGTCAAACAGAACGTACGAATCAGACGCTGGAGCAGTATCTTCGTTGCTATATTTGCCATCTGCAAGATGACTGGGTAGATTTGTTGCCATTTGCGGAGTTTTCATACAACAATTCACAGAATGCCTCTACGAAACAGACGCCATTTTTTGCAAATCTTGGATATCATCCAAACATCCTTCCCAAGAATCCTGTGGCGCCATTAATACCAGCAGTCGCAGAAAGAATCTCTCTCCTACAAAAAAATCTGAATGTCCTGAAAGACACATTAAGGGAAGCTCAGGAGAAATATAAAAACGCTGCTGACAGGTATCGTAGACCCACTCCCACGTTTAGCATTGGAGATCGAGTGTGGTTATCCCCTAAGAATTTGAAACTGAAGATTCCTTCTCCTAAATTAGGACAGAAGTTTGTGGGACCATACAAAATCAATAAGATTGTGAGTCCATTGGCTGTTCGTTTACAGCTACCAAAATCAATGAAGATTCATCCCGTATTCCACGTGTCTTTGTTGAAAGCCACCACAGCCAATCCATTCCCAGAGCGATCCCTTCCGCCTACCGATTCAATTGAAATGGACGGACAGGAGCAGTTTGTGGTGGAGAAGATCTTGGATTCTCGAATTCATAGAAATGGTTTACAATATTTGATCAAATGGCAGGGCTACGACACGGAAGAAAATTCATGGGAACCGGTAAGCAATGTCAATGCTCCCCGTTTGATTAGACAATTTCATCAACGGTATCCTGCAAATCCTGGGTAAGTTGCGTCCAGAGGCCGCCATTAAGAGGGGAATATTGTTAGGATTTGAACATGCGACTCTTTGTTTGCTAGTCTGTTCCTTTGCTTGGTGAGCTATTTGGAACTTGCTTGACTTCTGCCTGAAACCATATGAACTTCATCTGAGATATAGATCATCACCTGCCCTGCTGATTTGTCCCCACCCTTATTGAGCTTGATTGGACCTGCTAAATATACCTGGCCCTGTGCAGCTTCCTGTTGCTGAGTATTTTGTGTGCTCAGTCTAACTGAGTGAAACAATCTCTGAGCTCCTGGTTGGAAGGTGTCTTGCTGGCATCTTTCTGCTTCTTATTGACTTTCTGCTGCTACTACCCTGAACTCCTGCTGCTCATACGGACTTTGTGCACGTGTGTGATCCAGGCCGGCCCTGGCTCGGGCTGGTCCCTGCATCTGCGGATATATTGAACTGCCACTGCCATATATTGCATCTCCCGAGGTCTTTCCAGAGTCCGGTCACTTGTATACATCTGCTTCGGCCACTGACCTTCAGTCCTGTATCGCCAGTAACATGACAGGATACTCAGCCCAAAAATGGAGGCCGCTGGGGCAGAAACTATGGAGACACGTGTCAGAAAAAGGGTGAATCAAACATCCGAAAACTCCGCCCATATGACCGAAAACCAGTCCCGCCAAATTCAGGTGACAGGTTCCCTTTAAAAATTGTGGCCTGCTTAATAATGTGGAACATCATTTTTAAGTAGTTTTCCTTTAATTAGAATCACCTGAAAAACTAATTATCACATGTGTTTAAGATTGATTTCAGTGATCCATTGAGCCCTGACACACAATAACATCCTGTTTATTTGAAAAACAAAAAAATGTAATCTTTATGAAACTTAAATCCAATTTGCATAATAATTTGAAACACAGTGTAGTACAATTTACTTCCCATAGTATAATGCACCCCATAGTTCTTCATATAGTATAATGTATTCCCCATAGTCCTTCGATACAGTATAATGCAGCCTACATATAGTATAATGCAGCCACCCTATAGAGCATAATGCAGCCACCCCACAGAGTATAATGCAGTCACCCCAGAGTATAATGCAGCCACCCCACAGAGTATAATACAGCCACCCTACAGAGTACAATGCAGCTACCCCAGAGTATAATGCAGCCCCGCCATACAATTTGATGTAACCCCCATACAGGGCCGGACTGGCCATTGGGCAATTCTGGCAAATGCCAGAAGGGCCTGTCTGGCTGTGGGCTGCCTTGTCTACTACATTGTTAACAGAATCTATGTTCTCAGGACACCCATACTATTAACAGTTGTGATGAAGCACAAGGTCACAGACCCTGTCACTTACCCCAGCATGCCGTGGGTATCATTTGAAATATTGGTCTTGTAGTAAATCTTTCTTTCCTCCATCCAGGGTAATATTAGTAATATATCCCATCTGGTTCTTGGGGACAGGGACAACTTGGACCTGTGTGGTTTCAAATGCCAGGGCTGAATTTCAGCCCCAGTCCGTGCCTGCCCCCATAGAATATAATGCAGCCCCTCTCATATAGTATAATGCAGCCCCCCACAGAATATAATGCAGCTACTCCATAGAATATAATGTAGCTCCCTATATAGTATAAGGTAGCCCCTCCATAGAATACAATGTAGCCCTCCTCATAGAGTATAATGCAATCCCCATAGAATATAATGCAGCCCCCATAGAATATAACACAGCCCACCCATAGAATATAATACAGCCCCCCCATAGAGTATAATACAGTCCCCCATGGAATATAATGTACCCCCAATAGAATGTAATACAGCCCACCCATAGAATATAATATAGCTTCCCACATAGAATATAATGTACCCCCATAGTATATAACACAGCCTCCTCCATAGAATATAATGTAGCCCTCATAGTATATAACACAGCCTCCCCATAGAATACAATGTATAATGTACCCACATAGTATATAGCACAGCCTCCCCTATAGAATATAGTGTACCCTCCAACAGTATACACTCCCTGACAGAAGTTATGTCACTTATCCATGTTACGTAAATAAAAGCTTAAAACCTGATGTTAAATTCATCCATTGGTTGTATAAATTATTCTTTTGAAAGCTGAAACCCTCCAAAATGTGGTTTAGGTTAAGAAAATAAACTAGCATCAATGCAGAAATATTGATCAGTTAATGGACACAGAATGGTCAGATTTTGGCAAGAGAAAAGTTTTGTCGCCTGGTCATGTAATGCACCCAATCTTAGTTTACATCCTCACCTGTGCTCAGTAAATGATCAGTTAATTAGTGTGTGTGTATAAAAAGAAACCCAGCAACCCAGACCTCCACTTAAACTGCAACTTGAGCTCTGACAACATGCCAAATATCCACCCTGCGCCCAAAGCCTGGATTATCAAGAGTCTGAAGACCAGATCCACTGCAGAGGTGGCTGGCACCTTTAATGTGTTTCAGTGTCAAGTATAAAGAATTTAAAAAAGATTTGAAGAGACTGGAGACGTGTTTGACAAGCCCAGATCCGGCAGACCCTGCAAGACAACTGCTCAGGAGGAACGTTTGTTGGTTAGAAAATCCAAAGCAAGCCCCTCTTCCACTGCAGAAGAGCTCCAACAGGCCTGGTCACCTCAAGTCCCTGTGTCAACTAGAACAGTTTGTAGGATTCTGTCTCGAAATAGCCTCCATGGTCGAATCAGTGCCCAGAAGCCAGCACTAAACATACGGCAAATAAAAAACCCCTGTGGCATTTGCAAAGTCCCACAACCTGCTAAACAGATGGATGCTGGAAAAGGGGCAGAAGGTGGATTTCTCTGATAAATCTTCAGTAGAATAACACCACAGCCACCTCAAATACTGCAGGAGGCCTACTGGACCCCATATGGATCCAAAATACACCCAGAAAACAGTTAAATTTGGTGGTGGAAAGATCATGGTCTGGGGTTACAGTCAGTATGGGGGTGTGCGAAACATTTGCAAGGTGGAAGGCAATATCAATAGCCTAAAATATCAAGAAGTATTAGCTACCTCTTATATTCCAAATCATAAAAGGGGTAAAATTCTGCAGCCGGATGGTGCTCCATCTCATACATCCATCTCTACAACAAAGTTCCTCCAGGCAAAAAAGATCAAGGTGCTCAAGGACTGGCCAGCCCAGTCACCAGACATGAACATCATTGAGCATGTTTGGGGTAGGATGAAAGAGGAAGCTTGGAAGACAAATGTTAGGATTTGAACCTGCGACTCTTTGTTTGCTAGTCTGTTCCTTTGCTTGGTGAGCTATTTGGAACCTGCGTGACTTCTGCCTGAAACCATATGAACTTCGTCTGAGATAGAGATCATCACCTGCCCTGCTGATTTGTCCCCACCCTGATTGAGCTTGATTGGACCTGCTATATATACCTGGCCCTGTGCAGCTTCCTGTTGTTGAGTATTTTGTGTGCTCAGTCTAACTGAGTGAAACAATCTCTGAGCTCCTGGTTGGAAGGTGTCTTGCTGGCATCTTTCTGCTTCTTATTGACTTTCTGCTGCTACTACCCTGAACTCCTGCTGCTCATACGGACTTTGTGCACGTGTGTGATCCAGGCCGGCCTTGGCTCGGGCTGGTCCCTGCATCTGCGGATATATTGAACTGCCACTGCCATATATTGCATCTCCCGAGGTCTTTCCAGAGTCCGGTCACTTGTATACATCTGCTTCGGCCACTGACCTTCAGTCCTGTATCGCCAGTAACGTGACAGGATACTCAGCCCAAAAATGGAGGCCGCTGGGGCAGAAACTATGGAGACACGTGTCAGAAAATTGCAGGGTGCAATGTCCAATCTGCACGGCGAACCGATGAATGGAAAAGCACGGATGGACGCATTTATTATACAAAACATCCATAATGTCCAGAATCTCCAACAAACTATCCAAGATTTGCAGAATACGGTACAGGTGTTGACTGTCCGAATTACTCAGCTAGAAGGACAAGCTTCCGTCTCAGCGTCTGACAGGCCCCCTAAATTGCCACCGTTTCGTTTTGGAGGTGATCGAGATAAATTTCGTGGATTTTTGAACCAATGCTATCTGTTCTTCGATACACATCCTAATCAGTTCCCGACCGATAGGTCAAAGGTGTTATGCATCATTATGCTGTTAACCCACAAAGCGATCGCTTGGGCGAATCCTCTGATTGAGACTCGGGACGCACGTTTAGACAATTTGAATGAGTTTATTCAGGCGATGCAGCAGATGTTTGATGACCCAAATCGTGCAGCTACAGTTGAATCAACGTTGCTGGCATAACGACAAGGCAAACGTCCCGTCGCAGAATATGCTATGGAGTATAGGAGGTGGGCCGTCGACACTGAATGGAATAATGCAGCAAAAGTAACCTTCTTTAAAAGAGGACTTTCTAGTGCAGTAAAGGACGAACTTGCCCGTGGAGAGACCCCTTCAGATTTGGATGATTTCATCAAACATTGCGTCCGGATTGATACCCATCTATCTGAACGACGACAAGAGAAGTGGAATTCCATGAATCGCTCAACAAACTCATATAACCCTTCCCTGCCATCGGTCATCAAAGAAGTGCCTAGCCGGAATCCCCGGGATACAGAATCAGAACCGATGCAAGTAGATGCGATCCAAAGACGAGCGAGTGCAGAACGAAGAGAACAAAGATTTAAAGAGAATCTATGTCTGTACTGCGGGGAAGCAGGACATTTTCTCATTAACTGTCCAAGTCGTCCCACAAGCCGTTCACGAAAAATGGTGGCGGCCATAATGGACCCTGACTCCTCCGACGATGAGTCTTACATTTCAGAGACTGACTATGCTAAGGATCAGATCCAGTCTATATCATCCATAGCTCCACATGTTAGGAAAGAGAACCGAGAATCGCATTATTTTATAACTATTAAACTGAAGGTCAACTCCATGTGGATCACCGCATCAGCCATGATCGATTCTGGGGCCAGCGGCACTTTCATGGATTCTGCGTTTGCTCAAAAACATGGCATAGATGTGCAGAAAAGACGTTCACCTATTGTGATGGAGACAGTAGATGGATCTCCACTGAATTCGGGGCCAGTGGACCATGAGACAGGACTTTTGGAGATCTATATTGAGCCACAGCACCGCGAGATGTTGACATTCCTAATTATTTCTTCCCCACATTTTCCCATTATTTTAGGTCTGCCCTGGTTACAGAAGCAAAATCCTTGCATCGACTGGGAGATGAAAAAGATCAGTTTCCCCGTAATGGACGTTCGGGTGGAAGTTCCAAGTGAGTCAACATTAGAAACAGCCCAGAATTCAGAATTACCTCAGCTACCAGCGGTGTATGAAGATTTTCTAGATGTCTGTGACAAGAGGGGGGCGGATACCCTTCCCCCGCATTGACCATACGACTGCCCAATAGAGCTACTACCGGGGGCGGCTATACCATTTGGAACTATCTACCCTCTAGCAGCTCCTGAACTAAAGGCTCTCAAAGAATTTATTGAAGAAAATCTAAACAAAAAATTCATTCGTCCATCATCCTCTCCCGCTGGAGCTCCAATATTCTTCGTTAAAAAGAAGGATGGAACACTTCGGCCAGTAGTGGAATACAGGGAGCTTAATAAAGTGACGATTAAAAATCGTTATCCCTTACTGTTGATCCCGGAACTCCTAGAAAAGGTGCGATGTGCGAAGATCTTCATTAAGTTAGATTTACGTGGGGCATATAACTTAGTACGTATAAGACCTGGGGATGAGTGGAAGACAACTTTCCGTACCCGATATGGACACTTTGAGAGTCTAGTGATGCCCTTCAGACTTTGCAATGCTCCAGCTACTTTCCAGCACTTGGTGAATGATATTTTCCGAGACCTGTTCGACCAGTTCATGGTCGTTTATCTAGATGACATCCTGATTTTTTCTAACTCTGTGGAAGAACATCAGACGCACGTAAGACGAGTGCTAGAATGTTTAAGAGAGAATTCATTGTATATTAAATTAGAAAAATGTGAATTCCATCGAGAAGAGATCCAGTTCCTCGGATACATCATTTCACCTGAAGGATTACGGATGGATGCTAAGAAAACGCAAGCTATCACCGAGTGGCCTATCCCTACAAATGTGAAAGAGGTCCAGCGTTTTGTGGGGTTCGCCAACTTTTACAGACGTTTTATTAAAAAATTTTCAGAAATTGTGGCACCCATCACGCAACTGACAAAAAAGGAGCAAATTTCATCTGGACTCCACAGGCACAAGAAGCATTCTCTCGTTTAAAAATGAAATTCACGACAGCTCCCATATTACGCCATCCTGACCCAGAATTGGCATTCATCATTTAGGTGGATGCCTCAGATTGTGCGGTCGGTGCTATCCTCTCTCAGAGGACAGGTGAAAAGAAGTTGCTGCATCCATGTGCATTTTTCTCACAACGTATGTCCTTAGCCGAAAAGAACTATGACGTGGGTAATAAAGAATTGCTCGCCATTATATCAGCATTCAAAGAGTGGAGACATCATCTTCAAGGGGCTGCACAGCAAATTTTGGTGTTGACTGATCATCGCAATCTAGAGTTTATCAGGTCTGCAAAATGCCTCTCTCCTCGGCAGACCCGTTGGAGTCTGTTTCTGAATCAGTTTAATTTTGTAATTTCATATCGACCAGGCTCCCGCAACAAGAAGGCAGACGCATTATCCCGAATGTTTTCAAGTGATGTTAACTTCGTAACAAAACGCAAGCCTATTGTGGCCGATACTAAAATCGTGGGAGTAATACATGATGGTGATTTGCTGGAAGATCTGAAAGCAGCATACGAAACAGACTCTTTTCTATCACGTCCATCAGGGGACGTACACCTATTTTTCAAAAATCAAGTATGGACTGATGGTCGACGACTATATGTGCCAGAAGCAGCTCGGTTAAAAGTTCTACAACTAGTGCACGACTCTAAAGTTGCAGGGCATAAAGGGGTACAGAAAACGCAGGAGTTTTTGTCACGTTTCTTTTGGTGGCCGAACTTTCAAGAAGACGTGAAGAAGTACGTTAAATCTTGTGACATCTGTGCCAGACATAAGACCCCACGTGTATCTCCTATGGGACTATTGCAGCCTCTTGCCATTCCAACACGGCCATGGGGATCGATTTCAATGGACTTCATAGTGGATCTACCTGATTCCAAGGGAAAGACATCCATTCTGGTAGTAGTGGATCGACTTACGAAAGCAGCGCATTTTATCCCGTGTACAGGTCTGCCTTCAGCAAAAGATACAGCTGATCTGATAATTTGCAATGTTTTTCACCTCCACGGAGTGCCAGATGAAGTCGTCTCAGATCGAGGTGTACAATTTACATCTAAATTTTGGCGCAGTCTGCGCTCAGCAATAGACATCAAGATACGATTGTCAACCGCTTATCATCCGCAATCTAACGGTCAAACAGAACGTACGAATCAGACGCTGGAGCAGTATCTTCGTTGCTATATTTGCCATCTGCAAGATGACTGGGTAGATTTGTTGCCATTTGCGGAGTTTTCATACAACAATTCACAGAATGCCTCTACGAAACAGACGCCATTTTTTGCAAATCTTGGATATCATCCAAACATCCTTCCCAAGAATCCTGTGGCGCCATTAATACCAGCAGTCGCAGAAAGAATCTCTCTCCTACAAAAAAATCTGAATGTCCTGAAAGACACATTAAGGGAAGCTCAGGAGAAATATAAAAACGCTGCTGACAGGTATCGTAGACCCACTCCCACGTTTAGGATTGGAGATCGAGTGTGGTTATCCCCTAAGAATTTGAAACTGAAGATTCCTTCTCCTAAATTAGGACAGAAGTTTGTGGGACCATACAAAATCAATAAGATTGTGAGTCCATTGGCTGTTCGTTTACAGCTACCAAAATCAATGAAGATTCATCCCGTATTCCACGTGTCTTTGTTGAAAGCCACCACAGCCAATCCATTCCCAGAGCGATCCCTTCCGCCTACCGATTCAATTGAAATGGACGGACAGGAGCAGTTTGTGGTGGAGAAGATCTTGGATTCTCGAATTCATAGAAATGGTTTACAATATTTGATCAAATGGCAGGGCTACGACACGGAAGAAAATTCATGGGAACCGGTAAGCAATGTCAATGCTCCCCGTTTGATTAGACAATTTCATCAACGGTATCCTGCAAAGCCTGGGTAAGTTGCGTCCAGAGGCCGCCATTAAGAGGGGAATATTGTTAGGATTTGAACATGCGACTCTTTGTTTGCTAGTCTGTTCCTTTGCTTGGTGAGCTATTTGGAACTTGCTTGACTTCTGCCTGAAACCATATGAACTTCATCTGAGATATAGATCATCACCTGCCCTGCTGATTTGTCCCCACCCTTATTGAGCTTGATTGGACCTGCTAAATATACCTGGCCCTGTGCAGCTTCCTGTTGCTGAGTATTTTGTGTGCTCAGTCTAACTGAGTGAAACAATCTCTGAGCTCCTGGTTGGAAGGTGTCTTGCTGGCATCTTTCTGCTTCTTATTGACTTTCTGCTGCTACTACCCTGAACTCCTGCTGCTCATACGGACTTTGTGCACGTGTGTGATCCAGGCCGGCCCTGGCTCGGGCTGGTCCCTGCATCTGCGGATATATTGAACTGCCACTGCCATATATTGCATCTCCCGAGGTCTTTCCAGAGTCCGGTCACTTGTATACATCTGCTTCGGCCACTGACCTTCAGTCCTGTATCGCCAGTAACGTGACAGGATACTCAGCCCAAAAATGGAGGCCGCTGGGGCAGAAACTATGGAGACACGTGTCAGAAAAAGGGTGAATCAAACATCCGAAAACTCCGCCCATATGACCGAAAACCAGTCCCGCCAAATTCAGGTGACAGGTTCCCTTTAAAAATTGTGGCCTGCTTAATAATGTGGAACATCATTTTTAAGTAGTTTTCCTTTAATTAGAATCACCTGAAAAACTAATTATCACATGTGTTTAAGATTGATTTCAGTGATCCATTGAGCCCTGACACACAATAACATCCTGTTTATTTGAAAAACAAAAAAATGTAATCTTTATGAAACTTAAATCCAATTTGCATAATAATTTGAAACACAGTGTAGTACAATTTACTTCCCATAGTATAATGCACCCCATAGTTCTTCATATAGTATAATGTATTCCCCATAGTCCTTCGATACAGTATAATGCAGCCTACATATAGTATAATGCAGCCACCCTATAGAGCATAATGCAGCCACCCCACAGAGTATAATGCAGTCACCCCAGAGTATAATGCAGCCACCCCACAGAGTATAATACAGCCACCCTACAGAGTACAATGCAGCTACCCCAGAGTATAATGCAGCCCCGCCATACAATTTGATGTAACCCCCATACAGGGCCGGACTGGCCATTGGGCAATTCTGGCAAATGCCAGAAGGGCCTGTCTGGCTGTGGGCTGCCTTGTCTACTACATTGTTAACAGAATCTATGTTCTCAGGACACCCATACTATTAACAGTTGTGATGAAGCACAAGGTCACAGACCCTGTCACTTACCCCAGCATGCCGTGGGTATCATTTGAAATATTGGTCTTGTAGTAAATCTTTCTTTCCTCCATCCAGGGTAATATTAGTAATATATCCCATCTGGTTCTTGGGGACAGGGACAACTTGGACCTGTGTGGTTTCAAATGCCAGGGCTGAATTTCAGCCCCAGTCCGTGCCTGCCCCCATAGAATATAATGCAGCCCCTCTCATATAGTATAATGCAGCCCCCCACAGAATATAATGCAGCTACTCCATAGAATATAATGTAGCTCCCTATATAGTATAAGGTAGCCCCTCCATAGAATACAATGTAGCCCTCCTCATAGAGTATAATGCAATCCCCATAGAATATAATGCAGCCCCCATAGAATATAACACAGCCCACCCATAGAATATAATACAGCCCCCCCATAGAGTATAATACAGTCCCCCATGGAATATAATGTACCCCCAATAGAATGTAATACAGCCCACCCATAGAATATAATATAGCTTCCCACATAGAATATAATGTACCCCCATAGTATATAACACAGCCTCCTCCATAGAATATAATGTAGCCCTCATAGTATATAACACAGCCTCCCCATAGAATACAATGTATAATGTACCCACATAGTATATAGCACAGCCTCCCCTATAGAATATAGTGTACCCTCCAACAGTATACACTCCCTGACAGAAGTTATGTCGCTTATCCATGTTACGTAAATAAAAGCTTAAAACCTGATGTTAAATTCATCCATTGGTTGTATAAATTATTCTTTTGAAAGCTGAAACCCTCCAAAATGTGGTTTAGGTTAAGAAAATAAACTAGCATCAATGCAGAAATATTGATCAGTTAATGGACACAGAATGGTCAGATTTTGGCAAGAGAAAAGTTTTGTCGCCTGGTCATGTAATGCACCCAATCTTAGTTTACATCCTCACCTGTGCTCAGTAAATGATCAGTTAATTAGTGTGTGTGTATAAAAAGAAACCCAGCAACCCAGACCTCCACTTAAACTGCAACTTGAGCTCTGACAACATGCCAAATATCCACCCTGCGCCCAAAGCCTGGATTATCAAGAGTCTGAAGACCAGATCCACTGCAGAGGTGGCTGGCACCTTTAATGTGTTTCAGTGTCAAGTATAAAGAATTTAAAAAAGATTTGAAGAGACTGGAGACGTGTTTGACAAGCCCAGATCCGGCAGACCCTGCAAGACAACTGCTCAGGAGGAACGTTTGTTGGTTAGAAAATCCAAAGCAAGCCCCTCTTCCACTGCAGAAGAGCTCCAACAGGCCTGGTCACCTCAAGTCCCTGTGTCAACTAGAACAGTTTGTAGGATTCTGTCTCGAAATAGCCTCCATGGTCGAATCAGTGCCCAGAAGCCAGCACTAAACATACGGCAAATAAAAAACCCCTGTGGCATTTGCAAAGTCCCACAACCTGCTAAACAGATGGATGCTGGAAAAGGGGCAGAAGGTGGATTTCTCTGATAAATCTTCAGTAGAATAACACCACAGCCACCTCAAATACTGCAGGAGGCCTACTGGACCCCATATGGATCCAAAATACACCCAGAAAACAGTTAAATTTGGTGGTGGAAAGATCATGGTCTGGGGTTACAGTCAGTATGGGGGTGTGCGAAACATTTGCAAGGTGGAAGGCAATATCAATAGCCTAAAATATCAAGAAGTATTAGCTACCTCTTATATTCCAAATCATAAAAGGGGTAAAATTCTGCAGCCGGATGGTGCTCCATCTCATACATCTATCTCTACAACAAAGTTCCTCCAGGCAAAAAAGATCAAGGTGCTCAAGGACTGGCCAGCCCAGTCACCAGACATGAACATCATTGAGCATGTTTGGGGTAGGATGAAAGAGGAAGCTTGGAAGACAAATGTTAGGATTTGAACCTGCGACTCTTTGTTTGCTAGTCTGTTCCTTTGCTTGGTGAGCTATTTGGAACCTGCGTGACTTCTGCCTGAAACCATATGAACTTCGTCTGAGATAGAGATCATCACCTGCCCTGCTGATTTGTCCCCACCCTGATTGAGCTTGATTGGACCTGCTATATATACCTGGCCCTGTGCAGCTTCCTGTTGTTGAGTATTTTGTGTGCTCAGTCTAACTGAGTGAAACAATCTCTGAGCTCCTGGTTGGAAGGTGTCTTGCTGGCATCTTTCTGCTTCTTATTGACTTTCTGCTGCTACTACCCTGAACTCCTGCTGCTCATACGGACTTTGTGCACGTGTGTGATCCAGGCCGGCCTTGGCTCGGGCTGGTCCCTGCATCTGCGGATATATTGAACTGCCACTGCCATATATTGCATCTCCCGAGGTCTTTCCAGAGTCCGGTCACTTGTATACATCTGCTTCGGCCACTGACCTTCAGTCCTGTATCGCCAGTAACGTGACAGGATACTCAGCCCAAAAATGGAGGCCGCTGGGGCAGAAACTATGGAGACACGTGTCAGAAAATTGCAGGGTGCAATGTCCAATCTGCACGGCGAACCGATGAATGGAAAAGCACGGATGGACGCATTTATTATACAAAACATCCATAATGTCCAGAATCTCCAACAAACTATCCAAGATTTGCAGAATACGGTACAGGTGTTGACTGTCCGAATTACTCAGCTAGAAGGACAAGCTTCCGTCTCAGCGTCTGACAGGCCCCCTAAATTGCCACCGTTTCGTTTTGGAGGTGATCGAGATAAATTTCGTGGATTTTTGAACCAATGCTATCTGTTCTTCGATACACATCCTAATCAGTTCCCGACCGATAGGTCAAAGGTGTTATGCATCATTATGCTGTTAACCCACAAAGCGATCGCTTGGGCGAATCCTCTGATTGAGACTCGGGACGCACGTTTAGACAATTTGAATGAGTTTATTCAGGCGATGCAGCAGATGTTTGATGACCCAAATCGTGCAGCTACAGTTGAATCAACGTTGCTGGCATAACGACAAGGCAAACGTCCCGTCGCAGAATATGCTATGGAGTATAGGAGGTGGGCCGTCGACACTGAATGGAATAATGCAGCAAAAGTAACCTTCTTTAAAAGAGGACTTTCTAGTGCAGTAAAGGACGAACTTGCCCGTGGAGAGACCCCTTCAGATTTGGATGATTTCATCAAACATTGCGTCCGGATTGATATCCATCTATCTGAACGACGACAAGAGAAGTGGAATTCCATGAATCGCTCAACAAACTCATATAACCCTTCCCTGCCATCGGTCATCAAAGAAGTGCCTAGCCGGAATCCCCGGGATACAGAATCAGAACCGATGCAAGTAGATGCGATCCAAAGACGAGCGAGTGCAGAACGAAGAGAACAAAGATTTAAAGAGAATCTATGTCTGTACTGCGGGGAAGCAGGACATTTTCTCATTAACTGTCCAAGTCGTCCCACAAGCCGTTCACGAAAAATGGTGGCGGCCATAATGGACCCTGACTCCTCCGACGATGAGTCTTACATTTCAGAGACTGACTATGCTAAGGATCAGATCCAGTCTATATCATCCATAGCTCCACATGTTAGGAAAGAGAACCGAGAATCGCATTATTTTATAACTATTAAACTGAAGGTCAACTCCATGTGGATCACCGCATCAGCCATGATCGATTCTGGGGCCAGCGGCACTTTCATGGATTCTGCGTTTGCTCAAAAACATGGCATAGATGTGCAGAAAAGACGTTCACCTATTGTGATGGAGACAGTAGATGGATCTCCACTGAATTCGGGGCCAGTGGACCATGAGACAGGACTTTTGGAGATCTATATTGAGCCACAGCACCGCGAGATGTTGACATTCCTAATTATTTCTTCCCCACATTTTCCCATTATTTTAGGTCTGCCCTGGTTACAGAAGCAAAATCCTTGCATCGACTGGGAGATGAAAAAGATCAGTTTCCCCGTAATGGACGTTCGGGTGGAAGTTCCAAGTGAGTCAACATTAGAAACAGCCCAGAATTCAGAATTACCTCAGCTACCAGCGGTGTATGAAGATTTTCTAGATGTCTGTGACAAGAGGGGGGCGGATACCCTTCCCCCGCATTGACCATACGACTGCCCAATAGAGCTACTCCCGGGGGCGGCTATACCATTTGGAACTATCTACCCTCTAGCAGCTCCTGAACTAAAGGCTCTCAAAGAATTTATTGAAGAAAATCTAAACAAAAAATTCATTCGTCCATCATCCTCTCCCGCTGGAGCTCCAATATTCTTCGTTAAAAAGAAGGATGGAACACTTCGGCCAGTAGTGGAATACAGGGAGCTTAATAAAGTGACGATTAAAAATCGTTATCCCTTACTGTTGATCCCGGAACTCCTAGAAAAGGTGCGATGTGCGAAGATCTTCATTAAGTTAGATTTACGTGGGGCATATAACTTAGTACGTATAAGACCTGGGGATGAGTGGAAGACAGCTTTCCGTACCCGATATGGACACTTTGAGAGTCTAGTGATGCCCTTCAGACTTTGCAATGCTCCAGCTACTTTCCAGCACTTGGTGAATGATATTTTCCGAGACCTGTTCGACCAGTTCATGGTCGTTTATCTAGATGACATCCTGATTTTTTCTAACTCTGTGGAAGAACATCAGACGCACGTAAGACGAGTGCTAGAATGTTTAAGAGAGAATTCATTGTATATTAAATTAGAAAAATGTGAATTCCATCGAGAAGAGATCCAGTTCCTCGGATACATCATTTCACCTGAAGGATTACGGATGGATGCTAAGAAAACGCAAGCTATCACCGAGTGGCCTATCCCTACAAATGTGAAAGAGGTCCAGCGTTTTGTGGGGTTCGCCAACTTTTACAGACGTTTTATTAAAAAATTTTCAGAAATTGTGGCACCCATCACGCAACTGACAAAAAAGGAGCAAATTTCATCTGGACTCCACAGGCACAAGAAGCATTCTCTCGTTTAAAAATGAAATTCACGACAGCTCCCATATTACGCCATCCTGACCCAGAATTGGCATTCATCATTTAGGTGGATGCCTCAGATTGTGCGGTCGGTGCTATCCTCTCTCAGAGGACAGGTGAAAAGAAGTTGCTGCATCCATGTGCATTTTTCTCACAACGTATGTCCTTAGCCGAAAATAACTATGACGTGGGTAATAAAGAATTGCTCGCCATTATATCAGCATTCAAAGAGTGGAGACATCATCTTCAAGGGGCTGCACAGCAAATTTTGGTGTTGACTGATCATCGCAATCTAGAGTTTATCAGGTCTGCAAAATGCCTCTCTCCTCGGCAGACCCGTTGGAGTCTGTTTCTGAATCAGTTTAATTTTGTAATTTCATATCGACCAGGCTCCCGCAACAAGAAGGCAGACGCATTATCCCGAATGTTTTCAAGTGATGTTAACTTCGTAACAAAACGCAAGCCTATTGTGGCCGATACTAAAATCGTGGGAGTAATACATGATGGTGATTTGCTGGAAGATCTGAAAGCAGCATACGAAACAGACTCTTTTCTATCACGTCCATCAGGGGACGTACACCTATTTTTCAAAAATCAAGTATGGACTGATGGTCGACGACTATATGTGCCAGAAGCAGCTCGGTTAAAAGTTCTACAACTAGTGCACGACTCTAAAGTTGCAGGGCATAAAGGGGTACAGAAAACGCAGGAGTTTTTGTCACGTTTCTTTTGGTGGCCGAACTTTCAAGAAGACGTGAAGAAGTACGTTAAATCTTGTGACATCTGTGCCAGACATAAGACCCCACGTGTATCTCCTATGGGACTATTGCAGCCTCTTGCCATTCCAACACGGCCATGGGGATCGATTTCAATGGACTTCATAGTGGATCTACCTGATTCCAAGGGAAAGACATCCATTCTGGTAGTAGTGGATCGACTTACGAAAGCAGCGCATTTTATCCCGTGTACAGGTCTGCCTTCAGCAAAAGATACAGCTGATCTGATAATTTGCAATGTTTTTCACCTCCACGGAGTGCCAGATGAAGTCGTCTCAGATCGAGGTGTACAATTTACATCTAAATTTTGGCGCAGTCTGCGCTCAGCAATAGACATCAAGATACGATTGTCAACCGCTTATCATCCGCAATCTAACGGTCAAACAGAACGTACGAATCAGACGCTGGAGCAGTATCTTCGTTGCTATATTTGCCATCTGCAAGATGACTGGGTAGATTTGTTGCCATTTGCGGAGTTTTCATACAACAATTCACAGAATGCCTCTACGAAACAGACGCCATTTTTTGCAAATCTTGGATATCATCCAAACATCCTTCCCAAGAATCCTGTGGCGCCATTAATACCAGCAGTCGCAGAAAGAATCTCTCTCCTACAAAAAAATCTGAATGTCCTGAAAGACACATTAAGGGAAGCTCAGGAGAAATATAAAAACGCTGCTGACAGGTATCGTAGACCCACTCCCACGTTTAGGATTGGAGATCGAGTGTGGTTATCCCCTAAGAATTTGAAACTGAAGATTCCTTCTCCTAAATTAGGACAGAAGTTTGTGGGACCATACAAAATCAATAAGATTGTGAGTCCATTGGCTGTTCGTTTACAGCTACCAAAATCAATGAAGATTCATCCCGTATTCCACGTGTCTTTGTTGAAAGCCACCACAGCCAATCCATTCCCAGAGCGATCCCTTCCGCCTACCGATTCAATTGAAATGGACGGACAGGAGCAGTTTGTGGTGGAGAAGATCTTGGATTCTCGAATTCATAGAAATGGTTTACAATATTTGATCAAATGGCAGGGCTACAACACGGAAGAAAATTCATGGGAACCGGTAAGCAATGTCAATGCTCCCCGTTTGATTAGACAATTTCATCAACGGTATCCTGCAAAGCCTGGGTAAGTTGCGTCCAGAGGCCGCCATTAAGAGGGGAATATTGTTAGGATTTGAACATGCGACTCTTTGTTTGCTAGTCTGTTCCTTTGCTTGGTGAGCTATTTGGAACTTGCTTGACTTCTGCCTGAAACCATATGAACTTCATCTGAGATATAGATCATCACCTGCCCTGCTGATTTGTCCCCACCCTTATTGAGCTTGATTGGACCTGCTAAATATACCTGGCCCTGTGCAGCTTCCTGTTGCTGAGTATTTTGTGTGCTCAGTCTAACTGAGTGAAACAATCTCTGAGCTCCTGGTTGGAAGGTGTCTTGCTGGCATCTTTCTGCTTCTTATTGACTTTCTGCTGCTACTACCCTGAACTCCTGCTGCTCATACGGACTTTGTGCACGTGTGTGATCCAGGCCGGCCCTGGCTCGGGCTGGTCCCTGCATCTGCGGATATATTGAACTGCCACTGCCATATATTGCATCTCCCGAGGTCTTTCCAGAGTCCGGTCACTTGTATACATCTGCTTCGGCCACTGACCTTCAGTCCTGTATCGCCAGTAACGTGACAGGATACTCAGCCCAAAAATGGAGGCCGCTGGGGCAGAAACTATGGAGACACGTGTCAGAAAAAGGGTGAATCAAACATCCGAAAACTCCGCCCATATGACCGAAAACCAGTCCCGCCAAATTCAGGTGACAGGTTCCCTTTAAAAATTGTGGCCTGCTTAATAATGTGGAACATCATTTTTAAGTAGTTTTCCTTTAATTAGAATCACCTGAAAAACTAATTATCACATGTGTTTAAGATTGATTTCAGTGATCCATTGAGCCCTGACACACAATAACATCCTGTTTATTTGAAAAACAAAAAAATGTAATCTTTATGAAACTTAAATCCAATTTGCATAATAATTTGAAACACAGTGTAGTACAATTTACTTCCCATAGTATAATGCACCCCATAGTTCTTCATATAGTATAATGTATTCCCCATAGTCCTTCGATACAGTATAATGCAGCCTACATATAGTATAATGCAGCCACCCTATAGAGCATAATGCAGCCACCCCACAGAGTATAATGCAGTCACCCCAGAGTATAATGCAGCCACCCCACAGAGTATAATACAGCCACCCTACAGAGTACAATGCAGCTACCCCAGAGTATAATGCAGCCCCGCCATACAATTTGATGTAACCCCCATACAGGGCCGGACTGGCCATTGGGCAATTCTGGCAAATGCCAGAAGGGCCTGTCTGGCTGTGGGCTGCCTTGTCTACTACATTGTTAACAGAATCTATGTTCTCAGGACACCCATACTATTAACAGTTGTGATGAAGCACAAGGTCACAGACCCTGTCACTTACCCCAGCATGCCGTGGGTATCATTTGAAATATTGGTCATGTAGTAAATCTTTCTTTCCTCCATCCAGGGTAATATTAGTAATATATCCCATCTGGTTCTTGGGGACGGGGACAACTTGGACCTGTGTGGTTTCAAATGCCAGGGCTGAATTTCAGCCCCAGTCCGTACCTGCCCCCATAGAATATAATGCAGCCCCTCTCATATAGTATAATGCAGCCCCCCACAGAATATAATGCAGCTACTCCATAGAATATAATGTAGCTCCCTATATAGTATAAGGTAGCCCCTCCATAGAATACAATGTAGCCCTCCTCATAGAGTATAATGCAATCCCCATAGAATATAATGCAGCCCCCATAGAATATAACACAGCCCACCCATAGAATATAATACAGCCCCCCCATAGAGTATAATACAGTCCCCCATGGAATATAATGTACCCCCAATAGAATGTAATACAGCCCACCCATAGAATATAATATAGCTTCCCACATAGAATATAATGTACCCACATAGTATATAACACAGCCTCCTCCATAGAATATAATGTAGCCCTCATAGTATATAACACAGCCTCCCCATAGAATACAATGTATAATGTACCCACATAGTATATAGCACAGCCTCCCCTATAGAATATAGTGTACCCTCCAACAGTATACACTCCCTGACAGAAGTTATGTCGCTTATCCATGTTACGTAAATAAAAGCTTAAAACCTGATGTTAAATTCATCCATTGGTTGTATAAATTATTCTTTTGAAAGCTGAAACCCTCCAAAATGTGGTTTAGGTTAAGAAAATAAATTAGCATCAATGCAGAAATATTGATCAGTTAATGGACACAGAATGGTCAGATTTTGGCAAGAGAAAAGTTTTGTCGCCTGGTCATGTAATGCACCCAATCTTAGTTTACATCCTCACCTGTGCTCAGTAAATGATCAGTTAATTAGTGTGTGTGTATAAAAAGAAACCCAGCAACCCAGACCTTCACTTAAACTGCAACTTGAGCAACATGCCAAATATCCACCCTGCGCCCAAAGCCTGGATTATCAAGAGTCTGAAGACCAGATCCACTGCAGAGGTGGCTGGCACCTTTAATGTGTTTCAGTGTCAAGTACAAAGAATTTAAAAAAGATTTGAAGAGACTGGAGACGTGTTTGACAAGCCCAGATCCGGCAGACCCCGCAAGACAACTGCTCAGGAGGAACGTTTGTTGGTTAGAAAATCCAAAGCAAGCCCCTCTTCCACTGCAGCAGAGCTCCAACAGGCCTGGTCACCTCAAGTCCCTGTGTCAACTAGAACAGTTTGTAGGATTCTGTCTCGAAATAGCCTCCATGGTCGAAATAGTGCCCAGAAGCCAGCACTAAACAAAAGGCAAATAAAAAACCCCTGTGGCATTTGCAAAGTCCCACAACCTGCTAAACAGATGGATGCTGGAAAAGGGGCAGAAGGTGGATTTCTCTGATAAATCTTCAGTGGGATAACACCACAGCCACCTCAAATACTGCAGGAGGCCTACTGGACCCCATATGGATCCAAAATACACCCAGAAAACAGTTACATTTGGTGGTGGAAAGATCATGGTCTGGGGTTACATTCAGTATGGGGGTGTGCGAAACATTTGCAAGGTGGAAGGCAATATCAATAGCCTAAAATATCAAGAAGTATTAGCTACCTCTTATATTCCAAATCATAAAAGGGGTAAAATTCTGCAGCCGGATGGTGCTCCATCTCATACATCTCTACAGCAAAGTTCCTCCAGGCAAATAAGATCAAGGTGCTCAAGGACTGGCCAGCCCAGTCACCAGACATGAACATCATTGAGCATGTTTGGGGTAGGATGAAAGAGGAAGCTTGGAAGACAAATGTTAGGATTTGAACCTGCAACTCTTTGTTTGCTAGTCTGTTCCTTTGCTTGGTGAGCTATTTGGAACCTGCGTGACTTCTGCCTGAAACCATATGAACTTCGTCTGAGATAGAGATCATCACCTGCCCTGCTGATTTGTCCCCACCCTGATTGAGCTTGATTGGACCTGCTATATATACCTGGCCCTGTGCAGCTTCCTGTTGTTGAGTATTTTGTGTGCTCAGTCTAACTGAGTGAAACAATCTCTGAGCTCCTGGTTGGAAGGTGTCTTGCTGGCATCTTTCTGCTTCTTATTGACTTTCTGCTGCTACTACCCTGAACTCCTGCTGCTCATACGGACTTTGTGCACGTGTGTGATCCAGGCCGGCCTTGGCTCGGGCTGGTCCCTGCATCTGCGGATATATTGAACTGCCACTGCCATATATTGCATCTCCCGAGGTCTTTCCAGAGTCCGGTCACTTGTATACATCTGCTTCGGCCACTGACCTTCAGTCCTGTATCGCCAGTAACGTGACAACAAAACCAAAGAATCTAGATGAACTCTGGGAGGCATGTAAGACTGCATTATTTGCTATTCCTGATGACTTCATTATTAAATTGTATGAATCATTGTTGAACCGCATGAATGCAGTCCTTCAAGCTCATGGAAGTCACACAAAATATTACATATGACTCTAATAGCACCACACCTTCATTCACCAATGTTATGCTACATATATTTGTATTTTAAGCTAATTATTTGTTTGAATATCACTTTTCTTTCTGTGGGCGACAAAACTTTTGTCTTGCCAAAATCTGACTATTCTGTGTCCATTAACTGATCAATATTTCTGCATTGATGCCAATTTATTTTCTTAACCTTAACCATATTTCGGAGGGTTTCAGCTTTCAAAAGAATAATTTATACAACCAATGAATGAATTTAACGTCAGGTTATAATCTTTTATTTACATAACATGGATAAGTGACAACTTCTGTCAGGGAGTGTATAACACAGCCTCCCCATAGAAAATAATGTGCCGCAATAGCATATAACACAGCCTTCCCCATAGAATATAATGTATAATGTACCCCCATAGTATATAATACAGCCTCCTCCATAGAATATAATGTACCCTCATAGTATATAACACAGCCTCCTCCATAAAATATAATGTGCCCCCCATAGTATATAACACAGCCTCCTCCATAGAATATAATGTACCTCCCATAGTATATAACATAGACTCCTCCATGGAATATAATGTGCCCCCTTTAATATATAACACAGCCTCCCCCCATAGAATATAATGTGCCCCCCATAGTATATAACTCAGCCTCCTCCATAGAATATAATGTAGCCCCCCAATAGCACCACAGTCCAGTACTCACGGATATATTAAAAAAAGAAACACACAATCCTCACTGCTCCACGTGCCCTGCACTTCTCCCGACTCCGATCTCAGCGGCTGCACTACTCGGGCCCAGCACACAGTGGGCGTGCGATGACATCATCGCGCACCCGCAGTGTCAGAGGCAGAGGGGAATGATGGGAGAGTGAGCGTCAGATGATGTTCTCTCCTCCATCATTGCTTTGAACTGTACCGGCGTCTATCCGGTCAACCAGCCTTCACTATGGTGGGTATCTCAGCCTCAGTGCCCTCAAGGGGAGCACTCTCTCATGGGGAGCGCAGTGCTGCATCCTACTTTCTCTCTGGCGCGCTGTCCCCTCTCTCGCGCGCTCTGCTCTCCCGCTCTTTTCTAACCACACTCCTCTCTCTTCCTCTCCGCCCCCAGCAGTCACAAGGTCTCCTCTGTCCAGGGCAGAAAGTCCTCCCCCAACAACTCAGCTGTCCGACTAAGTGGTACCAGGTAAGGAGCAGGGAAAGCAACTCCTTTGGGCTCATCTTCCTCTTCACCCCCTTACATAATGACCAGAAATGTCCAGAAAACAGTATAATGGCCCCCCATATAGTGCAGCAAACAGTATGCTGACCCCACACATAGCACACAATATAGTATATTGACCCCCACATAGCCCTCCAAGTAGTATAATGGCCCCCACAAAGCCCTCCAAATAGTATAATGTCCCCTACATAAACGGTGGAAAAACATAAAATGAGAACAATGGGAATAGGGGAAAATATGTGTAAGTGGGTTAAGAACTGACTCAGGGATAAGAAACAAAGGGTGGTTGGAACACCCTCGGACTCGGTCGCGGTTAGCAGTGGGCTACCACAGGGGTCGGTATTGGTTCCGCTTCTTTTTAACATATTTATTAATGACATTCTAGAGGGCATACAGAGTAGAATTTCAATACTGTATTTGCAGATGAGACTAAACTCTGCAGGGTAATCAATACAGAGGAGGACAATTTTATATTACAGCAGAACTTATGTAAACTAGAAGCTTGGGCTGATAAATGGCAAGTGAGCTTTAATGGGGATAAATGTAAGGTCATGCATTTGGGCAGAAGAAATAAGATGTATAATTATGTGCTTAATTGTAAAAGACTGGGCACAACTGTCACTGAAAAAGACCTGGGGTTATGGATGGATGACAAATTCACATTTAGTGGCCAGTGTCAGACAGCTGCTGCAAAGGCAAATAAAATAATGGGAAGCATTAAAAGAGGCATAGATGCTCATGAGGAGAACATAATTTTACCTTTATACAAGTCACTTGTGCGACCATACTTAGAATACTGTGAACAGTTCTGGTCTCCGGTGTATAAGAAAGACATAGCTGAACTAGAGCGGGTGCAGAGAAGAGCGACCAAGGTTATTTTAGAGGACTGGGGGGTCTGCAATACCAAGATAGGTTATTACACTTGGGGCTATTTAGTTTGGTAAAATGAAGGATAAGACTTTATCTTATTACAATATATAAATACATGAGGGGTCAGTACAAAGGCCTTTCTATTGACCTGTTTACTCATACACCTGAGATGTGGACAAGGGGGCATCCTCTACGTCTCGAGGAAAGAAGGCTTAATCTTAATAACAGTCGGGGATTCTTTACTGTAAGAGCAGTGAGACTATGGAACTCTCTCCCTTATGGTGTTGTAATGAGTGATTCACTACTAAAATTTAAGAAGGGACTGGATGCCTTTCTTGAAAAGTATTTTGTTACAGGTTATATGCGCTAGATTCCTTGATAGGGCATTGATCCAGGGAACTAGTCTTATTGCCGTATGTGGAGTTGGGAAGGATTTTTTTCCCCAATGTGGAGCTTACTGTTTGACACATGGGGTTTTTTTGGCCTTCCTCTGGATCAACATGTTAGGGCATTAAAGTCTTCCTTCAACCTTAAAACTATATTACTATGTTACTTAGCCCTCCAAATAGTATAATGACCCTCACATATCCCTACAAATAGTATTATGGGCCACACATAACCCTCCATACAGTATTATGGGTCCCACATAGCCTCTCATAAAATATTATGGACACCACATAGTCCTTAATAGTCCAAAGGCGGATATGGTTAACATAACCACACGAGTGGGAGGCACACGGGACTACAGTGCCCCAACTGCACGTCACAGGTCAGTGTGACATGCATGGAAGGGGAGTGGGGTGCCATTATAATGAAGAGAGCAGAAAGGGATTATTTCCAGTCACCACATGCCCAGGAGCCTGGAATAAATCATTAACATATAACATTAAAACTGCTTTTCTCAACATTAACACCGCAGCTATATGGCATACATTTAAGACCTGTGTGCCCATAGTAACAGCTGAAATTCGTCCAGGGGGTGACAGATTCTCTTTAAGTGGTTAGACTACTCCGAGATACATATATATATATATATATATATATATATATATATATATATATATATATATATACACTAGATGAAGAGCCCGGCATTGCCCGGGCATGGTAGCTAACTGTGGTTAGTTATTACAAATTATAATGATTATATCGCACATAAAAACATTTCACATCATATATTCAATACTACAGATTTGCAACACAAATTAACTAAATGATTACCCAAGTATTGATAGTATTTTATTTTCAACTCATTCAAGAGCCTTTTGATAAACAACATTTTTTAGTTTTTCCTTCCGGTGAAAAGAGGAACAGATTTCTGGCAGTTCCAACTCTTGAACAGGCCATGTAAAGTTGACCATTTGAAATGCATGGAGATTTCAAATCGATCCTTACTACTTTTAAGAACTGTCCCTGAGACTTATTAATGGACATTGCAAATGCCAGTCGAACTGGAAACTGGAGGCGTTTAAAATCAAGAGGCAAATCAAAAAGAACCTGAAGACCCACCTCTTCCGACAAGCCTACAACCTGCAGTAACCACCGATTGACCAAACCGCTGCACGGCCAGCTCTACCCTCACCTATATAACTGGAGGCGTTTAAAATCAAGAGGCAAAATTCAAAAAGAACCTGAAGACCCACCTCTTCCGACAAGCCTACAACCTGCAGTAACCACCGATTGACCAAACCGCTGCACGGCCAGCTCTACCCTCACCTACTGTATCCTCACCCATCCCTTGTAGATTGTGAGCCCTCGCGGGCAGGGTCCTCTCTCCTCCTGTACCAGTTGTGACTTGTATTTTTCAAGATTATTGTACTTGTTTTATTATGTATACCCCTCCTCACATGTAAAGCGCCATGGAATAAATGGCGCTATAATAATAAATAATAATAATAATAAATCAGATGGAATGAGTGGAATTCTTGGAATCAAAATGTCCTCTCCTTTGGTGCATCATTTCAAAATGGTTGCTTCAATTACATGTGTAAACAGGTTCTTAATCAAGAGTCTTGTTCCATTACACAGCTTTGGTGGATCTAAATTTCTCAACAGAAGAATAGGTGCTCCAGGTTTTAGAAAGAGTTTATGCAGAGGAAGTCCTTGTGGTTCCAAGGAGTTGAGGAACTCTATTGGATAGAATAAAGCTTGATCAGGGTCTGTTACTGTATTCACTGACTTGTAGGTTGTGCACATACCTGGAGGGAGACTTAAAATTTGAAGATTGATCTTGTTGACACTATCATTTATTGGAGCTATACTAACCCTTTCACACAGCCAGCCAGACTTGTGAATGTGGCCTCATACTGCAGAACCACATCACTTCTCTCATTTGCCCCTCGTGCACACACTCCACTATTTGCCCCTCACGCGCACACTCCACTATTCGCCCCTCTCATGCACACTCCACTATTCGCCCCTCGTGCGCACACTCCACTATTCGCTGCTCGCGCACACACTCCACTATTCGCCCCTAGCACACACACTCCACTATTCGCCCCTCACGTGTACACTCCGCTATTCACCCCTGGCATGCACACTTCACTATTCGCCCCTTGCTCTCACACTCCACTATTCACTCCTCGCGCTCACACTCCACTTTTCACCGCTCGCACATACACTCCACTATTCACCCTTCGCGCACACTCCACTATTTGCCCCTCGCGTTCACACTCCACTATTTTCCCCTCACACACACTCCACTATTTGCCTCTCGAACCCCACTATCTTCCCCTCACACGTGCTCAGCAACTTCCTGTTATGAGCACAGTGGTCTATGAGGCTCCTCCCTCTCCCTTGATATCATGCTTCAAAGGAGCAACTTCATTCTAGACACAACGAAGCTACAGTAGTAGTAGTAGTAGGCAGCGGCCCTGATTGTAGCTCGCAGCAACTGGGACATTGCAGCCGGTGAGTTTTGCAGGGTGGCTTTCAAGGTGAATGTGTGTCCACCTGTGTGCACTAGCAATGTGGGCCGTGTGGATGGGACTTTGCATGTGGAGTGAGTGTGGCTATGCGGAGTGGCCGGGGCTATGTGGAGTGGGTGTGGCTTGATACATATACACACACACACACATACATACACTCAGCTTTATATATATATATAGATATATAGTTGTGTGAAAAAGATTTTGTCCCCTTCCTGATTTCCTATTCTTTTGCATATTTGTCACACTTAAATGTTTCAGATCTCAAAACGAATTTTAATATTAGGCAAAGATAAGACAGGTAAACACAAAATGTAAGGTCTTTATTATTAAGGTAAAAAGAAATCCAAACCTACAGGGCCCTGTGTGAAAAAGTGGTAACCCCCTAAACCTAATAACTGGTTGGGCCACCTTTAGCCAAAACAGCTGCAATCAAGTGTTTTGGGATAACTGGCAATGAGTCTTTTATGACACTCTGAGGCCATGTGCACACGTTCAGGTTTTTTCGCGTTTATTTCGCGTTTTTTCACTCTAAAAACGCTATAAAAACTCATTAAAAATGCATACATTATGCATTCTATCATTTAGAATGCATTCTGCATGTTTTGTGCACATGGATGCGTTTTTTTCCGGTTTTTTTCGCGGTAAAAAAATGAGCATGTTCATTATTTTTGCGGATTTTCTGCGTTTTTCCCGCAATTCTATGCATTTGGGAAAAAACGCACAAAAACGCATCAAAAACGTGTCAAAAACGTGTCAAAATCGCGGTAAAATCACGGTAAAAACGCATGTGGATTTCTGGCAGAAATGTCCGTTTTTTGTCAGGAAAATTTCTGCAAGAAATCCTGACGGGTGCACATACCCTCAAGGAATTTTAGCCAACTCATCTTTGCAGAATTATTATAATTCAGCCACATTGGCGGGTTTCCAAGCATGAAGTGCCTTTCTAAAGCCATGCCAAGGCATCTCACCTGGATTAAGGTCAGGACTTTGACTAGGTCACTACAAAGTCTTTATTTTTTGTTTTTTTTTAAGCCATTCAGAGGTGGACTTGCTGGTGTGTTTTGGATCATTGTCCTTTTGCATAACCCAAGTGCACTTCAGCTTGAGGTCATGAACAGATGGCTGGACATTCTCCTTCAGGATTTTATGGTAGATAGCAGAATTCATGGTTCCATTTACCACAGCAAGTCTTCCAGGTCCTGAAGCAGCAAAACAGCCCCAGGTCATCACACTACCACCACATTTTAATATTTTACTGTTGGTATGATGTCCCTTTTCTGAAATGCTGTGTTACTTTTTTTCCAGATGTAGTGGAACATACACCTTCCAAAAGGAGTATTTTCCCAAAAGTCTTGGGGATCATGCCGATATTTTCTGGCAAAACTTAGATAAGCCTTTATGTTCTTATTGCTCAGCAGTGGTTTTTGTGTTAGAACTCTGCCATGCAGGCCATATATATCCAATTTCTTATGGTGGAGTAATGAACACTGACCTTAACTGAGGCAAGTGAGACCTGCAGTTCTTTAGATGTTTTTGTGGGATCTTTTATGAGCTTTTTGATGAGTTGTCACTGCTCTCTTGGGGTTATTTTGGTCGTGACATGATGTCTACCTTTTGAGGCACTTGTGGTCTACTTCACATTGTCAGATAAGTCCTATTTAAGTGATTTCTTCATTGAGAAAGGTGTGGCAGTAATCAGGCCCGGGTGTGGCTGGGGAATTTGAACTCAGCTTAAATTTATGTTTAAAATGGGGGGCAATCACTTTTCCACACAAGGCCCTGTAGGTTTGGGTTTCTTTTTCCCTTAATAATTAAGACCTTCATTTAAGAGGCAAAAACTTTTCACACAACTGTCTGTATATACAGGTGCTTCTCATAAAATTAGAATATCATCAAAAAGTTAATTTATTTCAGTTCTTCAATACAAAAAGTGAAACTCATATATTGTATAGAGTCATCACAAATAGTGGTCAATTTCAAGTGTTTATTTCTGTTAATGTTGATGATTATGTCTTACAGCCAATGAAAACCCAAAAGTTATTATCTCAGTAAAATAGAATACTTTATAACACCAGCTCCATCCTAGGTCTTTGGTCTTCCAGCAGGAGAAAGACCCCAAATCTACTTCAAGAAGCACAAAGAAATGGATGGAAACAAAGTACTGAATAGTTCTGAAGTGTTCGGCAGTGGATCCGGATATGAATCCCATTGAACACCTGTGGAGAGACCTTAAAATTGCTGTTTGGAGAATGCAGCCTTCAAACATAAGAGACCTGGAGCAGTTTGCAAAAGAAGAGTGGTCCAAAATTCCAGCTTAGAGGTGTAAGAAGCTTCTTGATGGTTATTGGAAGCAATTGAATGCAGTTATTAATTCAAATGGGTGTGCAACCAAATATTAAGTTGAGGGTGCCAACAATTTTGTCCAGCCCATTTTGGGGGTTTTGTGTGATATTATGTCCAATTTTCCATTTTTTCTCTGTTTTTTATGTTGCTCCAATGCACACAAGGAAATAAACATGTGTATAACAAAACGTGAAATTTATATAATTGTTGTGATTGCTGGATCCTTTGGTATCAGACATGTACAGAAGTGTTACCTGTTCTTGTAATCCTGTTCCTGATGATAAGAAATCTTCTGTAAACTCTTCCTGAAACGACAGGAATTTAGACTCTAAAACAGCCCAAGTGGCCACTTTGAAAACTGATTGAAGATTACTAATTGACAAATTAAAAAATACATAAAAACACAAAGACCTGATTTAAACAAAATGTAATTTCCTGATGATAGCTTGCTTTTAAGGAGTAATAGTTTTTAGGCAGGCTAAGTAGAACAGCAAAAGTGTTTTTTTTTTCATAAAATAAAACAACTATGTATAAAACCTTTGATAAAGTGCATCTTAGGGGAAATGTCACATGAATGAAGCTCATTAAAAGAAAAACAATTCTTCAGTGAAGCCTTCATAACTAGAAGTAATATTATTTTGACAATTTGATATACTTTGAAGTAATACAATCCAACATTACCTTATTTGGATCTGATGTGATCATCAATTTTCACTCCAGAGAGGTCTGATAATAAAATCTTTATGATCACTTTTTTATTTTGTTTTTAATAAAATGACTGCCAAGCTAGTAAAAACACATACTTGCTTGCTTTGAAAAAGTTGAATGACTGTATCAACCAGTGTTTTAGACTGCTGTACAATGAGTATTTAGCTGACAAGCCTTGGCATATATTACCTTTTGTTATCGTTGGCTCTGGAGGTTGGTACTGTCAGATAGAACCCAAACCTTGATTGCCGTCTGCAGTCAGAGTGACACAGTAACCACCTTTCACAACTTACATTGCCTTTGATTCCTGACCTAGTTTTGACCCTGACAAGCACATAGCTAAATTGTTGATGTAAACGTATATGTGAAAATATCCAAGCTGTTCCATCAATGCCATCGCTGAATGTGATTGTCAGGTGCTTGTACTTACGATAGTCTACAGCCTTCACTCTTTACAAAGGTCTAGATTAACTGTATGGTATTTTAAGAAATGATCAAACATTAAAACCACCAAAAACTTGTAAGATGTTTTGCAATGTGATGACATTTTAATTCAAAAACCTTGTGTTTTCTTTATATAAAATAGTGGGGGTCAAAATTTATGTATCTATCCTTTCACACAGTTGAATGTATATAGAAATGTCCTGGCATCTAGCACAAGTGGAGGAGAAAAGATAGGTATTCGCTGTTTGTTGTGTTTTCTTCTTTTTTTTATTAGTTGTAATACATAAAAGCAGTAAAAATAGACTCGGAGAGTAGGCAAGACAAGTTGTAGGTATTCACATTCCTGGACTTTCCTATGACCTATATCAGGGGTCCCCAATTTGTGGCTCACGGGTTCATGTGTGTCTCACGGCTTTCTGCCAGGTTGGTCCATTAGCACCAGGTCTTGCAATCAATTTTGAAGAGAAGATATCCAAATGGAGACTTTTGGGAGTAGTCCGGCTCAGAGGAGAAGGTCTGAATGGGCGTATACTGGTTGGGTGTATGGGAGAGAGAAATATATATTGTAAGCTGAAGATAGGATGATATTTGAAGATGGGCGCAATAGTGAGGTAAATGTGCATAATACAGGAATACGAAATGGGCTTCAAGTTTGAACCTTTGGATGCAAGTATACTGCCTCCAAGGGAGGAGGGCACAAGTCTCAATTTGTTTCTGTGGGAAAGCTTTGGCTTTGGCTACCAGTCATGATGGTGGGTTCTAAGTATCACTATTGTTGGGGTGAGGGAGCTCTGGATGTGGCTCGCGACCATGTGTCAGAGGTGAAGTTAGCTCTCAAAGTAGAAAAGGTTGGGGACCGCTAGCCTAGAACATAAATGTGTGGACTCTCCTTGCTGAGGCAGAGGACCACTGATGCTGTAAGAAGTTGTATTGTGGAAAAACTGAGTAAAACAATCCATGTAATTGATAGTACCAAGTATTTTCTGTTTCATGGTTCAGAAACATTCTAGAATGAGGCTTATTTATCCATTTACCAGATTCATGAACAATCAAAGTGTCCATACATCTTCTAGCAGTAGGGATTGCAGGAATGTCCAAGCCCCCTTTAGAGCAATTAGCATGGGAACCTCCGCCATGTTTGACTGTAGGAACCGTGTTCTTTTCTTTGAATGCCTCTTTTTTTCTCCTGTAAACTCTATGTTGATGCCTTTGCCCAAAAAGCTCTGCTTTTGTCTCATCTGACCAGAGAACATTCTTCCAAAACGTTTTAGGCTTTTTCAGGTAAGTTTTGGCAAACTCTAGCCTGGCTTTTTTATGTCTCAGGGTAAGAAGTGGGGTCTTCCTGGGTCTCCTACCATACAGTCCCTTTTCATTCAGATGCCGATGGATAGTACGGTTTGACACTGTTGTACCCTTGGACTGCGGGGCAGTTTGAACTTGTTTGAATGTTAGTCGAGGTTCTTTATCCAACATCCGCACAATCTTGCGTTGAAATCTCTTGTCAATTTTTCTTTTCCGTCCACATCTAGGGAGGCTAGCCACAGTGCCATGGGCTTTAAACTTCTTGATGACACTGCGCACGGTAGACACAGGAACATTCAGGTCCTTGGAGATGGACTTGTAGCCTTGAGATTGCTCATGCTTCCTCACAAGTTGGTTTCTCAAGTCCTCAGGCAGTTCTTTGGTCTCCTTTCTTTTCTCCATGCTCAATGTGGTACACACAAGGACAGAGGTAGAGTCAACTTTAATCCATGTCAACTGGCTGCAAGTGTGATTTAGTTATTGTCAACACCTGTTAGGTGCCACAGGTAAGTTACAGGTGCTGTTAATTACACAAATTAGAGAAGCATCACATGATTTTTCGAACAGTGCCAATACTTTTGCCCACCCCCTTTTTTATGTTTGGTGTGGAATTATATCCAATTTGGCTTTAGGACAATTCTTTTTGTGTTTTTTTCATTTAAGACAAATTAAATGAAGATAATAATAACAAAGAATTTGTGTTTTCAATCATTTTCAGGAATAAAATGAGTATTATCTGACAGAATTGCAGGGGTGTCAATACTTTTGGCCATGACTGTAGGCTCAAATTATAGAGAATCCAAGTTCCTGCCTGAACAATTTGGATATGGGGGCACATTTCTAACATTAGTTTAGATGTCAGTGATATTTTTTGACTATTTTTGCTATTTGCCATATTATCATATCATAGACTAAAGATTAAAAAAGGGTGTTAGCTGCTAATAAAAAGTAAAAAATGAGAAAAAGATTTGAAAAAAAGATGTTTTATTTAAAAAAAGATAATTATTGCAGATACAGCATCACTGTCTTCCTGTCTACTTTAGGGCTGTTTAAAGGGAGCATAGCACCCCAAAAGACTAATTAAGCCATTTGCACTGGAATGTACGGGATATTGCCCCTATAAAAATCAAAGTATATATTATAGTTGTTTAATTGCCAGAAAAAAATGTATGCAATTGAGGGGACTTCGATGCACCCTCGGCGTGGCCACCTCAATTCTCACACTGAGAACTTTGTCATAACTGTATAAACTTCCTGAGAGTAATAATCTCCTTTCCATCTCACCATGGACACCGCAACAGCCCAGCCACACTGACATAGTGTAATTGTGGGGTCTCATTACTGTCACCGGTCTGCAGCGGCCTCATGGTATTGCACTACGGTAGTAAGTCCAGGCAGCGCTCACTTTATTGCTGTATGTTAAGATATGATAAAGTGCTCAGTATGCAAACTGAGAGGTCATAAGTGTGAACTGAGCCCTTGGCTATGCCAAGGGTGCACCAAACACCCCTTATTTGCGTACAAATTTTTTTTTTTCTCTACTACGTGTGATTTTTATAGGGGAGAAGTCCCCTGCATTTTTGGGTGACAGTTTCTCTTTATAGAAGAATATGCATTAATGAATCTTACCTCACCCTAATCATCAATGGGATTCTGTCAGTGGATTCCTGCTGCCCAAACCATGACTAGAATGAATCAGAGCCAGGCTGTAGGACTGCAGCCAGATATATTTTTCTCTGGAACATTCTCTCACATCTGAGAAAACATAGTTTCAAGATCCGGCCTGGGACCATAGAAGAGATGAGGCCATTCTGGCTCCGCCCCAATTCTGCTTCTGCCCACACTGCTCTAACTGATTGACAGGTCTCTCCTATATAAGTTCACACACAGGAGAGACATGTAAATCAACTAGATTGCGGCAGGGGGAACTAAACCGGGGCTGTTCAAGCTTTGTTTTCTCTGCCATGCCAAAGTGTTTCAGAGAAAAACATAGCTGGTTGCAATTATGTTGCCAAGCTCTGCTTTGCGCTGTCTGTGGTTTGCACAGCATTAATCAACTGACAGGTTCCCTTTAACCCAACTCAGCTCTATTGTGATTTGTAGTGAAATAAGTCAAATCAATTGAATATTCCTTTGTTAACACCATTTTATTTTGTAATGTGTTAGAACATAATTTTTTGTCATAATGAGCAAAGTATGGCTATTGCATTAAATTATCATTACATTCTATCATTTTGCCTACTATCATTCACCACAAGGAGGCGCTTAGGAGTTTACTGTGTACACATTTCTCATTGAGTTCAATAAGTGCCATTTATGTCTGTATACAAGAAACACCCAAGTGGCGACTTCAGGCATCCAGAATTATTTTATTTACCGTATATACTCGAGTGTAAGCCAACCCGAGTATAAGCCGACCCCCCTAATTTTGCCACAAAAAACTGGGAAAACGTATTGACTCGAGTATAAGCCTGGGGTGGAAAATGCAGCAGCTACCGGTGAATTTCAAAAATAAAAATAGATGCTCCATACCGTTCATTTTGGCCCCATAGCTGTGCCATATAGTGCTCTGCACCATTCATTATTGCCCCATAGCTGTGCCATATAGTGCTCTGCACCGTTCATTATTGCCCCATAGCTGTGCCATATAGTGCTCTACACCGTTCATTATTGCCCCATAGCTGTACCATATAGTGCTCTGCATCGTTCATTATTGCCCCATAGCTGTGCCATATGGTGCTCTGCACTGTTCATTATTGCCCCATAGCTGTGCCATATAGTGCTCTGCACCGTTGATTATTGCCCCATAGATGTACCATAGAAAGCTGTGCCATTGCTGCTGCTGCAATAATAAAAAGAAAAATGCCATACTCACCTCTCTTGCTTGCAGCTCCTCAGCGTCCCATCCCGGCGTCTCTTTGCACTGACTGTTCAGGCAGAGGGTGGCGCGCACACTATATGCGTCATCGCGCTCTCTGACCTGCACAGTCAGTGCAAGAGGACGCGAAGATGGAGTGGCGCCCGGCGTGTGGAATGCGGACAGGTGAATATGTAATACTTACCTGCTCCCGGCGTCCCGCTCCTTCTCCCGGACAGCTGGTCTTCGGTGCCACAGCCTCTTCCTCTATCAGTGGTCACCGTTACCGCTCATTAGAGAATTGAATATGTGGCTCCACCCCTATGGGAGTGGAGTCCATATTCATTACTTTAATAAGCGGTCCCACATGACCGCTGAACAGGGGAAGAGCTGCGGCACCCGGAGACCGTGGGACTGCAGGGACAGCGCCAGGAGCCCCAGAAGCAGGTAAGTATGCCTCTTCGCCCTCTCCCCCTCACCCACCGACCCTGCCGCCGACCATGACTCGAGTATAAGCCGAGAGGGGCACTTTCAGCCCAAAAATTTGGGCTGAAAATCTCGGCTTATACTCGAGTATATACGGTAATCTACGGTGATAGAGGAGATTGAGTTCTGTAACAGAAAATTATTTTTAGCACACCACTTGACAGACACTCCTACTTCATTAAGGGGAAAAGGTTTTTGCTATGTAACCTGAGGGCAGCATGAGGTATTAGCTAAGACACAGATTTCAGGGATTTGTTACTTATTAGACTGTGTAATATTTCAACACAATGAATGTTTTATCATCAGGAGATTATTATCACTGCCTAGACTGATGCTCAGGTGAGCCTTAGTCTGACCACGCTCCCTCCCTAGATAAGCAGATCACTGTTTATCAAGAGGGTCTGGCTACAACACATCCTCTCAAGACCGGTGTGAAAATTGTCGATCTTAATGAAACATAATGGCTCAGACACTATCCTGTACCATGCAGCCCTCTGCCGGTCTGTAGGGCATCTTGTCATTACAGGCCCCTAACACAACTGTTACACCCAGTAAATTACTGTAAGTGATATCACTTGAATTAGGGTCTCTTTCCCTGCCTTATTTGGTTCTCAGATTAGGTAGCCAAAACCTGGTGACAGATTACCTCTAAGAGGTGTTAATCAGGAGAATCTTCCTACAACAGACCGGTGAAAATCATTGCTCTTAACTAATCAAGGTCATTGTTTCAGATTAATGAGGACAGAGCTCCTCCCTACCTCTCTACTGCCCCACCTTCCTTCTCCTTAGTATATGTTTGGACTACAACACTTTTTGCATCGTTTTATGCACTAGGAGTACGGACATGTTTCCGCAATATGTTGCCCTCTTATAGGGACTTTGATAGCCGCATGCACATGTTTATGTTGTTGCTCATTTGACATACTTGTTCTCATAGGTACTTTATAAGTTATAAAGTATAAGTAGAACATGATATGAAGGGTCTCATAGGATATACATTTCTAATGAAAATATGTAAAGAAAAAAAAAATCCCAATTGCATCAGCCAGTAAACATCGTGCAGTTGTGATGGAAATAGTTGGTAATGTCATTATCTGGAGAGATTTAAAGTAACGCAGACCTGATTATTAAAACAGTGAGTAGTCACAAGATGTCATATATTCCATTGCAAACAATCATATCCACTTTATTTAGAAAAGGTTGAACCGCTCCTGATTTCACTTAGAAACAGACATTTCATCTCCGATAAAGACCGATTGATCCATAATAAATATTTACACATTATTCTGTGTGGACTCATAGACAGATCCATTGTCCAGCCATCCCGCCATGTGTTTAACTATTTAAAGCTACTTTTACGATACATGTTTTACCTATTATCTATAATGTTCTTTGTTAGACGCCATGATGTACAGAGGCTTTACATCAGTCCATGCTGGGCATAGAAACTAGAACCATTTTCATGGGAAGTCAAGAACTCTATGTGTAACTTTTGTCTTTGTGTGAAGAATTAGGATGAATCTTTGTTCTTACTACCTTTAAGCAAAAGTTTCACCCTATACAATTGTATTACAGATCAATATTCATAATTTTGATTGTAAAATAAAAATAAAAACATGCATTAAAAATAGACATTTTATATCTAAAAATATGCAGGAAACTAAAAAGCAAATCTGAAGCTACTCTCGTAATAAAATGCTATTAAATTCAGCTCTCCTATGTGAAACCTGTAATTAAAAAAAAACAAGATTATCACAATGCAAATAAACTATGTTTATACTTTCAAATCACTAGAAAATGTTTATAAGGTTTAATGTATTTGTAAAATTGTAATAATTTTACAAAAATAGAAATATTTTTAATAATAACAGCAATTCACATTTTCATTTTTAAAAAACTATATTTGGCCATGCATTAAATGCATGCATAATTTTGTTTTAATAATTAACTAACTTAATATATTTTTAATAAAATTTAATGTATTTGTAAAATATTAGAATTTTTTGTACACTTCTTAATTTTTTTTTAGAATAGAAATTCTAATTTTCATTAAAAAATTATATCTGGCCAGGCATTAAATATATGGATAATTTTATTTTCATTTCATGTTCCATTGCATATTAGAAAGTGTATATACCATAATTTAAGATAATAAATATATAAATAAAAAACCCCATAAAATATACATTATAAAATATAACATAGACTATCATAATGTATACAGGGGCAGAATAAAAACATAGTAGTTTCTATTCACAGCAAATAACTTTTAGGAATGTATGTGTATATATAAAAAAATCAATTAATCAAATTAATACATCATTTAGCTGAGAAAAAATACTTAGACAACAAAAAATAATTATGATAATAGTAACATATAGTTATATAATCTTATATAAATTATTAATTGCCCAAGTCTAATTGTTTTTCATTGTGAATTTAACATAAAAATATAATATAAATATATATTTTTATACAAACGCATACCCTTTTACTCATCTACATGATTTAGCTGTACAATTTGAGCCATTTTTAAAAAATATGTTTTAAATAGTTTTCAATGCAGACCGGTAAATAAATACGGTAAGTCTATCTTCATTCTGCCAAACATTTTATTGTTGTAGCACAACTATAGGACAAAAGCTATAAGGATTAACAGGTTTCAGATTGCCACAATCTTTTAAAGCGAACATACTAAAACTACTGTACTCCCTGTGTAACCCGAACAAAAAAAAATAGAAAAAAAAAATCAGCATTTGCAGAACTGGATTTTTTTTTTGTCTCTAATGTTTATCTGTGTGTGTGTGTGGCTGCGATTTGAAATAAAATCCATATGTGTGACTAAAATGAAAATATTAAAATCACAGGATCCCTCCCATGTTAGAAAAGTTAGAGTCTAATTTGTCCTGTCCCTGGAACACAAGCCCTTGGGGCAAAACAGCCAAAAAACCCAAGAAGCTGCAAGCCTGTTAAATTTAGGGGAGATCTCTGCACTTCGTCATTATACTGAAGCATTTGACAATCCCAATTATCTGTAAATACTCCTATGGTTTTGTATATGAAACACTTTCTTTTGCCTAAAGGTTTGAATCTGGTATGTTTCAACCATTGTAAACATAAGTGAAGTCTTTAATGTTTTGGGAATAACTCTTTCGGTGCGAGGAAAACTTTGTAACATGTCGTAAAGGGTTAAAGAGTTTTAAAAAAAATATTAAAAAACACATATGCTAATTCACTGAAATCAATAGTTGTCTGATGATTTCTTCCCTCATATATGAGGAAGAACAGCAACAGAGGACCACAGAAGCTGAGAACTTTGATTGAGCTGTCAGATTGGTAGTTGTACGTTTGGTGTTGCCTTCTAAAGCTATAGTCTGGCCATACAGAGAACAGTCATATATTGTCATGGAGTTTATAGGGTATCATAACTAGGAGGGCTAGTAGGCATCAGTATTAGATGCCAGTGGGACACCAGCAAGCTTCTCTGTTTGGACCAGAGCAACATCTAGTGTTAAAGCCTTTCCCCTATATGAAGAACAGTCTATCTACGATTTTGAGACACAACATGAAGCGGGTAAATGGTTAACAGCCTCAAATATATTGCTGGCTCCCATCAAACATACCGATTGTTGTGTTGTGGCTATCAGTAATGGGGGCACTTCTAATCAGTTTGCATTAAACACAACGGATGTGGTCAACGAGTATGTAACACGTTTATGGAGATGTATCACAATGAAAGTAGTGTAGTTCACCCATCATATTTCAGTTCTCATTCTTCAAAGACCTTTGTGTCAAATACATCTGAACCCTGATAGTTTATTTTGCACCATTTGCTTCTATTGTTTTCAATGACTTGATGCACCATGGTGTATAAGTTCACCAGTTGGGTATACCTTGCACATGCCCTAAAGGATCTAAAAAAGGGGTCAAAGATATAGGACACACTGTACAAGACTGCTATGTTTCTGAAACAAAAAATTATTAGAAATAGGTAGACGATTAAACTTCTTATGTTTAATTAAGAAGTGCAATAAAAGCACCAGTTCATGTATCAAGACAAAGGCTTGCAGAACTGTGCAGAACTCTCCGTAATTCCAGACCACACAAGAGCTGATCCGGCATCATTATAAAGACTGGTGTACATGGTCTTTGAAAAGCAAATCGACAGAACTATGAATTGTGTCTCTGCTGTTGTAGAGCATGTTATGAATGTTAATACCTGATTGCATACAATGTATTGTACATAAAAGATCGACCATTTTAATATATTTTATTAAAACATAACCCAGATTAGAATCCCCTAGTGCTAACAAGAATAAAAGGCTGCGTCCATAGCTGCTCTCGGCTATCAAAACAGCTATGTATTTGATACCTATAGACGTCTCTCAGTTTACAGGCGCAGCACGTTCTCTTTGCCACCCAAGATGAATAAATGGTTTTACTCAGTTCCTCGACAGATCTTCTGTCCTGATTGATATCTTGTCAAAGGACCTTGAAAACTAAGCAACTGTCGGAGACATATTTTGGGCGCACTTCCTCACTTATGTATGTTCTGTTATAAGTCAGATAATATTGCTGATCAGATGTGTTGATGGCAGAAAAACTTGTAGGAGATGACTAATGAAACAACTGTTAGGAAAATATGATCAGAGTATATTCTTGCAAAATGTAACTTTTCTGTACAGGTAATATTGGGCTAAAATAAGAACGTAGTAGGGAATCAAGTCGAGTGTTTAGACGCTTTACAGTAGCGTTCCAAATTCAATTGCTAGCAATTAGCTGGCACAACTCCAAACCTGGATTGGTAAATATGTCTTCATATATTCAATGCTTGGTCTCAAGTAATCCTGTTGTATTCCAGGACAGTCCGTAAAAATAAGGCAGTTTTTTGTCCGGTCCATAAATAATTTAATTAATGGGTCAATTATTTTTTTCATGCTGAAGCAACTTACACCGATTATTATGACTGTAATTATAAGTAATTACAATTTACAGTGGATGCAGCTGATGTTCTCATATCAGCTATATGAGCTGTAGACATGGTTCACTTATAATCATTATTTATTATGGTTTTCCAATTGTCTGTCAGAGATTTTTAGATAAGATGTCCAGAAAACAGAAAAAGTCAAATTAGCATCTATGATGCCTGACATGGGTGAAACCTGACAAAGTCATAAAACACAAAAGTTACAAAAAAATTACATCCCCGCCAAATTGTAAACAAGTGCAATTTAAATGATATATTCATTTTATCAAAAAGTCTTAAAGATGACTATAGCTGCAAGAGGTAGAAAAAAACATGACGTGATTGTTGCCAAGACTTCTTGCCCCTTTTCACACAGCTCTGTGCCAGTTGTGTGTTAATGTGAGGGCTTGAGTAATCTGAGACTGACTCATTGTTGGGGACACACAGGATGATAACTCCATGTTCATTCCATAGATGTTAGGGCAGTGTATGCAAGCACACAGTCCATCTCAAATACAGCCATGATAGTAGAGAATGGAAAGCAACTAGGCAACAATAAGACCACACAAAATAAGGAGAAGAAAAGGAGCATTCAATGTTTGTATAAAAAATGTACAAAAGTTTATTGAGAAAATTTTTAGCATAAAACACACATACACATACATAAAATAAGGACATCAAACGCTAGCCTTCTGTGAAACCCTCAGTACCATAAGTAGTAACCAGCCCATGGAAAATCACACATAGATAAGAGGGTATACCACATCCATAACCCACATAAGGATCGATGTGAAATGCTATCCGTAATCAATGTATTTAGTCTACAAAAGTCAATAGATCCAGGGTTCAGAGCAGACTATGGAAAAAACCCATAACACAATATTCATGACATGCCAACTGGCGTGAACAGTTGTAATGGGAATACCATATTAGCCCTCTTACCGATTACAGGAGACAGACTCAATTGGGTGACACCCCCGACGTGCGTTTCGCTCAAATATTTGCTCGCTTTCTCAAGGTTTTTTTTTTCCATAGTATGCTCCGAACCCTGGATCTATTGACTTTTGTAGACTAAATGCATTGATTACGAATATCATTTCACATCGATCCTTATGTGGGTTACGGATGTGGTATACCCTCTTATCCATGTGTGATTTTCCATGGGCTGGTTACTACTTATGGTACTGAGTGTTTCACAGGAGGCTAGCATTTGGTGTCCTTATTTTATGTATGTGTATGTGTGTTTTATGCTAAAAATTTTCTCAATAAACTTTTGTACATTTTTTATACAAACATTGAATGCTCCTGTTCTTCTCCTTATTTTGTAAGCATTTGTTTGGAGTAGTATATACAGTTGCCAGGATATGGTTCCTGGACACTTTGCAATATGAGTCTGGGTTTATATATATTGAACAATAAGACCACAGCATGATCCATTGCATCTTGTGCTATTAAACTAAATTTAGTTATGAGAAACCTTAAAGGTAACCTGTCATTTAGAATAACATTATTAACCTGCAGATTTGGGGTTAATCTGCAGGTTAGTAGCATTCTAAGATGCCAACACTGAGAGCCCCGCTGCCTGGAGGAAATCAACTTTATTTCCCCTGGCAGAGTGACAGGAACAGAGATGGTGCTGGCACTGGTTCAGTCACTACACTGTATATGAAGAGCTGCAGCTGTAACCATGCCTCTGCATTGACTGACAGCCGGCCATAATGCTGAACCTACTGAAAGTCAGTGTCAGGGTTCAGTTACAGCCACTTCTCTCTATACACAGAATAGTGATTGACAGCCGGCCATAATGCTGAAGCTGCTTTCAGTCAGTGCTGGGGGCAGTTACAGTTGCTGATCTCTATACATAGAGTAGTGAGTGACAGCTGGCCATAATGCTGAACCTGCTGTCAGTCAGTGCCGGGGTGCAGTTATAGCCACTGCTCTCTATACACAGAGTAGTGACTGATGGCCAGCCATAATGATGACCCTGCTGTCAGTCAGTGCAGGGATGCATTTACAGCTGCCGATCTCTATACACAGAGTAGTGACTGACAGCCGGTCATAATGCTGAACCTGCTGTCAGTCAGCGCTGGGGGCAGTTACAGCTGCCAATCTCTATACACAGAGTAGTGACTGACAGCCGGCCATAATGCTGAACTTGCTGTCAGTCAGTGCTAGGGGAAGTTACAGCCACTGCTTTCTATACACAGAGTAGTGACTGATAGCCGACCATAATGCTGAACCTGCTGTCAGTCAGTGCTGGGGTGCAGTTAAAGCCCCTGCTCTCTTGCTGGCACCACCCCTATGACTGGAAGAAGGAGCAAAGTTAATTTCATCCAGGCAGCCGGGCTCTCAGTGCTGGCGCTACAAGGTGTCACAATGCGAATAACCTGCAGATTAACCCCATTAATGTCATTTTATAGCATTATTTTACATGCCAGGTTTCATTGAAAACCTCTTTTAAGGGCAACTCCATTCAAAATGCAATGCTTTAGACATGTACAAATTTACATTTTTAATCTAATGGATACAGTCCACAATGTTTCAATACCCATTGTATTTTTATTGGGCTTGGGTTTGTCAGAAACTATTATTCAATACCTATTTAGCTTCCACATCTAGGTAGTGTACAAGATACATAAATGTGTAAAATAAAGAGAAAAAATAAAGTAATAAAAAAAATACCATCACCCGAGATATTATTCTGCTGTGGGTGGTAGCTTTGTATTATTCTATGTATCTATTTACTTCTATAGTAGATAATTTCCTTCTTTATACTGTGAGATTTATTTTCGGTAGTTTTAATATTACAAAAGCTCAAATGGTGACAGAAAATCAAGATTCACCAAATACTGTTACATGTTCCAGCAGGTGATGAAGACAAGGAGAAGAGCAAGAAGAATGGACATTGACAAGTAACAAGACTTTCAAAATTCATATAGCCTTACATAATAATTTATATACTATCAGTCTGATCACCTGCGACCTGCCCCACAGGTATTTCATTATTACAATACAGGAATTTATTTCTGTATAAGTGAGAAATATTCATATTTGGAAATGTCTGTGATCAGGTAATTTAAATATTAATCAAAATGATAAGAAAGCTTACTTTTCAGATTTTTTTGCAACTTTAGTTCTTGACAGTTGTAAATATTGGCTATTACTGTTACCAGTCCTGCTTAAGAGACAGATATAAAATACAGTAAAAAGATAGATAAATAGATACACGATAGATAGATAGATAGATAGATAGATAGTAGATAGATAGTAGATAGATAGTAGATAGATAATAGATAGTAGATAGATAATAGATAAAAGATAGATAATAGATAGATAGATAGATAATAGATAGATAGATAGATAGATAGATAGATAGATAGATAGATAGATAGATAGATAATAAGAATAATTTTCATTAAGAGAGCAGGTTTTCCTGCAGTCCAGATTATAAATTCACATTGCCTGTGACATATCTGTACAGTTACTTATTCATCTCTAAAATATTGTTCTGACATTGCAAATTCCACACAAAAATAGTCACTGCCAAGAATTGTCTCTGAATCTGATGTGTCATTTTCTATAACATGATTATATGCCTTCACTGTACATTTGATCTTGCAGTTTGGTTACTATCCCATTATAGAGGACCTTTACCTACTATATTATGGTCCCTTTAAATTATAATCTTGGACAGTTAGTACATAGCATACATTTTGTATTACCTAAAATTTAGAACAATAATAACATCAAAACCATTCATCACCTATGCACCTATACCCTTAAAAATATTATTGTTATTGATATTAACAAACATATACTTTAGCATTGTCTATATATATATTTATGTATACATCTGTATACACATAGAGAGAGATGCATCTATTTTTTTTAATTCTTTTATGCATATATAGATGTGTTTGTGTGTCTGTGACAACGGCTTTTATTTCACTGTGTAAATCCATAGTATGTGTTTTGTACATTTTATGTTGTGATGCCTGCAAATTCATTACAAGTGGCTAAGAATATTAATAAAGTTTATTCTACTATACATTTTATAATTAATTAGTTGCAACTTAGAATAGGATTATATTAAAAATCTACTATTTGTCGAAGATACAGCTTAAAAACATTGCATTTTATACATCCGTCACATTAACTACGTCTAAATAAAATAAAAAAACCCTCTAAAAGTAACACATGCCCTCTTTAATAGCCTTATTTCAGTAAGCTGCTTATTGATACCTAAGCTTATAGTAGAATATTTTATGAAAATAACTCTAAATAGAGGAATGAATAGTTTGTCAGTAATTGTCACTTTGTAACAGGCTTTTCACCCCTTGCAGCCAATTATTTTGGACATCTGAACTTAACACAGTGGAAACTAATACTCAGAAGCAGGAAGGGCAATGTATTATGGCAGGGGCAGGAGGCTCACATGAAAGTTTCTTTTCTGAGAAGAACTGTTGCTTTTTTGACATTGCTGAGTTTAGATTTGACAAAAATTTAGATTGATTTCAACTTTTTTTTTTGGTTTTCAAATCCTTGGGGGGAATGTCAGCTTTTATTTGGTCAGACAGGAATTGAAGGTTGTTGATAAATCAACACAATAGGAAATGTAGGTTAAGGAAACCTGGCTTTAATTAGTGGTCAGTGTCAAATAGTTCATGACCCTCAGATTCAGGTAACCTAAACATTTACTAACAGAGCATATATGCGCCCTAATCAATGCTAGTCCAAGTTTATTAACTTTTTTCCTGCCACGTGTGCCTCGTGTATGAAAGGCGGAAACAGAATTAACTCTTAAGTTGACATCAAGACAGTAAATAATCAATGTCTCCTTAACATCACTTGGGTTAATTTTAATACACATTGTTAATAATTTAGTGCTATACTGAACATGGTCTAATTTATTTATTTTACTCACTTATGGCGCACTCATCGATCATATAAATCGAGCCAAGATAGAATTGATTAGCGACCCGAGCATGACAGCTGCATGTATTTCTATGCAGTTGTCATGCTCAGATCAAGTCCAGGCATTGCGGTGCCATTTATACGGTCATCTGACTGCCACCTTATATAGCGCCACAGCGGTTTACAGACATTATCATCGCTGTTCCCATTGGCACTCACAGTCTAGATTCCCTATCAGTATGTCTTTGAAGTATGGGAAGAAACCGGAGAACCTAAAGGAAATCCACACAAACATGGGGAGAATATACAAAATCCTTGCAGATGTTGTCCTTGGTGGGATTTGAACCCAGCGCTGAGGTCCTAAGTTCAAACCCCACCTCAGCGCAGCAAAGCATCAATGCTATGAGCCATTGTGTTGCACTGGCCGAATGATCACAGGGCCCTGAGAACACAAAAGTATTATGGCTACACTTCTAATTGGCACCAAACCTGGAGCCAATGACTTGGGCTTTAATTTTTATGGAGATGAATCCAACAGGGAGGAAAAAAGTATACTATGCTCTAACAGACACAACATGAAAAAGTTATTCTCCGAATACCTCTGTAATATACCATACTGAATGCCTAGGGTTCTTTCGGAAAAAATGTAGGGTCTCTGCGTGCCTCCGTGCACATGAATCTGCCATGTGCTTAAGATGTAAGGGTTCAATGAGGAAAACTTGAATAAAGAATAGACAGGGAGGCTCCAGCAAGTCTCATTAGCGAAGCTGCGAAGAACCTCGGGTGAGAGTAAAGGTAAAGGCTTTCAGCTCTAATTTTAAACTACGTTAGCATGTGTTTTTTTACCTGCATAAAGGCTTTTTTTGGCTAGAAAGTGTATTAAATAAATTTACTTTGTTAAAAGCTGGTTGTCGGAATTGTGTGATAGGCGCAATTCATTTTGACTTTCAAGCTGAGATGCTTTTAATTGTTCTGAATGGGGAGATTAGAGTAGAATGCTCAATTTGGTGTAAGTGGATACAAAGATGGTCTGTAAAATGTAAGATGTGCCTGAAATTACCAGCACAGTGCTGTACTAGACAAATGCACAGGTGTTTCTTAGAAAAAAAAGACAATAAAACATGTCCTATTACAGAATGACGCAACGTAGTCCTTCTTTGTAAGCACACATGAGTTATTAAGAAAGGAAAGATTAACTAGACAAAGAAACTGGTGAACAACCTCCTGATGCATAAACAGGAGCATCACCTGTTCAGTATGACAAAAATAAGAAATATCTTATCATAGAACATTCCGCATCATCTTTTCTGGGGTATGCTGCAGCCATAGGTAATAATTCACACTATGAAGAGCTACACATACATAAAAGTACATGTTTGGATTGCAATGTCATATTGCAGATTAGCACAATGTAGTTCTTCTTTGTGTCTACACATAAGTTGAAAGAAAGGAAATATTAATTAGAAAAATTATTATTAACGACCAATCAATGCTATTCACTTAGTTACTTAAAGGGGATGTCCCACGACTAAAGAACATTTTAATTAATAGATGCTATAATAATAATAAGTTACAGAATTGGATGTGTTTAAAAAAAATGTATCGGGGAACAGGTGATCGGATACGATGTAACCTCGATGATAGTGGAAAAAAAAAACAGGAGAAATCCAGCCCTCCTACAAAATCAGTAGATGGATTAAAGCACTTCTTTATTTTCAGAGAAAAAGTATTAAAAAATCTAGTACATGGACCAAGGAAGAGAATCTTATGCATTTCGAGGATGCAATGTGCTCTTAGTCATAGCACAAGCAGAACTTCTCATGCTCGTATAGAGAGCAGTTGCATCACTGATGCGACCTCTCACCATGCCAGCCAGGTCACACTGAGCAGAGAGGGAGAATGTGGCTGTGTGTGATTGGCGGTGACATCATTAAGGTTATCGCCGTTCACAGGCAGACCTTCTCATGCTCTACTCAGTGTGTTCCGGCTAGCATGAAGAACGGTCATATAACTGATATGACCACTCTCCAAACCATCCGGATTGTCATGGGAGATGGCCATTAATGGATTATAGGTGGAAAGGTGAGTATAAATTAGCTTTTTTATTGTAATTTTTGGTGAATAAATGGGCAACAGAGGGTCGGGGAGCTTTTTATTTCAAATAAAGGAGTCTGTGTTAATTTCAATTAAAGGGATTTAATCTGTCTCTGTCTTTATTACATTAACTATGGGGTTAGTAATGGGGGTATCTCATTTGATGCCTCTCCATTACTTACTCGTGGGCTTGATGTCAGCAGCCATAAAAGAGTTGATATCAACCCCACAACTATTACCCCCCACTTGCAAAGCACCAAACTTCTGGGTGAGCTGCAAGCTGCTATTTTTAGCCTTGGAAAGTCAATATCCATGGTCCCAGTCTGAGAATAACAGCCCCCAGCTGTCTGTCTTAGCTTGTCTTGGCTGGTTGTCAAAAATTGACGGCATCCCATGCTGTTTTTGTTTAATTTTTTATTTAAATTAAAAAAATGAGGACCTCTCTATTTTGATAAACAGCCAAGATAACTGACAGCTGAGGTTTGCAGCCCACCGCTGTTTGCTTTACCTGCACTGGTTATCAAGAATAGAGGGAAGCCCATGCCATTTTCTAATTTTATTTATTTATTGCATAGGCACTGGCTCTGGAATACTCTCATCATCAGGCGCCTGCTCTTGATGCTATCAGTGAGACCATGAAAAAAGCAGTGATGGAATGATACCACCTAATATATAGAGGATCTCACCAAGAAGAATATAGTATATAGCAAAAAGTGAGAATTAAAAAATACCTTTTATTAGTTAATTAAAATATAAAGGAGAAAACATGCCACCATTTGTTAGGTGTCGAGTTACCGCCGCTGCACAGAGGAAATCTCGAACCATGTCCGCTGCGGTCTCCCATTCTCCTCCCGCCTCAGTGGAGCCTGCTCAGCAGAGATGTTGGTCCCAGCGTCTGGCTTAAGCTAATACTGTGTGGCTGGTTACTGCTGTCCTTCCAGGCTCAGCCATCATAACCAGTAATGATCAGCGGTGAGCAGGCGCTCCTGGGACTAAGTCCTGCTTTTCTTCTTCTGAGCATCCCCAAGGGACGACCCCTCATTGGAAGTCGGGGGTCACATGGTCAGGTCCTGTAGCAGCTCCTATTGGACCGATAGGTCCTGGAGAACTTCCGCTATAAATGGTTCACATGGCAGCACGTCCATGCGCTAGTATAAATCAGTTATTGTGTGTGTGGATGTATGCCTGTTCTGGTGAAAGCTCCGAATCATAGCCATCCCTAGTGTTGATGACTGCTCACGAATGTTGGAGCTATTTAGCGCCAGTTAGTGCCATCCAGCACCAGGCACAATCTATAGCGTCTATGTGCAGCGTTAGCCAGTGCAGCACCGTGCGCAACCACTGCGCTTACCTGTCCCTACTTGGGCGGTTATTGGTGTCCGCCTGGGCGGTGCTGCATGCACCCAGTGCGCAGAATCTATTTTGTGTTTTCCCTGGCACCGCAGTTCCAGTGCAGAACGCAAATGGTCTAGAGGGACTCTAACCCCTTGTCTTGGGGCAGAGTTCTGTGACACAATACTTGCGTTTCCTCTGCGGTATTGCGGTCCTGTGATGCAACAGGGTTCGCTTCATTCATACCGGGTGTAGCTAACCTGTGTGTGTTTTCTTTATACCGCCATTTACTGTCTGCCATTGCCTAGCAGCAGGTTTCACCCCTGCATGGTGGACCCCAGGCTGCGAACGCACCTTAGTCCATCTTTATAATTATTTGGTGCATTCCACCAGGCCTAACACCATTAGAGTGAAAAAATAAAAAGGGTGGTCATTCAGTTGAATTGATTGAACAAAGTCAACCATTGGAACGACCACCCCTCTAGGATCAATAGATTCCTCTTGTATTTCCAAGACAGGATTTATGTAATTACAGGGTACACCTTTAAAAAATTTCAAAGGATAGTGCCTGTGGATGATAACTCACAATTAGTGTTGAGCATTCCGATACTGCAAGTATCGGGTATCGGCCGATACTTGCTGTATCGGAATTCCGATACCGAGTTCCGATATTTTTGTGATATCGGAAATCGGTATCAGAGTGTGCGGTGCGTGTGGTTCCAAGGGTCTGGAGGAGAGGAAACTCTCCTTCAGGCCCTGGGATCCATATTAATGTAAAAAATAAAGAATAAAAATAAAAAATATGGCTATACTCACCCCTCCGAAGGACCCTGGCTGTCACCGCTGCGAGCGTCTGCCTCCGTTCCTGAGACTGTAGTGAGTGAAGGACCTTCGGTGACGTCACGGTCAGGTGAGCAGTCACGTGAGCGGTCAGGTAACTGGTCACCTGACCGCGACGTCATCGAAGGTCCTTCACTCTCTGCAATTCTCAGGAACGGAGGCGGACGCTTGCAGCGGTGACAGCCAGGGTTCTTCGGAGGGGTGAGTATAGCCATATTTTTTATTTTTATTCTTTATTTTTTACATTAATATGGATCCCAGGGCCTGAAGGAGAGTTTCTTCTCCTTCAGACCCTGGGAACCATCGAGGATACATTCCGATATTTGTGTCCCATTGACTTGTATTGGTATCGGAACTCAGTATCGGCGAGATCCGATATTTTGCCAGTATCGGCCGATACCATCTGATACCGATTCTTTCAAATATCGGAAAGTATCGCTGAACACTACTCACAATAAGCACAATGGTGTAAACAGCATAGAGTGGAGGGACCACTTGTCTTTTTAGCACAGCATGTAGCACTTTATCTCCCTTTTACAAGCAAGTCCCCTGATGATTAGGCCTGAATGAAACGACTTGGGACGATACCTCAGGGAAAGTGCAGGGCATGTTCATGACAAGAGTAGCTGTGGACTGCCCTTGTCAGGGCAGGAATCATGGGGATAGACCATTGTTAGCCCCATAGGGATTGACAGGGTATTGTTCGTTTCATGAATCGCCTGATGACCTGTCTGTGATACAAAATTACTCCCTTCCCTCACACACAGCCATCTAATTTGGTGAGATTGTTTCATTTTTATTTACTTTTGTAAATGTTGAAAATCTGTTTACCAATATATTATGATTAGCAGTGACATTTTCTATATTGGATGTTATATTTGACTGCATATATGTATACAGGTTTACACCATTGTGCATATTGTGAGTTATCATCCACAGGCACTATCGTTTGAGCTTTTAATGGTTTACCCTGTAATTACATAGATTTTGTCCTGGCTATTACAGGAGTAATCTATTGAGCCTAGAGGGGTGTTCTTTCCAATAGATGACTTTGTTCAATCAATTCAACTGAATAACCCCCCTTTTTTATTTTTTCACTCTAATGGTGGCACTTATTCTCCTTTATATTTTAGTTAACTAATAAAAAGTAGTTTTTAATTATCACTTTTTGCTATACATTTTATCAGTGAGACCAGGCATATAATGATGATCGTAGTATTCTCATCAGCCGACTGGGTCCGGGTTTGGGTTTGACTTTGGGTAAAGTTCTAGTACCTGAACCAAATTTTTTTTGAATGTTTTGCCAAACCCAACAGACATCCAACATCCACAGGTCCACCAATCACTATTAGAAATTCATCAGCCATGAGCATCAATTATTTTCCATGAATGAGTCTCCGTCATTTTAATTTTGATTTCATAAATCAATAGTAGACATGAAAATAAGCAACTTTGTAAAACATTTTATCAGACAAATGTTCTTCTTTCTCCTTCTGGATTGATCTTTCATTCTCAAATCATAGGTAAAATCTGTATTCAGTAAAGGCATTACTGAGAAAGAAAATTGCAGTTGATGTGTTTAAAGTTCTATGGAGAGGGGGGAGCAAGGGAGAAGCAAAAAGCAGGCAAGGACATTTTGCTCCAAGTTTTCTTGAAACAGCAGTTACATTTCTCCTTAAAACGTTATGAGCACCAACTGTCCTTCTAAGTAATGGCAAAATCAGTGTCATGTCACTGACGCACATGGTTTGTAAGCACCCTACTACTCACTGCATGCACTGCTCTGTTTCTCTTAGTGTCAGACCATCTTGCTGAGCTGCCTCTTGAAAACACTTGCAACATTGCTGCATCTTCCTGTTGCTGTATAGTCTCCACCCGGCTATTGAGAGGCACGGCCAGACTCTGCAGGAATTTAAAACCACTGTGTTCTGCAAGAGTTTTGCTTCTTTAGTCTATATCTTGCTAGCAGTAGAGATATTAAGCAGCTCCTCCCTCCACACCAGGCCTGATCTTATGTCCTAGCTGCAGTTCATCACTAGCTCGATGTCTATGAAAATTCACTGACTTTGTATTTAGAACCTGTGCTGCCCTCTAACTTTTTCGTACTATCTGACCACATTTTCGCCTTTGCCCACTCTGCCTCAAATTTAAGCCTTTGACCTGCTGGTCAGCTGCTGCTGGTGTAGGGACTGCCCTAGAATGGCACCTGGTGACTACTCTAACAGCCCAACACCCACCGTCGTCACAATCTGTATTCACTGAAAATGGATTTTAACTGTGAATTGAGAATTTTAAAAATGAATGACCAGTTCATTAAGAGAAATAAGTAGATTCCTCTGATAAGGTATATTAGATTTCACTTCCTGCATGAAAAATATTCTTGGTGTTTAGGGAGGCCTCAGTATCTTTGGAGTAAATGAAAAAATGTACATTGACCATATTTTTTTACTAAAAGTTAAAGTGAAAAATAGTTGGCAAGTAATAAAATTAAACACATTTATACAGCAATTCTTTAATTATGTTGCAAACATATGAGACATTTTAGGCATTATTTTTTATGTCGTTTTTTGAGCCAAAGCCAGAAAAAGATCCAGAAGTGTGAGTTCTTCCATATTTGTGTTATACTTGAGTTGCTTTAGGACTTACTATTGGTTAAAGGTTGAGCAGATCCATTTAAAACTGCGCCAACCTGCCATGTTTGAATATAGCTTTACATACAGTATGTTAAACTTTGTCTAATATGTATTCCTTTCAGGCACATCAATAACAAAACACTAACAAAACTTTAATTTTCTATAGCAATTGACTGTGAAATGTAAAAATTAAGAGGAAGCTCATAGAGAAGCTGTTTTAACAATTTTCTTTAACTCCTAAGCACACTGCGTTCAATTCATCGGTATTTTGTATTTATTTAAGACCATGTCTACATTTTTCTTTTAATGAATTAAAAAAAGTGATTCGTGTTTTGGTCTGGTATTAGTTTTTCATTGTCATGTCATTTTCTACCCACTCTTGTTTACAGATGTAAGAAGAATTTGCAGTTGCTGAATAAAAATGGAGCATGATTGTGTTATAAATTCACGGGCATCTGTGAAGTTTAGTTAATAATGTTCACATCTTTTCCATTTACAGGTGATTACACAGCTTGATAGTACCCAGGAGACAGGAAAATGACTACTCCCTTAAACATACACTGTGTGTGGAGAAGGTTTCTGTAATTAAAAAATGTTTTTGTATCAGTCGTATAAGGTAATTGATGTATAAGGAGGAATGCGCTAAAGTAATTTGTGAATACTTTGAAAAATTAAGTAACATCCAGAGATGATTGAATCAATTTGATGCAAATCAAAATCATGTTGAATTTTCAGGAATCCTCTTAAATCCTGCAGTCACTCCATGTGTATTGTGTGAGGCCAGTAACAGTCTAGTCAGGTTCTGGCCGAGAGTATGCATATCGCATACTTGTGGTCACATGACCGACATTCTCGATGCTGAGTTTGCAGCGAGGATTCAAAAGTTTGCAGTCACAAAGAGTGACTGCATACTTGTCATTTTATACCAGACAACCCCTTTAAAGAGGCGAATTTGAGCAACATTTGTTTCGCACAAATTGCCTAAAATGGTCACCACCAAATTAGACTTACAAAAGACTGCATCACCCACACAAGGCTCACTTGTCCTCAGATGCAGCCACATTGTCTTTACCATAATATATTTGCAGTTATCACTAGTGTTGAGCATTCTGATAATGCAAATATTGGGTATTGGCCGATATTCGCTGTATCGGAATTCCGATACTGAGTTCTGATACTTTTGCAATATCGGATACCGGAATCGGAAGTTCCTATAGTGCAATGATGCACTATAATGGAGTGTGGGCGGTGCGTGGGCGGAGACTGCATGTGTGTGTGCGGGGGGTGTCTGTGTGTGACCGTGGGGGGGTCTGTGCGTGCCTGCCAGGGGTCTGTGCGGCGTGCCGGGGGTCTGTGCATGTGTGTCGGGGCTCTGTGCGTGTGTGTCGGGGCTCTGTACGGCGTGCCGGGGCTCTGTGCCTGTCTGCAGGCATCGTCCGATGGGACTACAAGTCCCATTGGATGATGCCTACTACAGTGACAGTGATTGACACATTAGCCAATGATGGGACAGTAGTAGTCCCATCATCCGGCTAATGTGTTGAATGAAAAAAAGCAAACATACATGCTACATACATACTACATACAGTACATTCATACATTACATACAATACATACATACAGACATATGCAGTACATTAAACATAGAGTTCATATTCACCATTACTTGTCACTTTGTTCCCGAAGCCAGTGTCATCTGTAAAAAATTTTTGAAAATAACAAACATCCAATATACTCCCTGTCCGCAGAAATCCACGAGTGTCCCAGAACGATCTCCCATAGAGAATGGCAGCATCAGTTGATGTGACCGCTCTCTAGGGGCTCCAGGAACACAATGATGGGTGGAAGGTATCCTTCCACACTGTATTCCTCCGCCGCTGTAAAAAAAAGTAGTCCCTAGTCTCACTTTTGGCATTGCTGTATGAGAAATTTTCCCATGCAGCAATTGCTATAAAGTGAGACTTTGTCCTAAGCTAACCTCAGTGATGCACTGCAGGAGCCATGGTCTCCTGTCAGTGTGTCACTGGAGGTCCTATAGAGCAGTGACATCACCCAATGTCACTGTTCTATATGGAAGATCGTCATGGGACACTCGTTATTAATTGAACTACGTCGGACAGGTAGTATACAGTTTATTATTTTACGTTTTTTGCAGGCGCTGAAGTATGGTAAGCATGGTTTCCTAATGTGCGTGTGTTTTATTAACCCTTTATTACTATTGGATTAATAATGGATAGGCATCTTATTGACGCCTCTCCGTTATTAACCCGGCTTAATGTCACCTTACAATAGCAAGGTGACATTAACCCCTTATTACCCCATATCCCACCGCTACACGGGAGTGGGAAGAGAGGGGTCAAGTTCCGGAATTGGCGCATTTTACAGACAACACTCTCAAACAATAAGGCAGCACATTGTAGCACTATAGCATGTAAATATGAAATATGGAAATTGAATTGCATTGAATTGCATCCCAGGAGAACCACTACCCCTCCACAGAGATATAGATTTTAGTCTAACAGAGGATTTATGTTCCCATACAGATGAAGACTTTATTCTAAGCGAGGAAAGGCCTTGCTGGGTCCTGGAAATGAGAAATGCCTTATCCTGGCTTTCAGGTACACATGAATTGGCCAATTTATGCGATAAACTTTCTCAATTTTTCATATTTCTAATGCAGTAATGCAATTCAATTTCCATATTTCATATTTACATGCTATGCCGCTATAGTGTGCTGCCTTTTGGTTTGAGAGTATATGACTTGGTGACTCTAGGTTCAGCACCTGTTCACACTGAGTCTATGTTTGGATGTGATGGTCAGTTTTCTGAAGTTTGTATTCATTAGCCTTCTGACTGAGCACTCCGCCTTTTAGTCACAGGTGTTTTTAATCCCAGCAGGACCATTACTCCTCCACAGAGATATGGATTTTTGTCTAACAGAGGATTTATGTTCCCATACAGATGAAGACTTTATTCTAAGTGAGGAAAGGCATTGCTAGGTCCTGAAAATGAGAAATGCCTTATCGTGGCTTCCAGGTACACATAAATTGGCCAAATTAATGCGCTAAACTTTCTCAATTTCTCATATTTCTAATGCAGTAATGCAATTAAATTTCTATATTTCATATTTACATGCTATGATGCTAGAGGGTGCTGCCTTTTTTGTTTGAAGGTCTTCTGGGACAGTGACTAGTTTATAAGCCAAGGGGGGCATTTTCAGCACAAAAAACTCAGCTTATACACAAATGTCATGCTGCTGCAGTGCAGTATAACGCAACCTCCACCAGAGGGAGCTTGAGAGGGAGGGGAGACGGCGTACACAGAGAAGCACCACAGAGCAGCAGCACAGGTGCTACCAAGTGGCAAGAGAGTGGTCAGACAAGCCAAATCAAAATACAATCAGAGGCAGGAGTACCCAAAAAGGATAAGGAGTAAACGTGGTCAGAAAACAAGCCAGGAGGTTCAGCAGCGGTCAGAAGCGGATAAGACAAAGTCAGAAAGCAGAAGTGAGTCCGAATACGAGCCAAGTCAGGAACCAGATAATCAAGCAGACAAACAGAGAAATGATGGGAAAAGGGCAAAGGGAGTAAACATACACGGGACAAGTCAGGGAACACAGCAGGACAAATCAAGAGTTACCAGAGTCAGGTTCACACACCGAAGGCAGAACTATAGCTGACACCACAGCAGGATGCCTGGGAGCTAAATAGCAAACCTGAGCCAAGAATGAGGCAGAGCAAAGTTAACCTTTGACATGATCTGCCCGGATAAAGAGCAGACAGGACTAAACCCTGGAACGGATCATGACAACGAGTATATACGATAGTCAAATTTGATATATGTGCATGCCATAATACTACTGTGAACTGTTGCCATTGTTGCTTTTTGGGCAAGCCACATACCTAGCATTTCTTGTAATGGAGAAATTGTATTAAACAGTAATAAACAGAAGTATATACATACAGACATGTACAAGTGCATCTCACAAATTTAGAATATCATCAGAAAGTTCATTTATTTCAGTTCCAAAGACATACTGATAGGGAATTTAGATTGTGAGCCCCAACGGGGACAGCGATTATAATGTGTGCAATCTGTAAAGCGCTGCGGAATATGTTAGCGCTATATAAAAATAAAGATTATTATTATTATTGTTCTTCATTGCAAAAAGTGAAAGTCATATATTAGAGTCATTACAAACAGAGTGATCTATTTCATGTGTTTATTTCTGTTAATGTTGGTAATTATGGTTTACAGTCAATTAAAACCCAAAAGTCATTATCCTAGTAAATTAGAATAATTAACAAAAACACCTGCAAAGGCTTCCTAAGTGTTTAAAAAGGTCCCTTAGTTGTTTTCAGTAGGCGCCACAATCATGGGGAAGACTGCTAAATTGATAGATGTCCAGAAGGCAGTCATTAACATACTCCACAAGGAGGGCAAGCCACAAAAGGGAATTGCTAAAGAAGCTGGCTGTTCAGAAAGTGCTGTGTCCAAGAATATTAATGGAAAGTTGAGTGGAAGGAAAAAGTGTGGTAGAAAAAAGGTGCACAAGCAACCAGGATAACCGTAGCCTTGAAAGGATTGTTAAGAAAAGGCCATTCAAAAATTTTGGGGAGATTCACAAAGAGTGGACTGCTGCTGGAGTCATTGCTTCAAGAGCCACCACACACAGACGTATCCAGGACATGGGCTTCAAGTACCGCATTCCTTGCGTCAAACGTCTCATGACCAATAGATAACATCAGAAGCGTCTTACCTGGGCAAGGAGAAAAAGAACTGGACTGTTGCTCAGTGTTGTTTTCAGATGAAAGTAAATATTGCATTTCATTTTGAAATCAAGGTTCCAGAATCTGGAGGAAGAGTGGAGATGCACACAATCCAAGCTGCTTGAGGTCTAGTGTGAAGTTTCCACAATCAGTGAGGGTTTGAGGAGCCATGTCATCTGCTGGTGTAGGTCAGAATCCAAACCCTTGCAAACAGACGTTAACCCTGGGGGGTGTAGGTGATCCATTCATTATGAGACTCAGATACTTGAGGCAGGACGAGAAGGAGGGTGACTCTCAGGGCAAGGAGTGGGAGAACAGAGAGGATGAAGATGAGGTAGTAGATCAAATTTGGCGTAAACCAGAGTCATGCAGCTAAGTAACTCAGCAGAGAAAGAGGAGGAAGATGAGGAGGTTATATTGCGGCTTCCTGCTGACAGAGTTATGCAACCATTACAAGCAACCTGCAGACACAGAGTTATGCAACCACGACAAGCAATGCAACATGAACCCCAACTCTGGCAGTGGGCAGCAGCATTCGCGGGTCTGCAGTTGCCTTGCTTGTGTCTTTTATTCAGGCTGGCAAAAATGTAAAAAAATCAACCAGCTGCCAGTTTGTTAAAAATGCCAGAGTACAGTTAAAAAAATTCAATAATTTGACTACTACATGCATGAACTGCACAAGCATGATTAACATGCATTAATCTGGGAATCTCACTGTGCTAAAATGCAGACTAGCGGGCCTCGCCAACCACAGTTAACCCCATCAACCGCATCTTCTGATTCTTCCTCCTCCCTCAACATGGCAAGTGGTGTCACACAGGTCTCCGTCCACAGTACCTCCACTTGTTTACCACCTATAGTTGGGGTGACGGAGAACCTGTCAGAAGATATGGAAGTAGACATATGTGCTGTTTTTGACTGATCTTAGATACCAAGCATACCCCATCTTTCTTAAACCAATGTAACATCTTTGCCTGCATCTCTCTCATAGTGCAGCAGCTTGTCGTGTTTCTACTACTTCAACCTGTGTCAGTATAGCAGCTGTGCTATACATGGCAAAGCTAAGAGTTTGAAATTCTCCATCTTCAACCTACTAATAATAATAACCTTTATTGATATAGCGCTGACATATTGCCCAGAGCTTTACAAGTCAGCAGTTCATATAAAACAGTCAAAAGTGACAAAGTTTACAATAATCAAACAATTAAAGCTAAACTAATGATGACCTGCTCTTCACAGCTTACAGTCTACAATGAGATGGGGGATGACACAATGTACTGGTGCTTATTTACAATGCTGGTCCAACCATCTTGAGGAAGAAGGAGGTAGATAAAGGCTGCATAAGGCTTTTGGGTAGAGTGGAGTTTGATGGCGAATTATGTTCAGAAAAGTAGAGAATAGTCTACTGTATATATAGAAAGGACTTTGATTAAAAACAGATGTGGTTTTAGGGAGCGCCTAAACTTGTGTAAGTTGTGGTGATATTTTTATTTTCATGGGGGACAAAGGGTAAGAGGTCAAATATCTAGGTAGGAGACTGAACTGAGCTGGACAAATACCAGATCAGGGGTGTTACCATCTTTGTGTGTCTCAGGGGTTGAAAGTTGTGAGAGGCCTCAAGAAGTGTCTACAGATAGAAGCTGGGATGCAGTTGAGGAGGTGGGGCTACTGAAGTCTCCCAGGATAAGGGTTGGCAATTCTGAGGACATGAAGTTTGGCAGCAAGGCAGAAAAGTGGTCAAGGAAGTGAGTGGGTGAGCCTGTGGGATGGAATGTGACCACTACTTGGAGAGAGAGGGGATGGAAGACCCTGATGGTGTGAACCTCCAAAGGAGAATGGCACCCTATATTTAGAATATTTTGAAAACAGGATTGTTGGTGGCAGCAAGGAGTGTGGGGTTATCGCGGAGTTAGCATTGACTGTATGGCGGTGTATACACATATATAGCGCTATATAAAAAAAAAGATTATTATTATTATATTCCATGCATTCTAATCCAGAGGTGGATATGCCATACGCTCACTATTATTTTTCCAAGAACTAATTATTGTGAATAGCCTGTTGCCTCCTCAGATGATTGTTGGGCCCAGCTGAGAACTCTTTGTTACAAAGATCACAGCATGTGGTTCTGTGTGAGTCAGGGCCTGTGATCTCTGTGATTATTGCATGGTCAGTCCAGTCTGTTGGCCACGGAAATGCAGCCTTTCTGCTTTGTGAATACAAATGGTTTACAAAAGCTGATAACATCCCAGTCCCCTAGAACCAGTTGTCCAGTCACAATTACTTCTCTAAAAAGATGTGCCTGCGTTACACCAGCAAGTTGCAGACAACATCACTTGTTCCCTGAAAAATTCTCTGTCTGCCAGGATGCATTTCTACACTGATACCTGGATGAGCAAGCATGGGCAGGGGCGTTAGATCTCACTGACTGGGCACTGGGTGACTCTGGTGACTGTTGGGGCAGTCAGGGAAAGGGCTGCTCCACAAGTCTTGCAATCCCCAAGACTTGCAGGGTGCTTTGGGATTGAGAACTAAACACCACACACCATAAAATGGAGAACTAAACTACTAGACAACAGGGGTTGGAGAACTAAAATACTAAACAGCTGTGATTGGAGAACAAAACAACTTCATACCAAAACGTGGAGAATTAAACTAATTAAACTAATAGACAACAGGTGTTGGAGAACTAAGGTACTATACAGCTTGGGTTGGAGAACCAAACTAGTTCACACCAGAACTAAAGAGAGAACAAAGAACTAGACACCAAGGCGTCACTAGACACCAAGTCTTGGAATCACCAGGGCTTGTGGAACAAACCTCTATATCTAGCAGCTCTTCCAGTGCGTTTGCCTTCTCCACCTCCTCTAGGGCCTCCACCTGCACCCTCCGCCTCCACACTGCACAAAGAATCCTCCACCACCTCCGTACTGCGCATTCAGGGCTCATCACAATTAGGCAGTGTTTAAATTAATATGCTTCAGAGATCACAGTTATACAGATCAAGAGTTGTAGACAGATCCATGCCGAGTTTGAGAAATGACTGTCTACACTCAACCTGGAGCCAGGGAATGCCATGTGTGAAAACGGTGTGAACCTGGTGGTGGCCCTACGGTGCGGCAACCTCACACATGTTCCTTGCATGGCTCACATCCTCAACCTGATGGTACAGCAATTCATATGTGCCTGGATGCTCTGCTGCAGAAACCACTGTCATTGTGTGCTCCCCTCCACCATTCCACTTAAGTTGCTATAGAGAGCTTTCGGACTACCATTTAAACGGTTGATATGCGATGTGACCACACTGTGGAATTCTACTCTGCACATGTTGCAGTGACTGTGGCAGCAGCGTCGAGACCTGGTGCATTATGACATTTTACATAGCCTGGCACAACACAGTACGGATGTAGTGCAATTCACATTGGCAGAGTGGACACAGATGAAGGACCTCTGCATCCTTCTGTAGGTTTTCAAAATGGCTACTAAGATGGTTAGTGCTTATCATGCTGTCATCAGCATCACTATTACTGTCATCTACATGCTGGAGCACACTTTAAATAGTCTGGGTGAGGAGGTGGTGGAGGTCCCTGGAGAGGAGAAGGAAGCCTTTAGGGTTAATAACATCTATAAATACAGGTCTGTCTTCTCACAGGCGTTTGCTATGGGAGGAACAAATGGAGAAGGACCAGGAAAAGGATGAGAAGAAAGTTGATGGACGCTCAACGGTTATGAGATGAAGAGGATAATGATTCCCTCTCTGTTGTCTGTGGTTGCCAGTAGGGGATGGAGAAAGAAAGCTTGAGTGGTATCCTGCCACTAACACACTGTGGACACGCTCAGACAAGATGCTAGCGGCAAGGCCGCAAAGCAACTCCAAGGCATAGAGGGACAGCTCATGCCAGGTGTCCAGCTTTGAGACTCAAGAGTTGAGGGTCACAGAGGAATTAGGGTTTTGCCTGCCAGGTATTGCTTGACCATCTCTAAAAAAACTTTCCTCATTTTCAAAAATATCTGGTTATCAGTTTCTATATGCTGGAAGGGTGTCATAAAATTGGCCTAGGTCTATGATGCTTTTTCTCTGCTCCTGCTACTTGAGCCTGCAGTTAATAGAGCAATCCTGAATATTGGTGATACCAAACCAATTTTTATCTTTAGCACGGGTTAGACTGAGCACTAGCACTTTATATTATATTGTCTTTTTCTGTCTGTTGGTTATCAGCTTCCTCCATCTCTTCACATCCCTAAAATCTGATACTGTCTTCCATGGATCCCTGTTGATGAAGTTTGTGCCTTTGATTTTATCTCTCTATTCCCTGTCTTCTCTGGTTTCTGTTGATAGTACAGTAGTTTAGAATACAAGGTACAGAGAATCATACATTATCAGTAGGTCAGAAAATTTCCTCAGATTTCCTTTATATGTCACCCATTCAGGGTGATTACCTGGCTATTTAGTTGGCTGACAATGGTCAGACCATTGACAGTTGTAGTGTTCCGACTCTATTGTCAGGTGTCCCGGGATCAGGGGTTCCTTCCCTGTCCCTATTGCTAGGTGGTGCCCTAGCTTGCCCTGCTCCCTGGATTACTTCTGATGATGAAGATGCTGGGGCCACGTGCCTTGCCTTAGCTCCTAAATCCACTCAGTATGTACCCTTCCCTACCCAGGGAATTGGGGAGTAGTAGTATACCGTACTACACCAACCAGACTAACAAGGTAGTATGAACAGGGGTAACAAAAAATACCAAACATGCAAATATACTTGTACATGTAACTGTAATGATTATATGGGATAGCTCAGGAGACTCTTTGCTGGAACAAAACAACTACAGGACACAGTTTTATAAGTGGTAAAGTCTATATTATCACATGGTGATTCAAACAGGTGCAGAGCAAAGCAAATATTAGGTTGAAGTTCATGCTGTGTCCTCCGCCTGCGCAAGGCAAGATTGCCTTGCGCAGGCGTGTACTACGGAGGACACAGCATGAACTTCAACCCAATATTGCGGCCAGTATGCAGCCAGCAGGTAAGGAAAGGGTGAATCAAACACCCGAAAACCCCATCCATATGACCGCAAACCTGTCCCGCCAAATTCAGGTGACAGGTTCCCTTTAACAGCCTATAGGAACTTTAGAGGAAAACGCAATCAAGCAGAAAGTCTATGAAGCACAGTTGTACTTGAGGATACTTGACACGAGTAAGTCCTTGTTTAATCCAAACACAGATATGCTTATAAGGCAGTTCAAGTGATGTCTTATCTCAACCAGGAAGGCCTGGGTGATAATCTCAGATTTAAGCAGAGCAGCAACAGCTTACATGTCCAGCCAATGCAGATGGAAACAAACACAAGCAGCCAGATGGAGGAGGATTACTGGAAACCGATGTATGCAGCAGAAAGTCAGAGCTGAGTAGCAGGATCTCCACACAGGTTTGCAGGAGCAGGAGCAGGAGCAGGTGCAAAGCCAGGGAGCCCCCAGGGTATGAAGTTGGATGCAAGGCAGAATACTCTAGCACCGACTAAAGGCTGGGGTGGAGTTATATAGCAGGAAGACACAGTGCACATGAGCAGGGCCGCCATCAGGGCATTACTGCCCTTACTGCTGTATGGGGCTCGGTCAGCAGCAGTACACAGAGGGGCCCACAGATCCGGGGACCCACTGTTGTGCTTCTACTGATCGGGCCCCATCATGCATTAAAATACTGTGCACTGCGGCGCCTTCTTGGAGCTGTGCACGGCCGTCTCACCTAGTCGGCTGCGCAGCTCCTGCTCGGCTGTAGCTAGAATGTATGGGCTCCCTGCAGGTCCTGACTACAGCCCATACATTCTAGCAGTCTCAGTAGTGAATGTGCTAGAATGTATGGGCTCCTGTCAGGTCCTCTCAGCAGCCCATACAGTCTAGCTGCTGCTTCACTGCTGGAAACACTAGACGCCCCGGGAACGACTGAGGTAAGTATAAAAAAACATTTTTGTTTTTTTTAAATGGGTGAGGAGGGGGAGTGAGACTGCAGATGATGGAGTGTGTTTGAGGGGGTACTGCACATGGTGAAATGATAGGGGGCTGCAGATGATGAAATGATAGGGGGCTGCAGATGATGATATGATAGGGGGCTGCAGATGATGAAGTGTGTATGAGGGGGCACTGCGCATGATGAATGATAGGGGGCTGCAGATGATGAAGTGTGTTTGAGAGGGCACTGCGCATGATGAAATGATAGGGGGCTGCAAATGATGAATTGTGTTTGAGGGGGTACTGCACATGATGAATGATAGGGGGCTGCAAATGATGAAGTGTGTTTGAGGGGGTACTGCACATGATGAAATGATAGGGGGCTGCAGATGATGAAGTGTGTTTGAGGGGGTACTGCACATGATGAATGATAGGGGGCTGCAGATGATGAAGTGTGTTTGAGGGGGTACTGCACATGATGAAATGATAGGATACTGCAAATGATGAAGTAAGGGGGACTGCAGATGAAGTGAAGGGGGATAAGGGACTGCAAAAGATTAAGTGGGGGTGATGGGGACTGCAAATGAAGATGTGTGGATGATGGGCACTGCAAATGATGACGTGGAGGTGATGGCAACTGCAAATGATGATGTGGAGGTGATGGGGATTGCAAATGATGATGGGGACTGCAAATGATGATGTGGGGGTGATGGGGACTGCAAATGATGCAGGGGTGATGGGGACTGGAAATGAGGTGGGGGTGATGGGGATTGCAAATGATGGGGACTGCAAATGATGATGTGGGAGTGATGGAGACTGCAGATGATGAATTGTGTTTGAGGGGGTACTGCACATGATGAAATGATAGGGGGCTGCAAATGATGAAGTAAGGGGGACTGCAGATGAAGTGAAGGGGATAGGGGACTAAATGATGAAGTAAGGTGGACTGCAAATGATGAAGTGGTGGTGATGGGGACTGCACATCAAGTGAGTGTGAGGGACAGGGGACGGCAATTGAATTACAGGTGGGGGTGTGGAGAGCAAATGGTGTATTGAAGGTGGGGGAGAGCAAATAATGAATTTTGAGGGTGGGGAAGAGCAGTTCATAATAAATAGAGAGTGGGAGAGAGAGAAGACATGACAATGAATTGAGACAGAAGGGGCATGTAAATATAATGAATCGGGGTAAGGGTTAGAGTGGGAGGTACATAGTGGGGTCGTTGAGGATAAAGGGACTGGTAATAAATTGGGGGAAAGAGTACAGGTGCTAACTAATTTATATATTAAATAGGGAAAGTGGTTATGTACAGATAGTTGGGGCACAGTGGTGGATGATAATTTATATTTGGATTGGTGGGTTGCATAATAACCCATTATATATTAATGGTGGGTGAACTTCTGTATTCAGATGTGTAGGAGAAAGGGAAAAAGTGGGGAATATGCTTTGGAAGCGGTGCTCTAGATAACTGTGTTATTTTATGCAGAGACGAGTCCTGGCTGAAAGAAGTGATGGCAGTCTGCGCTGGATTAAAAAGAAACGCAAAGATGAAGGACTTCAGCTAGAGATGTCACTGGTGAGTATGTTACCTGTACACTGACACCATACACTGTATACAGAGCTCCTGTGTATAATGTCACTAGTGATCACTGTATTACATGTACACTGTACCCTATATACAGAGCTCCTGTGTATAATGTCACTGGTGATTCCTGTATTACCTGTACACTGACACTATATATAGAGCTCCTGTGTATAATGGCACCTGTGACCGCTGTATTACCTGTACACAGGCACTGCATACTAAGTGTTAGGTCTCAAGTTCCCGCTTCTGCACAGGGGGAATCTCGAGCCATCTCCGCTGCGGTCTCCCATCCTTATCCAGCCGCAGTGGAGTCTGCTCAGCAAGGACATCGGTCCCAGCGTCTTACTCAGTCTCACTCTGTACAGAGAGTTACTGCTGCTTCTTCAGCTTCTGCCATTAAAGCCAGTGCTGGTCAGCAGCGAGCAGACTTCTCTGGGACTAAGTCCTTGTCTGCACACACTGAGCATGCCCAGGGCAAGATCTCCCGTTGGAGATCGAGGGTCATGTGCTCAGGCCCTGCAGCACATTCCATTGGTCCTCTTGGCAGGTCTTGGAAGGGCAAAGTTTCTGTGGCCACTTCCTGTGCTGCAACTATATAAACTGCGCATGACCGCACGGCCATGCGCTAGTGTACATTTGCATACGTGTGTTTGTTGTGAGTGCAAGTCATCCTTGGATACCCCTTCCCTATTGAATGTCTGTTCGCGGAAGGTGTATGGTTGCTATCTAGCGCCCAACTTATCCTACAGCACAAATCACACATTACAGCGTCCAGTTGCTGTGACCGCCAGTACGGCGCCGTGCACTTCCTCTGTGCTTTCCTTACCCAAGCCTGGGTGGTTAGTGGCATTCGTCAGTGCGGCACCGCATGCACTCTTGTGCCCTAAATATTGTTATTTTCCTTACACACCCAGTTGCAGTGTTGTGCCAGCAAGGGTCTAATCGGACTTCAATCCTAGTTGGGGTTGAGTTCGCTGACTACTTGCTCGCGCTCTATGTGCGGTACCGCGATCCTGTGACGCAACAGGATCGCTTCCTTCACGCTGGGTGAAGTCTAACCCACGTGTGTATACTTATGAGTACCGCCATATAGTCCGTCATTACTTGGCAGCAGGTTCCATCTCTGCACGGTGGACCCCGGGCTGCGAACGCACCATACTCTATCTGTCTCATTATTTGGTGCGTTCCGCTAGCCCTAACACTAAGTACAGATCTCCTATGTATAATGGCACTTATGGTGATAGTATTTTTTTTAAATTAATGATCAGTATTGTACTATTCAGTCACAATGTGGTGGTAATATGTTGTCTAGTCATGGTGTGGCTGTATTTGTTCCTTGTATGTGCTATTATTTGGTCACTATTTGTTGGTAATATGTGGTCTGGTCATGGTGTGGTGGTATTTGTTCCTTGTACAGTTGTGGCCAAAAGTATTGACACCCCTGCAATTATGTCAGATAATACTCAGTTTCTTCCTGAAAATGATTGCAATCACAAATTCTTTGGTATTATTATCTTCATTTAATTTGTCTTAAATGAAAAAACACAAAAGATAATGAAGCAAAAAGTAAAACATTGATCATTTCACACAAAACTCCAAAAATGGGCCAGACAAAAGTATTGGCACCCTCAGCCTATTACTTGGTTGCACATCCTTTAGCCAAAATAACTGTGACCAATCGCTTCCGGTAACCATCAATGAGTTTCTTACAATGCTCTGCTGGAATATTAGACCATTCTTCTTTGGCAAACTGCTCCAGGTCCCTGATATTTGAAGGGTGCCTTCTCCAAACTGCCATTTTTAGATCTCTCCACAGGTGTTCTATGGGATTCAGGTCTGGACTCATTGCTGGCCACCTTAGAAGTCTCCAGTGCTTTCACTCAAACCATTTTCTAGTGCTTTTTGAAGTGTGTTTTGGGTCATTGTCCTGCTGGAAGACCCATGACCTCTGAGGGAGACCCAGCTTTTTCACACTGGGCCCTACATTATGCTGCAAAATTTGTTGGTAGTCTTCAGACTTCATAATGCCATGCACACGGTCAAGCAGTCCAGTGCCAGAGGCAGCAAAGCAACCCCAAAACATTAGGGAACCTCTGCCATGTTTGACTATATGGACCGTGTTCTTTTCTTTGAATGCCTCTTTTTTCTCCTGTAAACTCTATGTTCATGCCTTTGCCCAAAAAACTCTACTTTTGTCTCATCTGACCAGAGAACCTTCTTCCAAAACATTTTAGGCTTTTTCAGGTAAGTTTTGGCAAACTCTAGCCTGGCTTTTTTATGTCTCAGGGTAAGAAGTGGGGTCTTCCTGGGTCTCCTACCATACAATCCCTTTTCATTCAGATGCCGATGGATAGTACTGGTTGACACTGTTGTACCCTCGGACTGCAGGGCAGCTTGAACTTGTTTGGATGTTAGTCGAGGTTTTTTATCCAACATCCGCACAATCTTGCGTTGAAATCTCTTGTCAATTTTTCTTTTCCGTCCACATCTAGGGAGGTTAGCCATAGTGCCATGTGTTGTGAATTCTGTGGCAGAGTTCACTCCTGTGGTCACAAGTGGTACTTCGGCTGATTCTCTCTGGGAGCTTCCGTTTGTGGAGGAAAGTGGTACTGCAGCTTCTGAGTTTCCTCCCTCAGGTGATCTGGTGAGGTCGTTAGCTGCTTCTCTACTTAACTCCACCTGATGCTTTGATCCATGCTTCCTGTCAATGTTCCAGTGTTGGACTTGTGTTTCTCTGGATCATTCCTGTGGCCTGCTGCTCTGCATAGCTAAGTGCTTCTTTGCTATTTGTTGCTATTTTTTCTGTCCAGCTTGTCTATTTGTTTTGCTGGAAGCTCTGGGACGCAAAGGGTGTACCTCCGTGCCGTTAGTTCTGTCTAGAATATCGGGCCTCACTTTGCTGAATCTATTTCATCCCTACGTTTGTCTTTTCATCTTACTCACAGTCATTATATGTGGGGGGCTGCCTTTTCCTTTGGGGTATTTCTCTGAGGCAAGGTAGGCTTATTTTTCTATCTTCAGGCTAGTTAGTTTCTCAGGCTGTGCCGAGTTGCATAGGGAGCGTTAGGCGCAATCCACAGCTGCCTCTAGTTGTGTTTGGAGAGGATCAGGAATTGCGGTTTACAGAGTTTCCACGTCTCAGAGCTCGTTCTATTATTTTTGGGTTATTGTCAGATCACTGTATGTGCTCTGATCGCTATGTACATTGTGTTACTGAATTGTCTATCACAACAGTACAGGAAGCCAAAGTACTAATGATTCTCAATAGAGGGAAAAAAGAAGTTCTGAGACCATTTTTTTTCCTTTGCACTGTGATTTGTCTTTTTTTCCCCCTAGACATTTGGGTGGTTCATGACACAGGTGTTACAATGGACATTAAAGGTCTGTCTTCATGTGTAGATCAGCTCACGGCAAGAGTTCAAGATATTCAAAATTTTGTGGTTCAGAATTCTTTGTTAGAACCGAGAATTCCTATTCCAGATTTGTTTTTTGGAGATAGAACTAAATTTCTGAGTTTCAAGAATAATTGTAAACTGTTTCTGGCTTTGAAACCTTGCTCCTCTGGTGACCCAGCGCAACAGGTTAGGATCGTCATTTCTTTTTTGCGTGGCGACCCTCAGGACTGGGCATTTTCTCTTGCGTCAGGAGATCCTGCATTGAGTGATATCGATGCGTTTTTCCTGGCGCTTGGATTGCTGTACGATGAGCCTAATTCAGTAGATCAGGCAGAAAAAAATTTGCTGGCTCTTTGTCAGGCTCAGGATGAGATAGAGCTATATTGCCAGAAATTTAGAAAATGGTCCGTGCTCACTCAATGGAATGAATCTGCGCTTGCAGCCATTTTCAGAAAGGGTCTCTCTGAAGCCATTAAGGATGTCATGGTGGGATTTCCTATGCCCGCTGGTTTGAATGAGTCTATGTCTTTGGCCATTCAGATCGGTCGACGCTTGCGTGAGCGTAAATCTGTGCACCATTTGGCGGTATTACCTGAGATTAAACCTGAGCCTATGCAGTGCGATAGGACTATGACCAGAGTTGAACGGCAAGAACACAGACGTCTGAATGGGCTGTGTTTCTACTGTGGTGACTCATGCTATCTCTGATTGTCCTAAGCGCACTAAGCGGTTCGCTAGGTCTGCCACCATTGGTACTGTACAGTCAAAATTTCTTCTGTCCGTTACCTTGATATGCTCCTTGTCGTCGTATTCTGTCATGGCGTTTGTGGATTCAGGCGCTGCCCTGAATTTGATGGACTTGGATTATGCTAAACGTTGTGGGTTTTTATTGGAGCCCTTGCAGTGTCCTATTCCATTGAGAGGAATTGATGCTACACCTTTGGCCAAGAATAAGCCTCAATACTGGACCCAGCTGACCATGTGCATGGCTCCTGCACATCAGGAGGTTATTCGCTTTCTGGTGTTGCATAATCTGCATGATGTGGTCGTGTTGGGGTTGCCATGGCTACAAGCCCATAATCCAGTATTGGATTGGAATTCCATGTTGGTGTCCAGCTGGGGTTGTCAGGGGGTACATGGTGATGTTCCATTTCTGTCAATTTCGTCATCCACCCCTTCTGAGGTTCCAGAGTTCTTGTCTGATTACCGGGATGTATTTGATGAGCCCAAGTCCGATGCCCTGCCTCCGCATAGGGATTGTGATTGTGCTATCAATTTGATTCCTGGTAGTAAATTCCCAAAAGGTCGACTGTTTAATTTATCCATGCCTGAGCACACCGCTATGCGCAGTTATGTGAAGGAATCCCTGGAGAAGGGGCATATTCGCCCGTCATCGTCGCCATTAGGAGCAGGGCTCTTTTTTGTAGCCAAGAAGGATGGTTCGCTGAGACCGTGTATAGGTTACCGCCTTCTTAATAAGATCACTGTTAAATTTCAGTACCCCTTGCCATTGTTATCTGATTTGTTTGCTCGGATTAAGGGGGCTAGTTGGTTCACTAAGATAGATCTTCGTGGTGCGTATAATCTGGTGAGAATCAGGCAAGGCGATGAATGGAAAACTGCATTTAATACGCCCGAGGGTCATTTTGAGTATCTAGTGATGCCATTCGGACTTGCCAATGCTCCATAAGGGTTTCAATCCATTATGCATGACATCTTCCGTGAGTACCTGGATAAATTCCTGATTGTGTACTTGGATGACATTTTGATCTTCTCGGATGATTGGGAGTCTCATGTGAAGCAGGTCAGAACGGTTTTTCAGGTCCTGCGTGCTAATTCTTTGTTTGTGAAGGGATCAAAGTGTCTCTTTGGTGTGCAGAAGGTTTCATTTTTGGGGTTCATCTTTTCCCCTTCTACTATCGAGATGGATCCGGTTAAGGTCCAAGCCATCCATGATTGGACTCAGCCGACATCTCTGAAAAGTCTGCAAAAGTTCCTGGGCTTTGCTAATTTTTATCGTCGCTTCATCTGCAATTTTTCTAGTGTTGCCAAACCATTGACCGATTTGACCAAGAAGGGTGCTGATTTGGTCAATTGGTCTTCTGCTGCTGTGGAAGCTTTTCAAGAGTTGAAGCGTCGTTTTTCTTCTGCCCCTGTGTTGTGTCAACCAGATGTTTCTCTTCCGTTCCAGGTCGAGGTTGATGCTTCTGAGATTGGAGCAGGTGCTGTTTTGTCACAGAGAGGTTCTGGTTGCTCGGTGATGAAACCATGCGCTTTCTTTTCCAGGAAGTTTTCGCCTGCTGAGCGAAATTATGATGTGGGCAACCGAGAGTTGCTGGCCATGAAGTGGGCATTCGAGGAGTGGCGTCATTGGCTTGAAGGAGCTAAGCATCGCGTGGTGGTATTGACTGATCATAAGAACTTGACTTATCTCGAGTCTGCCAAGCGCTTGAATCCTAGACAAGCTCGTTGGTCGTTGTTTTTTGCCCGTTTTGACTTTGTGATTTCGTACCTTCCGGGCTCTAAAAATGTGAAGGCGGATGCTCTGTCTAGGAGTTTTGTGCCCGACTCTCCGGGTTTATCTGAGCCGGCGGGTATCCTCAAGGAAGGAGTAATTGTGTCTGCCATCTCCCCTGATTTGCGGCGGGTGCTGCAAAAATTTCAGGCTAATAAACCTGATCGTTGCCCAGCGGAGAAACTGTTTGTCCCTGATAGGTGGACGAATAGAGTTATCTTTGAACTTCATTGTTCGGTGTTGGCTGGTCATCCTGGAATCTTTGGTACCAGAGAGTTAGTGGCTAGATCCTTTTGGTGGCCCTCTCTGTCGCGGGATGTGCGTACTTTTGTGCAGTCCTGTGGGATTTGTGCTCGGGCTAAGCCCTGCTGTTCTCGTGCCAGTGGGTTGCTTTTGCCCTTGCCAGTCCCGAAGAGGCCTTGGACACATATCTCTATGGATTTTATTTCTGACCTTCCCGTTTCTCAAAAGATGTCAGTCATTTGGGTGGTCTGTGATCGCTTTTCTAAGATGGTCCATCTGGTACCCTTGTCTAAATTGCCTTCCTCCTCTGATTTGGTGCCTTTGTTCTTCCAGCATGTGGTTCGTTTGCATGGCATTCCAGAGAATATTGTTTCTGACAGAGGTTCCCAGTTTGTTTCGAGGTTTTGGCGAGCCTTTTATGGTAGGATGGGCATTGACTTGTCTTTTTCCTCGGCTTTCCATCCTCAGACTAATGGCCAGACCGAACGAACCAATCAGACCTTGGAAACATATCTGAGATGCTTTGTTTCTGCTGATCAGGATGACTGGGTGTCCTTTTTGCCTTTGGCTGAGTTCGCCCTTAATAATCGGGCCAGCTCGGCTACCTTGGTTTCGCCGTTTTTCTGCAATTCTGGGTTCCATCCTCGTTTCTCTTCAGGACAGGTTGAGTCTTCGGACTGTCCTGGTGTGGATACTGTGGTGGACAGGTTGCAGCAGATTTGGACTCAGGTAGTGGACAATTTGACCTTGTCCCAGGAGAAGGCTCAACTTTTCGCTAATCGCAGACGCCGTGTGGGACCCCGACTTCGTGTTGGGGATCTGGTTTGGTTATCTTCTCGTCATATTCCTATGAAGGTTTCCTCTCCTAAGTTTAAACCTCGTTTTATTGGTCCGTATAGGATTTCTGAGGTTCTTAATCCTGTGTCTTTTCGTCTGACCCTTCCAGATTCTTTTTCCATACATAACGTATTCCATAGGTCATTGTTGCGGAGATACGTGGCACCTATGGTCCCATCTGTTGAGCCTCCTGCCCCGGTTTTGGTGGAAGGGGAATTGGAGTATATTGTGGAGAAGATTTTGGATTCTCGTGTTTCAAGACGGAAACTCCAGTATCTGGTTAAATGGAAGGGTTATGCTCAGGAAGATAATTCCTGGGTTTTTGCCTCTGATGTCCATGCTCCCGATCTTGTTCGTGCGTTTCATGTGGCTCATCCTGGTCGGCCTGGGGGCTCTGGTGAGGGTTCGGTGACCCCTCCTCAAGGGGGGGGTACTGTTGTGAATTCTGTGGCAGAGTTCACTCCTGTGGTCACAAGTGGTACTTCGGCTGATTCTTTCTGGGAGCTTCCGTTTGTGGAGGAAAGTGGTACTGCAGCTTCTGAGTTTCCTCCCTCAGGTGATCTGGTGAGGTCGTTAGCTGCTTCTCTACTTAACTCCACCTGATGCTTTGATCCATGCTTCCTGTCAATGTTCCAGTGTTGGACTTGTGTTTCTCTGGATCAGTCCTGTGGCCTGCTGCTCTGCATAGCTAAGTGCTTCTTTGCTATTTGTTGCTATTTTTTCTGTCCAGCTTGTCTATTTGTTTTGCTGGAAGCTCTGGGACGCAAAGGGTGTACCTCCGTGCCGTTAGTTCGGTACGGAGGGTCTGTTTGCCCCCTTTGCGTGGTTTTCTTTAGGGTTTTGTGTAGACCGCAAAGTTATCTTTCCTATCCTCGTTCTGTCTAGAATATCGGGCCTCACTTTGCTGAATCTATTTCATCCCTACGTTTGTCTTTTCATCTTACTCACAGTCATTATATGTGGGGGGCTGCCTTTTCCTTTGCGGTATTTCTCTGAGGCAAGGTAGACTTATTTTTCTATCTTCAGGCTAGTTAGTTTCTCAGGCTGTGCCGAGTTGCATAGGGAGCGTTAGGCGCAATCCACAGCTGCCTCTAGTTGTGTTTGGAGAGGATCAAGAAATGCGGTTTACAGAGTTTCCACGTCTCAGAGCACGTTCTATTATTTTTGGGTTATTGTCAGATCACTGTATGCGCTCTGATCGCTATGTACATTGTGTTACTGAATTGTCTATCACAACAGCCATGGGCTTTAAACTTCTTGATGACACTGCGCACGGTAGACACAGGAACATTCAGGTCTTTGGAGATGGACATGTTGCCTTGAGATTGCTCATGCTTCCTCACAATTTGGTTTCTCAAGTCCTCAGACAGTTCTTTGGTCTTCTTTCTTTTCTCCATGCTCAATGTGGTACACAAGGACACAGGACAGACGTTGAGTCAACTTTAATCCATGTCAACTGGCTGCAAGTGTGATTTAGTTATTGCCAACACCTGTTAGGTGCCACAGGTAAGTTACAGGTGCTGTTAATTACATAAATTAGAGAAGCATCACATGATTTTTCGAACAGTGCCAATACTTTTGTCCACCCCTTTTTATGTTTGGTATGGAATTATATCCAATTTGGCTTTAGAACAGTTCTTTTTGTGTATTTTCATTTAAGACACATTAAATGAAGATAATAATAACAAAGAATTTGTGTTTGCAAGAATTTTCAGGAAGAAACTGAATATTATCTGACAGAATTGCAGGGGTGTCAATACTTTTGGCCACAGCTGTATATGCTATTGTTCGATCACTGTGGTGGTAATATGTGGTCTGTACATGCTGCGATGGTATTTGTCCCTTGTATGTGATATTGTTCGGTCACTGTGGTGGTAATATGTGGTCTGTACATGGTGTGCCTCTATTTGTTCCGTGTAGATAGTGTTATAGGTCACTATGTGGTGATAATATGGTGTCTGGTCATGGTGTTGTGGTATTTGTCCCTTGTATGTGGTATTATTGGTTATTTGAAAAATTGAAAAATAAATAAAAATATACCTAAATTGTATTAAATATTTTATCAAATGTTTAATAAGTTAGAGTAGAGTAGGGTCCAGCCAAAAGAGTCTACCTTGTTGTCGTTGCAGATTAAAAAAACCTTTTTGCCAAAACTTAATCTGCTGTTTATGTGTGTGACCTGGGGATGAGAACTGTTAATGTGTGATTGGTGAGAAGTGGAGTTTTTCCAAGAGACAGCGGTGGGGCTGTGTACAGTTCGAGGGGTGGAGGTGGGGCTGTGTACAGTTCGAGGGGTGGAGGCAGGGCTGGGGTGGAGCCTGGGCAGAGTCTTAAGGGGGCCCCGAAAATGTTGCCAGTATGGGGCCCTGAAATTCCTATTGGCAGCCCTGCACATGAGACCAAAGATGCCATCTTGGAAAAGGGCAGTAATGCACAAAAGGTAATTAAAAATGTTCAGAGTCCTGACAGTAACAAAGGAATGCACTGGGGAGTGGAGAATGGAGTTAATCCAAAGTAGGAGAAGAAAGGGATTTATCACACAATTAAAACCTAGCAACAGTCACAGATAAATCCACCTAATGCCTTTCTCCAATAATAACCACTAAAAACCTCCAGCCATGTAGCAAAAGCTACTCTGACAATGAGTGCCAGCCAGGACCCAGATTATATAGAGATGGGAGTGGCTAACAGTGCACAGCTGAGAGTCTAAATGCCCCAGGAGCTCTCCATAGAGCAGAGTAGCCCCTGCATGGCCAAAACAAATTTACACTATTTAATAAGAAGGTGAAGTGCTTCTAAGGAGTGCAGAAGTAGGAGAAATCAGACACTACAACTACAGTCTTCTGGCTTCTCTCTGTCACGGTAAACACGTAACATGTAGGCTGCTCACTGGTGTATTTGCTCTGTACTCTGTTCTGATTTTCTGATATTTGTTGTTTGGTTTTGCCTTTTGACTACATGTTTGTTTTACTTCTTTTGCCTTTGACGCACTCTTACCTTAATTATCTGACCCCGAACTTTTCCTTTGACTGTCCGTTTGTCTCATCCCTTTGTCCTTGATGTAACCTCCTGGCGTTTTATCTTGGACTCCTTGACTTCCCACCTCACGGCATGCGCATGAAAAGTAACTCAGAGTCATATCAGGATCACATCATGATACTATTACCACTGTGTCTCATAGAGTAGAATATATGAGTTCTTCTATGCTGCAATGCAGTGTTATTCTTTCTCCAAATGTAAAACTTATCATTTAAATAAAAAAAAGCTCTCTTTTGTCCCCATCTGTCTAAAAATATTGTTCCAATAGCCTTCTGGCTTGTCTAGATGATCTTTAGTAAACTCTAGAGGAGCATCATTATGATTTGATAGATCACTGATCTTTAAATAAAACAGGTCAACCACTTACACCTGATTGTCATCCCATTTAATTGAATACACCAGACTCTAATTTTACCTTCAAATTATCTATTAATCCTAAAGGTTCATATGATTTTGCAAATGGAGGACCGTGATGATAATATCTTTAAAGCATTATGAAATATAATGGTGCTATATAAGTAAATAAAATGAATAAACTGACAGACATGTAATATTGAATAATTTTCCTCATATTTTTATGGCAGTCTAATATTTTTGACTCACTTGTTTGTGTTTTCTTTATCATCTTTTAGGACTTGCTTGAAAATCTTATATAGTTTTTGGTCAAATTAATGCAACAGATATGGAAAATTCTGAAGGGTTCACAAACTTTGAAGTACCACTGTAGGTTGGTTGGTTTGCAGGCGATTCCCAATTAACTTAAAACTTTTTTCTTTTATGTAAAATGAACAGTGATTTTGTAACATCAGAACTGAACAACACTAGAAGGCTGGAAGGATAGTTATATTGATTGTCATATTTTCTTGCCAACTGCTGGATTACTCTGCTGTGATTTATTTGGCAAAACCAAGCATCTCCGTTTCAGCAGTCTTCAACACAGCAACTCTGATTCTGCAGCAAATAGCAAGAGTGTTGAAATAATGGGCCTTCACAGGATCATCATTATGTGTACATTATGTTCGGGCTGCTACATTGTTAAAAGCCCTTTATTTTTAACTTCTGTTCGTCTGTTCTCCATTATTGGAGAAGATGAGAAACCCTAGGAGATGGGAGAGTGGCAGAGGGTAATTATACACTTTACAGAAAGGTATTTTTCATCACAGAATTAGAACAGCATCCAGATAGCTGCTATTCACAAAGCTGTATCTACAAGCATGTGGCCAGTGTTTATTACCGGAAGACAGCAAAAAATGTGTTGTTTCGTTAACACTTTCAATCCTTTGCTGCTTGTAATTACTGATCAGAAATATCTCCTTTACCTTTAATGTGAAATATAAAATCAATGATTAAATAAATGTCACTGAACCTCCTGCCAAAATTTGTAAATTATTGCAAGTGCTAATCATTAATAGATTGCTATGGGCCACATAGACGTAAAACTGACAAATCAATAGTTCCGAATTGTACAAGAATAGCTTTCATACAATGCATCTACTTGCACTTGTTTCTCAGCTCTTAGGCTACGTTCACACACAACATTTTTGCTGAATTTATTTTAAGTATCAGCAAAAGCAATGTTATTTCAAAAATCTCATCCTTGTTTTTTTTCCTCATTGAATTTAAAGGGAACCTGTCAGCAGGATTGTGCACAGTAACCTACAGACAATGTCAGGTCGGCGCCGTTATACTGATTACAATGATACCTTGGTTGATGAAATCTGTCTTGTGGTTGTTGTGTAATCTTTATATACAGTTTTCAGTTGAGATTCTCATGCTCCCCACTTTGCGTGGGGCCCGACGTAACCGCCCCATCTGTCACCTCCAGTAGCTGCGCTACTGCTCTAGACAAATCACACAAGTATTCCAAACCAAAAAAAAGGCATTTAAAAATGCTTCAAAAATATCACAAAAAAGCAGCAAAACGTGTGTTTTGAATGCAGCTGTTTTACTGCCAAGAGAGCAGGTTTTGGCTGCATAAAAAAACTGAGTGTGGACATACCGATAGAATTAGTTTGGACATCTAACCACGAGCTAAATGAAAATCCCTATTTCCCAGACCGGGTTCAGGGCTCTTGACGCAAACTGAAAAGCCTCATTGACATAAACCCTCGTACCCCATAATCAGTCTGTCAAGCTCCAATGTCTGTATTGGACCTTACAGTGAGGTTCCATTTCTTCATATAGATTGGACATGCCCTTTCAGTAAACAGGCTCAGATAGGGTCCTCACTCTGTATTTTCTGTGGATTATTTCCACATAAAGCAAACAAAAATTCACAAAGCATTCACATAGAATCAAACAGATTGTGTTGTGGATTTACCCATTTACATTTTACTGCATCAGCCAAAAAACTGGAAAAAAAAACCCAAAGTCACTGATTTTAAATTCCGCACTTGTGCATTTGATGCGGTTCCACAGGTATTGGGCAACAAATTGTACTATCAGAAATAATTTACATATTTCATAGAGCACTTTCTTCTTCCTAAAGTAAATTGGGAAAACTTGTGACATACCCATGAGCAATCAGTAACAGAATTGACATGTCATGGATTTTAAAATCTGCACGGTAGGTCAAATTTTACAGTTGCATAAGTATGGGCACCCCACCAGAAAAGTGACATTAATATTTAGTAGATCCTCCTTTTGCAAAAAATAACAGCCTCTAGTCGCTTCCTGTAGCTTTTAATGAGTTCCTGGATCCTGGATGAAGGTATTTTTGACCATTCCTCTTTACGAAACAATTCCAGTTCAGTTAAGTTTGATGGTCGCCAAGCATGGACAGCCCTCTTCAAATGATCCCACGGATGTTCAATGATATTCAGGTCTGGGGACTGGGATGGCCATTCCAGAACAGTGTAATTGTTCCTCTGCATTAATGCCTGAGTAGATTTAGAGCGGTGTTTTGGATCATTGTCCTGCCGAAAGATCCATCCCCTGCGTAACTTCAACTTTGTCACTGATTCATGAACATTATTGTCAAGAATCTGCTGATACTGAGAGGAATCCATGCGTCCCTCAACTTTAACAAGATTCCCGGTGATGGCATTGGCCACACAGCCCCAAAGCATGATGGAACCTCCACCAAATTTTACTGTGGGTTGCAAGTGTTTTTCTTGGAATGCTGTGTTTTTTGGCCGCCATGCATAGCGCCTTTTTGCATGACCAAACAACTCAATCTTGGTTTCATCAGTCCACAGGACCTTCTTCCAAAAAGAAATTGGCTTCTCCAAATGTGCTTTTGCATACCTCAGCCGACTCTGTTTGTGGCGTGCTTGCAGAAACGGCTTCTTTCGCATCACTCTCCCATACAGCTTCTCCTTATGCAAAGTGCGTTGTACAGTTGACCAATGCACAGTGACACCATCTGCAGCAAGTTGATGCTGCAGCTCTCTGGAGGTGGTCTGAGGATTGCCCTTGACTGATCTCACCATTCTTCTTCTCTGCCTTTCTGATGTTTTTCTTGGCCTGCCACTTCTGGCCTTAATAAGAACTATACCTGTGTTCTTCCATTTCCTTACTATTTTCCTCACAGTGGAAATTGACAGGTTAAATCTGAGAAAGCTTTTTGTATCCTTCCCCTGAACAACTATGTTGAATAATCTTTGTTTTCAGATCATTAGACAGTTGTTTTGAGGAGCCCATGATGCCACTCTTCAGAGGAGATTCAAACAGGAGAACAACTTGCAAGTGGCCACTTTAAGTAGCTTTTCTCATGATTGCATACACCTGGCTATGAAGTTCAAAGCTCAATGAGGTTAGAAAACCAAAAAATGTGCTTTAGTAAGTCAGTAAAAAGTAGGTAGGCGTATTTAAAACAAGAAAATGATAAGGGTGCCCATACTTATGCACCTGTCAAATTTTGTTTGAATGCAGATTGCACATTTTCTGTTAGTACAATAAACCTCATTTCAAGGCAGAAACATTACTGTGTCCAACAGTTATTAGATATATGAAACTGAAATAGCTGTTGCAAAAAAAATCAATTTTTATAAAACATTAAGCTTAAGATTAATAGGGGTGCCCAAATTCTTTCATATAACTGTATGTTTATAATTAACACAGCATGTGGAGGTGGCTTTGTAAAATCTTCTCCACTTGTCCTGTAGTTTTTTAATGCAGCAGATTATCCCTGCACAAATCTGCCCTTAAACAGTGATTTCCAACCTATTTATTGAAGAGTCCTAGAAAATCCCTAATGCCATTCCTGGAGGTGCGGGGTTAAGCAAAGAGCATTGTGTAATTCTCAACCAGTGCTATAATTTGGCTAAGATTTGTTCACTGTTTCTCAAAGCATCTGAAAATGGTTTGCCTTTCTTATGGTAAAAGTCACAGGACTTTTAATTCTGTGTTTTGGGGAATCCCTGATCAGGCTCAGGAAACTACAGGATTACGGAAAACCCCTGTTGGAAAACAATAAGGAAATAAATAAGTTTCTTAATGCAGTTTAAGGCAATCAATGATACTTCTAGATTAAAGTGGCAAGAGCTTATTATTGATTTCTACCTTCTACCTTTACATTCCCTTATAAATAAAATAGAAAAATGCTTTTATACCAAACGGGGGAAGAGGGAGAGTCAGCTGCAGATTCTTTCTCAGAGTTTCATTGAAACACCATGGAAAATCCTACCCACATTTGTAATGATGAAGAAAATGAGCATTTACAGAAACCAGTAGAATGAATGAAAAGACTTACAGGTCAGACACAACATTTGGCACATATAAAAACAGATCTACAGCTGCATTAGAAGAATTGTACTGTTTTGTGCTGATAGATATATCTTAGACACAGGCTACATGGAGCCTTTGGCCATAACGCAAGTCGGCCAGACAAATATTGCTATATGTCACTGCTACATCACAGCACAATACAAGTGAAGGGGTCGCATAGAGACCTTGAATGCAATGTGACCCAGACCAGAAAGTCGAAAAAAAAAATCAGATTTGATTGGATTTTTTACATCTGGCTTGCCATGATCACAGTACCTCGGGGTTGCAAAACGATCCCATTCACTTAGATTGCACTCCGATGTAGCAACAACAAGTAGCAAAATTTGGCCGGCTATCTTTTGTCCCTTTGTAGCCCCAGATTAAAAGTTCTAAATACTTTGGTGGCATTTTATTATTTTACTGTATTAATTATAAACTAAAACTATTTTTTTTGTAGTTATTATTTATTAAAAAAATGTTAACTGTTTGGCTTCTGCAGCATTCATGTATTCTAATACATAGCAGGCTACAGAATGCCATTGACTATTAAATCCAACAGTGGGGCTCTCTGTTATGGTTGGTCTTTCAGTCATCAGCAGTTTCTGTTTTCCCCTGAATGCTGATCTAAGCTGAATTATGATTAAACCAAAATTGGTCAACACCAAAAGGTTTTATCTATCAATCTCAAAAAACAGTTCTTTTTTCTTAGGATGTTTTTCAGGTTTGAAGAGGCATTGAGGCACCAAAAATAAGAAATACCAAAAATACCCCCATTAGACCCTATTTGGGAAATTTTACCTCTCAATTATTTTTTTTCCAATAAAAGGTCATTTCAGCGCACATTTTTTATTGTCACACAGAATAGGTCCCTGAGGAACAAGAAAAGTAGTAATTAAAGAAGTGATCCCACTTGGAAACTGTGAGCCCATGGATTTTGTATAGATTTGTTTTTAGCATTAGTCAGAGAAGAGAAAAATATTTTCTTCAAATACTTACTTTTATTTGTGATTTGGGCTCTGCATGCCACTATTTTGGATTTAAAATGAAACAAGTGCAGACTTTCAAGTTTAATTGAAAGGGTTGAATAAAAATATTCTGTGAAAAGTTAAGTAATTACGACCATTTTTCTACAAAGCCTCCTCATTTTAGGGGCTCAAATTAACCTTATCATAAATAAAATGTTAATTATAATACTTTGCAGAGAATGCTAAAACCATCACACTGCCTCCACCATGTTTTATAGAGGATGTGATGTACTTTGGATCATGAGTCGTTCCAAGCCTTCTCCATACTTTCTTGTTCCCACAATACTGATACAGGTTGATCTTAATTTCATCTGTACACTGAATGCTTTTGTAAAACTGGGTTGTCTTCTTTAGATGTTTTTGGCAAAGTCTAATCTGGCCTTTAAATTTTTTAACTGATTAACCCCTTTACCCCCAAGGGTGGTTTGCACGTCAATGACCAGGCCAATTTTTACAATTCTGACCACTGTCCCTTTATGAGGTTATAACTCTGGAACGCTTCAATGGATCCTGGTGATTCTGACATTGTTTTCTCGTGACATATTGTACTTCATGATAGTGGTAAAGTTTCTTTGATAGTACCTGCGTTTATTTGTGAAAAAAAACGGAAATTTGGCGAAAATTTTGAAAATTTCGCAATTTTCAAACTTTGAATTTTTATGCAATTAAATCACAGAGATATGTCACACAAAATACTTAATAAGTAACATTTCCCACATGTCTCCTTTACATCAGCATAATTTTGGAACCAAATTTTTTTTTGTTAGGGAGTTATAAGGGTTAAAAGTTGACCAGCAATTTCTCATTTTTACAACACCATTTTTTTTTTAGGGACCACATCTCATTTGAAGTCATTTTGAGGGGTCTATATGATAGAAAATACCCAAGTGTGACACCATTCTAAAAACTGCACCCCTCAAGGTGCTCAAAACCACATTCAAGAAGTTTATTAACCATTCAGGTATTTAATAGGAATTTTTGGAATGTTTAAATAAAAATGAACATTTAACTTTTTTACACAAAAAATTTACTTCAGCTCCAATTTGTTTTATTTTACCAAGGGTAACAGGAGAAAATGGACCCCACAAGTTGTTGTCCAATTTGTCCTGAGTACGCTGATACCCCGTATGTGGCAGTAAACCACTGTTTGGGCGCATGGGAGAGCTCGGAAGGGAAGGAGCGCCGTTTGACTTTTCAATGCAAAATTGACAGGAATTGAGATGGGACGCCATGTCGTGTTTGGAGAGCCACTGATGTGCCTAAACATTGAAACCCCCCACAAGTGACACCATTTTGGAAAGTAGACCCTCTAAGGAACTTATCTGGATGTGTGGTGAGCACTTTGACCCACCAAGTGCTTCACAGAAGTTTATAATGCAGAACCGTAAAAATAAAAAATCATATTTTCTCACAAAAATTATATTTTTGCCCCCAATTTTTTATTTTTCCAAGGGTAAGAGAAGAAATTGGACCTCAAAAGTTGTTGTCCAATTTGTCCTGAGTACGCTGATACCCCATATGTGGCAGTAAACCACTGTTTGGGCGCATGGGAGAGCTCGGAAGGGAAGGAGCGCCGTTTGACTTTTCAATGCAAAATTGACAGAAATTGAGATGGGACGCCATGTTGCGTTTGGAGAGCCCCTGATGTGCCTAAACATTGAAACCCCCCACAAGTGACACCATTTTGGAAAGTAGACCCCCTAAGGAACTTATCTGGATGTGTGGTGAGCACTTTGACCCAGCAAGGGCTTCACAGAAGTTTATAATGCAGAGCCATAAAAATAAAACAAAATTTTTTTCCCACAAAAATTATTTTTTAGCCCCCAGTTTTGTATTTTCCCTAGGGTAACAGGAGAAATTGGACCACAAAAGTTGTTGTCCAATTTGTCCTGAGTACGCTGATACCCCATATGTGGGGGGGGACCACCGTTTGGGCGCATGGGAGGGCTCGGAAGGGAAGGAGCGCCATTTGGAATGCAGACTTAGATGGAATGGTCTGCAGGCGTCACATTGCGTTTGCAGAGCCCCTAATGTACCTATACAGTAGAAACCCCCCACAAGTGACACCATTTTGGAAAGTAGACCCCCTAAGGAACTCATCTTGATGTGTTGTGAGAGTTTTGAACCCCCAAGTATTTCACTACAGTTTATAACGCAGAGCCGTGCAAATAAAAAATATTTTTTTTTCCACAAAAATTATATTTTAGCCCCCAGTTTTGTATTTTTCCAAGGTTAGCAGGAGAAATTGGACCCTAATTGTTGTTGTCCAATTTGTCCCGAGTACGCTGATACCCGATATGTGGGGGGGAACCACCGTTTGGGCACATGGGAGGGCTCGGAAGGGAAGGAGCATCATTTGGAATGCAGACTTAGATGGATTGGTCTGCAGGCGTCACATTGCGTTTGCAGAGCCCCTAATGTACCTAACCAGTAGAAATCCCCCACAAGTGACCCCATATTGGAAACTAGACCCCTCAATGAACTTATCTAGATTTGTTGTGAGAACTTTGAACCCCCAAGTGTTTCACTACAGTTTATAACGCAGAGCCGTGAAAATAAAAAATCTTTTTGTTGTCCCACAAAAATTATTTTTTAGCCCCCAGTTTTGTATTTTCCCAAGGGTAACAGGCAAAATTGGACCACAAAAGTTGTTGTCCTATTTGTCCTGAGTACGCTGATACCCCATATGTTGGGATAAACCCCTGTTTGGGCACACGGGAGAGCTCGGAAGGGAAGGAGCACTGTTTTACTTTTTCAACGCAGAATTGGCTGGAATTGAGATCGGACGCCATGTCGTGTTTGGAGAGCCCCTGATGTGCCGAAACAGTGGAAACCCCCCAATTATAACTGAAACCCTAATCTAAACACACCCCTAACCCTAATTCCAACGGTAACCCTAACCACACCTCTAACCCTGACACACCCCTAACCCTAATCCCAACCCTATTCCCAACTGTAAATGGAATCTAAACGCTAACCCTAACTTTAGCCCCAACCCTAACTGTAGCCCCAACCCTAACCCTAGCCCTAACCCTAGCCCTAACCCTAGCCCTAACCCTAGCCCTAACCCTAGCCCTAGCCCTAACCCTAGCCCTAACCCTAGCCCTAGCCCTAATCCTAGCCCTAACTCTAGCCCTAACCCTAACCCTAGCCCTAATCCTAACCCTAGCCCTAACCCTAGCCCTAACCCTAGCCCTAATGGGAAAATGGAAATAAATACATTTTTTTTATTTTTCCCTAACTAAGGGGGTGATGAAGGGGGGTTTGATTTACTTTTATAGCGGGTTTTTTAGCGGATTTTTATGATTGGCAGCCGTCACACACTGAAAGACGCTTTTTATTGCAAATAATATTTTTTGCAATACCACATTTTGAGAGCTATAATTTTTCCATATTTTGGTCCACAGAGTCATGTGAGGTCTTGTTTTTTGCGGGACGAGTTGACATTTTTATTGAAAACATTTTCGGGCACGTGACATTTTTTGATCGCTTTTTATTCCGATTTTTGTGAGGAAGAATGACCAAAAACCAGCTATTCATGAATTTCTATTGGGGGAGGCGTTTATACCGTTCCGCGTTTGGTAAAATTGATAAAGCAGTTTTATTCTTCGGGTCAGTACGATTACAGCGACACCTCATTTATATCTTTTTTTATGTTTTGGCGCTTTTATACGATAAAAACTATTTTACAGAAAAAATAATTATTTTGGCATCGCTTTATTCTCAGGACTATAACTTTTTTATTTTTTTGCTGATGATGCTGTATGGTGGCTCGTTTTTTGCGGGACAAGATGACGTTTTCAGCGGTACCATGGTTATTTATATCTGTCTTTTTGATCGCGTGTTATTCCACTTTTTGTTCGGCGGTATGATAATAAAGCGTTGTTTTTTGCCTCGTTTTTTTTTTTTTTTCTTACGGTGTTTACTGAAGGGGTTAACTAGTGGGACAGTTTTATAGGTCGGGTCGTTACGGATGCGGCAATACTAAATATATGTACTTTTATTTTTTTTTTTTATTTAGATGAAGAAATGTATTTATGGGAATAATATTTTTTTTTTTTTCATTATTTTGGAATTTTTTTTTTTTTTTTACACATTTGGAAATTTTTTTTTTAACTTTTTTACTTTGTCCCAGGGGGGACATCACAGATCAGTGATCTGACAGTTTGCACAGCACTCTGTCAGATCACTGATCTGACTAGCAGCGCTGCAGGCTTCACAGTGCCTGCTCTGAGCAGGCTCTGTGAAGCCACCTCCCTCCCTGCAGGACCCGGATCCGCGGCCATCTTGGATCCGGGGCTCGAGCAGGGAGGGAGGTGAGGAGACGCTCGCAGCAACACGATCACATCGCGTTGCTGCGGGGGGCTCAGGGAAGCCCGCAGGGAGCCCCCTCCCTGCGCGGTGCTTCCCTGCACCGCCGGCACATCACGATCATGTTTGATCGCGGTGTGCCAGGGGTTAATGTGCCGGGGGCGGTCCGTGACCGCTCCTGGCACATAGTGCCGGATGTCAGCTGCGATAAGCAGCTGACACCCGGCCGCGATCGGCAGCGCTCCCCCCGTGAGCACTGCCGATCGCTATGATGTACTATCCCGTCCAGGGTCAGATAAGCCCAGGGCACCTCGACGGGATAGTACGTCTAAGGTCACAGAGGGGTTAATGGTTTGCACCATCTGGTGAAACTTCTGTATTTGCACTCATAAAGTCTTGTCTTTATGGTAGACTTAAATACTGAAATACCTACTTACTGGAGAGAGTTCTTCACTTGGGTGGATGTTGTGAAGGAATTTTTCTTCACCATGGAAAGGATTGTGCCATCATTCACCACTGTTGTCTTCCATGGTTGCGGAGGCCTTTTTGGGTTTGAAAGCTCACTAGTGTGCTTTTTTTATTTTGTAGAATGTACCAGACTGTTAATTTGGCCAAGCTTAACATTTCTGCTATCTCTCTGATGTATTTCTTCTTTTGTTTCATCCTAACGATGGTCTGTTTCACTGCCATTGAGAACTCCTTTGACTGCATGTTGTGGGTTCACAGCAACAGGTTCCAAATGCAAATGCTTTTGGACTCCTCAACATAAGGCAGCTACATATGAAAGAGCTGTAATTCCTAAACCCCTACTCCAGTTAGGATGTGTATACCCTCAAATTAAAGCTGAGAGTCTGCACTTTAAGACCATATTGATTATATAATTGTATCTTTCATATGTTTTGGTAAACAGTTAAAATGCCAAAACCTTGTATCACTGTCCAAATAATTTTGGACCTAACTGTAGCAATACATTATTGCCTTATTATAATTAGGCAAGGCCTAAGAGGCTTTTGTAGGTAAATAAAATCCAATGGATACTGTGATTGCTGCCATAAAAATCCACTGAAACCATGTAAGAGGAGGTAGGGATAATGAGTAGAGGAGGTCTCTCAACCTGTTAAGATACAGTGTAATCTAATAGTTGATTTTGACTCTGGTTTCTAAAAAGTTAAATTGCCAATATTGCCAATGTTTAGTACTGAGTTTCCTCAGATTACAGCATTTAGATTGGACGAGCATTTGTCATTTATATCCAGAATACAGGGATAATTTCACATGCACAGTTGAAGTGGCCACTGAGTCAACATGACATATGTGTGTCCATTTATAGGATATCCTTTCTGAATTGCATGACATGAATAGACATCATGTGTTGGGAAAAGACAACAAAATATGAAGATTTGTTGGGAAAACATACTTTTTCCAGTGTTTCTATAACCATCCTTCTACCTATTGTATGGGAAAGTACGGAAAAATGGCTTATTACCTCACTAAGCTGTGCTTCATACTAATTCTTTCTAAATTCCATTGAAAGTTGATTCAATTCAGTTATATATTACTTGCCCATTTGTACATTGGTAATGGCAGCTACTAATAAACCTTCGGTAAGGTAATTTCCTAAACTCATTTCCATCAACAAGCAAGAATGTTTATTTGGCTATGGTAACTGCTGGAGTTTATAGAGAAAATGATTGATACAGATGTCACTTATTGAAAATAGTACTTTGTGCAGATACAATATGCAGTTTAGGAATGAAATCAATTAGAAGTATGAGATTTTGCAAGTTTAGTTTACATTTCTGGGATTATTAATATTCAAATACCAGCAGCCATCACTTTTTACTCATACGCAGAGTTATCAGTTTATTGTTTTGAAGTAAACATTATAGGTGAGCACTCGTCAATTGAATTGGAGTTCAACGAATATGTCCCAAAGGATACACAACTTACAATGAGAAAAAAAGGGCATTGACTAAAATTGTGCATGCTTCAAATAAATAAATCTAAAAAATGGACCCATAATAAATGTTTGAAATGTTAGAAGATAAAAGAACATTGTGGTAATCCATGTTAAAATAAGTGAAATTCTAATCAAAAGTATTTGTTTGGACTATAGTATTAAACCATAAGAAATGATGGCCCAAAAACATAATAGTAAATACGGTAAGCAAAATTTTAAATAATTCTTGAATACATAACTACTAGTGATCATGCGATAATGCTCTTGGTTTTCTGATTGAATATTTGAAATTACAGTATAACAGATTTGGGGATCTTATCATTGGTCATCACAAGGTTGTTGTTATGCTCTCGCTCAGACTTGGACTCAGAATGTTTTGCACAAGTGTGGATCATGGTCCCACTGTGCCATGTACCGAGGGGTGCCTGGAGGGACGTGACTAAGTGCCACTTGCAGAATGACCTCGGATGCAAGGCAACTGATTGTGCCACGATCCGATGAGAGCTCTTGAGGGGAGAAACCAGGTGCTACACCAGGGCAGAGGTGGACAGGCAAGACAGGATTCTGTAAACAAGGAGTAGACAGCGACAGGTTGACACAGGACGCATGCAAGGATAGGTATGGACAAGACAGTTTGGGACAAGTTCACAAAGGGTATTTACAATGATGTTGCACAGCAACAACAGATTAGAGATAGGCACTCGTTCAGACAATGCAGGTTTCAGAGATAGGAACAAGAGCAGGAGCTGCAGGTTTTAGGGATAGCTACAGGTTCAGAAACTGCAGGTTTTAGGGATAGGAACAGGTTCAGGTTTTTGCAGGTTAAAGATAGGTACTGGTCTAGACACTGCAGGTTTAGGAATAGATACCGATTTAGTTACAAACAGGTTCAGGGATTGGTCCTAATTCAGACAAGAACAGACTCAGAGACAGATTCAGGGCTCAGACATGGGTATCCCGCCCCCAGGATGGCAGAAACAGGAAAGATCAGACACAGATTCATGGCTCATGCCTGGAAATTCAGCTCCCAGGGTGACAGAAGCAGAGAAGGATCAGGCAAATCAGCGGTTGATAAGATAGTGAAATAGAATGTTGCTCAGGCCTCTCCCAACAGGTGAAGGTGCATTAAGTACCCAGTGCCTCTCAGCATTAGGCTGAGGACACATTAAGAAAGTGTGCACTGTTTCTTTAAGCATCAGGAAGTGCAGGAGAGGCCACCCTAAGCATGCAGCCAGGAAGTATGCACCATCAGCAGACTTACAGATCACAGCACAGAGAGCTCACTGCATGGCATGGAGTGGTGAGTAAGTTGTTTTCCCTGCAAGTTGAGGGAAAAGAAGCCACACAGGGATGCCGGCGGTGATCTTACAGGTGCTTTCGTCTTTGTAAAGATATTTAACTTTTTATTATGACCTCAACAAAATGTCTTGATGTACAATTTGCACGTGCACTTTTGCTTAATGAAAGAAAAACTGAAAATGGACAGAAAGCGCACATAGGGCATTATCCAGATGAAGGCGTACTACGGTGAAGAATTTGCTCACCTGATTTAATTGTAAGAAGCACAACTCTTATAAAAATAAGAACAAAAAGTGCCCTAAATCATAAGCACGGAGGACAGTGATAACATTAAACACCTATGTAGAGCAAAAAAGTCCTCCAAACATAGTAATGTATAAAAAATAAATTTTATTGAAACATGCACTTAAAAATGTTAAAAGAAAGTGTTTTGGAGATGTATACAGATAATACATAAAAAAACAAGCAAAACACTGGGCTCAAAAAATGGATGGATAATACCAAAATAATAATTGTATTGCATCCATAATTATAAGCAATCTGCAACTACATGCATGATGAATTTTAATTACAAGGTGCACTTATAAAGCAGTAGTATGCAATAATCATCTATAGAAGTAAGTAAAGTGCAGAGTGAAAAAAAAATTACAACAATAGGGTGCAAAATATGGTAATAAATAAATATATATACCTAGACATTACTGGGAATACGTCCCTGGCTGCTCCTAATGAGGCTTGCAGAGGGTTAATATTATGATTGCAATAGGTAAATACCTCATGGGGAAGCCAGAGACGAGAGAAAAATGCATACCATGGCTCAAGGTGCAGAGTAGAAAAATCAATATCAATCATAGGCATATAATGAGGAGCCAGAGGGGAGAATAGTTACCCAGAGTGTCAGAAGTCCCAGTGAACCCCTTTAATGCAAGTTTCAATTTCTTTCTTCCTTAGAAGGGGTGCACGGCATGGAGTGGTAAGTTGTTGTCCCTGCATGGTGAGGGATGGGAAGCCATACAGGGATGCCGACAGTGATGTTACCGTTGTTTTCTTCTTTGTAAAGATGTTTAACTTTTTATTATGACCTCAACAAAATGTTCTGATGTACAATTAAACATCATTGTATGTGCACTTTTGCTTAATAAAAAAAACTGAAAATGGGCAGAAAGCGCAAATATCCAGATGAAGGCCTATTAAGGTGAAGTATTTGCTCACCTGATTTTGTTGTAAGAAGCACAACTCTTATAAAAACTTAGTAAGGTATTCAACTGTTCTGTTGGTTGGAAAATCCAGCATAGTTATCAGGGAAAAGACAGGATGGCGAATTATGCTGCGCTGCTGGTGGGATTTAAGAATTCCAAAGTCCATGGTGTTCCTCTGGACAACCACAATATCAGATGAGCAAATAGCACAACTTAAAATGCCTTTATCTGGATAGCACCCTATGTATGCTTTACATCCATTTTCATTTTTTTTTTTTGCGTTTCAGTTTCGCACCGAGCTCTTTGCATCGATTTCCTCCTGAGAAGAACGACAATAGTTATTGTGGTCTTCTGTGGTCAACCAGCAGTGCAGCACTATCTGCCTTCCTGTCCTTTCCCTGATAACTACATTGGATTTTCCATCCAATAGCTGTATACCTTACTAAGTTTTTAGAAGAGCTGTGCTTCTTACCACCAAATCAGGTGAGCTAATCCTGCACCTTAAAATGCCTTTATCTGAATAACGTCCTATGGGCATAAGTGCACTTTCTGTCAATTTAATTTTATTTTTGCAGCACAGCACTATCTGCCTTCCTGTCTTTTCACTTTTAGTTAATGCTGTTCATTTGCTTTTCAAGCAGACATTAGTAAAAAAAATGTAAAAAAAAACTCACCACTCTCAACTTGCTTTTTGTGCTATTCTCAATATACTAATACATTCTGCTTCATTCAGTGCTGAGGCTGGTGTAACCACTAGTGTTGAGCGATACCGTCCGATACTTGAAAGTATCGGTATCGGATAGTATCGGCTGATACCCGAAAAGTATCGGATATCGCCGATACCGATACCCGATACCAATACAAGTCAATGGGACAACAAGTATCGGAAGGTATCCTGATGGTTCCCAGGGTCTGAAGGAGAGGAAACTCTCCTTCAGGCCCTGTGATCCATATTAATGTGTAAAATAAAGAATTAAAATAAAAAATATTGATATAATTACCTCTCCGGAGGCCCTGGACATCACCGCTGGTAACCGGCAGCCTTCTTTGCTTAAAATGAGCGCGTTTAGGACCTGAGAATGACATCGCGGCTTCTGATTGGTCGCGTGCCGCTCATGTGACCGCCACGCGACCAATCAGAAGACGCGACGTCATTCTCAGGTCCTAAATTCCTAGAATGAGGAGTTTAGGACCTGAGAATGACATCGCGGCTTCTGATTGGTCGCGTGGCGGTCACATGAGCGGCACGCGACCAATCAGAAGCCGTGACGTCATGGAAGTTCCTAAACGCGCTCATTTTAAACAAAGAAGGCTGCCGGTTACCAGCGGTGATGTCCAGGGGCCTCCGGAGAGGTGAGTATATCAATATTTTTTAATTTAATTCTTTATTTTACACATTAATATGGATCCGATACCACAAAAGTATCGGAACTCGGTATCGGAATTCCGATACCGCATGTATCGGCCGATACCCGTATCGGAATGCTCAACACTAGTAACCACAGGACTTTATCAGCAAGTCCTCTCACCTGACACGATCTGCTTGGGAAAGGTATTGGGGATATTTGAGATTTTTGAGACATTTGAAGATATTTGATAATTCATGTGTCCACTGTTAGGAGTCGAGTTTCCTCTGCTGCACAGGGGGAATCTCGATCCATCTCCGCTGCAGTCTCCCATTCTTCTCCAGCCGCAGTGGAATCTGCTCAGCAGGGACGTCGATCCCAGTGTCTCGCTCAGTCTGACTCTGTGCGAAGAGTTACTGCTGCTTTTCCTGCTTCTGCCATTGAAGCCAGTGCTGGGCAGCGGCGAGTGGACGTTTCTGGATCTAAGTCCTGCTTTTCTCTGTCTGAGCATGCCCAGGGCAGGATCTCCCGTTGGAGATCGAGGGTCACATGCTCAGGTACTGCAGCACATCCCATTGGTCCTTTTGGCAGGTCCTGAAAGGGCAAAACTTCTGTAGCTGTTTCCTGTGCTGCAGCTATATAAACTGCGCATGACCGCACGGCCATTCGCTAGTATTGTCTTGTAAATATGTGTGTGTGTTGTGAGTGAAAGTCGCTCTTTAAATAACCCTCCCTATTGAATGATTGTTCGCGGAAGGTGTATGTTTGCTATCTAGCGCCCGACTTATCCAAAGGCACGTAACACACATTACAGCTACCAGTTGTTGTGTCCGCCTGTACGGCGCCGTGCGCTTGCTCTGCGCTTTCCTGACCCAAGCCTGGGTGGTTAGTGGCGTCCGTCAGTGTGGCACCGCACGCACTCTTGTGCCTTTATATTATTATTTAGTTTCCTTACACACCCAGTTGCAGTGTTGTGCCAGCAAGTGTCTAATCGGACTTCAATCCTAGTTGGGGTTGAGTTCGCTGACTTCTTGCTCGCGCTCTATGTGCGGTACCGCGGTCCTGTGACGCAACAGGATCGCTTCCTTCACGCAGGGTGAAGTTAACCCGTGCGTGTATACTTATAGTACCGCCATATAGTCCGTCTTACTAGCAGCAGGGTTTTTACCTGCACGGTGGACCTCGGACTGCGAACGCACCTAGTTCCACTTCATCTTGTACTTGGTGTGTTCCGCCAGTCCTTAACATAATACTAGCGCCAAGGTCTGGCTAGTAAATGATGGACGATCAGCGTTCACAGCGGTACATCCAGCAGCTGGAGGGAAGGTTGGCGGCTCTTGAGCGTTCAACCTCAGCTGTGGATGTCACTACTGTCGCTGTTCAGGCTGCTAGTGTTGCTGCAGCCACCTTGTCCACTGCCGCTCCTGTCCCGACTCTAACTCGCCTCCCGCTTCCAGAGAAATTCTCTGGTGACAGTAAGTCTTGTAGGGGTTTCGTGAGTCAGTGCTCTATCCATCTCGAGCTTCTGGCCTCTCGTTTCCCTACAGAGCGGGCTAAGGTGGGATTTATAGTGTCTCTTCTATCGGACAGGGCGTTGCAGTGGGCTACGCCGCTATGGGAGCATAGCGATCATGTGGTGCAGAGTGCTCCGTTGTTTCTGAGCACTCTGAAACAGGTCTTTTTAGGACTTCGTGTCACCCATGATACGGCGCTCCAATTGTTGGCATTGACTCAGGGTTCGTCCTTGGTCAGTCATTTTGCCGTCCACTTCCGCACCTTAGCATCTGAGCTGGAGTGGTCGGATAAAGCCCTCATTCCAATATTTTGGAGGGGGCTGGCTGACCACGTTAAGGACGCCCTGGCCACTAGGGAGATTCCCGCCACACTGGAGGAATTAATAACTCTATCCACTCGTATTGATCTCCGTTTTCACGAGCGGAGGTTAGAGTGAGCCCAGTGTAGGCAGAGGTTTCGGCTGGCTCCCACCTTCGCCAAACCTTTGGAATCTCCAGACCAGGCTCCTGAGCCCCATGAGCCTGTGGTAGAGTCACGAGCGGGATCTAAGTCCCGGACCGCTCGTGCACTCCAGATTTGTCATCTTTGCCAACAGACAGGACATCTTGCCTCCAGATGTCTCCAGCGGTCGAGGAAACGTCAGCGTCTAGTGGTAGTTGGTGGAGGTGCACTAGACACGGCGACGTTTGCCTCCTAATTGTCCTTTAAGGGGACAATAACATTGGGCTCATCCTCTCACTTGGTAGAACTCTGCGTGGATTCTGGGGCGGAGGGCAATTTTATGTCTTCAGCCTTCGCCCAACGTCACGCAATTCCTCTGGTCATGCTATCTCAACCAGTAACGGTACGAGTGGTGAATGGGTCGACACTGCCCGCACAGATTACACATCAAACTATCCCTTTTACTCTGTCCATGTCACCATCTCATCTGGAGATTATATCTCTACTCGTCATTCCTGAGGGAATTGATGAGGTTCTCTTGGGGATACCTTTGTTACGGTACCACTCTTGTTATGAACAGGTGATTCAGAACCACAATGGACCTGGTTAATACGAGCACAGAAAATGACCTGATAGTTGCTAAACACATAGGACGAGCTCTGAGACGTGGGAACTCTGCTGACCGCAATCCCTAATCCTATCACACCACACTAGAGGTAGCCGTGGAGCGCTCCTGACCAGACCTAGGCGCCTCGGGCACAGCCTGAGAAACTAGCTAGCCCTGAAGATAGAAAAATAAGCCTACCTTGCCTCAGAGAAATTCCCCAAAGGAAAAGGCAGCCCCCACATATAATGACTGTGAGTAAAGATGAAAATACAAACACAGAGATGAAATAGATTTTAGCAAAGTGAGGCCCGACTTACTGAATAGACCGAGGATAGGAAAGATAGCTTTGCGGTCAGCACAAAAACCTACAAACAACCACGCAGAGGGCGCAAAAAGACCCTCCGCACCGACTAACGGTACGGAGGTGCTTCCTCTGCATCCCAGAGCTTCCAGCAAGCAAGACAAACCAATATAGCAAGCTGGACAGAAAAAATAGCAAACAAAAGTAACACAAGCAGAACTTAGCTTATGCAGGGCAGACAGGCCACAAGAACGATCCAGGAGAGAGCAAGACCAATACTGGAACATTGACTGGAGGCCAGGAACAAAGAACTAGGTGGAGTTAAATAGAGCAGCACCTAACGACCCAACCTCGTCACCTGAGGAAGGAAACTCAGAAGCCGCAGCCCCACTCACATCCACCAAAGGAAGCTCATGGACAGAACCAGCCGAAGTACCACTCATGACCACAGGAGGGAGCTTGACCACAGAATTCACAACAGTACCCCCCCCTTGAGGAGGGGTCACCGAACCCTCACCAGAGCCCCCAGGCCGACCAGGATGAGCCAAATGAAAGGCATGAACCAGATCGGCAGCATGAACATCAGAGGCAAAGATGTTATGAACAGGTAATTCAGAACCACAATGGACCTTGAAGTTCAGAGCACACAAGGTGACCTGACATTTATTAAAAACATAGGACGAGCTCTGAGACGTGGAAACTCTGCTGACCGCAATCCCTAATCCTAACACACCACACTAGAGGTAGCCGTGGATTGCGCCTAACGCTCCCTATGCAACTCGGCACAGCCTGAGAAACTAACTAGCCCTGAAGATAGAAAAATAAGCCTACCTTGCCTTAGAGAAATTCCCCAAAGGAAAAGGCAGCCCCCCACATATAATGACTGTGAGTAAAGATGAAATACAAACACAGAGATGAAATAGATTTAGCAAAGTGAGGCCCGACTTACTGAATAGACCGAGGATAGGAAAGATAGCTTTGCGGTCAACACAAAAACCTACAAACAACCACGCAGAGGGGAAAAAAGACCCTCCGCACCGACTAACGGTACGGAGGTGCTCCCTCTGCGTCTCAGAGCTTCCAGCAAGCAAGAAAAACCAATATAGCAAGCTGGACAGAAAATATAGCAAACAAAAATAACACAAGCAGAACTTAGCTTATGCAGGATAGAGAGGCCACAGGAACGATCCAGGAGGAAGCAAGACCAATACTAGAAGATTGACTGGAGGCCAGGATCAAAGCACCAGGTGGAGTTAAATAGAGCAGCACCTAACGACTTAACCTCATCACCTGAGGAAGGAAACTCAGAAGCCGCAGTACCACTCTCATCCACCAAAGGAAGCTTATAGACAGAACCAGCCGCAGTACCACTCACGACCACAGGAGGGAGTTGGCCACAGAATTCACAACACAAAGACCCAGGAATTATCTTCCTGACCATAACCCTTCCACTTAACCAGGTACTGGAGTTTCCGTCTCGAAATACGAGAATCCAAAATCTTCTCCACTATATACTCCAACTCCCCCTCAACCAAGACCGGGGCAGGAGGGTCAACGGATGGAACCACAGGTGCCACGTATCTCCGCAACAATGACCTATGGAATACATTATGGATGGAAAAAGAAGCTGGAAGGGTCAAACGAAAAGACACAGGATTAAGAACCTCAGAAATCCTATACGGACCAATGAAACGAGGCTTAAACTTAGGAGAGGAAACTTTCATAGGAATATAACGAGACGACAACCAAACCAAATCCCCAACACGAAGTCGGGGACCCACACAGCGCCTGCGGTTAGCGAAACGTTGAGCCTTCTCCTGGGACAATGTCAAATTGTCCACTACATGAGTCCAAATCTGCTGCAACCTATCCACCACAGTATCCACACCAGGACAGTCCGAAGACTCAACCTGCCCTGAAGAGAAACGAGGATGGAAACCAGAATTGCAGAAAAACGGCGAAACCAAAGTAGCCGAGCTGGCCCGATTATTAAGGGCGAACTCAGCCAAAGGCAAAAAGGACACCCAGTCATCCTGATCAGCAGAAACAAAACATCTCAGATATGTTTCCAAGGTCTGATTGGTTCGTTCAGTCTGGCCATTTGTCTGAGGATGGAAAGCCGAGGAAAAAGACAAATCAATGCCCATCCTAGCACAAAAGGCTCGCCAAAACCTCGAAACAAACTGGGAACCTTTGTCAGAAACGATGTTCTCCGGAATGCCATGTAAACGAACCACATGCTGGAAAAACAATGGCGCCAAATCAGAGGAGGAGGGCAACTTAGACAAGGGTACCAAATGGACCATCTTAGAGAAGCGATCACAAACCACCCAAATGACCGACATCTTTTGAGAGATGGGGAGATCCGAAATAAAATCCATAGAGATATGTGTCCAGGGCCTCTTTGGGACCGGCAAGGGCAAAAGCAACCCACTGGCACGAGAACAGCAGGGCTTAGCCCGAGCACAAATCCCACAGGACTGCACAAACGAACGCACATCCCGCGACAGAGACGGCCACCAAAAGGATCTAGCCACCAAATCTCTGGTACCAAAGATTCCAGGATGACCAGCCAACACCGAACAATGAACCTCAGAGATAACTCTACTCATCCATTTATCAGGGACAAACAGTTTCTCCGTTGGGCAACGGTCAGGTCTATTAGCCTGAAATTTTTGCAGCACCCGCCGCAAATCAGGGGAGATGGCAGACAAAATTACCCCCTCTTTGAGAATACCCGCCGGCTCAGGCAAACCCGGAGAGTCGGGCACAAAACTCCTAGACAGGGCATCCGCCTTCACATTCTTAGAGCCCGGAAGGTACGAAACCACAAAGTCAAAACGGGAGAAAAACAGCGACCAACGAGCCTGTCTAGGATTCAACCGTTTGGCAGACTCGAGATAAGTCAAGTTCTTGTGATCAGTCAAGACCACCACGCGATGCTTAGCTCCTTCAAGCCAATGAAGCCACTCCTCGAATGCCCACTTCATGGCCAGCAACTCTTGATTGCCAACATCATAATTACGCTCAGCAGGCGAAAACTTCCTGGAAAAGAAGGCACATGGTTTCATCACCGAGCCATCAGAACTTTTTTGCGACAAAACAGCCCCTGCTCCAATTTCAGAAGCATCCACCTCGACCTGGAACGGGAGCGAAACATCTGGCTGGCACAACACAGGGGCAGAAGAAAAACGACGCTTCAACTCCTGAAAAGCTTCCACAGCAGCAGAAGACCAATTGACCACATCAGCACCCTTCTTGGTTAAATCAGTCAACGGTTTAGCAATACTAGAAAAATTATTGATGAAGCGATGATAAAAATTAGCAAAGCCCAGGAACTTTTGCAGACTCTTCAGAGATGTCTGCTGAGTCCAATCATAAATGGCCTGAACTTTAACAGGGTCCATCTCGATAGTAGAAGGGGAAAAAATGAAACCCAAAAATGAAACCTTCTGAACACCAAAGAGACACTTTGACCCCTTCACAAACAAAGAATTCGCACGCAGGACCTGGAACACCATTCTAACCTGCTTCACGTGCGACTCCCAATCATCCGAGAAGACCAAAATATCATCCAAGTATACAATCAGGAATTTATCCAGGTACTCTCGGAAGATGTCATGCATAAAGGACTGAAATACTGATGGAGCATTGGAAAGTCCAAATGGCATAACCAGGTACTCAAAATGGCCCTCGGGCATATTAAATGCTGTTTTCCATTCATCGCCCTGTTTAATACGCACAAGATTATACGCACCACGAATATCTATCTTGGTGAACCAACTAGCCCCCTTAATCCGAGCAAACAAATCAGACAGCAGCGGCAAGGGGTACTGAAATTTGACTGTGATTTTATTTAGAAGGCGGTAATCAATACAAGGTCTCAACGAACCATCCTTCTTGGCCACAAAAAAGAACCCTGCCCCAATGGCGACGACGACGGGCGAATATGACCCTTCTCCAAGGATTCCTTTACGTAACTCCGCATAGCGGCGTGCTCAGGTACAGACAAATTAAACAGTCGACCTTTAGGAAACTTACTACCAGGAATCAAATCGATAGCACAATCACAATCCCTATGCGGAGGTAGGGCATTGGACTTGGGCTCATCAAATACATCCCGGTAATCTAACAAGAACTCTGGGACCTCAGAAGGGGTGGATGATGAAATAGACAGAAATGGAACATCACCATGTACCCCCTGACAACGCCAGCTGGACACAGACATAGATTTCCAATTCAATACTGGGTTATGGACTTGTAGCCATGGCAACCCCAACACGACCACATCATGCAGATTCTGCAACACCAAAAAGCGAATATCCTCCTGATGCGCAGGAGCCATGCACATGGTCAGTTGGGTCCAATACTGAGGCTTATTCTTGGCCAAAGGCGTAGCATCAATTCCTCTCAATGGAATAGGATGCTGCAAGGGCTCCAAGAAAAACCCACAGTGCCTAGCAAACTCCAAGTCCATCAAATTCAGGGCAGCGCCTGAATCCACAAATGCCATGACAGAATAGGATGACAAAGAGCAGATCAAAGTAACGGACAAAAGAAATTTCGACTGTACCGTACCAATGGTGGCAGACCTAGCGAACCGCTTAGTGCGCTTAGGACAATCGGAGATAGCATGAGTGGAATCACCACAGTAAAAACATAGCCCATTCCGACATCTGGTTCTAGCCGTTCAGCTCTGGTCAAAGTACTATCACATTGCATAGGCTCAGGTTTATGCTCAGATAATACCGCCAAATGGTGCACAGTTTTACGCTCACGTAAGCGTCGATCGATCTGAATGGCCAAAGACATAGACTCATTCAGACCAGCAGGCATGGGAAATCCCACCATGACATCCTTAAGGGCTTCAGAGAGACCCTTTCTGAAAATTGCTGCCAGAGCACATTCATTCCATTGAGTGAGCACAGACCACTTCCTAAACTTCTGACAATATATCTCTACCTCATCCTGACCCTGACACAGAGCCAGCAAGATTTTCTCTGCCTGATCCACTGAATTAGGTTCATCATAAAGCAACCCGAGCGCCAGAAAAAACGCATCAATATCACATAATGCAGGATCTCCTGGCGCAAGGGAAAATGCCCAGTCTTGAGGGTCGCCACGTAATAAAGAAATAATGATATTTACTTGTTGAACTGGGTCACCAGAGGAGCGGGGTTTCAAAGCCAGAAATAGTTTACAATTATTTTTGAAATTCAGAAACTTAGCTCTATCTCCAGAAAATAACTCAGGAATAGGAATTTTAGGTTCTAACCTAGGATTCTGAACCACCAAATCTTGAATGTTCTGTACACTTATAGCGAGATTATCCATCAAAGAGGACAGACCCTGAATGTCCATGTCTACACCTGTGTTCTGAACCACCCTGATGTCTAGGGGAAAAGAAAGACAAAACACAGTGCAGAGAAAAAAAAATGGTCTCAGAACTTCTCTTTTCCCTCTATTGAGAAGCATTAGTACTTTGGGCCTCCAGTACTGTTATGAACAGGTGATTCAGAACCACAATTGACCTGGTGAATACGAGCACAGAAAATGACCTGATAGTTGCTAAACACATAGGACGAGCTCTGAGACGTGGGAACTCTGCTGACCGCAATCCCTAATCCTATCACACCACACTAGAGGTAGCCGTGGAGCGCTCCTGACCAGACCTAGGCGCCTCGGGCACTGCCTGAGAAAATAGCTAGCCCTGAAGATAGAAAAATAAGCCTACCTTGCCTCAGAGAAATTCCCCAAAGGAAAAGGCAGCCCCCACATATAATGACTGTGAGTAAAGATGAAAATACAAACACAGAGATGAAATAGATTTTAGCAAAGTGAGGCCCGACTTACTGAATAGACCGAGGATAGGAAAGATAGCTTTGCGGTCAGCACAAAAACCTACAAACAACCACGCAGAGGGCGCAAAAAGACCCTCCGCACCGACTAACGGTACGGAGGTGCTTCCTCTGCGTCCCAGAGCTTCCAGCAAGCAAGACAAACCAATATAGCAAGCTGGACAGAAAAAATAGCAAACAAAAGTAACACAAGCAGAACTTAGCTTATGCAGGGCAGACAGGCCACAAGAACGATCCAGGAGAGAGCAAGACCAATACTGGAACATTGACTGGAGGCCAGGAACAAAGAACTAGGTGGAGTTAAATAGAGCAGCACCTAACGACCCAACCTCGTCACCTGAGGAAGGAAACTCAGAAGCCGCAGCCCCACTCACATCCACCAAAGGAAGCTCATGGACAGAACCAGCCGAAGTACCACTCATGACCACAGGAGGGACCTTGACCACAGAATTCACAACACACTCTCCTCACATCGAGTGGTCCTCAGGCAGAATTTTGGGATGGGGTGAATCTTGTGGGAACAGGTGTCATCGAGAGTGCGTTCAGGTTGCTACTACAGAGGTACCCGCAGATCTTTCCTCTCTCCCCAAGCAATATTGGTCTTATGCAGATGTGTTCTCCAAAAAGGCAGCGGAGACCCTTCCATCCCATCGCCCCTATGACTGTCCTATTGATCTCTTGCCTGGTGCTGAGCCTCCCCGGGGTCGAGTCTATCCATTATCTCTCCCGGAAACGGAGGCAATGTCTCAGTACATTCAAGAGAATCTGGCATGAGGGTTCATCAGGAAGTCAGTGTCACCTGCTGGGGCGGGGTTCTTTTTCGTGCAGAAGAAGAATGGAGAACTACGTCCATGCATAGACTACAGGGGTCTTAATGCTATCACAGTTAAGAACAAGTACCCTTTGCCTTTGATATCTGAGCTTTTCGATAGGCTTCGGGGAGCTAGAGTGTTTATTAAACTAGATCTGCGGGGTGCTTATAACCTGATTCGCATCCGTGAGGGGGACGAATGGAAAACGGCATTTAACACCAGAGATGGGCACTATGAGTATCTGGTAATGCCCTTCGGGCTCTGTAATGCACCTGCCGTTTTCCAAGACTTTGTCAACGACATCTTCCGGGATATGCTTTCCACCTCGGTTGTAGTCTATCTGGATGATATTCTCATCTTTTCTCCAGATATTGACTCCCACCGGAGAGATGTTGGCAGAGTCTTCGACCTCCTACGGGCAAACTCTCTTTATGCGAAGTTGGAGAAGTGTGTGTTTGAGCAGGAGTCCTTACCTTTCCTGGGCTATATCATCTCCGCCCAGGGATTGGCTATGGATCCTGCCAAACTACAGGCTGTGATGGACTGGCAAGAGCCCCATTCTCTTAAAGCGGTGCAGCGCTTTATGGGGTTGATAAACTATTACCGCCAGTTCATTCCCCACTTCTCAACTCTGGTAGCTCCCTTGGTAGCCCTCACCAAGAAGGGAGCGAATCCCAAATTGTGGTCGGAAGAGGTCTCCAAGGCCTTCACTTCTATTAAGTCCCACTTTGCTAGCGCTCCCATCTTACATCGTCCCGATGTGGATAAGCCATTCCTAATGGAGGTGGATGCCTCGTCCCTTGGTGCTGGAGCAGTCCTCTATCAAAAGGATGCTCACAGTCGGAAGCATCCATGCTTCTTCTTCTCTAAGAACTTCACGCCAGCGGAGAGAAACTACTCCATCGGGGACAGGGAGTTGCTAGCAATGAAGTTGGCCTTTTCGGAGTGGAGACACCTTCTGGAAGGTGCGCGGTTTCCCTTCCAAGTTTACACGGACCACAAAAATTTGGTCTATTTGCAAACAGCCCAGCGGCTAAATTCTCGCCAGGCCAGATGGTCCCTGTTCTTCTCCCGGTTCCACTTTTCCCTTCATTATCTCGCCGGGTAGAAGAATATCCGTGCTGACGCTCTCTCTCGCTACCTTATGTCAACTGAGGAGGAGGAAGAGGAGCCTCGGCTTATTGTCCCTTCCGAGAGCCTGAGAACCGTAGCGCCGGTTTCGCTAGAGTCTGTGCCTCCGGGCAAGACTTTTGTGCCCATTAATTTGCGACCGGAGGTTCTCTCTTGGGCTCATTCGTCCAGGGTGGGTGGACACTTTGGGACAAAGAGGACATCTGAGCTACTGGCGAGGACGTACTGGTGGCCGCATATGGTCCGGGATGTCAGGGATTATATTCTGGCGTGTGTCTCCTGCGCCAAAAATAAATCTCCGCGTCAAAGGCCAGCTGGGTTGCGCTATCCCTTGCCGGTGGCAGATAGGCCCTGGGAGATGGTCGGGATGGACTTTGTTGTGGGTTTACCGAAGTCTCGCGGCTGTACAATCATTTGGGTCATCACCGATCATTTCTCAAAAATAGTGCATTTGGTGCCGCTACCACAGTTACCTTCTGCACGGGCCTTGGCAGCGTTGTTCATTAAACACATCTTCCGCCTACATGGTATGCCTGACAAAATTGTCAGTGACCGGGGTCCCCAGTTTGCGTCTCGGTTCTGGAGAGAGCTTTGTCGTCTTCTCAGTATTGAGTTGAATCTCTCTTCCGCTTATCATCCCGAGACGAATGGGTTGGTAGAGAGGGCCAACCAGACCTTGGTCACATACCTGCGACATTTTGTTTCAGCCAGGCAGGATGACTGGGCATCCTTGCTATCATGGGCAGAGTTTGCACTGAACAACGCCGTAGCCGACTCCACTGGACAAACCCCATTCCTCCTCAACTATGGTCAGCATCCACGGGTACCTGTGCCTATGCCCGTGTCTTCCGCCGACTCCAGGGTGGCAGACTGGGCTGTGGAGGCACGGGATATTTGGGACCGCACTCAGGATGCCATTCGGGCCTCTAAGGAGAGAATGAGGTCCTCCGCCGATACTCATCGGCGCCCCGCTCTGACCTTTGCTCCTGGCGACTTGGTGTGGCTCTCCGCCCGTAACATCAGGCTGCAAGTTGAGTCCACTAAATTTGCTCCTCGCTACTTGGGCCCATTCAAGGTCCTCGAGCAGGTTAATCCTGTGGTCTATCGTTTTGCCCTTCCGCCACGCCTGGGTATCACCGACACCTTTCATGTGTCCCTCTTGAAACCCGTGTATATGTCCCGGTTTTCTGAGTCATCTGCTGGGACATCGGGTTCGTCTACGGACGATTATGAGGTGAACGCTATTTTGGGGTTCAAGGTGGTACGTGGCAAAAAATTTTATTTGGTAGACTGGAAGGGTTATGGCCCCGAGGACAGGTCCTGGGAGCCTGTTGAGCACATTCGGGCCCCGCAGCTCATTGCTGCCTTCGAACGTAGCGAGGCCCAAGGAGGGGGGGGCAATGTTAGGAGTCGAGTTTCCTCTGCTGCAGAGGGGGAATCTCGATCCGTCTCTGCTGCGGTCTCCCATTCTTCTCCAGCCGCAGTGGAGTCTGCTCAGCAGGGACGTCGATCCCAGCGTCTCGCTCAGTCTGACTCTGTGCGAAGAGTTACTGTTGCTTTTCCTGCTTCTGCCATTGAAGCCAGTGCTGGGCAGCGGCGAGTGGACGTTTCTGGATCTAAGTCCTGCTTTTCTCTGTCTGACCATGCCCAGGGCAGGATCTCCCTTTGGAAATCGAGGGTCACATGCTTAGGTACTGCAGCACATCCCATTGGTCCTTTTGGCAGGTCCTGAAAGGGCAAAACTTCTGTAGCTGTTTCCTGTGCTGCAGCTATGTAAACTGCGCATGACCGCACGGCCATGCGCTAGTATTGTCTTGTAAATATGTGTGTGTGTTGTGAGTGAAAGTCGCTCTTTAAATAACCCTCCCTATTGAATGATTGTTCGCGGAAGGTGTCTATTTGCTATCTAGCGCCCGACTTATCCAACAGCACGTAACACACATTACAGCTACCAGTTGCTGTGTCCGCCTGTACGGCGCCGTGCGCTTGCTCTGCGCTTTCCTGACCCAAGCCTGGGTGGTTAGTGGCGTCCGTCAGTGCGGTACCGCACGCACTCTTGTGCCTTTATATTATTATTTAGTTTCCTTACACACCCAGTTGCGGTGTTGTGCCAGCAAGTGTCTAATCGGACTTCAATCCTAGTTGGGGTTGAGTTCGCTGACTTCTTGCTCGCGTTCTATGTGCGGTACCGCGGTCCTGTGACGCAACAGGATCGCTTCCTTCACGCAGGGTGAAGTTAACCCGTGCGTGTATACTTATAGTACCGCCATATAGTCCGTCTTACTAGCAGCAGGGTTTTTACCTGCACGGTGGACCTCGGACTGCGAACGCACCTAGTTCCACTTCATCTTATACTTGGTGTGTTCCGCCAGTCCTTAACATCCACTCTGTGCCAAATTAAAATGAGTAAAGGGTCCAGGAGGTCAAATTTTCACCCATGTGCAAATTTAGGAGAAAGCAAAAACTAAAGAGCACCATTTAGTATCACTGTCGTACTGCTGACCCATCATCAGCTTTGGATGTCGGTAGCACTCTTTTTCCAAATTCAAAGGCAACTGAAAATTGACCATACATGTTAGTTTAGTTCTAAGAAGCATCCTTGATCATATTCCGTTTTGAGATGATTATACTTACTGTGCTGTTATTAAAGAAACATAACCAACACAATTGTCCATGTATTGTGGATAGAAAGATGAGAAACTGATGAAGAATAGATGATCTGTAATGAATAGAGATTTATAAATAGTATATAGTTTGTTTAAGAAGATATTGAACAATAGTTATAATTAGAGGAACTGAAGCACAGGCATGATAAGAATCTGACCTTATTCCATTACTTACTGTACTTGACACTTCCTGTTTCTTCAAAAAGAGAAGTGTGAAGAATTAGCTGAGTAGAAGGGCAAAATGAGCAATTGTAAGTACACAGTGCTATATAATATGATGATTGCAATATATTAAGAGGATAAGAACTTTGATGGAAGGAGTGTTTCTTTAAGGAGCACTTCATCTGTAGTGAAGCAAGCTGTAAGACACTCTGACAGTGAATTCATTCTCATAGTAGGATACATTGCTGCAATGCTAACACACCTTGCAAAAATAAAATAGCTAATTACCATGTAAATGAGGTAACAATGGAGAAATGTAACCACTTGTCAAATATTTGCATTTACCTAAAGTGAATAAGATGTTAATTAAAGAGATCTTACTTGTTAAGGTATACAGTTAGGTCCATATATATTTGGACAGAGGCAACATTTTTCTAATTTTGGTTATATACTTTACAACAATGAATTTTAAACAAAACAATTCAGATGCAGTTGAAGTTCAGTCTTTCAGCTTTCATTTGAGGGTATCCACATTAAAATTGGATGAAGGGTTTAGGAGTTTCAGCTCCTTAACATGTGCCACCCTGTTTTTAAAGGGACCAAAAGTAATTGGACAGATTCAATAATTTTAAATAAAATGTTCATTTTTAGTACTTGGTTGAAAACCCTTTGTTGGCAATGACTGCCTGAAGTCGGGAACTCATGGACATCACCAGACGCTGTGTTTCCTCCTTTTTGATGCTCTACCAGGCCTTCACTGTGGTGGCTTTCAGTTGCTGTTTGTTTGTGGGCCTTTCTGGCTGAAGTTTAGTCTTTAACAAGTGAAATGCATGCTCAATTGGGTTGAGATCAGGTGATTGACTTGGCCATTCAAGAATATTCCACTTCTTTGCTTTAATAATCTCCTGGATTGCTTTGGCTTTATGTTTTAGGTCATTGTCCATCTGTAGTATGAAACGACGACCAATCAGTTTGGCTGCATTTGGCTGGATCTGACCACACAATATGGCTCTGAATACCTCAGAATAAATTCGGCTGCTTCTGTCCTGTGTCACATCATCAATAAAAACTAGTGACCCAGTGCCACTGGCAGCTACGCATGCCCAAGCCATCACACTGCCTCCGCCGGGTTTTACAGATGATGTGGTATGCTTTGGATCATGAGCTGTACCATGCCTTCGCCATACTTTTCTCTTTCCATCATTCTGGTAGAGGTTGATCTTGGTTTCATCTCTCCAAAGAATGTTCTTCCAGAACTGTGCTGGCTTTTTTAGATGTTTTTTAGCAAAGTCCAGTCTAGCCTTCTTATTCTTGATGCTTATGAGTGGCTTGCACCGTGCAGTGAACCCTCTGTATTTACTTTCATGCAGTCTTCTCTTTATGGTAGATTTGGATATTGATACGCCGACCTCCTGGAGAGTGTTGGTCACTTGGTTGGCTGTTGTGAATGGGTTTCTCTTCACCATGGAGATTATTCTGCGATCATCCACCACTGTTGTCTTCCGTGGGCGCCCAGGTCTTTTTGCATTGATGAGTTCACCAGTGCTTTCTTTCTTTCACAGGATAAACCAATCTGTAGATTTTGCCACTTTTTCTGTTTTCGCAGCTTAAGGATGGCTTGTTTCCCCTGCATGGAGAGCTCCTCTGACCAAATGTTTACTTCACAGCAAAACCTTCCAAAAGCAAGCACCACACCTCAAATCAACTCCAGGCCTTTTGTCTGCTTAATTGAGAATGACTTAACAAAGGGATTGCCCATATCTGTCCATGAAATAGCCTTGGAGTCAATTGTCCAATTACTTTTGGTCCCTTTAAAAACAGGGTGGCACATGTTAAGGAGCTGAAACTCCTAAACCCGTCATCCAATTTGAATGTGGATACCCTCAAATGAAAGCTGAAAGTCTGAACTTCAACTGCATCTGAATTGTTTTGTTTAAAATTCATTGTGGTTACCCTCCCCTTCTTCCCTTCACTCTTATCCTTCCCTCTCCTTTCCTCCCCTCCTTTCATTACCCTCCCCCTCCCCTCCGGGTTAAAATTATAAAATCCCAATAAAGTTCTTTGGAAAAAAAAATTCATTGTGGTAATGTCTATAACCAAAATTAGAAAAATGCTGTCTCTGTCCAAATATATATGGACCTAACTGTATGTGTTTAGCAACATGTATGGCTAAAGCTTGACTCCTTTTATTCTCAAAACGATAACACATTACAGGAGCACAGTTTGATAAACATGCGCTGAATAAGTACTAAACTGCTTTGTCTGTTTTCTGAATACTATTGATATATTCTCTTTAGGAGATCTCTCCCTTGGAGGTTCATTAAAAATTAAAATCCTAGAATTGAAAAAATTAAAGCGGTTGTCCAGCCTTAGGCTACAAGTTTGCAATCACTCTATGTGAAGGCAGACTTGTGAATCATTACATCACGCGCACTGTGAAGATCCTGCTGTGCTGGTGCGGACAGTCATGTGACCGCAACTATGCGATTTGCATGCGTCCGGCCACATTCCAACTAGACTGTGTCTGGCCCTGCTCAATACACTTTGCGAGGCTGCACCCATCTAGTCTGCATGTGACCATATATATGCAAATCGCATACAAGCAGTTACACACCCACAGGCACTGGAGAATTCTCACAGCACACAGCACGAGTGATGGGAGGTTTCACTAGTGTGCAGCCACATACAGTGACTGCAGGCTTGTTCCCTAAGGCCAGACAATCCCTATAAGATGGTTAATGCAAATATATAAAATGCTTTTTGTGTTTTTTTTGTTTTTTTTTAAAATAACCAATCATTACAAATAAGCAGCTGGAAAACACTATGAAATCTCCATCTTGTTGTTTGGATACAAATTTGAGAAAGAATTTCTCTTCTGGGATATTTCCACAGATTTTCTGCCAAACCTTCATAAATAATCAATTTAGAAAACCAAACAAAAAGAAAAAGGCAAACTAAATAAATATCAGTTATAATCTGTAGTTTACTCATCAGATTAAATTTTGTTGTATTCACTGACATCAGGTTGTAGACTGTTAACATTCTTGTTAACTCTTTACAGTCGTAAGATATAGCCATCTATCATTTTCATCTTACGCAATAACGGCGCATGTTGTATAGAATATTTTACTGAATGGAAAGCTAGAAAACCCCCAATCTGCCACAGGAACATGACGGGATAGCAGTTGCTAATTTTTCCTTATTTGTTGTTGTCTGTAGTTCAGATAATTTAACTTCTTTATGCTTAATAATGAAACATATCAGATTGAATGAACAATTTGTTAAAATCTGGTTCAATTTATCAAAGAATACGCGGGAATATAAAGTAGTGGGAATTTCTTTTGAGGTGCAAACCTCTTCGAATGATGTTATGTAAGTGATTCTGTAAAGTGGAATGATCCCACCACACTTTTGTCTCCTGTATCATAAGGTTTTCTAATTGATGAAAAAGATCACTCATGTTGGTGTCATAGGAACCATTGTCATTGTCTGCATAAAAATCTTTTGCAGCCCTGAGCAATATGTCCTGATTTGTATCAGATGCCATGTTCAGAGATATTCAGATAAATTGCTATAAAAAACATAACCTAGTAGGTTCCATGTAAATTTCCATACAAAATTTGAAATTCAAGTGATGTGCACAACAAAAAAAAAAGATCAGCACACAATACAGTGATATAGAGTACAGATGAGCAAATATGTTCGGCTCCCTCCTTATTCGGCAAATTATTGCGCTTATTGAAGAAGCCGCTTCGGGAGCTCAGATACCTGTAACTCTCCCGATAATCAGGTGTCCAATGCGGCAGCTGCTCGTGTGACGGCTGTGTGACAGTCACAGTACATGTATGGAGAACCTGTGTGTTGTGACAGTCACAGTACATGTATGGAGAACCTGTGTGTTGTGACAGTCACAGTACATGTATGGAGAACCTGTGTGTTGTGACAGTGACCCAGCCGCGACACATGCAGCTGCGGCGCTGGACACCTGATTATCGGGAGAGTTACAGGTATCTGAGCTCCGGATGTGGCTTCTTCAATAAGCACAATAGTTTGCCGAATAAGGAGGGAGCCTAAGATTTTCGCTCATCTTTACTCTTTATCACTGTATTGTGTACTAATCTTTTTTTGCCATGCACACCATTCAAGTTTCAAATTTTTATGGACATTTATTTGGCGCCTACTAGGATATGTTTTTGGATTGCTTTGCTAATAAATCTCAAATTATTTTTCTGCAACTCGATGAGTGCCATATTCTTTCTTCACTAAATAATTATGTATCACCTCATATTAGTTCAATAATATCAGACTAGTCTCTTATAAGCTGTCCGAACAATGAAAGCAATTGTTACCATCCACCTCTCGTGTCTCCCTTTTTCCAATAGATTGTAAGCTTGCGAGCAGGGCCCTCATTCCCCTTGGTATCTATTTTGAACTGTGATTTTTGCTATGCTGTAATGTCTATTGTCTGTACAAATCCCCTCTATAATTTGTAAAGCGCTGCGGAATATGTTGGCGCTATATAACTAAAATTATTATTATTATTATTATAATATTATTATTATTAGTATAATATAATCCAGGTTAAGCAGTCTGTGTCAGAGGGTGGTCTGTGTCGGCACGGTAATAAATTAAGTTATTTCCAGCTTTACAAAAGGACGACAAAACCATAGAAATGATAAGAATAATAGGCCTCAGTTACCACAACTGTCTACAAGGAAAACTGTTGCTCATAGCAACCAATCAAAGCTCAGCTTCTTATAAACAGCTCTGGTGAAATGAAAGATGCTTAGTGATTGGTTGCCGATACATAGACATGCCTAAGAAGACACAAAAGCGCACAGAGAGGTAAAAAAATACTCTGTTGCAAATGACCCACAGAGGAGTAGTGGACTCCCCAGTCTTGTAGAAACAAGAGAACAATTATAAAACCAAAAACACATAGGCTACTTGCACAGTGAACAAGTCTGTAGAAACCTGTACACACCACCAAAGAACTTGAAGACACAAAAGCGCACAGAGAGGTCAAAAAATACTCTGTTGTAAAAAAGTCACAGTAAATAAGCAATGCTAGTCAAAAAATGAAAAAATACAGGGTATTTAGTTAATACGTTTTTTTGCAAAATAAAGTATGTTAAGCTGCTCCACCAATCGCCAAGGTATACCCATAATGGAGCAGTCCTGTCTAATGTATATAATCCCTATCTGATATATTTAAAAACCTGATCATCTGTATAGTACCTGTATGAACAGGGGTCAGAGAGAAAATATCCATGTAGAACATGCGAGATGGAACAGCTACAATGCAAATGACTCACAGAGGAGTGGTGGACTCCCCAGTCTTGTAGAAACAAGAGAACAATTATAAAACCAAAAACACATGGGCTACTTGCACAGTGAACAAGTCTGTAGAAACCTGTTCACACCACCAAAGAACTTGAAGACACAAAAGCGCACAGAGAGGTAAAAAAAAAACTGTTGTAAAAAAAAGTCACAGTAAATAGGCAAGTGCTAGTCAAAAAATGAAAAAATACACGGTATTTAGTTAATACTTTTTTTGCAAAAAAAGTATGTTAAGCTGCTCCACCACAGAGAGCGCAAAGAGAGGTAAAAAAATACTCTGTTGTTTCTGTGTCTTCAAGTTCTTTGGTGGTGTGAACAGGTTTCTACAGACTTGTTCACTGTGCAAGTAGCCCATGTGTTTTTGGTTTTATAGACATGCCTATGCAGCATCAATAGTAAAAAGATCTAATGTTAAAAATAATTAAAAAAATAAAAAATCATTATATACTCACCTTCCGGCGCCTTTCCCGCTCCTCGCGACGCTCCGGGCCATGCATTGCAGTCTCGCGAGATGATGATGTAGCGGTCTCGCGAGACCGCTACGTCATCATCTCGCGATACCGCAATGCATTCTTGGGACCGGAGCATCACGAGGAGCATTGCTAAACACCTGGCCTGGATGCGAGGGCTGCCAGAAGGTGAGTATATAACTATTTTTTATTTTAATTCTTTTTTTTAACAGGGATATGGTGCCCACATTGCTATATACTATGTGGGCTGTGCTATATACTAGGTGGGCTGTGTTATATACTACGTCTCTGTGCTATATACTATGTGGGCTGTGTTATATACTACATCACTGTGCTATATACTATGTGGGCTGTGTAATATACTGCGTGTGCTATATACTACGTTGACTGTGTTATATACTGCGTGAGCTGTGTTGTATACTGCATCTGTGTGCTATATATTATGTGGCTGGGCAATATACTACATGGCTGTGTTATATACTGCGTGAGCTGTGCTATATACTATGTGGCTGTGTTATATACTACGTGGGCTGTGTTATATACTATGTAGTTGTGCAATATACATGGCTGGGCAATATACTACATGGCTGTGCTACATACTATGTGGCTGTGTTATATACTATGTGGGCTGTGCTATATACTGCATGGGCTGTGTTATACACTGCGTGGGCTGTGCTATATACTACGTGGGCTGTGTTATACACTGCGTGGCCTGTGCTATATACTATGTGGGCTGTGTTATACACTGCGTGGGCTGTGCTATATACTGCGTGGGCTGTGCTTTATACTACATGGGCTGTGCTATATACTACGTGGGCTCTGCTATTTACTATGTGGCTGTGCTATATACTACGTGGCTGTGCTATATGCTATGAGGCTGTGTTATATGCTACGTGGGCTTTGCTATATGCTACCTGGGCTGTGTTATATACTACATGGCCTGTGCTATATGCTACGTGGTTGTGCAATATGCTATATGGGTTGTGTTATATGTTACTTGGCTGTGGTATATTTCTCTGCTGTATCTGTGCATCATGAATCGTGGTATGTGTTAAAGAGGGGGGCCCACTGAGACTCTTTCGCCCGGGGCAAAGACGTCAGTCCCAGCGTCTGACTCTGTACAAAGAGTTACTACTGCTTTTCCTGCTTCTGCCTTTGAAGTCAGTGCTGGGCAGCGGCGAGCAGACGCTTCTGGGACTAAGTCCTGCTTTTCTCATTCTGAGCATGCCCAGAGTAAGATCTCTCAGTGGAGATCGAGGGTCACATGTTCAGATACTGCAGCTAAAGCCATTGGTCCTTCAGGAAGGTCCTGTAGGTGCTCAGGCTCTGTGGCAGCCTCTCATTGGTCCTTCTAGGAAGGTCCTGTACATGCTGCAACTATTTAAGGCTCGCATGGCCGCACGGCCATGTGCTAGTATCTTTCTATGTTACATACTTTGCACCAGTGTGGTCATGTAAGTTTGTGTTCAGGGACCTGGCTGAAATAAGCCCCTAGAATGCTGGCACCTCTGGCGAGGAGATTGTGTGTGTATGTATTCAGGGACCCAGCTGAAATAAGCCCCTAGAATGCTGGCACCTCCGGCAAGGAGTTTTGTGTGCATGCATGACCACTGACTGCTCTCAGTTGGGTAGTTAGCCTGTGCCTCTGTGAAGTCTAACAGGGCGCAGTGCTTTGCTTTCACAGCTACTCTGTGAAATAACAGAGTTAGTTCATACTGCCATATCGTTCCGCCATTTGCTAGCAGCTGGTTCTCCTGCACGGTGGACCCCGGGCTGCGAACGCATCAATTTCAATAAAACATCTAAATTTACTCGGTGCATTCTGCTAGCCCTAACAATTCTGAAAACTTCATAAATAAACTACCAACATATTCTAGAATTCCCGATGCGTTAGAATCGGGCCACCATCTAGTTTTTATATATATAGATAATAAATGTTATATTTTATTGTGTTAGTCCACCTCAGTCAGTGAACGTGAAAGGATAGCCAGCTATGGGAACCAGTAGCGAGCAGAGAAGGGGCAGGGCAGATGAATGATCAGATGAGTATAAGGGTTTTCTTTTTTTTAAAAACTTTTGCCACCAGTGGTTTTGCGCAGAGCAAGTTTACATGAATTCATATTCCCAAAAATAAAAATGTGGATTTTTTGTTTATACAAGTAGAGTTCAATTCACTCATCTCTGGTGTTGACCTTTATTTTTCCAGACTTCTGCAATTCACCCTGGCAGCTGAATATTAGCTTCTGGTCCAATTCCCATAAAAAAACTGTTTGCACTTTATATCATTTGCTACTTTGGGTGACTGAGCCTGCGCTTATATCCCCTGATGAACCCTGGATACCAATGGGGGGGGAAACGTGTCGAGCCTTAGAGGCTCCGATTGTAACCTCAGTGATTGAGGCAGTGATCTTTTCTTTTATGGGGATATCGGTCTCCGATCAGCAGGAGCATCTGCATAAGATGAGTACTAATTATTTATGTGCATACCTTGTTTATATTTATTATAACTATGGAACTTATCAGGGAGTCGTATTAGGGACAGCCATCATAGAGTAGCCGTCCCATACCGACTTCTAGGGCGCCAACCTCCACAGCAAGATAGAGATCAGCTGTTTAGGGGCTTAATAGGGACACAATATGTCACTTTGTGACATGACTATCAGTTTCTCATTTGGTATTTGGTCTGATAGCCGTCCCCTACTTTTGAGCCCTTGTTGTTGCCCCAGTCCCATCATCCTTCTTTTTGGAGAGAATATACAGTAGTATTGGTCTTCTCGGGGAGCATCTGAGACAGTGGACTTTTTGACTCATTTTCTATTGTTATTTACATATGTAGTAATTTTGTCTTAGTATAGTTTGTCGTATAAACTTTATTTGTTATTAATAGATATTTAATACAATTGATGTTTTATTGACAAATATAAGGTTATTATTTTGTAGGCAAGTGCATCAGATGGCCTGACACAACAGTACACATTATGCCCTGTTGTGACTTTTTCTGTAGTTGATCACAGCCTGTACTGCAACTTCTTTCTGACATGTCTAGGAGGATGGCGGGAGATAGGACTGTAGTAAAGAAGCTGTGAAATTAGTAGGCATGGATTCCAAGTGAAGAGGAAAGGGAGAGGGCACATAGACAACAGATGAATGACTGCAGGTTGGCAGAGGCCGAATTGTCCCCTGATCTCAGACTGCTTGAAAGGAGATATTATCAGGGAGCTGGCTGTTAGTAGAAGCCAGGATCAGGCCACCTCCCCTGATATGTGACCTAATATCCCAGAAAGAACTGAGGGCTACATCCACCAACACATTCAATAGTAAATAATGTCAGGATCAAAAACAACACTATTGATGATAGCTTTATAGTTTATGAAGGCATATCCCATAGAATACTTTCTGATCTCCCTAGAGTACCCCTTTAAAGTTTATATAAATAATTTAACTTATGTGCTCAGAACCATTCATGGCATACTGGCAATCATTTAATAACTTAAATCAGTTAGTTAGTATTCTGTAGTCATCTGGCAGATGAGTTCTAATGTCCAAATATCTGGATGTTATCTAATTTGTATGTCCAATATAGTGTAAAGAGAAATATTTACCATGCACTCTATATTGGACACCATGTAGGAGTACTATATGGTGTCCAAAACAGAGTGCCTGGTAAATAATTCTATATTTCTAGACATTGGGAGTCTCAATGCATTTAGAGAATCGCTAAGGGTATGTTCACACATGACGATTTTGCAGCCTTTTTTTTTTCTACCCCCCCCCCCCAAAAAAAAAAAAAAAATATACAAATTGATTGTAGGAAAAATGCTGTGTACAATACACGTTTTTTGGCTTGTAAATACATGCAAAATTGGCAATATTTTTAATTTTTTACCCATTTATTTGAAAGAACGGACATACTACATCTTGGCAAAAATGTGTCAGAGCTCAAACTACACACAAACTGCCTGAGAGTTATAGTTTCTTATTTTGATCTCCTTTTATCTCAGGGCATTTCCCCAGTGGTTCTTTTCAAGCAGTATACAGTAATATTTCATGCATTTATAATACACACTATAGTCTACGAATGCTTTCAATATGATATGGCAGGTAGTTGTGTATATAAGACACACTGGTTTGTGTCTAATAGTGTCATCTTTGCTGAGATAGTACCATAGGTCATAAAAAGATGAGCATGTTTTACTATGTGTATTTATTTTTCACATGATATTTGAGGAAAGGGAATTGTTTGTACTTTATTATAATTTTCCATTGCAGAGTTGTGCATTCCTCTAACAAGTGATCCAGCACAGAGGAGGTTACAAATGGTTTTGGGGTTAAAAGCAATCTGCATATTTTCCCATCTCATATTCAAATTGTGAGAACCATTTGTTGTACAAAACTTTATTTAGAATGTTTCTTTTGGCCAAAATTGGACTATTTTTTGATGAAAACTTTGGGTTTTGCTAAATTGTGATATAAAACATCATATATCGTAATATTGCATCAAGTATGAAAAGCATACACAGAATATGGGAGACTTCAGTGATACGAGTATAATTATTCTGTACAGCACTTAGAGGAGTTCAAATTGCCACACAATATGGTCAGTATTATATTACCAGATGATTCACTCTGCACTTTACAATCACATATGCATGTTAATAACTCCAATCAGATATAAGCATTCTCTTATATGTTCGGGTGTCATCAGAAGCAGACACAGATAGAGGAGGGTTCCTGTGCAGGAGCAGTACGTGGGCCCTTTGCAGGTTATATAATTTGTCTGTGACAGAAGCTGCTTGCTTCCTTGGAGGTGGATGTGGGCTCCCTTACCTCTTGGTCCCAGGTGCAGCTGCGCAGGTTGCACCAATAGTATGTCCGCCAAGTGTTTCACACTGTTTCATATTCTCCACAGCATACAGAGTAAGGAGATATGTGCTCAAACATGGCTTCTAGGATCGAATATCTTAAAACATATGGTGTACAACAGACAGGGCCGCCATCATGGCATTGCTGCCGTTACTGCTTTAGGGGCCAGGTGAGCAGAAGTACAGAAGGGGGGCCCGGACTCTGGTGACAGCCCTGATAACAGATTCTATATGGCAGCACACAGAGCTTGTGGGATTCTTACTAGAGACCTGTGTTGTCTTCATTCACATGTTTAGCATTACGGCCATGTGCATTAGTGCTTAAAAATTAAAATGCTGTTAAAAGTGGAACTTTCCATTTACCTGACTGAGAGTCAATGATGCTTTTTGGAATAATGCATTAAAAAGATTAAACTTTTTATTCTTATTATTTTCTGTTTTCTGTCTAGAAAGTCATTCCAAGCATCAATACCTCCGAGTTGTTCAGCAACCTGCTCTTTGGTTTGCAGCTTGATACCATGTTCCTCAGAGCATATAAATATGAAGAGCAGGCATGGTCCCATGTGGGAGGGGTGCCCGCCTACTCCTGCACCTATTTCACCTGAATGCATCCATTGTATGCCCTTTGAGCAGCACCACTTAGTGGCCAGCAACTGGCGTTAGCATGCCCATCATGGGCGGTGCATGGCAGTGAAGTCATGTTCCATTTGTGGCAGGCATGCCAGAGTCGGCTGCAGAGACTGTGAAGTAGGATGCTGCATGTTGTGCGAGCTGGGGAAGGTAAGAAGAATTGTATATTTATTTTTAAAGTGAGGACATTAACAATGTAAGGGGCTAGAATAGGAAACATTAATACAGGAAGGGGCACAGTACAAATGTAACTTTCTACTGATTGGTCTCCTGCTAACCAAATTTTCTCCTCTCCAATCTGTCCTAAATGCGGCAGTCAAGTTTGTATTTCTGTCCAACCCTTACACAGATGCCTCCACCTTGTGCCAGTCATTCAGTCATTACACTACTTGCCCATTCACTACAGAATACAATAGAAACGTATCTCTCCCATCCACAAAGATCACCACAGTTCTGCATGACCCCATGTTTACTCCCTCATCCCTGTCTAAAACCCTTCATGTGCCCTCCATTTTGCAACTGATCTGACACTAATATCTTCCATAATCCGAAACTTGCATCTCTACCTCCGTCTCCAGGACTTCTCTCATGCTGCGTCAGTTTTCTGGGATGCACTACCCTTGATGATACAACTAATACCTAGCCTCCACATTTTTAAGCATAAGACAGGCTTATTACCTAACTTCACTTGTCTAACTCTCCCCTGTTCCCTCTTTCAAAATTTTTCTTAGAATCTGGTCCGTTAAATTTATCTGTCTCCACATCCTACATGCACCAAATAGCATGTAACGGTACTTTGACAAATACTGGCTGATGACCAGCTCTCATGCAGCTTTAGATCATAACCCCTATTTATTATAATGATGGCTGAACCATACATGACAAGCACTATTTACCTATTGTGTCTCCCCTATTTCCTTATAGATTGTAAGCTTGCAAGCCCGGCCCTCACTCATCCTGTAGCTGTTGAATGTGTGTTACTATGTATTGTTTTAATGTCTGTACATTTCCTAACTTAATTTTACTGCAGAATGCAATCAAGGGCAAAAGTGTTGGCACCCTTGAAATTGTTGGAGAAAATGAAGTATTTCGCCCTGAAAATTATTGCAATTACACATGTTTTGTTTTACACGTTTAGTTTCCTTTCTACTGTATGTATTGGAACAACACGAAAACAGAGAAAAAAATATAAACTGGATATAATTTCACACAAGACCCCAAATTAGGCCAGACAAAATTGATGGCAGCCTCAACTTAATATTTGGTTGCACACCCTTTGAAATAAATAACTGCAGTCAAGCACTTCCCATAACCATAAACAAGCTTCTGACACCTCTCAACTGGAATTTCAGACCACTCCTCTTTTGCAAACTGCTCCAGGTCCCTCACATCTTAACCACTTCCCGACTGCCCTCGGTAGATAAACATCGGCGCTTGCTCGGCTCTGTGCAGCGCCGATGTTTACAAGGAGTCGGTGGTCTGGCAGCGCTCAGAACCCCCAGGGTCCGTCACTCAATGACGGCACATCGCTAGCGCACGCCCATTGTGGGCGTGTGCTAGCGATGCATCTGCCATAGGACTTAATGGTGGCGTTAACGGACTATGTTACACCGCGTTATGCCGCGGTGTAACGTAGTCCGTCTAACAGACGCCAAAGATGCAATGTGAACCCAGCCTAAGGCCGGTGTCCCACTTGCAACTGCAATGCGAGAAACTCGCGCAAGTCTCTGGCCTCAATATCTGGCACTGCCGCCAGCACTCGGGACCAGAGTGTGTGGCTGCATGTATTTCTATGCAGCTGAACGCTCTGGTCCGAACCGCTGTGGCAGTGCCAGCTATTGAGGTGCGAGACTCGCGCAAGTTTCTCGCATTGCAGTTGCCAGAGCCCACATCAAATGGAGGGAGTCCGACATTGGCGTATTATTATGCCCAACGTCAGAAAGGGGTTACATTTGTATTTGCATTTGTAAGATGGTTGAGCCAGTGTGTAGTGCTGATATTAGAGTTGAGCACATCACTTGAAATTCAAATGTGCCAGCTTTGCATTTAAAAAAAAAATCAATTTTAAGAACATAAATTTGCTGTGAACTGCAATATTGCAAAGCCTCTAGTTGCCTGGAAGAGATGTGTATAAAAGTCTGAGATCTGCTGAAAGTTGACTGAACTCCCTTTGAGCTTTTTAATGCAAATACAACCTTATTGGTGTAAAAATTACATCAACCTATCTGGCTAGTGGAATCCCTGACTTCATTGACATTTGCCTTACAAATGTTGGAAATAGCCTGAGCACCTTTTGTCTCCACTCCCTATCACTTTCCAGCTTGAGATTTGCCTTGCCTCAGAGTGCCAGTACCACTGCAACTGCCCCTATTATTGCAGTTTGTCGAGACTTCAACACAGCTTGGTATTATAATTGGATCCTCCATCTCCTTCAACCCGATGTCATTTGAATACAAAGGGTGTCTGTTCATCTCTTCTAGTAAATCAACTGGAAGAAATTAGTCTGGTGTAGTATTTTAGCTTTTGTGGTTCTATGGGTTAGGGGACTATGGAGCATAACAGAAACAGGTGTCACCGATGGAATAGAAATCCTTCTATGCAAAACATTTAGTGTTATTAGGAGGTGGACTGATCAGAACACTGAATAAAGCTGATGGTGTCACCGTCAGAGGCTACATCTTACTACTGTGACTATGACAAGTGAAGTGACATATATTCCATTACTTCTTTCACTTCCTTCCCAATTATACACACTTGACAGAGGCAAGGTAGGCTAATTATGACCAGCGTTTGGTACTACTGCTGCTGGGACTGTTGCTGCTAGAAGTTCCAATAGTGCTTTTTTTCTCACTATTGGAACTTCAATTGCCAGTGTCTAATTTTGGTTTAGATACAAATATAATGCTTTAGTCAATTATAAAAATCTATTACAAAACTTCGCAAAACTTGGAAAAATATAGAATCAACCAGAAATGCTAAGCATAGTTCATAAGATGGCAAGAAGGCTAATGCCACACCAGCATGCCCATAATATCGGAGTGAGATATAAATGGTTATCCTATTTGACAATGTAAACAGGTGTAGTTAAACATTCTTGCAAAGTCAAATGTCTCCATTTACTGTAATAATTTGTTTGCATATTTTGGCTTAAAGCAGATTAACACCGTCTGCACAGAAAGGCCACATAACAACAATTGCAATGAGGTAGAAACACTGCCTAAAAATGCAAAAATCCCACATTATAGTAGAATATTAAAACATGTATTCAAAAAGTAAAATGTGTGTATAATGATTTCAATATTTCAAGGGCAGCACGGTGGCTAAGTGGTTAGCATTGCAGAGCTGGAGTTCTGGGTTCAAATCCCACCAACATCTGCAAGGAGTTTGTATGTTCTCCCTTTGTTTGTGTGGGTTTCCTCTGGGTTCTCTGGTTTCCTCCCACATTCCAAAGACATACTGATAGGGAATCTAGATTGTGAGCCCCAATCAGGACAGCGATGATAATGTGTGCAAAACTGTAAAGCGCTGCGGAATATGTTAGCGCTATATAAAAATGAAGATTATTATGATTTATTTATACAGTATATATATATATATATATATATATCGATATATATTGTAGCGTTTCACCTATTACGTGTCTTGGGGGACACTCGCTTGGCATACGATTCAGGCACTCAGGCACGATATCTCACACAAATCAGTCCATATGGTTTATTTATTTGTCATAAGCCGCACAGTAAGCCAGGTTACACATCGCCAGCCTACACATAGTCCATTGCTTCAACACATGTGGCTTTACAAAGGATTCAATAGGCACACCTTGTCTCTCCAGTCACCAGGTGACTGCACAGTTCAGCAACTGTCATGTGTTAGCGCACAGTTCTTTTTCCCATACCAGGGGTTACCTCTCAGGAGCTCCTGCTCCACAGGTTGACTCCACGTCAGTCCCAGGTCCTCAACACGGACTGTCCAGGTCGACGGTATCACAGTGCTTCGAGGACATCTCCACTCCCAGGAGCCTCCAACACTGACCATCCAGGCCCACAGGTCTCTCAGGTGCTTCCAGGACCTTGCCCTTTGACCATTCAGATCCAAACATAGGAACCCACAGGAAAAACATGTGACCCACACCCTGGTCACATTACATACCTGTAACCACTCCCCTGGGTGGGAGTGTGGGTGTGTGTGGCTAGTTTGACCCACCCATCTCATAACTAGCCCTGCCAGTCTCCCATTAGAACTACACATTTATATGTGGGACTACAGGTCCCAGACCACAACATAACTTCAGACTGACAGCGCAGAGTGTCCTCCTCTGCGACACACATACCGGCCATCTACAATTCTGCTGGACTTTGTCTCATCACAATCATGCCTCCAAGTGCATCTTGAGGTGCACATGCAGCGCCCCCTGGCTGTAACATTGGTCACTGCACCACAATATATAGAATTTTAAGACACTACTTTCTCAACAATAATACCTGGTTGGTAAAAATATGCATGGAAAGTAGCTTGTGGCAATGACAACAATATTATTTGTGGCATATATACTTGTTTAATTGGATTAGTAGATCAATCGTGCAAAAACTCAAGCTTTTTTTAATTAAGTTAATAGTGCTCTTAATACTTGCATGCTCATTTCGAGTAATGAGAATATTGGAAGTCAAAGGGAAGGCCAAGCTTTTTCCTGCAGACCCTACAAAGAGGTCTAGGGGGCAGTGAAAATGTTCAAATGGAGGAAAAAGTGCTGAATAGAAGAACAGCATGGGGAAGCCTCCGGGAAGCATATCTGACTCCCAGAATGCTGCTGAGAACAATGGTGTCACACTATTACTCCACATTAAGGAATGACAATAAAGCCTTCCAAACAGGTGAAAAATTGCATTTTACAGGAAAACATGTTAAGAAACCTAGTCTATAAGTGAGCAATATAATATCGATAAGGGTATGTGCACACGCTGAGTAAAATTTGTGCCCCATTTCTGCATCTCTTGACAGGAAAAACACAATTGCAAAAATGTGTGTTTTTGCCATGTTTTGGTGCGTTATTGCACTGTGTTTTTGACTAATTTGAGTGAATTCAATGGTGAAAAATGTAGGGCAAAAACGCACAGAGAATTGACATGCTGCAGATTATTTTCTGCACCAAATCTGCAAGTCAAAAATACTTAACATGTGCATGACACTTTAGGTTTCTCATTCAATTTCCTGTCATCAGGTTTTGCTTCAGGTTTTGTCACAAATCAACACAAAGAAAACGTGACACAAAACACACACAGATCACGGAAATATTCACAGACCACATAAAACTGTATGACTGAGAAATGGAAGCCTACAACATTTTTAAAATGTTTTGTTCACTTTTAGAGATCACAGAAATATACACAGACCATGTAATACTGTATGTCTGAGAAATGGAGACCTACAAAACTTTTAAAAGCTTTTGATCACAAAAATGTATTCCACAGTACGGAATAGCGTATGGCTGAAAATTGTAGTCCAGGAACATGTTTTTTGGGTGTGTTGTATAACTCAAAAAAGGACCTCAAAGCACATCATATTGGATGGATCAAAATATATAAAATTTTTCCAGCACCCACAAAAAACTGCAGCAAAACATTTGTCAACTCACTGCACAAGTGTAATCCCTGTCTAAATAGAACAAAGTCCAGCTCACCATAGTCGACAACCTAAGAAACTCAGAGCATGGAACAGCTGTGTCAGGGCTCAGATCAGAAGAAGAAATGGAGAATCAGAAGAAATGGAGAATCCAGCTCAACGAGGTAGTGAAAAAAACTTTTTCTTTATTCACTAGAAAATTAATCATGATTAAGGGTGCTTGGTCACCAGAAACGCGTTGATATCGCATTTTATTCACTGTCTACGCTGATGTTTAATCCTCTATTGAACACATTTTCTAGTGAATAAAGAAAAGTTTTTTTCACTACCTCGTTGAGCTGGATTCTCCATTTCTTCTAATCCTAGTCTACAGACTGGATTCTATTTCAAAAATCTGACCTGCACATCCAAACATAGACTCAGTGTGAACAGGTGCTGAACCTAGAGTCGCCAACTCGTATATAGTTAAGTAAATAAGGCAGCACACTGCAGCGCTAGAACATACAAATTTGAAATATGAAATTTGAACTGCATTACTGCACTAGAAATATGAGAAATGAGAGCGTTTAGCGCATAAAAATGGCCAATTTTATGTGTACCTGGTAGCCCCTTTACGGCATTTGTATGTTCTAGCGCTGCAGTGTGCTGCCTTATTTACTTAACTATATATGAGTTGGCGACTCTAGGTTCAGCACCTGTTCACACTGAGTCTATGTTTGGATGTGCAGGTCAGGTTTTTGAAATGTATTCTCTAGCCTTCTGATCGTGCACTCCGCCTCCTAGCCACAGGTGTTTTAATTACAGCAGGTCCAGTACCCCTCCACAGAGAGAGAGAATTTTAGTCTAGGAAGAGGTTTCACATGTACCCATTCAGATGGAGACGTTTATTCTCAGCGAGGTAAGGCAAGCGTAGGACCTGGTATAAGAGAGATGCTGTAAATGGGCTACCAGGTACACATAAAATTGGCCATATTTATGCGCTAAACGCTCTCATTTTTCATATTTCTAGTGCAGTAATGCAGTTCAAATTTCGTATTTCAAATTTGTATGTTCTAGCGCTGCAGTGTGCTGCCTTATTTACTTAACTATATACGAGTTGGCGACTCTAGGTTCAGCACCTGTTCACACTGAGTCTATGTTTGGATGTGCAGGTCAGGTTTTTGAAATGTATTCTCTAGCCTTCTGATCGTGCACTCCGCCTCCTAGCCACAGGTGTTTTAATTACAGCAGGTCCAGTACCCCTCCACAGAGAGAGAGAATTTTAGTCTAGGAAGAGGTTTCACATGTACCCATTCAAATGGAGACGTTTATTCTCAGCGAGGTAAGGCAAGCGTAGGACCTGGTATAAGAGAGATGCCGTAAAGGGGCTACCAGGTACACATAAAATTGGCCATTTTTATGCGCTAAACGCTCTCATTTTTCATGTTTCTAGTGCAGTAATGCAGTTCAAATTTCGTATTTCAAATTTGTATGTTCTAGCGCTGCAGTGTGCTGCCTTATTTACTTAACTATATACGAGTTGGCGACTCTAGGTTCAGCACCTGTTCACACTGAGTCTATGTTTGGATGTGCAGGTCAGTGTTAGGAGTCGAGTTTCCTCTGCTGCACAGGGGGAATCTCGATCCGTGTCTGCTGCAGTCTCCCATTCGGTATCGGCCGCAGTGGGCTCTGCTCAGCAGAGACGTCGCTCCCAGCGTCTCGCTGGGGCTGATTCGGTGCATAGGGTCACTACTGCCTTTTCTAGCTTTCCTATGGTACCCTGCACTGATCTGCGGCGAGCGAGCCTCTCTGGGACTAAGTCCTTGTTTACTCACACTGAGCATGCCCAGGGCAGGGTCTCCCATTGGAGGTTGAGGGCCACATGTTCGGTCACATGCTCAGGTGCTGCAGTACATTCCATTGGTCCTTCTGGAAGGTCCTGAAAGGGCAAAACATGCTCAGGTACTGCAGCACTTTCCATTGGTCCTTCTGGAAGGTCCTGAAAGGGCAAAAACTTCAGTAGCAGCTTCCTGTGCTGCAACTATATAAACTGTGCATGACCGCACGGCCATGCGCTAGTATCGTCTTATGCTATATGCTTTGCGCCTATGTGGTCATGTGTTTGAATGTGTTCAGGGACCCGGCTGAAATAAGCCCCTAGAATGCTGGCACCTCCCGCGAGGAGATTGTGTTTAAGTGTGTTCAGGGACCCGGCTGAAATAAGCCCCTAGAATGCTGGCATCTCCGGCGAGGAGTTTTGTATGCATGCATGACCACTCACTGCTCACATCTGGGTAGTTGGCCTGTGCCTCTGTGAAAGTCTAACAGGGCACAGAGCTTTCCTCTCGCGGTTACTCTGTGAAGCTAACAGAGTTGTTATATACCGCCATATGGAGCCGCCATTATTTAGCAGCAGGTGCTTTCCTGCACGGTGGATCCCGGATTGCGAACGCACCAATTCCATTTAATAAATTATATATTTGGTGCGTTCCGCCAACCCTAACAGTATACTAGCTCCAGGATCTGGCTAAGTAATGGCGGATGAACAGTGATTGCAGGGGTACATCCAGCTGCTGGAGGGCCGGTTGGCGTCTCTTGAGCGTGCAACCTCGGCGGTGGATGTTACCGCAATAGCTGTTCAGGCTGCTAGCGTGGCTGCAGCAGCTTTACCCACTGCCACCTCTGTTCCGACCCTATCTCACCTTCCTTTGCCTGAGAGATACTCTGGGGACAGTAAGTCCTGTAGGGGTTTCGTGAGCCAATGTGGTATACACCTCGAGCTTCTGGCTGCACGTTTCCCTACTGAGCGGGCAAAGGTGGGATTCATAATCTCTCTCCTGTCGGACAGAGCGTTGGAGTGGGCTACACCGCTGTGGGAGCGCAACGATCATGTGGTGCGGAGTGTTCCTAGGTTTCTGGACACTCTGAAACAGGTCTTTTTAGGACCTCAAGTCACCCATGATACAGCGCTCCAACTGCTGGCTTTGACTCAGGGTTCAACCATGGTCAGCCATTTTGCTGTTCACTTCCGGACATTAGCGTCTGAGTTGGAATGGTTGGAAGGACGCTTTGGCCACTAGGGAGATTCCCGCCACACTGGAGGAGCTCATAGCCGTATCTACTCGTATTGACCTCCGTTTTAACGAGCGGAGGTTGGAGCGAGCCCAGTGTAGGCAGAAGTTTCGGCTGGCTCCCACCTTCGCCAAACCTTTGGAATCTCCAGTCCAGGCATCCGAGTCACATGAGGCCTTAGAGGTGACACGAGCGGGATCCAAGTCTCAGTCTGCCCGTGCACATAAGGTCCGTCATGTTTGCCAGCAGTCAGGACACCTTGCCTCCAAGGGTCCTCAGCGGTCGGGGAAACGTCAGCATCTAGTGGCAGTTGGAGGAGGTACACTAGACACGGCGACGTTTGCCTCAAAGTTGTCCTTCAAGGGGACAATTGCCATAGGCCCATCCACTCTTATGGTCGAGCTATGCGTGGATTCTGGGGCAGAGGGTAACTTTATGTCTTCCGCTTTTGCCCAGCGTCACGCAATACCCTTGGTGATGCTCGCCAAGCCGGTAACCGTTCGAGTGGTAAATGGGTCAACACTACCTTCACAGATTACCCACCAAACCATTCCTTTCATGCTATCTGTGTCTCCATCACATCAGGAGATAATCTCCCTATTAGTCATTCCTGAGGGAATTGATGAGGTCCTGTTGGGGATACCATGGCTTCGCTACCATTCTCCTCATATTGAGTGGTCCTCTGGGAGAATTTTGGGTTGGAGTAAATCTTGCGAGGGTAGATGTCTTAGGGAGTGCGTTCAGGTTGCTACTACACAGGTACCCGCAGATCTTTCCCCTCTCCCCAAGCACTATTGGCCCTATGCAGACGTGTTCTCCAAAAGAGCTGCGGAGACCCTTCCGCCTCACCGCCCCTATGACTGTCCTATTGACCTCTTGCCTGGTGCTGAGCCTCCCCGGGGTCGAGTCTATCCGTTATCTCTCCCGGAGACGGAGGCAATGTCCCAGTACATCCAGGAGAATCTGGCAAGAGGATTCATTAGGAAGTCAGTGTCACCGGCAGGGGCAGGGTTCTTCTTCGTACAGAAGAAGAATGGAGACTTACGTCCATGCATAGACTACAGGGGTCTTAACGCCATCACCGTTAAGAACAAGTACCCACTACCCCTGATATCTGAGCTGTTTGATAGGCTACGGGGAGCGAGGGTATTTACAAAGTTAGATCTGCAGGGTGCTTACAACCTGATTCGCATCCGTGAGGGGGATGAATGGAAGACGGCTTTTAACACCAGGGATGGGCACTATGAATATCTGGTGATGCCCTTCGGGCTCTGTAATGCCCCAGCCGTTTTCCAAGACTTTGTGAACGACATCTTCCGGGATATGCTCACCACCTCGGTCGTAGTCTATCTGGATGATATTCTCATCTTCTCTCCAGATATTGACTCCCATCGGAGAGATGTTCGCAAAGTCTTCGACCTCCTACGGGCAAACTCCCTCTACGCCAAGTTGGAGAAGTGTGTGTTTGAGCAGGAGTCCTTGCCTTTCCTTGGTTATATCATCTCTGCCCAGGGTTTGGCTATGGATCCTGCCAAGCTACAGGCTGTAATGGACTGGCAGGAACCCCATTCTCTTAAAGCGGTGCAGCGCTTTATAGGGTTCATTAATTACTATCGCCAGTTCATTCCACACTTCTCAACTTTGGTAGCTCCCTTGGTTGCCCTCACCAAGAAGGGAGCAAATCCCAAGTTGTGGTCAGAGGAGGTCTCCAAAGCCTTTCTCTCGATCAAGTCACACTTCGCTAGCGCTCCCATCCTACATCGCCCCGATGTTGATAAGCCATTTATCTTGGAGGTGGATGCCTCATCCGTTGGTGCTGGAGCAGTCCTTTTCCAAAAGGATGCTCAAGGTCGGAAGCATCCTTGCTTCTTCTTCTCTAAGACCTTCACACCAGCGGAGAGGAATTATTCCATCGGGGACAGGGAGTTGCTGGCCATGAAGTTGGCTTTTTCGGAGTGGAGACATCTCTTGGAGGGAGCTCGCTTTCCCTTCCAAGTCTTCACTGACCACAAGAACTTGGTGTATCTGCACACGGCCCAGCGGCTGAATTCTCGCCAGGCTAGATGGTCCCTGTTCTTCTCCCGGTTCCATTTTACTCTCCATTTCCTCTCCGGGGAGAAGAACGTTCGTGCTGACGCTCTCTCCTGCTCCGTGGTGTCATCGGAGGAGGAGGAGGAGGAGCCTCGGCTTATTGTCCCTTCTGAGAGCCTGAGAACTGTAGCTCCGGTTTCGCTAGAGTCTGTGCCCCCGGGCAAGACTTTCGTACCAGCTAACTTGCGACCGGAGGTTCTCTCTTGGGCTCACTCCTCCAGAGTGGGTGGGCATTTTGGGACCAAGAGGACATCTGAGCTTCTGGCGAGAACATACTGGTGGCCGCATATGGCCCGAGATGTCAAGGACTATATTCAGGCGTGCGTTTCTTGCGCCCAGAATCGGTCAAATCGGCAACGGCCTGCTGGGTTGCTTTACCCTCTACCGGTGGCAGACAGGCCCTGGGAGATGGTCGGGATGGACTTTGTGGTGGGTCTACCCAAGTCGCGTGGCTGCTCCATTATTTGGGTTGTCACCGACCATTTCTCCAAGATGGTGCATTTGGTGCCGCTTCCTCGGTTACCCTCAGCACGGGCCTTGGCGGTCTTGTTCATTAAACACGTTTTCCGTTTGCATGGTATGCCTGATAAGATTGTCAGCGATCGGGGTCCCCAGTTCGCATCTCGGTTTTGGAGAGAGCTCTGCCGTTTACTCAGCATAGAGTTAAACCTCTCCTCTGCATACCATCCCGAGACGAATGGGTTGGTGGAGAGAACCAACCAGACTCTGGTGACATATTTGCGACATTTCGTCTCTGCTAGGCAGGATGACTGGGCATCTTTGCTACCTTGGGCGGAATTTGCCCTGAACAACGCCGTAGCCGATTCCACTGGTCAAACTCCTTTTCTCCTTAATTACGGCCAGCATCCGCGTGTCCCTGTGCCCATGCCCGTGTCATCCACCGATTCTAGGGTGGCAGACTGGGCGGTGGAGGCACGTGACATCTGGGACCGCACACAGGATGCCATCCAGGCCTCCAAGGAGAGAATGAGGGTTTTGGCTGATACACACCGGCGCCCCGCTCCGGTCTTTGCTCCTGGCGACTTAGTGTGGCTCTCCGCCCGTAACATCAGGCTGCGAGTTGAGTCCACTAAGTTTGCTCCTCGCTACATTGGCCCGTTTAAGGTTCTGGAACAGGTCAACCCTGTGGTCTACCGTTTGGCTATTCCTCCACGCCTTGGTATCACCGATACTTTCCACGTTTCCCTCTTAAAGCCCGTTCATTTGTCCCGGTTTTCTGAGTCATCTGCTGGGACATTGGGTTCATCCACGGATGAGTTTGAGGTGAATGCTATTGTGGGGTGCAAGGTGGTACGTGGCAAGAAATTTTATCTGGTGGACTGGAAGGGTCACGGCCCAGAGGATAGAACCTGGGAGCCTGTGGAGCACATTCGGGCTCCGCTGCTTATCGCAGCTTTTGAGCGTAGTGAGGCTCAAGGAGGGGGGGGCCCTAGGAGGAGGGGGTAATGTTAGGAGTCGAGTTTCCTCTGCTGCACAGGGGGAATCTCGATCCGTGTCTGCTGCAGTCTCCCATTCGGTATCGGCCGCAGTGGGCTCTGCTCAGTGGAGACGTCGCTCCCAGCGTCTCGCTGGGACTGATTCGGGGCATAGGGTCACTACTGCCTTTTCTGGCTTTCCTATGGTACCCTGCACTGATCTGCGGCGAGCGAGCCTCTCTGGGACTAAGTCCTTGTTTACTCACACTGAGCATGCCCAGGGCAGGGTCTCCCATTGGAGGTCGAGGGCCACATGTTCGGTCACATGCTCAGGTGCTGCAGTACATTCCATTGGTCCTTCTGGAAGGTCCTGAAAGGGCAAAACATGCTCAGGTACTGCAGCACTTTCCATTGGTCCTTCTGGAAGGTCCTGAAAGGGCAAAAACTTCAGTAGCAGCTTCCTGTGCTGCAACTATATAAACTGCGCATGACCGCACGGCCATGCGCTAGTATCGTCTTATACTATATGCTTTGCGCCTATGTGGTCATGTGTTTGAATGTGTTCAGGGACCCGGCTGAAAAAAGCCCCTAGAATGCTGGCACCTCCGGCGAGGAGATTGTGTTTAAGTGTGTTCAGGGACCCGGCTGAAATAAGCCCCTAGAATGCTGGCATCTCCGGCGAGGAGTTTTGTATGCATGCATGACCACTCACTGCTCACATCTGGGTAGTTGGCCTGTGCCTCTGTGAAAGTCTAACAGGGCACAGAGCTTTCCTCTCGCGGTTACTCTGTGAAGCTAACAGAGTTGTTATATACCGCCATATAGAGCCGCCATTATTTAGCAGCAGGTACTTTCCTGCACGGTGGATCCTGGGTTGCGAACGCACCAATTCCATTTAATAAATTATATATTTGGTGCGTTCCGCCAACCCTAACAGTCAGGTTTTTGAAATGTATTCTCTAGCCTTCTGATCGTGCACTCCGCCTCCTAGCCACAGGTGTTTTAATTACAGCAGGTCCAGTACCCCTCCACAGAGAGAGAGAATTTTAGTCTAGGAAGAGGTTTCACATGTACCCATTCAGATGGAGACGTTTATTCTCAGCGAGGTAAGGCAAGCGTAGGACCTGGTATAAGAGAGATGCTGTAAATGGGCTACCAGGTACACATAAAATTGGCCATTTTTATGCGCTAAACGCTCTCATTTTTCATGTTTCTAGTGCAGTAATGCAGTTCAAATTTCGTATTTCAAATTTGTATGTTCTAGCGCTGCAGTGTGCTGCCTTATTTACTTAACTATATACGAGTTGGCGACTCTAGGTTCAGCACCTGTTCACACTGAGTCTATGTTTGGATGTGCAGGTCAGGTTTTTGAAATGTATTCTCTAGCCTTCTGATCGTGCACTCCGCCTCCTAGCCACAGGTGTTTTAATTACAGCAGGTCCAGTACCCCTCCACAGAGAGAGAGAATTTTAGTCTAGGAAGAGGTTTCACATGTACCCATTCAGATGGAGACGTTTATTCTCAGCGAGGTAAGGCAAGCGTAGGACCTGGTATAAGAGAGATGCTGTAAATGGGCTACCAGGTACACATAAAATTGGCCATTTTTATGTGCTAAACGCTCTCATTTTTCATGTTTCTAGTGCAGTAATGCAGTTCAAATTTCGTATTTCAAATTTGTATGTTCTAGCGCTGCAGTGTGCTGCCTTATTTACTTAACTATATACGAGTTGGCGACTCTAGGTTCAGCACCTGTTCACACTGAGTCTATGTTTGGATGTGCAGGTCAGGTTTTTGAAATGTATTCTCTAGCCTTCTGATCGTGCACTCCGCCTCCTAGCCACAGGTGTTTTAATTACAGCAGGTCCAGTACCCCTCCACAGAGAGAGAGAATTTTAGTCTAGGAAGAGGTTTCACATGTACCCATTCAGATGGAGACGTTTATTCTCAGCGAGGTAAGGCAAGCGTAGGACCTGGTATAAGAGAGATGCCGTAAATGGGCTACCAGGTACACATAAAATTGGCCATTTTTATGCGCTAAACGCTCTCATTTTTCATATTTCTAGTGCAGTAATGCAGTTCAAATTTCGTATTTCAAATTTGTATGTTCTAGCGCTGCAGTGTGCTGCCTTATTTACTTAATTACAGACTGGATTCTGTCACTCTCCCTGCTCCTGTGACTCTCTCTCCCTCCCTAAGATAAATGCAGATTGTATGTGCTGCAAACGATTAGCCCTTAGAAGGGATGTTAGTATGATGGCTTAGCTTCAGTACCAGAATAAACACTGCAGGCCTCTGATTCATTATACTGTGCATTGTTGTGAATTCCGCTCTTGGGCTCCCTCCGGTGGTTGTAAGTGGCACTTTTGTGAGTTCTGCTCTTGGGCTCCCTCTTGTGGTTTCTAGTGGTATGGTTGCTCCTTGGAGTTAGCTGTCATCAGCTGCCTCCACTTATCGTTTCTTCTGCTCTGCTATTTAAGTCTGGCTCTTTCTTCAGCCTGTGCCACTTGTCAATGTTTCCTGGCTGGATTCACATCTCTGCTTGGATTCTCCTGGTTTCCTGACCAGTTCTGCAAAGATAAGTTCTGGCTTTGCTCTTTTCAGTCCACATGTTGTGGACTTATTGTTCTGTGCATTCTATATTTGTCCAGCTTGTCAGTATGGATTATTTCTGTTAGCTGGAAGCTCTGGGAAGCAGATTTACCCTCCACACCATTAGTCAGGTGTGGAGATTTTTGTAAACTCTGTGTGGATTGTTTTGTAGTTTTTATACTGACCGCACAGTATCCTTTCCTGTCCTATCTATCAAGCTAGACTGGTCTCCTATGCTAAAATCTGATTTCATTTCTGCGTATGTTATTTTTCCCTCCTCTCACCATCAATATTTGTGGGGGGCTATCTTTCCTTTGGGGATTTTCTCTGAGGCAAGATAAGTTTCCTGTTTCCATCTTTTGGGGAAGTTAGATCTTAGGCTGTGCCGAGGGGTCTAGGGAGCGTCAGGTACCCCCCACGGCTATTTTTAGTTGCGCTGCTAGGTTCAGGGTTTGCGGTCAGTACAGATACCACCTCCTTCAGAGCTTGTCTCATGTTGTTCCTAAACCACCAGATCATAACAGTGCATGCAGGCTTGACATGCACCCTCTCTCCCAAATATGAAGAATATCAAAGCTGTGTAATGGCGTTGGTGTACCAAGCCGGGTGGCGCCTGTCCTTTTATAATCAGTAATGTCACACGGCCAGCCAATCAGAGTAATGACACCACCAAGATGGCTACGATAGTGCAGTGACTCACAGGCAATCCCCACATGGTTATTGGCTCCGTAACAGACACCAAAGATGCATGGCGGAGATTAGAGTTTGAACTCGAGTACCACCCATTGCTCGCTGAGTAACATGCACATCCGAGCACCGTGATGCTCAATTGATAACTGAGTATCACCCAGCACATTTGCTCATCCCTAGTTAATATATTTTTTGTTCAAATTCTTCTCCCATTAAAGTTATCTCTTAAGCAACTCAGAGTTATGCAGTCTCCTTTCAGTTTGTGTACTTCCTGGTTTCTGGCAGCGCGGCAGGTTTCCTTTTGTGACAGTTCTGAGGAGTAGCAAAACTGTAGTATAAGTAGATCAATAAAGCTCAACACAAGTTCTGCTGTAACACATTCAGCTACCAGTGTTTTGTTCTCAAGTGTACACTGCCATCATTATATTTACATATAGAAATAACAGGTTATTTGAACAAGTACACAGTTCCTGACCGTGAAAGCAGTGATGCTAGATGCAGGGGATTTTGATTCTATGGGAATGATATGAGCTAGAGTAACAGTGCATTAAGAAGCATTCATTCTTTCTCATGAACTTTTCCATATTTTTTCATGATACACTCACAAACTTAAATGTATTTTATTTTATTGGGATTTTATGTAGTATACCAACAAAATGTAGCAAATATTTGTGAAGCGTAAAATAAATTATTCATGTTTTTTTAATTATTTTGATAATATAAATCTGAAAATTGTGAGCTGAATTTATATTCAGCCCCCCCTCCCTTTAGTCAGACACCCCTACATAAAATCTTGGGTGACAAATTACCTCCAGAAGTCACATAATTGTTAAATTGAGTACACCTGTGTGTAATGTATTCTCAATATAACTACAGCTGTTCTGTGAAGACCTCTGAGGTTATCATGAGAACATTAGGGATCAAACAGGATCTTGAAAACCAAGGAACACACCAGACAGGTCAGAGATAAAATTGTGGAGAAAAGTAAAGCAGGGTTAAGTTATAAATAAATATCCCAAGATGTGAACATCTCACGAAGCACAGTTCAATCCATCATCCATAAATGGAAGGAGTATGCCCCAACTGCAGACCTACCAAGTCATGGCCATCCACCTAAACTGACATCCTAATCAAGGAGAGCACTAAATAGACAGCCAAGACGCCCATGATTACTCCAGAGAACCTGCGGAAAGCCAGAGTTCATATAGGAGAATCTGTCCACAGGAGAACTATTAGTCAATTACTCTACAAATTTGGCCTTTATGGAAGAGTAGTAAGAAGAAAGAAATTTTTGAAAGAAAGCCATAAGAAGTCCCTTTTGCAATTTGTAAAAGCCATGTAGGGAACATGGCTACCATGTGGAAGATGGTGGTCTAGTCAGATAAGAACAAAGTAGATCTTTTTGGGCTATAAGAAAAATGCTATTTGTGGTAGAAAACTAACAGTGCACATCACCCTGAAAACACCCTCCCCATCATCAAACATGGCAGTGGCAGCATCATGCTGAGGGGATGCTTTTCTTCTGCAAGGACAGGGAAGCTGGTCAGTGTTGATGGGAAGATGGATGTAGCTAAATACAGGGCAATCCTAGAGAAAAACCTATTAGAAACTGCAAAGACTTCAGACGGGGGTATAGGTTTTCCTTCCGGCAGGACTACAATCCTAAACATACTGCCAGAGCTACAACTGAATATTTTAGATAAAAAATGTTCACGTGCATGAATGGCTCAGTCAAAGCCCAGACCTAAATTAAAAATCTGTGGCAACATTTGAGAATTGTTCACAGACGCTCTCCGTCCAATCTAACTGAGCTAGAGCTAGTTTTGCAAAGAAGAATGGTCAAAAAGTTCAGCTTCTAGATGTGAAAAGCTGGTAGACTTTCAGCAAAAGACTTGCAGCAGTAATTGAAGGGAAAGTTGGTCCAATAAAGTATTGACTTAGGGAAGCTGAATACAAATGCACTACACAATTTTAATATTTATATTTTTAAAATATTTTACAATTTATTATTTTAAAATATTTAGAAAACCATCTATCATTTCCCTTATACTTCTTAAATATTTGCTACTTTGTGCTGATATGTTACATGCAATCCATATGAAAAACATTTTACGTTTTTGGGTGTATTTGAAAAAAAAAATAAAGGTGTATTCTCAAGTTCTTAAATTGCTTTAATTAGTTAGACAGCATGGAAATAAGCCAGTACACCATTGACTGTTTTTTTATGAGTTGTCATTCTCCTGCAATGAGAGATTTTATCTTTTGTACTGTATAGTTCATTTCCATGGAGCCCAGCATCTAGTGCCTGGTCTAAAGTGTGCAGTAGTTACATTTCAGGAGATGGGTTAACTCTTAACATCCCAGTCAGCTCTCTCCAGTTTAATGATTTCTATACACCAGTTAGTTGCTCACCTCCCTTCCCTCCTTGTCAACTTCTGAATGAATGCAGTTATAAATCATTAGCCCAGCAGCTTTCACAGGAGGTCTCCAAATCGTGGATCTTTGCTCAGCTCTAACTAGTAAAGAGACAACCCCTTTAATATAGTAAATCACAGTTTTCTATAGATATGTCAGTCTGCAAGAGATGTGATGTTTGTAGGTAGCATGATACGTGCCACCCAACCCCAAAGAGGATTCTTCCATTCGCATGTAATATGTGTCCCTCAAGCATAATTCTTAAAAATAAATCCACACATAGGTATAAACTGTATAATGATTTCAGGCATTAAGGTAAAATACAGCAATCAGCATGTATTTATCATATGCATAGTGAACACCTGTACGCACATGTCTAACTAATTTAAATAGCTGGGCATTGGGCACATCCCACATATGCTCTTCATTAACCTTCAAATCAATTGGACTTCAAAACGAGACAAAAACCATGGACAGGAGTTGCACTATTCCTAAAAATGTTACTAATCCTAAATGAAAACCTTTTTTAAAGGGAACCTGTTACGTGATTCATGCTGGCCCAACCGCTGGCATTATGAGTCAGAGCTAGGCTGCTTGATTGCAGTCAGGTAACTGTTTTTCTGAAATGCTCCTGCGTTTCAGACAAAATATATACAGTATTTTAAAGAACTGGGACCATAGCTGATGAGTCCAAGGCCGACTTGGCCAGTATCTCCCAGAGGTGCTCTAAGGATTGACAAGTCTCTCGTTGGGAAAGACCAGTCAATCACCTACAGCAGTGCTGAGAGAAGTTAGCCAGGAGTGGAGTTAGAATGGAGTTAGATGGGTTCCCTTTATTAATTATTTTTTTTATAAATAGGTTTAGGCGGGCAAACTTTAATGAGAAAAATTCACAATGTATTCTCTAGTATGATTTTGTTGTATTAATATATAAAAACTGTGCCCAAGAAAATAACTTGTAGCAAAAGAAAACAACTTTTTTGGAAAACATTGAAAAGGTATTAATTAATTTTTTTTTCATCAGAAAACAAGTATATACCGAATTATTAAGTTGCACATGTGACTTAATACAACAAAAATATTCTTACTATATTCATGCTTGCTGTTAATCTTTGACCATCTTAACCTAAATGATTTAAGGAAATGGAAAACAGTTTTTCCTGCTAGGAAACTCTATATTTGTTTAAAGTCCTATCAAAGGCCATCTTATATAAACACTGAATGCATTGGCCTTATTGGTCAAACACAAGCTCCGTTGACTTTCTGCGTGTTCCCTAAGACCTTGGCTAGACATGTCCATTCTTGAAAACTTCTTCCTATCTGAAAAAGCTTGCAAGTAAACTGCTCACTCATTTACAAATGATGGCTTCAGCTCAGTATGATGTAGGAATATATGACTCCTGATCCTGAGCTGGATCTGTTGAAAGCCTCTTTGTATTAATGGCATGAATCAGACCGTATGTGCAGGCAGCTTTTCTGCGACATCAGGGAAAGATTGCCATGTGGCAGTGGATAGCATTTAATAACTTGAGGTTAGCTGTCATAAACACTTAATTTGACATGAAGCACAACTCTTTCCAAACAAGTCTTTTTTCTAGGTGTTGAGGTCAGTTTGCACATTACCAGCCTCATACTCCTTGTATATTAGGGGATGGCAGGAGGCATTGAGGTTATGTCTTATTTGAAACAGTTCATAGTTTAAAAGTAGCAAGGATGAATTAAATGGAGTTAAAGGTTCAAGTGATCAAACGTCTTTATTCTAGTAAATTACTTACTCCTAAATTATTTACTGTGTTGATTGCCATGATCCTTCTTATAACATAGCCAGTGGCGTAACTAGAGTTCGATGAGCCTCTTTGCAAAATTTAGACCCGGGCCCCCTCCCCCTTCATGTTGGTCAGAATTGTATGGGCCGTTGTAGTGTCCTAAATCCTATAAGGATATATGAGTTGCCTCGCCCTCCCCATTATGTGATAATGTCCCCCTATCCTGAACCCTTTAAGTATATATGTCCCCCATTATGGTTCTCTTCCTAGTATATATGTCCCTCATCCTGATTTACAGTGGGGAAAATAAGTATTTGATCCCTTGCTGATTTTGTAGGTTTGCCCACTGAGAAAGACATGAACAGTCTGTAATTTTAAGGGTAGGTTAATTTTAACATTGAGAGATAGAATATCAAAAATAAAATCCAGAAAATCATATTGTATAAATTATATAAATGTATTTGTATTTTGCAGAGAGAAATAAGTATTTGATCCCCTACCAACCATTAAGAGTTCTGGCTCCTACAGACCAGTTAGACGCTCCTAATCAAATCGTTACCTGCATTAAAGACAGCTGTTTTACATAGTCACCTTTATAAAAGACTCCTGTCCACAGACTCAGTCAGTCAGACTCTAACTTCGATAACATGGGCAAGACCAAAGAGCTTTATAAGGATATCAGGGACACAATCATAGACCAGCACAAAGCTGGTATGGTCTACAAAACCATAAGTAAGACGTTGGGTGAGAAGTAGACAATTGTTGGTGCAATAGTAAGAAAATGGAAGAAATACAAAATTACTGTCAATCGACATCAATCTGGGGTACCATGCAAAATCTCACCTCGTGGGGCATCCTTGATCATGAGGAAAGTGAGAGATCAACCTAAAACTACACAGGGGAACTTGTTAATGAACTCAAGGCAGCTGGGACCACAGTCACTAAGAAAACCATTGGTAACACATTACGCTGTAAAAGTTTAAAATCCAGCAGTGTCCGCAAGGTCCCCCTGCTCAAGAAAGTACATGTGCAGGCCCACCTGAAATTTGCCATTGAACACCTGTATGTTTCCGTGAGTGATTGGGAGAATGTGCTGTGGTCAGATGAGACAAAAATTGAGGTCTTTAGCAATAACTCAAGTCTCCGCGTTTGGAAGAAGAGAAATGCTGCCTATGACCCAAAGAACCTCATCCCCACTGTCAAGCATGGAGGTGGAAACATTATGTTTTGGGGGTGTTTCTCTGATAAGGGCACAGGACTACTTCACCGCATCAATGGGAGAATGGATGGAGCCACGTACCGTAAAATCCTAAGTGACAACCTCCTTCCCTCCGCCAGGACATTAAATATGGATCTTGGCTGGGTGTTCCAGCAAGACAATGACCCAGAACACACAGTCAAGGAAACAAGTGGAGTGGCTCAAAAAGAAGCACATTAAGGTCATGGAGTGACCTAGCCAGTCTCCAGACCTTAATCCTATAGAAAACTTAGGGAGAGAGTGGAAGCTCCGAGTTGGCAAGCAACAGCCTCAAAATCTTAATGATTTAGAGATGATCTGCAAAGAGGAGTGAATCAAAATTCCTGCTGACATGTGCGCAAACCTCATCATCAACTGCAAAACACATCTGACTGCTGTGCTTGCCAACAAGGGTTTTGCCACCGGATTTTATTTTTGATATTCTGTTCTGTCTCTCGATGTTAAAATTAACCTACCCTTAAAATTATGGGCTGTTCATGTCTTTGTCAGTGGGCAAACTTACAAAATAAGCAAGGGATCAATATTTATTTCCCCCACTGTATATGTCCCCCACTTGGTATATATGTCCCCCATCCTGGGACCCTTCCTGGTATATATGTCCCAATCCTGGTATGTATGTTTTCCATTCTGGACTCATACTTGCATATATGTCACCATTCTGGGCCCATCCTGGTATATACGTCCCCCATCCGCGGCCCATTCGGGTATACCATATTTTTGGGACTATAAGACGCACCTAACCATTATCCACATCTCAGGTTTAGACAGCAGAAAATAGGAAAACATATTTTCTTATTAATTAACCCCTTCATGACCGAAGGTATTTTCAGGTTCGTGTTTTCGTTTTTTCCTCCCCTTTTTCCCAAGCCATAACTTTTTTATTTTCCATCAATGTGGCCATGTGAGGGCTTGTTTTTTGCAGGACGACTTGTACTTTTGAACAACACCATTGGCTTTACCATGTTCTGTACTAGAAAACAGGAAAAAAATTCCAAGTGCGGTGAAATTGCAAAAAAGTGCAATCCCACACTTGTTTTTTGTTTGACTTTTTTACTAGGTTTACTAAGTGCTACAACTGACCAGCCATTATGATTCTCTATGATTCTCCAGGTGATTACAAGTTCATAGACACCAAACATGTCTAGGTTCTTTTTTATCTATGTGGTGAAAAAAAATTCCAAACTTTGTAAAAAAAAATTGCGACATTTTCCATTACTCGTAATGTCTCTATTTTTTGTGATCTTGAGTTGGATGAGGGCTTATTTCTTGCGAGCCAAGCTGACATTTTTAGTTATATAATTTGGTGCAGATACAATCTTTTGATTGCCCGTTATTGCTTTTTAGAAGAGTATTGGGAGAATGTCATAAGGTCTCCAGACCTTAATCCTATAGAAAACTTAGGGAGAGAGTGGAAGCTCCGAGTTGGCAAGCAACAGCCTCAAAATCTTAATGATTTAGAGATGATCTGCAAAGAGGAGTGAATCAAAATTCCTGCTGACATGTGCGCAAACCTCATCATCAACTGCAAAACACATCTGACTGCTGTGCTTGCCAACAAGGGTTTTGCCACCGGATTTTATTTTTGATATTCTGTTCTGTCTCTCGATGTAAAAATTTACCTACCCTTAAAATTATAGGCTGTTCATGTCTTTGTCAGTGGGCAAACTTACAAACTAAGCAAGGGATCAATATTTATTTCCCCCACTGTATATGTCCCCCACTTGGTATATATGTCCCCCATCCTGGGACCCTTCCTGGTATATATGTCCCCATCCTGGTATGTATGTTTTCCATTCTGGACTCATACTTGCATATATGTCACCATTCTGGGCCCATCCTGGTATATACGTCCCCCATCCGCGGCCCATTCGGGTATACCATATTTTTGGGACTATAAGACGCACCTAACCATTATCCACATCTCAGGTTTAGACAGCAGAAAATAGGAAAACATATTTTCTTATTAATTAACCCCTTCATGACCGAAGGTATTTTCAGGTTCGTGTTTTCATTTTTTCCTCCCCTTTTTCCCGAGCCATAACTTTTTTATTTTCCATCAATGTGGCCATTTGAGGGCTTGTTTTTTGCAGGACGACTTGTACTTTTGAACAACACCATTGGCTTTACCATGTTCTGTACCAGAAAACAGGAAAAAAATTCCAAATGCGGTGAAATTGCAAAAAAGTGCAATCCCACACTTGTTTTTTGTTTGGCTTTTTTACTAGGTTTACTAAGTGCTACAACTGACCAGCCATTATGATTCTCTATGATTCTCCAGGTCATTACAAGTTCATAGACACCAAACATGTCTAGGTTCTTTTTTATCTATGTGGTGAAAAAAAATTCCAAACTTTGTAAAAAAAAATTGCGCCATTTTCCATTACTCGTAATGTCTCTATTTTTCGTGATCTTGAGTTGGATGAGGGCTTATTTCTTGCGAGCCAAGCTGACATTTTTAATTATATAATTTGATGCAGATACAATCTTTTGATTGCCCGTTATTGCGTTTTAGAAGAGTATTGGGAGAATGTCATAAGGTCTCATGAAGCAAAAGTAGAACTGTTTGGTAGAAGCAAAACACGTTATGTTTGGAGGAGACAGAATGCTGAGTTGCATCCAAAGAACTCCATACCTATTGTGAAGCATGGGGGTAGCAACATTATGTTTTGGGCTGTTTCTCCGCATAGGGACCAGGACGACTGATCCGTATATAAGAAAGAATGAATGGGGCTATGTATCATGATATTTTGAGTGAAAACCTCCTTCCATCGTCAAGGGAATTGACGATGAAATGTGGATGGGTCTTTCAGCATGATAATGATCCCAAGCACACCACCAGGGCAACGAAGGAGTGGCTTCATAAGAAGGACCTGGAGTGGCCTAACCAGTCTCCAGAACTCAACCCGATAGAAAATATTTGCAAGGAGTTGAAAGTCCGTGTTGCCTAGCAACAGGCCTAAAACATCACTGCTCAAGAGATCTGCATGGAGGAATGGGCCAACATACCACCAACAATGTGTGCCAACCTTGTGCTGTGTTATGATCAGGTGACCTTGGAGCAGCATGAAAACTTTCACTGCAGTAGGTGGTAACTATACTGACCGCAACTAGAAGTAGCCGTGGGGTGTACTGTTGTGAATTCTGTTGGGCTCCCTCCTGTGGTCATGAATGGTACTTCGGCTGGTTCTGTCCATGGACTTCCTCTGGTGGGTGTTTCTGAGTTTCCTTTCACAGGTGACAAGGTTAATTCGTTAGCTGCTGCTCTATTTCACTCCACTTAGATCTTTGCTCCACGCCACCTGTCAATGTTTCAGTATTGGTCTAGTTCACTCCTGGATCGTTCTTGTGACCTGTCTTCCCATCAGAAGCTAAGTTCCAGCTTGTATTTCTTTGGTTTGCTATTTTTCTGTCCAGCTTGCTATTTAATTTGTTGTCTTGCTTGCTGGAAGCTCTGGGACGCAGAGGGAGCGCCTCCGCACCGTGAGTCGGTGCGGAGGGTCTTTTTGCGCCCTCTGCGTGGTCTTTTTGTAGGTTTTTGTGCTGACCGCAAAGTAACCTTTCCTATCCTCGGTCTGTTCAGTAAGTCGGGCCTCACTTTGCTTAATCTATTTCATCTCTGTGTTTGTATTTTCATCTTTCCTCACAGTCATTATATGTGGGGGGCTGCTTTTTCCTTTGGGGAATTTCTCTGAGGCAAGGTAGGCTTTATTTTCCTATCTTCAGGGCTAGCTAGTTTCTTAGGCTGTGCCGAGTTGCATAGGGAGCGTTAGGCGCAATCCACGGCTATTTCTAGTGTGGTTGATAGGTGTAGGGATTGCGGTCAGCAGAGTTCCCACGTCCCAGAGCTCGTCCTTTATTATCAGTAACTATCAGATCATTCCGTGTGCTCTTAACCACCAGGTCCATTATTGTCCTGACCACCAGGTCATAACAGTGTACCTAACAAATCCTAGACACCTCGTCACAGCCGGAGGACTAGATACCCCTATAGATGGAAATAGGAATTCTACCTTGCCTCAGAGCAGAACCCCAAAGGATAGGCAGCCCCCCACAAATAATGACATTGAGTAGTAGAGGAAAAGACACACGCAGGCAGGAAACATGATTTAGCAAAAGAGGCCACTCTAGCTAAAATAGGAAAGGATAGGACAGGATACTAAGCGGTCAGTATTAAAATCCTTCCAAAAATATCCACAGCAAAAAATACAAAAACTCCACCATCTAACTAAAGATGTGGAGCGTATATCTGCAACTCCAGAGAATCCAACAAGACTGAGAAAACACTGACACAGTCTAAGTTGGACAAGAGAAAACAAATGAATAGCACAGAATATAAGCACACAGCATGTGTGCCACAGAAAATGAAACAGACACTTATCTTTGCTGAATTGGCAGCTAAGCAGGAGAAGCCATCCAAAACTTCACAAGAAACATTGACAACTGGCAAGGACTAATGAATCCTGCACACCTAAATATCCCAGTCAGAACTGCAATCAGCAGATACACTTGGCGAGGACTGCGACTCAGAGACAACTGCATTCCCACCTACAACCACTGGAGGGAACCCAAAAGCAGAATTCACAACAGTACCCCCCCTTGAGGAGGGGTCACCGAACCTCACCAGGGCCCCCAGGACGATCAGGATGAGCCAGATGAAAGGCACGGACCAAATCAGCAGCATGGACATCAGAGGCAAAAACCCAAGAATTATCCTCCTGGCCATAACCCTTCCATTTGACAAGATACTGAAGCGTCCGCCTCGAAAAGCGAGAATACAAAATCTTCTCAACCAAATACTCCAACTCTCAATCAACCAACACAGGGGCCGGAGGATCAACAGAGGGAACAACGGGCACCACATATTTCCGCAATAAAGATCTATGGAAGACATTATGGATAGCAAAAGAGGCCGGAAGCGCCAAACGAAAAGACACCGGATTAATAATCTCAGAAATCTTATAAAGACCAATAAACCGAGGCTTAAACTTAGGGGAAGAAACCTTCATAGGAACATGACGGGAAAACAACCAGACCAGATCCCCAACCCGAAGCCGGGAACCAACACACCGACGACGGTTAGCAAAACGTTGAGCCTCCTCCTGAGACAACACCAAATTGTCCACCACATGAGCCCAAATCTGCTGCAACCTGTCAACCACAGAATCCACACCAGGACAGTCAGAAGGCTCAACCTGCCCAGAAGAAAAACGAGGATTAAAACCAAAATTACAAAAGAAAGGCGAAACCAAAGTAGCCGAACTAGCCCGATTATTAAGGGCAAACTCGGCCAATGGCAAGAAGGCCACCCAATCATGCTGATCAGCAGACACAAAGCATCTCAAATAAGTCTCCAAAGTCTGATTAGTTCGCTCGGTCTGGCCATTTGTCTGAGGATGAAATGCAGAAGAAAAAGACAAATCAATGCCCAGCCTAGCACAAAAGGCCCGCCAAAACCTAGAAACAAACTGTGAACCTCTGTCGGACACAATATTCTCCGGAATACCATGCAAACGAACCACATGCTGAAAAAACAACGGAACCAAATCTGAAGAGGAAGGCAATTTAGGCAAAGGCACCAAATGAACCATCTTAGAGAACCGGTCACAAACAACCCAGATAACAGACATCTTCTGGGAGACCGGAAGATCAGAAATAAAATCAATCGAAATATGCGTCCAGGGCCTCTCAGGGACTGGTAATGGCAAAAGCAACCCACTAGCACGGGAACAACAAGGCTTGGCCTGCGCACAAGTCCCACAGGACTGCACAAAAGAACGCACATCACGTGACAAAGAAGGCCACCAAAAGGACCTACCAACCAAGTCTCTGGTACCAAAAATGCCAGGATGACCAGCCAACAAGGAAAAGTGAACCTCAGAAATCACTCTACTAGTCCATCTGTCAGGAACAAACAGTTTCCCCACAGGACAGTGGTCAGGTTTGTCAGCCTGAAACTCCTGAAGAACCCGTCGTAAATCATGGGAAATGGCGGAAAGGACCACCCCTTCTTTAAGAATACTGACCGGTTCTAAGACCTCAGGAGAATCAGGCAAAAAACTCCTAGAGAGGGCATCAGCCTTAATATACTTAGAACCCGGAAGGTACGAGACCACGAAATCAAAACGGGAAAAAAACAAGGACCATCGAGCCTGTCTAGGATTCAGTCGTTTGGCAGACTCGAGGTAAATCAAATTCTTATGATCGGTCAAGACCACAATACGGTGCTTAGCTCCCTCAAGCCAATGTCGCCACTCCTCAAATGCCCACTTCATAGCCAACAACTCCCAATTGCCGACATCATAATTGCGTTCAGCAGGCGAAAACTTACGGGAAAAGAAGGCACACGGTTTCATTAAGGAACCAACAGGATCCCTCTGAGACAAAACGGCCCCTGCCCCAATCTCAGAAGCGTCAACCTCAACCTCAAACGGAAGAGAAACATCCGGTTGGCGCAACACTGGAGCAGAAGTAAATCGACGTTTAAGCTCCTGAAAGGCAGAGACAGCCGCAGATGACCAATTTGCCACATCAGCGCCTTTCTTCGTCAAATCGGTCAAGGGTTTAACCACGCTGGAAAAATTAGCAATGAAACGGCGATAAAAATTTGCAAAACCCAAAAATTTCTGAAGGCTCTTCACGGATGTGGGCTGAATCCAATCATGAATGGCCTGAACCTTAACCGGATCCATCTCTATAGACGGGGGAGAAAAAATAAAGCCAAAAAAGAAACCCTCTGCACCCCAAAGGGACACTTAGACCCTTTCACAAACAAAGCATTGTCACAAAGGATCTGAAATACCATCCTGACCTGTTGCACATGAGACTCCCAATCATCAGAAAAAATCAAAATATCGTCCAAATATACAATCAAGAATTTATCAAGATAAGTCCGGAAGATATCATGCATGAAGGACTGAAAAACAGATGGAGCACTAGAGAGTCCGAATGGCATCACAAGGTATTCAAAATGGCCTTCAGGCGTGTTAAACACAGTTTTCCATTCATCACCCTGCTTAACCCCTTTCTGACATCGGACGTACTATCCCGTCCATGTGGGGTGGGCCCCTATGACCATGGACGGGATAGTACGTCCAGCGCGATCGGCGGCGCTCACGGGGGGAGCGCCGCCGATCGCGGCCGGGTGTCAGCTGCCTATCGCAGCTGACATCCGACACTATGTGCCAGGAGCGGTCACGGACCGCCCCCGGCACATTAACCCCTGGCACACCACGATCAAAGATGATCGCGATGTGCCGGCGGTGCAGGGAAGCACCGCGCAGGGAGGGGGCTCCCTGCGGGCTTCCCTGAGCCCCCCGCAGCAACGCGATGTGATCGCGTTGCTGCGAGGGTCTTACTTCCCTCCCTCCCTGCTCGAGCCCCGGATCCAAGATGGCCACGGATCCGGGTCCTGCAGGGAGGGAGGTGGCTTCACAGAGCCTGCTCAGAGCAGGCACTGTGAAGTAGCCTGCACTGCTCTCAGATCGGTGATCTGACAGAGTGCTGTGCACACTGTCAGATCACCGATCTGTATTGTCCCCCCCTGGGACAAAGTAAAAATGTAAAAAAAATTTTTTTCAAATGTGTAAAAAAAAATAAAAAAAAATATTCCAAAATAATGAAATAAAAAAAAAAATATTATTCCCATAAATACATTTCTTTATCTAAATAAAAAAAAACCAATAAAAGTACACATATTTAGTATCGCCGCGTCCGTAACGACCCGACCTATAAAACTGGCCCACTAGTTAACCCCTTCAGTAAACACCGTAAGAAAAAAAAAAAAAAACGAGGCAAAAAACAACGCTTTATTATCATACCGCCGAACAAAAAGTGGAATAACACGCGATCAAAAAGACAGATATAAATAACCATGGTACCGCTGAAAGCGTCATCTTGTCCCGCAAAAAACTAGCCGCCATACAGCATCATCAGCAAAAAAAAAAAAAAGTTATAGTCCTGAGAATAAAGCGATGCCAAAATAATTATTTTTTCTATAAAATAGTTTTTATCGTATAAAAGCGCCAAAACATAAAAAAAGATATAAATGAGGTGTCGCTGTAATCGTACTGACCCGAAGAATAAAACTGCTTTATCAATTTTACCAAACGCGGAACGGTATAAACGCCTCCCCCAAAAGAAATTCATGAATAGCTGGTTTTTGGTCATTCTGCCTCACAAAAATCAGAACAAAAAGCGATCAAAAAATGTCACGTGCCCGAAAATGTTACCAATAAAAACGTCAACTCGTCCCGCAAAAAACAAGACCTCACATGACTCTGTGGACCAAAATATAGAAAAATTATAGCTCTCAAAATGTGGTAACGCAAAAAATATTTTTTGCAATAAAAAGCGTCTTTCGGTGTGTGACGGCTGCCAATCATAAAAATCCGCTAAAAAACCCGCTATAAAAGTAAATCAAACCCCCCTTCATCACCCCCTTAGTTAGGGAAAAATTAAAAAAATGTATTTATTTCCATTTTCCCATTAGGGCTAGGGTTAGAGTTAGGGCTAGGGTTAGGGCTAGGGTTAGGGCTAGGGTTAAGGCTAGGGTTAGGGTTAGGGTTAGGGCTAGGGCTAGGGTTAGGGCTAAGGTTAGGGTTAGGGCTAGGGTTAGGGCTAGGGTTAGGGCTAGGGTTAGGGCTAGGGCTAGGGTTAGGGCTAGGGTTAGGGTTAGGGCTAGGGTTAGGGCTAGGGCTAGGGTTAGGGTTAGGGCTAGGGTTAGGGCTAGGGTTAGGGCTAGGGTTAGGATTAGGGTTAGGGCTAGGGCTAGGGCTACAGTTTGGGTTGGGGCTAAAGTTACAGTTAGGGTTTAGATTACATTTACAGTTGGGAATGGGGTTGGGATTAGGGTTAGGGGTGTGTCTGGGTTAGAGGTGTGGTTAGGGTTACTGTTGGGATTAGGGTTAGGGGTGTGTTTGGATTAGGGTTTCAGTTATAATTGTGGGGTTTCCACTGTTTAGGCACATCAGGGGCTCTCCAAACGTGACATGGCGTCCGATCTCAATTCCAGCCAATTCTGCGTTGAAAAAGTAAAACAGTGCTTCTTCCCTTCCGAGCTCTCCCGTGTGCCCAAACAGGGGTTTACCCCAACATATGGGGTATCAGCATACTCAGGACAAATAGGACAACAACTTTTGGGGTCCAATTTCTCCTGTTACCCTTGGGAAAATACAAAACTCGGGGCTAAAACATATTTTTTGTGGGAAAAAAAAAGATTTTTTATTTTCACGGCTCTGCGTTATAAACTGTAGTGAAACACTTGGGGGTTCAAAGTTCTCACAACACATCTAGATTAGTTTCCTGGGGGGTCTAGTTTCCAATATGGGGTCACTTGTGGGGGGTTTCTACTGTTTAGGTACATTAGGGGTTCTGCAAACGCAATGTGACGTCTGCAGACCATTCCATCTAAGTCTGCATTCCAAATGGCGCTCCTTCCCTTCCGAGCTCTGCCATGCGCTCAAACGGTGGTTTCCCCCAACATACGGGGTATCAGCGTACTCAGGACAAATTGGACAACAACTTTTGGGGTCAAATTTCTCCTCTTACCCTCGGGAAAATACAAAACTGGGGGCTAAAAAATAATTTGGGGGGGAAAGATTTTTTTTTTTAATTTTCACGGCTCTGCGTTACAAACTGTAGTGAAACACTTGGGGGTTCAAAGCTATCACAACACATCTAGATAAGTTCCTTAGGGGGTCTAGTTTCCAAAATGATGTCACTTGTGGGAGGTTTCTACTGTTTAGGTACATTAGGGGCTCTGCAAATGCAATGTGACACCTGCAGACCATTCCATCTAAGTCCTCATTCCAAATGGAGCTCCTTCCCTTCCGAGCCCTCCCATGCGCCCAAACAGTGGTTCCCCCCCACATATGGGGTATCAGCGCACTCAGGACAAATTGGACAACAAATTGTGGGGTCGAATTTCTCCTGTTACCCTCGGGAAAATACAAAACTGGGGGCTAAAAAATAATTTTTGTGGGAAAAAATTTTTGTTTTATTTTTACGGCTCTCCATTATAAACTTCTGTGAAGCCCTTGGTGGGTCAAAGTGCTCAGCACACATCTAGATAAGTTCCCAAGGGGGTCTACTTTCCAAAATGGTGTCACTTGTGGGGGGTTTCTACTGTTTAGGTACATTAGGGGCTCTGCAAACGCAATGTGACACCTGCAGACCATTCCATCTAAGTCTGCATTCAAATGGCACTCCTTCCCTTCTGAGCCCTCCCATGTGCCCAAACAGTGGTTCCCCCCACATATGGTGTATCATCGCACTCAGGACAAATTGGGCAACAAATTTTGGCGTCCAATTTCTCCTGTTACCCTCAGGAAAATACAAAACTGGGGGCTAAAAAAATAATTTTTGTGGGAAAAAAATTTTGTTTTATTTTTACGGCTCTGCATTATAAACTTCTGTGAAGCACTTGGTGGGTCAAAGTGCTCACCACACCTCTAGATAAATTCCTTAGGGGGTCTACCTTCCAAAATGGTGTCATTTGTGGGGGGTTTCAATGTTTAGGCACATCAGTGGCTCTTCAAACGCAACATGGCGTTCTATCTCAATTCCTGTCAATTTTGCTTTGAAAAGTCAAACGGCGCTCCTTCCCTTCCGAGCTCTCCCATCCGCCCAAACAGTGGTTTACCCCCACATATGGGGTATCAGCGTACTCAGGACAAATTGTACAACAACTTTTGGGGTCCAATTTCTTCTCTTACCCTTGGGAAAATAAAAAATTGGGGGCGAAAAGATAATTTTTGTGAAAAAATATGATTTTTTATTTTTACGGTTCTACATTATAAACTTCTGTGAAGCACTTGGTGGGTCAAAGTGCTCACCACACCTCTAGATAAGTTCCTTAGGGGGTCTACTTTCCAAAATGGTGTCACTTGTGGGGGATTTCAATGTTTAGCCACATCAGGGGCTCTCCAAACGAAACATGGCGTCCCATCTCAATTCCAGTCAATTTTGCATTGAAAAGTCAAATGGCACTCCTTCGCTTCCGAGCTCTGCCATGCGCCCAAACAGTGGTTTACCCCCACATGTGGGGTATTGGCATACTCAGGACAAATTGTACAACAATGTTTGGAGTCCATTTTCTCCTGTTACCCTTGGTAAAATAAAACAAATTGGAGCTGAATTAAATTTTTTGTGAAAAAAAGTTAAATGTTCATTTTTATTTAAACATTCAAAAAATTCCTGTGAAGCACCAGAAGGGTTAATAAACTTCTTGAATATGGTTTTGAGCACCTTGAGGGGTGTAGTTTTTAGAATGGTGTCACACTTGGGTATTTTCTATCATATAGACCCCTCAAAATGACTTCAAATGAGATGTGGTCCCTAAAATAAAATGGTGTTGTAGAAATGAGAAATTGCTGGTCAACTTTTAACCCTTATAACTCCCTAACAAAAAAAAATTTTGGTTCCAAAATTGTGCTGATGTAAAGTAGACATGTGGGAAATGTTACTTATTAAGTAGTTTGTGTGACATATCTCTGTGATTTAATTGCATAAAAATTCAAATTTGGAAAATTGCGAAATTTTCATAATTTTCGCCAAATTTCCATTTTTTTCACAAATAAACGCAGGTACTATCAAAGAATTTTTACCATTGTCATGAAGTACAATATGTCACGAGAAAAAAATGTCAGAATCACCAGGATCCATTGAAGCGTTCCAGAGTTATAACCTCATAAAGGGACAGTGGTCAGAATTGTAAAAATTGGCCCGGTCAGTAACGTGCAAACCACCCTTGGGGGTAAAGGGGTTAATACGAACAAGTTTATATGCCCCCCGAAGGTCAATCTTCGTAAACCAACTAGCTCGCTTAATCCTAGCAAACAAATCGGAAAGCAAAGGTAAAGGGTATTGAAACTTGACCGTGATCTTATTCAAGAGGCGATAATCAATACAGGGTCTCAAGGAACCATCTTTTTTAGCAACAAAAAAGAACCCCGCTCCCAACGGTGAAGAAGATGGTCGAATATGCCCTTTCTCCAAAGACTCCTTAATATAGCTCCGCATGGCGGTATGTTCAGGCACAGACAGGTTGATAAGTCGACCCTTAGGAAATTTACAGCCTGGAATCAAGTCAATAGCACAATCGCAGTCCCTGTGCGGTGGAAGGAAACTGGACTTGGGCTCATCGAATACATCCTGAAAATCAGACAAAAACTCTGGAATTTCAGAAAAGGAAGAAGAGGAGATTGACATCACAGGAACATCATTATGAACCCCCTGACAACCCCAACAAGTCACAGACATGGACTTCCAATCCAACACAGGATTATGTACCTGCAACCACGGAAAACCCAGCACGTTAGCATCATGCAAATTATGCAACACCAGAAATCGACAATCTTCCTGATGGGCTGGCGCCATGCACATGGTCACCTGTGTCCAAAACTGGGGTTTATTTTTAGCCAAGGGTGTAGCATCAATGCCCCTTAAAGGAATAGGGTTCTGCAAAGGCTGCAAGGGAAAACCACAACGCCTGGCAATCTCAAAGTCCATTAAGTTCAAGGCGGCGCCTGAATCCACAAACGCCATGACAGAAAATGATGACAATGAGCAGATCAAGGACACAGATAATAAAAATTTGGGTTGTACAGTACTGATGGTAATTGAACTGGCGATCCTCTTTGTCCGCTTAGGGCAGACAGAAATGACATGAGAAGCGTCGCCACAATAATAACACAACCTATTCTGACGTCTGAAACCTTGTCGTTCCGTTCTAGACAGAATCCTATCACACTGCATTGGCTCAGGAATTTGCTCTGAGGATAACGCCACAGCGCGCACAGTTCTGCGCTCCTGCAAGCGCCGGTCAATCTGAATGGCCAGAGACATAGAATCACTCAGACCGGAAGGCGTGGGAAACCCCACCATAACATCTTTAATGGATTCAGAAAGACCCTTTCTGAAAATAGCTGCCAAAGCATCATTATTCCATTTAGTCAACACAGACCATTTTCTGAATTTCTGACAATACAATTCTGCCGCCTCTTGACCCTGAGACAGGGCCAACAAGGTCTTCTCAGCTTGATCCATAGAATTAGGTTCATCATATAATAATCCAAAAGCCTGAAAAAAGGAGTCTACATCAAGCAAAGCCGGATCCCCAGATTCCAGGGAAAATGCCCAATCCTGCGGGTCGCCACGCAGCAGGGAGATGACGATTTTAACCCACTGAATGGAATCACCGGAGGATTGAGGTCTCAAAGCAAAAAACAGTTTACAGTTGTTTTTAAAGCTCAAAAATTTGGACCTGTCACCAAAAAACAAATCAGGAGTAGGAATCTTCGGTTCTAAAACAGGAGTCTGAACAATATAATCAGAAATACCCTGTACCCTAGCAGCAAGCTGGTCTACACGAGAAGCTAATTCCTGAACATTCATGCTAGCACTAGGCTCCTCAGACACCCAGAGATAAAAAGGGAAGAGAAGATAAAGCAGACTGAAGAAAAAAAATGGCTCAACAACTTTCTTCCCTTCTTCTGAGATGCATTTAACTCATTATTGGCCAGTTGTACTGTTATGATCAGGTGACCTTGGAGCAGCATGAAAACTTTCACTGCAGTAGGTGGTAACTATACTGACCGCAAACCCTGATCTTAACACTGCAACTAGAAGTAGCTGTGGGGTGTACCTAACAAATCCTAGACACCTCGTCACAGCCGGAGGACTAGATACCCCTATAGATGGAAATAGGAATTCTACCTTGCCTCAGAGCAGAACCCCAAAGGATAGGTAGCCCCCCACAAATAATGACTGTGAGTAGTAGAGGAAAAGACACATGCAGGCAGGAAACAGGATTTAGCAAAAGAGGCCACTCTAGCTAAAATAGGAAAGGATAGGACAGGATATTAAGCGGTCAGTATTAAAATCCTTCCAAAAATATCCACAGCAGAAAATACAAAAACTCCACCATCTAACTAAAGATGTGGAGCGTATATCTGCAACTCCAGAGAATCCAACAAGACTGAGAAAACACTGACACAATCTAAGCTGGACAAGAGAAATCAAATGAATAGCACAGAATATAAGCACACAGCATGTGTGCCACAGAAAAAGAAACAGACACTTATCTTTGCTGAATTGGCAGCTAAGCAGGAGAAGCCAGACAAAGATCCAACACTTCACAAGAAACATTGACAACTGGCAAGGACTAATGAATCCTGCACACCTAAATATCCCAGTCAGAACTGCAATCAGCAGATACACCTGGCCAGGACTGCGACTCAGAGACAACTGCATTCCCACCTACAACCACTGGAGGGAACCCAAAAGCAGAATTCACAACAGTGCTGCCTCAGTGTAGGCTGCTCAGCATATCTCATCCCGTCCGGGCCCCACCCTGTTTGATTCTCCTTATCGGGCTCCATGCATCAGTCATGGCAGTAATGCCATGATGGTGACTCTGCTGCCAGGTGAATAAGAACAGCGCTTGACTAACAGGTCCAATTCACTTGAATACCTGTCTTTAGGATAGGTTACCGATATTTGATCAATCAGTATCCTGCTCTTGACATCCCTGCAGATCAGCTATTTGAAGGGGCACTGTGGATGTTTCATCGTTTCATTCATTAATTAATTTGAATTAAAAAATTATTCTATAAAACGTATTGTGTTTGCTGGATAAGTCATTCATTTCAAAAGGCTGGCTAGCCCCTTAACAAAGGCCTCTAAGCTTTCCATCAGTAAGTTCTTATTAAGACTTTATAATGTGTTCTATGCCCTGTGTATATGACAACAAGAAGTGTTTCCAAGATTTTACTAATAAAACATAATCTCTTAAAATGATAATTATATGGTTACAATTCCAAAACTATCCACATTTCTTACAATGCTGGCAGATTAGAGGCAATAATTCTCTGGTTACATACAGAAATACCAGTAACATGGCTGCTTTCTAAACTCAACTTTGGGAAGACACACAGCACAGCTGCTTTAACTTAGTGAAGATGTCATTATTTATAGAATAATGTATTTTGGTAATTGTTTTAGAGAAGAAGCTTACATTTATTTACATATGAAATATAATGCAGGTGTTGGACCAGGCAGTCATTGGATGTTGTCATGGGTGATTCGGCCATTGTTGCATCTGCAAAGCAGATCAAGATGGAGAACAGTATCTGAAGACGCAAGCTGGACTCACTACAGCCGTCATTTAATTTATTTATTTTAATTTTTCATATTTCAAAACAATCTTTTCTTTTGTCTAGTTTTGCATGTTTTGCACGTTTTTTTTATTGCACTTAATTTATTATTCTTTTTGCGCCTTTTTTAAGTCTATTGGTCATGGGCTCACCTTTTGTATGAATGAATAAAGATCAAGAGAACATCCACTCCTGTCTTCACTCTGTGGCAGCGCCTGAGAATTCTCACTTTTTTTCCTGTTTGGTTTGAATATCTTTCTTCCCACAGTTGTGTGGGACAGCGGTCGGAACAGCAACACTTCATTCTTCCAAGTACAGAGTTATGCTACACAGGTGTGCATGTACGGTCCTGTGCTTGCTGTGTCTTTTATTGAAGGTAATACACTTAGAGCACCTTTTTCTATTTTTCAGTGCCAGACGGTAATAGAAAGAGAAGAAGGTCTGCAGGTCTTTGGTCTGGATGCCACGGATTACAGATGTATTTTTTGGACTAGAGTCATATAGCCCTTTTTGATCAATAAAGTCTGACATGTTTTTTTCTGTTTTTAATATTACACAATATTACAATCAAAAATATATAAACAATGTGTGATTACAAGTACAGACGTGATTTGATCCTCAGCCCCTGAGGAAGCAACATCAACGCGAAACATGGGTTTTGGGAACTTGATTGCAGTTCAGGCAGGACAGTATGTATAATGCGTAAATGCTCCTTTCGCATGTTACGTTTGTCATATGTGTATTGTGTTCAACACAATTCTTCTGTTACTTTTTGAAAGATACTGGACTACTGCCCCCTTTTTTGGAACATTGCCGCGCTATTATGCAGTATAACTCAGTTCAGGGGCACCAGTTTATTTACAGGTCTCTCATGAATTTCCAACATTTGAAAAAAATCTTTTAGTTGTTCGAATTCAGTTACCATATCTGGACCTGTTCTCCGGCGTCTTTTATACCGGTGGATCAAATCACATCTGTACTCGTAATCACACATTACTTATACACCATGTTAAAAATTATTATGCAAATTGGATTTAAGTGTCATAAAGATTTAATTGTTTTGTTTTTCAAATAAACTTGTGGATGGTATTGTGTATCGTGGCTCAATAGATAACTGAAATCAATCTTAAACACATGTGATAATTAGTTTTCCAGGTGATTCTAATTAAAGGAAAACTACTTAAAAATGATGTTCCACACTATTAAGGAGGCCACAGGTTTCAAGCAATATGGGAAATAAAAAGGATCTCTTTGCTGCTGAAAGTGTTAATAGTGCAATGCCTTGGACAAGGTATGAAAACATTAGATATTTCACGAAAACTTAAGAGTGATCATCATACTGTGAAGAGATTTGTGACTGAAATAGAGCACAGGCATAGTTCATGCAGATAAAGGCATAATGAGGAAGGTTTCTGCCAGACAAATTCATTGGATTAAGAGAGCAGCTGCCATAATACAATTACAAAGCAGCATACAGTTATTTGAAGCTGCTGGTACCTCTGGAGTCCCTCGAACCTAAAGGTGTAGGATCCTTCAAAGGCTTGCTGTGGTGCATAAACATACTATTCGGTCACCCTTAAACAGTGTTCACAAGCAGAAGCGGTTGCAGTGGGCCTAGACATACATGAAGACTAATTTTTAAACAGTCTTGTTTACTGATGAGTGTCGAGCAACCCTGGATGGTCCAGATAGATGGAATAGTGGATGGTTGGTGGATGGCCACCATGTCCCAACAAGGCTGCGATGTCAGCAAGGAGGTGGAGGAGTGATATTTTGGGCCGGAATCACGGGGAAACAGCTGGTAGGGCCCTTTAAAGTCCCTGAAGGTGTGAAAATTACCTCTGCAAAGTATATAGAGCTTCTGACTGACAACTTTCTTCCATGGTCTAAAAAGCAGAAACGTGCCTTCAGGAGCAAAATCATCTTCATGCTGACAATGCACCATCTCATGCTGCAAAGAATACCTCTAAGTCATTGGCTGCTATTGGGCATAAAAGGAGATAAACTCACGGTGTGGCCACCATCTTCCCCTGACCTCAACCCTATAGAGAACCTTTGGAGTATCATCCAGCACAAGATCTATGAGGGTGGGAGGCAGTTCACATCAAAACAGCAGCTCTGGGAGGCTATTCTGATTTCATGCAAAGAAATACAAGCAGAAACTTTCCAAAAACTCACAAGTTCGATGGATGCAAGAATTGTGAAGGTGATATCAAAGAAGGGGTCCTATGTTAACATGTAACTTGGCCTGGTAGGAGGTTTTGGAGTTAAATAGCTTTTTTGTTCAGTGAAGGTGACCTCCTAATGCTGCAAATTCCACAAATGAGCATTTTCAGTTCTTTAAAACATATCAAATGTTTAGAAATTCTACTGTGCCTAATAATTTGGAACAGTGCATTGTGAGTTTTTATTCATTTTGGAGATTATACTGTTATCATTGGGAGGTTTCTTCAACCTTCAACAGGTGATGACTTTTATTAGACTGACTGTCATTTGCACCGACCATTTAGGAAAATCCGAGAAAAATATAATTTCCATAATAATTTGGAACATGGTGTATAGTTTTGGTTGTAATTTTGTGTAACAATGATATTTTTAGCATATTTTGACTCTAGTTCTCCTTGTTAAGTATATTATGACGAGTTGCTAAATATATGAGTATATTAGTAATGCGGAACTGGTATTTTTGTATAATGCTTTATTCTGTGTAAAATTTCTGTACCATGCCAGCTTTGAAGATGATTTTTTTTTAACTTACACTCACTGAACTAGGGACTAAAAAGAAATAATGTAAAAAAAAAGTTTATAAAAATCTAAAAAAATGGAATAATTCCCTTTTCCCAGTTGAAAAATAAATAAATATACAAAATAAACAAACTTGGTATTGATGTCTGTAAAAATCCAATCTATCAAAAATGTAAACGTTATTAACCCATATGGTAAACGCCGTAAAGAGAAAAATAGTTGAAAAATTGACAGTTTTTGGTAGTTAAAAATCTCTCAAAAAATGGAAAAATATGTTCAAAGTATGCTGAAAGGTTATCATTAATTTGCCAGCTCTCCGTACAAATAATAGGCATTCACACAACTCCATAAATGAAAAAAATAAAAAATAGTTTTTTTTACAAAGTTCAGAATTTTTTTTACTTCTAAGATAATAAACAAAGCTGTACATATTTGATATTGTCATATTTTTACTAACTGAAAAAAATATCATACAGCCAGGACATTTTTACAACACAATGAGCACATTAAAAATGAAACCCAAAAAAAGTGACCAAACTGCATTTTTTTCTACCAATCCATCCCACTTGGATTTTTTTTTTACATTTTTTCTGTACATTACAGGCTAAAAGGAATGATATTGTTCAAAATTCTAACTTTTTCCACAAAAATGCAACCCCCTCATATGTATATGTCAATGGAAAAATTAAAAACTTATACAGTAGCTCTTGGAAGGAAGATTATTTCCCTAGTTTTGTTAACCCCTCAACATCCATCACGACCTGCCTGTATCCACCTGTGTCCCACGCACTAGCTTTTGACACTCCTGGCACTTTGGAGGGCCCTTGCTTTGTGAGGGACGTCTCAGGAAGCCATGTTCTATAGTACAGATAGCAGTTAGAAAGTTATTTGCTTATCCTGTTGAAGGAGAAAACTTAGACCAGTAGATTTGACTCTGTTTATTTGTTATTGAGTTGTAAATTTATCCATTAAATTAATTATTTGAGTCACTTGCTAGATTGGCAATCACTCCCGTATATGGCTTAACTTCCATTGCATTGGTCTATGTGCAAGGAGGAAAGGCTGACCTGGAATAAGGGGAAACGGAATCTTTGTCCCCCATACGATCAATCCTTCAATTCCCATCTGTCCATGTGGACTCACTGTGCTTTCCGGCTGGCACTCCTTTTTTTGTTTGTGTTTTCAGTTGTCTTACAATACGGCACCCGATTAGGATATCCAGACATGATTGAGTTGTAACAAAAGTTGTACATATTGAAGATATCTATTTAGTGTAAGTGTTTTGCTGTTTTTTCTTCCCCTCTTCCACTTAGAAGTGCTCTTTTGCATACTTTTTTCTTGCTTTTTTATTGGGGATGAAAAAATGAAGTGCAGAAATAAAAAATTGCTTGGCAGTGAAGGGATTAAACATTAAGTATTTAAAAAGACTGCCAGAACAGCCAGGATCCAGGAAAATTGTTAATTTCCTGTCCTCAGTTAGTCTATCCCCCCACATAGCAACACTTGTCACATTTTTTACATAGATCAACAAATAGGAAACTCAGTGCGAATTAACCCCTGAGCTAAGGGTACCGTCACACAGTGGCATTTTGATCGCTACGACGGCACGATCCGTGACGCTCCAGCATCGTAACAATATCGCTCCAGCGTCGTAGACTGCGGTCACACTTTGCAATGTACGACGCTGGAGCGATAATTTCATGACGTATGTGCGATGTAGAAGCCGTTGGTTACTATGCGCACATTGTATACAATATCGTGCACACCTTTGTTACACCATGCGATCATGCCGCCACAGCGGGACACTAGACGACGAAAGAAAGTTTCAAACAATCTGCTACGACGTATGATTCTCAGCGGGGTCCCTGATCGCAGGAGCGTGTCAGACACTGCGAGATCGTAACTATATCGCTGGAACGTCACGAATCGTGCCGTCGTAGCGATCAAAATGCCACTGTGTGACGGTACCCTAAGGAAGAGAACCACAGGATACCAATAAAATATCTCAATTTATTACCAAACAATTAAAAGAAAGAAAAGATATGGAATATACAATACAAAAAAATACCCAGGGGGCCAGAATAATACCCTTGATCCTATTATAAAAATATATGCCACCAGAATACAGCAAGAGAGGAGAATCCATTGCTATCAAAATTTGGCAAGTACTATAAGCCACTAAATGCTACCAGATCTGCCAAATACATGAGCTAGTAATTAATCATAATAGGTAATACATCATAAGTTACATTCATATTCAGGGATACAGGGAATGCACCGCGCCAGGAGCAGGTGAGTGTAATGGGGAGGGGGAGCGCAGCGCTGCGCGATATTCACCTGCTCCTCATTCCGGCGCCGCTCCGTCTTCAGCGTCTTCTGCAGTGACGCTAAGGTCAGAGGGCGCAGTGATGTGATTAGTGCGCGCCCTCTGCCTGAACGTCAGTGCAGAAGATGCTGAAGATGGAGCGGCACCGGAACGAAGTCAGGTGAATATTGAAAGTGCCGGGGGCCTGAGGGATGGAGAGGTGAGTATGTGATTTTTTTTTTATCGCAGCAACAGCAAATGGGGCAAGGGTCTGTATGGAGCATCTTATGGGGCCATAACGATTGTGCAGCACTATATGGGGCAAGTGTCTGTATGGGGCCATAATCAACGTTTGTGCAGCACTATATGGGGCAAGTGTCTGTATGGGGCCACAATCAACGTTTGTGCAGCACTATATGGGGCAAGTGTCTGTATGGGGCCATAATCAACGTTTGTGCAGTACTATATGGGGCAAGTGTCTGTATGGAGCATCTTATGGGGCCATAATTAACGTTTGTGCAGCATTGTATGGGGCAAATGTCTGTATGGAGTATTTTATGAGGCCATAATAAACATTTGTGCAGTACTATATGGGGCAAGTGTCTGTATGGGGCAATAATCAACGTTTGTGCAGTACTATATGGGGCAAGTGTCTGTATGGGGCAATAATCAACGTTTGCGCAGTACTATATGGGGCAAGTGTCTGTATGGGGCCATAATCAAAGTTTGTGCAGTACTATATGGGGCAAGTGTCTGTATGGAGCATCTTATGGGGCCATGATCAACATTTGTGCAGGATTATATGGGGCAAATATTTTTATGGAGCATCTTATGGGGCCATAATCAACGTTTGTGCAGCACTATATGGCGCAAATATCTTTATAGAGCATCTCATGGGGCCATAATTAATGTTTGTGGAGCATTATATGGGGCAAGTGTCTGTATGGAGCATCTTATGGGGCCATAATCAAGGTTTGTGCAGCACTATATGGGGCAAATATCTTTATGGAGCATCTTATGGGGCCATAATCAACATTTGTGCATCATTATATTGGGCAAATGTGTCTATGGAGCATCTTATGGGGCCATTATTAACCTTGTGGTGTTGATATCATGTAAACAGCACATCAGCCGAATTACTCAGCTCAGAGCCACTTCTATCTTCTTGTGCAGACCACTGATTGCTTACTGATTGGCTGTCATACTGCCAAAGTGTTGTCACAGCAATGCAGCTAGTAGCAGACACTGGGACCAAGATTTCCTTTTAAAATAAAACTGTTCATGGACTTTATACCCTGTGTCTCTGCATGTCCAATGTCAGATCATTAGTGTGACATTAAATTAGACACACATCACTTCTTTTCAATAAACAAAATTACTTAAAGGGAACCTGTTACCGTATTTTGTGGACCATAAGACACACTTTTTTCCCAAAATTTTTTTGGGGGAAATGGGCAGTGCGTCTTATAGTCGCAATATACTTACGAATCCTGGTGGCGGTCCCAGTGGCGGAGGTCCCTTGGCTGTAGCAGTGCTCTGTGGTGTGGTGGTGTTGGGGCTCTATGAGGTGGCAGCAGTGGGGCTCTGTGCTGCATGGGGGGCTCTGTTGGCATTTGTCAAAACTCAGAAGCCCCTGCAGCTCTGTTGCTGCGATGCGGTGGCCTCCAGAAAGATGGCCGCCGGGGGCTGCGCATGCTCAGATTCAAATCTCGGGAGGAGATCTCATTGCCAAGATCTGAATCTGAGCATGCGCCACTCACGGCGGCCATCTTTCCAGAGGTCACTGGCGGCCATCTTTCCAGAGGCCACTGGGGAGCCATCTTTCCAGAGTCATCCGGGCTTTGACGAAATGCTGGTGGAGCCCCCTACGCAGCACAGAGAGCCGCTGCCATCCAATCTCAGAGACCCAACGCCACCACCCCACAAAAGCCTATCACCCCACAGAGCCCCGCCGCCCAACAGAGCCCCGCAACCCTACACAGTCCCACAGCCCCACAGAGCACTGCAGCCCCACAGATCACCGCAGCCCAACAGAACACTGCAGCCCTACAGGCCACCACAGCCCCACAAAGCAGCAACACCATCGCACCAGCCTGGAATGGGATTTCCCGGAGGTCACCGCACCAGCCTGGACCACCGAACAACCTCTGTGACTACTCCTCCACTAGTGCCAAAACCCCTCCCCAGTAAGATGAATTCGGACTGTAAGACGGACCTCCTTTTGACACATTTTTTACCCCTATTTTCCTTCTGAATATTTGGGGTGCATTTTATAGTCCAAAAAAAACGGTGACAGGTTTTCCCAAAATAAACTATAGCAAATACCTTTAATGCCTTTATTACAGCAGTCTAGCAAGAAGTATACAAGTTCCCAACCCCCCTGCATAGCCCAAAGAATAGCTTTTAAATTCCCCTATATGGCGCTGTTCAGTTCAGTCTGGTCTTACTCGGAGCCTCTTATCTCCTCCCAATTGCCATGTTCTTTCTAGCTTCATGTGGATGGTGTGTCCACACAGTGACAACAATCTAGCTCCTGTGCAGGCACACTTTGTTTTTCCCTGCTGATAGTAGAACAAAGTACTGTAATGTGCATGCGCAGGGAAAGGCCAAAGAGCGCTGATGACCTATAAGTAAAAATGGTGCATGCACCCTGCCTTGGTAGGGCAGAGAGAAGTACGCCTGTTGAGAAATTCAATGGGGGACACTGTGCTGATGACATAGGACGCATCATCCATATGAAGCAGGGAGGGAAGACGGCGATTATGAGGAGAGAGGAAACAAGACCAGCAATACCTATTAGACTGGACGAAGCCATATCGGGGAATTTAAAAGGAATTTTTGGGGCTATGCAGGGTTGGGGAGCTTTATACACCTTGTTAGATTGCTGTAAAAGAGGCATTAAAGCTGGCGGACATAGTTTATATTAGGAAAACCAGGTAACAGGTTCCCTTTAATGATTGCAGTAAGTGCCACCATTTGTCCAGCAGTTATATATTTTACATTGTGTACTGAATCTATTACCAAGTTACCTTATAAAGTTTAATTTGTACAGAGTGAATTAATTAAAAAAAACATTCACAATAATTGCTATATTCTATTAAATCTGAATATAATGAATTGTTTTTCCTTAGTCATATAGTCTGTGTGGATCATCCCAAAGGGTTAGCACTTTCACTAAAAAGGGCAAGAAGTTAACCACTATAATGTACTGACAAGAAATGTGATGAAATAGGAGATTTGCTCGCACACGCTGGACTGAAGGCATCCTTCACTTTGGTATCCGAGCACGATTTACACTGTGATTAGGGCTGTGAAGCTTCAGTTGGGATACTACGGCTTATGTTTTTCCTATTAGTTTCCAAATGACCTTGGAGCACCAGAGTTACATCTGATTTTGATGAAACTTTAGACGTTGCTGTTAATGGAACGCATGAACCTTCCCATGACTCCTTGCAATTATGAAGGCCGCACAGCATTGCTAGTAATGTAAACATATTTACCAAACGTAAAATTGATCGTGTGAGATCCCTGGTGTCCTGCGTAGTCAGTCACGTCAGTCCAGGAATATGGGTGGTAAAATACACGCCAGGATTGTGCTCCCCCAGCACCTGGTATTGTTACTGTATCTCGGAAACATTCCACAGAAAGCTGGCTTCCAATTGGTTGGCGATGTTCTAAACGACGTAGGTCAGCCTGTGGTTTGTTCAGTAATGCTAAACAATAGCTAAACAATGGATGCACCACATGTCTGTCTGATTTTCTTAACAGCTTTGAGGCATTTGTTGTTAGCATCATACCCCCCCAATTGCTTTTTCTTTTTAATTACAGTTAGGAGCAATCACCATTCCTGAGGCTATTTGTAAATTTGATCCAGTCTGACTTAGAAGAAACAGTGCAGACTTTCTGCAATGACTTCCGCATATAATAGGCTAAACTTCAGGAATAGTTTACTTCGGCATCATTGGTATCATCAAGGTAGACATCCACCCTGACCTCCCTCCTACGTAGTATTACTCTTAAACAGTTCCGCCGCCAAAGATATTGTTAGTTCTGTAAATGTGTAAGCAGAAAGGCCCCAAATAAACTCTATGTACAACCGCAGACATTTTAGATCATGTTTCAGGATTATTTATAATTGAATGAATCTTTTAGGATCTCATGATAATATTTGAAAAAGCTGATAGTAGGGAAGACGTTCACTTATCCTGATTAGAACATGCATGCTTTGTTACTAAGAGTCATATCTCCTGATGCTCAGACGGTTTTTGGGTAGAAAGGAAAAGGGTTTGAAGAGTAATGCATTACAATGTACCATGAAATCAGAACAGCGGCACAGTTATTTCCTACAGTGACTATTGCAGGACCCCTAGAGCAAGCCACAGACTCCAACTAACATATCAATGATACAGCAACCATGCACCACTTGTAACCATCAAATTCTAAAAACCAGAATGAAAGAAATCAGAGGCATCAGACTTCCCAATAAAATGTAACATTTATTTTTCACATCATAAAAATTACAAGCACCAACTTTTCAGCCTCACTGTTCCTTGCTTGACTTGAAAAAGACCCTGCTTCCGCCTAATGGACTGCTTTAGGCGTTCATGTGTAATTACCAGGAGAAGCCCAGATGATTGACAGCTAGCCTTCTGCTTTTAAAGAAAAGGATCTGAGAAACCTCTGATCGCAGCTGCTCAACCCTGTTGATGCTGTGGTCAATAACTAGTGTGGCATCTAAGTGGTTTGACAGAGTTTGTTAAACAATTTACCATCGCCAGCAAACTTGAGGTAGGGTGGACCTAAGATTTATCATTGCAGCCAGGACCTAGTAGGAGGAAAAGACAAGATAAAAGTTAAAATTAGGTTTATTACATTTTAACTAACCAGTTCAAGACCCTGATTTATTTGTAGAATGAAGAGTAGAAAAAAGAAGTATGTCTATTATTTATTTTTGTGACCACAGTCCATCTTTGCAGAGCAGAACTCAGCTATGAGCTTTTGTCTATTCATTTTTGCTATCAGTGTGAGTCTTAGCGCCCAAACCCCTATCAATTAAAGGTTCATGATATGTAAAGGTTTTCCAAAACTACAATTGCACATTTTAATTATTATTCATAACACACATTTCACAGCTTTTAACATAAATAGTGGATTTGCTGCTTTTTTTTATTTCTAAAGAGAAATAAACAAAATGGAGATTAGCAGATCAATTCGCAGAGGATCAAGTTCAAGTTGAATTTCCATGCAAATTCAAACACTGTCAGGTTCGATTCACAAAAAAAAGTTGCCTGGCTCCATTTCACACACTGGTGAAGCATCAGTGAGAGAGTAAATGATGGTTTGCACAGCTTCCGCATAACACCCAGCAGCTATGTCACACCCTAGTTTTTCCTTACCTTGTACAATGGTGGTGAGCACACTACTGGATCATCAGAGACCCACTGTTACCAGTACTATTACCAGTAGAGTGCATGACTGGTAGTAGGTATGAGAGTTCACTTGGTAAAAAATCTCTCCCTCGTTATAGCTCTTGAAAATTATTACTAAAGTTCTTATAGTGGTTGTCCAGTGAAAACATGTTTTCACCTATCCATAGGATAGATAATATCTTACTGATTAGTGGACATCCAACAACTGGGACCCTCAAGGATGGGAAGCACAGGACATTTTTATGACAAATGGAACACTATTATTCTATTACAAAAATGAGTGTCAGATTGGATGCCGAACCATTGCTCCATTTATTCTCTGTGCGACTGCTGGAAAAATCTGAGTGTAGTGCTCGGCAGCCCCATAGGGAATCAATGCTGTTCCATTCTATTGGGGATATAAGTGCCTCATCTGCCAAACAGCGCGAGTCACTGTGGTCGGATCCCCATGATCACTTACTACGTGGATAGGTGATAATTTGTTTTCAATGGTCAACCAATTAGAGGCCCTAAAAAGGTTAAAACTAACTAAAATGCTTCTGTGTATAATGTAGAATTATATGCAGCATTAGTTCTCAGTGATAAGTCACTTTTACCCTGTGCAGTATGGCTGTAGTCTCCTCATACAGAGATTAGGAAAGTGTCAGACACTGCAGTGATTTACATTCTCTCTTCTGTTCTAGTGGACAGGATGGAGAAAAGAAGGTGGGAGTAGTGTGTAGGTAAAATGTGATTAAGTCTCCTAACCATCACATAACATGACATAGCTTCAATGCCAGAAAAATCCTGTGGTGTGCTAAAAGAGGCAAAAGTGTTTAGACATTACCCATTCAGATTTTTCAGTTGACCTAAAATGATATTTGATTTCTCAAAGCAATAAATGCTATGATAATTGAATGACAGCTGGTGATGAAAAGCAAATTTATACTCAACAAATAGAAAAAATATAAAGAACTAGATGAGGCTGTTTAGTAAAGAAAACTTTCTAAACTGGTGACCAGTAGTGATGAGCAAGTCTACTTGTTGCTTGGGTTTTCCCAAGCACGCTCGGGTGGTCTCCGAGTATTTATGACTGCTCCGAGATTTTATTTTCCTTGCAACAGCTGAATGATTTGCGACTACTAGACAGTTTCATTACATGTGAGAATTCCCTAGCAACCAGGCAACCCCCACATGTACTCAGCCTGGCTAGTAGCTGTAAATCATTCAGCTGAGGTGATCAAAACTTAATCTCCGAACACTAACAAATACTCGGAGGTCACCCGAGCGTGCTAGGGAAAACCCCGAGCAACAAGTACACTCGCTCATCACTAGTGACCAGTTATTCATAACTAGATGGTGGCCCGATTCTAACGCATCGGGTATTCTAGAATATGCATGTCTGTCCATTCAGTATATTGCCCAGCCACGTAGTATATTGCCCAGCCACGTAGTATATTGCCCAGCCACATAGTATTTTGCCCAGCCACATAGTATATTGCCCAGCCACGTAGTATATTGCACAGCCCATGTAGTATATTGCCCAGCCACATGGTATATTGCTCAGCTACGTAGTAGATTGCACAGCCCACGTTTTATATTGCCCAGTCACGTAGTATATTTCCCAGCCACGTAGTATATTGCCCAGCCACGTAGTATATTGCCCAGCCACGTAGTATATTGCCCAGTTACATAGTATATTGCCCAGTTATGTAGTATATTGCCCAGTGAAGTAGTATATTGGCCAGCCACGTAGTATATTGCCCAGTGACATAGTATATTGCCCAGCCATGTAGTATATCATGTAGCCACGTAGTCTATTGCACAACGATGTAGTATACAGCACAGAGCCACGTAGTATATTGCCCAGTGACGTAGTATACAGCACAGAACAACATAGTATATTGCTCAGCCAGGTAATATATTGCCCAGCTACGTAGTATATTGCCCAGCCACATAGTATATTGCCCAGCCACGTATGTCACAGGTTAAAAAATTAAAAATAAACATACTCACCTTCCGATCTGAGGGCCCCTTGTAGTTCTGTCACCGCGTGGCAGCTTCCGGTCCCAGGGTGTGATGACATCACGGTCACATGACCGTGACATCATGGCAGGTCCTTGTCACATACCATCATTGCCACCGGAACCTGGCGGTTGCATGGAGCGGTCACGGGACCGTCGCGAGGAGCCGGAAAGGCGGCGGAAGGTGAGTATATAATGATTTTTTATTTTTTTAATTATTTTTAACATTAGATGTTTTTACTATTGACGCTGCATAGGCAGCATCAATAGTAAAAACTTGGTCACACAGGGTTAATAGCAGCGGTAACGGAGTGAGTTACCCGCGGCATAACGTGGTCCATTACCGCCGGCATTAACCCTATGTGAGCGGTGACTGGAGGGGAGTATGCGGGTGCCGGGCAGTGACTGCGGGGAGGAAGGAGCGTCCATTTTCTTCCGGACTGTGCCCATCGCTGATTGGTCGTGCCTGTTTTGCCGCGACCAATCAGCGACTTGGATTTCATGACAGACTGAGGCCGCGACCAATGAATATCCGTGACAGACAGAAAGACAGACAGATAGAAGGACAGAAAGACGGAAGTGACCCTTAGACAATTATATAGTGGATGGTCTGGCCATGGAAGCCTTCAGTTACTGTTTGTTAATACCACAAAAAGCTGCCAATTTCTCTATCCTTGTAGCACAAAAAGGCTAAATTTGAGAGAAACAGACACCTTTAGGGTATATGGATACGTATTGTCTTGAGAAGTTAACATATTCTTTAATTTCTTAAGGCTCCATGACCTACATGTATGTCATAAAATGCTTTTGGTTAAGGCACCATGACACACTATACCTGTACGTCACAGGAATCGTATTGGTTCAGACGATGTGGCTTTGAGATCATATCAGGAGCCTGGTGGTGATTGACAACTGGTATCTTGATGTAATGACAAATTCAACAAATTATGACCTCCTGGTTTGCCATCTGCAGATGCCTATAAAGGTCTGCCAGAGGCAAAGTCTAGGAGACTGTCAGTAGAATTCTGAAAGGCAAATATAATATGTTGTGCAACATTAGTGTCACAATGCATTTTTGGATCTGTGGCTGATTTGGCATTTCATATTAAAACTTTTTTCCTTTCAGGTCATCGGGGGTTAATGCAGTTTTCCCCAGTGGCCGCTGGTGTACATTGCTGCCTAGTCTGCTGATTTGGTTGGTGACCACTCCCACCATCCTTCAAAAGGTCACCTGATGCATCAGCTGACTGTTGGTTATACAGGTCCTTTTGGATATCAACCGTGCTGAAGATTGGAGGTTGCCTTACTCTGCTATGCGGTGCATTTCAGCAGAGAAAAGCTAAGTGTTGTTTTGTGTTTCCTTTTCCCTGTGGTGTTTGTCTTTCCTTACCTTGTTTTATCTTAGTGCAGCAGTGGGACCAGTGTTCTCACTTGCCAATTCCCTACTTAGGGATAGCAGCAGGGCAAGTGATGGATTAGGTATCCCGCTCGGCGTCGGTGGTAAAAGAACCCATATAAGGACGCTAGTAAGAGCAGGGCACAACCTCAGGTGAGTACAGGAGGTGTCCATTCCCTACCGACAGGGCGCATCTTTGTGAAAATGTTCTCAGTGTACCCTTTTGTATTTCACCATTTTGTAATGGTCCACTCTTCGGATTGTGTCATGCTAGGACAGTCGCTTCATGACAATAAGTAGTACAAAGTCAGATATAATACACTGCACTATATTAGTAGTGCAATGCATTATATAAGTTCTCTTCAATAAGACAAAAGTAGAATATGGCACTCACCACTGACAAATCCAACATAATTAATTCACCATGTAAGGTCATAAATTGGAAGGCAGAGACAGCACGAGGCAACAAATATTTTTCATGTAATCTACTGAAACAACCAATGCCTCAAGCTGTCTTTGTCTTCTAACTAGTGTTGAGCCACCTCCCTAGTGTTCGGGTTCCGTTCGGTACGTCGAACAGGCAGGTGTTCGCCGAACTGTTCGTCGAACGTTCGACGAACACCGTCGAACCCCATTGAAACCAATGGCAGGCAAACACAAAGACATAAAAACACATGGAAAACACATACAAAACACCTTAAAAGGTGTCCAAAAGCTGACAAACTGCTCAGAAGACACAACAAACATGGAAAAGTCACAACTACATATAGTCATGTGAAAAGAAAAGAGGTGGAGGAGTAAAAGGAGGAGGAGACACAGATATAGGCGTGTCATGCCCTTCTAAAATCAAGAAAGAATTGGAGTAAAAATCTAAACCAACACCCAGACGTCTTGACAAAAAAAAAGAAAAAAAGAAATATCTTTAGGTAGAATGGCGGCGGGTCCATTCAGAACACTTTCCTTAGAAGACGTAGTGGTACCCACATTGAGAGTTGTGCCAAAAAATGAACCCAATACATTCAGACTAATCCACCATTTGTCATATCCAAGGGGCAAGTCAGTAAATGACAAGATCGACGCGGAACCAAGTACAATGTACTGTACCTCCTTTGACGAGGCAATCAGGCAGGTCAAGAAGTTGGGAAGGGGCACCCTAATGGCCAAAACAGACATTGAGGGGGCGTTCCGGTCACTACCTGTGCCTCCGAATAGTGTCCTCCCATTGGGCTGCTTCTGTGAAGGAGCATACTACATAGATCGCTGTTTGCTCATGGGGTGCTCTATACCCTGCTCGCTATTTGAAGCGTTTAGTTGCTTCCTCGAATGTTTCATCATGGACGTTTGTAAGGCGGCACATATTATCCATTACCTCAACGACGTCTTATGCCCAAAAGATTCGCCACAGTGTGAAAACACGCGGTAGTCCACCTATGAGAAGGAGAAAGCTGGAGGGAGAGTGGACACCCCAGAGCCGAAGGGTTAGATTGTGAAAGAAAGAAGGCGGTGTAGCTTGCTTCATGGGTGGGGTACTCTGCTGAGTATCACTAAATTCTACTAGGCCCAAATGGATTTCTTGGGCTAGATGCCGTTACAAAATAGTAGTTAGGTAAACAGGCGGTGTAGCTTGCTTCATGGGTGGGTTACGCTGCTGAGTATCACTAAATTCTACTAGGCCCAAACGGATTTCCTGGGCTAGATGCCGTTACAAAATAGTAGTTAGGTAAACAGGCGGTGTAGCTTGCTTCATGGGTGGGGTACTCTGCTGAGTAGCACAAAATTCTACTAGGCCCAAAAGGATTTCCCCGGGCTAGATGCTGTTACAAAATAGAAGTTAGGTAAACAGGCGGTGTAGCTTGCTTCATGGGTGGGGTACTCTGCTGAGTATCACTAAATTCTACTAGGCCCAAACGGATTTCCCGCGCTAGATGCCGTTACAAAATAGTAGTTAGGTAAACAGGCGGTGTAGCTTGCTTCATGGGTGGGGTACGCTGCTGAGTATCACTAAATTCTACTAGGCCCAAAAGGACTTCCTGGGCTAGATGCCGTTACAAAATAGTAGTTAGGTAAACAGGCGGTGTAGCTTGCTTCATGGGTGGGGTACGCTGCTGAGTATCACTAAATTCTACTAGGCCCAAACGGATTTCCTGGGCTAGATGTCGTTAAAAAATAGTACTTAGGTAAACAGGCGGTGTAGCTTGCTTCATGGATGAAGTACGCTGCTGAGTAGCACCAAATTCTATTAGGCCCAAAAGTATTTCCTGGGCTACATGCTGTTAAAAATAGTACTTTGGTAAACAGGCGGTGGGTGGCTGGGCTACTCTGCTGACTAGCAGACACTGAAGCTTTGGAGCAGACCTCTGAATCCCAGGCCATAGTATGAGGAAACGATCCAACCCACCTGGAATTGACGATGGCAACGTCATGTAAAATTCAGCAAGGGGACTAAATAAAAGAGTCTCCATTTTTTCCAAAAATTCGGCCACAGACACCACTTAAGTGGCATCAATTTCGCCAGAGTTTTTTAAAACGGTTGGTGAGGTGATTTTCAAAAATCATCAAGCTTTCAGTCTCCCCAAGGTGACACAGTGGTAGAAAAGTCCTTGCGGTTCCAGGATTTGTTCATCTTGATGAACGTTAGTCTGTCTACATTTTCACTGGACAGCCGTGTGTGCTTATCTGTTAGCACACCACCAGCAGCGCTGAACACAGGTTAAGAGAGAACGCTGGCTGCGGGGCACGACAAGATCTCCAAGGCATGAGTGGCGAGCTCAGGCCATTTTTCAAGATTGGAAGCCCAAAATGAGCAAGGGTCCAGTTCCACAGTCAAGGCATCGATGTTAACTTGGAGATACTCTTGTACCATCCTCTCTAGGCGTTGACTGTGCGTCAGACTTCTTGTCTCCTGTGGCCTTGCAAAGGATGGTCTAAAAAAATCTTGAAACGATTGGAAAAAATTGCTGTTACCACCAGACACGATGTTACTGTTACGGTTTGAGTGATTACTCGATAGTCCCACGGTTGGCAAGTTAGAACTATGTAACAGTCTCTGCTGATACTCCTGCATGCGTGAATCCCTTTCTATGGCAGGAATTATTTCACCAAATTTGCTTTTGTATCGGGGATCTAAGAGTGTGGCAACCCAGTAGTCGGCATTACTTCGGATTCTGACAATCCGAGGGTCATGTTGCAGGTAGTGCAGCAAGAAGGCACTCATGTGTCTTGCGCATCCAGGAGGACCAAGTCCTTGTTGTCTTGGTGGTGGCGAGGTGAGAATCATGCTTCCTTCGTCTGCCCTCTCCCCCCAACATCGCACAACAGAAATTTGATCAAGGTCTCCCTCATCTGATGAGTCTTCCATGCCCAGCGCCAGTTCGTCCTCCACTTCTTCCTCGCCTCCTGCACCTTCCTCAACAGTTTGGCTGCTACCATGCGCCCTCGGTAACCCCTCTCCCCCAGCATCCAATGCCAGCTGCCTTGGTGCTGCCAACCTTCTTGACCTTGGAGATATGATCCCTTCCGCATAGACTCCTCCTGTTTCTTCTCCTCCTCCTCTTGTTCCACCACCTGACTCCGAACACTGTGTAAGGTGTGCTCCAGCATGTAAATCACCGGAATGGTCATGCTGATAATGGCATCGTCAGCACTAAACATCTTCGTTGCTATTTCAAAACTGTGCAGAAGGGTGCATAGTTCCCTGATCTGAGACCACTCCTGCAGCGTGATTTGCCCCACCTCTTAATCTCGTTGGCCCAGGCTATACGTCATAACGTATTGCCCCAGGGCTCGTCGGTGCTGCCACAGTCGCTGCAACATGTGCAGAGTTGAATTCCACTGTGTGGGCACATCGCATTTCAGCCGGTGAACTGGCAGGCCCAATGACTTCGGTAGAGATGGAAGTCGTCGAGCTGTGGGATGTGAACGGCGGAAGTGAGCACACAGCGACCATGCCCTCTGCAGAAGCCCATCTAGTCCGGGATAGTGGGATAAATATTGCTGGACAACCAGGTTCAAAATGTGAGCCATACAAGGGATGTGTGTGACATTGCCCCGGCGAATGGCCGCGCCCAGATTTGCAGCATTGTCGCACACAGCCTTCCCTGACTGCAGATTGAGTGGAGACAACCATTGATGGAACTCGGTCTCCAGAGCTGACCACAACTCCTCTGCTGTGTGACTCACATTTCCCAGACATTTCAATATAAACACTGCCTGATGCCATTGAGCCCTGGTGACAGCATAGTGAGGAGGTATGCAGGATTCCTTCTGCGCAGTTACTAAGCAGGTGGCATTACCTGACAGGCTTTGGGTGCAGGTGGAGGACCGAGAGGAGGTTGAGGAGGCAGAAGCAGTGGAGGAACTTCTAGATACAGAGGATCGACGAGCAACTCGTGGCGACGGCAAGACTTGGACAGCAGCCCCTTCTCCTGATGTCGCCGTAGTTACCCAGTGCACAGTCACCCACATGTAACGTGCCTGTCCATGTCTACTCGTCCAAGTGTCTGTGGTGAAATGCACCCTGTCACACACAGAGTTTCTCAAGGAAGTGGTGATGTTGTGTGCGACATGCTGGTGTAGCGCAGGCACAGCTTTCTTTGAGAAGTAGTGGCGACTGGACATCTGGTACTGGCGCACTGCAACGGACATAAGGTCTCGAAAATCCTCTGTGTCCACCAGGCGGGAAGACAGCATTTCTGCAGCCAACAGCTTGCTGATGGAGAAATTCAACTTAGCTTTGTCATGGCTGGGAGGAAATGGTCTTTTACTTGTCCACATCTGAGGGACTGAGAGCTGGCTGCCGTGCTTAGACGGAGTTGAGTAGGGTTTCCCTGGCAAACTGCTGGTCTGTGAGGAAGGTGCAGGCGGAGATGTTATGTTGCCTTGATCAAAATGTGGTGTCAACGTCGGAGAGCGCTCAACACCAGCAGGTGTTTCCACTAGCAAATGTACAGACGACCTGCCAATCACACTGGCTGTTGCGGGTAAAGAGGTGAAAGGTCTGGATCCAAAACCATGTGCGACTGCTGTCCCCACAGTCACAGAGGATGAAGAGGAAGTGGATGCACTTGTTGGGGCAGATGGTGGTTTAGGCCGCATTGTAGCACAGTGAGCTTCCCACTGCAACTTATGCCTCATATCCATGTGACGGTTCATGCATGAAGTACTCAAGCTAGTGATTCTTTGGCCTCTACTGAGATTTTGTTGACAAATCTTACAGACAACATGAGTTGGGTCATCCTTTGCGATGTCAAAAAATGCCCAGGCTATGCAAGGCTTAGAGCCCGTGCGACCTGAAGAGCCACCATGACTTCAGGTCTAAGGCACAGTTGGGGTTGAGGATGCAGTTGTTGACGTGCTTCCAGTACTCTGTCTCTGTCGAGGAAGGCGCACCATTACATTAGTCAGACTCATCACTAGCATCCTCCTCCACCTCCTCTGCTGACCTCATTGACTGGTGGACTAGGGGTTGACAGTAAGTGGGGTCTAAACCTCGTCATCATTATACTGTGTGTTCTCACACCCGTCGTCTTCAGAGCCAACCTCTTCCTGCCCCGACTGAAAAGTCAAGTTTTCGTTCCAATCAGGTATCTCAGTCTCATCATCATCTTCCTCATTGTCTCCACCAACAGGAGTTATAGTTTCGGAACAAGGGTCTACATTATGCTCAGAACCTTCTTCATCTGGGCCTGGATCCGACTCACAAAGATTCTGGGCATCAGTGCAGATCATTTCCTCATCTGGATTCACAGAAGCTCTGGAGCAGACCTCTGATTCCCAGGCTATAGTATGCGTAAACAGCTCTACTTACTCAACCATGTGTGTTACCCCATGCTCAGACGGGCAGCTGGAGACTTGGGAGCTGTGAGGAAGCAAGTGCGATTGGGGTGACAACTCTGAGGACTGGAGTAGTGGTGATGTCAAAGTTGACATGGAGGAGAGCCCCCTTGAATGAGCACTTGATATCCGTTCAAGCACCTGCTGTTTTTGTGCCTCATCTGGAATTTTTGGTGATTCTTGTAGCGATGGTCGTATGAAAGGGATCATATTAGATTGTCCATGAAAAGAAATAGACATCTGTGGCGCAGTGGTTAGCACAGCAGCCTTGCAGCGCTGGAGTCCTGGCTTCTAATCCCACCATGGACAACATCTGCAAAGAGTTTGTTTGTTCTCTCCGTGTTTGTGTGGGTTTCCTCCGGGCACTCCGGTTTCCTCCCACATTCCAAAGACATACTGATAGGGAATTTAGATTGTGAGCCCCATCGGGGACAGCGATGATAATGTGTGCAAACTGTAAAGCGCTGCGTAGTATGTTAGCGCTATATAAAAAAATTAAAAATAAAGATTATTATCTTACTTTGGCTGGAAGATAGCCTTTCTTCTGCAGATGTTACTGTTGCTTTACCACCTACCCCACGGACACAACCTTTTTTTCCCTTTCCAACACGCCTATTCCCCTTTCCACCAGCAGCAGGCCTTTTGCCACTCATTTTAGTGCTCAACTAATTGGCAACTCTGTATCTGTACTTGTTGGCACAACAACCGATGGATGAAAACCGAGCAGAACTGAGTGGCCAAACTGTGGTACTAGGCCCAAAACTAATAACTGGATTAGATGCAGTGAAAATTGAGGTACACAGGCGGTATCATTATTATTATTATTATTATTTATTGTTATAGCGCCATTTATTCCATGGCGCTTTACATGTGAGGAGGAGTATACATAATAAAAACAAGTACAATAATCTTAAACAATACAAGTCATAACTGGTACAGGAGGAATGAGGACCCTGCCCGCGAAGGCTCACAATCTACAAGGGATGGGTGAGAATACAGTAGGTGAGGGTAGAGCTGGTCATGCAGCGGTTTGGTCGATCGGTGGTAACTGCAGGTTGTAGGGTATAGTTTGTTTCACAGGCGGGCTACTCTGCTGACGTGCAGACACTGCTCCTAGGCCCTAAACTATTAACTGGATTAGATGCAGTGAAAATAGAGATACACAGGCGGTATAGTTTGTTTCACAGGGGGGCTACTCTGCTGACGTGCAAACACTGCTCCTAGGCCCTAAACTAATAACTGAATTAGATGCAGTGAAAATAGAGATACACAGGCGGTATAGTTTGTTTCACAGGCGGGCTAGTCTGCTGACGTGCAGACACTGCTCCTAGGCCCTAAACTAATAACTGAATTAGATGCAGTGAAAATAGAGATACACAGGCGGTACAGTTTGTTTCACAGGCGGGCTACTCTGCTAAAGTGCAGACACTGCTCCTAGGCCCTAAACTAGGGTTGAGCGACTTTTACTTTTATAGGATCGGGTCGGGTTTCACGAAACCCGACTTTTTCAAAAGTCGGGTCGAGTGAAATCGGCCGATCCTATAAAAAAGTCGGGGTCGGCCGAAACTCGAAACCCAATGCAGGGCATTGGGTTTCCAATGGTTCCCAGGGTCTGAAGGAGAGGAAACTTTCCTTCAGGCCCTGCGATCCATATTTAAGTGTAAAATAAAGAATTAAAATAAAAAATATCGCTATACTCACCCTCGGACGCGCCCTGGTACTAACCGGGAACCTTCCTTCCTTCGAATCAGCGCTTGCAGGACCTTGCGGTGACGTCGCGGCTTGTGATTGGTCGCGCGAGCGGTCACATGGGCGGTCGCGCGACCAATCACAAGCCGCGACGTCACCGCAAGGTCCTGCTAGCGCTGATTCGAAGGAAGAAAGGCTGCCGGTTAGTACCAGGGCGTGTCAGAGGGTAAGTATAGCGATATTTTTTATTTTAATTCTTTATTTTACACTTAAATATGGATTCCGATACCGATTTCCGATATTGCAAACATATCGGAACTCGGGATCGGAATTCCGATACCAGATTCAGAAGATCGCCGACTTCATGGCCGACCCCACACAGGGGTCGGGTCGGGTTTCATGAAACCCGACTTTGCCAAAAGTCGGCGACTTCTGAAAATGGCTGACCCGTTTCGCTCAACCCTACCCTAAACTATTAACTGGATTAGATGCAGTGAAAATAGAGATACACAGGCGGCATAGTTTGTTTCACAGGCGGGCTACTCTGCTGACGTGCAGACACTGCTCCTAGGCCCAAAACTATTAACTGGATTAGATGCAGTGAAAATAGAGATACACAGGCGGTATAGTTTGTTTCACAGGCGGGCTACTCTGCTGACATGAAGACATTGCGCCTATGCCCTAAACTATTAAATGGATTAGATGCAGTGAAAATAGAGATACACAGGCGGTATAGTTTGTTTCACAGGCGGGCTACTCTGCTGACGTGCAGACACTGCTCCTTGGCCCTAAACTATTTACTGGATTAGATGCAGTGAAAATAGAGATACACAGGCGGTGTAGTTAGTATCACAGGCGGGCTACTCAGATGACTATCAGACAATGCTACTAGCCCAAAAGGATTGGCTGAGCTAGATTACACCAAATGCTGTGACAAACACTTGCACAGCACTGGCACAGACCTGCCTGGCAAACAGTGCTATGAACTGCTGTAACCTACCCTGAAAAGGGCTGATATTTCAACTAGTCCTGACTCCTCCCTACTCCCTAAACCTATCTCTCTGATAATTCGCTCCAAAAAAACACTCTTTGTCTGTATAGCGGCCACAGCAGCAGCGGTGCCGTCTAACACTAAGCTGCACAGCAGTGAGGAAATGGTGGCGATGGGGCAAATGGCTGGTTCTTATAGGGCAAGGACATGTGACATACACAGCCAATGACACATGCCCTTGCTTGTGTGCATCACATGCACATTGCTGTGTGTGTGCACTGCTGATAGGCTGAGAGACTGCACCGCCCCACTGTAAATGCGGGAAAGAAAAACAAATGGAGATCGGCGTTATTTCAGCACAGATCTATCCCCACTATACACTGAAACAGTCTATTAACCCCTTACCGGCATCGGACGTACTATACCGTCCGATGCCGGCTCCCCTGCTTTGATGCAGGGCTCCGCGGTGAGCCCGCACCAAAGCCGGGACATGTCAGCTGTTTTGAACAGCTGACATGTGCCCGTAATAGGCGCGGGCAGAATCGCGATCTGCCCGCACCTATTAACTAGTTAAATGCCGCTGTCAAACGCAGACAGCGGCATTTAACTACCGCTTCCGGCCGGGCGGCCGGAAATGACGTCATCGCCGACCCCCGTCACATGTCCGGGGGTCGGCGATGCGTCTCCATTGTAGCCATAGAGGTCCTTGAGACCTCTATCGTTACTGATTGCCCGTCGCTGTGAGCGCCACCCTGTGGTCGGCGCTCACAGCACACGTGCAATTCTGCTACATAGCAGCGATCAGCAGATCGCTGCTATGTAGCAGAGCCGATCGGCTTGTGCCTGCTTCTAGCCTCTCATGGAGGCTATTGAAGCATGGCAAAAGTTAAAAAAAAAAGTTTAAAAAAATGTGAAAAAAATAAAAAAAACATAAAAGTTTAAATCACCCCCCTTTCGCCCCAATCAAAATAAATCAATAAAAAAAATATCAAATCTACGCATATTTGGTATCGCCGCGCTCAGAATTGCCCGATCTATCAAATAAAAAAAAGTATTAACCTGATCGCTAAACAGCGTAGCGGGAAAAAAACTCGAAACGCCAGAATTACGTTTTTTTGGTCGCCGCGACATTGCATTAAAATGCAATAACGGGCGATCAAAAGAACGTATCTGCACCGAAATGCTATCATTAAAAACGTCATCTCGGCACGCAAAAAATAAGCCCTCAACCGACCCCAGATCACGAAAAATGGAGACGCTACGAGTATCGGAAAATGGCGCAATTTTTTTTTTTTTTTTTTTAGCAAAGTTTGGAATTTTTTTTCACCACTTAGATAAAAAATAACCTAGTCATGTTTGGTGTCTATGAACTCGTAATGACCTGGAGAATCATAATGGCAGGTCATTTTTAGCATTTAGTGAACCTAGCAAAAAAGCCAAACAAAAAACCAATGTGGGATTGCACTTTTTTTGCAATTTCACCGCACTTGGAATTTTTTTCCCGTTTTCTAGTACACGACATGTTAAAACCAATGATGTCGTTCAAAAGTACAACTCGTCCCGCAAAAAATAAGCCCTCACATGGCCAAATTGACGGAAAAATAAAAAAGTTATGGCTCTGGGAAGGAGGGGAGCGAAAAACGAACACGGAAAAACGAAAAATCCCCTGGTCATGAAGGGGTTAATGATGATAAACAGTTTTAATGTGCAAATCAAGCGAGGCTTTTGCTGAACGAACAGTTATCGAACAGAAACTCGAACAGCCAAATTTTAAGCAAATTGTTCGGGTTTGTCGAACGACTCGAACACTGCCCAAAGCAGCTCGAATTTGAGATTGGCGAACAGTTCGACTCGAACACCGCTCATCTCTACTTCTAACTTATGACCATACATAATAAATAATTCCGGATTCATTAGTGTTGAGTGCCACTTTCTACTTTCATCCTATTGAAGAGAATTAATTATACATATTTTTAAGTTGACTACCCATGTGTCTGACAATGATCTCTAAATGTTAGTGATATACTACTGAGAAGTGTGTGTGATATCGGTGCCGCCTATTTCTTATTGAACTGTGTTATATGTGATTGAAATAAAACATTTTTGAGTCTGTCAGGCTAATAACTATTGTTATAAAATGTAATTAAATATTTGAAAGCATAAAAATAAGTAAGATAACAAAAATCACCATTTAAATTAACACATCATTTATCATAGAAAAATCAAAGACACACACAAAAATCTAAACATAATTTGGTATCACAATGTCCTTAACTACACAAACTATATACGTAATATTACAATTTTCATCCCACACAGTAAACAACTTCAAAAAACCTAATGAAAAATAATGTCAAAATTGTTGGATTTGTGCATTTTGCCTCTAATGTAAATTATGTCTTATCAGATAAAAAAATAAGCCATTACATAGCCATGTAAACAAAAATATATTACAAAAAAAGTTATAGTTCTCAGAAGAAGGCTATAGGAAATTAATATTTTTTGTTTTTCAAATGTGATTTTAATGTGTAAAAGTAGTGAAACATTAAACATGACAAAAGTTGGCTATCACCATAATAGCTATGGCTATCACCATATCACCTGACCTGCAAAATAAAGTTAGCATGTTAATTTACGGCATGGTAAATGCTAATAAAAATTGCAGACTTTTTTCATGCTGCCTCCCATATAATTAAATAAAAATGTATTAAAAACTCCTGTGATGTGTAAATTATTAAGAATACAAATGAAACATTATTCCTCGAAAATAAGAAAAAGAAACTTTATACTAAAAGGTTAACTGAAAATTATTATAAAATTGTTATGGTTCTTAGAATATGCTGACTCCAAAAAAAACACCATAAAAATATATATATCCCCTATCTGACCTCGGACGGGATAGTACGTCCGAGGTCAGATCCCCTGCTTTGATGCAGGGCTCCGCGGTGAGCCCGCATCAAAGCCGGGACATGTCAGCTGTTTTGAACAGCTGACATGTGCCCGCAATAGGTGCACCTATTAACTAGTTAAATGCCGCTGTCAATCGCAGACAGCGGCATTTAAATACCGCATCCGGCCGGGTGGCCGGAAATGACGTCATCGCCGACCCCCAACACATGATCGGGGGTCGGCAATGCGTCTCCATTGTAACCATAGAGGTCCTAGAGACCTCTATGGTTACTGATGACCGGTGGCTGTGAGCGCCACCCTGTGGTCGGCGCTCACAGCACACCTCCATTTCTGCTACATAGCAGCGATCAGCAGATCGCTGCTATGTAGCAGAGGCGATCGTGCTGTGCCTGCTTCTAGCCTCCCATGGAGGCTATTGAAGCATGGCAAAAGTAAAAAAAAAAAGTAAAAAAAAATGTGAAAAAAATAAAAAAAAAATAAAAGTTTAAATCACCCCCCTTTCGCCCCAATCAAAATAAATCAATAAAAAAAAAATCAAATCTACACATATTTGGTATCGCCGCGCTCAGAATTGCCCGATCTATCAATTAAAAAAAAGCATTAACCTGATCGCTAAACGGCGTAGCGAGAAAAAAAATTCGAAACGCCAGAATTACGTTTTTTAGGTCGCCGTGACATTGCATTAAAATGCAATAACGGGCGATCAAAAGAAAGTATCTACACCAAAATGCTATCATTAAAAACGTCATCTCGGCACGCAAAAAATAAGCCCTCAACCGACCCCAGATCACGAAAAATGGAGACGCTACGAGTATCGGAAAATGGCGCAATTTTTTTTTTTTTTTTTTTTTTTTTTAGCAAAGTTTGGAATTTTTTTTCACCACTTAGATAAAAAATAACCTAGTCATGTTAGGTGTCTATGAACTCGTACTGACCTGAAGAATCATAATGGCAGGTCAGTTTTAGCATTTAGTGAACCTAGCAAAAAAGCCAAACAAAAAACAAGTGTGGGATTGCACTTTTTTTGCAATTTCACCGCACTTGGAATTTTTTTCCCGTTTTCTAGTACACGACATGCTAAAACCAATGATGTCGTTCAAAAGTACAACTCGTCCCGCAAAAAATAAGCCCTCACAAGGCCAAATTCACGGAAAAATAAAAAAGTTATGGCTCTGGGAAGGAGGGGAGTGAAAAACGAACACGGAAAAATGAAAAATCCCAGGGTCATGAAGGGGATATTTATTGTGCAAATGTAATAAAACATAAAAATCTATATCAGTCTGGTATTGCCCTAATCTTACTGACCTGAAAAATAAAGGTAACATGTCAGCTATGCTCAGGGGTGAACCTAGCCTTTCTGCTGCCTGAGGCGAACTGCAAAATGGCGCCCCCCCACACGCTATAGATACTGTATATCTATGGATAGATGTAGATAGATATATGGATAGTTAGATAGATATATGGATAGATGCATAGATATATCTATCTACATCTATCCATAGATATACTGTATCTATAGATAGCTATATTAATAGATATATCTATCTCATTCCTTCTATTTCCATGCCTTCTATCTCTCTATCTATTTATCTATCTATCTATCTATCTATCTATCTATCTATCTATCTATCTATCTATCTATCTATCTATCTATCTATCTATCCCATTCCTTCTATCTACCTATCTATCCCATATCTATCTATATATAGATAGATAGAAGGAATGAGATATGTAGATAGATAGGGTTAATAGCACTAACTCTGTGTGAGCAGTGAGTGGAGGGGAGTATGCGGGCGCCGGACACTGACTGCGGGGAGTAAGGAGCAGCCATTTTCTTCCAGACTGTGCCCGTTACTGATTGGTCATGGCTGTTTTGCAGCGACCAATCAGCGACTTGGATTTCCATGACAGACAGAGACCGCGACCAATGAATATCCATGACAGACAGACAGACAGAGGGACAGAAAGACAGAAGTGACCCTTAGACAATTACATAGTAGATAAAGTGATATGAGACACTACAGACAGTTTCTTGGCATAATCATTTCATCTCTCATTGTTCTAAGAGGACAGAATCAAAATAGTAAAGAAAACATTTGTTCAAAGTTACCATCAAGACTCCTGTGTCTGCTCCTTCTTGGTAGTTGAAAGAAAAAAATGGTCAGAGGAGCGCTAGGAACTAGAGGACATAGGAGTATTAGATGATTCCACAACGCGTTTCGACAGTAACACCATCTTCATCAGGTGGAGATTTCTCCACCTGATGAAGATGGGGTTACCATCGAAACGCGTTGTGGAATCATCTAATACTCCTGTGTCCTCTAGTTCCTAGCGCTCCTCTGACCATTTTTTCTTTTAACTACTGCACCCATCCTCCACTGGAGGTACACAGCTGGAGCTGCGGTGGACCTTCCATTCCATCCGATCGATCTACCTGCTTCCTCTGCGCTCCCCAGAGACCGCAATACACTTGACTGCTCCTTCTTAGTGACCAATGCTTACATTTTCCCCTCGTATTTAAGGTAATGTCTCAAATCTACTGACCTGTGAACTGCAAAAAAAACCTTACACTCGTTTCCCTTCAAAATATACCTTTTTTAAATAATATTCACGTCCGATAGTTTAAAAGCTTTCTTCATCTCTGGTAAGTAAATGTAATAGTTCTTCTGTCACTGTAACAAACATTCTATATAAGCATATTCTATATAATAATTATTATTATTATTATTATTTGTTTGAATGTGTTTTAAGATTCTTTGGAAGGTACATTCTGCTAGACAGATATTTCACAATTAATTACTTTCCTTCAGATAGATATCTAATAGTTTTTAATGTTTTGTTTGAAACTGTTAATTTCACTTTTTCATTGCTATTATTATTAGCAATAAAATTGTATTTTTTATTATTTGTTGTTTAAACGTACATTTAACTTATTTAGTAGATATTTGATGCTAAAATGAGGTTTCACAATTTTTTACTTTTCTTTCGATAGATATCTAATTGTCTTCAATGTTCTTTCTGTTTGAAATTGTTCATCTCAGTTGTTAACTGTTAGTATTATTATTTATTGTTGTTTAAATGCATATTACACATCTTTGGGAGGCATAGGGTGTGAGAAAGACACTTCACAAGTATTAACTTTTCTTCTGATACATATCTAATAGTCTTTAATGTTCTTTATAGCTGAATTGTTTACTTTTCATCAATTTTGGAGTGAATTGTCCACCTTTAGGCTGCCGTCACACTAGCAGTTTTTGGTCAGTATTTTACCTCAGTATATGTAAGCCAAAACCAGGAGTGGGTGATAAATGCAGAAGTGGTGCATATGTTTCTATTATACTTTTCCTCTAATTGTCCCACTAATGGTTTTGGCTTACACATACTGATGTAAAATACTGACCAAATACTGATAGTGTGATGGCAGCCTTAAGGTACCGTCACACATAACGATATCGTTAACGATATCGTTGCTTTTTGTGATGTAGCAACGATATCGTTAACGAAATCGTTATGTTTGACAGCGACCAATGATCAGGCCCCTGTTGGGAGATCGTTGGTCGCTGGGGAAAGTCCAGAACTTTATTTTGTCGCTGGATCTCCCGCTGACATCGCTGGATCGGCGTGTGTGATGCCGATTCAGCGATGTTGTCACTGGTAACCAGGGTAAATATTGGGTTACTAAGCACAGGGCCACGCTTAGTAACCTGATGTTTACCCTGGTTACCGTTGTAAATGTAAAAAAAAAAACACTACATACTTACATTCCCGGTGTCTGGTCAGGTCCCTCGCCTTCAGCTTCCCGCACTGACTGTGAGCGCCGGCCAGCCGTAAAGCACAACACAGCGGTGACGTCACCGCTGTACTTTACGGCCGGCGCTCAGTCAGTGCAGGAAGCTGACGGCGAGGGACCTGACCAGACACCGGGAATGTAAGTATGTAGTGTTTTTTTTTTACATTTACAACGGTAACCAGGGTAAACATCGGTTTACTAAGCGCGGCCCTGCGCTTAGTAACCCGATATTTACCCTGGTTACCTGGGGACCTCGGGATTGTTGGTCGCTGGAGAGCTGTCTGTGTGACAGCTCTCCAGCGACCAAACAGTGATGCTGCAGCGATCGGCATCGTTGTCGGTATCGCTGCAGCGTCGCTTAGTGTGACGGTACCTTTAGTCTGTAGTTTACCCTAGTAGATTACACAATCTGTACTTTTTCCCTTTGGACACACTTTCGACTCTGTACAAACTCCTTATAGATTTCAAAATGACAATCATCCGTGTTTAGTAGACCACCAGATCATAGACACTTAAAGGGACACTGTCACCTGAATTTGGAGAGAACAATCTTCAGCCATGGAGGCGAGGTTTTCCGGTGTTTGATTCACCCTTTCCTTACCCGCTGGCTGCATGCTGGCTGCAATATTGGATTGAAGTTCATTCTCTGTCCTCCGTAATACATGTCTGCGGAAGGCAAGATTACCTTATGCAGGCATGTACTTTAAAGAGCTGCCAGAAGACTGCAGCAGCATTCTTACTCATGCTGATGGACAACCAAGTGGTGTCTGTCATCCAATATTCTCCTTGCTGTTAAATAAAGGAAATTCAAGATCACCTTCCTGTGTGGTCTCTACCTAAAGATCATGTTATCTTCTATCCTAAGCAGTATATGACCATGATTGAGCTTTATAGTGTACATTTTACAAACATGATATTATTACTGAATAACAGCAATATCAGTCCCAATTAGTGTTGAGCATTCCGATACCGCAAGTATCGGGTATCGGCCGATACTTGCGGTATCGGAATTCCGATACCGAGATCCGATATTTTTGTGATATCGGGTATCGGTATCGGAAGTGTAAAATAAAGAATTAAAATAAAAAATATTGTTATATTCACCTCTCCGGCGGCCCCTGGACATCAGCGGGAGGATCCGGCGTCCGGCACGGCTTCTTTCTTCAAAATGCGCGCCTTCAGGACCTGTGGAATGACGTCCCGGCTTCTGATTGGTCGCGTGCCGCCCATGTGACCGCCACGCGACCAATCAGAAGCCGCGACGTCATTCCTCAGCTAAAGTCCTAGAATGAGCGCCTTCTAGGACCTGAGGAATGACGTCGCGGCTTCTGATTGGTCGCGTGGCGGTCACATGGGCGGCACGCGACCAATCAGAAGCCGGGACGTCATTCCACAGGTCCTGAAGGCGCGCATTTTGAAGAAAGAAGCCGTGCCGGACGCCGGATCCTCCCGCTGATGTCCAGGGGCCGCCGGAGAGGTGAATATAACAATATTTTTTATTTTAATTCTTTATTTTACACTTTAATATGGATCCCAGGGCCTGAAGGAGAGTTTCCTCTCCTTCAGACCCTGGGATCCATGAGGATACATTCCGATACTTGATGTCCCATTGACTTGTATTGGTATCGGATATCGGTATCGGCGATATCCGATATTTTTCGGGTATCGGCCGATACTATCCGATACCGATACTTTCAAGTATCGGACGGTATCGCTCAACACTAGTCCCAATACATCATCATAGAATCTGGAGAGAAAGTTCACCATTTGTGCCAGATAATATACTAGGAGCGCAAGAATTGTAACAACCTTATACCATTGTTAGCAGCTTTATCCTTCTCATAGTACAACATTGGAGTGGTACCAACTTGGTCTAAGTCTTCTAATAATGCAACCTCTATGCTTGCTATAATCTATATGAACGCTAAGCAATCTTGACAGCCTGGGATTGGTTTATTGGCTCTAACTGTAAGAATGATCTTATTTTATTTTAATAAGCAAAGAAAAAATATATTGGTGCAGACAATCTTATTTGCCAAATTTAATATCATGTACATAAGAGGCTCCCATCATATGGCACGCAGACGTCCAGAAACGTACATGATTCACTGTTGTATTGACAGGTTTGTTAACGACAACCCTGAAAATAATTTACATGTGCACGCACATGTTCGCACTCCGTTTTCTGCGCTATACTTTAGCATATTTCCCTTCATTGAATGCAATCTTTTTGGCTCCAACATCTTTACTATAAATACATTTATCGCTTTTGCTTTTCACTTAACAATTTTTGTACGATATTCATGGAAAATCGAGTCATTCATTCATCCTCTGACCCCAGCCATGTTATCAGATCTGTAAATCCTGATTGTCCATCATCCATGAAAAATAGCCTCAAACTAGATTTTAATCTATAAACTTCTGATGAAAATCCAAGTATTTAGAAAGGAACTGAAATGCAGTCTGTAGGGTTTTTTTTATACCCCCTAAAGCAGCCTCTAGATTAGGATTACATGAATTTTGCAATTTTTCTATTTGTAAGTGTAGTGTTAGCATAAAATAAAATTCTAGCTATAGAAAGAATGTGAATATTCACCTCTTATGAGTTGGATTTTGGTTTGTTTGTTGGTCACATATCATGTTTTGAATAAAAGTTGGGATGACCATAAAAAGTCCCAAATTGCAGAAAATGACTGGAGAACACAAAAAAAAGCTGTGTACAAGGCACAACAGAAAAACGGTAACTGTTTTTCAGAGCAGATTTGGAGAGGCTCGTAACATGGGTGGTCTATTAAGAGCTTCACAAAAAATTAGGCAGGCTTTTTGGAAAATAGCTTTCTGCACTCAGTGAGGTTTTGCAAACGATGCCAAAGTCTGTAGGTTCTTAATGATGTCAGATCTATGTAGCCAGACACGGAATTATATTAGAAAGCAGATCACTGTGGTTTATGTAATCTATGAAAGGAAGGGGAAAGGGGATTTTTTTGCAACATGTGTCAACATCATAGAGTTGGATTGAAAAACAAATTGTTCTTCTCTAACATCTGCCTGATGTAGACAAGTTTGTGTGAAGCTTAACACAAACTACAGTATCCTGTTAATAGATAATGTACATCATATGCGCCGTCATTCTGTATGTCTACTATTTATTCCATTGACACCTATCATGTTATTTCATGATTTGTTGCAGTTTGGGACTCAGATGATTTTCATGGTCATGTAAAAATAAAAAAAGCGTAAAGGTATGTGTGAAAAATGGATCTTTCATGTAAGGAACCGTAAGTGTCCCTCTAGATGTATTAGAGTTTTCCAGTAGATTTTTAATTTTGACATGAAGATTTGAAATAGGTTTGTCAAGATAGCCCATGAATCTAAAATAAAAACATACCCTACTGTGAGTAAATAAATGAATAATATATATATATATATATATATATATATATATATCATAGAGTACTTAGTTGACACTATTTTATTCAAAAAAGCATAAAAGCCAGCCCACTGCGAGAAGGTTTACCCAATCGGGATGGATGCTAACTCTTGCAGTCCTCTTTATGTGTCAGGAGACCTCAAAATAGATGGGGGGGAGGGGCAGAGCGGGATCCAGACCCGACTGTTAAGACACCTGTCCCTGGAAAACTATGTAGACAAAATTCCAGGCACAAAAAGGGGGAGTCAATCCCCTGTTTGCACTAAGTATAAAAAACTAAAGCAAAACCAAAGAAATGATTAGGATTAGGATAGAAATGAGACACTTTCTATAGAGTGGCAGCGACATCCAAGGAGCTATTACTGAAACGCTAAAGTGGCAGTTTTAAAATTGAGAAGGTCCTTTTAAGAAGTTCCAGGAACAGAAGCAAAACATATGTATTATATGAAAGAATAGCCTTTAATGCAGCACAATTAGGTTCTCTATTTTATCTTACATATGCAATTTACATTTATTTACACGATAAAGTTTTCTTGATATCAGAGCTGCACCCGTCATTTCGGGCAATTTTTCAGAATAATCCGTCATATGTGTGTTCACAAGAAATACGACTATTTGTGGTCATTATATGATTTGTATCCTGCATTTTCTTCACTTTTCCCTCTGCAAGATCTATCTGTAATTTTCAGCCCTCTCTAATCTAGTCGGTGGAGATTACCTGCTTTGATATCTCACATACATTGCAAACACAGACATGAGGGATTCCAGCTCTGCTTTCTCTGGATAGCACATGTTCAGAAGCAGGAGGAAGCATGAAAGACCATATGTATCAGTATGAAAGATATTATATACCAGTACTGAGCTGTGTTGCTGTGAATCCAGCAATATACTTGAGGTATAACAGTTGCTTGAAGCCTTAGCACAAGTCTGCGCGTCTCATTGTGTGCGTGCTCCTTACTCCTCCTTTTCCCGCCTCTCTCTATACAGAATTATTTTACCCTGAGACTTCACTGTGCTTGCAGTCTACCTTGCTTTGCCTAAGACGACTTGAGCTCATTTTTTCTGAGAGAAAGATGAGTTCAAGGGGCAGGTGGAACAGGAAGAGACTCATAAATTAAGACAAGATTTCTATGATTAGACATATTACAAAGTTTCATATATTTTGATGTACTATTAGTTTATGCAGAGTTTGTTGAAACAACAGTGTCCATTGTTTGGGCGCCAATTGTCAATGCGAATTCTACTGTCTCCTTCCCCATAATCCTGTAGAATGTAAGCCCGCAAGGGCAGGGTCCTCTCCCCTCTGTATCAGTCTGTCATTGTTAGTTTGTTTACTGTATGTGATATCTGTAATTTGTATGTAACCCCTTCTCATGTACAGCACCATGGAATCAATGGTGCTATATAAATAAATAATAATAATAATAATGATAATTCCACATCTACAGTACAATGCTGATAAGTGGAACTTTACAGAACCTTAACACATGGTAGATTTTTGAACTGTGGATTGGAGGACATACTGCGGCTTTTGCATATTTACCATGGATTCTCACCATAGAATACAACCCTTGCAAAGCATGTAATCCTTGGCATGTAAATTTTGCCAAGGATTTTTTTTTTTGCAGATTTTCCATATAGCTGAATGATCTCATAGAAATAACATAGTCTTCATGGTTTTATGTTTTCTGGAAACATCCTGCCTGACATGATGCTTAAAATGTTACCACCACCAAAATATGTGAAAGCTGAAACTTCATTCTGTTCATAAAGCATGTATGTAAAGACGTTCATTAGGAAAAGTACATGTAAATGTTTAGTCCATTATTCCAGAATTAAGAACATCTGCACTTGTAGCTAGGATGGGTAATGTTGATTACAGTGTCACCCAGTGGTAAGTTCCTGATATTAGCACTATGCCTTTTCCATAGGGAAGAAATTGGAAGGTATGCCTTGGCAGATGATGTGACTGAATGGCAGAAATAATTAAAGTATGTAATATACAAGTGAATTTATGATGTAGTTTGCTGCTTTAGTTAGTTCTACTCAATTGGAGGTCAGAAGTTGTAACCCAAAATATTATGCTTTGATATATGCAATAACTAAATAAGCCTGCAATAAATGTAAATGCAGTTCTGTATGATTGAAATATGTTTTGTTTATGATTTTATGATGACCTATATGACACCGCCTTCCTGTTATGAAGAAATACATGCAAATGACCCATTCAAAGGGCGTGAAATTACTGTGCACATAAAACTGCCATACTGTTTGTTATATTGGGGCACTATTGGGCAGCTGATGCAAGTTTAAAAGGCAGAGTTCTTTCAACATATATTTTGCATGGGCATGTCTGGTAAGGCTATGTGCACACATTGCGGATTAGGCTTAGGAATTTCTGGTGCGGATTCTGCCTCTCCTGGCAGAAAACGCACCTGCGGATTTGTCGCGTTTTTTGTGCGGTTCCGCAGCGTTTTTTGTGCGTTTTTGCTGCGGTTTTCTTGCGGATTTGATGCTTTTTTTTTTTTACCCCTGCGGTTTTCTATAATGGAATGGGTACAAAAACGCTGCAGATTCACAAAAAAGAAGTGACATGCTACTTCTTTTAAACCGCAGCGTTTCCGCAGTGGATTTTCCGAAAAGTGTGCACAGCATTTTTTTTTCTCATTGATTTACATTGTACTGTAAATCAATTGCGGATCTGCAGCGTTTCTGCGCTGCAAAAAACGCTGCGGATCCGCAGAGAATCTGCAACGTGTGCACATACCCTTAGGTGGATTCTCTAAGCAGAAGGTCAGATGAGCAGAGCAGACCAAAAACAATGATTGACTGACAGCATGTGCATCTGACTTGACCAAGATAGCCTGGTATGCAGGACAGCAGGCAGAGAAACAGATCAGGAAACCCAATAGACAAAGAGCCAGGAGTGTAGGCCATACACAGAAACTGTAGATTTATAGTCAGCTCATGGCTTGCAGCAAACAAATGGATAACAACAGGGTTATATGCTATAAGCAGACAGATAGTCTTTGACAGGAGTGTTGACAGACGTGATGAATAGGGAAACTATATACTTACTTATAGAGAAGATAAACACTTGCGACAGTGGTGTAGTGTCAACAGCACAAGAGAAGAGTCTGTTATGCTTACAGCAAAGGGTTAATCAGCTATTGCAACCCCCCCCTCCTTCCCGACCTACTGTCTCCTTCCCCATAATCCTGTAGAATGTAAGCTCTCAAAGGCAGGGTCCTCTTCCCTCTGTATCAGTCTGTCATTCTTAGTTTTGTTTACTGTAAGTGATATTTGTATTTTGATGTAACCAATCTAATGTTCAGCACCATGAAATCAATGGTGCTATATAAATAATAAAAAAAATTATCATAATAATCAGCTAACAAATGGTTAGCAGTGGGAAGCAGTGATGAAGTGGAAAACTTAATTCTTGTTTGTAGACAGATAAACAACTGCAGCAGAGTTGTAGTGTGAACAGTGCCATAGAAGAGTTAGTTATGCTTCCAGTATGGTAAACTGCAGGTCAGAAGCAGGAAGTGCATGCAGATTGTTAATAAACAGGAGTTTACTGTAGAGATTTGTGCCAGCCGAGGAAAATTAAGGTACCCTACAGAATATGAGAATTGAATTCAAAGCCCATTGCATACTCAGACACAAAGACTGCACATGGCTCTCTGAATAAACCTTAAAAGGCCTTGCACGATGACTACACAGGAGGGCTGTTTTTCACCGAGCTGTTTGTGAAGCCTAGTGTTAACTACAACAAAGAGAAGCAGCCATAGGAAAAGAGAGCAAGGCCCGGCAATGAAGCCAAGACAGATGAATAAGGCTACGTTCACACTAGCGTTGTGCGCCGCTGCGTCGGCGACGCGACGCACAACGCACCGAAAAACGCGTGCAAACGCACGCAAAAACGCTGCGTTTTTCGACGCGTGCGTCGTTTTTTGACGAAAATCGGACGCAAGAAAAATGCAACTTGTTGCGTTTTCTTGGTCCGACGCTAGCGTCAAAAAAGACGCACGTGTTGGAAAATGAAACAAGCAAAGACGCATGCGTCCCCCATGTTAAACATAGGGGCGCATGACGCGTGCGTCGCCGCTGCGTCGCCCGACGCTAGCGCGACGCACACTAGCCGAACGCTAGTGTGAACGTAGCCTTACAGTATTCCTTTTTTAGGGACTCTCAGAAGAGTCCATATCAGAACAAAGAAGATGCTTGACATGAAATCTGCTGAGAAATATTAAATAACTTTTATGCTTTTAAGGTACCCAACATTTCTCTTCGAGACCGTATACCCTCCAATCTACCTAGTAGATGAGGTTCCCATTAACCTTATTACAGTCCAGAATTTGGTTAATTTGGTTAATCTCTTATCCATATCAGGATTAGTAGTGGATACAAGAGCTGTCTTTACAGGGGAAGATGATTTTTTTGAAGGCCAGAAAATGAAGCAAGATTTGAAAAGCATTTGGAATTTTTAAAGTGCAAGGTAACCTCAGATGGAAAGTGACTGTAATAATTTGCTAAATAATATGGAATGAATTTAGGAGACAATGTCTGTACCAGTCTTTAAAGGGAACCTGTCACCAGAAAAAACGCTATTAACCTGCAGAAATGATGTTAATCTGCAGGTTAATAATGTTGTTAACTTGCCTGGCGTCCACACTTACCCAAAAGCTGTGGGGAGAAAATGAACTTTTTTCCCCCCAGAAGCATTCTGGTTTGAGTCATGTGGGAGGCGCCGACGCAGGTTCAGTCACCGCTCTGAGAATACAGAGTTGCCGCTGTAACTGCACCCCCATCCTTGACTGACTGCCAGCCACAATACTGAGCCAGTGTCAGTCAGGGTCGAGGGTGAATATACAGCCGCTACTCTCTATTCGCAAAGGAGTGACTGAACCAGCACTAGCGCCGACCCACGACTGAAAACAGAATGCTCCCAGAGGAACAAAGTTCATTTTCTCCATGCGGCATTCAGATAAGTGTGGGCGCGAGCCACATTAAAAATACAATTAACATGCAGATTAACCCCATATATGCAGGTTATTAGCATTTTTTTCTGGTGTCAGGTTCCTTTTGAATACATTTTTATGGTGGAGACCCTGACAAATGGTATACGTGAATTCCGTGATTTGACTAAAATCTCCCTATCCCCTTAAAACGGGCCCTCCCCCCTTGCACTTATACACATTATAAAATTAACCTCTCTTCCCTACCCCAATAAACAGACAGAGACATATAATTGGATTTAAATGGCCACAGCAGCCATTTTATTAATATAAAGATAACATAAATTACTTTAACAAACCAACATTAGGAGGGGTGGTCCTCGAAGCCCCAAAGTTATAAACCTCAAGTATCGAAATTCCACATTGCTCCCCCAGGTTCAGTCTTACCACCAGCCGTAAAGCACCAGCTCAGGGATAGATAACAACCAACCTGGTCCACCAAACCATTAACCCATGCCTGGGTCCCTTGAATACCCCTCCAGTGGGATAACCAAACCACGTCTTGTTAAATTCACTCATGGGGAGTCCAGGACCTCTCAAGATCCCCCCCAGTGAACCGCCATTTACCATTTTCACCGACTTCGAGGACCTCCACCCCCGCCAAACTGCCGTGACGTTTTGCCATCAATATTAACCATACTGTAAACAATTACCTGTTTATGTACCCCATACATAGAAATAAACTAACCCTTCCAAGGCCAACACCCCGCAAATTAACCAAGCAAGAAAGGGAGGGTGGGTGGGAGATTCCACTCACGTCTAGCAGGTACCTAAAATGGATGCCTGCGTGAGGTACATGCTCCCTCTTATACACCCCCTCCCCTCGCCCCTTAAATCCCACCTCCTTCACAGTTTAAACCGTGGCCATTAACCCTCCCCTCACCTTCCAATTAACCCCCACTATTCCAGTTCCTAGCAATAACCCTGTATCAGCTCACCAGGTCCCACACAACCATGTCATGTCAGTCTCCCTTTAGGTGCTGTGAGCCCAGTGCAGCCTCTCTTGACTTGATATCCATTAGCAATGATGGGAACAGGTCAATGGTGTATATCAGCAATCATCTTTAATTTAGCCGTGGACTCTACCCTAATGAATTTTACCTCAGTGCATTTGTTATGAATGTCCTGAGAGACGATGTTCACAGCAGAAAGTTAACTTTTTTTGCTACAACTGGGAGAGGAAGACAAAGGCCTACGTATGGTGTGCAGGAACTGGGAAGTAGAAATGCTGATGATGGTGGACGCAGACACTTAGGAAATGGGGCAGGTGTGACTATGCCTGTTGCTGGAGCCCAAGAAACAAACCTATCCATGACACATAACTTCCTGTCCCATTTTCCAGAGAGGCATGGTACTGTAAGGAGGTGGCAGAGACCCTTGTTTGCCCCTCCCCCACACAGGATCTATGAGACCCCTGTTATGATAAATGTGTATATTGACTTACCGTAATGTATGTGTTCTTAATGTGTATTGTGGAACTTGCAATATATGTTATACTACTCTATATTGTGTATTACGGGGAGTTCCCCTTTATTTACCATGCCTGTTAGAGTTAGGGAAACTAGAGGTTAACCTGGTGGGCTGGGCCAGCAGCCTCTAGAGAGCAGGGAGCTCCTGCTTCCTGTCAGTAGCCCAGACATGTTTGCCCTGGGCAGATGCATAGGAGCAGCCCAGGCATTGCCAGATCCCAGGAGGGAACATAATCTGCTGCCCCAGACTAAAGACTTAAAGACCGCAACACAGCCCCAGGACTTTGGAAGGGCCTCAGTGAAGGGACTAAAAGCGTTTAGGTATCTGCCCCAAAAAGCAGCCCAGGCTGCTCCTATGCATCTGCCCAGGGCAAAAGTGTCCAGGCTTCTGACAGGAAGCAGGAGCTCGCTGCTCTCTAGAGGCTGCTGGCCCAGCCCACCAGGTTAACCTCTAGTTTCCCTAACTCTAACAGGCATGGCAATTAAAGGGGAACTCCCCATAATACACAATATAGAGTTGTATAACATATATTACAAGTTCCACAATACACATTAAGAACACATACATTACTCCAAGTCAATATACACATTTAGCATAACGGCGGTCTCATAGATCCTGTGTGGGGGAGGGGTAAACGAGGGTCTCTGCCACCTCCTTACAGTACCGTGCCTCTCTGGAAATTGGGACAGGAAAAAGTGCAAAAAATATCAAAATGTGTAAGGTATCTTTTTTAATGTTTAGTGTTAGGACTGGCAAATATAAGGACCCTTGATGTGGGTTGTCAGCTTACGTATTGTGGCCGCAATATTAACTAATACCTTACATATATTGATATGTTTTTTGCACTTTATCTTACAGGTGCAGTTGGACCCAGATGGCTCTGTAAACTGTGGCCTCTGCTGACACAGTGTGCATTTTGTAGCACTGGGTGGCCCGCCTGAGTATGCGTTATTAATAGGCTGTTAGCCAGATGCTCTGCATTGCCTGTGTAACACGCCAGGAAGCAGGCTGTTACAGTGGTGTCGGTGTCCTTTCAGGGAGGGTGATGCCATGCCTGGAAGCGAGGAGGATCCCTTTAACAGGTGGTACATACATGCAACATGTTCTGATTCCAGGCCAGAAGGGGGAGCTCTGAACCTGGTTTCAGGGGAGCTTCCTCAGATATATACAGTATATATTCTGGCTTGGAGGAGGAGTTAGTTAGTTCAGTCTGAAGTTTGTAACAGACAGACAGTTGGACGAGAGAGAGGTGAGAAAGAGAGCTGGGGCCGTGCAGCCACGTGGTGCTGCAGCTCCAGGCCAGAGAGAAGAAGGAGACTGGTTGCATCTGTAGAACATGCCAGAGGGAAGAAGCACAGAAGAATTAAGGAGCTGGAAGGGAGCTGTGACTTAGCTCCTTCCATGCTGGAGCACAGGAATCGGGCATCAAGAGCCTGTGGCTGTGTGGAACTGTATGTCTCATAGCAGAACCGAATGGCAGAAGACTTCAGGTCATCTGTTCGCACCCACACCTGAAGGTACAGCAACATACAGAGCCCAGAGTCATCTGAGTGACACCTGTAAAAAGGTTTGAGTTGCCTACCATGCGGGTACTGTCTTAGGACAGAGAAAGAGAGAACCTTGGGTGGAGCCTTAGGCAGCAAGGGACTCGCCTTACAGCGCAAGAAGGAAGGCTTACAACCTCACCTGGAAAGGGGGATCCATAATCGCTTCCAGGCCGACCAGACCTCACCAACACCTGTTACCGGTACCCTGGACTGTGGCCGTGAATCATCAGTAAACAGGTAAAGAGACTGTAACCTTTTGTCCTCTGATTATTTCTGGCACCACACTATCCCTACCAAATACTCCGGGAGCCCTGGGGACCCAGCTTCACCTGTGGGAAGCCATACCTTCCTTGCTGCAGTGCCATCACTCCCCAGAGGACCCCTTTAATCAGCGTCAGTCACCTCTGACCAAATACCACAGGTGGTATCACGAACATTCTTATTTCTAACAACCCCTTTAAAGACCTTCCCTTTTACTTGGATGCCCAGGGCCACGGACCGGGTTGCTGCCACTGTGGCCACCCCTTTAACGACGACCAGACCCAGTACCAAGTACCTCTAGGCCCCAATATTAACTAATACCTTACATAAATTGATGTGTTTCTGCACTATCTTACAGGGTGCAGTTGGACCCAGATGGCTCTGTAAACTGTGGCCTCTGTTCACACAGGATGCATTTTGTAGCACTGAGCGGCCCGCCTGTATGTGCGTTAGTAATAGGCTGTTAGCCAGATGCTCTGCATTGCCTGTGTGAATAACGGCGCATACAGATTATTATGTTTTATCTTTTGTGCACTAATATACCAAAAAGCGAACACTAGATTGGTTCTTTTATCAGTATTGCTGCACCTGTGCTACTGCCATCATTAATCGGGTCCGCTGCGCTCTGTTAGTGCATTTGTTTGGAGGCCTGGGCAGGTAATCATCTCGGCTTTTTTACTGTGCTTTTTTCAGTCCCTATACTAAATTGAAAAACAATTCACAGAAAAAAGGGTAAAAGTGAATTAAAACCATCACAGAAAAAAAAGAAGCAGCCATATCTGCACTACCATGACACAATGCACAATGGGATGCAGCAGATTCCCTTTCACATGAATGCAAACACAGCCTTATGAGGCCGGGGTCACACTAGCGTGTTTTACAGACGTATGAGAGGCTCAGAAAATTCAGATTGCACACGGTACAATTATTCTCTATGGCCCAGCTCCTATCTGCCGTATTTTACGTATCCGTATTATACGATCTTGTACGGCCGTAGAAAATCGCAGCATGCTGCGTTTATCAGCGTATTGCGCAAAAATACGCCAATGAAAGTATGTGTGCGAGAAAAATACGGATTACACACGGACCAACAGTGTGACTCGCGAGAAATACGCCAGACATCTCCAGGGGCCAGGAAATGTGTCAAGCCCTCAATCAGGAAGGTCAGACATGCTAATTAGCTTAAAAAGGCAGACAGACATCGCGGAAGTCTGGCGCTCGTCTCCACGGAGTTGCAAGCAGCATGGCCAGCATAATAAATGTAGATATGCTCCTGGTCCTGGTCCAGGAAAGGCCTGAAATTTGGGACCAACGGGATGCCAATTATGCCAACCGGGCTCAGAAAGAGGCTGCTTGGAGGAGCATTTATGGGATCCTTTACCCAGAATATGACCAGCGGCCACGTGAGGTCCAGAATCAAATGAGTAAGTACACTCATGTTTATCTATTCTTTAATATTGGAAACTGCATTACCTACATGATTTGATGACTATTGTGTTTTACATTAAAATTATAATAATTTATTTATCTAGCACCATTAAGTACATGGTGCTGGACATGAGAAAGGGGTTGCGTTCAGAGTTTTATAAATGTCATTTACATTATCCAAATTTACAATGACATACTGCTACAGAGGGAAGAGGACCCTGTCCTTATGTCCAGAAATTCTTTGTATTTTGCATTAGATCATATTGTGATGTTTGTGTTGACAATATTTATATTGATGATATTTTTTAAGAAATGCAGGTTACTAGGCCACATTAAAATCTGTAAAATCACTGTCGCCTTGTGTTACCACTGTGCACAATGACCTTATCCATTATTTTTTGATGTTTCATTGCAGTGGAAGATGTTATGAGACGATGGCACAGCATACGCGACCAGCAGGGGCTGACTGGCAAATTTTAGCCTGGGGGCAAGCACACAGCAGTGGCCCATGAGTAGCAGCCCATCCTTAAAGGGGTTGTCGGACCTTATGCTACATGTCTACAGTCACTATGTGTGAATCCTCATATCGTGCACAATGTGCGCTGTGAAGATTCTCTGGTGCCGGCGCCGGGAACAGGTGGTCTTGTGACCACAAGCATGTGATATATATATTCCCAGCCACATTCCGACTAGACTGTTTCTGGCCTTGTTCAATACAGTTGCATTAGGCCATGCAAATCTAGTCGGCAAGTGACCGCATGTATGCAAATCACAAACTTGCAGTCAGACACCTACTGAATAAGCACAGCACTGTGAGCAATGTGAGGCTTCACAAGTCTGCAGTTACATAGAATGACACAGAGTGGATGCAACAATGACACATGCACAACCCCACTGTATAATGACACACACACGCACAGCCCCACTATATAATGACACACACACGCACAGCCCCACTATATAATGACACAGACACGCACAGCCCCACTATATAATGACACACACACACCACAGTCCTTGAATCAGTGCTAGCAGTAAAACACTTTGTCCAATACTCCCTTCCCTCCTCTCCCCTTGTCAGGCCATGTAATCTTCAGCTCGTATGGGGATCACTGCTCACCATTCCCGCTGTCCGCCACCCATACAGTACCTCCATAATGGCACCATACAAAACCTGCATAACTCATCCCATAGAGTACCTCCTTAACATCACCATACAGTACCTTCAAACAAGGCTGCCACTAGTAATTTTGTGGCCCCATACTGGCCAAATTTTCGGGGCCCATTGGGACTCTGTCCAGGCTCCAACCCCAGCCTCGCCTCCACCCCTCGAACTGTCCACAGTCCCACCGTTCTCTCTTGGAAAAACTCCACTTCTCACCAATCACACATTAACAGTTCCCATCACCAGATCACACATAGAGCCAGCAGCTTTTGTTTTGGCCAAAAGATTGTTCTAATCTGCCACCATGACAAGGTAGACTCATTTGGCCGGGCCCTTCTCTGTTGTGAATTCTGTGGCTGAGTTCACTTCTGTGGTCACAAGTGGTATTGCAGTCTCTGGGCTTCCTCCCTCAGGTGTTTTGGTGAGCTCGTTGGCTGCCTTGCTATTTAGCTCCACCTGAGTCTGTCTTCCTTGCTCCTTGTCAATGTTCCAGTGTTGGATCTGAGCTACTGCATCTTTCCTTGGGCCTGCTGCTCTGCTAGATAAGTGCTTCTAGTTTGTTTTCTGTTTTTTCTGTCCAGCTTGCTATTAGCTTTTGCTGGAAGCTCTGAGAAGCAAAGGGGTGCACCGCCGTGCTGTTAGTTCGGCACGGTGGGTCTTTTTGCCCCTTTGCGTGGTTTTCGTTTTAGGGTTTTTTGTAGACTGCATAGTTCTCTTTGCTATCCTCGCTCTGTCTAGAATATCGGGCCTCACTTTGCTGAATCTATTTCATTCCTACGTTTGTCTTTTCATCTTGCTAACAGTCATTATATGTGGGGGGCTGCCTGTTCCTTTGGGGTATTTCTCTGAGGTAAGTCAGGCTTGTATTTCTATCTTCAGGCTAGTCAGCTCTTCAGGCAGTGCCGAGTTGCATAGGTAGTGATAGGCGCAATCCACTGCTGCTTATAGTTGTGTGAGGATAGATCAGGTACTGCAGTCTACAGAGATTCCACGTCTCAGAGCTCGTCCTATTGTTTTTGGTTATTGCCAGATCTCTGTATGTGCGCTGATTACTGCACGCTGTGTTGCCTGATTGCCAGCCATAACACTTCTCTACGCTAACCTATTAAAAATTTGTTAAAATATGCAATACAATTTAGGTATATTTTTATGTATTTTTCAAATTTTTTTAAATGACCAATAATGTCACATCCAAAGGGACAAATACCACCGTACCATGACCAGACACCATATTACCACCACATAGTGACCTATAATACCACATACAAGGAACAAATACCAACACAACATGACCAGACTACATATTACCACCACATAGTGACCTATAATACCACATACAAGGAACAAATACTGCCACACCATGTCCAGATCACATATTACCACCACAGAGACCGACTAATATCACATACAAGGGACAAACACCACCGCTCCATGTCAAGATCCTATATTACCACCACATGTGACCAATAATACCACATACAGGGAACAAATACCGCCACACCATGACCAGTCAACATATTACCACCACAGTTACCGAATAATAGCACATACAAGCGACAAATACTGCCACACCATAACCGGACCACATATTACCACCACATAGTGACTGAATACTACAATACTGATCATTAATAAAAAAAAACAAAACACAAAGTGCCACTATGCACAGGAGATCTGTACTTAGTATGCAATGTCTGTGTACAGGTGATACTGTGATCACCGGTTACATTATACACAGGAGGTCTGTATATAGTGTCTGTGTAGAGGTAATACAGGGATCACCAGTGACATTATACACAGGAGCTCTGTATATGGTGTCAGTGTACAGGTAATACAGTGATCACCAGTGACATTATACACAGGAGCTCTGTATATAGTGTCAGTGTACAGGTAATACAGTGATCACCAGTGACAATATACACAGGAGCTCTGTATATAGTGTCAGTGTACAGGTAATACAGTGATCACCAGTGACAATATACACAGGGGCTCTGTATATAGTGTCAGTGTAAAGTTAATACAGTGATCACTGGTGACATTGTACACAGGACCTCTGACCTCTGTATATAGTGCCAGTGTACAGGTAATACAGTGATCACTGGTGACATTGTACACAGGAACTCTGCATATAGTCTATAGTGTCAGTGTACAGGTAACACACTGACTCACCAGTGACGTCTCTAGGTGAAGTCCTTCAGCTTCGCTTTTCATCTTCAACCAGCACAGACCGCCATCACGTCTTCCAGCCAGGACGGGTCTCTGCAGGAAATAACACAGTTATCTAGAGTTCTGCTTGCAGAACACATTACTTAATTTATTCCCAACTTCTACGCTGCACCAGATGAAGAAAATGAGGCGACATAATGTCGCTTTGCACAGTAACAGGACCACCCCCCTCCCATTTAAAACAGTATCCTCAAAAAATAAAATAAATACATCACTGTAGTAATATTATCCCATAATTAGCCCCTATGGTAATAATATCTCCATCCTGGCCCCGTGTACCTCATTCCTGGCTCCAGTCATATGTTCTCCCATTCTGCCCTCATGAGGATCCATTCTGCCCCCATATGATCTCTGCATCCTGCCCCATCTGTCCCATGATCCTGCCCCATCTGTCACATGATCCTGCCCCATCTGTCCCATGATCCTACCACCCCATCTGTCTCCATTGTATCCATTCTGCCCCATGATCCTGCACCATGTGTTTCCATCCTGAACCATGATCCTGCCCCATCTGCCTTCATCCTGTCCCATGTCTCACATTCTGACCCCATGTTTCACATCCTGCCCTGTGTTGTTTCCATTCCTGCTACATGTTGTTTCCATTCCTGCCCCCGTGTCTCACATACTGCCCCTTGTGTCTCCATCCTGCCTCCTGTGTTATTTCCATTCCTGCCCCCTGGGTTGTTTCCATTCCTGCCTTGTGTCTCCATCCTGCCCCCTGTGTTGTTTCCATTCCTGTCCCCTGTGTTGTTTCCATTCCTGCCCCCTGTGTTGTTTCCATTCCTGCCCCCTGTGTTGTTTCCATTCCTGCCCCCTGTTGTTTCCATTTCTGCCCCCTGTGTTGTTTCCATTCCTGCCCCCTGTATTGTTTCCATCGCTGCCCCATGTTGTTTCCATTCCTGCCCCCGTGTCTCACATACTACCCCTTGTGTCTCCATTCCTGCCCCCTGTGTTGTTTCTATTCCAGCTCCCTGTGTTATTTCCATTCCTGCCCCCTGGGTTGTTTCCATTCCTGCCCCCTGGGTTGTTTCCATTCCTGCCCCTTGTGTCTCCATCCTGCCCCCTGTGTTGTTTCCATTCCTGTCCCCTGTGTTGTTTCCATTCCTGCCCCTGTGTCCCATCTTGTCCCTGTGTCCCATCCTGTCCCCGTGTCTCCAACCTGTCCCCGTGTCCCATCCTGCCAAGTGTTGGTTCCATTCCTGCCCCGGTGTCTCCATTCTGCCCCGAGCTTGCCGCATTCAATAAAAATAAAAAAACACCTTTCTCCTTACCTGGCCATTGTCTAGCGCCGACGTCCATCCCTGGCATTTCAGTGCGGACTTGCCAGCGAATAACAATGATGTCATACACCAGCGACGTGCGTGCTGTTGTCAGCTGCCAGCCTCTTATTGGCTGGCGGCTTTAACTACTGTCGTGCGGGCACACACTCAGGAAAATACACACGTACACACCCCCACCCACACACTCAGGAAAACACACACACTCAGGGAAACACACGCACCCACACAGGAAAACACAAACACATACATACACACGCCCACACATTCACACACACTCAAGAAAACACACTCAGGAAAACACACACACTCAGGAAAACGCACACACACTCTCAGGGAAACACACACATGCTCAGGAAAACACACATACTCTGACCTGCCATGTTTAATTTGTTAAATGCCCCCCTCCCCCCTGCCACGTAACACAGCAAGTGTTGAGATGGGCAGCTGGAGATTTTACATGGAGTGTGCACTGTGCTGGGCAGTGGGCACGGAAGGCAGCCTTCCTCTCATCTAGTCCATATCCTGCCGTCCTGTGCTGCTGCTTTAGTCTGCACGCTGTAGCTCCTCCCCATCCAGGCCTGGCTGATCGGACATCAGAAACAGATCTGCACACAGAAGAGGAGGAGGCTGTGTGCGATCACTATGGAAGCGCCTGCCAAAAAGCGGAAATATATTTATTACGACCGACTCTCCTTTTTGGATCCCAATATGATCTGAGACCGTAAGTAAAAACATCAAAACACATTACACATATATTTTTTTACGGTCAAAGTTAAAAATTAAATTACTTCTTCTCATACTTTACTAACAGAACACAGTCCAACCTCACTGAGAGGGAGACCGGCTCGGACTCGAAGGCCATCATAGATCCAGTTGGGGAAGGGGAAGAGGTGGCTGGCCCATCTTCACATCCTTCCAGTGTCATCCCTCCTGCAACATCTTCAGTTGCAACTCAAGATCCAGCAACAACTGGAGAAGAAACTGCAGCACCACCCACAGCAGCACCACATCCAGGAAGCCAGGAGGAAGCAGGAAACAGTAACAGCCCTACTGTTCCTCTGGAGACATCCCCACAGCCTGCTGTCATTTCCCGCCGTAGCTGCAGGAGGAGAGAGCTGCAAGAAAGTCGCAGAAATGTGGACACTGGGGTCCTAAATTATTTGGCCAGTGCTGCACAGGATGATGGTGAGGAGGCCTTTGCGAGGAGCCTGGCCCGGTACCTCTGTCCCATACCCCGTGAGGCAAGGCTACGTGTGAGAGGGTGTAATCAAATACTTATTGGTTCATGCACCCCCAAATGATCCATATGAATTGTTTGAGATCATTGAGAGGTGGCAGCTCTCATCACGTAACCTCTTGCGCATTCCATCATCTCAGCAGGTGCATGATCAACAAGTATTTCAAGCACCCCCTCCACGTGTGCCTACACCTCTACCCCTTCCCACCCAAAACCAACCAAGGCCAACACATTACAATAATCCTACATTCCAGCAACCTTCCCAATATGGCCACTTGTCCAGACCCAGTGCTGGAGGCTGTTCCCAACCTAGTTTTGGACGACATGGCCATATTGGGTGGGGTTATGAGCCAAGGCCTTTTTTCAACCTCATGAGGGCCAGACTCAAAACACGTTTTATTCTAGCCAATACCCAACTGGCCAATATGATCAAGGGCATCATTTTGAGCATGGTCAAACATCCAATACACAGGATGATGTACAATTGGCCCAACAAAGGCCACCTGACCAGAACCCTGAGCTTCCACCATCTCCTCCACCAACGTACAGAAATCTGTAATGCTTTTTTGTTTTAATTTTGCTAATTTTTTACATTTCATTTTCTTAAAATGTAATGTTATAATCTGCTGTGATAGCACTTGGTTATATATATATTTTTTTTATAATTAAAAAAACCCATATGCTAATAATATGGTGTTTAAACACAAAAAGTGGTTTGGGCTCAAAATTAAAAATAAAGTCCAAAATCATTTTCAGTTTGTTTGACCAATCATTCAAACATCACACTCAATTACTCGTTTGTTGAACATCTGCTACATTTAGTCAAAGAAGCACACATAGTTTTCTCTTGTTTAAAAATTATTTTTACCTTTGGAAAACATATATAGATATATATTTCAACATTACAACATAGAAACAGCATTATCTTGCCAGGGAGTAGCTCCATGAGTTTACATAAAATAATTTGTCAAAATATCCCTAACTTTTAGGCCAGAAAGGGGATGCCGCGGAGGAAGGACTTGTGTTGTAGGCCTACCCACATTAGGCGACATGCCTTCATCACTGTCAGTTGAGGAGCACTCATGAATTCTTGTGAAGTTGTGTAGAACAACACAAGCTTTTATTACTTCATTAACATTTGCCTCACTCAGCTGAATGGCAGACTGGAGAACATGCCATTTTGCTGCCATAATGCCAAAGGCGCACTCCACCAGTCGCCTTGCCCGTGAAAGTCTGACATTAATTACACGCCGCCGGTGATCCAGGTTGCGCCGAGGATAAGGCCTCATGACATGCCTGGTCAATTGGAAAGCCTCATCTGCCACAAGTACATATGGCACTGGTTCAGCATTGGAGCCTGGGAGTTGTTGTGGTGGTGGGAGGTCCAACAGGTTTTCACGTAGCCGCCGACCCATAATGGACGCATTGAAAACTCTAGAGTCTCCAGTTCGCCCATAGGCCCCAATGTCTACAATTATAAACCTGTAGTTACTGTCAACTACAGCTAACAGAACTACAGAGAAAACTGCTTATAACTATAGAATTGGGTGCCCGAGTTCAGCGGCTTACGCACCCTGATATGTTTCCCATCCAGGGCTCCAATACAGTGCGGAAATTGACAAGATGGTGAAAAAGCACAGGCTATTTTGAGCCAATCATCCATTTTAGGCTCTGGCATCACAAGTTCATGCAGTCTGTTCCAGATTTCCACATATGTGTTACGTACAATGCCTGAAATTGTTGACCGCCTTATGAGAAATTCTAGATGTAATCCTGGATTAGATAATCCAGTTGACAGGAATCTGAAAGCACAAAACAAAACAAAAAATATATACGTTAGAATGCTTAGACAAAACCATAGTAAAACAAAGTAATATGATTAAAAAGGCAGGAGAACAGTGTACCTTCATAAATTTACACTGGATAACAACATTTAACATTTACTACATATTTGTATAGGATTGATCAAACTTTTAGTAATCAAAGTACAAGAATATGCTAGGTTGTTAACATTAACAAAAAAATATCATCAACATAACTCGTACAGTATGTGAGGATTGTGATTACATACCGTAAGGTAAGGAGAAGACGCTCCTCTGCGGATATGCATTTCTGCATCCTGGTATCCTGATACGTGATTCCTGGATGTACGATCTCCAACAACATATCAAAGGTGGATATTGTCATCCGACAGTAGTTGTAGAATTTTCCAGGATGTGTCCGCAGAGCTGAATAGAGCCTGTGAAAATGCCCTTTAGTGGTGGATGCACCCACATTCTTCTTCTCCTCCTTCGCGGATCAACTATCACAGGGTATGGCTGGCCAAAGCGGCGTGACAAGACCCAATTAAATAATACCTGCTGGGTTGGTGTCAATTGCAGGAGGTCAGACATGTTGCACAAGTAACAACACAACACCTTCCCAAGCAAAGCACCAAAATGGCCATATGGGAGGGTTTCATCTGTTGTTGAGGCCTTAAATAGGATAAGGCTGATGATTTCAATTATTTTCAGGCTTCAAAACCGTTAACATGTCCAATTTGTGAGTTTGCGTAAAAAACGCATCACGGATGGCATACGGATTACATACGGAGGATGACATGCGTAAAATACGCTGCCACACCCTGGCTACGGATGACATACGGATCACTATTTTGGGAATATTTCTGCATATTACGCATGTAAAATACGAACTGTATTTTTCTACACTGAGTGTGACCCCCGCCTTAATGTCCAAGTGATCTCAGCCTATCTGGCTAGTGTTAAACAAGTTGTATTCAACAGCCTTTTTAACAACACTCTGCAGCATCAATCTATCTAGGTCCAAAAATTTCCACTTTTTTGGGGAGATGCCTGCCAAGCTGGTGTTTATACACAGAAAAATCCAAGGCTTTTTCACATAAGGGTGTACAAATTTATTCCTGATGAAGCAGCAATAGCTTTTTCACAAGCCATACAAAAATTATCCATTTATTTAGGGAGCAAAAACAGGTGTGCTGCTTCAACATGATGACTTGAGATGAGATGATTGATCCACAGAGGATCTTCCTTAATGGGAAGCTGTCACCTCAAATTGGCGTGATATCTAAATGCCTTTTTTCCGGTCCGATGGGTGGCAGACCCCACCTCCATAGGCTCAACCAAAGACCAAGGCTCTGGTTTCACTGGCAACAGAGGAGCATCTTGTTGCACAACACTTCTCTCTCCCAGCCTGTGGTCCATACGGACGGGCAGGGTCATGGCCTCCTCCAGAGAGTCAGGCGGTGGATGCAGGGCCAATGCATCCTTTAAATGCTTGGTGAGACCCCGTCGGAACAGGTCCCTGAGTGCCGAGTCATTCCAGGAAACCTCGGGTGCCCATTGCCTGTACTCGGAACAGTACCACTCAGCTGAGCGCTTTCCTGGGTAAAACTCATAATCGTGTCCTCTACCAATCTCACCCGATCAGGTTCATCATAAATAAAATAAAATAGATGTTGCCAGGCTGAATGTCTTTGGTCATCAAAAAAAAAACCCTGGTATCCTGCGCCCCAGCTGCCAAATTATCCCCAACCAGTTCCCACAATCCATCTCTTCTGACCCAGCAGTCTGGACTATAAATTTAGAAACATCCATAGGGATGCACGCATGTGGGGGTGCACTCAAGCATCCCAGAAGCAAAGCGTCATGAAGCTAAGCATCATAATACAGCAGTTATTCCATGGCAGTTAGTCAGGCAAGAATAAGGTAACCAACACTCTGCACTCCCTTCTATCCATGTACTTTATTCCTATCCTCCTATGCTCCCTTGCAATCCACATACACCGCCCAATCCCCCCTCCATCACAACTCATATACATCAGCTCCAATCTCCTTCCCTCTCCCATGTACAGCTCCCATGCACTTCTCACCTTCCTGAAAAACCTCAGTCCATCTTGCCCAAACACACTGCACAAAAAAACTTCATGCAATTCCAAAAACTACTTGCTCTTAATCTTCCTACTCCTACTGATTTCAGGGGACATCTCCCCCAATCCTGGTCCACCATCCACCAACCTCACCCCATACCCCACCTCACATCGAAACCTTAATAATCTTACTAATATTAATTGCACTCCTTCATCTCCTTATTTTAATTGTGCCCTTTGGTATCCATGGTCTGTATGTAACAAGCTTCCTTTCATATACAATTACTTTCTGAAAAACTCTCTGAATCTGTTGGCCCTCATGGAAACCTGGATTCAGGATTCTGACACTGTCTCTCCTGCTGCCATTTTCCATGGTGGCTTACAATTCTCACATTCCCCGAGACCCACAAGCAGACATGGTGGTGGAGTTGGCATACTCATTTCCCCACAATGCACTTTCCAGGTCATCCCCCCAGATCCATCACTCTCATTCCCTTCTTTTGAGGTCCACACCATCAGGCTCTTTTGTCCCCTCTCCCTCAGAGTAGCGGTCATATACCGGCCCCCAGGCTCACCCACCCACTTCCTGGACCATTTCTCTGCCTGGCTGCCGCACTTCATGTCCTCAGAACTCCCAACCCTTATCCTTGGAGACGTCAACATCCCCATTAACAGCCCCACTTCCACATCTGCATCCCAGCTTCTATCACTAACCACTTCTCTAGGCCTCTCACAGCTCTCAATCTTTGAAACACACAAAGACTGTAACACCCTGGATCTGGTCTTTGTCCGACTCTGTTCAATCTCCTACCTAGATAACTTACCGCTTCCCCTCTCTGACCACAACATTCTCTCCTTCATGCCCACAAATCCTCGCTCACCCCAGCACACTCCTACCTACCACACATTCAGAAATCTACATGCTATTAATCTTCATGCACTTTCAGACTCCCTACACTCATCATTGTCCCCAATCTCTTCTTTTTCCTGTCCTGATCTGGCTGTACATCACTTCAATGACACTCTTAGAAGCACCCTTGACCAAGTAGCGCCCTTCACCCTCAGAGCCTCCAAACACAGAGAAACAGCCCTGGCTCACATTGCAAACCCGATTTCTCCAGTGATGCTCTAGGTGTGCTGAACGCTTATGGAGGAAAATACACACACTAGAAGACTTCATACACTTCAAATTTATGTTAAGGACCTATAACTCTGCCCTTCACCTCGCCAAACAGACCTACTTCACCACCCTGATCTCCTCACTATCCAACAACGCCAAGAAACTTTTTGACACCTTTTACTCCCTCCTCAGGCCAAAAGCACAAGCCCCTATCACAGACATTTGTGCTGATGACCTGGTCTCCCACTTTATAGAGAAAATAGACAATATCTGTCAGGAACTCCGCTCCCAGACATCAAGTGCAGTGACTCCCATCCCTCCCTGCATCTCCCCTGGCTCACTCTCCACATTCGATCCCATCACAGAAGAAGAAGTCTCCAAGCTTCTCTCCTCCTCTTGTCCGACTACATGCACCACCGACCCATTCCCTCACACCTCCTCCAGTCTCTCTCTCCAGTCGTCACCACTCACCTAACTACAATCTTTAATCTCTCCCTCTCCTCTGGCATTTTCCCCTCCTCCTTCAAACACTCTATCATTACTCCATTACTAAAGAAACCCACCCTCGACCCATCCTGCACAGACAACTACAGACCGGTCTCCAACCTCCCCTTTATCTCTAAACTCTTGGAGCGCCTGGTCTACTCCCGCCTTACTCGTTACCTCTCTACTCACTCCCTCTTATACCCTTCACAGTCCGGTTTCCGCCCCCTACATTCGACAGAAACTGCACTAATCAAAGTGACCAATGAACTTCTGACAGCAAAATGTAACGTTGACCACTCTCTGCTCATTCTTCTCGACCTTTCTGCAGCTTTCGACACTGTTGACCACTCTCTCCTACTCTCTAGGCTCCAGTCACTAGGCATTAAGGACACTGCTCTCTCCTAGTTCTCCTCTTATCTTTCTGACCGCTCCTTCAGGGTATGTGTACACGTTCAGGTTTTTTTGCATTTTTTTTGCGTTTTTTTCGCGTTTTTTCACGATAAAACTGCATTAGAAACTGCAGACATATGCATCCTATCATTTAGAATGCATTCTGCAATTTCTGTGCACATGATGCGTTTTTTTCTGCGAAAAAAACGCATAGTGGTAAAAAAAAAGCAGCACGTTCATTAATTTTGCGTTTTTTTTGTGTGTTTTTCCCGCTATTCTATGCATTTGGAAAAAACGCATAAAAAATGCATCAAAAACGCATCAAAAATGAGCAAAAAACGCATAAAAAATGCGCAAAAAAGCGAAAAAAAATGCATGCGGATTTCTGGCAGAAATGTCAGGTTTTTGTCAGGAAAATTTCTGCCAGAAATCCTGACGTATGCACATAGTGTTCTGTTCTCTGGCTCCACTTCATTTCCTCTTCCTCTCACTGTCGGGGTACATCAGGGTTCAGTCATTGGCCCCCTTCTCTTCTCCCTCTACACAGCCCCAATTGGACAGACCATCAGCAGATTTGGCTTTCAGAACCATCTTTATGCTGATGACACACAACTATACACGTCATCCCCTGACCTTACCCCCGCTGTACTACAGAACACCTCTGACTGTCTGTCTGCAGTCTCCAACATCATGTCTGCTCTCTATCTGAAACTCAACCTCTCCAAAACTGAACTTCTTCTGCTCCGGCCGTCTACTAACCTCCCTAAATCTGACATTTCCCTCTCTGTGGGTGGCACCATAATAATGCCACAGCAGCAGGAGTGCTGTCTGGGTGTTATGTTTGACTCCTATCTCTCCTTCTCCTCCCATATACAATCTCCTGCCCGCTCATGCCGCTTACACCTAAAGAACATCCCTAGAATCTGCCCTTTTCTCACCATGGAAACAACAAAAACCCTCACTGTTGCCCTGATCCACTCCTGCCTGGTCTACTGCAATGCTCTATTAATTGGCCTCCCCGATTTGACTTTCCCCTCTCCAGTCCATCTTTAATGCAGCAGCCAGGGTTGTCCATCAAGCTAATCATTACTCGGACGTGTCCTCTCTTCGCCAGTCGTTACACTGGCTGCCCATTCATTACAGGATACAATTCAAAGTACTTGTTCTCACCCACAAAGCTCTCCACAGTGTGGCACCCCCTTACATCTCCTCCCTCATTTCTGTCTATCGGCCTAACCGAGCACTGCGCTCTGCAAATGACTTTCGACTAACCTCTGCTCTAATCCGTACCTCCCACTCCCGAGTCCAAGACTTCTCCCGTGCTGCGCCAATCCTCTGGAATGCTCTACTCCAAGATATTAGGACAATCCACAATATGCATAGTTTTAGGCGCTCGCTCAAAACACATTTGTTCAGAGCGGCCTACCACATTCACTAATCAAAGTAATTTTATGTTTTTGTGTGTGTAGCCCATTCACTATCTCCATCTATCCCCAACCCCTGAAGATGGCTGGACCATCATTGTAAATACATAATTGTAAATACACACCTGTACTTTGTATCTCCCCCACCTCATTGTAGATTGTAAGCTCTCACGAGCAGGGTCGTCTTATTTCGCTTTATTGTATTGTTAACATTGTTACTTATGACTGTTGTGTTTGAAACTGTAAAGCGCTGTGGAATATGTTGGCGCTATATAAGTAAAGATAATTATTATTATTAAATAAGACCCAAGGCCTCGAAGAACCGATCAACAGACATTCTCTCAAGGGAGTTAGGATATAGTGAGAAAGCCCAGTATTGTGGCCCCTCATGTAACAGGGAAATAACTATCCCCACCCTTTGACTTTCATCACCCGAGGACTGAGGACACAGGGAAAAAAGTAATTTACAACTCTCTTTGAATACCCAGAAGTTTTTCTTATCCCCAGAAAAGGTATCCGGAAGTTTAATAGAGGGTTCAGGAGAGGATAGGGAAACATCAGAAACAGTACCTTCTCCCTTGCCAGACGAGGAAGAGGCACCCTGAACAGCATTAACTGTATCTGTCAACTCCCTCTGTACCTGTTGGTGAGACACCCCAATGCTCTTTGCTCTACAGATAGGTTCTGCATCATCTTGGTCAGATTAGATACCTAATGTGACAGAGCACGCAGCGGGTCCATAACCAGCACACGCACACAAAAAAACAGAAAAATTGTACGGGTCGGTGATAATATGATGACACCAATGGTGTCACTGGCGCTGCCTAGGGGGGCACTAGCAGGAGGCATGGAATGAGCGCAGGGAGTGCAGGAACACCGCACGCTGTGCGCAAGAACCTGAGACCATGCAGTGACCACAGAACCTGGCATTCAGCAGACATGTGACCATGGGAGCGGAGTCACCATGCGTGAGTGCAGGGAAGTAAAAACACTACCAAAAGAAACCCAGACAATACAGAACCAAATGGAAAAATATAGAAGACACATATATGAAAAATAAGCCTTTATTATAATAATTATGGCAATGGCACTAACAATGTGCCTGTATATGGAGTAAAGAAATATATATAATTGTACATAAATAAACGGACGGAACTAACAGTAAAAAATACTAAGAGATGGTATATGTAAAGGATATATATATATATATATACTGAAAAAGTCTAAGAACCCAATGTAACTAGAAACAGACACACCCTAAATCTAGTCCATATATCCCTATGTACACAGCCATAAAAGATCGGTGCGTATAAAAAGAAAATAAGCGAGTAAAAATAAAACACAAAAGTGTGAACAAATATGTGTGTAAAGAAAATATGTGTAAAAAATATATATACAGAGTAAAAAATGTATAACAACAATATGTGCAAAGAAAGTATAGTGACCTATAAATATGTGTTCACTAATAAAACATCATGATGCTTATATAGAAGGAAAATATAAATGTGTGTACAAGTGAATGAAATATATAATACACAAGCTAATTTAGCTAATTACGCACAGGAGCCCTATATGGCTATGTGTACATAGTACTACTAGGGAATATATGTCAATATAAATCAGTATATGGCTGATTTATATACAGGTGTGCTGCAGGGCAAAATATAGGGTAAAATATAGCTGATTTATATATAGGTGTACTGCAGGGCAAAATATACCCACCGGCCAGGGCATATATACTAAAGTGCCTGATATATTGCAGGGCCCGGACTTATATATAGGTGTGTTGCAGGGCAAAATATACCCACCGGCCAGGGCGTATATACTAAAGTGCCTGATGGATTGTAGGGGCAGGACGCGGTATCAGCGTCTCCGTAAAACCAGCGCACAAAGGGTCAGACTTTAAAGTTAAAGAGATATACCTGACGAAGGACTAGCGTCCGAAACGCGGGTCGGGGTGTCCTGTATTGGAGGAACGGACTGAATCAGGTATATCTCTTTAACTTTAAAGTCTGACCCTTTGTGCGCTGGTTTTACGGAGACGCTGATACCGCGTCCTGCCCCTACAATCCATCAGGCACTTTAGTATATACGCCCTGGCCGGTGGGTATATTTTGCCCTGCAACACACCTATATATAAGTCCGGGCCCTGCAATATATCAGGCACTTTAGTATATATGCCCTGGCCGGTGGGTATATTTTGCCCTGCAGTACACCTATATATAAATCAGCTATATTTTACCCTATATTTTGCCCTGCAGCACACCTGTATATAAATCAGCCATATACTGATTTATATTGACATATATTCCCTAGTAGTACTATGTACACATAGCCATATAGGGCTCCTGTGCGTAATTAGCTAAATTAGCTTGTGTATTATATATTTCATTCACTTGTACACACATTTATATTTTCCTTCTATATAAGCATCATGATGTTTTATTAGTGAACACATATTTATAGGTCACTATACTTTCTTTGCACATATTGTTGTTATACATTTTTTACTCTGTATATATATTTTTTACACATATTTTCTTTACACACATATTTGTTCACACTTTTGTGTTTTATTTTTACTCGCTTATTTTCTTTTTATACGCACCGATCTTTTATGGCTGTGTACATAGGGATATATGGACTAGATTTAGGGTGTGTCTGTTTCTAGTTACATTGGGTTCTTAGACTTTTTCAGTATATATATATATATATATATATATATATATATATATATATATATATATATCCTTTACATATACCATCTCTTAGTATTTTTTACTGTTAGTTCCGTCCGTTTATTTATGTACAATTATATATATTTCTTTACTCCATATACAGGCACATTGTTAGTGCCATTGCCATAATTATTATAATAAAGGCTTATTTTTCATATATGTGTCTTCTATATTTTTCCATTTGGTTCTGTATTGTCTGGGTTTCTTTTGGTAGTGTTTTTACTTACTATCCCGAGTGGTCTGCCACTCTTTGCTCTAGTGTATGGGCCATATCTTAGTATATTAATATATATATATGAATTTATTGATATTAATATTACATATATTCATTGTTTTATAGATATTTACTTTTTCTTTTATTCTTTGATTGGCTTGGTACAACTTTGTTCAAGTGAGTGCAGGGAAGGCAAAGCACAGACAGTAAAGATAATCAAGAAAAGCCGAGGGTCAAAAGCCAGAGGAGAGCGTAGTTCCTAGGGATAAGACAAAGAGTAAACAAAGACAAGCCAAGGGGTTAGATTACCGGAAAGGACAGGGCAGTACAAAGCAGGATACAGAGGCAAAAGTCAGGGGACAAACCGGGTCATACACAGCAAAGCATACAAGCACAGAGGCACAACATTTATAGACGAGTAACCTGGGTCAGTAACCACAAACCGAGGGTACGGAAGTATCACCGACTCCAAATCTAGGAACTGCCACCATTAAATAGCTGCCCAAGAACCAAAGAGAGGCAAACTCGAAAATTAAATTAATTAAAATGAACCCTTACCTGACCAGGATGGAGGCGGAACAATCCTGTCCAGAGTCAAGACAGAAACTAGTCAGACAGGGGAGTCCCTGGCAGCTTTTCCACACTCACTGCCCTGTAGTGACAGGTCTCACATATAGGGTGAAACCTTTCTTTGTAGTAAATACATTTCAGTAACAAATAGTTTTTAACCTTATACCCTCTAATTCCTTATTGGAAGGAACTGGTTACTTCCTATTGGGCATTTACAATTTTTCTTTAATTTCATATTGGAAAAAAGTTGGTTCAACTAGTAAATTCCAATGGGTTTTATGAGGTTTTCTAATAACTTATTAGAAGGAGCTGGTTGTGCTAATAAACATCTGTGGGTTCTATGAGTCATTTTACTAATTCCTTATGGAAGGAGTTCTGGTTATACCTCTTGAAGGAATTCAACCGTAGAAAGGAATAGGTGTCATAGATTAAATATATCTACACATTTTCATGTTCAGTATTTCTGTGCTCCTCCACCTCTATCTTTTTAATGTATTTTGTCTATATATTATTTTTCATCTAAAACATGTTAGTGCCATTTGCATATTCATGAATAAATACATACTTTATTTGTCCTATTATTTTTGTCCTATTATGTGGTTTATTTGAATATGGATTTACAGATAACTCACGCTCCATTCATGGCCAACATGCTGAATTTATTAGTGCAACATACATTTCACAAATATACAGGCTTGAGGAAAGTGATGGCCATCACCATAAAGTGTCATTCAGTTTCAATAAATCTTATGTGGCAAAGGAAACTCTTCTGATCTTTAAAAAAAAGGGCTGGCGGAACACCAATTGATTTGCAACATCACAACCCGCTGGTATTTAATGCTATATTTCTGCAGCATTTCTACAAACAGAGGTGACAGAATACAACATACAGCAGTCAAACTGGAGCATGAGTTTCTGATCATTGGTAGCTAATGAGAAATATGTGTTGCTTACTGAAACCCTTTGAAAGACAATTTGTCAGTAGGGAAGCAAAAGGAATCAACGATGTAATCCAGCAAATAATTATCCTGAAAATAACACTCACCAGCATGCAAGACGGGATCGAGGAATAACAGAAATTTACACCCGTGTCTGTTGCGGACCTTCAAGGTTTATGTCACATACTGCAGGATTTGAATGAGGAAGATGATCTTCAGCTAATGTATGTGTACAGGCACTTAAACTTCACACAGAACGGAATGGGGTAGAAAGTCAGAGTGAAAATTATGATAATGATGCTGGCCCTGACAACCAACTGTCACAGGACAAGAAAGCAATAGGCCCCTCAAGTGTGCCTAAGCATGGCAAGCTGTATGCTGAAATGCTTTTCAGAGGATAGGAGTATAGAAAAGCTTTGCTATTAGACTCTTGCTGTAAAAGCAAAATTGGGAACATTTTTACAGTTCTGAAAGGGAGTCCAAATGGGCTTATTATCAAGATAAGCTCTCTTACATGCTCTGCAAAGTTTTGCAGCGCCCCAGGGTCTGGGTCATTGCAGTAATATCATTCTCCTCTAAGGGAGAGTGGTGTTACGTTTGGAGGCAAAGAAGGACAACTGCATCCAGGTATAACAAACATGCAACACATTTCACTCTCTAGGCCACCAGGGGGAGCTCTGCTTCTATTTATTAGGTCACTCCCCACACTTAGGTAAAACTGGTTGCCTGTACGGAAAGTTAGTTAGTTGCTGGCAGGTAGTTGGTCCCTGGCAGGGGTGGGATCCTGTCAGAGATCGAGGGAGAAGGATACGGAGCTGTGCATGCCCTCAGAGCTGCAGCTCCTAGAAAGAGACATTGAAGGCAGAAGTGTATTGCAGCAAGTGTGCAAAGAAGTCGTAGCAAAGGAGTGGATATCAGAAGGGGACCAGCCCTAAACAGGGTGCCTCCTTCTGAGGCGCAGAATCCCGGTAGCCGGAACACCGAGGGAGCAACAATCCTTTATGCCTTGCTCCAGAGACTGGCAGGACAGCTAATTTCACGTTACCTGTCTGCCCTACAACCAGGAGGCACGGTGGCACCCCTTAGAGGCTGGGGCATGATAGAGTCCCTATAAACCGCCTCAAGCCACCAGTCATACGGGTTTGTCCTATCCGGGGGACAGAAAGAGAGACATAATATCTACAACAGTTGTGAGGACCTTATGAGAAGCTTAGCCGTAAGGGACTACAACACTGCAGCGCTAGAGGAAGGCTACTGATTTCCACCTGGACAAGGGGACTCTGGACTTGCCTCCAAACCGGCCAGACTCTGCCGGCCCTGTGATCTGGTGCCCTGGACTGTGGATGCTGAAGTCTTCAGTAAAGGTAAAGAGACTGCAACCTAGTGTTCTCATTCTTCTCTGCACCTCCCACCATCCACACACCAGGATGCCCTGGGGATACACTTCACCTGTGGGAAGGTATACCATCTAGCTGCCATAACATCACCCCAACGGACCCCTTAAAGCAGCGTCGGTCATCCTGACCAAATTCCACAGGTGGCATCACGAACATTTCCACTTTAAAGACTTTTCCCTTTTACATGGACGTCCCAGGGCCACAGACTGGGTCAGCAACCGTGACATCCCCCTGTGAACCGAAGGACCCGGTACCGAGTACCCCGCTGCCCTGACGGGGCGATCCAATTTTTCCAATCAAAGCAACCCAAGCTCCAGTTTGAATAATGCATGATTTACAGTACCTTTAAAAAGTATTCATACCCTGGAAACTTTTCCACATAATTTTATTCTACACCCCAAAACCTAATTTTATGGATTTTTATGTGATATACAAAAAGCTGAAAATAATTATGAAGTGAAAAGGAAATGATACTTGTCTTTTTAAATAAAAAAAAAAAATCTGAAAATTATAACGTACATTTGTATTCAACCTCTCCCCCCCCTTGAGTCTATTCTTAATAGGACTACTTTTCACTGCAATTGTGGCTGTAAGTCTTTTGAGGTATGTCTCTACCAGCTTTGCACATATAGAGCTGAAATGCTTGCCCAGTTTTCTCTGCAAACTAGCTCTAGCTCAGTGAGATTGGATGGTGAGCATCTGCAAACAGCAATTTTCAAGCGCTTTGTGGCCAATCCAGTATAGATGAAACATTCCCTGGGTCCATATACAGATCTCCAGATATAACCAACAAACAGCAGTTCATGATGCTTAAGAAGACAATTTGCAGCTCGGCATAGTGCTATTGCTAGCACTCTCCTGATGAGGTACATTCACAAAGTCAAATGTCTTAGTGGACACATGGACCCAGGGCATTGGCACAGAAGGCTGGAAGGAAAATGGAACAGAAAGGACCTGGACAACAGGCTATCTCAATGGAAGACATCCAAAAATGCAAGATAATAATAATAATAATTTTTATTTATATAGCGCCAACAAATTCCGCAGCACATTACAATAAGCGGGGACATGTACAGACAATAAATTCAGAACAAGTTAAGACAATTTAAACAGTGACATTAGGGGTGAAGTCCCTGCTCGCAAGCTTACAATCTACAAGGAAATGGGGGGACACAATAGGTGAAAAGTGCTTGATATTTCAGGTCTGGCAATTATAATAAGTAGGGATTTTCATATCCGGTCATCAGCCCGTGTGTTTAAGTGCAATAGTCAAGTATCAAGTGCAGTTATCATGTGCATGGAGGGTGTGGAGACAGATGAGTAGTAGAGTGCAGATTCACATGCAGATAATATTTGGAAGGAGGGAACAGGACAAAGTTAGTTTACTGAGTAGTTGATGTGGTAGGCTTGTTTGAAGAGATGGGTTTTTAAAGCGCGCTTGAATAGGTCGGGGCTAGGTATCAGTCTGATCGTCTGGGGAAGTGCATTCCAGAGAGCTGGCGCAGCACGAGAGAAGTCTCGGAGACGGAGGTGCGAGGTTCGGATTACGGGGGATGTTAGTCTTAGGTCATTTGTAGAACGGAGGGCACGTGTAGGGAGATAGACGGAGATGAGAGAGGAGATATAAGGCGGTGCAGAACTGTGGAGAGCTTTGTGGGTGAGAGAGATGAGTTTATACTGGACCCTGTAGCGAATGGGTAGCCAGTGTAATGACTGGCACAAGATTGAGGCATCAGTGAAGCGGCTGGACAGAAATATGACCCTGGCTGCCGCATTTAAGATGGATTGGAGAGGAGAAAGTTTGGAGAGAGGGAGACCGATCAGAAGAGAGTTGCAGTAGTCCAGACGAGAATGAATAAGAGCAACAGTAAGAGTCTTAGCAGTTTCAAAGGTGAGAAAAGGTCGGATTCTGGAGATGTTTTTAAGATGCAGGTGACAGGAGCGAGTGAGTGATCGGATATAGGGAGTAAAGGAAAGTTCGGTGTCGAATATGACCCCAAGACAGCGGGCATGCTGCTTGGGAGTTATAGTTGAACCCTCCAGTGTAATTTCGATGTTGGGTAGAGTGAGGTTAGTAGAAGGGAGAAACACAAGTAGTTCAGTTTTGGAGAGATTTAGTTTCAGATAAAGGGAGGACATGATGTTAGAGACAGCAGACAGACAATCCTTGGTATTTTGAATTAGGGTAGGGGTGATGTCGGGGGAAGAAGTGCATAATTGGGTGTCGTCAGCATAGAGATGGTACTGGAATCCAAATCTGCTGATTGTTTGTCCAATAGGGGCAGTGTATGGAGAAAAGGAAGGAGGGGGCCCAGGACTGAGCCCTGCGGAACCCCGATAGTAAGGGGACGAGGAGAGGAAGAGGAGCCGGCAAAAGATACAGTGAAGGAGCGGTCAGAGATACCGCAGAAGCCACAGAAACAGGAGGGCAGATTAACCCCTTTACCCCCAAGGGTGGTTTGCACGTTAATGACCAGGCCAATTTTTACAATTCTGACCACTGTCCCTTTATGAGGTTATAACTCCGAAACGCTTCAACGGATCCTGGTGATTCTGACATTGTTTTCTCGTGACATATTGTACTTCATGATAGTGGTAAAATTTCTTTGATAGTACCTGCGTTTATTTGTGAAAAAAACGGAAATTTGGCGAAAATTTTGAAAATTTTGCAATTTTCAAACTTTGAATTTTTATGCAATTAAATCACAGAGATATGTCACACAAAATACTTAATAAGTAACATTTCCCACATGTCTCCTTTACATCAGCATAATTTTGGAACCAATTTTTTTTTTTGTTAGGGAGTTATAAGGGTTAAAAGTTGACCAGCAATTTCTCATTTTTACAACACCATTTTTTTTTAGGGACCACGTCTCATTTGAAGTCATTTTGAGGGGTCTATATGATAGAAAATGCCCAAGTGTGACACCATTCTAAAAACTGCACCCCTCAAGGTGCTCAAAACCACATTCAAGAAGTTTATTAACCCTTCAGGTGTTTAATAGGAATTTTTGGAATGTTTAAATAAAAATGAACATTTAACTTTTTTACACAAAAAATTTACTTCAGCTCCAATTTGTTTTATTTTACCAAGGGTAACAGGAGAAATTGGACCCAAAAAGTTGTTGTCCAATTTGTCCTGAGTACGCTGATACCCCATATGTGGCAGTAAACCACTGTTTGGGCGCATGGGAGAGCTCGGAAGGGAAGGAGCGCTATTTGACTTTTCAATGCAAACTTGACAGGAATTGAGATGGGACGCCATGTTGCGTTTGGAGAGCCACTGATGTGCCTAAACATTGAAACCCCCCACAAGTGACACCATTTTGGAAAGTAGACCCCCTAAGGAACTTATCTGGATGTGTGGTGAGCACTTTGACCCACCAAGTGCTTCACAGAAGTTTATAATGCAGAACCGTAAAAATAAAAAATCATATTTTTTCACAAAAATTATATTTTTGCCCCCAATTTTTTATTTTTCCAAGGGTAAGAGAAGAAATTGGACCTCAAAAGTTGTTGTCCAATTTGTCCTGAGTACGCTGATACCCCATATGTGGCAGTAAACCACTGTTTGGGCGCATGGGAGAGCTCGGAAGGGAAGGAGCGCAGTTTGACTTTTCAATGCAAAATTGACAGAAATTGAGATGGGACGCCATGTTGCGTTTGGAGAGCCACTGATGTGCCTAAACATTGAAACCCCCCACAAGTGACACCATTTTGGAAAGTAGACCCCCTAAGGAACTTATCTAGAGGTGTGGTGAGCACTTTGACCCACCAAGTGCTTCACAGAAGTTTATAATGCAGAACCGTAAAAATAAAAAATCATATTTTTTCACAAAAATTATATTTTTGCCCCCAATTTTTTATTTTTCCAAGGGTAAGAGAAGAAATTGGACCTCAAAAGTTGTTGTCCAATTTGTCCCGAGTACGCTGATACCCCATATGTGGCAGTAAACCACTGTTTGGGCGCATGGGAGAGCTCGGAAGGGAAGGAGCGCCGTTTGACTTTTCAATGCAAAATTGACAGGAATTGAGATGGGACGCCATGTTGCGTTTGGAGAGCCACTGATGTGCCTAAACATTGAAACCCCCCACAAGTGACACCATTTTGGAAAGTAGACCCCCTAAGGAACTTATCTGGATGTGTGGTGAGCACTTTGACCCACCAAGGGCTTCACAGAAGTTTATAATGCAGAGCCATAAAAATAAAACAAAATTTTTTTCCCACAAAAATTATTTTTTAGCCCCCAGTTTTGTATTTTCTCTAGGGTAAGAGGAGAAATTGGACCACAAAAGTTGTTGTCCAATTTGTCCTGAGTACGCTGATACCCCATATGTGGGGGGGAACCACCGTTTGGGCGCATGGGAGGGTTCGGAAGGGAAGGAGCGCCATTTGGAATGCAGACTTAGATGGAATGGTCTGCAGGCGTCACATTGCGTTTGCAGAGCCCCTAATGTACCTAAACAGTAGAAACCCCCCACAAGTGACACCATTTTGGAAAGTAGACCCCCTAAGGAACTCATCTTGATGTGTTGTGAGAGCTTTGAACCCCCAAGTATTTCACTACAGTTTATAACGCAGAGCCATGCAAATAAAAAATATTTTTTTTTCCACAAAAATTATATTTTAGCCCCCAGTTTTGTATTTTTCCAAGGTTAGCAGGAGAAATTGGACCCTAAATGTTGTTGTCCAATTTGTCCTGAGTACGCTGATACCCGATATGTGGGGGGGAACCACCGTTTGGGCGCATGGGAGGGCTCGGAAGGGAAGGAGCATCATTTGGAATGCAGACTTAGATGGATTGGTCTGCAGGCGTCACATTGCGTTTGCAGAGCCCCTAATGTACCTAAACAGTAGAAACCCCCCACAAGTGACCCCATATTGGAAACTAGACCCCTCAATGAACTTATCTAGATGTGTTGTGAGAACTTTGAACCCCCAAGTGTTTCACTACAGTTTATAACGCAGAGCCGTGAAAATAAAAAATCTTTTTGTTTTCCCACAAAAATTATTTTTTAGCCCCCAGTTTTGTATTTTCCCAAGGGTAACAGGAGAAATTGGTCCACAAAAGTTGTTGTCCAATTTGTCCTGAGTACGCTGATACCCGATATGTGGGGGGGAACCACCGTTTGGGCGCATGGGAGGGCTCGGAAGGGAAGGAGCATCATTTGGAATGCAGACTTAGATGGATTGGTCTGCAGGCGTCACATTGCGTTTGCAGAGCCCCTAATGTACCTAAACAGTAGAAACCCCCCACAAGTGACCCCATATTGGAAACTAGACCCCTCAATGAACTTATCTAGATGTGTTGTGAGAACTTTGAACCCCCAAGTGTTTCACTACAGTTTATAACGCAGAGCCGTGAAAATAAAAAATCTTTTTGTTTTCCCACAAAAATTATTTTTTAGCCCCCAGTTTTGTATTTTCCCAAGGGTAACAGGAGAAATTGGTCCACAAAAGTTGTTGTCCAATTTGTCCTGAGTACGCTGATACCCGATATGTGGGGGGGAACCACCGTTTGGGCGCATGGGAGGGCTCGGAAGGTAAGGAGCATCATTTGGAATGCAGACTTAGATGGATTGGTCTGCAGGCGTCACATTGCGTTTGCAGAGCCCCTAATGTACCTAAACAGTAGAAACCCCCCACAAGTGACCCCATATTGGAAACTAGACCCCTCAATGAACTTATCTAGATGTGTTGTGAGAACTTTGAACCCCCAAGTGTTTCACTACAGTTTATAACGCAGAGCCGTGAAAATAAAAAATCTTTTTGTTTTCCCACAAAAATTATTTTTTAGCCCCCAGTTTTGTATTTTCCCAAGGGTAACAGGAGAAATTGGTCCACAAAAGTTGTTGTCCAATTTGTCCTGAGTACGCTGATACCCCATATGTTGGGGTAAACCCCTGTTTGGGCACACAGGAGAGCTCGGAAGGGAAGGAGCACTGTTTTACTTTTTCAACGCAGAATTGGCTGGAATTGAGATCGGACGCCATGTCGTGTTTGGAGAGCCCCTGATGTGCCGAAACAGTGGAAACCCCCCAATTATAACTGAAACCCTAATCTAAACACACCCCTAACCCTAATTCCAACGGTAACCCTAACCACACCTCTAACCCTGACACACCCCTAACCCTAATCCCAACCCTATTCCCAACTGTAAATGTAATCTAAACCCTAACCCTAACTTTAGCCCCAACCCTAACTGTAGCCCCAACCCTAACCCTAATCCTAGCCCTAGCCCTAGCCCTAACCCTAACCCTAGCCCTAACCCTAGCCCTAACCCTAGCCCTAACCCTAGCCCTAACCCTAGCCCTAGCCCTAGCCCTAACCCTAGCCCTAACCCTAGCCCTAACCCTAGCCCTAACCCTAGCCCTAACCCTAACCCTAGCCCTAACCCTAGCCCTAACCCTAGCCCTAACCCTAGCCCTAGCCCTAACCCTAGCCCTAACCCTAGCCCTAATGGGAAAATGGAAATAAATACATTTTTTTTTATTTTTCCCTAACTAAGGGGGTGATGAAGGGGGGTTTGATTTACTTTTATAGCGAGTTTTTTAGCGGATTTTTATGATTGGCAGCCGTCACACACTGAAAGACCCTTTTTATTGCAAAAAATATTTTTTGCAATACCACATTTTGAGAGCTATAATTTTTCCATATTTTGGTCCACAGAGTCATGTGAGGTCTTGTTTTTTGCGGGACGAGTTGACGTTTTTATTGAAAACATTTTTGGGCACGTGACATTTTTTTATCGCTTTTTATTCCGATTTTTGTGAGGAAGAATGACCAAAAGCCAGCTATTCATGAATTTCTATTGGGGGAGGCGTTTATACCGTTCCGCGTTTGGTAAAATTGATAAATCAGTTTTATTCTTCGGGTCAGTACGATTACAGCGATACCTCATTTATATCATTTTTTTATGGTTTGGTGCTTTTATACGATAAAAACTATTTTACAGAAAAAATAATTATTTTTGCATCGCTTTATTCTCAGGACTATAACTTTTTTATTTTTTTGCTGATGATGCTGTATGGCGGCTCTTTTTTTGCGGGACAATATGACGCTTTCAGCGGTACCATGGTTATTTATATCTGTCCTTTTGATCGCGTGTTATTCCACTTTTTGTTCGGCGGTATGATAATAAAGCGTTGTTTTTTGCCTCGTTTTTTTTTTTTTTTTCTTACGGTGTTTACTGAAGGGGTTAACTAGTGGGCCAGTTTTATAGGTCGGGCCGTTACGGACGCGGCGATACTAAATATGTGTACTTTTATTGTTTTTTTTTTTTTATTTAGATGAAGAAATGTATTTATGGGAATAATATTTTTTTTTTTTTTTCATTATTTTGGAATATTTTTTTTTATTTTTTTTACACATTTGGAAATTTTTTTTTTTACTTTTTTACTTTGTCCCAGGGGGGGACATCACAGATCAGTGATCTGACAGTTTGCACAGCACTCTGTCAGATCACTGATCTGATAGGAGTGCAGGCTGCTTCACAGTGCCTGCTCTGAGCAGGCTCTGTGAAGCCACCTCCCTCCCTGCAGGACCCGGATCCGCGGCCATCTTGGATCCGGGGCTCGAGCAGGGAGGGAGGTGAGGAGACCCTCGCAGCAACGCGATCACATCGCGTTGCTGCGGGGGGCTCAGGGAAGCCCGCAGGGAGCCCCCTCCCTGCGCGGTGCTTCCCTGCACCGCCGGCACATCACGATCATCTTTGATCGCGGTGTGCCAGGGGTTAATGTGCCGGGGGCGGTCCGTGACCGCTCCTGGCACATAGTGCCGGATGTCAGCTGCGATAAGCAGCTGACACCCGGCCGCGATCGGCCGCGCTCCCCCCGTGAGCGCGGCCGATCGGCTATGACGTACTATCCCGTCCAGGGTCAGATAAGCCCAGGGCACCTCGACGGGATAGTACGTCTAAGGTCACAGAGGGGTTAAAAGAAAATTGGCAGGTCTAATGAAGCACTGCAGGTAGCAGAATCCACAGCATTATGTGAACATTTTCTGGTAACAGTTACTGATGCTTAAAGCAAATGATGGATTTATGAGCAGGTTGCAGGAACAGCAGCTGCAAGTTATGCAATCCACAGCAGATTTCAACATAATATGGACAGACTATAATAATTTTTGTTTGTGATTATTTCAAGAAGTGATGGGTTAGTCAGCAGGTCACATAAACAACAATTGTCAGTTTTAGAATCCACAGCAAACTTTAACATAATGTGAACAGACATTAGTAACAGTTTATGATGCTTGTTGCAAACAATTGGTTATACAGCAGTTTACAGAAGCAAGAGATTCAATTAGTAGAATTTTCAGAAGTCTGAGTAGATGATGGCAACAGGACAAACTGCAGGATGGCAACCTCCAAGTGCAAAATATATGCCACTTTTGATCAGTCAGAAAACAATTGTTAGGTACAACAGCAGATTTTAGGACCTTCATCTTAATGGACAAGAGTAAACTAATGTGGAGATGTTCCATAAGAAGAATGTCCCAGGTAAGCATTAAGATTATTGCTTGACTTGTATTGTTTAAGATTATTGTACTTGTTTTTATTATATATACCCCTCCTCACATGTAAAGTGCCGTGGAATAAATGGCGCTATAACAATAAATAATAATAAGAATAAAGATGTGGCAGGTATTGAGGAGGCAAATCTAGAACCGCAGGAATTTGAGGCACTGTGTCAATGCGGGCTGAGTGGTCATGCATAACGTTGACAACCTATCATTAGTTCCCAGCACATTGTGTAACCAGTCCCTATCCATTAGCAATGGTGTTGATGAAACTCCACCTTTGGAATCCATGCTTGCATCCAATATTCAACAGTGCGGCTGTAACTATTACTAGTGGTGCTTGAAAGTTCTTGATCCCTTTAGACTTTTCCATATTTTTGCATAAATTTGACCTAAAACTACATTAGATTTTTACACAAGTTGTGAAAGTAGATGAAGAGAAGCAAATCAAACAAATAGGCTTCTCGGAAGGAGCAGAGAGAGGAAATCATATGATTGTCAAGCTCGGCGCGAGCAACTTCTTCCCTGCTATGATGTGTTTCCTAACTCATAGATTCAGCAACATCAACACTTAGAGGAGATGACAGAGGCCCCATCCAGTATCTTTTGCAGTGTGCCCCATCCACTATCTGTCTGCCAATGACGGGCCACTTTCTTCTCCTCTTAGTGTTGATGATGAAGCAATATCCATGATAGACAAAATGTTCCAAAAGCTGATCGGGCCCCCTCTCCTTCAGGGCCCCTGTGCTGCCGCACCAGCGGTATGTCCGCCCCTGTAATAAATAGATAGAAGGTGAATAAGAATAAGGAAAGAATATGGATGTCCATAATTTTTGAATCCACTGTAGTTTCTTGTTGACAGAGAAGCAAATGTTAAAGAAGCTAAAGAGTAACAGTAACAGTAATTTGAATAAAAAAGTGTTAGTGTAACAGAAAACAACAAATTCTTCTCAGACCAATATAAAAAATAGAAATAAACAAACTATGTGGTGGTATGTTTTGTGTTTACATAAATTATTAAGAGATCAAGACATTTTCTTGGCAGACATTAGTAAGTTTAATCAGTCTGCCTGCAATTGGTAATTCAGGTCTAAGTTTCTCATGATGTAGAATCTGTATTAATTGGAAAAAGCAATCCTCTAGGGGGGAAATATTTTTGTTAACGGTTAATTGCATTGGATTTTTTTTTGTGGGAGAAAAAGCTACGTTCTCAGATATTAACTGATGAAGCGCCAAGTAGTATACAATTCTTGCAGTAGTAATCTAGACTAGGCAGAAGACTATTTATATGAATTTGTCGTAATTTTCTGTTTACAGTGTATTGCCAGGGTACGGAATGCTGTACCCATATTCTAGCAAATGTATCCTACCAATGGCTTTTGCAGAAGGATCTCAAAGTGCAAAGGACTTAAAATTCGATACAGCCAAGCAGATCCATTTCGAATGTCTAAAAAGAGCTTGGCTGAAAAATACATAACATGCATAATACATAACATACTAGCACTGCATGTCATAGCTTCTGCACATTAATCAGAGGCTAGTGAAGAAACCTAGTAACAGAGCTTATTATGACCACATGCCTTAAGAACATGTCAATGAAACATGTTATTGGATTCACAAGGATGGGGATTTGGCAGTTGATATTATCAGCAATGTCAATAATAACCTGGTCCCAGTGCTGGTGAAGTTCAGCTTAATTCCTTTGTCTTCTTAAGACATGTCCTGTGACTACTTCTGTAACCAAAGATCTAATGGATACATCATTGCGACTAGTGTGTTGAGTTCAAGTGGCAAGAATCATGATATTGATCATGTATAGTGATGAGCGAGTGTGCTCGTTACTCGAGATTTCCGAGCATGCTCTAGTGTTCTCCGAGTATCTTGGATGCGCTCTTAGATTATGTTTGTGTAGCCGCAACTGCATGATTTGTGGCTGCTAGACAGCCTGAATACATGTGGGGATTCCCTAACAAACAGGCAATCCCTGCATGTGTTCAGGTTGTCTAACAGCCGAAAATCATGCAGCTGCGGGGATACAAACATAATCTACGAGCACGCCCAAGATACTCAGAGAACACCCGAGCATGCTTGGAAATCTCGAGTAGCAAGCACGCTCGCTCATCACTAGTCATGTTTTAAATTTTCTCATGCATTTTGTGTTAAAAGTGCTTTTTGCTGGTTCAATCAGTCTTCTGCACCTCATTAGACAATTAATTAGACTTAGGCCGGGGTCAAACAAACGTAGATTCTCTCATGCAAAAGAATCAGATCCATTATAGTAATGACACTCGGCTCTTTTTTAATCAGAGTTAAAGCCAAGTGTCAACTCAGAGTGATCTGATTCTCTCATATGAGAGAATCATACCACAGGTGAAGATAAGATGGAGAACAAGATTTCTCCTTCTCCTTTCTGTGAGTCCATGTAAATTGGATTGCATTCAGAAGTCACTTGACTGCAGTCCGATGTTTTCCACACACCCAAACAATTGAATGGTTGAGTGCAATCTGCGCAGAATCTCGTGCATGCTGCAATTTTTTTCTCATACCGAAGTGCACTGCCCCATTATATTACATTGCTCTGAGTGCTATCCAATAAAACAATAATTCTTTTTTTGTTTTGAGAAATCAGTCATTCCTGAATACAGCAATGCCAAATATGAGTATTTTTTATTTTTTTATTGTTTGATTTTGAATAGGGCAAAAGGGGGGTGATTTGAACTTTTATGTTTTTTAATTTTTTTTACATGTTTAAAAACATTTTTTTTACTTTCTACGTGCTTCAATAGTCTAAATAGGAGACTTGATCTTCTGATCTATGTGTAGCAGAAATGACCATCTGCTATGAACGCCGGCCATTAGCAGATCGGCAATGACAACCACACGGGTCATGAGATTATGTGACAGGGGCGCCAATGGGTGGAGCCAGTGAGATGCACTTCCAGCGTGGACATGTTAGATGTCGCTGTCAGAGATAAACAGCGGGATATAACATGTTAACAGCCACATGTGGATCGCGATTCCACCCGTGAATGTTAGGGGCCACAGCACCAGAGCCGACATCAAAGGGAGGAGGCAACTGTGGAGGCACGGGGGTACAGTGGGTTTTCTAGTCCGCCAGCCCGAGACCACATGGACCAGGGCTCATCCCACTGAATGCCCACTCTCTGTTCCCATGGCCATGATATTACTCAGACAACACAGAGTGAGGGTAAAACAGAGTGGCAATACTTTATTAAAGCACCCAACAGACAATAACATATAGAACAATCCCAGTGAAATACCAAAGATCGTGCAAAATTACAGAGTCTCACCCTTCCACTGACTTGCCAAGATTAGAGCAGCTGTGAGTTAGGGACTTCCATGGCTGACTATTCCCACCAGTTGCACCTCACTTTTGGCAAACACCAGAAGAGGAGGTAAGACAAGCTTGGGATGCTGACAGCCTATTGAGGCACGTGGCCAGGAGACCAGACTGTCCCAATCTTGCTTCTCTGAACATCTCCATTGGGCCAGGTGACCAGATTGGTCCCAATTTGGATTCTTCAAATGTATCCACGGGGGTCAGGTGACCTGGGAATGGTTCTAAAATGTCTCCATTAGGTCAGGTGACCAGAGGGTCACAATCCTAGCTTCACTAAATATATCCATGGTGTCACAACGCAGCTGTCGAGTGACCCGGGACCAAGGGCTCCTTCTCTGTAACACTAGGGGACGTCGTAGCTTGCCCTACTTTCTGGGATACATCTAAAAGTGAAGATGCCAAGGCCTCCACCATTGGCTTATCTCCTTAGCTAGCCCTACATCTGTTCTCTTCTCCCACACAGGGAAGAGGGGAGCTATTGTGCACCGTAGAAGAATAGAGAAGAATAGGGAATTATCACACATACAAACCAAACAAGAGTCACAGATAACTCTGCCAACTCTCCTTCTCATATGAACTCCTCTCCCTCTGTTAGCCATGCAGCAAATGCTTGCTCTGACAAGGATTTGTAGCAGAGCCCAGATTATAAAGGGGAAAGAAGTGGCTAACCGAGCTCACAGGGATTTCCAACATGGCCGATTAACCCTTGTCCTGCCAGAATAAACACATTTAAAATGAAGGAGAAGTGCTTCTTCTCAGCGCCGGAGTAGAAGAAATCAGATGCTGTGGTCTTCTGGCTCCACCGTGACACATGGGCTCAGTGATATTTCAACGGAGCAGAGCAGATCTGTGTTCTTCCAGCTGGGGCCATTCAGCTTATGGGAATAAGCTGAAATCCAGTAGAAAGTCAAATCTGTATCCCTCTTGATGGAGTCATGTTGTTCTGGCTGTTATCCTTTTTCTTGCTTGCGGCTACAATACCCCTGATGAACCCCCGTTCCATCCACATGGGGGGGAAACGCGTCGGGCATTGGTCGGGGAGACTGCTGTCTTTTGCTTGATTAGATGTCCGGATCCATCTGATGAAACCGCATACCCACCACGGACCCGTGTTATTTGGATCTATTTAACATCGCTTTATATCCACCACGGACCTGCAGATGAGTATTGAATGCTCTCTGATTTCTTTTTATGAGGGGGATCATTGTGTCCTGCCCTATTACTTTTTGTACCTGTGGGGGTTTTGGTGCGGTGGGCTATGATTGACCTGTCACTTTGTAGCATATATGGAAACAACAATAACACCTGCTCTTGTGAGATATGCATTGAAATTACAATAACAGTATGAGCAAATCTGATGCTACTTATCTTAAAGTACTGTTTCAATGTGACTAACGGGCAATCTCTATCAAGCATTCATATTTATTATTCTTTATTTGGGTGTAAGGAGTTATACATCTGATCTTCTAGTTGCTGTATCCTGCTGCTCAATTGAGGCTTCTGATGTTAGTATACTATATGGTTGACTTTTTGTATAGCGGGTGACCATGTTCTTATACTTTAGCATTTGACTAAAACCTCAAGTATTTTTTTACTCCTTAAACCAGAAAAGATCGCATGTATGTATTGAATATGGACAATACTGGTATTTTCTCATTCACCCTATTTTTGTGAATCTTTTTGCTGGCAGATATTGCTATAGACATAATTGTCTACTACATGAAATATACGCATATTTAAGCAACGCATTAGACTCATTGCATATTCTTTATTATTTAAAAGTTTTTCGTTTTTTGTTTAAGATATTTATGATTTCTGGGTGTTTGGGTTTGTTTGTGGGACATTTTCTTTATTCTATCCCTATTCAGGGACGTTTTAGGGCTTCTAGGGTCAGTCGACGTGGAGTGGGGGCGCCTACCGCTTCACATTAGGGTGCCAACCCCCACTGCCAGGTAGGTCTTCCGTTAGGGATTTTTTAGATCTACTTTAGGGTTCCCAATTTAGGGTCTTCTAGGGATTCCCTAGGGTTAGTCGACGTTGAGTGGGGGCGCCTACCGTAGTAACTTAGGGTGCCAACCTCCACTGCTAGGTAGGTCTCAGTGTAGATTCTTCCTAGGGCCCTACAGGTACATAATTATATGTTTGTTCTATTTTTTTTTTTTTTGCAATTTATGGAAAGAGTACTTTTTTAACGACTATTAATAAAGGTTATTTTTTAGGTATCCTTGTTAGTTTTAGGTTTTTTGAGTTGTTCTGGCTGTTGCTCTGGCTAGTCTATCTGATTCTTTTTGCAGAACGATAGAAATCCTTTTTTATACCCAAATCTGTGGCTCAGGCCATAATAATAATAATAATTTTATTTATATAGCGCCAACATATTCCGCAGCGCTTTACAAATTATAGAGGGGACTTGTACAGACAATAAACATTACAGCATAACAGAAATACAGTTCAAAACAGATACCAGGAGGAGTGAGGGCCCTGCTCGCAAGCTTACAAACTATGGGGAAAAGGGGAGACACGAGAGGTGGATGGTAACAATTGCTTTAGTTATTCGGACCAGCTATAGTGTAAGGCTCAGGTGTTCATGTAAAGCTGCATGAACCAGTTACCTGCCTAAGTATGTAGCAGTACAGACACAGAGGGCTAATACTGCATAAAGTGTATGAGAACATGATGCGAGGAACCTTTTTTTTTTTTTTTTTTTTTTATTATAAATAGGCCACACAGGGATCGTTAGGTTAATGCATTGAGGCGGTAGGCCAGTCTGAACAAATGAGTTTTTAGGGCACGCTTAAAACTGTGTGGATTGGGGATTAATCGTATTAACCTAGGTAGTGCATTCCAAAGAATCGGCGCAGCACGTGTAAAGTCTTGGAGACGGGAGTGGGAGGTTCTGATTATTGAGGATGCTAACCTGAGGTCATTAGCGGAGCGGAGGGCACGGGTAGGGTGGTAGACTGATACCAGGGAGGAGATGTAGGGTGGTGCTGAGCCATGGAGTGCTTTGTGGATGAGGGTAGTAGTTTTGTACTGGATTCTGGAGTGGATGGGTAGCCAGTGTAATGACTGGCACAGGGTAGAGGCATCGGTGTAACGGTTGGTGAGAAATATGATCCTGGCTGCAGCATTCAGGACAGATTGGAGCGGGGAGAGTTTTGCAAGAGGGAGACCGATTAGTAGAGAGTTACAATAGTCCAGACGAGAATGAATAAGTGAAACAGTAAGAGTTTTTGCAGAGTCGAAAGTAAGAAAAGGGCGAATTCTAGAAATGTTTTTGAGATGCAGGTAAGAAGAGCGAGCCAGTGATCGGATGTGGGGGGTGAATGAAAGGTCAGAATCAAGGATGACCCCAAGGCAGCGGGCATGTTGCTTTGGAGTAATGGTGGAACCGCACACGGAGATGGCAATGTCAGGCAAAGGTAGGTTAGTAGAGGGAGAGAACACGAGGAGTTCAGTTTTTGACAGGTTTAGTTTCAGATAGAGGGAGGACATGATGTTAGAGACAGCGGTAAGACAATCACTGGTGTTTTCTAAAAAGGTCGGTGTGATATCGGGAGCAGAAGTGTATAATTGGGTGTCGTCAGCATAGAGATGGTACTGGAAACCAAATCTACTGATTGTTTGTCCAATAGGGGCAGTATACAACGAGAAGAGTAGGGGGCCTAGGACTGATCCTTGAGGAACCCCAACAGTAAGGGGAAGGTGAGAGGAGGAAGAACCAGCAAAACATACAGTGAAGGATCGGTCAGAGAGATAGGAGGAGAACCAGGAGAGAACGGTGTCCTTGAGGCCGATGGAGCGGAGCATAGTGAGGAGGAGCTGATGATCCACAGTGTCAAATGCTGCAGAGAGATCCAAGAGAATTAGCATGGAGTAGTGACCATTAGATTTAGCTGTTAGTAGGTCATTAGAGACTTTAATGAGGGCAGTTTCAGTAGAGTGTAAAGAGCGGAAGCCAGATTGAAGAGGGTCGAGAAGAGAGTTATCTGAGAGATAGCGGGTAAGACGGGAGTGGACCAGGCGTTCGAGGAGTTTAGAGATGAAGGGAAGATTAGAGACAGGTCTATAATTAGCGGCACAGTTTTGATCGAGGGATGGTTTTTTAAGTAATGGATGTATGATGGCATGCTTAAATGAGGAGGGAAAAATACCGGAAGTGAGGGAAAGGTTGAATATTTTTGTTAGGTGAGAGGTGATAGCCGGGGAAAGGGACTGGAGGAGATGTGACGGAATGGGGTCACTGGTGCAAGTGGTCGGGCGCGAAGATGCAAGGAGCCTGCTTACTTCTTCTGTAACTGCTTCAAAGTCAGAGAGTGAACTAGATGCAGTGGGGGAGGGAGGACAGTGCATGGTATGAAGAGATTGGGAGATGATTTCCTGTCGAATGTGGTCAATTTTTTCTTTGAAGTAATTGGCCAGATCGTCAGCACGGAGATCCGTGGTTGGGGCCTGCTCTCTTGGGTTGAGTAGGGACTGGAACGTGTCAAAGAGACGTTTAGGGTTATTGGACAGAGAGGTGATGAGGGTGTTGAAGTAGGTTTGTTTGGAGAGGTGAAGGGCAGAATTGTATGTCTTTAGCATGAACTTATAATGGATGAAATCTTCGGGTAGATTAGATTTTCTCCACAGACGTTCTGCGCACCTGGAGCACCGCTGCAGGAAACGTGTTTGCAGCGTGTGCCACGGTTGTTGCCGTCTGTGCCGAGTTGTTTTATGTATAGGAGGAGCAGCTTCATCCAGAGCACTTTGCAGGGTTTCATTGTAATGCTTCAATGCAGAATCAGGACATAAGATGGAGGAAATAGGGGCCAGTGAGGACTGCAAGTTCATCATAAGTTTCTGGGTGTTAATGGCCTGTATGTTTCTATAGGTGTGGAAAGTGGGGGTGACCTGAGCGGGATGGCAGTTCTTGATAGAGAATGAAAGAAGGTTGTGGTCAGAGAGCGGGAGAGGGGAGTTTGTGAAGTCATCCACTGAGCAAAGTCGGGAGAAGACCAAGTCAAGGGAGTTTCCATCTTCATGTGTTGGAGAGTTAGTATGCTGCGAGAGGCCAAAAGAGGAGGATAGAGATAAAAGGTGAGAAGCAGATGGGGAGAGGGGAGAGGCAATGGGGATGTTGAAATCACCCATGATAAGGGTAGGGGTGTCACAGGAGAGAAAGTGTGGAAGCCAGGTGGCAAAGTGATCCAGGAACTGATGAGAGGGGCCGGGAGGACGATACACCACCGCCACTCGCATGGAGAAGGGGACGTAGAGTCTGACCACATGGACCTCAAAGGAAGGGAAGACAAGTGAGGGTACTTGGGGGATAACTTGGAAAGTACATTTGGGTGAAAGGAGCAGACCAACGCCTCCACCTGCTCTGTTGTCTGATCTTGGGGTATGAGAAAAGTGCAGTCCACCATATGAAAGAGCAGCAGCAGCGGTGGTGTCTGACTGCTGGATCCAGGTTTCAGTAAGAGCCAGGAGATTAAGAGAATTAGAAAGGAAGAAGTCATGAATGGAGAGTTTATTACACACAGAGCGAGAATTCCAAAGGGCACAATTGAAAGAGACAGCAGGCATGCAGGGAATATTAATAAGGTTAGAGGGGTTTCTGGGTGTAGCAATTGGGAGGTTTGACTGGCTATAACATGGGGGGCCGGGGTTTGGAGATATGTCTCCAGCGACTAGGAGAAGGAGGATCGAAAGAGTGAGCAGATGGTTAAGTGATTTGTGAGAGCGTCTCTTGTGTTGGATGTTGGGACTGAATGGATCTGTGCTGTTAAGCAATGTGAATAGAGCATGAGTGCTATACATAGGAGAGGCAAGGACAGAGGGGCCGATATGGATGGAGTGTAGAGAGTTAATGCAAGGGCGGTGAATGTGAGTGAATGCAGCAGCCAGAATATAGATTATACAAATAAATATGGTGAGTATTTGTGCTGTTTCAAGTGAATATGGATTAGATTTAGTTTTTCTTACCTGTCTCCTGACCTGTCTAACTGCCATGTTATAACTGCCGAGTACTTAGAAAAAAAAGTACTTTGAATAAAAAATACACGAATAACAGTGCACGAATGCATCCCCAAGCTACATCTACATTTATAGAAGGCTAGCCCTTAGATCTCTTTTTTTTTTTTTTTTTTTTTTTTTGGTGTTAAAGCTCGTTAGCAATCAATCTAACTCAGTTGAGACAACAGGACACAATAAATGTAGTGATCAGATAAACAAATGTCCAGGTCTACATGGATCATAAAGCACTTTGAAACAGTTATGTGATCTCTCTGAGTAAGGACATGCAAAAGTGAGTTAAATATCTATAAACACAAAGGCATAATAGTATGACTAACATATATAGATACATGCAGGATTCAATGCCGAAGATAGAATGACTCAGATACCATCCAAGCTGCTTGCTGTCAGGGACTGGAGCAATAGACATGCAGGATATTTCAGCTCAGAGAATGAATGATATGTTTACCATCCAAGCTGCTTGCTGTCAGGGACTGGAGCAATAGACATGCAGGATATTTCAGCTCAGAGAATGAATGATATGTTTACCATCCAAGCTGCTTGCTGTCAGGGACTGGAGCAATAGACATGCAGGATATTTCAGCTCAGAGAATGAATGATATGTTTACCATCCAAGCTGCTTGCTGTCAGGGACTGGAGCAATAGACATGCAGGATATTTCAGCTCAGAGAATGAATGATATGTTTACCATCCAAGCTGCTTGCTGTCAGGGACTGGAGCAATAGACATGCAGGATATTTCAGCTCAGAGAATGAATGATATGTTTACCATCCAAGCTGCTTGCTGTCAGGGACTGGAGCAATAGACATGCAGGATATTTCAGCTCAGAGAATGAATGATATGTTTACCATCCAAGCTGCTTGCTGTCAGGGACTGGAGCAATAGACATGCAGGATATTTCAGCTCAGAGAATGAATGATATGTTTACCATCCAAGCTGCTTGCTGTCAGGGACTGGAGCAATAGACATGCAGGATATTTCAGCTCAGAGAATGAATGATATGTTTACCATCCAAGCTGCTTGCTGTCAGGGACTGGAGCAATAGACATGCAGGATATTTCAGCTCAGAGAATGAATGATATGTTTACCATCCAAGCTGCTTGCTGTCAGGGACTGGAGCAATAGACATGCAGGATATTTCAGCTCAGAGAATGAATGATATGTTTACCTGTATGAAGAGAGAAGAGATGCTTGATTATATTCTGCCATGTTATAACTGCCGAGTACTTAGAAAAAAAAGTACTTTGAATAAAAAATACACGAATAACAGGCCATCATCCAAGGTTCAGGTTGAAAGCGAGATGAGTTTAACTCTCATTGATTGAGTATTTAATCAATCTGCATAGTTCGTCCTTTTCTGTTTTGCAAGTCAGCAAACTAGCTAGCCTGGTACAATGTGTAATCAGTGTAATCAACGTATTAGCAAACATCTATTGTTCAATTACCCTGTGTCCCTGTCATCCAAGATAATAACACAATAAGCTGCAACAAGCGTCAAATCAAGAGTCAACATTAAAGGTTCATATGAACAGTAGTCTGTTTATTGTCCAACCAAAGAAAAACTCATAAATTCAAAAGTCAACACAAAAATAATAGTCTATGTCTCCTGGACACCTGGATAATTAAAATTAAATGCTATGTCATGTCAGCGACTATGACGTGCCTATATGTCATAGGTGAAAAGGAGTTAAGATTAATGTAAACAAATATTTTTCTGAGATTTTTTCCTGACATATTGTACTTCATGATAGTGGTACAATTTGTTCGATATGACTTGCATTTATTTGTGAAAAAAATCAAAAATTTGACAAAAATTTAGAAAATTTTCCAATTTTTAAATCTTTAATGATTTCTTATTTTTCCTACAAAATTTACAAAACCATTTTTTTAGGGGCCACATAACATTTGCAGTAACTTTGAGGGGCCTATATGACTGAAAATACCTCAAATTGACATCATTTTAAAAACTGCACCCCTCAAGGTGCTCAAAACAACACTCAAGAAGCTTATTAACCCTTCAGGTGGTTCACAGGAACTGAAGCATTGTGGAAGGAAAAAATGAACATTTAACTTTTTTTCACAAACATTTTAATTTAGACCACAATTTTTTTATTTTCACAGAGATAACAAGAGAAAATAGACCATGTACTTTGCTGTATGATTTCTGCCGAGCACGCCAATACTTTATATGTGGGTAAATACAACTGTTTGTGAGCATGGCAGGGCATGGAAGGGAAGGAGCATGGTTTGACTTTTTGATCGTAAAGTTTGCTTTAATCATTAGCGGATCCCATATTGCATTTGTTGAGCCCCTAAAGTGCCTAAACCAGGAGTGGGGAATCTTTTTTCTACCAGGGGCCATTTGGATATTTATACCATCCAGTCCCTGAGAATCTGCCCAGGGGCCTGATAAAATGTCATTGAGGGCCATTAATGGCCCGGAGGCCTGAGGTTCCCCACCCTTGGCCTAAACAGTGGAAACCCCCCAGAAGGGAAGAAATCCCATATTGGAGTTCAGATTTTGCTGGAATGGTTTGAGGTTGCCATGTCCCATTTTTAGAGCCCCTGATGTGCGAGAACAGCACAACCCCCAATAAGTGACATCATTTTAAATACAGTGTAATACCACTGAATGAATTAATCTAGGGGTGCATCGAGCATGTTAACACCACATGTGCTTCACAGAAATTTATACCTTTGGGCGGTGAAGAAACAATAATTACATTTTTACAGCTAAAATGTTTTAGCCCCCAAATTTTAATTTTCATAAGGGCTAAAAGGAAAAAAATGGAAATGTCAGTTTGTTGTGCAATTTCTTCCGAGTATGCCAATACCCTACAATTAATCGGGAACTACTTTTGAGGCACAGTGCAAAACTCAGAAGGAAAGGAACACCATAATTTAGTGCAGATTTTACTGTTATGGTTTGCGAGTGCCTTGACTCATTAGGAGAGCCCCTAAGGTGTTAGAACAGCAGAACCCCCCCATGAGTGACCCCATTTTGCCAACTGTACCTATCAATAAATTCATCTAAGGGTGCAGTGATCATATTGACACCACGGATGTGTCACACAATTTTATACCATTTGGATGTGAAGAAAAAATAATTAAACTTTTACCACAAACATTTTAGCCTAAGATTTTACATCTTCACACTGGGAAATGAGTAAAAATGGCATCAAAATTTTTCACACAATTTTTACTGAATGTGGAAATACCTCATATGTGGCTGTACAGCACTGCTAAGCCACACAGCGAGCCTCGGGAGGGATGGAGCGCTATTTTCTTACTGGAGAGCACATTTTCCAAGAATAGTTTACAGACTCCATATACAGAGCCCCTAAGTGCAAGAAGGGCCAGTAACCCTATTTAGGAAATTATACCCCTTCTGGAATTTATTTACAAGTGTAGTGATTAGTTTCACTCCATGGCTGTTTTCCAGAAACAAGCAGCAATGGATGTTGCTGAGTGAAAATTGCAAATCTGCTATTGTAGTGCCCAGTACGTTATGCCCGGCTCGTGCTTCTGGAGACATGCACCCATAAATTAAGTGGGCTCTCATCACTACAGAAATGTCAAACATGTGGATGCTAAATGTGGCTTATACACGCTATGGGGCTCAGAAGGGAGGGAGTCATTGGGATTTGGGGGTGCAGAATTCGCTGGATATATTTTGGGGGGTGAGAAGCCATAGTGATTTCCAGAGCCTTTGTACTACCAATAACATGGAAGCCCCCTATATTTTCGTTAACAGGTGGCAGACCTGTGGATTGAGTTGCAGCTTTTTTTGCATACATTTTACATAAGGTTTGGGATTTCATCTATCCAGCGCTCCGCTTTGAGCACTTTTTCATTTAAATCTCCGAATGACGTGATTCATATGAAACCCCTGAGGAAGTCATTCACTATTTTGAGTCAGCAGAGTTACTCTGGAATTCATCTGGCCTCTGTTCAGCAATCAGCAGTGTCCTTTTCCGAGATCCAGAAAACTGTGACCTACAGCACTTTTATGCATGCCTTAAAAGACGGACACCACCGGATCATAGGCCACATGGCATTCACAGTGCCTCCATCTGCCTCATTACAGGGAATATTCCCCTGGAGGTTCTAGTTGAATCACGTATTTCAGAGATTTACATGGAAACCCCAATATAACCGCTTAGCGTAGAGCGCAGGATAAACGTGAGCCAAGCCTTACTCCGATCTTTGGGAGGCAGAATTAACAAATAAACAGCAGATCAAGAATTGGTTTTCTTGAGTGAAAAGAAAAAGAAAAGTGGACGGCACTACCCCACGCAAGACCCTCAGCCTGTATGTCCCATAGGTGTGCTCATCTATAAGAACAGTTACGCTGTACTTCAAAGATTCCGGGTGCTCTTCCAGAAAACCACAGGTAATTCACTTGCATCAAAAAGAAGAAAAGGAGGCACTCACCGATCTGTAATGTTCTCTTGCTTTATCGAATTTCCATCAAAAATTCATGGCCGGGAGAGTGAGAAAAGGAGCTCGTATGAGCAGTACTTGACGACAGCCGTTTCGCGCTCTATCCGCGCTTCCGCGGGTCGATATGTCAAGAATTGGTTTTATTTATGTTTTGCGCTGTTACTCATGTGGTATAAGTGATTAGACTACTTTATTCTTCGATTATAGCGATACCAGATTTATATCTTTTTTATGTTTGGCTGCTGTCCCACACTAAAAACATTTTTGCATCACCATATTTTGAGAGCTATAATTTTTCACATTTCTGTTGACAGAGTCATGTGAGGGTTTGTTTTTTGCAGGACGAGTTAACATTTTCATTGGTATCATTTTGGGGCACATGATATTTTTAATTAGGGAGGCAGAATGAGCAAAAACCAGCAATTCAGGAATTGTTTTTTGGGGGTGTTTTTATGTCCTTTCGCCTGTGGTATAATTGGTAAGGCAGCTTTATTCTTCCGGTCAGTACAATTACAGCGATGCCAAGTTTATATAGTTTTTAATACTTTGACACTTTTACACAATGAAATATATTTTATAGAAAAATTAATTATTTTTGCATCACTATATTATGATAGCTATAACTTTTTTTTTTTATGTATATATATATATATATATATATGTACAGTAGCGACGAAAAGTTTGAATGTTTTTTATAGTGTCATTACTTTTGTTCTGGTTGTTGTGATGCCATTTTCATGGTGATAAATTGAAAGTGCATTAAGTTGTCATCACTAGGGTTGAGCGAAACGGGTCGGCCATTTTCAGAAGTCGCCGACTTTTGGCAAAGCCGGGTTTCATGAAACCCGACCCGACCCCTGTGTGGGGTCGGCCATGAGGTCGGCGATCTTCTGAATCTGGTATCGGAATTCCAATACCGAGTTCTGATATGTTTTCAATATCGGAAATCGTTATCGGAATCCATATTTAAGTGTAAAATAAAGAATTAAAATAAAAAATATTGCTATACTTACCCTCTGACGCTCCCTGGTACTAACCGACAGCCTTCCTTCCTTAGAATCAGCGCGTGAAGGACCTTAGATGACGTCGCGGCCTAATAGGAATATACTCACCCTCGGACGCGCCCTGCTTCTTTCCGGCAGCCTTCCTTCCTAAGAATCAGCGCTTGAAGGACCTTCGGTGACGTCGCGGCTTGTGATTGATCGCGTGAGCGGTCACATGGGCGGTCGCGCGACCAATCACAAGCCGCGACGTCATCTAAGGTCCTTCACGCGCTGATTCTAAGGAAGGAAGGCTGCCGGTTAGTACCAGGGCGCGTCAGAGGGTAAGTATAGCAATAATTTTTATTTTAATTCTTTATTTTACACTTAAATATGGATCCCAGGGCCTGAAGGAGAGTTTCCTCTCCTTCAGACCCTGGGAACCATAGTATCCCATTGCACTGCATTGGGTTTCGTGTTTCGGCCGACCCCGACCCCGACTTTTCTATAGGATCGGCCGATTTCACTCGACCCGACTTTTGAGAAAGTTGGGTTTCGTGAAACCCGACCCGATCCTATAAAAGTAAAAGTCGCTCAACCCTAGTCATCACGCAAGAACTTAATTTTAACCAAAATGCCTTAGAATATAGGTATGGTCATTTAATGAAAGAAAACTGACTGCAAAAAGTTTTGTATACACTATTTATTGATCACAACTAGTGTTGAGCATTCCGATACCGCTGATTCTAAGGAAGGAAGGCTGCCGGTTAGTACCAGGGCGCGTCAGAGGGTAAGTATAGCAATAATTTTTATTTTAATTCTTTATTTTACACTTAAATATGGATCCCAGGGCCTGAAGGAGAGTTTCCTCTCCTTCAGACCCTGGAAACCATAGTATCCCATTGCACTGCATTGGGTTTCGTGTTTCGGCCGACCCCGACCCCGACTTTTCTATAGGATCGGCCGATTTCACTCGACCCGACTTTTGAGAAAGTCGGGTTTCGTGAAACCCGACCCGATCCTATAAAAGTAAAAGTCGCTCGACCCTAGTCATCACGCAAGAACTTAATTTTAACCAAAATGCCTTAGAATATAGGTATGGTCATTTAATGAAAGAAAACTGACTGCAAAAAGTTTTGTATACACTATTTATTGATCACAACTAGTGTTGAGCATTCCAATACCGCAAGTATCGGGTATCGGCCGATATTTGCGGTATCGGAATTCCGATACGGAGTTCCGATATTTTTGCGATATCGGGAATCGGTATCGGGATCCATATTCATGTGTAAAACAAAGAATAAAAATAAAAAATATTGATATACTCACCCTCGGACGCGCCCTGGTTGAAACCACTGAAACCGGCAGTCTCCCCTCCTAAGAATGAGCGAGTGAAGGACCTGCGATGACGTCGCGGCTTGTGATTGGTCGCGTGAGCGGTCACGCGACCAATCACAAGCTGCGACGTCATCGAAGGTCCTTCACCCTGCATTCTTAGGAACAGAGGCTGCCGGTTACACTGGTTATAGCCAGGGGCCGTCGGAGGGGTGAGTATATCCATATTTTTTTTTTTTATTCTTTATTTTTTACATGAATATGGATCCCAGGGCCTGAAGGAGAGTTTCCTCTCCTTCAGACCCTGGGAACCATTATAGGATACCTTCCAATATTTGCGTCCCATTGACTTGTATTGGTATCGGATATCGGTATCGGCGATATCTGATATTTTTCAGATATCGGCCTACACAATCCGATACCGATACCGATACTTTCAAATATCGGAAGGTATTGCTCAACACTAATCACAACATACACAGTAATTATTTGTTTACAATGCCATAGCTTAGTATTTTTGTAGCATAAGCTTTTGTTTTAATTACTACAGCACACTGAAGGGCATTGAAGCCACTAGAGAATTCAAGACATCTTGAGGGATCTTGCTCCATTCCATTTTGCAAACCTGCAAACCATTCATCTTTATTGCTATGGGTACAGGCCTCAACTCATCGGCCTGACTGATCCCATAGGTGCTCTATAGGGTATAAATCAGGTGATTGGCTTAGCTATGGCAACAGGAAAACATTTTTTCTTTGCTAACCAATTTTTGACTAAATTAGATGTGTGCTTATGATCATTGTCTTGCTGGAATTTCCAGCCCCTGCCTACTTTGGATTTTACCATATGGCAGCAGTACATTCTCCAGTATATCCTTGTTATCCTTGTACATGGTAGCATTCATATTTTTATCAAGTCTATGCAGAGGGCCATTGACAGATGCAGAAAAGAAGCCTAAACCATGACATTGCCACCACCATGTTTCACTCTAGGTGTTTGGTACCTTACATTATTACCTTTTCTAACTGGGCGGTATATATACGGCTTACCATCAATATTAAACAGATTGAGCTGGGATTCATCCAACCACAACACCTTAGACCAATCTGAAGGTTTTGAATTTGAAGAATTAGCTGCAAGAGACAATCACAATTTGGACAACTTTAACCGCATCTGGAAACCTTGGACCCTCTACAGAACACAACAAACATTTCTTTCAGAAATAACACCTTAGGCTGCCGTCACACTAGCAGTATTTGGTCAGTATTTTACATCAGTATTTCTCAGCCAAAACCAGGAGTGGGTGATAAATGCAGAAGTGGTGCTTATGTTTCTATTATACTTTTCCTCTATTTGTTCCACTCCTGGTTTTGGCTTACAAATACTGATGTAAAATACTGACCAAATACTGCTAGTGTGATGGCAGCCTTAAACTGATACCCTATCTTCCCAGGGTGCCACTACCCCCCCAACCACCCCCCCCACCCTTCCTCCCCGGACTTTCCGACTCTTCTACCCCTTCCTATCACTCTCCAACTCCCCCCCTTTTCCCCCAACATGCATGTTGTTCTCTCTCTTTTTAGGCTTATCTTCCTAAATTTATATCATTCAAGAGTAGAGTTTACTGTATTTGACAATGAATGGCGATATAAGTCTGATAAATAGCGCTCAAGTAAATGGAAACAAACGGTACTCTTGTATTAGTCGCTATTTTCTAAAATTGAACTATGTTATTGTTACTTCATTGAAGTTGATTATGTTTATACAATCTTTTCAATAAAAAGAACATTGAAAGAAAGAAAGATATACGTATCTACTCTCCAGATATTGACTCTCATCGGAGAGATGTTTGCAAAGTCTTCGACCTCTTACGGGCAAACTTCCTCTACGCTAAGTTGGAGAAATGTGTGTTTGAGCAGGAGTCCTTGCCCTTCCTTGGTTATATTATCTCCGCCCAGGGGTTGGCTATGGATCCTGCCAAACTACAGGCTGTGGTGGACTGGCAAGAACCCCACTCTCTCAAAGCGGTGCAGTTCTTTATGGGGTTCATTAACTACTATCGGCAGTTCATTCTGCATTTCTCAACTTTAGTAGCTCCCTTGGTAGCCCTCACCAAGAAGGGAGCAAATCCCAAATTGTGGTCGGAGGAGGTCTCCAAGGCCTTTCTCTCAATAAAATCTCATTTTGCTAGCGTTCCCATTCTACATCGCCTCGATGTTGATAAGCCGTTTATAATGGAGGTGGATGCCTCATCCGTTAGTGCTGGAGCAGTTCTCTTGCAAAAGGATGCTCAAAGTCGGAAGCATCCTTGCTTCATCTTTTCCAAGACTTCACACCAGTGGAGAGGAATTATTCTATCGTGGACAGGGAATTGCTTGTCATGAAATTGGCTTTCTCTGAGTGGAGACATCTTCTGGAGGGGGATCGCTTTCCCTTCCTTTCCTTTACTGACCACAAAAATTTAGTATACTTACAGACAGCCCAGCGGCTAAATTCTTGCCAGGCCAGATGGTCTCTGTTCTTCTCCCGGTTCCATTTCACTCTCCATTTTCTCTCCGGGGAGAAGAACATTCGTGCCGATGCTCTCTCTCGCTCCGTTGTGTCATCTGTGGAGGAGGAAGAGGAGCATCGGCTTATTGTCCCCACTGAGAGCCTGAGAACTGTGGCCTCGGTCTCGCTAGAGTCTGTGCCCCCAGGCAAGACTTTTGTACCATCACATTTGCGACCGGAAGTTCTCTCTTGGGCTCATTCGTCTAGGGTGGGTGGACATTTTGGGACCAAGAGAACATACTGGTGGCCGCATATGGCTCGTGATGTCGGGGACTACATTCGGGCATGTGTCTTCTGTGCTAAGAATAAGTCTCCTCGACAACGGCCAGCAGGATTACTTTATCCCTTACCGGTGGCAGACAGGCCCTGGGAGATGGTCGGGATGGATTTTGTGGTGGGCTTACCCAAGTCTCGTGGCTGCACCATCATTTGGATAATCACGACCATTTCACCAGCCTCTTCCACGGCTACCCTCTGCACGGGCTTTGGCAGCATTGTTTGTAAAACATATTTTACGCCTACACAGTATGCCAGACAAGATTGTCAGTGACCGAGGTCCCCAGTTTGCGTTTCGGTTCTGGAGAGAGCTTTGTCGACTACTCAGTATCGAGTTGAATCTCTCTTCTGCATATCATCCCGAGATGAATGGGTTGGTAGAGAGGGCCAACCAGACCTTGGTCACATATCTGTGACATTTTGCTTCAGCCAGGCAGGATGACTGGGCATTCTTGCTACCGTGGGCGGAGTTTGTGCTAAACAATGCCATAACCGACTCCACTGGCCAGACCCCATTTCTCCTTAATTACTGTCAACATCCGCGGGTTCCTGTGTCCATGTCCGTGTCTTCCGCCAACTCCAGGGTGGCAGACTGGGCTGTGGAGGCACGGGACATTTGGGACCGTACTCAGGATGCCATCCACTCTTCCAAGGAGAGAATGAGGTTCTCCGCCGATGCACACCGGCGCCCTGCTTCCACCTTTGCTCCTGGCAATTTAGTATGGCTCTCCGCCCGTAACATCAGGCTGCGAGTTGAGTCCACTAAGTTTGCACCTCGCTACTTGGGTCCCTTCAAGGTCCTCGAACAGGTTAACCCTGTGGTCTACCGTCTGGCTCTTCCTCTGCGCCTACGTATCACCGACACCTTTCATGTGTCCCTCTTGAAGCCCATACACATGTCCCGGTTTTCAGAGTCATCTGCCGGGACATCAGGTTCGTCTACGGATGATTACGAGGTGAGCGCTATCTTAGGGTGCAAGGCAAAAAAAAATTATTTGGTGGATTGGAAGGGTTATGATCCAGAGGACAAGTCCTGGGAAAATGCTGAGCACATTTGAGCTCCGCAGTTATTGCTGCCTTCGAGCGTAGCAAAGCCCAAGGAGGGGGGCCATGTTAGGTGTCGAGTTTCCGCCGCTGCACAGGGGGAATCTCGAACCATGTTCACTGCAGTCTCCCATTCTCCTCCAGTCGCAGTGGAACTTGCTCAGCGGAGACGTCGGTCTCAGCGTCTGGCTCAGGCAGATAATGTGCGCTTGGTTACTACTGATCTTCCAGGCTCAGCCATTGTAACTAGCATTATTCTTCGGCGGGCAGATACTCCTGGGGCTAAGTCCTGCTTTTCCTCTACTGAGCATGCCCAAGGGTCAACCTTCCATTGGAGGTCTGGGGTCACACGCTTAGGTCCTGTAGCGGCTCCTATTGGACCACTAGGAAGGTCCTTGTTTGCTACAGCTATAAAAGGTTTGCATGGCCGTACGGCCATGCAGTAGTATCAACCTATGTCATGAGCTTTGCTACTTTGTGGCCATGTCTGCATGTGGTCAGGGTTGGCTGAAATAAGCCCCTAGAATACTGGCACCTCCGGTGAGGAGTTTTGTGTGTATGAATTCAGGGCTGGCATATAGCCACTAGAATTCCGGTTCCACCGGAGAGGAGTTGTTCGTGTGCTAGGCTGGCTGCATGACCACTGTTTGCTTTCTGCTCTGTTAGGTAGCTATGATCCTCTGTGAGGTTAATAGGGCACAACGTTTTCCTATCTTAGCGATTCTGTGAAGTAACAGAGTTCGCTTATACCGCCATATAGTTCCGCCAATTGCTAGCAGCAGGTTCTCTCCTGCACTGTGGACCCCGGGTTGCAAACGCACATATTAAAACTCATATATATACTCGGTGCGTTCTGCCAACCCTAACAACAGGTACTGGTGTGATTTGTTGATATTTAATTGCATGCAGGTTTTAAAAATCATGAATATACATGCAACTTACAAGATTACAAATCATATAAAACCAAACAACATTAAAACACTAAACATTAATTGTTATAAAGAGGAGAAAAAATGATAGATAATAATAGGAAGGTACAATTCTAATACTCATAAGGTACCATCACCCAGGGCAGCTCCCCCCTTAATGACAGCCAATATGTCTTTTAACTGACCTGAGATATAAGAGAATAGCCTCCCCATACAGGTGACAATCCAGCAGCTGTCGGCTGAACACTCTGACAACTTGCTGCATCAGCCACGATCAGTGTTTGCACTGTCCAAATCTGTTTAACCCCTTAGATGCTGCTGTCAATAATGACTATATCATATAAATGGTTAACAGAATGTGGGGGGCTTCCTCTTTATCCCAATTGGTGACCTCAGATCATGATTGAGTGGTCCTGATGCTTGTGATGGCAATTCATGACCAAATATCGACCTTAAAGTCTGACAGCTGTTGTAACCTGTTCAGAAGTTAGCAACATTTAGGTGATAAAAATACACATTTTCATTTCTGTCATGCCACTTTGTATTAATTCCTGAAAAGCACCTGAAGAGTTAATAAACTACCTGACAGCAGTTTTCAATATGTCAAGGTGTGCTATTTTTAAAATGGTATAACATTTGGGGGTTTCCCAATATATGGGACCCATAACGTCAATTCAAACATGGATAAGTCCCTAAAAAAATAAATTTTGTAAATTTCCATGAAAAAATGAAAAATTACTGCTACATTTTTAAACCTCCTAAAACACTAACAAAATAAAATAAAATTTTGCAAATGGTGCTGATGTAAAGCAGACATGAGGGAAATGTTATTTATTAATGTTTTTCTATGGTATGACTATCTGGATTAAAAAGATAATCATTCAAATTTTAAAAAATGCTATTTCTTTAACATTTTTCTCAAATTTCTGATATTTTTCATAAATAAACACAAAACATATCGACCTAAACCTACCATTATCATAAAGTATAATGTGTCTCGAAAAAATAGTCTCAAAATAACTGGAATTTATTGAAGCGTTCCAGAGTTATTTGTTGTGAATTCTGCTCTTGGGCTCCCTCCGGTGGTTATGAGTGGTAGTGCTGCTGTCTTTGGATCGCAGCATTTATCAGGTGTGTCCACTTTTTGCAATTTGGGCTGGGCTATATAGTCTTGCTTGATCCTTTAGTCTGTGCCAGTTGTCCATTGTTTTTGGAGGATTCACATCCATACCTGGTCTCTCTCCTGTTTTGCTGTTTATTTCTACAAAGATAAGTTCTGGCTTTGTTTTTGCTGTCCACCTGCTGTGGACCTTATAGTTCTGTGCATTTTCATGTTTTGTCTTGTCCAGCTTTGTCTGTGAAGGATTTTTTACAGCCAAGCTGTGTCTCTGGAGATGCAGATATACCCTCCATGTCTTTAGTCAGATGTGGAGATTTGTATTTTCTGTGGTGGATATTTTCTAGTGTTTTAATACTGACCGCATAGTACTCTGTCCTATTCTTTCTTTTTAGCTAGAATGGCCTCCTATGCTAAATCCTGATTTCATGTCTGCGTATGTTATTTTCCTCTCCTCTCACAGTCAATATTTGTGGGGGGCTGTCTATCCTTTGGGGATTTTCTCTGAGGCAAGATAGTTTTCCCGTTTCTGTCTTTAGGGGAAGTTAGTTCTTAGGCTGTGTCGAGGGGTCTAGGGAGTGTTAGGTACTCCCCACGGCTACTTCTAGTTGCGATGCTAAGTTCAGGGTTTGCGGTCAGTACAGGTACCACCTTCTCCAGAGTACGTCTCATACTGCTCCTAGGCCACCAGATCATAACAGTACAACTGGCCAACAATGAGTTAATTGCATCTCTGAAGAAGGGAGGAAAGGTTTCGAGCCATTTTTTTTCCTTAGCCTGTTTTGTCTTTTCCTCCCTCTTAATCTCTGGGTTGCTACGGAACCTAGTAATAACATGAATGTTCAGGAGTTAGTTTCTCGGGTGGATCAGCTGGCTGCTAGGGTACAGGGTATTTCAGATTATATTATTCAGACTCCTGCCTTAGAGCCTAAGATTCCCACTCCTGATTTGTTTTTTGGTGACAGATCCAAATTTTTTAATTTCAAAAATAACTGTAAACTGTTTTTTGCATTGAGACCCCGGTCCTCTGGTGATCCCATTTAGCAGGTTAAAATCATCATATCCCTGCTGCGTGGTGACCCACAGGATTGGGCATTTTCCCTGGAATCTGGCAATCCTGCTTTGCTTGATGTTGATTCTTTCTTTCAAGCATTAGGGTTATTGTATGATGAGCCTAATTCTGTGGATCAAGCTGAGAAGATCTTGTTGGCCCTGTGTCAGGGTCAAGAAGCGGCAGAATCGTATTGCCAGAAATTTTGAAAATGGTCGGTGTTGACTAAATGGAATGAGGATGCCTTGGCGGCAATTTTCAGAAAGGGTCTTTCTGAATCCATTAAAGATGTTATGGTGGGGTTCCCCACGCCTGCTGGTCTGAGTGATTCTATGTCTCTGGCCATTCAGATTGATCAGCGCTTGCGCGAGCGCAGAGTTGTGCACACTGTGGCGTGGTCCTCCGAGCGGAGCCCTGAGCCTATGCAGTGTGATAAGATTTTGTCTAGAGCTGAACGACAAGGATTCAGGCGTCAGAATAGGTTGTGTTTTTACTGCGGCGATTATGCTCATGTTATTTCTGATTGCCCTTCCTGCCTCTTTTTCCATCCATAATGTTTTCCATAGATCTTTGTTGCGGAAGTATGTGGTGCCCATTGTTCCCTGTGTTGATCCTCCGGCCCCGGTGTTGATTGATGGAGAGTTGGAGTATGTGGTTGAGAAGATTTTGGATTCTCGTTTTTCGAGGCGGAAGCTTCAGTATCTGGTCAAATGGAAGGGTTATGGCCAGGAGGATAATTCTTGGGTTGTTGCCTCCGATGTTCATGCTGACGATTTGGTTCGTGCCTTTCATTTGGCTCGTCCTGATCGGCCTGGGGGCTCTGGTGAGGGTTCAGTGACCCCTCCTCAAGGGGGGGGGTACTGTTGTGAATTCTGGTCTTGGGCTCCCTCCGGTGGTTATGAGTGGTAGTGCTGCTGTCTTTGGATCGCAGCATTTATCAGGTGTGTCCACTTTTTGCAATTTGGGCTGGGCTATATAGTCTTGCTTGATCCTTTAGTCTGTGCCAGTTGTCCATTGTTTTTGGAGGATTCACATCCATACCTGGTCTCTCTCCTGTTTTGCTGTTCATTTCCACAAAGATAAGTTCTGGCTTTGTTTTTGCTGTCCACCTGCTGTGGACCTTATAGTTCTGTGCATTTTCATGTTTCGTCTTGTCCAGCTTTGTCTGTGAAGGATTTTTTGCAGCCAAGCTGTGTCTCTGGAGATGCAGATATACCCTCCATGTCTTTAGTCAGATGTGGAGATTTGTATTTTCTATGGTGGATATTTTCTAGTGTTTTAATACTGACCGCATAGTACTCTGTCCTATTCTTTCTTTTTAGCTAGAATGGCCTCCTATGCTAAATCCTGATTTCATGTCTGCGTATGTTATTTTCCTCTCCTCTCACAGTCAATATTTGTGAGGGCTGTCTATCCTTTGGGGATTTTCTCTGAGGCAAGATAGTTTTCCCGTTTCAGTCTTTAGGGGAAGTTAGTTCTTAGGCTGTGTCGAGGGGTCTAGGGAGTGTTAGGTACTCCCCACGGCTACTTCTAGGTGCGGTGCTAAGTTCAGGGTTTGCAGTCAGTACAGGTACCACCTTCTCCAGAGTACGTCTCATGCTGCTCCTAGGTCACCAGATCATAACAGTTATTACCATGGAAAGTGACACTGGTCAAGTTTCAAACATTTGGCTCCGTCACTAAGGGGTTAAATCTTGATCAAAATTTTTGGCAGGATTTATTTGTGTTTATAAACAGAACACATAAATGTAATACTATTACTCATCAGAACCTCCACCTAGCTTTATTACAGGTACTTTTCACAAAATTAGAAGATCATCAAAAAATTAATTTATTTCAGTTCTTCAATACAAAAAATGAAACTCATAAAATTATGTAGAGTCATTACAGAGTGATCTATTTCAAGTGTTATTTCTGTTAATGTTGATGATTATGGCTTATGGCCAATGAAAACCCAAAAGTCATTATCTCAGTAAATTAGAATACTTTATAACACCAGCTTGAAAAATTATTTTAAAATCCGAAATGTTGGCCTACTGAAATATATGTTCAGTAAATGCACTCAATACTTGGTCGGGGCTCCTTCTGCATTAATTACTGCATCAATGCAGCATGGCATGGAGGCGATCAGCCTATGTAGACAGGTGCCAAGTCCTGCTGGAGAATTAAGTTTCCATCTCTAAAAAGCTTGCCGGCAGAGGGAAGCATGAAATGCTCTAAAATTTCCTGATACATGGCTGCGCTGACTTTGGGCTTGCTAAGACACAGTGGACCTACGCCAGCAGATGACATGGCTCCCCAAACCATCACTGATTGTGGAAACTTCACACTAGACCTCGAGCAGATTGGATTATGTGCCTCTCCACTCTTCCTCCCGACACTGGGACCTTGATTTTCAAATTAAATGAAAAATGTAAAGTAGTTTCATCTGAAAACAACACCACTGAGCAACAGTCCAGTTCTTTTTCTCTTTGGCCCAGGTAAGACGCTTCTGGCGTTATCTATTGGTCATGAGTGGCTTGACACAAGGAATGCGACAATTGTATCCCATGTCCTGAATACATCTGTGTGAGGTGGCTCTTGAAACAATGACTCCAGCAGCAGTCCACTCCTTGTGAATCTCCCACAAATTTTTGAATGGCCTTTTCTTAACAATCCTTTCAAGGCTGCGGTTATCCAGGTTGCTTATGCACCTTTTTCTACCACATATTTTCCTTCCACTCAACTTTCCATTAATATGCTTGGTGTGATACAGTGACTGGCGTCATTGTGAATGGGCGGTATGTGTCGCAGAGACTGAGGTTGTCCTCTGCGCTGTAAGCCAGTAATGTTGCTCTGGGACCTGTAGTCCCACAAGTATTTGTTTAGTTTAAAGGAAGGCTTACAGGGTTAGTCAGAGAGCTGGGCAGGACTGACTATCCACACACACCTCCCACCTATGGGGGTGGTTACAGCTACATAATGTGACCAGGGTTTGGGTCACATGGTCTCTGGATTCAGAGTGTATGAACCTGAATGGTCAGATGGGGCTGTGTTCTAAGGTCCTGAAAGAGGTCAGGTCTGTGTTGGAAGCTCAAGCGAGTGGAGACTTCCTGAAGAGCACATGGAGAGACCGCAGACCTGGATAGTCGGTGTTGGAAGGTCCTAGTAATGGACAGACTTCCTGAATAGCACGTGGTGAGACCGTGTACCTGCAGAGCCTGGGATAGCTTTTGTGTTGGGGAAGCCAGGACTGACAAAGAGTCAGCTTGAGGAGCGGAGCTCCTGGAAGGTAACCTCAGACAAGGGGGTTGTAATATACGGCAGAGAGGTTTGTCTGCTACAGATATAGACTTGTGGTCATGATATGTTCTTGGATGTAATGAAATGGACTTTATGCTATGTGGTTTATGCGCAGATAATAAACCAATAGACTGTTTATGTGAGAAAATGTTCCTGTGTGTTTTAATCCCGTTGCCAAGCGAGTGTCCCCCAACACACTCAGGGAGCGCTATCTCACATTGGACACAGCACTCTGTGAACAGCCAGCTTCTTTAGTAATGACCTTTTGAGGCTTACCCTCCTTGTCGAGTGTGTCAATGACTGCCTTCTGGACATCTGTCAAGTCAGCAGTCTTCCCCATGATTGTGTAGCCTGCTGTTAGGGACCTTTTTAAACTCTTTGGACGCCTTTGCAGGTGGTTTTGGATCATTATTCTAATTTACTGAGATAATGATTTTGGGGTTTTATTGCCAGTAAGCCATAATCATCAACATTAACAGAAATAAACATTTGAAATAGATCACTCTGTAATGACTTATATAATAAATGAGTTTCACTTTTTGTACTGAAAAACTGAAATAAATTCACTTTTTGATGATATTCTAATTTTGTGAGAAGCACTTGTATATGATGTTTAATCAATGGGTGTGCTCAATACTAAGCTTTAAATTCTCTGGGTGCAAAGTAAACAACTTATATATCAAGAAGAACTTTCTGTTATTCATCCTCTATATTCGATCTGGACTTGTCTCAGGCATATGTTCAAGAATGGTCAAACGTAAATAATCTGGCCTTTGTTGGTGATACATTGGGAAATGCCTTAACATGCTGTGGTTGGTTACTCCATTTTTGATGTTATACCTGTGGTTATTCATTCTGCTATGAACCTGCTGTGTGGTGCTTCCTGCATATTGGAGACTGCACACACATTCCAACTGGTAAACGGTAAGGCTTGGTTCACACTACGTTAGTGCAGTCCGTTCAACATATCCGTTAAACGGACTGCACTAACGCAAGTGCCGGCACTTGCACAGCGCTAGCGCAGATGGAGCTTCTGCTAGCTCCATCTGTGCTAGCGGCGAGCTAGCAGTGACGGACCCGGAAACGCTGCAGGCGGCGTCTCGGGTCCGGCACTCAATGACGGCGCATCACTAGCGCACGCCCATTGTGGGCGTGCGCTAGCGATGCGCTCGCCATTGCTTGTAATGGCGGCATTAACGGACTACGTTACACCGCGTTATGCCGCGGTGTAACGTAGTCCGTTAAACGGGTTCACACAACGCAGTGTGAACCCAGCCTAAATGATGTGCCATTTAAAGTTAGTACATCCATGCGTCAACATTGTGCAGCATGGACGCTTACTGTTTCCTGTGCAGAAGCATGTTTAACTGTGGAAATAGTAAGTGTCTATGTTGCACAATATTGAAGCATGCAATTTTCACTCTATTTCAGAAGTATGAAAAAATTCACCCATTTTGCTTTTCCAGCAAGGGTCCAAAAGCATGGCTATCTAATAAGATATCCCTTTGCCTGATGCAAATGATATGCCTGTCATCCTACAAGCAATTGGGCATATAGCTTGCCATGAAGACTAGCTTGACCAAGGGCCCACTGGTTCACTTTCCACACCCCACTGCAATGGTTGGTCGTCATAGCTAGAGTCATTGTCGACATCATCAATTTCACACTGACTGTCAGGCTTATTCCCTGTCTGTGTCTGAGATAACTCACTTTCCCCCTTCACATCATGGTGCTACTGCTCCTCCTCATTCTCTACCTTGAGGGTCCCTAAATGCCCTAGGGTAGTGGAGGAACATCTAAAAGTTGTTGCTTTCCCTCCATCCCATGTTGCATCCTTGTGAGTGATTTTTTTAAATATAATTATGAGGGTCATAAGCCGCAATACTCAATCGAGTAACGAGCGTGACCAAGCTCTCAGATGCTCAATCGAGTATCAAGCAGTGGCGAGCATGCTCACTCATCACTAGTTATCATCTTTGTACCCATACAGAGGCGTAGCTAGAGCTTTTGCCGCCCGGGGCTGTTCCCGAGTTTGGCGCCTTCCCCCCCCCCCGCTCAATACACACAAAGGTTACCAAAAATGGTTTTCCTGTTTTGTAGAACTTGAACTGGGCCTAATGGTGTCACCCCCACATGCCACACCTGTGACTTAATACCACCACACCATGACCAGGCCACATAGTGACCAAATAATACTACATACAAGGGACAAATACCACAACACCATTTCCAGACCACATATTACCACCACATAGTGACTGAATACTACAATACTGATCAGTAATAAAAAAAAAAAACACAATACTATCACCATAAGTGCCAGTATTCACAGGAGATCTGTACTTAGTATTCAGTGTCTGTGTAGAGGTAATACAGAGATCACTGGTGGTATTATACACAGGAGCTCTGTATATAATGTATAGGTAATACATTGATCACTGGTGACATTGTACACATGACCTCTATATATAGTATACAGTGTATAGTGTCAGTGTATAGGTAACACTGACTCACCAGTGACGTCTCTAGGTGAAGTCCTTCATCTTTCATCCAGCACAGACCGCCATCAATTCTCCCAGCCAGGACTCGTCTCTGCAGGAAATAACACAGTTATCTCGAGCTCCGCTTGCAGAACACATTACTTAATTTTTCACAACTTCTACATTACACCACATGAAGATAAAAAGGCGATATAGTGTCACTCTGCACAGTAACAGGACCGCCCCCCCATTTAAAACAATATACTCTGGAGGAGGAGGAGTCTGGAGGAGAGAAGGTTTTTCCACCAACATAGAAGAGGATTCTTTACTGTTAGGGCAGTGAGAATCTGGAATTGCTTGCCTGAGGAGGTGGTGATGGCGAACTCAGTCGAGGGGTTCAAGAGAGGCCTGGATGTCTTCCTGGAGCAGAACAATATTGTATCATACAATTATTAGGTTCTGTAGAAGGACGTAGATCTGGGTATTTATTATGATGGAATATAGGCTGAACTGGATGGACAAATGTCTTTTTTCGGCCTTACTAACTATGTTACTATGTTATGTTACTATGTTACTATGTTACTCAAAAAATAAAATAAATACATCACTGCAGTAATAATATCCCTTAATTATCCCCCTATGGTAACACTATTCCCCACCCTGGCCCCGTTTATCTCATTCCTGGCTCCAGCCATATGTTCTCGCATCCTGCCCTCATGAGTATCCATTCTACCCCATATGATCTCCCCATCCTGCCCCACCAGCCTCCATCGTATCCGTCCTGCCCCATGATCCAATCCTGCCCCGTGTCTCCAATCATGCCCCGTATCTACATTCTGCCCATGCCTCAAGTCCTGCCCCCAGTGTGTCCAGCATATTACCCCCATGTTGTCCAGCAATCTGCCCCAGTGTGTCCAGCATATTACCCCCATGTTGTCCAGCAATCTGCCCCAGTGTGTCCAGCATATTACCCCCAGTGTGTCCAGCAATCTGCCCCAGTATGTCCAGCACTGCCCCCAGTGTGTCCAGCAATCTGCCCCAGTGTCCAGCCTTTCCCCAGTGTGTCCAGCAGTCTGCCCCAGTGTGTCCAGCATATTACCCCCAGTGTCCAGCATTGCCCCAGTGTGTCCAGCATATTACCCCCAGTGTGTCCAGCAATCTGCCCCAGTGTCCAGCATTGCCCCAGTGTGTCCAGAAGTCTGCCCCAGGGTCTCCAGCATTGCCTCAATGTGTCCAGAAATCTGCCCCAGGGTCTCCAGAATTGCCCCAGTGTGTCCAGCAATCTGCCCCATGGTCTCCTGTATTGCCCCAGTGTGTCCAGCATTCTGCCCCATGGTCTCCAGTATTGCCCCGGTGTGTCCAGCAATCTGCCCCATGGTCTCCTGTATTGCCCCAGTGTGTCCAGCATTCTGCCCCATGGTCTCCAGTATTGCCCCGGTGTGTCCAGCAATCTGCCCCATGGTCTCCAGTATTGCCCCGGTGTGTCCAGCAATCTGCCCCATGGTCTCCAGTATTGCCCCAGTATGTCCAGAAGTCTGCCCCAGGGTCTCCAGCATTGCCTCAATGTGTCCTGAAATCTGCCCCATGGTCTCCAGTATTCAGTGTGTCCAGCAATCTGCCCCATAGTCTCCTGTATTGCCCCAGTGTGTCCAGCATTCTGCCACATGGTCTCCTGTATTGCCCCAGTGTGTCCAGCATTCTGCCCCATGGTCTCCAGTATTGCCCCAGTGTGTCCAGCAATCTGCCCCATAGTCTCCTGTATTGCCCCAGTGTGTCCAGCAATCTGCCCCATGGTCTCCTGTATTGCCCCAGTGTGTCCAGCATTCTGCCCCATGGTCTCCTGTATTGCCCCAGTGTGTCCAGCATTCTGCCCCATGGTCTCCAGTATTGCCCCAGTGTGTCCAGCAATCTGCCCCATGGTCTCCAGTATTGCCCCAGTGTGTCCAGCAGTCTGCCCCATGGTCTCCAGTATTGCCCCAGTGTGTCCAGCATTGCCCCCAGACAGTCAGACATAAAGAAAAAAAAAAAAAAAGTAAAATCCTCACCTCTCCCGTTCCTAGCGCAGGTCTGGTGCAGCCAGTCAGCGTCTCTCCGGCTCTGCGACGCTCAGGACAGAGAGGCTGAGCGGCGCGCACAGTAGTGACGTCATCGCGCCCTCTGCTCTGAGACGTCGCAGAGTCAGAGGACGCTGAAGCCGCAGGAACCAGGAGAGGTGAGTATTAGAGCGGGGGGCGGGGGCGGGGCCCGGGGGTGGGGGGAGCTGGCCCTGGTCGTGGCGGCGGACGGCGCCGCCCGAAGATTTAAAGGGGCGTCTTTTTTTTTTTTTTTCTTCTTCTCCTGCAGCGCCGGCCGCCCCCCGCATTGTGCCGCCCGGGGCGGACCGCACCCCCCCCCGCACTCCCCTTCCTACGCCACTGTACCCATAGCCATATTTATTACTGTCAGTTTGACATTGCTAAGGCTCTATTTGCGTTTAAGAGCTTCAAAAGGCTACAATACAGTCATAGTATACCACAGAGTGCTATATACGTCTTTTGAGGGTAATTATAGCTTTTGTAGCAATTGCGATTCAAACGATATTTCTTTAAAAAAATTTGACTGAGCTGACATATTTAAGCAGAATCTGTTAGCAGATTTTTCCTATGCAATCTAAAGGCAGCATGAGATAGGGGCTGAGACACTGATTTCAGCAATGTGTCACTTACTGGTCTGTGTGATGCAGTTTCAATGCTACCAATTTTTTATCAGCAGGAGAATATCACTGCCAGACAAGCTGCTCACGTGCCTCCTAGTCCAACCACTCCCTCAGTACTGATTAGCAGCTTACTATCAATAAACAATATTCAATATAGTGATGGGGTGCTACATCAGATGACCTGGCCTCCACAGTCACCAGACCTGAACCCAATCGAGATGGTTTGGGGTGAGCTGAACCGCAGAGTAAAGGCAAAAGGGCCAACAAGTGGTAAGCATCTCTCGGAACTCCTTTAAGATTGTTGGAAGACCATTTCTGGTGACTACCTCTTGAAGCTCATCAAGAGAATGCCAAGAGTGTGCAAAGCAGTCATCAAAGCAAAATATAAAAATACTTTGAAGAACCTAGAATGTAAGACATAATTTCAGTTGTTTCACACTTTTTTGTTAAGTATATAATTCCACATGTGTTAATTCATAGTTTTGATGCCTTCAGTGTGAATTTACAATTTTCATAGTCATGAAAATACAGAAAAATCTTTAAATGAGAAGGTGTGTCCAAACTTTTGGTCTGCACTGTACATAGAAGTCTACTAGTCAGTGTTGTGGGTGGGGTCCGATATCTGAGCACTTCTATTTCTACAGTAGAGAAAGCCCAGTAAAGAAAGTGATGCATCTTTGGAATCTGGGTCTCTTTTCATACATTAAGCTACTTTCGGAAGAGGTAGCAAAAACCTGGTGACAGATTCCCTTTAAATTTGAAAAATGTGTTCATTTCCAGTTGTTAACCACATAGGATTGTCACTCCTCAAACCCTTTATAGAAATATGTGGAGGGAGGTGAACTCCTACCTCTGACCAGGGGATATTGGTAATAAGACATAAAAAAAAACATAAGCCGTTCGCATTGATACTTTTAACCATGGCCAATAAAGGTAAAGAATTGACAATATAAAAAACATAAATATTTTTTCTTTACTGATAATGCCTTTTACATCAGATGTATTTGCAACTTTAATAACTTTAGATTTCTGACACATTTACATCCGTCCTATCTCATCCTATTAAAAACACAGCTTTCATCACTGTTAAATATCAATTGTTTAGTTGTCATTGTATAGTTTAAGAATTCCAAAATATTGTACATTGCAGACTGTGCTATTCCCTGATGGTTTTTAACTTTAATTATAATAGAAGCTATAGAACAAAAGCCTCCCAGTGCTAGAATCTGCATTATTCCCTGACAGTTGGGTGTCTTCGTTTTCTTTGAAAACCTTACAGTAGGTAGAACCCATCTTTAGCCGATAAGTGTGATGCTATCTGCAGAGATTGTGGGTGGTAAATTGCAATGCTTTTCACAATGCTTTTGAGAACAGATAATTGTCGGGTCAGCATCAGGCCCTAGTGTTCAAAAGATATCATCCTAAATCATCAAATTGTACCCTTAAGTGGGCAAAGAGTGTATGCAAGTGAAATTAAGTGAGTAATTTGAATATTCACTTACAGCTAACTAAGTGGGATTTTTTTCACTGGGGCTCCTAATTAACTCCTTTGCTGCTTCCAAGACTGGCTATTACACAGTGAGATCCTAGGGGAGTAGATAATAAAGATAATAGTTATCACTTGCTTTTGTGCTGCTCTGGCTGTGTGGGCAGTGCTGGACCTTACATTTACACAGAGTCATCCTGCATCTCCCCATATCTAGAGCTACACACAATGCCATAATGGAAACAGATATTATATGCATAACCCTTCCATTTCTCCAAATGCCTCCCTAACAAAATAGCCTGGAGCTCGTGTTCAGAGAAATAGTTAATTACAACAGCAGATTGCATTGCCCTGATAGCAGGGGATAAATGCATCTATTGTAACAATAAGGAGCACCTGATTTTATCCATGTAGTAATGGTCTGCAGGTCAACCGGGGCATGATAAAGATCCAAGTACCTTACAGCCATAGCATCTCGAGGCATTCACTATGGAATGGAGGAACTGGGATAACAAATTCATTTACATTCATAGTTAAATATTTAGGAATGATAGATAGATAGATAGATAGATAGATAGATAGATAGATAGATAGATAGATGATAGATATATAATAGATAGATGATAGATATAGATAGATAGATGATAGATAGATAGATAGATAGATAGATAGATAGATAGATAGATAGATGATAGATATAGATAGATAGGTAGATAGATGATAGGTAGATAGATAGATAGATAGATAGATAGATAGATAGATAGATAGATAGATAGATAGATAAATAGATAGATAGATAGATAGATAATAGGTAGATAGATAGATAGATAGATAGATAATGGATGCATAGATAGATAGATAACCACAGTCAATATAAAACAAATATTATTGTATTGTAAAGGAATAAGCAAGATAAGTCAGCACTTAAGGCCCCTTCACATTAAGCAACGCTGCAGCGATACCGACAACGATCCGGATCGCTGCAGCGTCGCTGTTTGGTCGCTGGAGAGCTGTCACACAGACCGCTCTCCAGCGACCAACGATGCCGGTAACCAGGGTAAACATCGGGTAACTAAGCGCAGGTCCGCGCTTAGTAACCCGATGTTTACCCTGGTTACCATCCTAAAAGTAAAAAAAACAAACAGTACATACTTACCTACCGCTGTCTGTCCTCCAGCGCTGTGCTCTGCACTCCTCCTGTACTGTCTGTGTGAGCACAGCGGCCGGACGTCACCGCTCTGCTTTCCGGCTGACCGACGCTCACAGCCAGTGCAGGAGGAGTGCAGAGCACAGCGCTGGAGGACAGACGGCTGTAGGTAAGTATGTAGTGTTTGTTTTTTTTTACTTTTAGGATGGTAACCAGGGTAAACATCGGGTTACTAAGCGCGGCCCTGCGCTTAGTTACCCGATGTTTACCCTGGTTACCAGTGAAGACATCGCTGGATCGGTGTCACACACGCCGATCCAGCGATGTCAGCAGGAGTCCAGCGACGAAATAAAGTTCTGGACTTTATTCAGCGACCAACGATCTCCCAGCAGGGGCCTGATCGTTGGTCGCTGTCACACATAACGATTTCATTAACGATATCGTTGCTACGTCACAAAAAGCAACGATATCGTTAACAATATCGTTATGTGTGAAGGTACCTTAAGTAAATGTAATATATTACTACACAGACAGCTGAATAAATTAAACTACAGAAAAAGCCCATTTTCACAAGCCAATCAACTGTTGTTTAATAGTCTGTTTAGAAGGGACAACCAGAATTTTATGTACACAGAATGATTGTTAATAGAATTGTTCTTTGTTCTTAAAATATCATCCATATCGGAAGTACATCAGCTGTTGATACGCTGCCGATCACCATTGTTTTAATGCTGGCGTGAGCGATCCAATTATTTGGTAAACAGGCGTTCTACTCATTTATCTGGTGATTGCCGGCATGTTTACTCAAGTCAATAATCAGCAAATGAATGTTCTAGCGAATGTCATTCTCAATTATCGGCTTGTCTAAATAGTCCTTCGGCCTCACTCAGACGTTCATGAATTACGTACTCATTCCATACGTGGTTTTCACAGATAGATCACACACTCCTTACGGTCTATGTACAGGTTGTTTTCTACACTGTGTGTCTGATAAACAATCACAGACATATGTCTTTTTTTGATCAAGATCACATGACAATTATCCATAAAAGTCTACGGGTGCATGAAAATGATTGACACGGATGGTATCAGTGTATAGTCCGTGTACTGTTCATGATTAACATTGTAGTGGGCAGGAGAAGCTTTGTAACATATTCTCTCATACCTGAAAATCACTGATGAAACCTTGATGGTAAAAACTGATGGAACTCGGACCATGAAACACTGATGAAATTATGGATGTAGAAATCTAACCAGTGTCTCTTTATGAGGCAATATACTACGTGGCTGGGCAATATACTATGTGGCTGGGCAATATACTACGTGGCTGGGCAATATACTACGTGGCTGGGCAATATACTATGTAGCTGGGCAATATACTACGTGGCTGGGCAATATACTACATGGCTGGGCAATATACTACGTGGCTGGGCAATATACTACGTGGCTGGGCAATATACTACGTGGCTGGGCAATATACTACATGGCTGGGCAATATACTACGTGGCTGGGCAATATACTACGTGGCTGGGCAATATACTACGTAGCTGGGCAATATACTACGTGGCTGGGCAATATACTACGTGGCTGGGCAATATACTACGTGGCTGGGCAATATACTACGTAGCTGGGCAATATACTACATGGCTGGGCAATATACTACGTGGCTGGGCAATATACTACGTGGCTGGGCAATATACTACATAGCTGGGCAATATACTACGTGGCTGGGCAATATACTACGTGGCTGGGAAATATACTACGTGGCTGGGCAATATACTACGTGGCTGGGCAATATACTACGTGGCTGGGCAATATACTACGTGGCTGGGCAATATACTACGTGGCTGGGCAATATACTACGTAGCTGGGCAATATACTACGTGGACATGCATATTCTAGAATACCCGATGCGTTAGAATCAGGCCACCATCTAGTTACAAATAATCAGATTAAAATATGGCTATGAAGAGTCATTACAATAAATAGATAAATAAGTAAAGTGCACAGTGACAGTGTGTATACCCGCAGGAAGAGGTGTGGGGGAGCAGCACCAGTACTCCATATACAGTGCACAGACCCGTGACACTAACAGCTTTACAACAGGTAACAGACTCCATTGTATCACGTCTTTCTCACTCCCTCTTTGTTCTTAAGGCAGTATATTGTCATGCCGTTGCTGCCGCCGCCTCTCCCCACTGCAGCTCGCCGGGTGCGCGCGCGCGTCGCATTCAGCTCTGCGCGTGCGCACATCTGATTCCTCTGTTGGCGCTCATTCCTGTCCTCTCCGTCATCCTGGAGGACTGTAACCCGGAAGTAGCTCCCATGCTGCTATGTAAACTGCTTCCTGCTGCTTCTCTGTGCCTGATGTTCATTTGTGTTTACAAGTGCTTCTGGTCGCCTGTGGTCTCTGTGCGTTCCTAGCTCTCTGACTTTGGGTCTCCTCCGCCCTCTGCAGTGCCTGCCTGTTTCCTGTGTTCCTGCCTTGTTCCTTCAGTTCCTTTTCCTCTGCGGTACCTGCCCGGTTCCTATATCCTTTCCTTGCTCCCGTCAGCCTCAGTGTCTCCATATTGTCCTGCCAGCCTCCGTGCCTCCGTAGCGTTCCCATCTTCTCCCTTGTCTCAGTAGTTCCTTTCTGTTCCCTCTTTCCCTTTGTGCCTGCTGTGTTCCCATCTGATCTCAGTCGACCCTCCAGCTTCCGTGGCGATAGTCCCTCACGGGCCTGCCCCTAACTCTCCCTGTATAGGGGGCGGTCCACCTGGTCAGCTCGTCCGAGAGGGGTTCGTCATCACGGTCCAGTGGGTCCACTCTCCGTTTTTCACTGTTTGAATCTACATGCTCTAATAGGACTGCACTTGGGTGACATCCGAGTGCAGCCAGATTCTTACAGCGTCACATATATAGATTGTTTAGTGCTTAGACCACTTCCCAGTATAAAATAGCAAGACGCTTTGCATTGCTGTGCATACACTCACCTGCTTTTTCTTTTTAGGGAGTATAGAAATTTGCAACAATCCATATTCTAACTGTCTCTTCCTACGAGTATACAGACTGTCACTGTGCACTTTATTTATCTATTTATTGTAATAACTATTCATAGCCATATTGTAATCTGATTATTTACCATTTTATATATGTGGATGGATTAGTGCTGGGCAACCTCCCCCTGTATTTTGAGGTCCTTTTTTGTCTTCCGTATAAACATACTATTTTAATTATTTATAAATAAATATATACTTTTTAATTGCACTTTTATTCACTTCCTTTCTTTTATGGCACCATACCATATTAGAAAATGCTTTTAATTTCAAAACTGTTGTCAGGAATCAGTGCAAAGTGAAATGAAAAAAAAAACATTTACCTCTAAAATCTTGTTTTAGCCCCATGTTTTTCACTTTTTCAAGAGGTAACACTAAAAAGTGGAGTTCACAGCTTGTTACCTATGTGCCTCCAAACAATGTGACACTCCTCATGTAGTCAAAAAGTTCTGTTTGGACAAACGGCAAAGCTAGGAGGGGAACGAGCAATATTTGAATTTCAGAACACAAATTTGGCTGAAAGAGATGGTGGGCACCATGTTGCATTTGCAGGGCTCTAACGTGCCTAAACAGCAGAAACCCCTCACAAGTGACCCAATTTTGGAAACTACATTCCTCAAGCATTTTATCCAGGGGTATAGTTAGCAGTTTGAACCCACAGCTACTAAACAGAATTTGATGACATTAGGTTGTCATATTGAAAAAGTTCATTTTTTCACAAAAATCTTGCTCTAGTCCTACATTTCTCACTTTTGCAAGAGGTAACACCATAAAGTGGACCCCACAGAAACCAAGGAAAGACCTTCCCACTGACCTCCCGAAGCACAAACACATTCCTCATCATAGAGACAGATGTTTGTGGTTTGAGGCGACCTGTAGGCAGGTCCCTCCTTGGTTTCTCTGGATTAGAGCAGGAAGATAATACTCTGCCTATAGCCCTGCCCCAGAGCACAAGAATATCATTAACTGAAAACTTCTAACCCTGTGATTACACAAAAACCACAAGATGGGTTACTTCACTCCAGGTATCATTTTAATCAGTTCAACAGCGTCGACATGACAATGTCTGTAGTTTACTTAGCAAAATGCTGCTGACAGCTTCGCTTTAAATAGCATCCGATCGATCACCAGAGCATCTGAGTTCATGTCAAATTTCCAGAATTTTGCAAAATCTAAATCAGGCTTGTGTTTCTGTGAATGAGGCTGTGTCTGTAGGACTCCATGATACTGTGTTGCATCGAATAGAGCAAATTTGGCAGACACAACACAAAGAGTACTACCAACTGGTGCCCTTCACAAAGAGTAGCACTCGTCTGCAGCAAAGGATTCGATGGGTTTCATTTCTTACACTACTCTAATAAAATAAAATCTGATCACTACATAAGTTTAGAGGTCAGCAAAACTTTTGAGATCACTCAGAACTTAGTTGTTGTGGAGAAACCTCATTAATGCACAACCTTCTTATGTTTTCTGGAGAACTGAACAGAGAGGAGTCACAAATATTGCCGGCCACATGTGGTCCTCATTCCAGGTTCTACATACATAGTCTAAGTGGAGCTGGAATAAGTTGCAAATGTGCCTAATGTTTCATCACTAGTCACTACATTACACAGATACATGGATACTGTGGCTAGTTTACTAATGAGTACTGATAACATAATACATATTTTTCTTCTTCTCTATTCAGAGATCATAAGACCTTTTTAACAAAAGAGAAGTATGGACAGGACAAAAATATGGCTGTGCTAATCCCCCGCAACAATTTTCCACAAACAAAAGGGCTGTCATTCTCTTGTAGATTTATAAGCGGCAGGTGTAGAGACGTTTGTGTGCCGTTTATGAGAATTGTGGCCTGTTTTTCTGGTAAAAACATAATTACCTAATTTTACTGTTCTTTTTATTGACACAGCTACTCGTTGTTTTTCCTGTGAAGCTCTTGGGCTGTATTTTTTTTATTAGGTGAATGCAGTAGGTAATAGGTGCTATACATGCACATGACCGTGATAAAGCAGTCAAAGTGAACCTAAACAGTAGTGCTATCAGGGACAAAAGCTATGGTTAAACTCTGAATCCAGAAACGTCAGTAAAGTTAATCTGCAAACTGAAATTTCATATTTATGGATACAGGAAAGATATGTCTTGGTACTGTGTTAGCCGGTGGATATTAAAATATTTAGAATTGAGAGTCCTCAGTGGTTGATACCTTTTAATGGCTAAGTGAAAAGATGGTAACAAATTGCAAGCTTTCGAGACTACACAGGTCCCTTCATCAGGCATTGACTATTAGAAATTTTGAAGAATCACATATTTATGCACAACACAGCACAGAAAAATACCATAGATAGGAAAGGTAACGTGAAGCTAAACTACCATTATGTGAGTGATAATCAGTTATGTCCATAAATATTGGAACAGTTCAAAGATAAGGAGTGGGAATGTTTTATTGTCCTTTTTGGAAGTGCATTTGGACAGCAAGGTGGATTGCTGTTAAGGGAACTAGAGAAAAAAAATCTATAAATCTTCAGCAGAGCGAGTGTGAGTGAGCTGAGTGTGAGCTGAGTGTAAGTGTGAACGGCGGTAAGTGTGACTTGTGACTCAGTGACTTTGGAGTCAGGGAGTTTCCAAGGGAGGAAGTACTGAATTGCTGTCTGTTTTTTTTTTTTAATTAATACTTTGTATTTTTTTATTTTTTTTTATTTAACTTTTCTGTCTGGTGCAATCCCCATTAGGAAATGTGCTCTATGATTGTTAATGCCATCCAGTGCACATCTTGCCACATGTATGCAGTCCTTGAGCAGCCGATCGAGGGTGCATACTGCTGTGCGAGATGTGAGCACGTTGTGCATTTGGAAAACAAGATTCTGAATCTAAATGTGCAGCTGGCAACACTGAGATCCTTAGACAATATGGAGAGGAGTCTTCTGCTCACTGAGCAGACACTCAATGGGACAGATGAGGGGGGGATGGTGGGATGGAGCTGCAGGACAATGAAGTAGCTAGCTGGGTGACAGTTAGGAAGCGGGGTAGAGGGAAGAGTGCCAGGGAGGCTAGTCCTGATCTGGAACACCCCAATAAGTTTGCTAAGTTGGCAGATGAGGGGGGTGCCAGTACAGGGGTAGCACTGCTGCAGCCAGGCATGTCCTCTGAAAGCCGGAGGAGTGACTGCTATAGTAAGAAGGGAAATAGGAGAGCAGGGCAGGCCAGACAGGTGCTGGTAGTGGGGGACTCAATTATTAGGGGAACAGATAGGGCAATCTGTCACAAAGACAGGGATCGTCGAACGGTGTGCTGCCTTCTTGGCGCTCGAGTCCGACACATCGCTGATCGGGTGGACAGATTACTGGGAGGGGCTGGTGAGGTAGGGTAGGTACCCAGCGGTAACGGTGCACATTGGCACAAATGACAAAGTTAGAGGTAGGTGGAAGGTCCTTAAAGATGATTTCAGGGAATTAGGCTGCAAGCTGAAAGAAAGGACCTCCAACGTGGTATTTTCCGAAATACTGCCTGTACCACGTGCCACGCCAGAGAGGCAACGGGAGATTAGGGAGGTTAATAAGTGGCTCAATAATTGTGTAGGAAGGAAGGGTTTGGGTTCCTGCAGAACTGGGCCGACTTCTCAGTTGGCTACAGGCTCTACGCTAGGGACGGGCTGCACCTCAATGGGGAGGGTGCAGCTGTGTTGGGGGAGAAAATGGCTAGAAGGTTGGAGGAGTGTTTAAACTAGGAATTGGGGGGGAGGGTATTCATTTTATAGGAGGGGAAGATGGAGATGCAGGTAGAGACCTGGGCACAAATAAGGAAGTTGGGGGTGGCAGTGGCATGGGGGGTGGGGTTAGAACAGTTAATAATTTACGAAAGAATAGAGGTGCAGTGAGATACATAAAATGTATGTATACTAATGCCAGAAGCTTCGCCAACAAAATGGACGAATTAGAACTCATGTTGTTGGAGCATAATTATGATATGGTTGGGATATCTGAGACATGGCTGGTATGAGAGCCATGACTGGGCTGTTAACCTGCAGGGCTATAGCCTGTTCAGAAATGACCGTACAGATAAGCGAGGGGGTGGGGTGTGTCTATATGTAAAATCGTCCTTAAAACCCATCCTGCGTGATAATAAAGGTGAATTTAATGAAAATGTAGAATCCCTGTGGGTGGAGATAAGGGGAGGGGAAAAAAATAATAAATTACTATTAGGGGTTTGTTATAAATCTCCAAAAATAATGGAAGCAATGGAGAATATCCTTGTAAAGCAAATAGATGAAGCTGCGACTCAAGGAGAAGTCATTATTATGGGGGACTTCAACTACCCTGAAATAGATTGGGGAACAGAAACCTGCAGTTCCAGCAAAGGTAATCGGTTTTTGACAACTATGAGAGACAATTACCTTTCACAACTGGTTCAGGACCCAACAAAAAGGGGGGCACTGCTAGACCTAATATTAACCAACAGGCCAGACCGCATATCAAATATAAGGGTTGGGGGTCACTTGGGTAATAGCGATCACAAAATAATAAGTTTTCATGTATCCTTTAAAAAGATGTGTAATAGAGGGGTTACAAGGACACTAAACTTCAGGAGGGCAAATTTCCAACGGATCAGAGAGGATCAAGGTGCAATTAACTGGGATGATATCCTGAGACATAAAAATACACAAAGAAAATGGGAGACATTTATTAGCATCCTGGATAGGACCTGTGCACAGTATATACCGTATGGGAATAAACATACTAGAAATAGGAGGAAACCAATATGGCTAAATAGAGCTGTAAGGGGCGCAATAAGTGACAAAATGAAAGCATTTAGAGAATTAAAGGAAGTAGGTAGTGATGACGCATTAAATAAATACAGAAAATTAAATTCTGTAAAAAGCAAATCAAGGCAGCAAAGATTGAGACAGAGAGACTCATTGCCAGAGAGAGTAAAAATAATCCTAAAATATTCTTTAACTACATAAATAGTAAGAAACTAAAAAATGATAGTGTTGGCCCCCTTAAAAATAGTTTGGGTGAAATGGTGGATGAGGAAAAAGCCAATATGCTAAATGACTTTTTTTCATCAGTATTTACACAAGAAAATCCCATGGCAGACAAAATGACTAGTGATAAAAATTCCCAATTAAATGTCACCTGCTTAACCCAGCAGGAAGTGCGGCGCCGTCTAAAAATCACTAAAATTGACAAACCTCCGGGCCCGGATGGGATACACACCCGAGTACTGCAGGAATTAAGTACAGTCATTGATAGATCATTATTTTTAATCTTTAAAGACTCCATAATAACAGGGTCTGTACCACAGGACTGGCGTATAACAAATGTGGTGCCAATATTCAAAAAGGGGACAAAAACTGAACTCGGAAATTATAGGCCAGTAAGCTTAACCTCTACTGTGGATAAAATCCTGGAGGGCATTCTAAGGGATGCTATACTGGAGCATCTGAAGAGGAATAACCTCATGACCCAGTATCAGCACAGGTTTACTAGGGACCGTTCATGTCAGACTAATTTGATCAGTTTCTATGAAGAGGTAAGTTCCGGATTGGACAAAGGGAACCCAGTGGATGTAGTGTATATGGACTTTTCAAAAGCTTTTGATACGGTGCCACACAAAAGGTTGATACATAAAATGAGAATAATGGGGATAGGGGAAAATATGTGCAAGTGGGTTGAGAGCTGGCTCAGGGATTGGAAACAAAGGGTGTTTATTAATGGAGCACACTTGGACTGGGTAGCGGTTAGCAGTGGGGTACCACAGGGGTCAGTATTGGGCCCTCTTCTTTTTAACATATTTATTAATGACCTTGTAGGGGGCATTCAGAGTAGAATTTCAATATTTGCAGATGACACTAAACTCTGCAGGGTAATCAATACAGAGGAGGACAATTTTATATTACAGGATGATTTATGTAAACTAGAAGCTTGGGCTGATAAATGGCAAATGAGCTTTAATGGGGATAAATGTAAGGTCATGCACTTGGGTAGAAGTAATAAGATGTATAATTATGTGCTTAATTCTAAAACTCTGGGCAAAACCGTCAATGAAAAAGACCTGGGTGTATGGGTGGATGACAAACTCATATTCAGTGGCCAGTGTCATGCAGCTGCTACAAAGGCAAATAAAATAATGGGATGCATTAAATGAGGCATAGATGCTCATGAGGAGAACTGTTATGATCAGGTGGCCTTGGAGCAGCATGAAAAGACCTTCGCTGGAGCAGTGGTAACTTTACTGACCGCAAACCCTGATCCTATCACGGCAACTAGAAGTAGCCGTTGGGTGTGCCTAACCAGACCTAGACACCTCGACACAGCCTAAGGACTAAATATCCCTAAAGATGGAAATAGGAAAACTCTCTTGCCTCAGAGTAGATCCCCAAAGGTAGGTAGCCCCTCACAAATAATGACTGTGAGTAGGAGAGAAAAAGACACACGCAGACAGAAAACAGGGATAAGCAAAGGAGGCCACTTCTACCTAGATAGGAAAGGATAGTACAGGATACTATGCAGTCAGCATAAAACACTACAAAATATCCACAGCAGAAAAATACAAAAACTCCACCACCTAACTAAAGATGTGGAGAGTATATCTGCGACTCCAGCGAGTCCAACTAGACTGAGAAAAACATCAGGCACAGTCTAGCAGGAACAAAAAAGAAACAAGATAAGCACAGAAAATAAACACACAGCAGTGTGTCTAAAAAAATGAAGCAAACACTTATCTTAGCTGAATTGGCAGCAAGCAGGAGAGGCCAGGCAGAGGACCAACACTTCCAAAGGAACATTGACTACTGGCAAGGACTAATGAGTCCTGCACAGCTAAATACCCCAGTCAGAATTTCAATTAGCAGAAACACCTGTCCAAGACTGCTGCTCAGGAATAACTGCATTACCATCAACAACCACCGGAGGGAGCCCAAGAGCAGAATTCACAACAGAGAACATAATTTTACTTCTATACAAGTCACTAGTTCGACCACACTTAGAATACTGTGCACAGTTCTGGTCTCCGGTGTATAAGAAAGACATAGCTGAACTAGAGCGGGTGCAGAGAAGAACGACCAAGATTATTAGAGGACTGGGGGGCCTGCAATACCAAGATAGGTTATTACACTTAGGGCTATTTAGTTTGGAAAAACGAAGACTAAGGGGTGATCTTATGTTAATGTATAAATATATGAGGGGACAGTACAAAGACCTTTCTGATGATCTTTTTAATCATAGACCTGAAACCGGGCAAGGGGGCATCCTCTGTGTTTGGAGGAAAAAAGGTTTAAGCATAATAACAGACGCAGATTCTTTACTGTAAGAGCAGTGAGACTATGGAACTCTCTGCCGTATGATGTTGTAATGAGTGATTCATTACTTAAATTTAAGAGGGGACTGGATACCTTTCTGGAAAAGTATAATGTTACAGGGTATATACACTAGATTCCTTGATAGGGCGTTGATCCAGGGAACTAGTCTGATTGCCGTATGTCGAGTCGGGAAGGAATTTTTTTCCCCAATGTGGAGCTTACTCTTGCCACATGTTTTTTTTTGCCTTCCTCTGGATCAACATGTTAGGGCATGTTAGGTTAGGCTATGGGTTGAACTAGATGGACTTATAGTCTTCCTTCAACCTTAATAACTATGTAACTATGTAACTATGATTGGGGTCTGGTTCTATATTATGATGCCCCCACCTTGTCTGAGGAGCAAATTCCTTAGTTGGTGTAAAAAGACATAAATCCGTGCGACACATTCATTCCTGCACTTAGAGCAGTGTTCCCCAACTCCGGTCCTCAAGAGCCACCAACAGGTCATGTTTTCAGGATTTCCTTAGTATTACACAGGTCAGTGAATGCTTGCCTGTGCAGATGATGCAATTATCACCAGATAAATTCCCAGACTCTTCTGTCTCTCTGAGATTTGAAGCAACCTTTTATTACAAGTAATTTCATGTCCATAATGTTATGATCAGGGAGACAAAAATGTATTGCCACAGGTAGATCCATTCTTTTCCATTTCTCTTATTGTATGGCTATGAAAGTTCATCCTTGTTCTCAGTTTCTGCCCTGCCTCCCCTACATAAAGACCCCCAGTTGGACATTTAGTACAAATAATTAAGTACACCACATTAGAAGTGACGCAGCTGAAAGTACCTGGTATCTTGTAGTCCTGATGTGAATTGGGGATCTTTGTCTTGTCCGTGGTCATTATAATTGGACAGGTTTTACATTTTTCTGGTTGCAAGAAAGGGTTCCTGCAGCTGTTTGAGAGGACAGAAAGCTTCTGACAATGATACTTCTTAGATTTGGGGGCCGCCTAAAACACAGTAGTGGGAGTCTGGAAAAATGGATTGTAAGCGGGCATCTTTTTGTAGTAAAGGTTGTAATTTCCGTGCAGCTCCCCTTAGCACCTCCAGATTTGGATTGTAGGTGACTACTAGAGGCACCCAATTGTTTTCTTCTTTAGCTTTGTAATGTAGCAGATGATTCCTTGATATTCTAGTTGCTCTTGTATCTTGGTTTTGAATTGTCCTTGGATGGTAGCCCTGATTCAAAAAGGTCTTTCTGAGGTGACCAAGGTGTTCATCCCTATCCATGGGCTTGGAACATATATGATTGCATCTTGTGTGTTTTGAATGGAAACTGTCCCATTTAAGGTATGTTGGACGGTCGATTGGCTTCTGCTACAGGGATGTTTCTATTTCATTGTTCTGCAGCTTAATGATGATGTCCAAAAAGTTAATTTCAGTGCAGGAGTAGTTGAGTGTTGAGTGTTAAGTTGATGGTAGGATGAAATTGGTAGGATGAAATTGATTAAACTGTTAATGGAATGTCTTTAGCTGTGGCTCAGACTCCATCCAGATGATTAAAATATCATCAATGTAGCAGTAGTAGGCCAGAGGCCTGTTGGGACATGAGGGCAAAAAGTCCCTTTCAAGTTTGGCCATGAAAAGATTTGCATATTGTGGGGCAATTTTACTTCCCATTGCTGTGCCAGTCTCCTGTAGATAGATCTTGTTGTCAAATTCAAAGTAATTTTGGGTGAGGATGAGGATAAGTTTCACCACAGAATCCGCATCAGTCACTGTGTTTTCCAGGAAGAATTTGCAGGCATTTAATCCATCCTGGTGTGGGATATTAGAGTACAAAGATTCCACATCCATGGTGGCCAGGATGGTTCCTTCTGGTAGAGGACCTATTGCTGATAGTTTATTCAATAGGTCAGTTGTGTCCTGAATGAAGCTGGGTGTATCCTTTGCCAGTGGTTTTAGAATACCCTCTACCCATCCAGATACCTGCTCAGTAAGGGTGCCCACACATTAAATAATTGATCTTCCTGGATTTCCAGATTTGTGGATTTTGGGAAGCATGATTTATGTGTTTTTATTTATGATTTATGTCTTTTTACATCAATTAAGGAATTTGCTCCTGAGACCGTGTGGGAGCATCATAACATAGAACCAGACCCCAATCAGAGGACAATAAAACATTCACTCTCCTTATCTATGAACTGTTCCAATATTTATGGACATAACTGTTTATCACTCACATAATGGTAGTTCTGCTTCACATCACCTTTCTTATCTATGGCATTTTTCTGTGCTGTATTGTGCATAAATATGTGATTCTTCAGAATTTCTATTAGTCAATGCCTGATAAAGGGACCGGAGTAGTCTCGAAAGCTTGCAATTTGTTACCATCTTTTCAGTTAGCCAGTAAAAGGCATCAACCACAGAGGACTCTCAATTCTAAATATTTTTATATTTATGGATAAAAACCCTGAGCACTTCAGCAGGGAAGATGCAGAGGAGACAGATTTCACTTGTCATAGAGAAGAGAAGCCAAAAATGGACTCTAACATTCTTTGCACTCTAATAGAGTAAGGCTATGTTCACACTAGGTGTTTTTTCAATGGGTTTTTTTTCTGCAGCAAAACCTGCACTCTTGTCAAAAAAGAAGCAGTGTCAAAATCACAGGTTTCTTGTTTTTCTCTGCGTTTTCCAGGATCCCAAAGTTCAACTTTGCTTCCACTAAGAAGCATGAACCCAGGTCACCAATGCAAGACATGTTTATGAAAAAATACTCATACGAATGTAACAGCTGAGGGAGATCAATTGGTCTGGAATAATTTACCTAAGACACTGGCAGTACATTGAGTTTGTAGGATACTGTTTAACTTTCATACTTTGTTCAGCCATTGAGTTGCTTAGGCAGTGTTCAATCTTACACCTTGGTCAGCCACTGGCATTTTTCAATCTCACAACCTGGTCTGCCAATGTTTACTTTGCAGGCCTCACTAATTTAATTAAACTGATTCCAACTGCCATCTCAGGTGACCTAGACAAGATTGTAAACCTGGGAAAATCACAAAAATAAATGTGTTTCACAGACTGCTGTACTTGCTTTTGTCCACTAAAAACGCTGCATAACCTGAAATCTGGGTTTTTTTAGCGTTATTTTCACCACCCATTACTTTCAATTAGTGAAAAACGCTGAAAGAAGTGACATGTTCTATTGTGCAAAAAAAACAAGCAAAGCACAAAATACTGAGGACAAGAAAACAATGTGTGAGCAGGAGATTTCTGAAATCTCATAGATTTTGCTGGTACTGTAAAGCGGAGCTAAAATTGTGCATAAAAAAGCATTAAAAAGGCTAAAAAATGCCTAGTGTGAAGGTCATATAACTGGTAATAATAAAGTATGTTTTCTTCCTCAGTGAGCATTACACATTGATTAAATTCACCTTACCTAATATTAGGCTATGTCTGCTACCTGCATTCTCTTGTCCAGTAATACAAGTACTGCTGATTTTCAGTAGGTCACATCATTTTCATGTGAGCAATGCTACAGAGATAAATCCAGTAAAATATAAAATAAACATAGTAAAGTGTCCAAGCTATAATGTATCATATCAACATAGTAACATAGTTAGCAAAGCCGAAAAAAGATACTGTATTTGTCCATCCAGTTCAGCCTATATTCCTTCAGAATAAATCCCAAGATCTACGTCCTTCTAAAGAACTTAATAACTGTAATATACAATATTGTTACGCTCCAGGAAGACATCCAGGCCTCTCTTGAACCCCCTGACTTTGCCATCATCAACTCCTCAGGCAAGGAATTCCAGATTCTCACTGCCCTATCACTAAAGAATCCTCTTCTATGTTGGTGGAAAAACCTCTCCTCCAGACGCAGAGAATGCCCCAATACACAATGTATTAAAGGGTATAAATGTATTCAGTAGACCAAAGAAAACATACGGTATATCAATACATGTAATGCAGAATCAATCAGTTTCATAACATTTCAGAGAAAATATCAGGTAGAGAATGGAAAAAAACATCAAAACTACATCAAATAGGGTATATTTTTCTCCATAATAGGAAAGTGCACAGTGCATATGTAAACCTATGAGTCATTGTAGTATAGTGGGGGGAAGAAGATGTAGCAGGATTTCATTATGTCAGTACTTGGAGTCAGAAAGCTCCTATAAACCCACCCCATCCCATCAAACAGACTCTTTCCCATTAAAAGATATAGGAAAGACATGCCAGATCTTGGGGTGCTTAGGAGTGACTTTGACTATCAGGGTGCAACGGTTGCACCACTGAGTCTACTGCATTGACAAACCTCCCTGGCCCAAAACTTGTTGCAACCTGAATCTTCCTCCCCAGCACACATGTTGGAGAGGGTCGTCATGGACAGGTTCATACACTCCCTTTCGAAGCCGGTGCTATCCTGAGTTGCTCAAGGAGATCCCCGTAATGACCTGGTGGACCTGGTAGAAAGGTTTGTTTGGAGAGGCAAGGGGTCTTAGCATCTCAATACTAGAGTTCCCAAAGGGGGGCTGACACTCAAAAGAGGAGAACTAGAGCCACATCTTGGAAGATTCACTGAGCCCAGAAGGTATCTGAGTTGTTGCAAAAGGCCCCATCTATTAATGTGAATTGTTGGAGGTGTCACGCCCTGGGTCACATTGCCACCCATTGCCCCATGACCACCGAGCCAATGAACTGCAGCATAGGATCGCGCTGCTCATATTTTTCATACCCTGCCTGCAGTGCTGTCCTTCAATCAGGCGACGGGTTGCAGGCATGCCCCATGTCAGTGAACAGACTGCTATTGAGTGGTCTGTTGGACTAGGGTACTTTGGTAACCTTAGTGAGGACCACATGTCCTTATCGGCTAATTTCTGGGAGAAAGGTGGGCATCCGCTATATCCATAGGGGCACTAAAGACTATCCTGTGTCCCAAGTGGCCATAGACACAAACTGTGACACTGACTCCCATGAGGTTGGTGTAGTCAAGAACTTATTAGACCCTATTATAACAGTGCGGGACTTTGTTTTGTTCTGTGACTTGTGAGGGAAAGCGGGGTCACCTGGTTACTCGGAAGGCAGCCAGGCAGCTCCTAAAGAAACCTTGTCGCAGGCTGCAGCAAACGGTTTTCCTTCTTGTGTGCTTGTTGGCATTGAGGGTGAGGTAGCATCCCAGAGGCCAGCATACCTGCTTGTTGGCATTGAGGGTGAGGTAACATCCCAAAGGCCAGCATACCTGAGCTGGAGGTGTCTGAGGGAAAGTTTGTAGCTGCTCAGCTTAGGGATTTAACTCTAAAATGGGCATTTGATAATGTAACTGTACTTAATAGTGTTGCTCAAGAGCTAGGAGCTGACACCCGGTATCCAAATTTTGCTGTAAATGAAGAGTTACTATATCAGGTCAACAAGCAGAGAGGTGAGATAATGAAGCAGTTACTGTTGCCAGGGCTGTACAGATGCAGGGTGTGAGACATGGCCCATACACATGTATTAGGTGGTCATCTGGGGGTAGACAAAACCCAGGAATGAATCCTACAAAGGTTCTACTGGCCCAGTTGTCATCAAGAAATCCTGAATTATTGTATGTCCTGCCCCACCTGCCAGGTGATGTTTCCAGTGGCTCACTTTCACAGCCCCTTAGTGCCGTTGATCATCATTGAAGTTCTGTCATGAGCTAGTGGGACCTCTGTGCAAGTCCGCCAGAGGGTATCAGTATATCCTGGTGATACTGGACTATGCTACATGCTATCGGGAAGCCATACCACTATGAAAATCCTCCACCAAATGTATAGCTCTGGAGTTGGTCCATATCTTTTCCAGAATGGGGATGCCTAAGGAAGTCCTAAAGGACCAAGCAACTCAATTCATGTCAAAGATGATGAGACAATATTGCAAAACCCTGAAAATCACACAACTCAGGATCTCAGTCTACCATGCCAGATGAACAGTTGGGTGGAAAGGATTAATAACATCTTGAAGGCCATGCTTAGGAAGGTCATAGAGAAAGACTACCGACACTGGGATTGTCTACTGCCATACCTTTTGTTCTCCATGAGATTAATCCCACAGGCCTCTACTGGTTTCTTCCCTTTTGAATTGCTGTATGGCCGACACCCCTGTGGACTTCTGGATGTAGCGAATGAGACCTGGGAGGCAGAGTCTACACCCTGCAGATGTTTAGTCGAACATGTGGCTCATATGAAACAGAATTGCCAAGGTGATGCCCATTGTGAAAGAACACCACCTCAAAACACAAGAGGCACAGTTGAGGGTGTACAATAGAATAGCGAGGGTGAGACACTTCAACCCTGAGGATCATGTACTAGTGCTGGTACCTATGGTGGAGAGCAAGTTTCTGGCCAAGTGGCAGGAACCCTATGAAGTAGTTGAAAAGGTTGGTGACATCAACTATAAAGTACACCAACTAGGAAAAAGAAGCCTTACCAGGTATACCACATCAACCTGATTATACCAGGGCAAGATAGGGAGCACATGGAAACTCTGTGTCTGGTGGCTATGACTAGAGTGGACGTGAAGGAGGTCAAGGTGCTATAGTTGCTGTCACGTGCTCAAAAGCAGGTGGCCGAGAGTTGTTACATCGGAACAGAGACCTGTACTCAGAATTACCGGGGTTGTACTCAGATCATAGAGCATGAGGTTCTCACAGAGCCTTATGTTCGGGTGAATTTCAAGCCGTATCGGATCCCCAAAGCCAGACGATTTTGGGACGTGAAGGAGGTCAAGGTGCTATAGTTGCTGTCACGTGCTCAAAAGCAGCTGGCCGAGAGTTGTTACATCGGAACAGAGACCTGTACTCAGAATTACCGGGGTTGTACTCAGATCATAGAGCATGAGGTTCTCACAGAGCCTTATGTTCGGGTGAATTTCAAGCCGTATCAGATTCCCAAAGCCAGACGAGATGTGATCTCAAAAGAAATGAAGTAGCTGCTGAGCCTTGGAGTCATTGAAGAGATCAAGAGTGGCTCATCCAGTTCCATAATCTTAGTGCCGAAACTAGAAAATGGCAGTTTTGCAATAACTATAGGAAGCTGAATGAGATTATTAAGTTCAATACGTACCCAATGCCCCATGATGATGAACTGATTGAAATGATATGGCTTACCCAGTACATTACCACCCTTGACCTCACCAAAGGGTATTGACAAATTCCCATGTCCAAAGACATCAAGGAGAAGACAGCCTTCTCAATGCCAGATAGATGTTTCCAGTACACAAGGATGCCATTTGGGTTGCAACCTTCCAGCTTTCACCTTCCAGAGAACCATGGATTGGATCCTAGCTCTCCATAAGAAGTATGCAGCGGCCTATCTGTATTACATCATAATGCTCACCCAGGATTGGGCAAGCCATCTGAGCATAGTGGAGAATAACTGTTTGGCTATCAAGTGGGCATTGGACACTCTAAGGTACTACCTCTTAGGCAGAAAGTTAAGCCTAGTGTCTGACCACATCCCACTGAGGCGGATGAGAGAGAAGAAGGAGATCAATGTCTGAGCAACAAGGTGGTTCCTATCACTTCAAGATTTTAGCTCCCATGTAGAGCGTAGGCACAGGAGACTACAGGGCAATGCTAACGCTCTGTCGAGGGTTCTATTTTTGATGGCAGAAGGTGTCTAGCCCACCGGCTTTAAGCAGAGGGGGCATGTAAGATGGCCATAGGAAAAGTCTTCGAGGGGAGATATACAGTATATCACCAAGGCTGGTAGCCTCAGTGATGTAAGCCCTGAAAACCAGGCTCCAGCACGTATAGTACTGTGAGAGTTAAAAGGGTGTGTCCAGGGCCGGGTTTTTATGAGCACTCATATAGAGATGGGTGAGACTGACTGTTCACATGTCCCCAAGCTGGGAGACATGGTATGGTAAATAAAAAAAGACCACTTACCTCATTCACCGTCTGTCTCTAGAGGTATGTAGACCTCCAGTATTGCTTGTGTTTGCTAAAGGGCTCAAGAGCTGAACACTAACGGTACCGTCACACATAACGATATTGTTAACAATATCGTTGCTTTTTGTGACGTAGCAACGATATCGTTAACGAAATCGTTATGCGTGACAGCGACCAACGATCAGGCCCCTGCTGGGAGATCGTTGGTCACTGGGGAAAGTCCAGGACTTTATTTCGTCGTTGGATCTCCCGCTGACATCGCTGAATCGGCATGTGTGACGCCGATTCAGCGATGTCTTCACTGGTAACCAGGGTAAACATCGGGTTACAAAGCGCAGGGCCGTGCTTAGTAACCCGATGTTTACCCTGGTTACCATTGTAAATGTAAAAAAAAAAAACACTACATACTTACATTACGGTGTCTGTTCACGTCCCTCGCCTTCAGCTACCCGCACTGACTGTGAGCTCTGGCCGGCCGTAAAACAAAGCACAGCGGTGATGTCACCGCTGTACTTTACGGCCGGCGCTCAGTCAGTGCGGGAAGCTGAAGGCGAGGGATGTGACCAGACACCAGAATGTAAGTATGTAGTGTTTTTTTTTTTACTTTTACAATGGTAACCAGAGTAAACATCGGGTTACTAAGCGCAGCCCTGCGCTTAGTAACTCGATGTTTACCCTGGTTACCCGGGGACTTCGGCATCGTTGGTCGCTGGAGAGCTGTCTGTGTGACAGCTCTCCAGCGACCAAACAGCGACGCTGCAGCGATTGACATCGTTGTCTAGATCGCTGCAGCGTCGCTTAATGTGACAATACCTTAACCCAAGCAGGTGAACCTGCACTACTATATGGACTATTTACTTTCTGCTCTCACTCTGTACCGGAAAAGGTTGTCTTTTTGTTTGGTTATTCTGAGAGTTTTATGAAGTTTTAATAAACCTGCCTGTACATTTATTGAAACTGCTTCCTGTGCCTACCTCAACCGTATATATATATTTTTTTCTACCCCATGCCAGCTCCTAGAGAATAAATGGTAGAAGAGCCCGATGGCAACTGATTAGAGTTGAGTAAAAATATCTTCAGGACCCCGATCCTGCAGCCATGTCGGTAGACCTTGGCTACCAGACCAAGGCACTGCACAAATCCTTTTATGTACAGTATCCGGCACCTCTTTTGATTAGTAGGCCTCAGCGACATCATACGTGTATCGTGCTATAACCTAATGATGTCAAATGACTTACTAATCAGAAGATGCACAAGAAATGCTGCACACCTGTAGGTTTTTAGTGCTGTAGTCTGGCAGTCACAACCTACCACGAATCTGTGGCACCCCAGGAGTCTGGATGCCACAGTGGCAATGCCTCCCTCACAGGGGGTAATGCCATGCCTGGAAGCAAGAAGGGATCCCCTTAACAGGTAACCCTAGCATGCAACACTTTCCTGACTCCAGATCAGAAGGGGGAGCTCTAAACCCAGTTTCTGGGGAGCTTCCCTGATAAGTTCTGGTCTGGAGGCAGGGTTAATCATTCAGTCAGAGACAGTGAAGGAAGAGGAAGCAAGTGAGGAGAAGTTGGGGATAGGAGCTGCGACTAAGCTCACCCCAGGACAGAGCGCAACAGACTGGACACCAGAGTCCGTGGTTGTGTGGGAACTGTATGCCCCACAACTGAATCCGGAGAACAAGAGATTGCAGGTCTCCTGGCCACATCAGACGCCCGAAGACACAGCAGCAAACTAGAGAACCTTGACCCACCACGAGGGAGTGACATCAGGAAAAGGCTTGGGCTGTCTGTCATGCGGGTAGTGTTCCATTTAAAGGACAGACTGAGAGATGGACTTGAAGAGAGCTTAAGGCATCAAGAACCTAAAGAACAGTGCAGTAGAGGCTTCCAACCCCACCTGCCTAGGGGGATTCTGAACTTCTTCCACGCTGCCTGGATCTCCAATACCACCTGTACCTGTGCTCCGGACTGCACCTACAATTAAAGGTAAAGAAACTACAGTCCCTGTGTCCTCCAATCATTCAGGTGGGGTCACAAACAATCCCCTATAAACATTCCCTCATCCCTTTTAATTGCGCACCCAGGGCCATTGCTTCCCTGACCACCCCTTTAAGAATTGTCCAACCCAGTTCCGAGTACCCCACCGCTCTAGCGGGTGTTGCATTTCTGGCGTCATCAACAGGATGGACCGACCCAGCAAACTGGGTCCTGTGTGTCAAAGACTTTACTAAACTGTTTGATGGTCGCCATTGTTGCGCCACATGGCATGGAAGGAGCAGAGGAGGCGTGGCTTTATGGGCAGAGCCAGAGAAAGAGCGCAAAGGAAGCCGCACTCCGTGCTCTGCTGTCAGCAGGCGAAAAAGCCGGAGGCCCCATCCGGAAACCGAGAGGAACGCAATATATCCCACCAAAGGAGCAGCCGCTGACTAAGGTAGCGCTTCCCAGAGCCTGGCTGAGGTTAACTAGGGATGGAGAACATTTCCAGCCTGGGTGAAGAATCCGTAGCAACTGCAGCCCTCGTGATGCAACCAGATCCAGCGGCAGCCACAGCTACAGCTACAGCTTCCATAATGCCGTTATCAATGTCGTACATATTGGGAACAGCCTGGTTACTGCAGTTCTAAGGGAAGTATCACATCCTGAGTGAATTTAAGGAGAGACTCTGCAGTTTGTTTGAAGTGTACCCCCTGTCTGAGAATCAAAAAGTCAGTATCCTCACTGGCCAGTTACCATATATACTCGAGTATAAGCCGAGATTTTCAGCCCAAATTTTTGGGCTGAAAGTGCCCCTCTCGGCTTATACTTGAGTCATGGTCGGCGGCAGGGTCGGCGGGTGAGGGGGAGAGAGGACTGTCGCATACTCACCTGCTTCCTGGGCTCCTGGCGCTCCCCCTGCCTGTCCCATGGTCTTCGGGTGCCGCAGCTCTTTCTCTGTTCAGCGGTCACGTGGTACCACTCATTAAAGTTATGAATATGGGCTCCACTCCCATAGGGGTGGAGCCGCATATTCATTCCTGTAATGAGCGGTGCCAGTGACCGCTGACAGAGGAAGAGGCTGCGTCACCTGGAGATTATCTGTCCGGGATAAGGAGCCAGGGACCACGCCGGGAGTATTACATATTTACCTGTCCACATTCCACCCGCCGGGCGCCGCTCCGTCTTCCCGTCCTCTTGCTGTGACTGTTCAGCTCAGAGGGCGCAATGACGTACTAGTGTGCGCGCCGCCCTCTGCCTGAACAGTCAGTGCGGAGAGACGCCAAGATGGGACGCTGAGAAGCTGCGGGCAGCAAAGAGGTGAGTATGTCATTTTTTTTTTATTGCAGCACCATTATATATTGCACAGCTTTATAAGGAGCATCTATGGGGCAATAATCAACGGTGCAGAGCATTCTATATGGCACAGCTTTATAAGGAGCATCTATGGGGCCATAATGAATGGTGCAGAGCATTCTATGTGGCACAGCTTTATAAGGAGCATCTATGGGGCCATATTGAATGGTGCAGAGCATTCTATATGGCACAGCTTTATATGGAGCATCTATGGGGCCATAATGAACGGTGCAGAGCATTCTATATGGCACAGCTTTATAAGGAGCATCTATGGGGCCATAATGAACGGTGCAGAGCATATATGGCACAGCTTTATAAGGAACATCTATGGGGCCATATTGAATGATGCAGAGCATTCTATATGGCACAGCTTTATATGGAACATCTATGGGGCCATAATGAACGGTGCAGAGCATTCTATATGGCACAGCTTTATAAGGAGCATCTATGGGGCCATAATGAACGGTGCAGAGGATATATGGCACAGCTTTATAAGGAGCATCTATGGGGCAATAATCAACGGTGCAGAGCATTCTATATGGCACAGCTTTATATGGAGCATCTATGGGGCAATAGTCAACAGTATGGAGCATTATATATGGCACAGCTTTATATGGAGCATCTATGGGGTAATAATGAACGGTGCAGAGCATTCTATGTGGCACAGCTTTATAAGGAGCATCTATGGGGCCATAATGAACAGTGCAGAGCATTCTATATGGCACAGCTTTATAAGGAGCATCTATGGGGCCATAATGAACGGTGCAGAGCATTCTATATGGCACAGCTTTATATGGAGCATCTATGGGGCCATAATGAACGGTGCAGAGCATTCTATATGGCACAGCTTTATATGGAGCATCTATGGGGCAATAATGAACGGTGCAGAGCATTCTATATGGCACAGCTTTATATGGAGCATCTATGGGGCAATAATCAATGGTGCAGAGCATTCTATGTGGCACAACTTATATGGAGCATCTATGGGGCCATAATGAATGGTGCAGAGCATTCTATATGGCACAGCTTTATATGGAGCATCTATGGGACAATAATCAACGGTATGGAGCATTATATATGGCACAGCTTTATATGGAGCATCTTATGGGGCAATAATGAACAGTATGGAGCATTATATGTGGCACAGCTTTATATGGAGCATCTTATGGGGCAATAATGAACGGTATGGAGCATCTATTTTTATTTTTGAAATTCACCGGTAGCTGCTGCATTTCCTACCCTAGGCTTATACTCGAGTCAATAAGTTTTCCCAGTTTTTTGTGGCAAAATTAGGGGGGGGTTGGCCTATACTCGGGTCAGCTTATACTCGAGTATATACGGTAACTGGTGCAGCTCAGAGGGAAGTAAAGCCTGGCTGGACACCGATAAAAGAACTGTTAAACAAATCTTGGCCAGGCTGAAGGATACCTTTGACACCACATTGCAGCAGAGATAAAAATGAGATTCCTTTGGTGTAAATAAATGGCCCTTAGGCTATGTGCACACGTTGCGGATTGTATGCATTTTTGCCGCTTTTTTTAGCCATGAAAATGTGGTGATAATGCTGCGAAAACACATACACAACACAACCCATTGAATTCAATGGGATTCCACAATGCTGTGCTAATGCTGTGTGTTTTTCTGCGGAGGAATCACATCGTGGAACAATACGCAGCATGCTCATTCTTTGTGCGGAATCGCGGCGATTCTGCGCACATAGGAATGCATTGATCTGCTTACTTTCCGCATGGGGCTATGCCCACCATGCGCAAAGTAAGTGGATCATGTGCGGATGGTAGCCAGGGTGAAGGAGAGGAGACTCTCCTCCAGGCCTTTAAAAAAATAAAAATAAAAAATAGTTATATACTCACCTTCTGGCTGCCCCCGGATCCAGCCCAGGCCTTAGCGATGCTCTCGAAAGCTCCTGTTCCCAGTGATGCCTTGCGACAATGACCTGTGATGATGTAGTGGTCTCGTGTGATGCTACGTCATCTGGGGTCATTGTCGCAAGGCACCGCTGGGAGCGGGAGTTGCCGCGAGCATCGTGAGGATCAGGAAGGCTGCAGGGGCCGCCGGAAGGTGAGAATATCACGATTTTTTAAATTATTTTAACATTAGATATTTTTACTATTGATGCTGCATAGGCAGCATAAATAGTAAAAAATTGGTCACACTTGTCAAACACTATGTTTGACAAGCGTGATCAACATGTCAATCATTTTTCCAAGCGATGCTACAGATCACTTGGAAAACGCTAGCATTCTGCAAGCTAATTACACTTGTAAAACACTAGTGTTTAGCGGGAATATGCATGCCAATTCCACATGCGCATTTCCCGTGGCAGGAAGTTGCGGAATTGCCATGGATATTTCCCCTGCAATTCCGCAACGTGTGCACATAGCCTTAATCTCCAGAAGGTGCTGCGGACCATTATGCAGGTTGACCCAGACAGCGTACAAGATGGGGACAGATTGTTAAAGGAGCCTTTTATAGAAGGACTCTTGTCTACCAATCAAAGGACACAGCTGCGCATAATGGCCCTATAAAATCCTGAACTGGACTTTGCACACTTTTAAGATAGGGCCATCCGGGTGCCGCATGAACCAAATTCCAGCCGCACAGTGCCCCCTAGTTGCCCACATACCACCAGGAAGCAGCATCCTTTCAACAGACCCTCGTGGAAGCTGACGCGCAGACCCTGGATAATGACCCCTCTGTAGAACTACATTTCCAGGTCCAGGAGCTGACCAAAAGTATAGCTGCACGAACCAAAACCGTGCAGTCCATGCAAGTGTCCCCAAAGGAGAAGATCCAGCTGTCATCCAGTCCAGATGATGTCCCATGGCCATGGCAGAAGAGGATCCCACCGACTAGAGGGAGAGACAAGGACCGCTGCGACCAGGACGGACAACCCATTTGTCGCCGCTGCAATAAGGCGGGACACATCACAAGATTCTGCAATTTAAACAAGCAAACCCTGGGGCAGAGGGCCAACCCCCAGGAGTAGGATGACCAGGCCCACAAAGTTGGTGAACCAAGTACGTTGGAGGACGACGGGTCCTCCTAGTTGTGATTGATGGAATCCCGATGAATGCTTTACTGGACACAGGCTCTCATGTGCCGACTATGCCATTTATTCTTTACATACAATACTGGGCTGACTCTGATATTACCCGTGGCCCAGATAATGATCTGACGGTAGTCGCCACCAATGGGTCAGCGTTTGCCACAAGTGGGGTATAAGGAGGTGACCATTAAGGTGGTACGACTGGTTCCGAGTACCCCACGGCCCTAACGGGTGTTGCAAATCTGCTGAGAGCTTCTGTGTTCTCTATGAGAAAGCCGCTGCCAGACGTCTCTGACTAAGTAGTTTGTTTCTTAGAGAACAAAATAATCAGCAGTCTGAAATTGGACATGCCTGATCCTTCTTACGCCCGAAACCATCTGTCAAGGGCCCCTCATTCACATCATTGTCAATATAAAAGAGTATGGCTGACATTAGTTTAATGATTATGGGGGACCTTTAGTAACACTACATTAATGAAAGATTGCCTATGTAATTTCATTTGAAGCTTTTCTTTAGGCATAAAAGAAATCTGTGAGATAGTTTTTACTCTAACAGATATAAGACAAAACACTATAGGACAGTTTTACACTCATTAGAATCACAAGTGAACAATGCTAACTTTCCTCTACAAACAGTTCAGCTTTTAGTCGTGCAAAGGGGACATCTCATTAAGTTTTCTGGCTGTTCTTTAACCTCATTAAAAGTAGAATTTTATAAGGAGGGGCATTAACATAGTTACTTGATAACTTTAACAAGTTTACAATTTTAATGATAAAGGTGTTGGAGAAACAGGAAATCCTGAACACACACACAAATTCACCCAGGTGTCAGAATTAATCATTTAAAGGTTATCTTTAGCAAAGCACCTTATTTTATTGTGTATATAAATATACTATGTATAAAATGTTGGGTATTTTTGTAAATTCATTGCATTACTTATTTTGTATTAGTTATATTCTGCTCTATAGCCCAAGGCTCTGCCCGCAACTCTGAAAGGGTACTGTCAACAATACAGGTGCTTTGAACAAAGGATCCTGGTAGATTTAAACTCTGAAGACTGAAGCATTATGAATTCTCTTAAGTGGAGATGAGCGAATAAAAATACTACAAAGCTTCCAATACAAGTATAACACTCTGAGATCTCCTAATACAGTATAATGCTTAGCAAACGCAACCTTAGTAATGTCTAAATGATCTGAATCTGGTTAGTGGAAAACAGATAACTGTTGATTAGAGATGAGTAGATCCGTGGATAATCGGGTCCATCGGGTTTAGCTGAACATTAAAAACGTTTGGTTCAGGTACCAGAACGGTACCCGAACTCGAATCGGCACCCGGACCCCATTCAAATGAATGGGGGGCACAAACATTTGGCACTTTCTACACTGTCATCTGTGTGACAGCATGGTAAACACCGACTCTGATCATCAGTAACCTTTCACGTTACAACCGGTCAGAGCGCTGCGATTCCTGCTCTGTCACACAGATGACAGTGTCTGAGCCAGCTGCTCTGGCTGGCAGTGAAAAGGCTTTCACCGATCAGGCATCAGCTGATGAGAGTTCTTCTCTCATCAGCCTACACCTGGTCTCACTGATAGCAGTGAGAGCAGATCAGGCAGATGAGAGTATTCACCAGCCGGCACCTGTCCATAGTAATAAAATTGTCAGTGGCATAAAAAGTGCAGTGTGTGTTTAGCTTACTGTACAGGTATTTATTGAATGAATGAATAAATAAATAAAAGAAAAAGATGGCATGGGGTTCACTCTATTCTTCATAAGCAGTCCAGGTGAAGCTGACATTATTTAAATAAATAATTTAAAAAAACAGCGTTGGACCTATCTCCCCATTTTTGATAACCAGCAAAGCTAAGTCAAGCAGCTGGGGGCTGGTGTTCTCAGACTGGGAAGTGGTCATGGATATTGGCCCTGCCCAGCCTAAGAATAGTAGCCTGCAGCCACCTCAGAAAAGGCGGGAGGAGGAATACAAGGTTTAGCTTACAGTATGGTTTGTTTCAGACATGTTTCTTTACTCGTTGTTTCCATATGTGTGGGGCATTTAAGAATATTATGGTAAGGGTGATCTATTAAAACAAATTGGTCTTCCCAATATCCTGAACATGAAGTATAAATACAGTATATACAGCATATAGCCCTGGGCTTATGCTCATTTTCATACAGGGCATCATCTTACGAGGGGCGATCCAAAAGTAATGATAATCAATACTAAACACAATGAATATAGTCAAAAAATAAATTTATTTTTCTACATAGTCTCCTAACAAGTCTATACATTTAGTCCATCTCTTTTCTAAACTTAGAATTCCCTTCGAAAAAAATTCTTGATCTTGACCATCTCTTCGATCTGCCAATACAACTTCTTCAACTTTTTTCACGTTTTCTTCATTGAGGGACGTGGATGGGCGTCCTTCACAATGTTCATTTTCCGTCGATGTTCTTCCCAGCTTAAATTCCTTGGCCCAGCGTGCAACTGTGGAATATGGAGGAGAAGAGTCCCCCAATGTTTCCACCAAGTCGCTGTGTATGTCTTTGGTAGTCACTCTTTTCAAGCAGAGGTATTTGATGACAGCTCTGAGCTCGTTTTTTTCCATTTTGATGTTCACTCCTCGGCAGTTCATATTCAAATGAATGTAGCTCCCGGGAATCGTGGTCTATTTAAGTAATTTTTTTTTCCTGGGCTAGTGGGTACCTAAGAGAGAAGAAAACATTTTATTTTAATTTCTGTGTGCAATAGAAATAACCGATTATCATTACTTTTGGATCGCCCCTCGTGTATATAATAATTTGGAGCACCTAATATGTGCTATGGCAATAATAAATATAAGTTTGTATAATACAGCAGAGCTCATGTTATGTGGGGGAATTTTTTCCCCATATCCTACACCTACAGGAAACAAAATCAGCAAAAACCCTGCTGTAATTAAATACGTAAAAAACAAAAGTGTATTTAAATAGTACATAGTTCTTAGTAATACTGTTTTTGATCAAAAATAGCATGAAGATTCTTAGCGCATAAATTGGCCAATTCATGTGTGCCCATCAACCACGGCAAGGTGATCTCCCTCTGATGGGTCCTACTCTACCATACATACCACTTTTGGGCCACTAGCCTACAACTCTGGACAAAACATCTCACTCTGGGCTAAACCTACAATTTATGGGCTAAGAATCTTCATTTTATCTATAACTGTAAGTTTTATGAAAATTTTTTTTTGAGAAGTATAATTCGTATTGAATATTTGTCTGTGTTTTCACATGGCCTAGATTCATGTACATGTCCTGCTGTGTTCTTCTTTATCTATATGATGCAGCTTGCACGTGTTCACGTTAGGAGTGCTGGTTGTCTTTTTTTATCTATTAGATAGATAGATAGATAGTATATATTTTTTTTTCTTTTTTAAGATATCATGCTATAGAGTTCAAAAAGTATAACTCAGCTATGCCCATGGATTTTAATAAGATGAACTACATATTCAATTTTCTTACAATATTTTTATCCAAAACAAGTACAGGTGTATCTTCTGCCAATGTGATGCTTTTTTTCCAACAATAGAGTATTCTCCATTGCCAAGCAGGCAATCCCCACCATAAGTCGAAGCTGTCTGCAGCCGCAAAAAACCGCTGGGACTTGAATATATTTTCCAAGCAAGCTAGATAACATCCATGCATGCTCGCTAGTGATAAGCGAATATACTCGTTACTCGAGATTTCCCGAGCACGCTCGGGGGTCCTCCGAGTATTTTTTAGTGCTCGGAGATTTAGTTGTTCTTGCCGCAGCTGAATGATTTACATCTGTTAGCCAGCATAAGTATATGTGGGGGTTGCCTGTTTGCTAGGGAATCCCCACATGTAATCAAGCTGGCTTACAGATGTAAATCATTCAGCTGCATCAATAAAAACTAAATCTCCGAGCACTAAAAAATACTCGGAGGACCCCCGAGCATGCTTGAGAAATCTCGAGTAACGAGTATATTCGCTCATCACTAATGCTCGCTCATCACTAATCAGGAGATTTCAGAGGGTAGTCCAAAGCAGATCCTTGGAGTCATGATGCCTGCATAAAAGATTTTAGGTATTATGACTCTAATTCCTCCTGGTGAACCTATGTCAAGGATAGAGAAACGCATTGAGGTTGCAGTGAATTGGTAGCTATATGGGGTTCTTCATTTATAAGTGACATATTCCTATTTGGTAATACTATTTGGGATTTACAGCCTGCTGGACCTAGCAAGGTTATTTCAAGCTGAACCAGGTACCTTCATAATCTAAGCACTATTGGCATTTTATCTGTGATGCATATGCAGGGGGGAGAGCCAGGCTAACGGTCCCTCTTGCGTGTCTGGGCTGGAACTATTGGGGCTGTCACCATTATTCCGGGGGGAAGAGATTTCTTACCGGAGCAGTTCAGGACACCTGACTGATGGGGGTGGGTCCGACTTAAATAGCGGTGTGCACTGGAAGATGGGACTTTTGGCAGGAAACCAGAGTGTGAACACTGAGACGGTTGACTCCCTCTCGACAGACCCATGGCATCTATCTGTTCCTTCATACCCGGTTAGCAAGCCCATCCCGACTGACAACACACAGCTCAGAGACAGCTCCTCACTGTATCGTGACTGCTACAGAGTGCATAACATTGTTCCACTGACCTCCTCAGAGGCACCGCTCAGCCATATCCCTGCAGTGCCCACTGAGAACCGGCCTCCTCTTGAGGCTGTGACCGCTCGACTGTGTACTTCTTCTGCTGCATTGTTCACTGAACTGTTTGCTACGTCCGATGTGCTGCAGACCCACACCTGTTCCACATCTTGTGCCCGTACAAGGAGACCACGTGCCGAAGTACCTGGAGGATTCATCACCGCAAGGAGGCAGTGCATCGCGTTTCTGCGGGACCGGATCGGAGACATCTCGCACCGCCTACAGCGCCACTGAGGGATCTTCCAGCCACCTGCCTCCAGTGCACAGAGATTGATAAGTTAACCCTTTGTTACCTGCTGCATTTGTCTTTGCCCTATCCGCAAATTCATATCCCTAAGGCTGCTTTCACACATCAGGTTTTTTCTTTCAGGCACAATCCGGCAGTTTCAGGCACAATCCGGATCCGTTTTTATCTTACGCCGGATCCGTTTTTTACCCATACAGTTGTATTAGCGCCGGATTGTGCCTGAAGGACATGCGTTTCATCCGTTTTGTGCCAGATCCGTCCCTTCAGGTTTTTTTGCCGGACACAAAAAACGTCTCCTGCAACGTTTTTTGTGTCCGGCAAAAAAGCCTGAATGGACGGATCCGGCAATAAACGCATGGAACGGATGTGTGACTGAACGTATCCGGCGACTGAATCCGTTTTTTATACATTGAGCATGCCCAGAAGCTTTGTTTTTGTTTCTGGCATGGAATCTCTCTCTCTCACCCATGCGCAGTACAGAGAGCCGGATCCAGCTAAAAAACGGATCCAGTGCATCAGTTTTTCACAATTTACACTGGATCCATTTTTTTGCAAATTTGCCGGATTTAGCCTGAAACCAAAAACCGGATGTGTGAAAGCAGCCTTACCATCCTTTATTCCATCACTGTTTTATATAAAGAACTTGTTAACCCTTGCTCTGTTTCCTGTGTGTCACTGCATCCTACGCACCTGCTAGCATCTTACACATATATTATTTGTACTGGCACTTTATTATGTGGTATCTTCTCGTGGCCCTTTTGGTGTGTTTGTTTTTGCACATGTGAGCTTCATGCATCACATGTACATTTAATTAAATATGACGTATTCTTTGATAGTCTCTCTATCCATATTTATGGATAATCTGCCTTTTTGCTGTCCCAAATTCATCCAGAATAGGGGTGACTTTTTGTGAGTACAGGGCTTCCTAGTGTTCTCTAGGGTTAGACAATGGTGAGCGGGGCTCTGAATCTTGTGTGCTTTATTTTGAGTGCAAACCTCCATTGTTAGGTAGGGCATTTGTTAAAGTATCCAATCCTCCTTTGCCCTCTATCCTGACCTACTCAGTCCTGCAGTTTGCCTGGTATAGTGAATAACCAAATTCAATCAGGCCAGCATAATTTGTATATTCCAGGAACTAGTGTGATGTTATGTTTTAATTGTGATAAATAAAGGTTATCTTTTATTGCAGGGAACTTTTTGTACAGTTAGATTTTGATTATGTTCCTCACCTCATTATTATACATTTGTTAGTCTATTCACTCTTCCAAAAAGGCCAGATTTGTGGAACATACAACTAATATTTGGCCTGTGGACTGATTTTGACTCCTAAGCTGTTTATCGCTGCAGTTCCTCCAGAGTGACCATGGGCCTGTTGACTGCTTCTCTAATTAGTGTTCTCCTTGCTTGGTTTGTTAGTTTAAAAAAGTCATTTAGCATATTGGCTTTTTCCTCATCCTCATCCACCATCTCACCCAGACTATTTTTAAGGGGGCCAACACTATCATTTTTTAGTTTCTTACTATTTATGTAGTTAAAGAATATTTTAGGATTATTTTTACTCTCTCTGGCAATGAGTCTCTCTGTCTCAATCTTTGCTGCCTTGATTTGCTTTTTACAGAATTTATTTAATTTTCTGTATTTATTTAATGCCTCCTCACTACCTACTTCCTTTAATTCTCTAAATGCTTTCTTTTTGTCACTTATTGCGCCCCTTACAGCTCTATTTAGCCATATTGGTTTCCTCCTATTTCTAGTATGTTTATTCCCATACGGTATATACTGTGCACAGGTCCTATCCAGGATGCTAATAAACGTCTCCCATTTTCTTTGTGTATTTTTGTGTCTCAGGATATCGTCCCAGTTAATTGCACCAAGATCCTCTCTCATCCGTTGGAAATTTGCCCTCCTGAAGTTTAGTGTCCTTGTAACCCCTCTACTACACATCTTTTTAAAGGATACTTGAAAACTTATTATTTTGTGATCGCTATTTCCCAAGTGACCCCCAACCCTTATATTTGATATGCGGTCTGGCCTGTTGGTTAATATTAGGTCTAGCAGTGCCCCCCTTCTTGTTGGGTCCTGAACCAGTTGTGAAAGGTAATTGTCTCTCATAATTGTCAAAAACTGATTACCTTTGCTGGAACTGCAGGTTTCTATTCCCCAATCTATTTCAGGGTAGTTGAAGTCCCCCATAATAATGACTTCTCCTTGAGTCGCAGCTTCATCTATTTGCTTTACGAGGATATTCTCCATTGCTTCCATTATTTTTGGAGATTTATAACAAACCCCTATCAGTAATTTATTATTTTTTCCCCCTCCCCTTATCTCCACCCACAGGGATTCTACATTTTCATTAAATTCACCTATATTATCGCGCAGGATGGGTTTTAAGGATGATTTTACATATAGACACACCCCTCCCCCTCGCTTATCTGTACGGTCATTTCTGAACAGGCTGTAGCCCTGCAAGTTAACAGCCCAGTCATGGCTCTCATCCAGCCATGTCTCAGATATCCCCACCATGTCATAATTATGCTCCAACAACATTAGTTCTAATTCGTCCATTTTGTTGGCGAGGCTTCTGGCATTAGTATACATGCACTTTATGTTCCTCTCTGTACTTCTATTTCTTAAATTATTAACTGTTCTGACCCCACCCCCCATGCCACTGCCACCCCCAACTTCCTTATTTGTGCCCAGGACTCTGTCTGCACTATCTTCCCCTCCTATAAAATGAATACCCTCCCCCCCAATTCCTAGTTTAAACACTCCTCCAACCTTCTAGCCATTCTCTCCCCCAGCACAGCTGCACCCTCCCCATTGAGGTGCAGCCCGTCCCTAGCGTAGAGCCTGTAGCCAACTGAGAAGTCGGCCCAGTTCTGCAGGAACCCAAACCCCTCTTTCCTACACCAATTCTTGAGCCACTTATTAACCTCCCTAATCTCCCGTTGCCTCTCTGGCGTGGCACGTGGTACCGGCAGTATTTCGGAAAATACCACGTTGGAGGTCCTTGCTTTCAGCTTGCAGCCTAATTCCCTGAAATCATCTTTAAGGACCTTCCACCTACCTCTAACTTTGTCATTAGTGCCAATGTGCACCATGACCGCTGGGTCCTCACCAGCCCCTCCCAATAATCTGTCCACCCGATCAGCGATGTGTCGGACTCGAGCGCCAGGTAGGCAGCACACCGTTCGACGATCCCTGTCTTTGTGACAGATTGCCCTATCTGTTCCCCTAATAATTGAGTCCCCCACTACCAGCACCTGTCTGGCCTGCCCTGCTCTCCTATTTCCCTCCTTACTGGAGCAGTCACTCCTCCGGCTTTCAGAGGACATGCCTGGCTGCAGCAGTGCTACCCCTGTACTGGCACCCCCCTCATCTGCCAACTTAGCAAACTTATTGGGGTGTTCCAGATCAGGACTAGCCTCCCTGGCACTCTTCCCTCTACCCCGCTTCCTAACTGTCACCCAGCTTGCTACTTCATTGTCCTGCAGCTCCATCCCACCATCACCCCCCTCATCTGTCCCATTGAGCGTCTGCTCCGTGAGCAGAAGACTCCTCTCCATATTGTCTATGGATCTCAGTGTTGCCAGCTGCACATTTAGAGTCAGAATCTGGGTTTCCAAATGCACAACGTGCTCACATCTCGCACAGCAGTATGCACCCTCGATCGGCTGCTCAAGGACTGCATACATGTGGCAAGATGTGCACTGGATGGCATTAACAATCGTGGAGCACATTTCCTAATGGGGATTGCACCAGACAGAACAGTTCAAAAAAAAAAAATACAAAGTATTAATAATAATCAGACAGCAATTCCTCCCCTGGAAACTCCCTGAATCCAAAGTCACTGAATCACAAGTCACACTTACCGCCGTCCACACTTACGCTCAGGACACACTCAGCTCGCTCACACTCGCTCTGCTGAAGATTTATAGATTTTTTTTTTTTTTCTAGTTCCCCTCAACAGCAATCAACCTTGCTGTTCAAATGCACTTCCAAAAAGGACTTGAGCCCCAAACAGCTGCCCCTTATAAACCCTTAACTATGAGCCCCCACCCTAAGTTAACCCTTATGAATATACCTACCCCCAATTCAGCAACTCACACCAATTCACACAGGTATTTGTTAAAGGCTTTCCAAATACCTCTTCACTGAATCACAAGTCACACTTACCGCCGTCCACACTTACGCTCAGGACACACTCAGCTCGCTCACACTCGCTCTGCTGAAGATTTATAGATTTTTTTTTTTTTTCTAGTTCCCCTCAACAGCAATCAACCTTGCTGTTCAAATGCACTTCCAAAAAGGACTTGAGCCCCAAACAGCTGCCCCTTATAAACCCTTAACTATGAGCCCCCACCCTAAGTTAACCCTTATGAATATACCTACCCCCAATTCAGCAACTCACACCAATTCACACAGGTATTTGTTAAAGGCTTTCCAAATACCTCTTCACTGAATCACAAGTCACACTTACCGCCGTCCACACTTACGCTCAGGACACACTCAGCTCGCTCACACTCGCTCTGCTGAAGATTTATAGATTTTTTTTTTTTCTAGTTCCCCTCAACAGCAATCAACCTTGCTGTTCAAATGCACTTCCAAAAAGGACTTGAGCCCCAAACAGCTGCCCCTTATAAACCCTTAACTATGAGCCCCCACCCTAAGTTAACCCTTATGAATATACCTACCCCCAATTCAGCAACTCACACCAATTCACACAGGTATTTGTTAAAGGCTTTCCAAATACCTCTTCACTGAATCACAAGTCACACTTACCGCCGTCCACACTTACGCTCAGGACACACTCAGCTCGCTCACACTCGCTCTGCTGAAGATTTATAGATTTTTTTTTTTTTCTAGTTCCCCTCAACAGCAATCAACCTTGCTGTTCAAATGCACTTCCAAAAAGGACTTGAGCCCCAAACAGCTGCCCCTTATAAACCCTTAACTATGAGCCCCCACCCTAAGTTAACCCTTATGAATATACCTACCCCCAATTCAGCAACTCACACCAATTCACACAGGTATTTGTTAAAGGCTTTCCAAATACCTCTTCACTGAATCACAAGTCACACTTACCGCCGTCCACACTTACGCTCAGGACACACTCAGCTCGCTCACACTCGCTCTGCTGAAGATTTATAGATTTTTTTTTTTTTTCTAGTTCCCCTCAACAGCAATCAACCTTGCTGTTCAAATGCACTTCCAAAAAGGACTTGAGCCCCAAACAGCTGCCCCTTATAAACCCTTAACTATGAGCCCCCACCCTACGTTAACCCTTATGAATATACCTACCCCCAATTCAGCAACTCACACCAATTCACACAGGTATTTGTTAAAGGCTTTCCAAATACCTCTTCACTGAATCACAAGTCACACTTACCGCCGTCCACACTTACGCTCAGGACACACTCAGCTCGCTCACACTCGCTCTGCTGAAGATTTATAGATTTTTTTTTTTTTTCTAGTTCCCCTCAACAGCAATCAACCTTGCTGTTCAAATGCACTTCCAAAAAGGACTTGAGCCCCAAACAGCTGCCCCTTATAAACCCTTAACTATGAGCCCCCACCCTAAGTTAACCCTTATGAATATACCTACCCCCAATTCAGCAACTCACACCAATTCACACAGGTATTTGTTAAAGGCTTTCCAAATACCTCTTCACTGAATCACAAGTCACACTTACCGCCGTCCACACTTACGCTCAGGACACACTCAGCTCGCTCACACTCGCTCTGCTGAAGATTTATAGATTTTTTTTTTTTCTAGTTCCCCTCAACAGCAATCAACCTTGCTGTTCAAATGCACTTCCAAAAAGGACTTGAGCCCCAAACAGCTGCCCCTTATAAACCCTTAACTATGAGCCCCCACCCTAAGTTAACCCTTATGAATATACCTACCCCCAATTCAGCAACTCACACCAATTCACACAGGTATTTGTTAAAGGCTTTCCAAATACCTCTTCACTGAATCACAAGTCACACTTACCGCCGTCCACACTTACGCTCAGGACACACTCAGCTCGCTCACACTCGCTCTGCTGAAGATTTATAGATTTTATTTTTTTTTTCTAGTTCCCCTCAACAGCAATCAACCTTGCTGTTCAAATGCACTTCCAAAAAGGACTTGAGCCCCAAACAGCTGCCCCTTATAAACCCTTAACTATGAGCCCCCACCCTAAGTTAACCCTTATGAATATACCTACCCCCAATTCAGCAACTCACACCAATTCACACAGGTATTTGTTAAAGGCTTTCCAAATACCTCTTCACTGAATCACAAGTCACACTTACCGCCGTCCACACTTACGCTCAGGACACACTCAGCTCGCTCACACTCGCTCTGCTGAAGATTTATAGATTTTTTTTTTTCTAGTTCCCCTCAACAGCAATCAACCTTGCTGTTCAAATGCACTTCCAAAAAGGACTTGAGCCCCAAACAGCTGCCCCTTATAAACCCTTAACTATGAGCCCCCACCCTAAGTTAACCCTTATGAATATACCTACCCCCAATTCAGCAACTCACACCAATTCACACAGGTATTTGTTAAAGGCTTTCCAAATACCTCTTCACTGAATCACAAGTCACACTTACCGCCGTCCACACTTACGCTCAGGACACACTCAGCTCGCTCACACTTGCTCTGCTGAAGATTTATAGATTTTTTTTTTTTCTAGTTCCCCTCAACAGCAATCAACCTTGCTGTTCAAATGCACTTCCAAAAAGAAGTGAGATGGTGGATGAGGATGAGGAAAAAGCCAATATGCTAAATGACTTTTTTTCATCAGTATTTACACAAGAAAATCCCATGGCAGACAAAATGTCTAGTGATAAAAATTCCCAATTAAATGTCACCTGCTTAACCCAGCAGGAAGTGCGGCGGCGTCTAAAAATCACTAAAATTGACAAATCTCCGGGCCCGGATGGGATACACCCTCGAGTACTGCAGGAATTAAGTACAGTCATTGATAGACCATTATTTTTAATCTTTAAAGACTCCATAATAACAGGGTCTGTGCCACAGGACTGGCGTATAGCAAATGTGGTGCCAATATTCAAAAAGGGGACAAAAACTGAACTCGGAAATTATAGGCCAGTAAGCTTAACCTCTACTGTGGGTAAAATACTGGAGGGCATTCTAAGGGATGCTATACTGGAGTATCTGAAGAGGAATAACCTCATGACCCAGTATCAGCACGGGTTTACTAGGGACCGTTCATGTCAGACTAATTTGATCAGTTTCTATGAAGAGGTAAGTTCCAGATTGGACCAAGGGAACCCAGTGGATGTAGTGTATATGGACTTTTCAAAAGCTTTTGATACGGTGCCACACAAAAGGTTGATACATAAAATGAGAATAATGGGGATAGGGGAAAATATGTGCAAGTGGGTTGAGAGCTGGCTCAGGGATAGGAAACAAAGGGTGGTTATTAATGGAGCACACTCGGACTGGGTAGCGGTTAGCAGTGGGGTACCACAGGGGTCAGTATTGTGCCCTCTTCTTTTTAACATATTTATTAATGACCTTGTAGGGGGCATTCAGAGTAGAATTTCAATATTTGCAGATGACACTAAACTCTGCAGGGTAATCAATACAGAGGAGGACAATTTTATATTACAGGATGATTTATGTAAACTAGAAGCTTGGGCTGATAAATGGCAAATGAGCTTTAATGGGGATAAATGTAAGGTCATGCACTTGGGTAGAAGTAATAAGATGTATAATTATGTGCTTAATTCTAAAACTCTGGGCAAAACCGTCAATGAAAAAGACCTGGGTGTATGGGTGGATGACAAACTTAAATTCAGTGGCCAGTGTCAGGCAGCTGCTACAAAGGCAAATAAAATAATGGGATGCATTAAAAGAGGCATAGATGCTCATGAGGAGAACATAATTTTACCTCTATACAAGTCACTAGTTCGACCACACTTAGAATACTGTGCACAGTTCTGGTCTCCGGTGTTTAAGAAAGACATAGCTGAACTGGAGCGGGTGCAGAGAAGAGCGACCAAGGTTATTAGAGGACTGGGGGGTCTGCAATACCAAGATAGGTTATTACACTTGGGGCTATTTAGTTTGGAAAAACGAAGACTAAGGGGTGATCTTATTTTAATGTATAAATATATGAGGGGACAGTACAAAGACCTTTCTGATGATCTTTTTAATCATAGACCTGAAACAGGGACAAGGGGGCATCCTCTGCGGTTGGAGGAAAAAAGGTTTAAGCATAATAACAGACGCGGATTCTTTACTGTAAGAGCAGTGAGACTATGGAACTCTCTGCCGTATGATGTTGTAATGAGTGATTCATTACTTAAATTTAAGAGGGGACTGGATACCTTTCTGGAAAAGTATAATGTTACAGGGTATATACACTAGATTCCTTGATAGGGCGTTGATCCAGGGAACTAGTCTGATTGCCGTATGTGGAGTCGGGAAGGAATTTTTTTCCCCAATGTGGAGCTTACTCTTTGCACATGGGGTTTTTTTGCCTTCCTCTGGATCAACATGTTAGGTTAGGCTATGGGTTGAACTAGATGGACATATAGTCTTCCTTCAACCTTAATAACTATGTAACTATGTAACTATGTAAATGGGCGGCCATGTTTTGGTAGGTTTTCAACTGTGCCATACTTCTTCCATCTTTTGATGATGGATTAAATACTTTTCTGTGAGATATTCACAGCTTGGGCAATTTTTTTATAGCCTAACCCTTCTTTCCTCTTCTCTACAACTTTATCCCTGACCTGTCTGGTGTGTTCCTTGGTTTTCAAGATCCTGTTTGATCTCGAATTGTCATGATCCAGGACGAAGTTGTTCTTTTTCCATCCTGGTCAGTTCAGGGTTAATTTAATTCGCCTCTCTCTGATTCAGGGGTGGCTATTTAGTAATGGTACTTCCTGGGTTCGGTGTCAGTGATACTTCTGTTCACTCGGCTTGAGCAGCTGACCCAGGTTACTCTGCTATAATCGTTGTTCCTCTGTATGTGTGATGCTTACTGTGTATGACCCGGTTTGTTCCCTGACTTGTGCTTCCATCTTTTGTTTTGGTAATGTTCAGTCCTTTCTGGTTTCCTGACCCCTTGGCTCGCCCCTTACTGAGCTCTCGTCTCACCCTCCGGTTCTTACGTTCCTGTCTGGCTTCTTACCCCTGGCTCACCTCTGACCATGCTCACGTCATGTCCTCCAGATCCCACGATCCCGTCCGGCATATGGCATTCTGGCTCGTCTCTTACAGTGTCTTGTTCTCTCCCTCTCTGTATCGCAGCCTCGGCCGGCTTCCGTCCTCTCGGTTGTTTGCTGGCTCTGTCTCCATCATCACTCCTGACACCGTGCTCCCCGTTAGGTCTTGGGTACCGCTCACACTTCACACTGCAGCATCTGCTCGACCTTCCTGCTAGTCTGCCTCCTCTCTCTGTCCTGCAGTGCCCCCTAAGCAAAACCCCCTGTGACACCAGCTGTGTGTCATCACATTATCACCGACCATAAACTATTTTGGGGCACTTTGTTTCTCTCTCTCTTTCCCTCATGGATCCGCTCCATGCTCTGTCGGATCAGATGACAAACCAGACCAAAATTATGCAGAACCTGTCAGTGGAACAGAGGGCCTTGGTGGCATCCCACCAACAGGTGCAAAGAGAGTTGGCTGATACTTTTAAATCAGTCCAGAATGCTTCCTCTTGGTCTGGCAGTGGTGTGTCAGATGTTTCCTTGCCCTCCCCCAGTGTTTAGGGAGGGTTGCAAATTACTGTTTTCCCTTTGTCCTTGGTCCTCAGGTGATAAGAGTCAAAGGGTGGGGATAGTCATATCTCTTTTGCAGGAGGGTCTGCAGGCTTGGGCGTTCTCCCTATTCCCCACCGCCCCTGAGAAAATGTCTGTTGATCGGTTCTTTGAGTCTTTGGCATTGATTTACGATGAACCTGATTTTGTGAGGTTGGCCGAGGACTCAATTATGAGTTTTTCTCTGGGACAGCTCTCTGCTGAGTGGTACTGTTCTGAGTATAGGCGATGGACCCCGGAGGTTTCTTGGAACGACTCAGCACTCAGAGGCTTATTCCAAAGGGGGCTGTCAGAGCATTTAAAGGACGTTTTGGCTCTGCATCCACCAACCTATTCTCTGGAGGAGGCTATGACACAGGCAGTCCGCATAAATCGCAGACTGCGAAAGAGGGGCATGGTTCAACGTGAGGCTCCCTTGTTTCTGGTTAAGCCCAAACTCTCACCGTCTGTTGAGTCCATGGAGGTGGAGGCCGTCTCTGTGAAGGAAAGAGAGAGAAGACATCGAAGGGAGAACAACTCTGCTTCTATTGTGGTGCTCCAGGATAATGGAGAAAGGACTATCCCTCCTGTCCAGAAATTTCCAAGGTGTCGCCTAGGTCTGGGTAGCTGTCGAGGAGGTTACCCAGACCCTCAGGTACATTTTTCCACAGTTTTCAAGTTATTGCTAAAAGTGAAACTTGGTGTGGACAACTGTTTTTCCCTTCTTTGTCTTTTGTGGATTGTGGGTCTTCAGTGGTGGCCCATTGTAAGATAGGGAGTCAGGTTGGGCACTCCCATGAAGGTTGTGGCTACAGACTCTACAGCTCTCACCAAGGATAGGATCAGTTCTGTTTCTGAGCAATTCATCCTCAAGGTGGGCCCTGTGCATTTGGAGCATATAGTGTGTTTTGTTTTGGACAATCTTCCTGCGGGTTTAGTTTTGGAGTTTCCTTGGTTGCAATGTCATAACCCAGTCATTGACTGGGAATCCCAGGAGATTGTTAAATGGGGTCCAAATTGTGTAAATAAATGTCTGATTTCTGCATCTGTGTCATCTGTCTGTCTGGAGGGTATTCCGGAGTACCTGAAGGACTTCGATGACGTGTTCTCCGAAAGTGAGGCTGAGGTTTTACCATCGCATTGCCCTTTTGATTGTCTTATTGACCTGATTCCAGGTGCTAAATTGCCTAAGGTCCATTTGTTCAACCTTTCGGGTCCTGAGCGGGTCACCATGAAACAGTATATATCTGAGAGTCTCCGTTTGGGACATATTCACCCTTCTGTCTCTCTTATAGCTGCAGAATTCTTTTTTGTAAAAAAAAGACTGTGGTCTCCGCTCATGCCTCATCTATCGAGAACTTAATAAGATCACTGTAAGAAGCACATAATGTATTCCACTCATTCCCGATTTGTGCAATCAATTGTCTGGAGCCATATGGTTTTCTAATTTGGACTTGCAGAGGGCATATAACCTGATCTGGGTACGGGAGGGGGATGAATGGAAGACTGCGCTCCTCACCCCCAAGGGGCTATTTGAAAACTTGGTGATGCCTTTCCGTTTGACAAATGCACCAGCAGTCTTTCAAAATTTCATCAATTATGTGTTCTATGATTTTATTGGGCAGTTTGTAGTTATATATTTAGATGATATACTAATCTATTCATCTGATAAGCAGGCTCATATTGGTCATCTTCACGCAGTTCTTTAGAGACTCCAGGAGAACCAGCTCTTCACCAAATTAGAGAAATGTTCTTTCTTCGTTCATGAACTATCTGTTTTTGGTGTTCATTGTGTCTGTTGAGGGGTTTTGTATGGATCCCAAGAAGGTTCAAGCCATTGTGGATTGGGTTCAGCCCCGTGATCTGAAAGGACTTCAACGCTTCTTGGAATTCGATAATTATTTTCGGAGGTTTAAAAGGGGGTTCTCGCAAGTGGTCGAGCCCCTCACTGATTTGATGCAGAAGGGGGCTGATGTCAAGAATTGGTCAGCCTCAGTTGTGGCGACATTTTTGCCTTTGAAAAAATGTTTTATGACTGCCCCAGTTTTGGTTCAACCAGATCCATCTGAACCTTTTATTGTTGAGGTGGACACCTTGGAGGTGGAGGTAGGGGTGGGGACAGTGTTGTCCCAGGGGCCCACCACATTGACCAATCTTAGACCCTGTGCCTTCTTCTCCAAGAAGTTCTCCCCGGCAGAGAGGAACTATGATATGGGCAATTGGGAACTTCTGGCTGTTAAGTTGGTGTTTGAGGAAAGGAGGCATTTTTTGGAGGGGGCAGTTAGTCCCATCACCGTGGTGACCAATCACAAGAACCTGGCTACCATTGAGTCTGCCGAAAGATTGACCCTGAGGCAGGCCAGACGGACGCTTTTTTTTCTCGGTTCCAGTTCTCAATCACTTTTCATCCAGAGTCCAAGAATGTTAGGGCAGATGCCTTGTCCTGGAGTCTGGATCCGGTGTCTCCCCCTGATCCTCCATCCTCCATCCTTCAACCGGGGGTGGTGGTGGATGATGTATCGTCTGAGTTGGAGCAAGAGATTCAGGAGGCTCAGTCACAGGCCCCTCAGGCTAAACTGGTTGATAAACTGTTTGTTCCGATTCAGTTTCATCTCAAGGTTCTCCGAGAGTTCCATAATTCAGCTCTGAGTGGACATCCTGGGATCTCGGCTACTCGTGGGGCCATCACTAGGGTTTTTTGGTGGTCCTCGCTTACTTCTGATGTGGGAAAGTTTGTGTCTGCTTGTGAGGTTTGTGCCCATGCTAAGAGCTCCCACAACTGGCTGGCTGGGGAATTGGTGCCTTTGCCAATTCCTGATAGACCATGGACCCATTTGTCCATGGATTTTAAAACCAACCTTCATCCTTCCAAGGGCAATTCTGTCATATGGGTGGTGGTGGACAGGTTTAGCAAACAAGCACATTTTGTATCTTTGGTGGCTTTGCCCTCTGCAGAAACCTTGTCCAGGTTGTTTGTGCAGCATGTGGTTCGGTTGCATGGGGTGCCCTTGAGTGCGGTGTCTGATTGAGGAGTGCAGTTTGTGTCCAGGTTTTCAAGGGCATTTTGCAAGAGGTTGGGTGTTGCTTTATCCTTTCCATCTGCATACCATCCAGAAACCAATGGTCAGACTAAGCGGACCAACCAGTCTTTGGAGCAAATTCTGCGCTGTTTATCCAAGGCTAGGAAGGATGATTGGTGTGATGTCTTGCCGTTAGCTGAATTTTCATTTAAAATCCGTGTTAATCACTCTACGGGCGTGTCCCTGTTCTTGTGCAATTATGGGTTCAATCAACAATTCAGGGAGTTCTCACATTTGGACTCCAGGTGCCCTGTGGTTGATGGGGCGGTACAGCAGTTGGGGGAGTTGTGGCGGGAGGTTCAGAGAAATATTGGGGATGCTCAGAGGAAATATACATTTTTTGCTGAGAGAAGACGGGCTGTGGGACGTATGTTCCAGGTTGGGGACAAGGTTTGGCTGTCTACTAAAAACATTAAAATTAAGGTTCCTTCTGCGAAACTGGGGCCTAAGTTTATTTGGCCCTTATAAAATCACTGAGGTAGTTAACCTGGTGGCGTTTCAGTTGCTTGTTCCGTCATCTTTTAAGATCCCCAATGTATTCCATAGGGCCCTTTTGAAACCATTGGGAGCTTTTGAGGAAGGGTCTTTAGCTCCCTCGCCACCGGTCTCGGGGGATGGTCAGATGGAGTATGAGGTGGAGTGCATTGTAGATTCTAGGATGGTTCGGCGTACTCATCAGTATCTTGTGCATTGGAAGGGTTATGGTCCGGAGGAGCGATCTTGGGTTCCATTCCGACGGGTACATGCTGACTGTTTGGTTCGGTACTTTCATGCCAGATATCTTGGGAAATCTGGGGGTCCGGTGGGCCCCCGTTGAGAATGGGTTACTGCCATGATCCAGGACAAGGTTGTTCTTTTTCCATCCTGAATAGTTCAGGGTTAATTTAATTTGACTCTCTCTGGTTCAGGGGTGGTTATATAGTGGTGGTACTTTCTGGGTTCGGTGTCGGTGATACTTCCATTCACTCGGCTTGAGCAACTGACCCAGGTTACTCTGCTATAATCGTTGTTCCTCTGTATGTTTGATCCTTACTGTGTATGACCTGGTTTGTTCTGTTTTGGTACCGTTCAGTCCTCTCTGATTTCCTGACCCCTCGGCTCGCCCCTGACTATGCTGCCACCTTACCCTCTAGTTCTTATGCTCCTGTCTGGCTTCTTACGCCTGGCTCGTCTCTTACAATGTCTCGTTCTCTCCCTCTCTGTACCACAACTTCAGACAGCTTCCGTCCTCCCGGTTGCATGCTGGCTCCACCTCCATCGTCAATCTTGACACTGCGCTCCCTGTTAGGTCTTGGGTCCCGTTCACACTTCACACTGCAGCATCTGCTTGACTTTCCAGCTAGTCTGCCTCCTCTGTCTATCCTGCAGCACCCCTTAAACAAAACTCCCTGTGACACCAGCTGCGTTTCATTACACTAATGTTCTCAGAAAAACCTCTGAGGTCTTCACAGAACAGCTGTAGTTATACTAAGAATAAATTACACACAGGTATTACACATAGGTAGACTCAATTTACTAATTATTTGACTTCTGGAGGCAATTGGTCACTCTGAAATTTATTTAAGGGTATCAGACTACAGGGGGTGAATACAAATGCAAATCACAGTTTACAGATTTATATTTTTAAAGTATTTAGAAAATCATGTATCATTTGATTTACACTTTACAAATCCTTGCTACTTTGTGTTGGTACATCATCATAATAAAATACATTTAAGGTAGTGGATGTAAATGTGGAAAATTTCATGGGGAATGAATACTTTTTCAAGGCACTATACATATGAAAACCTCCCTTCTGAACAGTGCGAAAAAGAATAGGGATAAAAACATTAATCTTTTCACTAAAGGTTTTGGGACTGTAACCTGTTAGTGAGCTATACCTGGTGCAATGTGAAATTTAGATACTCTCTTGAGATGTCACAAAATAAAACTAGATAAAGCTAACCTTGGGCATTATTCACAAAACGCGCAAAGCTGTTAGCACTCGTTAACAACTATTTACTGTAAGTGACTGGTGTTTTATTAGAAGATTATTGAGGACTAGAGGCACTAACATGGTAATAAAATTTTTCTTTGTTTATAGGACAGACCTAATACGCGATCCATAGGTAATGTCGCAGGGAGGCGTTGACTCAGTGAGTCTATAAAGTCAATGTTGCATCACTGTGCTAACAAAAAGAGAAATAAATGTGTTCTTTTATGAGTTAATATGTGCAGTGGCTAATGTCTCAGGGCATTAAAAAAATTCCAGACAGAGTAATATTATTTTTTACCACATTATAACACGAACCACCAGCAACAAAATGAGTTGTAACAAAGGTGACTAATCTTTATATATGCAAAAATTAAGAAATAAAATGCACAATAATCTTTATTTTTAGGAAGAGAGACATAAAAATTAGACATAAAAGATAAAGGAAGAAATGTGCAACGTGATTAATGCCCATGTTTGCAGAAAGGACTCAGAAAGCCTCATGCATTGTTAACATTTTTAGGAGAGGCCAAGTTCACAAGAACACTTGAATTGTAGGCCCACACGTTTTCAAATTGTGGACGTGACTTTGCCCATATGTTGTTAGCCATTCTGAAAAAGTGACACCATCACTCCATCTGCTGCAAAATAGAAAAAAGTCTATGTGGAACATCTCTCATGTGATTTGACCTTTTGACTTACAGCAGTCCATGTGATACCTGAGTGCAGTCTGTGCCCGCCTGAACTGTCCCAAAGCAGAATACATTCTAAGGAAAACATATGAACCTAAAGGTGCTCATTCATATTAAAGGGATCTTGTCACATGAACAAATGCTATTAACCTGCAGGTTAAAGGGAACCTGTCACCCCCAAAATCGTGGGTGAGGTAAGCTCACCGTCATCAGGGGCTTATCTACAGCATTCTGTAATGCTGTAGATAAGCCGCCGATGTTACCTGAAAGAGGAGAAAAAGAGGTTAGATTATACTCACCCAGGGACGGTCCTGCTCCAATGGTGTCTCAGGTCCGGAACAGCGCCTCCATCTTCATTCCATGACGTCCTCTTCTGGTCTTCACACGCCTGGCTCCGGCGCAGGCGTACTTTGACTGCCCTGTTGAGGGCAGAGCAAATTATTGCAGTGCGCAGGCGCCGGATAGGTCAGAGAGGCCCGGCGCCTGCGCACTGCAGTAGTTTGCTCTGCCCTCAACAGGGCAGACAAAATATGCCTGCGCCGGAGCCGCGGCATGAAGACCAGAAGAGAACGTCATGAAATGAAGATAGGAGGCGCCGGAGTGGACCTGAGACACCCATTTGACCGGACCGCAGCGGGACCGCCCCTGGGTGAGTATAATCTAACCTCTTTTTCTCCTCTTTCAGGTTACATCGGGGGCTTATCTACAACATTACAGAATGCTGTAGATAAGCCCCTGATGATGGTGAGCTTACCTCACCATCGATTTTGGGGGTGACAGGTTCCCTTTAATAGCATTCTGAACCTTCCCATCACCCACACTGTGCATCGAGAACAGCTTCTGTGACCGCGCCCACAGACTGACAGCCTACTCTAAAGCTGAGCCGCCTGTCAGTCAGTGCCAGGGGTGCAGTTACAACCACCACTCTCTATACACAGAGACGTGACAGAAACTATGCTCATTTGCCCCATAGCAGTCGCGTCGCCTGCCGCCATTGGTGGTTCACAACTGGCTATAAGTCTCTACTAGCTGCTTATCTCTCTTTCCCCATTAAAACAGCACGAGAGCTCAGCCAAAGAAGGATGGACCCAACACCAAACTGCAATCTTACTTGTATTCTGTCTCAAAGATTGGCTTCTGGGAGCCATGAAGACCTCCGCACCTGGGGAAATTCTGTGGAATTATATATGAAATAGAAAGCACATAGACAGCGGTTCCCTAATCTACTTCTCTTGTCACAATGGTTCCCTTTTATAACGTACTACACAATAATAAAGAATGAAAAGACATTAAATTATACTTCTCTTATAACCAAACTGAGATCCTTTTGTCTTGATAACCTGTGCTTGCTGAACCATCAGCTAGATGAAGGCTGCCCTAAATGAAGGGAGGATTTGTTTTCCAACAAGTTTAATCTCTATGGGTCACTTAAAGGGAATCTGTTCAAAATGACTGTTCAAACCAAGTACAAGCGCTTGGTTCACCCTAGGCATGACCAGTTCAGTGCTTTGTCTTACCTATTTGTTTCCAGCTATTGCCTCCTCACCTCACCCCCTCTGGCTCATGTTAAGCTGTCAATCGAGGAAGAGAGGATGGAGGTAGATACAAAGCGAGTATGTAGAAGGTGGGCGTTACCAGTGTGAGACATGTAAAAACTGATCATTCTACCATTAACCACATTTCCCCTTTACTTGCTAATCATTGATCAATACAGAATTCATTACCATATACCACGTTTGCCAGTTTTGAGTATGTTAAGGACTGGTACAGAGGTGAGGGAGTGGTGTTGATGACTAAACTTCAATACTGCTTCATAATACTAAAAATACAATCTATAAATCCTAATTGCACCTACAATAAAGGATTTTAGCTAGACATGGCCTTTCTATTATTTTGTTCATGTTAAAATTTCAATAGCTTATTGCACTCTGGTGCATATAAATGTCTTGTTATGATACAGAATATTGTTTATTGCAAAATATAGGATGGTTTGCAATCAGAGGTTTCTGTGAACTTCACGTTGCTTATTATACTATCCTAATATAGTCTATGTGTCTATTCTTTTTTTATCCTACTGGTGTGCCAACATAATGATATAGACAAGTTGTGGATTGTACATGGAGCAGCGGTTGGATCAGTACAGATGGTGCCGCCGCAGTGAATTAGTACAAAAAAGCATCCACTTTATCTCTTGCCACCAGAGAATAAATAATATAACTTTCTGTATATTATCAACATAATGTCCTGTGCCATTCATTGTGGTTGTACTGTTCAGCAGTTGTGTTATATGGACACCATGGAACATGTGTGGAAGACACTGCTGTGTGCTAAAGATAAGTAGTTGAGAGTTGGAGTTGTGGTGTTCTGTAGTCTACTGTTGTACGTGTGTGTTTCTCTCCTGGTCCATTTTCCCATTTAGTTTATTCCTCCCAGTCCCTATCCTCCTCACTATTGTTGGTTAGTGCTTGTGTATGATGGAGGTTTTCTGTTATCACTGTTTCGTCTTTGTGACTGGTTTACCTTTCATTTCTGTCCCATGCCTCATGAGATGGGGGAGGGGACAGATTAGGGTTTTTACAGGAGCATAGTGAGGTCAGAGTCTCGGGCCTTTCTATCTTTAAGAGTACCCCTAGGACAGGGATAGTTAGGGTCTCAGCTCCATGGACAGTTTGAGGCCCCCCTTCCTTACTAAAGATCGTCACAGCGTGACACAGATACATAATTACCGCCCTTATATTTCTGTTTGGATTCAAATTGTGACAGACATGGATCATAAAAATGAGAACTCACATATACAATTACCCGAGTGCTGTATAATATATAGACACAAGGAGACAGATCATTGATTTTACACACATTTTATTAATTACAATCTCTTCCACTACCTAAGACCAATGATCCAGAAGAAGGCAAAAAACCTGGACACGTTCAGCCAATGTGTGTTACAGGAAAAAAATTCCTTCTTGACCCCGAGAAAAGGCGATCAGTTCGAGAACCCTGGACCAAGGCCATACTACAACTATCTAACTGATATATATGTGGAGCAATGATATTCCATATGGTGACTTTGTCCTGGTAACACGCTTTTCCTCCTCACATCGGACTTTGGAGCTCATAGTTTGACTATGTTCATCTCACCCATGAAAAAAAGTACACTACCAACCCCCACCCCAAACACTACCCCTTAAGATACAGACATAGGGCAGTTGTACCATATCAGGACTCTTATAGAGTATGTGCCGGCAATCAGTAATTGTTGCAGTTTTGACACTATGTCTTTACGCAGCGTCAAAACTTAACACTCCACAGAAAAACACAGTCAATGGGTCCCATAAAAAATGACTTTATTAGGTATATATATAAAAACTACACAGAGGGATATGGTACATAGGAAAAAGTGGGGCTAGTGAAACACTATACGGCAGTACCAATAGTACACATAGGGCTACAAGGTACCACCCACCCCATAAACACACCGCATATTACTGGCATAAACCACTAAAAGTGGATGAAATCACAAGGAAAAACACATACCCGGTAACATTGCATAAGGCCGATAGACAATATATTATATATAATGCAAGTGCGTTTCTTGCACTTGCATTATATATAATATATTGTCTATCGGCTTTAGGCAATGTTACCGGGTATGTGTTTTTCCTTGTGATTTCATCCACTTTTAGTGGTTTATGCCAGTAATATGCAGTGTGTTTATGGGGTGGGTGGTACCTTGTAGCCCTATGTGTACTATTGGTACTGCCGTATAGTGTTTCACTAGCCCCACTTTTTGCTATGTACCATATCCCTCTGTGTAGTTTATATATATATACCTAATAAAGTCATTTTTTATGGGACCCATTAACTGTGTTTTTCTGTGGAGTGTTAGGATTTCTGTTTTGCAGTTGTCCCTATTTAGTCCTAACATACACACATGGAATACTAATGTTGGTATTAGTTTTGATATACTATAATTTGTGTGCCCCATGTGTGTAATATGTATGCCACAACTTTATTATTTGCAGCGTCAAAACTGCAGTGACCAGATGTTACAGCACAGTGGATAGGATTTATAGAAATCCCATGTCCACTGTGACAATTTCTCTTGTGGAGACGCTAGAAATTTCAACAATAGAATTGTATTGGATGCGCTAAATCCGCATGCTTCAGTGAACACATGCGGATTTACCTGCGTTCAATGGAAGGGAGCGTTTTGGACACAGAGAAAATACACTGCATCCAAAATAATGCTACTTCCAGGTTGTGGGCACATAGCCATACAGTTTGGTTATACAGCAGACAACTATACAATATGATGTCATGATGCACTGATTCTAGAATTAGATCCATATAATCAGTATATAATGACATCATGAGACAACGAATATAATATACAGATATATTAAATTATTAACACTAAACAATCATGTGGCTCTTGTTAGATTCTTCAGTTTTCCTTCTGGGACCCAGATACCGTCCCTAGTTAGAAAAAAGTAATATGAGGAGAAGTATCAGTATAAAACCTGAAGAAAAGCATCATAAATATATTGTACTTTCTGCCAATTAACCATACCCCTTTTATTTGCATTTTTGAGTTTCGACTAAGGGTACGTGCACAAGTTGCGGAATCCATTGCGGATTTTTCTACGCGGATTCTGCAGAATCTGCAGGTAAAATACCCTGCATTTTACCTGCGGATTTTGTGCGATTTTTATGCGGATTTGACCTGCGTTTTAACACCTGCGGATTCCAATTATGGAAAAAGTGTAAAACGCTGCGGAATACGCACAAAGAATTGACATGCTGCGGAAAATAAACGTTTCTGCGTGGAAATTTCCACAGCATGTGCTCTGCGGATTTGGTTTTCCATACGTTTACATGGTATCGTAAAACGCATGGAAAACTGCTGCGGATCTGCAGCATCAAATCCGCAACGTGTGCACATACCCTAAGAGAATTAAAAATGTTGTAATAAATTTTGGAAAAATCGCAGCAAATGCAGCTATATATAATTAAAATAAACAGTAAAATAGAATGGTTAAATTATATAAGGTAAAGTAAATAAATAATTTTATGTTGCCCAATGTATGTACACCGCCCTCTGTCCCATGTGAAGGAATTGTAGTCAATTTTTTACCCCAAAAAATCTTAAATTAAAGTTACATAACCACCAACAACAATCTGGGCCAGCCACAGATACAACTTGAAGTGCCACTGACCATAGTAGCTACAGTGGTGTCTCTATCCAAGGTGCGATCTTTGTGGTGACCTCTCTGATGTCCCCATGTTTGCTGCATAGAACTCTCAGTGTCCAACATTCCGCTGTGTGACCTCACAAAGAACCTTCATCACCCAAGTCTAGAGATTCTACCAGCAAGGACTGAAGAAATCTAGTACCTTACAGCTAAAATCTGTAGACTTGAGGGGCACATGATGGCGCTAAGTTCACTAAGTTAAATCCCTGTAAGATTTCTTATTTACCTGTATCCTCAATCCAGAAACTTCCACTTTCCTCGTGTCCATCTCCTGAAATGAGAATCTGTGTCCTCGATCCAGGACCCTCCGCTCTCCTCGACTTAATCTCCTGAAATAAGAATCCGTGTCCTCGGTCCTGGATCCTCCGCTCTCCTCGTCTTCATCTTCTGAAATGAGCTTCTGCCCCTGAACAACCATTTATATAGACCCACAGTCATTGTGACATCATGCTGTGAGGTAACAATGGCCTCCTGTATTTGATGATGTCACATATGGCCATTAGTGATATCTCCATAGGTGTTAATTAATATTGATAACAAGTAGTAATAATATGGCAGATCAAAAGGTTAGCATCAAGGCTGGAGGAGCCGGACAATTAAGGAGGAGTTCCCAAAAGTAAAATGCATTTACTGTGTCTAAAAAAAACAAAATTTATAATAATTTACCTCAAACGTAATTAAATTCTAGGCCCTATGACAACACTTCCCTCCTTTACAGTATTGCACTGTTACTATAGGAACAAAGACCTCCATAACAAAACTATTATAAAAAACTCCAATTCTGATTGTATCACTAATTCAAGCATTAAATCAGCTCAGGTTTTATTTCATCTTCTCTCTATCCTCCACTTCTTACTAATCTACCAAATGTTATTCATAAGCCATTCGGAAAATGAATAAAAGGAGTATGACATTAGGATCAGACTGCACAGGATAAGTCTGTAGTCTGTAACCATAGAAACGCATAGCTCTGCAAAGGCGCTATAAACAAAACGGTAGATTTTTAATCAATTTTTTTTGTATAGTCAAATTAAATTTGTTTTAGATACATCGGAAATGTACTGCAATGCAGTGCTCAGATTGGCAAGGTATGGTTGCTAATTTAAATATGTTCCCCTTTACCCCTACCCGACATATGACATACTAGTACGTGGAATGGTGCATTCCTTTCTTTGATACGAGCTCAGGAAATTAGATAGCATCTTTCCTGGCAGATGATGGCTGTGTTATTAAACCAACATCTGCTTCTAACAGGCACAGGTGAAGCCGAGCTCTGTCTGTGGCTGCTAACCTGTTAAATGCTGCTGCTAATCTCCAACAATGGAATTTAAAGTGCACACGCAGTCCAGGGGGAGCGCTGCTCTAGCTGCCCAATAGCCCTACCACGATCACGGGGGACCGTTGGATTCACACGACAGTCGAGGTTAGGTCGTACTGACCTACAGTGTCAGACTGAGGTGCAAAGGGCCCTCCAGCCAATAACCCCAGGACCCCACTTTTCAGCTACATACAAAGGTGGCATTATCCTTAATCAAAAATTTAAATAACAATGAACTGAGTAGATTGATAAATGAATAAGATGCTGCCTCTGTCTGTACATAGTGACTCAGTATATTGTGCCAAGTACTGCTCATATAAGAGTGTGGTGGCCCACCCTTACACAGGGCCCACCGCAGGATTCTCCTGCTCTCCTATAGACCAGTCCAAGCCTGCTGACATAGTCATATCGCCAGGTCATATTTAATATATAATGAACGCCGTAAAAACAAAACCTAAAAACACATGCCATGATAAAATGAATGATGTTATTAAAAAGTGCAACTTGTCTCGTTAAAAACAAGTCCTCATACGGCTATATAAAAATAAAAACATGGCTCTTTGACGAAAGGGAAGAAAAACTGAAAGCGCAAAAATGAAAAATCACCATGATGGAAAGAGGGTTGTCTTAATGTTTAATCTTAAATATTGCCCTCTTTTTATATCCTATGTACACTATATGGACACCTACACATTTAGGCCCCATTCACACGTCCGCGTGTAAACAAGTACATGAAAAAATGGTGCCGGTGTCACCAGTGTTTTCCATCAGTGTGTCATCTGTGTGTGGTCGTCGGTTAGTTTTTACCATCAGTGTTTTTCACAGATGGATAAAGAAATTACAAAGCTTCTCCTATCTTTTGCAATATTAAAAACTGACAGCACGTGGATGGCAAACAGATTGTAAACTGATGCCTCCCGTGTGCTTTATGTGGTTTTCATGCCGCATTAATTACCTTATGTGCGATATGTAATGATTCATAATATTTAATCTATATATATGTACTTTTTTCTTTTTTTTTACATATGCACTATGCACTTTATGGTCTTGTTATACTGAGAATATTCTTTGGTATTAATTATATTGAATCCGGCGACACAATATGGTATAGATTATACTCAACTTCTATGCACTTCTTGTTCCTGTGTTGTGGACATGTGCGCATGCCCATGATGTGTGCGTTCCGGAGCATCCCTTCTGGTGCCCATCGTATGGCGCTTGCGGGTCACGGTTGCTGGGGGTGTGGGTCCCTGACCCCTTGTGTCATGTGGGAAGCCGGGTAGTGATGCAACAACCGGGGCACGTGTTGTGTGCGCATGCGCCGCCACGGGTGTCCGATGATTGTGTACAGCTGTCACTGTTCTATAAATATACTAAGATGACACACACATGTATGGCCCCCCGAAGAAGCCTACATGAAACGTGACTAGGGGCTGGCAGTCCCTAGATATGCTACAACTATGACGGGTGAGAATCAATCTTTTGAGTAGCCAAATTAATTGCTGCACTTAAAGTTGCATATACGTTTTTACTGTGTGGCTTAGTTGTTCAAAGACGTTGTATTCTCTGGTTGGATAGATGCTTTTATCGTTTTTTATGGGACTTTTTCTTACCTGTGTCCTACAGTCTTGCTCATAGCTGGTTTAATCACCTGTCTTTCTTTACTTATATTATTATATTTTATATGTCTTTTATATGAGACTTTGATCATACTGACAGTGTAGGAGTCAGAAAATGTATAATTTACATATGTGCTCTGATCTATAATTCTTAAATATTAAAAACAGACAGCACGTGGATGGCAAACAGATTATAAACTGATGCCTCCCATGTGCTTTACGTGTTTTTCTCGGCACCATAATTACCTTAATAATTATTGGGCATTTTTGCTGTGTTTCCTGGCAGGAAACAAGCTAAAAAACGCATGTTGTGGTGCGTTTTTTGGTGCGTTTTTTGTTGCAATTTTGGTGCATTTATTTCTTGTGTTTTGGGGGCTAACTTGTGTCTCTTTGTGCATGCTAATAAAGTTGAGTGCCCCCAGAGAAAAAAAAACTACCCCTTGTGGAACCATACCTCTAGACCCCTTGAAAAGCCGGAAATTCATATGCTGCTACTGTAAAATCACACTGACAGGTTAGAAAAGAATAGATATGAATACACATAGAATGCATAGATATACAGTTAGGTCCATATATATTTGGACAGAGACAACATTTTTCTAATTTGGGTTATGGACATCACCACAATTAATTTTAAACATAACAATTCAGATGCAGTTGAAGTTCAGACTTTTAGCTTTCATTTGACGTATACACATTAAAATTGGATGAAGAGTGTAGGAGTTTCAGCTCCTTAACATGTGCCACCCTGTTTTTAAAGAAACCAAAAGTAATTGGACAGATTAAATAATTTTAAATAAAATGTTAATTTTAAGTACTTGGTTGAAAACCCTTTGTTCGCAATGACTGCCTGAAGTCTTGAACTCATGGACATCACCAAACGCTGTGTTTCCTCCTTTTTGATGCTCTGCCAGGCCTTCACTGTGGTGGTTTTCAGCTGCTGTTTGTTTGCGGGCCTTTCTGTCTGAAGTTTAGTCTTTAATAAGTGAAATGCATGCTCAATTGGGTTGAGATCAGGTGACTAACTTGGCCAATCAAGAATATTGCACTTCTTTGCTTTAATAAACTCCTGGTTTGCTTTGGCTTTATGTTTTGGGTCATTGTCCATCTGTAGTGTGAAATGACAAACAATCAGTTTGGCTGCATTTGGCTGGATCTGAGCACACAGTATGTCTCTGAATACCTCAGAATTCATTCAGCTGCTTCTGTCCTGTGTCACGTCATCAATAAACACTAGTGACCCATTGCCACTGGCAGCCATGCATGCCCAAGCCATCACACTGCCTCCACCGTGTTTTACAGATGATGTGGTATGCTTTGGATCATGAGCTGTACCACGCCTTCGCCATACTTTTCTCTTTCTATCTTTCTGGTAGAGGTTGATCTTGGTTTCATCTGTCCAAAGTATGTTGTTCCAGAACTGTGCTGGCTTATTTAGATGTTTTTAGCAAAGTCCAGTCTAGCCTTTTTATTCTTGATGCTTATGAGTGGCTTGCACCGTGCAGTGAACCCTCTGCATTTACCTTCATGCAGTCTTCTCTTTATGGTAGATTTGGATATTGATACACCGATTTTCTGGAGAGTGTTGGTCACTTGGTTGGCTGTTGTGAAGGGATTTCTCTTCACCATGGAGATTATTCTGCGATCATCCACCACTGTTGCCTTCCGTGGGCGCCCAAGTCTTTTTGCATTGATGAGTTCACCAGTGCTTTCTTTCTTTCTCAGGATGTACCAAACTGTAGATTTTGCCACTCCTAATATTGTAGCAATTTCTCGGATGGGTTTTTTCTGTTTTCGCAGCTTAAGGATGGCTTGTTTCACCTGCATGGAGAGCTCCTTTGACCTCATGTTTACTTCACAGCAAAACCTTCCAAATGCAAGCACCACACCTCAAATCAACTCCAAACCTTTTATCTGCTTAATTGAGAATGAAATAATGAAGGGATTGCCCACACATGTCCATGAAATAGCCTTGGAATCAATTGTCCAATTACTTTTGGTCCCTTTAAAAACAGTATGGCACATGTTAAGGAGCTGAAACTCCTAAACCCTTCATCTAATTTTAATGTGAATACCCTCAAATGAAAGCTGAAAGTCTGAACTTCAACTGCATCTGAATTGTTTTGTTTCAAATTCATTGTGGTAATATCTATAACCAAAATTAGAAAAATGATGTTTCTGTCCAAATATATATGGACCTAACTGTATAGATGTCAGTGACACACACACACACACACACTCACACACACACATATACAGTATATATGTATTAATATTACATAGATAGATAGATAGAAGAAAAGACAGTAATTCATATGCCCCTACAGCAAAATCACAGCGTGACAGTTTAGAATAGAATAGTTAGAATAGATATATACACATAGAATACATATGTATATAGATGCCAGTGACACACACATATATGTATATATATACAGTGGGGCAAAAAAGTATTTAGTCAGTCAGCAATAGTGCAAGTTCCACCACTTAAAAAGAGGAGAGGCGTCTGTAATTTACATCATAGGTAGACCTCAACTATGGGAGACAAACTGAGAAAAAAAAATCCAGAAAATCACATTGTCTGTTTTTTTAACATTTTATTTGCATATTATGGTGGAAAATAAGTATTTGGTCAGAAACAAACAATCAAGATTTCTGGCTCTCACAGACCTGTAACTTCTTCTTTAAGAGTCTCCTCTTTCCTCCACTCATTACCTGTAGTAATGGCACCTGTTTAAACTTGTTATCAGTATAAAAAGACACCTGTGCACACCGTCAAACCGTCTGACTCCAAACTCCACTATGGTGAAGACCAAAGAGCTGTCAAAGGACACCAGAAACAAAATTGTAGCCCTGCACCAGGCTGGGAAGACTGAATCTGCAATAGCCAACCAGCTTGGAGTGAAAAAATCAACAGTGGGAGCAATAATTAGAAAATGGAAGACATACAAGACCACTGATAATCTCCCTCGATCTGGGGCTCCACGCAAAATCCCACCCCGTGGGGTCAGAATGATCACAAGAACGGTGAGCAAAAATCCCAGAACCACGCGGGGGGACCTAGTGAATGAACTGCAGAGAGCTGGGACCAATGTAACAAGGCCTACCATAAGTAACACACTACGCCACCATGGACTCAGATCCTGCAGTGCCAGACGTGTCCCACTGCTTAAGCCAGTACATGTCCGGGCCCGTCTGAAGTTTGCTAGAGAGCATTTGGTTGATCCAGAGGAGTTTTAGGAGAATGTCCTATGGTCTGATGAAACCAAACTGGAACTGTTTGGTAGAAACACAACTTGTCGTGTTTGGAGGAAAAAGAATACTGAGTTGCATCCATCAAACACCATACCTACTGTAAAGCATGGTGGTGGAAACATCATGCTTTGGGGCCATTTCTCTGCAAAGGGGCCAGGACGACTGATCCGGGTACATGAAAGAATGAATGGGGCCATGTATCGTGAGATTTTGAGTGCAAACCTCCTTCCATCAGCAAGGGCATTGAAGATGAAACGTGGCTGGGTCTTTCAACATGACAATGATCCAAAGCACACCGCCAGGGCAACGAAGGAGTGGCTTCGTAAGAAGCATTTCAAGGTCCTGGAGTGGCCTAGCCAGTCTCCAGATCTCAACCCTATAGAAAACCTTTGGAGGGAGTTGAAAGTCCGTGTTGCCAAGCGAAAAGCCAAAAACATCACTGCTCTAGAGGAGATCTGCATGGAGGAATGGGCCAACATACCAACAACAGTGTGTGGCAACCTTGTGAAGACTTACAGAAAACGTTTGACCTCTGTCATTGCCAACAAAGGATATATTACAAAGTATTGAGATGAAATTTTGTTTCTGACCAAATACTTATTTTCCACCATAATATGCAAAAATGTTAAAAAAAAACAGACAATGTGATTTTCTGGATTTTTTTTTTCTCAGTTTGTCTCCCATAGTTGAGGTCTACCTATGATGTAAATTACAGACGCCTCTCATCTTTTTAAGTGGTGGAACTTGCACTATTGCTGACTGACTAAATACTTTTTTGCCCCACTGTATTACATACATAGATAGAAGAAAGCCGGCAATTCAGGAGCCGCGTAGTGTAAAATTACTGCAGGAGCTGAAAGGATGGAAGAGATGGATTACATACAGTAAATACAAATAGAATAGGTAGTTATATAGATGTCAGTGAGAAATAAAATTAGTACAGTGTGTGTGCAGCTTACTGTATACGTATTTATTTAATAAAAGATTATTTTCGAAAAAAATGCTGTGGGCTCCCGCACAGTTTTCGTACCCAGCAGGGGAAAAGCCGATGGCTGGGAGCCGATGTTTATAGCCTGGGAAGGGGGTAATACCCATCTCGCTTCCCAGGCTATTAATATCAGCTCACAGCTGTATAATTAGCCTTTACTGGCTATTAAAATGGGGGACCCAAAAAAATTTACGCTGGGTCCCCCTATAAATAATAACCTGCAAAGGCTATGCAGACAGCTGTGGGTTGATATTAGTAGCCTTGGAAGGGGCCATGAGTACTGCCACTCCAGGCTAAAAACATAATCTCTCAGCTGCCCCAAAAAAGGCGCACCTCTGAGATTCGTCAATTCTGACACTTATCCTCCCTCTTCCCACTTGACCTGTAGCGGTTGCAAGCGGTGTGATAGTTGGGGGGGTTGATATCATCTTTGTATTGTCCGGTGACATCAAGCCCCGTGGTTAGTAATGGAGAGGCATCAATAAGACGTCCCCATTACTAACCCCATAGTCACATTGTAAGAAAACACAGACACCCAGAAAAAAGTCCTTTAGTTGAAAAAATGACACAGGCTCCTTTAATAATCTCAATTAGATCATACTTATGACCTTGCCTAATTCCATCAACTCCCTCGTTCTCCTGTAATAAACCAAAAATAAAAAAACAATATCCCTCACCTCTCCATTGCTCTGTCTCTCGCCGTAATCCATGTCTGGGGGATAATTAGTTTTCAACCTGGACGGTGTCAGGATGAGACCGTCCAGGCTGAAAACCACTGGGGAATGAGCTGCTGCGAGCGGAGCCTCAGTAACTAGTGGTGGTGTCACTGATGCTCCGTTTCCAGCCAGGATGAACTGTGGTGACCTTGGTGAGATCGCCGCTAGCACCGTGAGGAAGACACACTGTGCAGAGGCGAGTTCACCACAGTGAAATTCTCCCAGTGAACTCACCTCTGCACTGTACGACTTTCTCACGGTGCTAGTGGGGATCTCACCGAGGCCACCGCAGTTCATCACCAGATATAATTAAATTCTTTCTATGCCCTATGACAACACTTCCCCCTTTTACAGCATTACACAATTACCATAGGAACAAAGACCTAATTTACAAAACTATTAACAAAAATGTAGCAATTGCCCATAGCAACCAGTCGGATTCCATCTTTAGTGTATTTAAGGCTGTAGAACATTGAGTGTTTCTTTGCTGGTGATACATCTAGCAATGCACAAATGACAATTAAGGATGGGGTCACACTTGCGAGTGAAATGCGAGAAACTCGCGCGAGTCTATGGCATCAACACCCGGCACTGCCACCGGTACTCGGGGCCTGGAGTGGGCGGCTGCCGGGTATTGATGTAAGAGACTCTCGCAAGTTTCTCGCATTGCACAGACAATTGTGACCCTGGTCTTACACAAAGACTTGGCCTGTTAGACATTGCTTATGACATGGCGTAACAGGCCACCATAGCTGGCAAACCCTTAGTTCATTATTTAGCCTTTATATGCCATGGCAATTATCGGCACCCCACAATTAAGTGCCCATGGGGTTAAAAAGGAGCTTATTCCCACTGTTAACCATGAGATGCTGCTGTTGCTATTGACATATGGCTGATACCTGCTGTATTTTCACCTTTAATCGCACGCAAGACACCTTTTCCTCAATGGTGCTAAAATGAAAAGAAGTTCCATCGTCAGTCATTAAAAAGGTAATATATTACAGGATGGAAAATAATATTTGGTTAAAATTGTTCAAACTTACTAATATACCTTTATTATGATTTCAGGCCTGGTTTGTCGATTTCATCGCTGTTCCCATTTCACTTTCTGGTTTATCAGGTCACGTTGAGGCCTAGGGCCACAGACCGGGTCGCAGCTACCATAACATCCCCCCGTTGTGACCGGACCCGGTACCAAATACCCCACTGCCCTGCGGGCGACTCATAGGCATGTAGCCAGTGCTGCGTATAAGTTGATGACTTTGAGGCTTTGTTCAGTAGCTAATCGGCCAGCTTCCTTCTCTGATAAAGCTAATTCAGAGACAGAAGGGGTCTGGCTTAGCTATTTTATTCAGACTGACAGCCAGTTCCCCTTTTATAAAGGTGCCTGGGTTTAAACGCGACATTATTTGCATGGCGCTTGCATATTCTTCCCTTGTTTGTGAGAATTTTCTCATATTCTGGTTTCTTTTTGCACTCCAAAAGCATACAGTCAGTCAAATTGGCTTCCTACAAAATGACCTCTAGTGCATATGTAAGCACCATTTCTAAAATGCTAAGATGGACTGAAATGATTAAAATGATTAATGACAATCTCTGTGCACCGATCTGTAATATGCTGGTTAAGGAGACTTTAGCCATTTCCACAATTTAAAAATATTTTTTTAAGGTTTTAATTGTTTAAGCTGTAAATGATGGTGCACCACATATGGAATCTAAAATGTGCAACATTCATCACCAGTTTAAAAGTGTCCACTAAAGTAGGTGGGGTTTGGCTGAAGATTGTGTGGTCTTCTTTGTGATATACAGTATTTATCAAGTTTAAAATCAGAAAATTGCTCAAAATGTAGCACAAATGTTTGTCTGCTTATCATCTGCTCATCACAGGAATGGATCTCATTTTCTAACTTTAGACAGACCAAAATGCACCAACGTTATTAGGAGGGACCTACCGCTAGGAGTGTTATTGGGAGGGACCTACTGCTAGGAGTGTTGTTAGGAGGGACTTGCCACGAGGAGTGTTATTAGAAGGGACGTGCCACTAGGAGTGTTATTAGGAGTGTCGTGCCACTATTATTATTAGGAGGGGCATACCACTAGGATTGCTATTAGAAGGGGCTTGCCATTAGGAGTTTTATTAGGAGGGGCATGCTGCTAAGAGTGTTATTAGGAGGGGCGTGCCACTAGAAATGTTATTAGGAGGGACATGCCACTAGTATTATTAGGAGGGGTATACCACTACTATTGTTAAGGGCGTGCCACTAGGAATCTTAGTAGGAGGGGCCTACCACTAGGAGCATTATTTGCAGAGTACTGCCATTAATAGCATTATTAGAAAGATGGTGACACTAGAACACTACACCAGTGCTAATAGATACCTTATGAGTCGGCAAAATATGTTGTCATTTTTTTCATTTAAGAAATTACAAAAAGGAAAATGCATCCTTGCAAAGGTTTGGGCACTCCTGGAGTTTTTTGTGATCCGATTACTTTGACCAAGGTTTCAGACCATAATTAGCCTATTAGAGTTATGGCTTGTTCACTATCATCGTTAGGAAAGGCCAGGTGATGCAAATTTCCCCGCTTTATAAAAATCCAGCCTCCTCTAAACTTGTGCCAAAAAACAGCAGGCATGGGTTCTTCTAAGCAGCTGCGCAGCACTCTGAAAATGAAAATGCTGCAGGCCCACAAAGCAGTAAACAACAATAAGAAGATAACAAAGCGTTTTCACGGTATCCTTTCCTCACTTCTCCCCTCTGTCAATCCCTGCACTGGCTCCCCATTACCCAAAGACTCCAGTTCAAAATCCTAACCATGACATACAAAGCCATCCACAACCTGTCTCCTCCATACATTTGTGACCTCGTCTCCCGGTACTTTCCTGCACGCAACCTCCGAACCTCACAAGATCTTCTTCTATATTCCCCTCTAATCTCCTCTTCCCACAATCGCACACAAGATTTCTCCCGCACATACCCCATACTCTGGAACTCTCTACCCCAAAATATCAGACTCTCACCTACCGTGGAAACATTCAAAAAGAACCTGAAGACCTACCTCTTCCGACAAGCCTATAACCTGCAGTAACCACTGATAGACCAAACCGCTGCTCAACCAGCTCTACCCTCGCCTACTGTATTCTCACCCATCCCTTGTAGATTGTGAGCCCTCACCGGCAGGGTCCTCTCTCCTCATGTACCAGTTGTGACTTGTATTGATTAAGATTATTGTACTTGCTTTTTATTATGTATACCCCTTCTCACATGTAAAGCGCTATGGAATAAATGGCGCTATAATAATAAATGGCAGTTAACAGGAACAGTAGAGGTCAAGATAAGGTCTGGATGACCAAGCAACATTTCTGTGAGAGCTCCTTGCAGGATTGCTGGAGAGGCAAATCAGAACCCCAGCTTGACTGCAAAAGACCTTCAGAAATATATAGCAGACTCTGGAGTTGTGGTACTCTGTTCTACTGTTCAGCGACACCTGCATAAATCTGGCCTTCACGGAAGAGTCATGAGAAGAAAACCTCTGCTGTGTCCTCACCATAAAATTCAGTGTCAGAAGTATGCAAAAGAACATCTATACAAGCCTGAAGCATTTTTGAAACAAGTCCTGTTGACCAGTGAGGTTAAAATAGAACTCTTTGGCCACAATGATCAAAGGTATTTGTGGAGAAAAATCAGCACAATATTTCAGGAAAAGAACATCTTGCCAACCATTAAACATGGGGTGGATCAATCATGCTCTGGGATTGTGTTGCAGCCAATGACATGCGGAACATTTCACGGTAGAGGGAAGAATGGATTCAATGAAATTTCAATAAATTCTTGAAGCATTCATAACACTATCTCTAAAAAAGCTGAAGTTGAAAAGAGGATGCCTTCTACAAATGGATAATGCTCCTAAGCACATGTCAAAATCTACAATAGACTACCTCAAAAGGCGTAAGCTTAAGGTTTTACTATGGCCCTCACAGTCCCCTGATCTGAACATGATTGAAAATCTGTGGATAGACCTCAAAATAGCAGTGCAAGCAGATGACCCAGGAATCTCACAGAACTGGAAGAATTTTCTAATGAAGAATTGTTGAAAATCCCCCAAACAAGAATTGAAAGACTATGGGCTGGCTACAAAAAGCACTTACAAGGTGTGATATTTGCCAAAGGAGGTGCTACTAGGTAATAAATCAGCATGTTGCTCTTTCATCAGGTGATTGACAACCTGTTTAGACAGCTAGGGACACTCATTCCTGATAATCGATCCAGTGTAAATGCCACCTTAAAGAGTGTATTATTTTTGCACACAGTGACCTACATCTTTTTGTATATATCAGCAGTGATACAGCTTTATCCATATAATGAAAAGGGGTACTTACATGAATACATCACTAGAACTACCAGTATTGTAATACATCTTCAGAACCTAGTTATAGTACTTGCGGAGGATATGAAGAGTTTCTTCTCCCAAAAAAATAATAATGAACACACAATAACTTGCACTGAGTTTTTGGAGCAGAAACTCATCCAAATGCTCTACTCCCTGTAGAATGAGAAAATGATCATCAGTGCCTTAAAAGGGATGCAATATATTAAAAAAAATCTCAATTTTTAATTACTCTTTTATTTTATGTAACATATATACTCTAGGGCCAGTTTTGTTTGAAAGCCACAAATAAGAGTACTTAGGGCCCTGATTATTTTGCTTCATGGATCCCAGGCATTTTCAGTTAAGCCATTCATACACTTTCGAGTTCCCGTACACGAGTACTCAGCTTGGCCCAGCATACATATGTTTAGACAGGGAGATAAGCCGCTGTCAGACACCTGGCAATTCCAATAGCCGGATTCTTCTCTCCCACAAAATCAGCAGTCAGGGGAGAATCAGGAGACCACTATGCAAATCAAATGGTCAGCCAAACCCAACGTAATTTTGGTGGGTTCAGCAGGCTTTCATCTAATGTGTATGGGGTCCTTTAGGAATATCCCATCATAAGCTGCTCTTATATCATTGTAATAATACTATGAAACAATGTAAAACAAAGGTCAATGATTATAAATTGGAAGAGGATTCTTAGCTATCATTTTTACCTATGACTTACAGACAGATGACAATATAATCCATGCTGAGAAAGATAAGCACAGGAGTGTGGGAGTTGGGACTACTCCTGACTTTCTGGCGTCAGCTATAGTAAATAGAAAATACTTCTGTTTACCAACCTTGAATTATTACATGTCATTTGACCTAATTGACTATTTAAGCCATCATAAAACTGGAGAGGAACATAATGTCCAGCACCAAGTCACGAGCCGTACAACTGGTAGTTCTCTGAGGAACAAATCATAAAAAGAGAATAAAATTAATGGATATGGTACACACAAGAATTTGGGCTGCAAGTTGGATATAAGACAATAAACAGTAGCTCACAGTTAATAATATGACCAATCAAGTTAAAGTCAAGTGTTAATGCTGTCATGGTTAATTCCACTGTAACTTTTTTAGTCTGAAGTGCTGATACAGTAAATGTTTCAACATATTCTGCTATTTGAAGTGCCATATTATTGTACAAGAAGTAACAAGAAAGACAATAAATAGGGATGGACAAACCCAAAAGGTAAAGTTCGGGGTCAGTGCCGAACACCTCGTGTTTGTGCATAGACCCCAAACACAGACTTCTTCAGGAAATCCGCGTTATTATTTGGGTTCGACAGCCCGAACAAAGCTTGATGAAAGCCAATCAACCAGCAGCCAATTAACAAGATTTACTGTGTGGGCACTTTCGGCTCAATCACAGCCTGGCAGGTGCACACTGTGTGAAAAAAAAGCTGCGCAGTACCCTGTCCTCTTTAGCTTGACTGGTTATCAAAAATAGAGGAGACTCCATGGGCTTTTTTTAATTATTTAAATAAACAATTAAAAAAAACAGTGGAGTCTCCCATTTTTTATAAGGAGCCAAGCTAAAGAGGACATGTCACGATATGGTATGAAATATCATAAGTAGTTCTCTTGCTAGCCTGCGTGGGCTAAGCCCCCTTCTTGGAGTGATGCTGCAACAGTTTGTAGCTTCAAATTCCTTCCGTTTCACTCAGCCAAGAGCTGCTTTGCCAGTGTAGATGGGGGAGGAAGAGTTTATTACCTCTAGCTCAGAGAGCCGAAGTATTTACGACCGGCATTCTTGCAGTGGAAAGTGACAGGCTAGAACTGGATTCTAACTTTCCAGAAATGCATGGAAGTCCTTTGTCTTGTTTTGCTAAGATATTACACAACCCGTTTACGTAAAAAACACGAAAATATATATTCTTTACACCCCTCAGTGGATCTATTCACCACGTAAAACCTGAGCTTCTAACTCCGTCTGGTAAAGAAGTAGGGTTTTCTCTGTAAATATGTATCCCAGATAGGACATATTTGATCTCGTTAGCATGCTCTCGTTAATCCGAGATGAATGATGAGTTTGTTAGAACTATGACATGTTTTGTAGTGAAGTTATAGAAATCAGAGAAAATAGTTTAAAGTTTACCCAGAATGTAGAGAGAGGAGGGTCTGGATAAGCCAGCCTTTCTGTGATGTCACAGCCTTAAAGTTTTAAGTTTGTGGCAGGCTCCCCAGCTCAGTCTTCTGCTTGATTTCTTCTTCTGGACTTCTTGTCTTCTCCTGAAGCCAGCAGCACGTCCAAATGAGCTGGGACGTTTGGTTGCCTGCCATGCTTTGAACATGTGAGTGTTATCTTTTCTCCTTTATTCCCTTTATGTTATAATTACCCGTGTACATATTTGCAATTGTCTCATTTGTAACATCTTTATAAAATATTTTTGATAAAGCACTGCCTAATTTTTTATGGGATATAATATGTAATATTAGTTCATTCTCCTGCTCTAAACGTACCCTGTCTCTGGAAAAGAAATACGCTACTGTGTTGGGTTAGCTTTGGACCCGTTTAATCGAAGCTGGTGGCAGTGATACCGATAGTGTACAGACTTTTGGGTGATGCTGTAGCGGCTGCGGGGTTGATAATTATTGTTCCTGCCTGAGTGGGAGTAGTTATCGCGTCGCTGCAGCGTGCCCAATAGCCAGTACATAGCAGGCAGCCTTTCTGGCGACTAATTACCCAGGGTGCAGTACCTAATCTGACCTGAGAGTAAGGGGGGCGCCAGAGAGCTGCAAGGGTTAAGTGGAACTGTAAGCGGGATATACATAAATCCCTGCAGTGTGTAGTATATTGAAAAGCAGTGGGATACCTAGAATAAGCCCCTGCTGTAAGCTGAGAGGTCAATAGCCTTGTGTGTGTTTTCTCATCACATTGTTAGCAGTGGAGGGATAACTAAGATAAGCTCCCCTGCACATGTGATAGCCGTCTGTTGGCCCAAAGTCACCCCGACCCGTGACGTAGGGGTGACGGCCACGTTGTGAATTGTGACAAATTGGTGGCAGCGGTCAGGGGGAATCCTGACATTTGGTGGCAAGGCGGTGGGATATTAGAGCATTAGTGATTTGGTTTGAGCAATCATTCCTCTCACTAAAAACTTGAAGAAAGTTCTTGCGAGGACTCTGCGCAAATAAGTTTGGAGAACGAACTCAGTGTTTTTTAGTTGTGAGACAATTGCGTACTGGTAATTATCCCCTCCCTTCTCTTCGTTTTTCTATCCTATCTTTTATTTGGCAACCATGGCTGCGAAAGGGGAAGCCTGGTACAACCAGCAGAAGAAGGACATTCTTGCTGGGATATGCATGTACCATGGCCTGAACCCCCAGGACAAGTCCAAGGCTCAAATGGTCGCTGACCTGGTGCAATTCGAAGCCGACCAAGCCAGGTCACAGAGCCCAAAGGCCGCAGAAGCCAGCACCAGCGAACATGGTGCTGCAGCAGAGGTCCAACCACTGAATGCTGGCCCTGTTAGCAATACGGGCGAATTGGACCCCCACCTGCAGGCGGCCTTGAAAGTATTCCCCACTGACGACCATGAGGGACGTCGGCAGCTGATTCAGCAATACCGGCAGGAGGCCCAACAAGCCGAGAGAGAGGCCCAAGCTGAGAAAGAGGCCCAGTGAGCCGAGCGGGAGGCTGAGAGAGCCGAGCGCCAAGCCCAGCGAGAACATGAACTGGAGATGCTCCGGCAGGGGGGGATGTGTTGTGAATTCTGTGGTCAAGCACCCTCCTGTGGTCATGAGTGGTACTTCGGCTGGTTCTGTCTATGAGCTTCCTCTGGTGGATGTGAGTGGGTCTGCGGCTTCTGAGTTTCCTTCCTCAGGTGACAAGGTTAAGTCGTTAGGTGCTGCTCTATTTAACTCCACCTAGTTCTTTGTTCCTTGCCTCCAGTCAATGTTCCAGTATTGGTCTTGCTCTCTCCTGGATCGTCTTGTGACCTGTCTGCCCTGCATAAGCTAAGTTCTGCTTGTGTTACTTTTGTTTGCTATTTTTTCTGTCCAGCTTGCTTTATTGTTTTTTCTTGCTTGCTGGAAGCTCTGGGACGCAGAGGGAGCATCTCCGTGCCGTTAGTCGGTACGGAGGGTCTTTTTGCGCCCTCTGCGTGGTTGTTTGTAGGTTTTTGTGCTGACCGCAAAGCTATCTTTACTATCCTCGGTCTATTCAGTAAGTCGGGCCTCACTTTGCTAAAACCTATTTCATCTCTGTGTTTGTGTTTTCATCTTTACTCAGTCATTATATGTGGGGGGCTGCCTTTTCCTTTGGGGAATCTCTCTGAGGCAAGGTAGGCTTATTTTTCTATCTTCAGGGCTAGCTAGTTTCTCAGGCTGTGCCCGAGGCGCCTAGGTCTGGTCAGGAGCGCTCCACGGCTACCTCTAGTGTGGTGTGATAGGATTAGGGATTGCGGTCAGCAGAGTTCCCACGTCTCAGAGCTCGTCCTATGTTATTCGTAACTATCAGGTCACTTTGTGTGCTCTTAATCACCAGGTCCATTGTGTTTCTGAATTACCAGTTCATAACAGTACTGGAGGCCCAAAGTACTAATGCTTCTCAATAGAGGGAAAAGAGAAGTTCTGAGACCATTTTTTTTTTCTGCACTGTGTTTTGTCTTTCTTTTCCCCTAGACATTTGGGTGGTTCAGGACACAGGTGTAGTGATGGACATTAAAGTTCTATCTTCTTGTGTGGATAATCTCACTGCAAGAGTACAAAAAATTCAAGATATTATGGTTCAGAAATCTATGTTAGAACCTAGAATTCCTATTCCTAATTTATTTTTTGGAGATAGAGCTAAGTTTCTGAATTTCAAAAATAATTGTAAACTGTTTCTGGCTTTGAAACCCCGCTCCTCTGGTGACCCAGTTCAACAAGTTAAGATCATTATTTCTTTATTACGTGGCGACCCTCAAGACTGGGCATTTTCCCTTGCGCCAGGAGATCCTGCATTATGCGATATTGATGCGTTTTTTCTGGCGCTCGGATTGCTGTATGATGAACCTAATTCAGTGGATCAGGCAGAGAAAAATTTGCTGCCTCTGTGTCAGGGTCAGGATGAGGTAGAGATATATTGTCAGAAGTTTAGGAAGTGGTCTGTGTTCACTCAATGGAATGAATGTGCGCTGGCAGCAATTTTCAGAAAGGGTCTCTCTGAAGCCTTTAAGGATGTCATGGTGGGATTTCCTATGCCTGCTGGTCTGAATGAGTCTATGTCTTTGGCCATTCAGATCGATCGACGCTTACGTGAGCGTAAAAATGTGCACCATTTGGCGGTATTATCTGAACATAAACCTGAGCCTATACAATGTGATAGGACTTTGACCAGAGCTGAACGGCAAGAACACAGCCGTCGGAATGGGCTGTATTTTTATTGTGGTGATCCCACTCATGCTATCTCCGATTGTCCTAAGCGCACTAAGCTGTTCGCTAGGTCTGCCACCATTGGTACTGTACAGTCGAAATTTCTTTTGTCCGTTACTTTGATCTGCTCTTTGTCATCCTATTCTGTCATGGCATTTGTGGATTCAGGCGCTGCCCTGAATTTGATGGACTTGGACTTTGCTAGGCGCTGTGAGTTTTTCTTGGAGCCCTTGCAGTATCCTATTCCATTGAGAGGAATTGATGCTACGCCTTTGGCCAAGAATAAGCCTCAGTACTGGACCCAACTGACCATGTGCATGGCTCCTGCGCATCAGGAGGATATTCGCTTTTTGGTGCTGCATAATCTGCATGATGTGGTCGTGTTGGGGTTGCCATGGCTACAAGTCCATAACCCAGTATTAGATTGGAAATCTATGTCTGTGTCCAGCTGGGGTTGTCAGGGGGTACATGGTGATGTTCCAGTTCTGTCTATTTCATCATCCACCCCTTCTGAGGTCCCAGAGTTCTTGTCGGATTACCGGGATGTATTTGATGAGTCCAAGTCCAGTGCCCTACCTCCGCATAGGGATTGCGATTGTGCTATCGATTTGATTCCTGGTAGTAAGTTTCCTAAGGGTCGACTGTTTAATTTGTCTGTGCCTGAGCACGCCGCTATGCGGAGTTACGTAAAGGAATCCTTGGAGAAGGGTCATATTCGCCCGTCGTCGTCGCCATTGGGAGCAGGGTTCTTTTTTGTGGCCAAGAAGGATGGTTCGTTGAGACCTTATATTGATTACCGCCTTCTAAATAAAATCACAGTCAAATTTCAGTACCCCTTGCCGCTGCTGTCTGATTTGTTTGCTCGGATTAAGGGGGCTAGTTGGTTCACCAAGATAGATCTTCGTGGTGCGTATAATCTTGTGCGTATTAAACAGGGCGATGAATGGAAAACAGCATTTAATACGCCCGAGGGCCATTTTGAGTACCTGGTTATGCCATTCGGGCTTTCCAATGCTCCATCAGTATTTCAGTCCTTTATGCATGACATCTTCCGAGAGTACCTGGATAAATTCCTGATTGTATACTTGGATGATATTTTGGTCTTCTCGGATGATTGGGAATCTCACGTGAAGCAGGTCAGAATGGTGTTCCAGATCCTGCGTGCTAATTCTTTGTTTGTGAAGGGGTCAAAGTGTCTCTTTGGTGTTCAGAAGGTTTCATTTTTGGGTTTCATTTTTTCCCCTTCTACTATCGAGATGGACCCTGTTAAAGTTCGGGCCATTTATGATTGGACTCAGCCGACATCTCTGAAGAGTCTGCAAAAGTTCCTGGGCTTTGCTAATTTTTATCGTCGCTTCATCAATAATTTTTCTAGTATTGTTAAACCGTTGACTGATTTAACCAAGAAGGGTGCTGATGTGGTCAATTGGTCTTCTGCTGCTGTAGAAGCTTTTCAGGAGTTGAAGCGTCGTTTTTCTTCTGCCCCTGTGTTGTGTCAGCCAGATGTTTCGCTCCCGTTCCAGGTCGAGGTTGATGCTTCTGAGATTGGAGCAGGGGCTGTTTTGTCGCAGAGAAGTTCTTATGGCTCGGTGATGAAACCATGTGCCTTCTTTTCCAGGAAGTTTTCGCCTGCTGAGCGTAATTATGATGTTGGCAATCGAGAGTTGTTGGCCATGAAGTGGGCGTTCGAGGAGTGGCGTCATTGGCTTGAAGGAGCTAAGCATCGCGTGGTGGTGTTGAGGGAGGATCTAAAGTGATCCTTCACGGTTGACTCAGTGATTTCCAAATTAATCTAAAGGGCGTTGCCGGCAACTGAAAATGACCAGACGGAGACTCGTGCCTCTGTGTGGGGGATCGAGCAGATCTCTGGGCCCCGTTTATTGTGTATGAGTTTTCATAGTCATAGAGATTATACTTCAACCAATCAGCATAAGAACACGTTCACAATTCTTAACCTATAAGAATACAGGAAAAACTTAACCCATGAGGATACAGGAAAAATGGGAACTACAGATATGGTCATGTCTTTTTGGCATAGAAAAACATATTAACAGATGCCTCAGTCTTGTATAGCGATACCCCCACGAGTCTCTTATCTGGCTCACTTGAGTTAGAATACTCAAGGTCTTTATACCAATTATGAACCATAGACTAGCTGAATAACAAAATGTTATCTTCGTGAGAAACAGGACAGTTATTTCATAGCAGCTGTAACCTTCTACCTAAGTAAATAACAGAATTTATCTTTAACCAAAAACAAAATGGAGTCAAAGCACAAAATGGAGAATCTTTCATAATTTGTTCCTTCACATTCCCCCCTAGATACATTTTGTTAATTAATGTCCAGCATCAGAGGTACTATCCCAAGCTATAAGCTCGAGGGGTACTGGTCTTCACATGACTGGTGCCATGTTACCAGCCATGGCTGTTGCGGCGTACCCGTCCCCCCTGTATACTAGAATTTACAAATAACAATTGTTGATAATGGTGGTGGGGATCTTTTGAAGATAGCCATACGCTTGGCTTCAACATCTTCATCTGGTAACTTTGTGAAATCGGTGTAGAGAAAAGCAGGCGTGGCAACGCTTTTGGTTTCATCATTAGTTGTCTTAGTGCAGAATTTCCTAATACATACAGAAATACACCAAAGAACAAGTTTTAGTATTACATATATGACAAGGATAAAGGCAGCGATGTGTAACAAACTTTGCAAGATTCCAGCTATCCAGCCGCAAGTCCCTCAAACCAATTGGCTGAATTAAGAAAGGAGAAGGTGTCTGCCCACCAACTGTCCTTATTACAGTCATTGTCTTTATCATATTAATCTCTGAGTCTTTGAATATCTTCTAACTTATGTGAATACTGGCAGCCATCTTAAATACAGTTAAATTTGCATTAGCAAGCATAAGGGGAAAACTTATTGTTTCACAGCATAAGAATATATAAAAGTACAAAAGAGTATAAAGATATATATTTTCACCTTGACAATCCCCCCTAAACACTAAGTTTTTCCCTATAAAGAAAGATCCTTCGAGACTGTCCATGTGATGGGGAAAGGGGAGGTGGATTTCTTCATCCAGACACCTCAGAAGCTCTCCCCTTGTGAGAGGCCTCCAGGCAGCTGAACCCTTCACTAGCTTCACATGGAGTTCTCCCGCTGTCCCTAAACTAAATCTCTTAGCATCATCTGAGAGTAAAGGGTATTGTCTATCTTCTTGAGGGGGACGTACTTGGGGATCTCCCCTGGATCAGTGCCATCGTACTCTGGTGAGTCTACTTCTTGGTTAAGGAAGGTGCCAGTCGAAGTTCCCTCAGTGATAACCTTTTTATACAGGGGAATAACACAACAGAGGATTATCGATCCAACTACAAGGAGAGCAATCAGTACTAGACAAGCTTGTTGAAAGAATCCTTTGAGCCCACCCAACCAGCCGGAAAAGAAAGATGTGTCTACTCCAACATTAGTTTTTAATTCTGCTGCTAACCCATTTATCTTTTTTAAGGGCTATCATGGTCTTTCCATTTACCCCAGAGTTCTGAGGGATATAGGTACAACATTCCTCTCCCACCATCCCACAGACTCCTCCTTTCTCAGCTGAGATCATATCAAGGGCTAGTCGGTTTTGGAGGGTCATTCTAGTGTTAGGGCCCAATTCCTCAACTATACCCTGGAAGGCTTCACAGGTAAAATTGACAAACCTTTGTTCACTGTAATATATATAATTGATCCCATCAACATTTTTGTTAATCTGCACTTGTGGATTAATAAAGCAAAGCTAGCATAGATCTGGTTCTGGGCTTTAAATTGGTCAGGCAACCCCCTTGGCACTCCAATGCCATCGACATATACCAATGGATCTTCTTCATAACTCATGTGGAGCTGATCGAGACTTCTCCTCTTTCGGGTATATTCATCAGGTGTCTCTGGATCGCAAGGTAAAATCTTGAACTGCATAGCTAGTTTAACAAGGGTGCATTGACCTGTCCAGGCATTAGGCAACCTAGGACGGAGCTTACCATCTCCACATAACCAATAAATATCGTACATATACTGTGTATGATTAGCTAGCAAGTCAGTATCCAGGGAACTGTTCTCTTTACAGAAACCTGTCTCGAAGACCCCTATAATTATCAGCTAATACGGTTATCCCCCCTGGGACCTTTAGTGTGGGTTCTTCATGAATTAGTGGGACATAATCTGAGCAATCAGTGGGCTTTAAACCCTTCAACAGATTCATAACACAGGCAGTGGTATTAAGTATATCCAATATATCCCAAATTTGATCATCTGGATAATCTGTGGCCCTAACCAATTTATCCCACATTTGTGTAATCATAGGGTAAATGAAAATAGAACTGACAATTTTATTGGCTATACCCATCTGTACTATTAATTTTTCATGATATTGTACAAACTTATTATTCAAGGATGTTGGAGAATTTAGGCTGTCCCATGCGGTTACCAATATTATTATATGGAAATACGAAAAACTAAAACATTATGTCCCCTTATTTGCTACTAGTCTGTTTGACCAGCTTGCAGTGCGATACGTGGATCCACGTCGGCCTAGCTTCCAGCTTTACTGACATAGGAGTGATGAGGAGGACTTGGTAGGGACCGTCATACAAGGGTTCTAGTCCGTGTTTTCTGACATAGCTTTTCACGACCATAAAACCACCAGGCTTCAAATTGTGACAAGTGTCGGTTTCTGCTGAATCTGGAAAGGAAGAAAAAACTAAAACATGGGTGTTAGCAACATTTTTACTAAGCTGAATAACATATTGAACAGCACAGACAGTTTCTTCTGATAACTACTGAGACTGAAATTTGCAACTGGGGGCCTAGCACCAAACAATATCTCATTAGGGGACAGGCCATGTTTTGCAATAGGGGTAGTACGAATGTGTAAGAGCCCTGGCCATGGAGCCGTAGTCTCCTGCATCATTTTGGTCAATTGTCCCTTCAGTGTGCCTTTCAGCCTCTTAATTTTCCTACTAGATTGTGGATGGTACGGAGTATGGAGGGCTACAGTGGATCCAGGCATTGTCAGAACCTCCTGATACACATGAGAAGAAAAGTCCGGGCCTTGGTCACTTTCAACAACTTCTGGAACACCATATCTGCATATAACTTCCATCACCAGTTTCTTTGCTGTAATCTTTGCAGTCACATTGGTAACGGGGAATACTTCTGGCCAACTGGAGAACATATCGACAACCACCAGACAATATTCATACCTTCCAGACTTAGGCAACGTGAGGTGGTCCACCTGGAGCCTTTGGAAAGGATAGTCGGGCTTAGCAAGGTGCTTTGGGGGTACACGTTGAAGTTGACCGGGATTGCAGGTCTGACAGATATTACATGCACGGTTGAGTGCTGTCAGGACTGTAGAAATACCTGGAGTCCAGTAGAATTTTTGTACCAGGTCAAGGGCCTGTTCTTTCCTCGGTGTGTGGGCCCATGTGCCCACGTGGCAATAGCACGGTACATCCGCTTAGGGAGACACACAAGTTGGTCCTTTTTCCAGAGACCGTTGTCCATACATGCTCCATCAGCTTTCCACTGCTTCATTTCTTCCTTTGGACACATTCTCTGCATCGTCATTAAGCGGTCTCGCGGGGTCCGGCAGAAAACCTCAGTCTGGCAGAGATCATCAGGTTCCTGTAGAGTCAGTGTTTCTTGTAACTGTTTACGCTGAGAGCGTGTGGTCACCATAGCTGGTATGGGCTGTTCAACGGGTAGGAGAGCAGCAGCTTTTGCTTGCATATCCGCACAGGCGTTACCGACAGTCTGTGGACTGTTCCTAGGACCGTGTGCCTTAACTTTGATAATGGCCACCTGGGTAGGTAATTTGATTGAGTCCATGAGGGTTTTAACAGCTTCAGCATTCTTCACTGGAGTCCCGGCAGTAGTAATAAACCCTCGATTAGCCCATAGGGCTCCGAAATCATGAGCAATACCAAATGCATACTGTGAGTCCGTGTATATACTAGCCCGCCTGTTTTTGGCCAGAACACATGCAGTAGACAGATCCTGAAGCTCTGCTTCTTGTCCTGACAGGGAGGGAGAGAGTGCAGCTCCGTGCACTACAGTATCTTCCGTAGTAACAGCGTATCCGGTGTGGAATCTGCCAAAATCATCAGCATATCTTGAACAGTCTTTCAGGGCCTTGTAGAGAAATTGCATTATGCGGGATGCATCCAGTATTCACTGACACAATAAGTACATAGTCCAAGAAAACGCTGGAGTTCAGTCTCATCTTTTGGAAATGGAAGGGAGCTGACGGCTATTTTTTATTTTTCTTCTGTGAGGTGTCTGGCACCCTGAAGGAGACAGTGACCCAAAAATATCACTTGACCAAGGCAGAACCGAAGTTTCGAGGCCGAAACCCGACAGTTCAGATCTGCCAGATACTTGTGAAAACTAACAGTGGCAACAATGGCTTCCTGCTCTGTCTGTGCACACAACAAAAAACAATTACCCACATACTGAAGCAGCGTGACATAGAGATATTCTAACTGACAGGGTTAAAGACACTCGCCCATATTTTTTGCAAACTGATTGGGACTGTTTTGGGCCCCTTGTGGCATAACTGTCCACATGAATTGTCGTCCCTGATAAGTGAATGCAAACAAACTGGCAATCTGGGTGTAATGGAATGCTGAAGAAGGCATTGGCGAGGTCGATAACTGTGAACCAAGCAGCATCCTGAGATATCTGGGACAAGAGTATATGGATTAGGCACTACTGGAGTTTCTAGAACAGTAGCTGCATTAACTGCCCGTAGGTCTTGTACCAGCCGGTACACAGGGGGTTGACCGGGTGGGGTCTTTTTCTTAACGGGAAACAAGGGCGTGTTACATGGAGAAACACAGGGTACCAGGGCACCATTATCGAATAACGTTTGTATTTGCCCCTTGAGGCCCCGCTCCTGATCATGTTTCAAAGGGTACTGATGGACTTTGGGAAAAGGGGGCACCATGTTTGAGTAACACTTTTACTGGTTTTACAGGTATTATTGGGGTCAATGTGGGCCTATCAGGGCCATCATAACCGTGGGAAGGGCATGTAAGATACACATCTCATTATGTTCATCTGCATAGAGGTTATATAACATAAATACCATTTGACCATCATCTTGGCTCACCAACTCTCTAGGTCTGCTCAGGTGCACTTATACATCCATCATATTGTCTTTGTCTGAGAATTAACATGGCGAGGGAGATTTCCAGACACAGGGTTAAAATGGATATTGGAGTATGAGACTGGATTTGTGTAAGGGAGGGGGGCTGGAGCTGAAATCTTCTGCTTGGGCCACTGATAAGGAACCGAGCTGCGAGCTGTGTCCTTGCAGCTGTGGCGGGGGGGAGGGGGACTAGAGAGCGAGTAAAGATCGCTGCAGCTGCTGATACAGAATGGGTTAAGTTCTTCTGGAAACTTTGTACTACTTTTAATGCATCGTCCGGAGTGGAATTCTCGATGTCAGGTCTGACTGACATTATTGCCTTTTTCAATTCAGATTTAAAACTCGGACATCAAAGCTACCACAAAAACGTGTGAATGGGCTTTATTATACAGTGAAAACCCCAGATCTTTATACACTACCATAAGACGCCCATAGAACTTCTCGGCAGTCTAGGATATATTGGTGCCTTGGGGTTAAGGGGCACAGAGCTTACAGTCGGGAGAAGAGACTTAATTTCCTGGGGAGGGACCATATTACCTAACAGGGAGCCCCCCTGTACCAAATTTCTTATTGTTTGCGTTCCAAACACATTAATCTCAGTCACTTTCTCAGTTCCTTCCTGCACCACAAACATCCAGTTTTTTTTTTTGTCATAGTAATAGACAACTTTCCTTTTTTTTTTTTTTTTTTCAACGTAACAAAAACAGATCCGAATTCACTTTCTCTGTTAATCCTTAATTTGCTATATATCAACCACTCAACTTGAAGCAGGTGAATCTTTTACCAATCTTTCAATCACTTACACTGATAACCAAACAATCTCTTACATGTTTTCTTCTAAAATAGGCACAATTCTTTCACTTTCAAATTCCAACTTGAACTTACGATATTTCTTTCTAATTCAATACAACATTGTACTATTGCACATACTACACAACACAAGGATAGAAAATTCCGAGAGGACGCAGCGACTCGCCCCCTCCATACCAGAAACACAGATAAGAACATCACAGCATTCCTCAACACAAAAGAAAGCAATAGCGCAGATGTTTGACCCCTCCCATCACAAATTTCACACAGAAACAGAATACAGCAGTTCTCAGACTTAATTAATTTCTACAAAACCTTCATTACACAATTCATATGAAAAACCAGACCACCTTAGAAAAACCAATGATTGAGAATATTTTCCCCATCTTTGGGCTAACAATATCAGATTCAACACACAAATTCAAAGTCTTCTCTTACTTCCATAGAAACATGATTCTCCTTTAGAGCTAAATATCCTTACTTTGTCGTGCATAGTACCAGAGCGGCCGTATATAGTCTATTCCACTAGGTTTACCTGTCCCCCACTGGGACAACCCAAAAACGCGGTACTCAGTGAAAGGAGGAGGGCGTCTTAGACATCCCTCCGAATACCTCTGGATATATATACTGTATACTTCTACATATTCCTGAGTTACGTATCCTACCCAATCTTCGATCACCTCACCGCGCCTGATTCTAACAATGATCAGGAATTCAGGATATTTTGACTATAAAGAGAATTACATCACTGGTCAATCCGGGGTGTCCGTCCCTTATGAGGTACGGTTCGAGCACTGGGCTCCCAACGGAACTACACCTCTATATGATTCCACCCAAAAATCACCCACCATCGGGGACAAACCTCAGATCCTCTTTGCAGCAACAAACACAGGAAAACCACACCAAACGGTCAGTCTGGACAGTATAACTGCCAACTTACCGTGGTTGTTGTGGGGGATGATCAGTCCCAATTTTCCAGTGCCTGTGTCCGCTCCGAGGGTCCTTTGTCTTGTTGTCCTCCGGGGGGCAGAGGCGTTCCTGGTTGGGGCCCCACGTTTTCGGGTGCCAAGCTGTTGAGGGAGGATCTAAAGTGATCCTTCACAGTTGACTCAGTGATTTCCAAATTAATCTAAAGGGCGTTGCCGGCAACTGAAAATGACCAGACGGAGACTCGTGCCTCTGTGTGGGGGATCGAGCAGATCTCTGGGCCCCGTTTATTGTGTATGAGTTTTCATAGTCATAGAGATTATACTTCATCCAATCAGCATAAGAACACGTTCACAATTCTTAACCTATAAGAATACAGGAAAAACTTAACCCATGAGGATACAGGAAAAATGGGAACTACAGATATGGTCATGTCTTTTTGGCATAGAAAAACATATTAACAGATGCCTCAGTCTTGTATAGCGATACCCCCACGAGTCTCTTATCTGGCTCACTTGAGTTAGAATACTCAAGGTCTTTATACCAATTATGAACCATAAACTAGCTGAATAACAAAATGTTATCTTCGTGAGAAACAGGACAGTTATTTCATAGCAGCTGTAACCTTCTACCTAAGTAAATAACAGAATTTATCTTTAACCAAAAACAAAATGGAGTCAAAGCACAAAATGGAGAATCTTTCATAATTTGTTCCTTCACAGTGGTCTTGACTGATCACAAGAACTTGACTTATCTCGAGTCTGCCAAACGGTTGAATCCTAGACAGGCTCGTTGTTCGCTTTTTTTCTCCCGTTTTGACTTTGTGGTTTCGTACCTTCCGGGCTCTAAGATTGTGAAGGCGGATGCCCTGTCTAGGAGTTTTGTGCCCGACTCTCCGGGTTTGCCTGAGCCGGCGGGTATTCTTAAAGAGGGGGTAATTTTGTCTGCCATCTCCCCTGATTTGCGGCGAGTGCTGCAAAAATTTCAGGCTAATAGACCTGACCGTTGCCCAGCGGAGAAACTGTTTGTCCCTGATAGGTGGACGAATAAAGTTATCTCTGAGGTTCATTGTTCGGTGTTGGCTGGTCATCCTGGAATCTTTGGTACCAGAGATTTGGTGGCTAGATCCTTCTGGTGGCCGTCTCTGTCGGGGATTTTATTTCGGATCTCCCCGTCTCTCAAAAGATGTCGGTCATTTGGGTGGTTTGTGATCGCTTCTCTAAGATGGTCCATTTGGTACCCTTGTCTAAATTGCCCTCCTCCTCTGATTTGGTGCCATTGTTTTTCCAGCATGTGGTTCGTTTACATGGCATTCCGGAGAACATCGTTTCTGACAGAGGTTCCCAGTTTGTTTCGAGGTTTTGGCGAGCCTTTTGTTTTAGGATGGGCATTGATTTGTCTTTTTCCTCGGCTTTCCATCCTCAGACAAATGGCCAAACTAAACGAACCAATCAGACCTTGGAAACATATCTGAGATGTTTTGTTTCGGCTGATCAGGATGATTGGGTGTCCTTTTTGCCTTTGGCTGAGTTCGACCTTGTTAAATATTAATTATTCTGTACCGAGCACATGGTTTCTTGCTGACACTATCAAAAGCTATTTCTGTGTATGTAGCTCAGAGTATAAGTTAACTCCATATACAGAAGACACGTGATCTGTAGAAACCATATATAAACGTCTCTTAGGAGGGGGTGGGGGTTTTTTTGTCACGTGGGACGGTCACCTCCCTTCCTTCACCATCATTCTCCATGGACATGAGACAAGACACGAGGAACAACAGCTGTTAGCTACTCCATGCCATGATGACTTCAGACTTTCACACAGACAGATGACTTCTACCATTCTACCTTTTAAAGATGAGTAACAGGAGAAGCGCTGATATCTACACATGGACACTCTGTTTGTAATTGTTTCATCTACCTTTTATGTTTTTGCTGCGATGGTGGATAACTCAATAAACCACTATACTTTCGTCAGAATATCATGACATTTTTCTTTTAAGAATAACGCACCTGGTTAAGTCTTGATTAGATATTTTTGCGCAATAACGATTTTTAACATTTGGCCTAGCCAGCCAGTTTTGATTTTTTGTGCTATTTTTGCGTGAATTTCCTTCTTCTTGCACACGGGGGAAGACAGAAGAGTTCCGCTAGATTGTGCAAGTATTCAGGAATTCCACTTCAAAACTTCAAGTCACAAAGAACTCATACAAGAACCTACGAATTACGAAGACTTTAACAGGTGTCAGACGGATTGACAGCAAGCACTGGTAGTGCTGAAGATAGATGTGCTAAAAATAGCCGTGCTGAAGTCCGGAGCCCAGCGTTGTAAAAGCAAAGGGATTACAAGCTGAGATTTCAAGGTAAGACAAATGGATTTGATAAATTCATATGCTAAATCAAGTCAGATAGAATTTGTAAGTTTGTACGGATCTAGCTTAGAAATATTTTGGTCTAATTTATTTTCAGAATGCAGAACCGCAAATTTGAATTTAGATTCTAAGCTAATGTTTAGGAAAAAAGAAAAAGAGCAATTGATAAATATTTTACATATGGTTTATGTATTTAACGAGTTTGTGACAGAGAAGTCCAAAAAAGACAGTGTAGAAAGAATTTCTAAGGAAACGAATGATGTTCCCAAGATTGACTGTAATGAGAAGAGTGAGAAAGATGTGACGCACGTATCTGTGATGACGATGACCACCCAAAGTGACATTGACTTTGTGACACAAGATGAAAAACAAGATGGAGGAAGTGAAGGAGACATGACAATTGACAAAGATGATCTACGAGGGACAGATGTACAAGGGCCACTAAAAATAGACGACTCAGAGGCCCAACTCCAACTTAAATCTAGGAAAATCCTGCTAAAATTATGCAAAATCATTCCTGCATATGATGACAAAATCCATGTGTGCAGAAATTCAGAGATATTTGAAAGTTTTGCTGATAAGTTTGATTTGACTAATCAGGAGAAAAATAATTTGTTTAAAATTTGGCTGCCAGTAACTTTTATGAGAAGATATTCATTAGAAATGCAGAATGAGGAGTATGAAAATATGACTGATGTAGAAAGATTAAGAATTTTGATTTTCTGTGGATTAAAAGAAAATTATCCAGATCTTGATATTCTTCTAAAATTGAAGATTGGCCAGAAAGAATGTACTTTTACATTCATGTCCATTTTTGAAAGGATTTATAAATTGGTCTGTACTAATTTGAATCAACAATCCATGATAAATTGTTTTGTAAACAAATTTAAATTCTTAAATCCTGTATCTCGTATAATTGCTTCACAGAAAAATTCCTTATACGAATGCGCAAAATCCCTTGATTTTTCTAGAAAACATGAGAATCTTGAAAGGAAAACAAAACACCCTAAGTTTTTGAAACCAGGCAGAATTCAATCTTATCAAAAGCCAAAATCAAAATCTCCAAAACTGATCCAAAATCAAATCTATGAAGTACGAAGAAAATTACATATTTGCTATAAACCCTATGAAAAGATTCAGGAGTCTATTAAAGAAATTTCTCTGAAAGATTTAAAATCTGAAGGGTCAGATCTGTCTCTAAAGATGGCGGAAACTGACAGACGGAAGCAGGTGAGTATCTCAGGGGGAGCTCAGCTGAACACTCCATTATCACAGCAGCTCTTCAAAGAGTCCATAGGGTTAAAACTGACCTTACTAAATACAGCATTTCAGATAATCGACAGAGAGTTACATTTTGGGATAGGATTTGGCTAAATATGTAATTATATTATATGATGAGTTATACAATGTATTATTTATTAATATGTAATTATTCTAATTCAATATAATTCTGCAGTTATATATATTAATATAGTATACAGTAAATACTGTAGCATATTTGTATAAATAGAGATTATATTAACTGTATTTTTATATATATAGTGAAATAATTAAAATTTACTCCAGTAAAAAATATTTAGAATTACAATTAAATACATTTATTAAATATATACATATGTATAAGATATTTAAATTATTTTGTTTTGAAATAAATATGAAATTAACCTTTATCTTTCATTTCCCTTAGAATTTTACTTTCAAAGCGAGGATTGAACAAAAAATACCTGTTTCATGAATTTATGTCTTATTCACACAGGAAGCTATATTAACTGCATGATTTATATATATATATATTTAACACTTAAAATAATATATCTAATAACCTAAAAATGTGTGTACTACATGTTTTTCTGTAACATGTTTTTTTTTCCTCCCACTGCATGGTGCATGGTGTGACATATGTGAGTTAAGGAATATCATATAGCCTTGTTTTTTAATTTTAGGAATTTTCCTCAGCCTTACATTCAAATGGTTTCAGTAACAGGCTTGTACCGAAATAGCGTTGAAATATTCAACTCGGGTTTCTTGTGAATGGAGGAGTCCTTTCTATAGGTTAAAACATACTGTTACATAATATTTGGGGAATATTCAAAGGAATATTAGAATACTAAATTTAATAGATTACAATGCGCATTGATTGATAATTAGGATACAATATTTTGGGTTAATATACATGTTTTTTATTCTTTGTATGTGAAATGTATTGTGAACGTCTATGTGAGTCACATGTGACAGGTGAGAGAACATATGAGCAGCTGCTGAGTGAATTTGACATGAGATGTGATGTAAGAGTGACCAGAGCGTGGTATGTGGAATGTGGAATGTGGATGCACAGTTTGACTGAGGCCTCATGATTTATGGTATGTCAGAAAAAAAACCCAACAACTGTGTGTTTAAAAAAAATAATAATAATAGGATTCAGTTAAATTATTAGAATATTAAGATATATTTAAATATTATTATGCAACATATATTTCTTTGGTGATTATTATTTAATAAGTACAATAATACATCAATATGATTTTTCTAGAAAACCTACATTAAGAATAATTTTTCCAAATTATAATTTTATGATATTCAGTGTTTTTTTTTTTATAGTTACATAGATAAGTACACATCTTCAAACAAATATATGGCACAAGTTGATATGACAGTTATAAAAATAATGATTTTTCACTTGGGTTTTTACAAATTAATTTTTTCATAAAATAATATTTTTTGATATTAAGGGGGAAATGTGTTTTTGATCCTGATCACATCATCACATTTCATCAATACCTCTTTTTCACACATTTTAATAAAGAAGAAATATTAATAAGGTATTATTGGGTACAATAACAATAAATATTATAAAAGTCATTTTTTTCTCTAATGAAGGGTATTCTATGCAAAGCTGCATAATTTCAATATTTTGGTAATCCAAGGTTATGACAACATCTACAAAAATATTAAGGGAATGTGTTACTAAGACATAACCTCAGCATTTGTCATCAACATATAAAGGCCTTATTCTTATTTTTATTTTTTATTCTCATTTTTATTTTTCATTTTTTTCCACTTTTCTTTCAATTTTTATTTTTCATTCTTATTTTTCATCAAGGAAAAATCAATATTTAATAGAGTAATGTCTACAAGCATATTGCTTTATCAAATATAGTGATCATATGGTTTCATTATATAAGAAATGTTTCAATTCTGAGTTAAATACAACAATTCATTCATTCATTCATTCATTTATTTATTCATATATATATATTCTTATTTTGGTTCATGACTATACATACTTACATATTATTGGTTTACTGAACATAAATTAATAAAGTTTTAATACTAAATATCAGCACTTGTTACATAAAAGACACACTGACATCTATGGGTTCAAAAAGAAATTACACCTATGACATAAAAATGTCCAATCACATGAAGAATATGGTTAATAATATACTATCATTTATCATTTATTATTATTATTATTATTATTTTATTTTTCCAAATATAAACTCCATTTTAATATCATTTAATAATTATATGGATATTATTGATTGCTATGGTACGCTGTGATATTATAAGTTAGGGAAATTACCAGATTTGGTATAGAATAGGGAATGAAGACTTCAATCAAGATACTAAAGACGTTAATAAAGATTTTATATTTTTCTAAATTCAATTGATTCTTAAAAGTTACAAGAAGAAAAGCCGTTATCCAGAAGTTCCACAAGGTAACAATGTTCTGATTTCTGAGTAATAATAGACTGTGTCAAATACAATTCATGTCACCATTCACAACTACAGCATCCATCACTGACAACTGAGTACAGTATCAAAGATGAACTGTGTTATTATGTTCCAGTGGTTTCCTATCACCTATAAGACTTCCATGAAAGCTGGTGAACACTCAGGTAATTGTCAGGACGCTACAACCCTGACATGTGTCCTGTGCACTAAGGACTGGTTATGGTGCTATGTTTAGCAAGGAAGAGTAAATGTAACCCTTGCTGTGCTGACCAAAGACGTCACACCTGTCCCAAGACCAGTGCGGATGATTTGAGGATTCCAGATGATTTCCAAGGCGAGCCAATGTAAGTCCAGGTCTCTAAAAGTGACACTGCACAGATATTAAAGCTACATTTCATCTATGAACTTTGTTTTCTTATCAACATTTGAATTTATGGACTTTGATTGACACATGATACACGGTCTCTACATATCTACATGCTATCATCTATTGCAAAAGACATATTAAAGATTGTTTGAAAGAACCAAGAAGAAGAACCAAGATGAAGACCAGATGAAGACCAGATGACATCAGACCTGAGATGCTTCAAGTAGATATAGGGAAGTATAATAATATATATTTTATATGAATATTAGTCACGGCTTACCATAACATGAATTACCATAACATGAATTACCATAACATGAATGTACATATCATTATATTATGGAGAACATATAACGATATTATTATTAATAATATTATTTATTACATCATTTTGCCAAAGAAGAAAGAAGATTTTATTAATATTTTAATTTGAGGGTTCCAATCAATGTCTGTCACCCTCAAAAGGGGGAATTGTTAAATATTAATTATTCTGTACCGAGCACATGGTTTCTTGCTGACACTATCAAAAGCTATTTCTGTGTATGTAGCTCAGAGTATAAGTTAACTCCATATACAGAAGACACGTGATCTGTAGAAACCATATATAAACGTCTCTTAGGAGGGGGTGGGGGTTTTTTTGTCACGTGGGACGGTCACCTCCCTTCCTTCACCATCATTCTCCATGGACATGAGACAAGACACGAGGAACAACAGCTGTTAGCTACTCCATGCCATGATGACTTCAGACTTTCACACAGACAGATGACTTCTACCATTCTACCTTTTAAAGATGAGTAACAGGAGAAGCGCTGATATCTACACATGGACACTCTGTTTGTAATTGTTTCATCTACCTTTTATGTTTTTGCTGCGATGGTGGATAACTCAATAAACCACTATACTTTCGTCAGAATATCATGACATTTTTCTTTTAAGAATAACGCACCTGGTTAAGTCTTGATTAGATATTTTTGCGCAATAACGATTTTTAACAGCCCTTAATAATCGGGCCAGCTCGGCTACTTTGGTTTCGCCGTTTTTCTGCAATTCTGGTTTCCATCCTCGTTTCTCTTCAGGGCAGGTTGAGTCTTCGGACTGTCCTGGTGTGGATACTGTGGTGGATAGGTTGCAGCAGATTTGGACTCATGTAGTGGACAATTTGACATTGTCCCAGGAGAAGGCTCAACGTTTCGCTAACCGTAGGCGCTTTGTGGGTCCCCGACTTCGTGTTGGGGATTTGGTTTGGTTGTCGTCTCGTTATATTCCTATGAAAGTTTCCTCTCCTAAGTTTAAGCCTCGTTTCATTGGTCCGTATAGGATTTCTGAGGTTCTTAATCCTGTGTCTTTTCGGTTGACCCTTCCAGCTTCTTTTTCCATCCATAATGTATTCCATAGGTCATTGTTGCGGAGATACGTGGCACCTGTGGTTCCATCCGTTGATCCTCCTGCCCCGGTTTTGGTTGAGGGAGAGTTGGAGTATATAGTGGAGAAGATTTTGGATTCTCGTATTTCGAGAGGGAAACTCCAGTATCTGGTTAAGTGGAAGGGTTATGGTCAGGAAGATAATTCCTGGGTCTTTGCCTCTGATGTTCATGCTGCCGATCTGGTTCGTGCCTTTTATTTGGCTCATCCTGGTGTGCCTGGGGGCTCTGGTGAGGGTTCGGTGACCCCTCCTCAAGGGGGGGTACTGTTGTGAATTCTGTGGTCATGCTCCCTCCTGTGGTCATGAGTGGTACTTCGGCCGGTTCTGTCTATGAGCTTCCTCTGGTGGATGTGAGTGGGTCTGCGGCTTCTGAGTTTCCTTCCTCAGGTGACAAGGTTAAGTCGTTAGGTGCTGCTCTATTTAACTCCACCTAGTTCTTTGTTCCTTGCCTTCAGTCAATGTTCCAGTATTGGTCTTGCTCTCTCCTGGATCGTCTTGTGGCCTGTCTGCCCTGCATAAGCTAAGTTCTGCTTGTGTTACTTTTGTTTGCTATTTTTTCTGTCCAGCTTGCTTTATTGGTTTTTCTTGCTTGCTGGAAGCTCTGGGACGCAGAGGGAGCACCTCCGTGCCGTTAGTCGGTACGGAGGGTCTTTTTGCGCCCTCTGCGTGGTTGTTTGTAGGTTTTTGTGCTGACCGCAAAGCTATCTTTACTATCCTCGGTCTATTCAGTAAGTCGGGCCTCACTTTGCTAAAACCTATTTCATCTCTGTGTTTGTGTTTTCATCTTTACTCACAGTCATTATATGTGGGGGGCTGCCTTTTCCTTTGGGGAATTTCTCTGAGGCAAGGTAGGCTTATTTTTCTATCTTCAGGGCTAGCTAGTTTCTCAGGCTGTGCCCGAGGCGCCTAGGTCTGGTCAGGAGCGCTCCACGGCTACCTCTAGTGTGGTGTGATAGGATTAGGGATTGCGGTCAGCAGAGTTCCCACGTCTCAGAGCTCGTCCTATGTTATTCGTAACTATCAGGTCACTTTGTGTGCTCTTAATCACCAGGTCCATTGTGTTTCTGAATCACCAGTTCATAACAGGGATGCCCTCCACCGCCCAGAGACGTGAGCCCAGCAGCGCTCAGATACCTAAGCCCCGGCCCGATCACTTCCCTGTTATGGAGAAGGATGGAGACTTGGACACTTTTCTGCGGGCCTTTGAGAAAGCCTGCAGACAGTACCGGCTGCCTACAGATGAATGGGCACGATACCTGACACCAGGGCTGAGAGGCAAAGCTCTGGAGGCGTTTGCTGCCCTCCCTCAAGAACAAGATCGTGACTATGAGGCCATCAAGCAGGCTCTGATAGCCAAGTACCAGCTTACACCCGAGGTGTACCGTAGAAAGTTCCGGACCCTCCAACGTGGCCCACACGACACTTACAGTGATGTGGTGCATGGACTGGGGACCCACTTTGACCAGTGGACCCAAGGACTGTCAGTGACCACCTTTGCACAGCTGCGAGACCTGATGAGCAAAGACCAGTTCTTTCATCTTTGCCCAGCTGAGGTGCGACAGTTCGTGATGGACAGAAAACCCAAAGCGCAGATTGCCGATGCCTATGAGGCCAACCGTAGATCGGAAGTTCGGAAGCCAGTCACCACCAGCTGGAGAGGGGGTAAGCCTGCAACCAACGCCAGTATCCCTGCCAGCCAACACACCAGAGGTCATGGCCCCGTGGCCAACAGCACCAGACCTACCACCGAACCTCGCAAGTGTTTCACCTGCCATCAGACTGGTCATATCAGTCCCTCCTGCCCAACCAAGCAGAAGAACACCCCAGCCAAGGCCCCAGGGCCTAATGCAGCAGTTCTTTTGGTGGGTGGTGTGGTTGGGAGGGTGTGTGACAACGTACAGCACGTCACTGTGGGAGGCCATGTTGCTACAGGCCTCAAGGACACCAGGGCTGAACGAACCCTCATCCGACCCGAACTGGCGGCCCCTGAAGAAATCATTCCGGGAAAAACCCTAACTGTCACTGGGATTGGGGGCATCAGCTGTCCCTTACCGATGGCCCGGGTTTTTATTGATTGGGGTGCCGGGAGCGAGGTGAAGGAAGTGGGGCTGTCTGATAATTTGCCCACTGATGTTTTGTTGGGGACTGATTTGGGGAGGATGGTTGCATACTACGTCCCTGACACCCCTCCCCAATCTACTAATGAGGGTAAAGTTAACCCTGATGATGATGATGATGGGAAATCGCATGTGTTACCTTACAATGCTTTATCTTGTAATGATGCATCTAATAACCATTTTTTTCCTAGGATTGATGGTGAAAATGTTGTACCTGTGCTAGCTGACCCTGATAATGATTTTTCTGTGAAGGTTTATGTGTCCATAGGTACAGGCGTGCCCAGCCACGTCGCTCTGCGGAGTGAGACGGCTGAGGAACCCCTAACAGGGGCAAGTGTCGGTGCTACAGGAAATGGGGAGATGCATGGGAACCGTGAGGAAGGTGATGCCATGAAAGTGACCAGTGCCACCGAGGAAGGTAACTGGCCCATAAGTAGCACTGCCCCTGGAGTGTTGGGGGTGGATGGGGAGGTAGAGCCCATAGCAGCGCCGGCTGATGGGTCTGAAGAAACCCCCGGGGAGACAGCCTACGTAGCTGCTGTCACCCGCAGTCAGAGTGCCCGGAACGCAGATAACTGTCTGCCTTCCGGACCCTCCTCAGTCATCACTGTGACTGAACCAGAGGTGGAACCAGAGCAGGTCCAAGAGGGTTCCCGTGGGGAAGGGACCCTGACGTCGCTTCTGGCTTCCCCTAGCCAGGAGTTTCAGGCCGCTCTGCACACAGATGCGAGCCTAGAGAGTTTGAGACAACTCGCCGGGACACGCTTCTCTGAGACTGATAAGGAGAAGGTGTTCTGGGAACAAGGAAGGTTGTACCGGGAGACAGTACAGGGAGAATCACAAAAGGAGTGGTTGAGGGAAAGACAGCTGGTCGTCCCGCAGCAATTCCGGGGTGAGTTGTTGCAGATTGCCCATGAGATCCCGCTAGCTGGACACTTGGGGATCAGCAAAACTAAGGCCCGGCTGTCTCAACACTTCTATTGGCCTAAGATGGGGACAGATGTGTCAAACTACTGCCGCTCCTGTATCACTTGTCAAAGAGTGGGGAAGGCGGGGCCTGCTCTTAACGCTCCCCTGATCCCTTTGCCAGTGATAGGAGAGCCTTTCCAGAGGATCGCGGTGGACATTGTAGGCCCGCTGGCCGTCCCCAGCAGCTCTGGAAAGCAATACATCCTTACTGTGGTAGACTACGCTACCCGGTACCCAGAGGCAGTAGCTCTGTCGTCAACTAGGGCAGATAAGGTGGCGGATGCCCTGTTGGCCATCTTTTCACGTGTATGGTTTCCCAGGGAAATGCTTACTGATCAAGGGACCCAATTTATGTCTCGCCTAAAGGAGGCTCTCTGTAAGAAAATGCAGGTGAAGCACCTGGTATAGAGTGCGTATCACCCACAGACCAATGGCTTGTGTGAACGCTTCAATGGTACCCTCAAACAGATGCTACGCATGCTGGTTGAGACTCAAGGGCGCGACTGGGAGCGGTACCTCCCACACCTCCTGTTCGCTTACCGAGAGGTTCCGCAGGCCTCGACGGGGTTCTCCCCCTTCGAGCTCTTGTACGGCAGGCGAGTCCGGGGACCCCTTGGGTTGGTAAGAGAACCCTGGGAAGAGGAGCCGAACCCTTCTGAAGTGTCCATAGTGGAGTATGTCATGCGCTTCCGTGACAAGATGCAGACCTTGACGCAGTTGGTGCATGACAACATGACGCAGGCTCAGGCTGATCAGAAGCACTGGTACGACCAGAACGCCCGGGAGCGGACCTACCATGTGGGTCAAAAGGTGTGGGTGCTGGTCCCCGTACCAACGGATAAGCTTCAGGCAGCCTGGGAGGGCCCGTACGTCGTCCACCAACAGCTCAACACGGTCACTTACGTGGTCACGCTTGACCACGCTCGGGATAGGCGAAAGGCCTTTCACGTCAACATGATGAAGGCTCATCATGAACGTGAACCTTTCGTCCTACCGGTCTGCAGCTTGCCCGAAGACGGTGAGGAAGACACCCTCCTGGACATGCTGGCCCAAGCCAAGGCCAATGGGTCCATCGAGGACGTGGAGGTAAGCGCCTCGTTAACTGAACCCCAGCGGTTGCAGTTGCAAACCACACTGCAACCCTTCTGGGTCATGTTCTCCAACCGACCGGGGAGGACTGAATTAGCAGTCCACGAGGTGGACACCGGGAATCACGCCCCATTACGGCAAACACCCTATCGAATCTCTGACCCGGTGTAGCAGATTATGAGCCAAGAGATCGATGAGATGTTACAGCTGGGGGTGATTCGACGGTCAAAGAGCGCGTGGGCATCACCTGTAGTTCTCGTGCCAAGGAAGGACCGGACCACCCGGTTCTGCGTGGACTACAGGGGGCTCAACGCCATCACAGCCTCCGACGCGCACCCAATGCCGCGCATCGAGGAGCTGCTGGATAAGTTAGCTGGCGCAGATTACCTAACAATAATGGATCTGAGTAGAGGATACTGGCAGATTCCCCTGAGCCCCGAGGCGCAGGAGAAGTCCGCCTTTATCATGCCCTTCGGACTGTACGAGTCCACGGTCATGCCCTTCGGCATGAAGAATGCCCCTGCCACTTTCCAGCGGATGGTCAACCTCCTGCTTCAGGGACTGGAGAGGTACGCAGTGGCGTACTTGGATGACATTGCCATCTTCAGTTTCTCCTGGGAGGAACACCTGCAGCATCTCGAGGAGGTGCTCAGGTGAATTCATCAAGCAGGACTGACTATCAAGCCCGGAAAGTGCCAGATGGGCATGAGGGAGGTTCACTACCTGGGGCACCGGGTAGGCGGGAACACCCTGAAGCCAGAGCCTGACAAAGTGGGAGTGATCATGAACTGGCCCACTCCCGTGACCAAGAAACAGGTGATGTAATTCTTGGGCACTGCAGGGTACTATAGGCGCTTCGTACAGCACTATAGTAGCCTGGCAAAACCTTTGACGGACCTCACCAGGAAGAAGCTACCCCACATTGTCAACTGGACAGATGGCTGTGAGGGGGCCTTCCAGGCGTTGAAAACCGCACTGTGCAACGCCCCTGTTTTGAAAGCAGTCGACCGTTCTTGGTGCAGACCGACGCCAGCGAGTTTGGCCTTGGTGCTGTGCTCAGCCAGGTTGACTCGGAGGACCAAGAGCACCCCGTGTTATACCTGAGCCGGAAGCTTTTGCCGAGGGAAGTGGCCTACTCCACCATCGAGAAGGAGTGCCTGGCCATAGTCTGGGCCCTGCAGCGCTTGCAGCCCTACTTGTACGGTCGCCCCTTCACTGTGGTGACCGACCACAACCCTCTGCGCTGGCTGAATGCCATGTGTGGAACCAACGGCAGGTTGCTACGCTGGAGCCTTGCCCTTCAGCAGTTTGACTTCACCATTGAACACAAAACGGGCAAAGAGCATGGGATCTCAGATGGACTCTCCCGCCAGCATGAACCTACTGAGGTGCCCATGGAGGCATACCGTGGGGTTCTGCCTCCCTAGTGCACACCAAAAGGGGGAGGTGTCACGATATGGTGTGAAATATCATAAGTAGTTCTCTTGCTAGCCTGCGTGGGCTAAGCCCCCTTCTTGGAGTGATGCTGCAACAGTTTGTAGCTTCAAATTCCTTCCGTTTCACTCAGCCAAGAGCTGCTTTGCCAGTGTAGATGGGGGAGGAAGAGTTTATTACCTCTAGCTCAGAGAGCCGAAGTATTTACGACCGGCATTCTTGCAGTGGAAAGTGACAGGCTAGAACTGGATTCTAACTTTCCAGAAATGCATGGAAGTCCTTTGTCTTGTTTTGCTAAGATATTACACAACCCGTTTACGTAAAAAACACGAAAATATATATTCTTTACACCCCTCGGTGGATCTATTCACCACGTAAAACCTGAGCTTCTAACTCCGTCTGGTAAAGAAGTAGGGTTTTCTCTGTAAATATGTATCCCAGATAGGACATATTTGATCTCGTTAGCATGCTCTCGTTAATCCGAGATGAATGATGAGTTTGTTAGGACTATGACATGTTTTGTAGTGAAGTTATAGAAATCAGAGAAAATAGTTTAAAGTTTACCCAGAATGTAGAGGGAGGAGGGTCTGGATAAGCCAGCCTTTCTGTGATGTCACAGCCTTAAAGTTTTAAGTTTGTGGCAGGCTCCCAAGCTCAGTCTTCTGCTTGATTTCTTCTTCTGGACTTCTTGTCTGCTCCTGAAGCCAGCAGCACGTCCAAATGAGCTGGGACGTTTGGTTGCCTGCCATGCTTTGAACATGTGAGTGTTATCTTTTCTCCTTTATTCCCTTTATGTTATAATTACCCGTGTACATATTTGCAATTGTCTCATTTGTAACATCTTTATAAAATATTTTTGATAAAGCACTGCCTAATTTTTTATGGGATATAATATGTAATATTAGTTCATTCTCCTGCTCTAAATGTACCCTGTCTCTGGAAGAGAAATACGCTACTGTGTTGGGTTAGCTTCGGACCCGTTTAATCGAAGCTGGTGGCAGTGATACCGATAGTGTGCAGACTTTTGGGTGATGCTGTAGCGGCTGCGGGGTTGATAATTATTGTTCCTGCCTGAGTGGGAGTAGTTATCGCGTCGCTGCAGCGTGCCCAATAGCCAGTACATAGCAGGCAGCCTTTCTGGCGACTAATTACCCAGGGTGCAGTACCTAATCTGACCTGAGAGTAAGGGGGGCGCCAGAGAGCTGCAAGGGTTAAGTGGAACTGTAAGCGGGACATACATAAATCCCTGCAGTTTGTAGTATATTGAAAAGCAGTGGGATACCTAGAATAAGCCCCTGCTGTAAGCTAAGAGGTCAATAGCCTTGTGTGTGTTTTCTCATCGCATTGTTAGCAGTGGAGGGATAACTAAGATAAGCCCCCCTGCACATGTGACAGCCGTCTGTTGGCCCAAAGTCACCCCAACCCGTGACATAGGGGTGACGGCCACGTTGTGAATTGTGACAAATTGGTGGCAGCGGTCAGGGGGAATCCTGACAGGACAGCTGAGGGCTGGTATTCTCAGACTGAAAAGTGGTCATGTACATTGGCTCTCCACTGCCTAAAAATAGCAGGAGGCAGCAACCCATGAAAAAAACGCATCTATTAGATGTGCAAATTATGGCGCTTTGCTTGGCTCTCCCCACTTGCCCTGGTGTATTGGCAAGTTAGATAACAATTGTGGGGTTGATGTTTTATGGCCACTGACATCAAGCCCTGATGGAACACCCTACTTAATCTTGGCACTGCACTTCCTTCCTAGGGAGATTATTGAGCTCCCAGCCTTTAGTCTAGCTTCTTTCCACCTGCTGATTATGCTCAAGATTCTATTGCTGCTACCATGCACCAACCTCTGGCTATCTCAAGACTACAATTCCTGCTTATCCTCCCAACTACATTCCTGCTCTGTATACAAACCTCTGGCTATTTCCTGACTATGATTCCTGCTTATCCTCCCAACTACACTCCTGCTCCGTTACCCACCTCTGGCGATTCCCTAACTACGCTACCTTTTGGTGCTGCCCCTAGTGGTTGCAATATCACTACTCCAACTTAGGTCAGTCCATAACAGCAGGATAGTCTGGAAGGTGGATAAGCAGCCCCTATCAAGTTCTGAAGAAATTGAAGCTGTCCTGCAGGCTCATGGTGCATTAGAGTGTCAGCATGAACTATCCATTGACAATTTAATTAAATGAAACTCTATTGCAGGAGACCCAGGAGGACCCTACTGCTGACACAGAGATATAAAAAGCTAGACTAGAATTTCCAAAATGTGCCTCAGTAAGCCAAAATTCTTCTTGGAAAGAGTCTTGTGGACAGATGTGGCCAAAACAGAGCTTTTTAGTAAAGCACATCATCCTACTTTTTACCGAAAACACAATGAGACCTATGAAGAAAAGAGAAAAAAACACAGTACCTACAGTCAAATATCGTTTAGGTTCAAAGATTTTTCAGAATTAATTTGCTGTCTCTGGCATTGGGTGCAAGTAATCATGAAATCTGAAGTTTACCAAAAGATTTTTGGTCGCAATATAGTGCCCGGTGTCAGAAAGATGAGTTTGCGTCCTAGGTCATGAGTCTGCCAGCAGGATAATGACCCCAAACACGCTTCAATAAGCACACATAAATGGATCTAAACAAAGTGCTGGAATGTTCTGAAGTGGCTAGCAAGGGGTCTGAATCTTAATACTATTGAACACCTGGGGAGAGATCTTAAAATTGAAGTTGGGAGAAGGCACCCTTCAAATATGAGATACCTGGGGCAGTTTGCAAAAGAAGAGTGGTCAAAAATTCAAGTTGAGATTTGTAAGACGCTTGTTGATGGTTATAGGGTGCAGTTGATTAATTCTAAAGGGTGTGCAAGCAAATATTAAGTTGAGAGTGCCAACAATTTTGTCCAGCCCATTTGTTAGATTTAGGGTAACATTATGTCAAATTTGCCTTTTTCTCAGTTTTTTTGTGTTGTTCCAATACACACAAAGGAAATAAACATGTGAATAAAAATGTGTAATTGCAATAATTTTCTGGGAGAAATACTTCATTTTCTGGAACAATTTCATGGCTGCCAATACTTTCGGCTAGGGATGAGCGACCTTTACTTTTATAGGATCGGGTCGGGTTTCACGAAACCCGACTTTTTCAAAAGTCGGGTCGAGTGAAATCGGCCGATCCTATAAAAAAGTCGGGGTCGGGGTCGGCCGAAACTCGAAACCCAATGCAGTGCATTGGGTTTCCATGGTTCCCAGGGTCTGAAGGAGCGGAAACTCTCCTTCAGGCCCTGCGATCCATATTTTAGTGTAAAATAAAGAATTAAAATAAAAAATATCGCAATACTTACCCTCTGACGCGCCCTGGTACTAACCGGCAGTCTTCCTTCCTTAGAATCAGCCTTCCAGGTCCTGGCGGTGACGTCGCGGTGACGTCGCGGCTTGTGATTGGCCGCGCGGCCGCCCATGTGACCGCTCGCGCGACCAATCAGAAGCCGTGACGTCACCGAAGGTCCTTCAAGCGCTGATTCTTAGGAAGGAAGGCAGTCGGAAGGAAGCAGGGCGCTTCCGAGGGTGAGTATATACCTAATAGGACCTTCGGTGACGTCACGGCTTCTGATTGGTCGCGCGAGCGGTCACATGGGCGGCCGCGCGGCCAATCACAAGCCGCGACGTCACCGCGACGTCACCGCCAGGTCCTGGAAGGCTGATTCTAAGGAAGGAAGACTGCCGGTTAGTACCAGGGCGCGTCAGAGGGTAAGTATTGCGATATTTTTTATTATAATTCTTTATTTTACACTTTAATCTGAATTCCGATACCAATTCCCGATATCTTAAACATATCGGGAATCGGTATCGGAATTCCGATTCCAGATTCAAAAGATCGCCGACTTCATGGCCGACCCCACACTGGGGTCGGGTCGGGTTTCATGAAACCCGACCTTGCCAAAAGTCGGCGACTTTTGAAAAATCTCGACCCGTTTCGCTCAACCCTACTTTCGGCCATGACTGTACATAGGGTTGCACTCAAAATTAATCTGTGCTAGAGCAACTTTTGGCCAAATCTTGTGCTAAGAATCTCATGTGTTTTTTCATATATTTCACAAGCCATTATGCTATTCCCATTTCATGTATCACACATTTCCTTGCTCTAGCACAGATTAATTTTGAGTGCAGCCATTAATCTATTTGCTATATGACTTTTTTGGTTATACACCAGTTCAGATTAGATTGCTGTTCAGTCAGTTTTTCTATATTTACTATGTACATAGGGTTGACCAGAGGAATTTTTTCATCCTACCTACTAGTGATAAGTGAGCACTAAACTGCTCGGGTGCTCGTTGCTCGGGTCGAGCAGATTGGAATACTCGGGTACTCGGACAGAACAAGGAGTCCAATGTAAGTCTATGGGAGACCCGAGTATTTTTTACCGCAATCCCCCGCAGGGGTCCGTTTAAGGTCTGAAAATGATGGAAACACTGCTCAAATGACACAGGAACATTATGGGGATCGCCCCTGGAAGCATTCCTGAATCCTAGTTTACACCTGTAAACATTTTTTTCCGAGATTCATGCCATTTTTCCCGATGCAACAAAAAACACACTAAAAAAACCAAAACGGATTTTGCTGGGAAATAGGTTAAGGTACATCCTTTGCAGGTTAATGACCTGCCTTTAAGGCCAAATTATTAACCCCAGACCGAAATGTTCCTCCCCCACTTAGGCTTAGTTCAGACGCAACGTTTTTGAAGCGCTTTTCAACTTTAACATTGTTTTCAACCACTACAAATGCATTCAATGTGAAATGTCTCATAGAAAAATTAGTTGGCGCACCACAATGATATCAAATAAATAAATATATATTGGGGGTGCAAAACAATGGCTAATACGCAGAGCAAATAATAAACAAGAAAAGGAAAGCCACTATAATGTATGCACACCACCAAAAGTTATAATAAGTCAAACAAGCTTTATTGGTAACATATAAAAACAATTAAAACCATACATACAAAACTCCCTCCATATACGTGTGCCCAACACTGCCCAATACACAATACTTCCATATAGTAGTGGAAAACATGCTTCAAATATGGCAGATAGTCAGATAGTATACACATATAAATAATTACTGGCAAAAATCCGCCCTGTCCTGATCAGCAAAAGGTATATCTGTCGATAGCAAAACCCTGTCAGGCTGCAGCTTACCCACAGCAAATAGTCCTCCTGGTATATAATGAGTAGGGCACAAGCAAATACGGCCAAATAATTACCCCAAATAGGAAGAAGGAGCACGGCTGTCACCCGTCCTGAGCATAAGAGGGGAACATGCTGCGGCAGCTAGAAGGTGATCCAGACAGAAGGCTCACAAAATATAGAGAAAATATAGCAAGAACTGGGCAGCCAGCAAGTGAAGGGCAACGGATGGAGAGCCTTACGCGTATCGCTGTTCAAGACAGCTAAGGCCAAAGTATTGGCCAAATTATTAACCCCAGACCGAAATGTTCCTCCCCCACTTAGGCTTAGTTCAGACGCAGCGTTTTTGAAGCGCTTTTCAACTTTAACATTGTTTTCAACCACTACAAATGCATTCACTGTGAAATGTCATTGTAACATCTAATAACCCTAGCTGGCCATGTAGTGTGTGACACATAAGCAGATTCATCTTATTTCATTTATGAAGGATGGACTCTTAAAGTCACAGAGCCTATTTTTACTGGTGCATCAGGAGGCATTAATCTTCTTAAAGAGCCATTATTAAACAGTGGGTCTCCTAAGCTGTTGTAGCCTATGCTGTCAGTGGATGGGCTGCCAAGAATTACAACGCACCACAATACCCCTTTCATAAGATGTCCAAGGGGTACTCGTGTAAAAGTGTTGCATTTAATTCAAGGCCTGCCCTGCTACCAATTCATATGCACCTCAATAAGCCTTTGAACCCACATAGTGGATGGGCCCATGAAAATCCACTTCACAATATGCATTTTGTACTCTGTACTCCTTTGTTTTACACATTGGCAGCAAGGCCAGCCCTGCTGCATAGTCATATGCCCCCCATTACGCCTTTGAACCCACATACTGGATGGGCCCATGAAAATCCTCTTCACAATATGCATTTTGTGCTCCGTACTCCTTTGTCTAAGGCTATGTGCACACGTTCAGGAATTCATGCAGAAAATTCCTGTGAAAATCCGGACATTTCAGGCAGATTTCAGCATGAAATCCGCATGCATTTTTTAGCGCGTTTTTTGCGCGGTTTTGACGCGGTTTTGATTCGGTTTTTTTCCGGACATTTCCCAATGCATTAGACAGTGGGAAAACCGCGAAAAAACCGCAAAATTAATGAGCAGGTTCATTATTTTTCCGCAATGCGTTTTTCATGCGGAAAAACGCACATCATGTGCACAGAAATTGCGGATTTCATTAAAAATTATAGGATGCTTAATGTATGCAGATTATTTGCGGTTTTATAGCATTTTATAGCGCAAAAACGCTAGAAAACCGCAAATAATCTGCAACGTGTGCACATAGCCTTACACATTGGCACCAAAGCCAGCCCTGCTGCATAGTCAGTCATATGCACCCCAATAAGCCTTTGAACCCACATAATGAATGGGCCCAGGAAAATCCACTTCACAATATGCATTTTGTACTCCCGTACTCCTTTGTTTACACACTGACAGCAATGTCTGCCCTGCTGCATAGTCACATGTACCCCATTACGCCTTGGAACCCACATACTGGATGGGCCCATGAAAATCCACTTGTATTTTTTAATGGTATGATGGTTCCATCTTTGCAGAATTATTTACAGGAGAATTTGGCAATTTTATTTACCATGTTTTTAACACTAAGGTCTAGATACGGTTTTAAAGAAGGCTAATGCTTGCAATACAACACAATTTTATTGCAAAGTACAAAATTCAAGGAATAGTATGATTGAATAGTATGAGTGCATACACTTTTGTATATGTTAACATGCAAAGGTTAAGTACATATAAGGATTAAATACATATAATGATTAAGTATATATAAAAATGAACTACATACAATATACTTACATCTTCACCAAGAGGCTTTTAAACATCATCCTTCTGAAATATCAGAGAAGCAAAACCAAGACAGAGAACCCCTGGGAGATTCACTACACTGCATGGGCATCCCTAATTATGCAGGTATGAGCAGACTGTACATGTACAGGTACCCCAGTTTTTGCATCTGTCTTAGTCATGTTTCTCTGGTCTTATATAGTGATTTACACTATGTAGTAACTCTAATTTCACCCAGCCCTTCAAGTGGCCAACATTCAAGGTTGTATGAAACTGAGACATCATGGAGTCATCAGATGAGGGGCCATAAACCCCTAGACTATAAAGGCCACAAGGATTCAGATCAAACCACCACAGGCAGAGTTTCAGTAAACCTTAATGTTTTACAATGACAAACAGCAAACATATAGAGGCTTAGAACTGTTTGTGAAGTGAATAAACAAACATTTCTCAAGACTGTGTCACAATGAGCATTGTCTGTCACATCTCTAAATGTTTTACAAGAAATGCAGCTATGTATTTGTCTGAATGCATTTGGTATACAGGATTTTAATCTGGATTCCAAATTGCCATTTGTATATTCGCCATTTGTATATTGGATGCAGCCCAAGTTATGGCTCTCAAGGAGAAAAACTAATATAGTGGACAAAGAAATATTTGTAATGAACTATGAAGCCAAACTAACAGCATTGCTTTATCAAATTTATATGAAGTGCATTGTATCAAAAGTGAGCAACCAGGCAACACAAAAAGGAGCTTTTCAAGTGTGCTCTTTAAGGTACAAAAATATTATGAAGTCTTTGTCAACAAGGATGTGGTTTCCCCAACGGGGTACATTTTTTAAAAATATGCTATTGCCATCACAGCCCTCCTTACCCAAAATTCTGTGGCTTATAACAGTACAGAACACGTTCACCAAGGTCATGTAGTCGGAGATAAGGAAGAGACATTGCAGGAAGCTGAGTTAAGAAGTAGCCCAATGCAGGGGTGTGGGTCTCTGAGACTTGTAATAGAGTGCATGAGCTAACAAACAATTGGCCAATGGGGGTCCTTTTATTAATAAATAAAATAGTGCCATCACAGCCCCCTTGCCCAAAATTCACTGGCCTATAACAGCACAGAGCACGTTCACCCTGGTCATCTAGTGGTAGGTAAAGAAGAGACATTGCAGGAGACAGAGTTAAGAAGTTGGCCCAATGTAGGGGTGTGGGTCACTCAGACTTGTAATGGAGTGCCTGGCCTGACAAGCATTTGCTCATGGGGTAAATTTTTAAAAAATATTTCATGTGTATCAAAGACACCCTTTCCCAAAAATTGACTGCCTGTAGCAGCGCGAAACACATGAACCCTGGCGATCTAGTGGTGGAGAATGAGGAGACATTGCTGAAGGCCTCATTAAAACCTAGGCCCAATGTAAAGGATTGTGTCTCCTACACTTGTAATGCCCATACACTAAGTGTATAGGCTGACAAACATTTCCCCAAGGGAAATACATTTATTAAAAACATACTATGGGCATCCCAGACAACCTAGCCAAAAAATTGACTGTCTGTAGCAGCACGGAATACATGAACCCTGGTGATCTAGTGGTGGAAAATGATGAGAGGTGGAGGAAGGCCTCATTAAAACATAGGACAAATTTAAAGGAGCTTTCTCCTACACTTGTAATGCCCATACACTAAGTTCCTATGGGCTGACAAACATTTCTCCAAGGGGGATACATTTATTAAAAACATACTATGGGCATCATAGACACCCTTGCCAAAAATTTGACTGCCTGTAGCAGCGCAGAACACATGAACCCTGGTGATCTAGTGGTAGAAAATGATGAGAGGTGGAGGAAGACCTCAATAAAACCTAGGCCCAATTTAAAGGAGAGTTTCTCCTACACTTGTAATGCCCATACACTAAGTGCCTATGGGCTGACAAACATTTCCCCTAGGGTGATACATTTATTAAAAACACAGTATGGGCATCCTAGACACCCTTGCCAAAAAATTGACTCTCTGTAGCAGCACAGAACACATGAACCCTGCTGATCTAGTGGTGGAAAATGATGAGAGGTGGAGGAAGGCCTCATTAAAAAGTAGGCAAAAGGAAAAGGAGCGGGTCTCCTAGACTTGTAATGCCCATACACTAAGTACATGGGCTGTCAAACATTTTCCCATGGGGGGTTATTTAATATATATATATATATATATATATATATATATATAAATTTATGGGAATCATAAGCACCTTGCAAAACTGTAAAGTGGTTTCCTACACAGTTGCTGCTGGGAAGGTGTATTTTTTTTTTTAAATGGCAAACGAATCGGATGAAGTGATCAGGAAAAGGGGCATGGTGATGACAGGAATGGGAACGTACATGATTAATAACAGTGGTGGCCATGGGAGGTATGAGATCCAGGATACAGCCTACAATGATTATTCGTTTATCCACCACCAATTACCAGAATGTGCTTCATGCCCATCAGAAGATTGGTGTAACAGATGCACGTGTTAAACTCGTTCTAAAAAATGCCTGTCAAAAATATGTTGCCAAAGACGCACGCGTCTGTCTAAAGGGCAAAGTGTAACATGTTCATGAGATGCTGAATTAGAGAAAGCAGACCAATATTGGAGGAAAACCAAACAGACTGATGGATGCTTGTGAAAAACTAAGTTTAAAGAGGAATGCATCGTCCGTAACTATAAACAGACCCGTGGCATAAGCTTCCTCATCTTCACCCATACATATTACCAATAATATCCAAATGTCACAGTCAAAAATTATTTGTTCTAGTGTAACAAACACTGTTAAAGGAATGCCACTAAACGTAGATAACCAGTACCCTGGGAAACACCAGATTTCCACTTTACAAGATATGAACGATAATAACACCAGGAGAACCAAGAGTCAAAACTGGCCAAAATAATTCGTAAAAGGTAATATTTATTGAAAGCTAAATTACATAAATACAATAATAACCAACAATAATCAATGGTATATAGACATGATAGCAACTGTATCCATAAGTACATCCAATTGTCCAGGTACAAGACCACTAGAGTAACCTGACCGTATCCTCACAAGTGTCAAGACATGTATTTACCCACATATGAGCAATGTTCCTATAGATGTGTGGAAATCAACCCCAACAGTGAATTACCAATTGGCCGTACAAAAAGGTGACCACACATCTCAAAAACGTCAGGCAGCATAATCTGAATAGAATCAGAGTAGTAAATTACCCATGTGTGCGGGAGGGTCCTGTATCGGTCCTGGATCACGTACCCCAACGCGCGTTTCGCGTTCAAACTTTGCCGCTTCCTCAGGGGGCATGAGATGTGTGGTCACCTTTTTGTACGGCCAATTGGTAATTCACTGTTGGGGTTGATTTCCACACATCTATAGGAACATTGCTCATATGTGGGTAAATACATGTCTTGACACTTGTGAGGATACGGTCAGGTTACTCTAGTGGTCTTGTACCTGGACAATTGGATGTACTTATGGATACAGTTGCTATCATGTCTATATACCATTGATTATTGTTGGTTATTATTGTATTTATGTAATTTAGCTTTCAATAAATATTACCTTTTACGAATTATTTTGGCCAGTTTTGACTCTTGGTTCTCCTGGTGTTATTATCTGTTCAATGAGTCGCCTATATTTAGATTTTCATACTGACGCTTTTTTTGTCTACAAGATATGAACGATGATGGTATTGATGACGACTTTGAAATTTACCACATCCACACCAAGAAGATGAAGATCACAGCTTCAAAAAAATGTGCAAAAAACGCCGGGAATGTCTGGAAAATCATTTTCTCTTGGGCAAACTTTCCCTCTTACTAAAGCGGTACCGAATTATGCATACATAGCTCTCATGTCTATTTAGCGTGAGATGGTTGAAACATGATGTATTCTGTTTTGTCCATGTCCACTTTTTGAAAGCGAGCAGAAAAGATGGATGAAATAGCGGGAAGATGTGTGATTTTGGTCAGTAAGGGTGTGATGCCAGGTACAGATAGGTAGATCTGCATGTCATCAGTGTACTGATGATATTGCAAACCATGCCATTACATCAGCTGTCCCAGGCCGAAGGTGTAGATGGAGAAGAGTAGGGGTCCTAGAACTGAGCCTTGGGGAACACCGAAAGACCGGGGTCGAAGTGAGGAGGTGGTGTGGGAGAGGGAGACACTGAATGTCCCCATGAAAGCCTGGTTGTTTTTTAAAGACTGTGCCGATAAACCCAAAAAGGCCATTTGCACCACCATGCCCGCAGCAGCAGGGGTAGCAAAACTCCTGTCCTAACCACCACAAGCATGATCAGGCACATGGCAGCAAAGCACCTGACTTTGTTGGTTGAACACAAGGATCCATGAACAGTGTCTGCAGGTGATACCACTGCTTCTTCCGATGTTCTGCGTGCAAGCCAATCCACTGTCCATGGTGCATGCAAAGATGCCTCATGCCCTGAATCTGCAGTTTCACACAAACTCAAATAGCACCATCAACAAGCACGTCCACATTCTTGTCCCAGCGCAGCGTTCAGTTGTCCATACCCCAGTCCTTGGAACACAAGCGGAAATAAGCAGCCAACACCACAGTACTAAATTCACACATTTGTAGTCTGCTTGAGCTTGAAATGTTAATGTTGCATTTTAGACCCATGGGAGATGTAAGCTTTTAGCAACCTGATGGCAGTGACCATCACAAGGTACTCGTTACCCAGCCGCCACAATTTTTCCAGGTCTGCTGTCACGGCATTACACAAGCAAGCGCTTGTCCCACAACATTACCCGAGCCCTCCACAATGCTGTTTTGGGGAAAGTCCACCTAACCACAGACACGTGGACAAGTGCTTGTGGTCAGGGATGGTACATCTCACTAACGGCACACTGGGTTAACATAGTGGAAGCTGGGACCCAGTCCGACCTTGGGATGGTGCACGTCCTCCCAACCCTGAGTATTGCAGGCCTGTGTCAATCTGAGTTGCCCCCTCAGTCTATAATTCCTGCACCTCCTCCTCCTTCACATCCTTTTCAGCCTCCATCTCCAAAAGTAACACATCAGCCATAAGCTGGAAGCACTGCAGCACTGCCTCAGCCAAGCGGCAACAGGCTGTGCTTAAGGTAATATGCTGTGACAAGCTGCACAATGATGAAGAGTTGTGGACAGCTCTGAAAGAGCAGGTAGATCTGTGGCTGACACCGCTCAACCTACAGCCAGGCATGGTCATGTGTGACAATGGCTAGAACCTGGTGGCTGCTCTATGTTGAGTCAAGCTCACACGTGCCATGCCTGGCCCATGTGCTTAAACTCATTGTTGAATGTTTTCAGAAAACACGGAGGTGCCAGATCTGTTAGGAAAAGTACGAGGCTCTGAGTACCTATTTTAGAAAGTCAGCTAGAGCTTCATCTGCCCTTGCCATGCTTCTGCAGCATTTGCAGCTTCTGGCTCACCGACTCATGTGTGAAGTCCTCCCCATGCATTGGAACTCTACACAGCATATTTTGGAAAGGACTTGTGAACAGAAGAAGGCAGTTGTTGACTACCGGCATCAACATAGCAGTCGGTATTCAGTTCTGACTTCACACATAAGAGATCAGGAGTGGACATGGATGTCAGACATATGTACCATCCTCCAGAACTTTGAGGAATTCACCAAGATGGTGATCAGAAAAAATGCCATAATTAACATCTCCATCCTGCTTCTCTGTGTTCTAATATTAATATTTATAGTAATTTATATAGCGTCAAAATATTAACAGTTTCGAACACAACAGTCCTAAGTAACAACGATAACAATAATACAATAATTAAACAGAAATAAAACTACCCTGCTTGTGACAGCTTACAATCTACACTAAGTGACAACGATAACAATAATTAAACCCCAAAAAAACCAATCCTGCACGTGACAACTTGGGAGAGATAAAAACTACAGGGGAATGTATTTACAATTATGTATTTACAATGATATTACTGAGGTTTGTGAAAAGTCGTGGAGGCATGAGGACAAGGAGGAGGAGATCATGGTCAGTTATCCTCTTGGTGAAGACATGGAAGTATTGACTGTTAGCAGTTTTGCACACATGGCTGAGTTTATGTTACGCTGCCTGTCCGTCAACCTCGCGTTCTCAAAACTTTAGGTGACAGGCAATACTGATTGTTGACAATTCTAGACCCATGCTACAACAACTTTATATCTCTTATTCGAGAGGCAGACAGGTGTACTACAATGTTGGAGGACCATAGGGCCCTTCTTGCTGAATTATTAAAAAAATTCCCATCTGAAAATGCAGGTAGAAGAGGTCACAGTTCGTTAGCCAAGCAAGAAGTACAGGTGAGAGAGACACAACTCCAATCTAGCAGAGGCAGTGGAACACTGACAACGTTTGGGGGGAGTTTTCTCAGACCCTCCTATTGCCCTGGCTCTGAGGCATGGGGGACTCTCACAAGGAGTGCAAAGTTTGAGAAAATGCTGAGGGAGTACCTTGCTGACCGTACCAGTGTCCTCTGTCATTCCTCTGTGCCCTTTAATTATTGTTTAGCAAAGCTGAACACAGAGCATGAGCTGTCTCTCTCTACTGTGAACGTGTGCTCTACTCACAGTCATGGAGCGCACAGTGCCTCACTCTCTGGCAGTCACTGTGCACATGGCTACTTGCTTTCTGGCAGTACCGCTTTTATTGGCTCGAGCAAATGCCTTCGTAATACAGAGACAGAGTACAACACCGCCCAAGCGTTCATACTCTGCTCCTCAGACTTTCTATGTGCGCAGTGACTGCCTCTAGACAGAAGATGATGATGGTGGTAGTAGTAATTGGAGCATTTAACACAGTCATGAAACAGCCATAACAACTTGAAAGAGAAGTATTTTTAACGAGTTTCCACACTGTTCGATATGTGGCCTGTATTTTTTAATTTTTTAAACTAAAATAGTGTACCAAACTAGGGTAACAGACAGCAAATAAAGCTGAATGTAGGCCTGAATTTTCACAATTTGTAGGCCACAAATACATCAGACGTCTGACAGCGATAACACACTGCCAAATATGTGGCCTGTATTTTTTTAAATGCAAAATAGTGCTGTATATAAGTAGAGTAACAGACAGCAAAAACAGTGGAAAACCGGCCCAAAATGCCCAAACTTGGTGCACGCAGATATATGAGACCTGTCACGGAAATACCACACTGCCAAATATGTGGCCTGTATTTTTGGGGGGTCTGCAAAATAGTGCTGTATATAAGTAGAGTAACAGACAGAAAAAAAAGTGGAAAACCGGCCCAAAATGCCCAAACTTGGAGCACACAGATATATGAGGCCTGTTGATATATGAGGCCTGTCACGGAAATACAACACTGCCAAATATGTGGCCTGTATTTTTTTAACTGCAAAATAGTGCTGTACAGTATACAAGTAGCGTCACAGACAGCAAAAACAGTGGAAAACCAGCCTAAAATGCCCAAACTTGGAGCACGCAGATATATGAGGCCTGTCACGAAAATACCACACTGCCAAATATGTGGCATGTATTTTTTGGGGGGGTCTGCAAAATAGTGCTGCATATAGGTAGAGTAACAAACAGCAAAAACAGTGGAAAACCGGCCAAAAATGCCCAAACTTGGAGCACGCAGATATATGAGGCCTTTCACGGAAATATAACACTGCCAAATATGTGGCCTGTATTTTCTAAAATGCAAAATATTGCTGTATATAAGTAGAGTAACAGACAGCAAAAACAGAGGAAAACAAGCCTAAAATGCCCAAACTTGGAGCACGCAGATATATGAGGCCTGTCACGGAAATACCACAGTGCCAAATATGTGGACTGTATTTTTTTAAATTCAAAATAGTGCTGTATATAAGTAGAGTAACAGACAGCAAAAACAGTGGAAAACCGGCCCAAAATGCCCAAACTTGGAGCACTACAATAAATGAGGCCTGTCACGGAAATACAACACTGCCAAATATGTGGCCTGTATTTTTTTTGGGGGGGCTGCAAAATAGTGCTGTATATAAGTAGTGACAGAGAGCAAAAACAGTATGAAACCAGCCAAAAATTCCCAAACTTGGAGCACGCAGATATATGAGGCCTTTTTTGTTTTTTGGTGAATTTAAAACCAAAAAAGAAAAGAGTGGCACGAGGCTACCACACAGAGCTATGCTACTGCGGAAATACGATTTTTCAAAAACAGACACACCAGGACTCAGCCTGACTTAACAGACTGTATAAACTCTTTATTTTTGGGCTTTTGGGTGAATTTATAAAAACAAGATTTGTAGAACAAGGCTAGCACACAAAACTATGCTATGTATGCCTCACAAACTATGATTTTTAAACAGATGCACCAGGACTCAGTGTGACATAGCAGACTGTATATTTTTTGGGGGGGTGTGAATTTTTGGAAAAAAGAAAAAAAAACTGCAACTAGGTATATAGTAAATAAGCAGCAGCAGACAGTTTTGGAGCATTGGGAGGGACAGTGGGAGCTATGTACGCATATACAGTGCTTGCAGGCCTTGCACTGATGTGGATATGCTTTGCCCTGCCTACCTAGCGCTGCAATCTCGGGACCCACGAATTAGCCCTAAAAAGGACTGTTGGTTTCTTAGGAGTTGTGGAATTAACAGTTGCAGACCTACACGAACAATAAAAACCACGATTCTGACCCTATCTCGGCAGCAGCTCTCCCTACTCTCGCTGAATCCGGAGCTGAATGCGGCGAGCAGGGCAGCGCCAGGTCTCTTATACTTGTGATGATGCTGTGTGGCCAAGCCAATCACTGCACGACCACAGCAAATATGGCTGCGACATTTCATGGCCTGGCAGACAATCCATGCAGCGTGATTGGGTCTCTAAAGTCCGCCAAAAATGCTGGGTGGAGATACCAGTTACCACTGTATAATCCCGGAAAAGCTCGGTGCTCGGCGAGTAATAAGTAGTGGTGAGCACGTTCGCTCATCACTACTACCTACATTTGTCCACCCCTCACCATGCAGGGACTCTGATTTTTTCACCACTCCAGGCCATGCAGTGAGTTCTTGTCGTCTGCTTGCTGTGTGATGTAAGCTCTGTATCCTCTGCTGGCTGTGCATACTTCCTGGCTGCTTGCTTAGGGTGGCAGCACCTGCACTTCATGATTCTTAAAGGGAACCTGTCACCCCGAAAATCGCGGGGGAGGTAAGCCCACCGGTATCAGGGGCTTATCTACAGCATTCTGTAATGCTGTAGATAAGCCCCCGATGTTACCTGAAAGAGGAGAAAAAGACGTTAGATTATACTCACCCAGGGGCGGTCCCGCTGCTGGTCCGGTCAGATGGGTGTCTCTGGTCCGCTGCGGCGCCTCCCATCTTCATTCCAAGACGTCCTCTTCTGATCTTCCGCCACGGCTCCGGCGCAGGCATGCTTTGTCTGCTCTGTTGAGGGCAGGCGCCGGAAAGGTCAGAGAGACCCGGCGCCTGCGCACTGCAGAGCTGAATGAAGAGGTGCGGCAGTGGGCAGGGCTCCACAGAGGAAGTCCGTAGCCCTCCACAGCCCTGCCGAACGCTAGTGGGAAACTAGCCTTAACCTGTTCCTATCCCTAAAACCTACAGTTTCTTGACCTGTACCTATCAATGAAACCTGCAGTATCTGAAAGCGTGCCTATCTTTAATCTGTTTTTGCTGTGCAACATTAGTGTTTAGTGAGTATACTTGCTACTTCTTTGTAAGGACTCTGTGTGAACCTGTCCATACCTATCCTTGTATGTGTCCTGTGTTAAGCTGACCCTGTCTACTCCTTGGGAGCAGAGTCCTGTCTTGCTTGTCGGCGTCTGCGGTTCCATGTCTGTACGCATCTGCAGTTCCCTGTCTGCCCGCACTTGCAGTTCAGTACCCCCTTGCCAGAGACCCACTTCTACCTCAAGCTGGTCCTGTGCATCCTGCCTGAACTGGGTCCTGCACCTGCCTGCTTGTATAGCAGTCATGTCCACTAGCACGTGCATATGTCATGAGGGGCTCAGTGTTATGATTAGGTAATTCAGTACCACAATGGACATAGAAGTCAGAGCACATACAGTGATCTGACAATAACCCAAAAACATAGAACGAGCTGTGAGACATGGGAACTCTGCTGACCGCAATCCCTAATCCTCTCCAACCACACTAGAGGCAGCCGTGGATTGCGCCTAACGCGCCCTATGCAACTCGGCACAGCCTGAGAAACTAGCTAGCCTGAAGATAGAAAATAAGCCTACCTTGCCTCAGAGAAATACCCCAAAGGAAAAGGCAGCCCCCCACATATAATGACTGTGAGTTAAGATGAAAAGACAAACGTAGAGATGAAATAGATTTAGCAAAGTGAGGCCCGACTTTCTGAACAGAGCGAGGATAGGAAAGGTAACTTTGCGGTCAACACAAAACCTTACAAACAACCACGCAAAGGGGGCAAAAAGACCCTCCGTACCGACTAACGGCACGGAGGTACACCCTCTGCGTCCCAGAGCTTCCAGCAAGCAAGAAAAACCAAATATGCAAGCTGGACAGAAAAAACAGCAAACAAAAATAACAAAAGCGAAACTTAGCTATGCAGAGCTGCAGGCCACAGGAACGATCCAGGAGGAAGCAAGTCCAATACTAGAACATTGACTGGAAGCCAGGATCAAAGCACTAGGTGGAGTTAAATAGAGCAGCACCTAACGACTTCACCACATCACCTGAGGAAGGAAACTCAGAAGCCGCAGTACCACTCTCCTCCACCAACGGAAGCTCATAGAGAGAATCAGCCGAAGTACCACTTGTGACCACAGGAGGGAGCTCTGCCACAGAATTCACAACAGTACCCCCCCCTTGAGGAGGGGTCACCGAACCCTCACCAGAGCGCCCAGGACGACCAGGATGAGCCATATGAAAGGCACGAACAAGATCGGGAGCATGAACATCAGAGGCAAAGACCCAGGAATTATCTTCCTTAGCATAACCCTTCCACTTAACCAGATACTGGAGTTTCCGTCTTGAAACACGAGAATCCAAAATCTTCTCCACAATATACTCGAACTCCCCCTCCACCAAAACCGGGGCAGGAGGATCAACAGATGGAACCATAGGTGCCACGTATCTCCGCAACAATGACCTATGGAATACGTTATGGATGGAAAAAGAATCTGGAAGGGTCAAACGAAAAGACACAGGATTAAGAACCTCAGAAATCCTATACGGACCAATGAAACGAGGTTTAAACTTAGGAGAGGAAACCTTCATAGGAATATGACGAGAAGACAACCAAACCAAATCCCCAACACGAAGTCGGGGACCCACACAGCGTCTGCGATTGGCGAAACGTTGAGCCCTCTCCTGGGACAAGGTCAAATTGTCCACTACATGAGTCCAAATCTGCTGCAACCTGTCCACCACCGTATCCACACCAGGACAGTCCGAAGACTCAACCTGCCCTGAAGAGAAACGAGGATGGAACCCAGAGTTGCAGAAAAACGGCGAAACCAAGGTAGCCGAGCTGGCCCGATTATTAAGGGCGAACTCAGCCAAAGGCAAAAAAGACACCCAGTCATCCTGATCAGCAGAAACAAAGCATCTCAGATATGTTTCCAAGGTCTGATTGGTTCGTTCGGTCTGGCCATTAGTCTGAGGATGGAAAGCCGAGGAAAAAGTCAATGCCCATCCTAGCACAAAAGGCTCGCCAAAACCTCGAAACAAACTGGGAACCTCTGTCAGAAACGATATTCTCTGGAATGCCATGTAAACGAACCACATGCTGGAAGAACAATGGCACCAAATCAGAGGAGGAAGGTAATTTAGACAAGGGTACCAAATGGACCATCTTAGAGAAGCGATCACAAACCACCCAAATGACTGACATTTTTTTGAGAGACGGGAAGATCTGAAATAAAATCCATAGAGATATGTGTCCAAGGCCTCTTCGGGACCGGCAAGGGCAAAAGCAACCCGCTGGCACGAGAACAGCAGGGCTTAGCCCGAGCACAAATCCCACAGGACTGCACAAAAGAACGCACATCCCGCGACAGAGATGGCCACCAAAAGGATCTAGCCACTAACTCTCAGGTACCAAAGATTCCAGGATGACCAGCCAACACCGAACAATGAACCTCAGAGATAACTTTATTCGTCCACCTATCAGGGACAAACAGTTTCTCCGCTGGGCAACGATCAGGTTTATTAGCCTGAAATTTTTGCAGCACCCGCCGCAAATCAGGGGAGATGGCAGACACAATTACTCCCTCTTTGAGAATACCCGCCGGCTCAGATAAACCCGGAGAGTCGGGCACAAAACTCCTAGACAGGGCATCCGCCTTCACATTTTTAGAGCCCGGAAGGTACGAAAGCACAAAGTCAAAACGGGCAAAAAACAGCGACCAACGAGCCTGTCTAGGATTCAACCGCTTGGCAGACTCGAGATAAGTTAAGTTCTTATGATCAGTCAAGACCACCACGCGATGCTTAGCTCCTTCAAGCCAATGACGCCACTCCTCGAATGCCCACTTCATGGCCAGCAACTCTCGATTGCCAACATCATAATTTCGCTCAGCAGGCGAAAACTTCCTGGAAAAGAAGGCGCATGGTTTCATCACCGAGCAATCAGAACTTCTCTGCGACAAAACAGCCCCCGCTCCAATCTCAGAAGCATCAACCTCGACCTGGAATGGAAGCAAAACATCTGGTTGACACAACACAGGGGCAGAAGAAAAACGACGCTTCAACTCTTGAAAAGCTTCCACAGCAGCAGAAGACCAATTGACCACATCAGCACCCTTCTTGGTCAAATCGGTCAATGGTTTAGCAATACTAGAAAAATTGCAAATGAAGCGACGATAAAAATTAGCAAAGCCCAGGAACTTTTGCAGACTTTTCAGAGATGTCGGCTGAGTCCAATCATGGATGGCTTGGACCTTAACAGGGTCCATCTCGATAGTAGAAGGGGAAAAAATGAACCCCAAAAATGAAACCTTCTGAACACCAAAGAGACACTTTGATCCCTTCACAAACAAAGAATTAGCACGCAGGACCTGAAACACCGTTCTGACCTGCTTCACATGAGACTCCCAATCATCCGAGAAGATCAAAATATCATCCAAGTATACAATCAGGAATTTATCCAGGTACTCTCGGAAGATGTCATGCATAAAGGACTGAAACACTGATGGAGCATTGGCAAGTCCGAATGGCATTACTAGGTACTCAAAATGGCCCTCGGGCGTATTAAATGCAGTTTTCCATTCATCGCCTCGCTTAATACGCACAAGATTATACGCACCACGAAGATCTATCTTGGTGAACCAACTAGCCCCCTTAATCCGAGCAAACAAATCAGATAACAGCGGTAAGGGGTACTGAAATTTAACCGTGATCTTATTTAGAAGGCGGTAATCTATACAAGGTCTCAGTGAACCATCCTTCTTGGCCACAAAAAAGAACCCCGCTCCTAATGGTGACGATGACGGGCGAATATGCCCCTTCTCCAAGGACTCCTTCACGTAACTCCGCATAGCGGCGTGCTCAGGCACAGATAAATTAAACAAAATTAAACAGTCGACCTTTTGGGAATTTACCACCAGGAATCAAATTGTTAGCACAATCACAATCCCTATGCGGAGGTAGGGTATTGGACTTGGGCTCATCAAATACATCCCGGTAATCAGACAAGAACTCTGGGACCTCAGAAGGGGTGGATGACGAAATAGACAGAAATGGGACATCACCATGTACCCCCTGACAACCCCAGCTGGACACAGACATGGATTTCCAATCTAATACTGGATTATGGACTTGTAGCCATGGCAACCCCAACACGACCACATCATGCAGATTATGCAACACCAGAAAGCGAATAACCTCCTGATGTGCAGGAGCCATGCACATGGTCAGCTGGGTCCAGTACTGAGGCTTATTCTTGGCCAAAGGCGTAGCATCAATTCCTCTCAATGGAATAGGACACTGCAAGGGCTTCAAGAAAAACCCACAACTAGGGTTGAGCGACCTTGACCTTTTTAGAGTCGAGCCGTGTTTCGCGAAACCCGACTATCTTAGAAGTTGAGTCGAGTGGAATCGGCCGATTATCGCGAAACGTCGGGTATCGCCCGAAACACGAAACCCAATGCAAGTCAATGGGGGAGCATAGTCGGCAGTGAGTGGAGGCCAGGAAAACACCTACACTGCCCATTTTAATGGCAAAAACATCCATTCTTGTTAAAGAAGCTTGTCAATCGTAATTTACCTTATAATAATTGGAAGGCATTTGAAATTGGGGGTCATTTGGCTAAAGTTGTGGGGGGTAGGGCTGGTTCAAGTAATTAGTGGGCCCAGTAAATCTGGACCACGTCACGGCAGTGGAGCAGGGAGAGGTAAGTATTTAAACTTTGCAAGTGCTGTGATCCTGAGCAAGCAGGGGGGGCCCACTCGTTGGCATTGGCACTGGCACAGGGCCCCTCAAAGTACAGCGGTGTGTTTGCACGGCGGGGGCGCCTCCCACCGGCAGCAACACTTTTGCGTACTATGAGAGGCCCTGTGCCAGTGACGTCGCCAACTAGTATTCCTCCCCCCACCTGATGAAGGAACCTGCACTTTCATCTGCACCTTCCTCTTTGTCCCCGTGTAAGGTGGTATGGTATGCGGGAAGAGGAACCTGACTTTCAGCAGGGTCACAATCTTGCTGTGTAGCGTGCACGGGGAATTTTGCGTTATGGGTCAATGTACCAGCAGACTCATCTATCACTGGCTGGGCAATGGGCAGGATGAGGAGGAAACACAGATATAGGCCCAAAGAATAAAGTGGGCTAAATGCAGTTCAAAATTGGTAACACAGGACTAACCAGGGGGCATTGCAGTGGAGGACAACTGGAATGAGAGGCTGACACAGAGAGTAGGCCCAAATCAGTAAGTAGTCGACATGCAGTTCAAAATTGGCAACCGTAGTAAACAGGCGGCCCAGCTTTGTTCAGTTGAGGAGAACAGCAAGGAGTGGCAGACACCGATAGTAGGCCCCAACCCAACTAGTAGGCCAAATGCAGTCTAACATTAACAACTACTTAACAAGAGCCTGAAAATGGAATTTCAGGACAGGAAACCAGGAGAACAGCAAGGAGTGGCAGACACCAATAGTAGGCCCCAAACCAACTAGTACGCCAAATGCAGTTGTTCCATTTAACTACAATTTAATGAGAGCCTGAAGATAGAAGTTCAGGAAAGGCAACCTGGAGAACACCTTGGAGTGGAACACACCATCTCTCTACACCCCATACCCAATTTGTAGGCCTAATGCAGTGTAGTTTTCAACAACTACTAAACGAGAGTCGGAAGATCGAAGCAATGTGGACGAAACCTGGGGAACACCTTGGAGTGTAACACACCGTCTCTCTACACCCCATACCCAATTTGTAGGCCTAATGCAGTGTAGTTTTCTACAACTACTAAACGAGAGTCGGAAGACCGAAGCAATGTGGACGAAACCTGGGGAACACCTTGGAGTGGAACACACCATCTCTCTACACCCCATACCCAATTTGTAGGCCTAATGCAGTGTAGTTTTCTACAACTACTAAACGAGAGCATGAAGATCGAAGAAATGGAGAGGAAACCTGGGGAACACCTTGGAGTGGAACACACCATCTCTCTACACCCCATACCCAATTTGTAGGCCTAATGCAGCGTAGTTTCCAACAACTACTAAACGAGAGCATGAAGATCGAAGCTCAGGAAAGGCAACCTGGAGAACACCTTGGAGTGGAACACACCATCTCTCTACACCCCATACCCAATTTGTAGGCCTAATGCAGCGTAGTTTCCAACAACTACTAAACGAGAGCATGAAGATCGAAGCAATGGAGAGGAAACCTGGGGAACACCTTGGAGTGGAACACACCATCTCTCTTCACCCCATACCCAATTTGTAGGCCTAATGCAGCGTAGTTTCCAACAACTACTAAACGAGAGCATGAAGATCGAACCAATGGCGATGAAACCTGGGGAACACCTTGGAGTGGAACACACCATCTCTCTAGACCCCATACCCAATTTGTAGGCCTAATGCAGCGTAGTTTCCAACAACTACTAAACGAGAGCATGAAGATTGAAGCTCAGGAAAGGCAACCTGGAGAACACCTTGGAGTGGAACACACCATCTCTCTACACCCCATACCCAATTTGTAGGCCTAATGCAGCGTAGTTTCCAACAACTACTAAACGAGAGCATGAAGATTGAAGCTCAGGAAAGGCAACCTGGAGAACACCTTGGAGTGGAACACACCATCTCTCTACACCCCATACCCAATTTGTAGGCCTAATGCAGCGTAGTTTCCAACAACTACTAAACGAGAGCATGAAGATTGAAGCTCAGGAAAGGCAACCTGGAGAACACCTTGGAGTGGAACACACCATCTCTCTACACCCCATACCCAATTTGTAGGCCTAATGCAGCGTAGTTTCCAACAACTACTAAACGAGAGCATGAAGATTGAAGCTCAGGAAAGGCAACCTGGAGAACACCTTGGAGTGGAACACACCATCTCTCTACACCCCATACCCAATTTGTAGGCCTAATGCAGCGTAGTTTCCAACAATTACTAAACGAGAGCATGAAGATCGAAGCAATGGAGAGGAAACCTGGGGAACACCTTGGAGTGGAACACACCATCTCTCTACACCCCATACCCAATTTGTAGGCCTAATGCAGCGTAGTTTCCAACAACTACTAAACGAGAGCATGAAGATCGAACCAATGGCGATGAAACCTGGGGAACACCTTGGAGTGGAACACACCATCTCTCTAGACCCCATACCCAATTTGTAGGCCTAATGCAGCGTAGTTTCCAACAACTACTAAACGAGAGCATGAAGATTGAAGCTCAGGAAAGGCAACCTGGAGAACACCTTGGAGTGGAACACACCATCTCTCTACACCCCATACCCAATTTGTAGGCCTAATGCAGCGTAGTTTCCAACAACTACTAAACGAGAGCATGAAGATTGAAGCTCAGGAAAGGCAACCTGGAGAACACCTTGGAGTGGAACACACCATCTCTCTACACCCCATACCCAATTTGTAGGCCTAATGCAGCGTAGTTTCCAACAACTACTAAACGAGAGCATGAAGATCGAAGCTCAGGAAAGGCAACCTGGAGAACACCTTGGAGTGGAACACACCATCTCTCTACACCCCATACCCAATTTGTAGGCCTAATGCAGCGTAGTTTCCAACAACTACTAACCGAGAGCATGAAGATCGAAGCAATGGAGAGGAAACCTGGGGAACACCTTGGAGTGGAACACACCATCTCTCTACACCCCATACCCAATTTGTAGGCCTAATGCAGCGTAGTTTCCAACAACTACTAAACGAGAGCATGAAGATTGAAGCTCAGGAAAGGCAACCTGGAGAACACCTTGGAGTGGAACACACCATCTCTCTACACCCCATACCCAATTTGTAGGCCTAATGCAGCGTAGTTTCCAACAACTACTGAACGAGAGCATGAAGATTGAAGCAATGGAGAGGAAACCTGGGGAACACCTTGGGGAGGCAGACACCGTTAGTAGGCCCTACCAAAGTTGTACACCCAATGCAGTTTTAAAATTCCTAGAGGCTGAAAACAAGACTATTGACGCCCAGCTTTTTTCAAAGGAACACAGCTGAATTGAGTGGCGCAGACAGACACAGGTAGTAGGATTCAAACCAAAAATGTGGCTCACTGCAGCAGAAAAAAGTTACAGGGGTACACAAGCTGCAGTGCTCTGGGCAGTGGAGGACAATTTCAATAGTGAACCGCAGACAGACTTTGTACGCCTACTATTAAAAAAAGGATGCTCTATGCAATTATAAATAGGTTCTAGGGGTACACGGGCAGCAGTGGTGTGGTCAGTGGAGGCCTAGTGGAAGGAGTGACCGCAGACAAGCATCGAAGGCCTAAAGTAATAACACATGGCTGTAGGCAATTTTAAATTGGTTCCAGGGGTACACGGGCAGCAGTGGCCTGGTCAGTGTAGTAGTAGTAGAAAGAACGGACCGCAGACAGGCATCGAAGGCCTAAAATAAAAAAATTGGACTGGCTGTAGGCAATTTTAAATTGGTTCCAGGGGTACACGGGCAGCAGTGGCCTGGTCAGTGTAGTAGTAGTAGAAAGAACGGACCGCAGACAGGCATCGAAGGCCTAAAATAAAAAAATTGGGCTGGCTGTAGGCAATTTTAAATTGGTTCCAGGGGTACACGGGCAGCAGTGGTGTGGTCAGTGGAGGCATATTGTAAGGAGTGACCGCAGACAGGCATCGAAGGCCTAAAATAATAACACATGGCTGTAGGCAATTTTAAATTGGTTCCAGGGGTACACGGGCAGCAGTGGTGTGGTCAGTGGAGGCCTAGTGGAAGGAGTGACCGCAGACAGGCATCGAAGGCCTAAAAGAAAAAAATTGGGCTGGCTGTAGGCAATTTTAAATTGGTTCCAGGGGTACACGGGCAGCAGTGGTGTGGTCAGTGGAGGCCTAGTGGAAGGAGTGACCGCAGACAGGCATCGAAGGCCTAAAATAATAACACATGGCTGTAGGCAATTTTAAATTGGTTCCAGGGGTACACGGGCAGCAGTGGCCTGGTCAGTGTAGTAGTAGTAGAAAGAACGGACTGCAGACAGGCATCGAAGGCCTAAAATAAAAAAATTGGGCTGGCTGTAGGCAATTTTAAATTGGTTCCAGGGGTACACGGGCAGCAGTGGTGTGGTCAGTGGAGGCATATTGTAAGGAGTGACCGCAGACAGGCATCGAAGGCCTAAAATAAAAAAATTGGGCTGGCTGTAGGCAATTTTAAATTGGTTCCAGGGGTACACGGGCAGCAGTGGTGTGGTCAGTGGAGGCATATTGTAAGGAGTGACCGCAGACAGGCATCGAAGGCCTAAAATAATAACACATGGCTGTAGGCAATTTTAAATTGGTTCCAGGGGTACACGGGCAGCAGTGGCCTGGTCAGTGTAGTAGTAGTAGAAAGAACGGACCGCAGACAGGCATCGAAGGCCTAAAATAAAAAAATTGGGCTGGCTGGAGGCAATTTTAAATTGGTTCCAGGGGTACACGGGCAGCAGTGGTGTGGTCAGTGGAGGCATATTGTAAGGAGTGACCGCAGACAGGCATCGAAGGCCTAAAATAATAACACATGGCTGTAGGCAATTTTAAATTGGTTCCAGGGGTACACGGGCAGCAGTGGTGTGGTCAGTGGAGGCATAGTGGAAGGAGTAACCGCAGACAGGCTTCGAAGGCCTAACATAACAAAAATGTCAATACAATGGTATTGTCAGTGGCAGGCATTGAAGGATGTTAGCGCATAGACTAAACATTGGTGGAGCTGTGAGATAATTTTGCAAGTGGTAGAGCACTGTTTGAGCTGGGGGGGGGAACTGTCTTGTGGCCGGCGGTACAGGCCCAGGGCCCCTCATATTACAACGGTGTGTCTGACGTTGGGTGCGCACCACCACCGCCAGAGACACTTTATTGTACTAGGAGGGACCCAGTGGCGGTGCCGTCGACCAAAAGCGGGCACACCCACCTCTTCAGACAAACAGCACTCTCACGGGTGCTGTCGCCAAGTGTCGATACCACGGCCCCGTGTGGGGTGTTTGGCCATTTAGTGAGGTGTAAACATGTCGTATGCTGGACAATCAGGTGCAGAAAATTACGAGATTGGAAAAGGCATTCAGAATAGTCCACAGGCAAGACCTTTTCATAGGAAAGCTAGGTGTCAGCCGGGCAAGGTGGGGCAAAAGATTTCGAAATCCAGTTGTGGTTCATTTTAATGAAGGTTAGATCATCTACATTTTGGGTAGCCAGACGAGTCCTTTTTTCTGTTAGTATTGAACCTGCAGCACTGAATACTCTTTCAGATAGGACACTAGCTGCCGGGCAAGCAAGCTCCTGCAATGCATATTCTGCCAATTCTGGCCAGGTGTCTAATTTTGATGCCCAGTAATCAAATGGGAATGACGGTTGAGGGAGAACATCGATAAGGGATGAAAAATAGTTTGTAACCATACTGGACAAATGTTGTCTCCTGTCACTTTGAATTGATGCTGCAGTACCTGTCCTGTCTGCGGTCATAGCAAAATCACTCCACACCCTGGTCAGAAAACCCCTCTGGCCAACGCCACTTCTGATTTCTGCCCCTCTAACTCCTCTGGTCTGCTGGCCCCTGCAGCTCGTGTGAGAACGATCACGGGCGCTGTGTGCAGGGAATGCCAGAAGCAAACGGTCAACAAGAGTTGATTGTTTGGTTGCTAATATTAGTTCCAAGTTCTCATGTGGCATTATATTTTGCAATTTGCCTTTATAGCGAGGATCAAGGAGGCAGGCCAACCAGTAATCGTCATCGTTCATCATTTTAGTTATGCGTGTGTCCCTTTTGAGGATACGTAAGGCATAATCCGCCATGTGGGCCAAAGTTCCAGTTCTCAAATCTGCGGTTGTGCTTGGTTGAGGGGCAGTTTCAGGCAAATCCACGTCACTTGTGTCCCTCCAAAAACCAGAACCCGGCCTTGCCGCGCCACCAATTTCCAGTGGCCCCGGAAAAGCTTCCTCATTAAAAATATAATCATCCCCATCATCCTCCTCGTCCTCCTCCTCCTCTTCGCCCGCTAACTCGTCCTGTACACTGCCCTGGCCAGACAATGGCTGATTGTCATCAAGGCTTTCCTCTTCCTCAGCTGCAGACGCCTGATCCTTTATGTGCGTCAAACTTTGCATCAGCAGACGCATTAGGGGGATGCTCATGCTTATTATGGCGTTGTCTGCACTAACCAGCCGTGTGCATTCCTCAAAACACTGAAGGACTTGACACATGTCTTGAAACATCGACCACTGCACACCTGACAACTCCATGTCTGCCATCCTACTGCCTGCCCGTGTATGTGTATCCTCCCACAAAAACATAACAGCCCGCCTCTGTTCGCACAGTCTCTGAAGCATGTGCAGTGTTGAGTTCCACCTTGTTGCAACGTCTATGATTAGGCGATGCTGGGGAAGGTTCAAAGAACGCTGATAGGTCTGCATACGGCTGGAGTGTACGGGCGAACGGCAGATATGTGAGCAAAGTCCACGCACTTTGAGGAGCAGGTCGGATAACCCCGGATAACTTTTCAGGAAGCACTGCACCACCAGGTTTAAGGTGTGAGCCAGGCAAGGAATGTGTTTCAGTTGGGAAAGGGAGATGGCAGCCATGAAATTCCTTCCGTTATCACTCACTACCTTGCCTGCCTCAAGATCTACAGTGCCCAGCCACGACTGCGTTTCTTTCTGCAAGAACTCGGACAGAACTTCCGCGGTGTGTCTGTTGTCGCCCAAACACTTCATAGCCAATACAGCCTGCTGACGTTTGCCAGTAGCTGCCCCATAATGGGAGACCTGGTGTGCAACAGTGGCAGCTGCGGATGGAGTGGTTGTGCGACTGCGGTCTGTGAACGAGCTCTCGCTTCTGCAGGAGGACGAAGAGGAGGAGAAGGGGGTGCGAACGGCTACAGCCAACTGTTTCCTAGACCGTGGGCTAGGCAGAACTGTCCCAAACTTGCTGTCCCCTGTGGACCCTGCATCCACAACATTCACCCAGTGTGCCGTGATGGACACGTAACGTCCCTGGCCATGCCTACTGGTCCATGCATCTGTTGTCAGGTGCACCTTTGTGCTCACACATTGCCTGAGTGCATGGACGATGCGCTCTTTAACATGCTGGTGGAGGGCTGGGATGGCTTTTCTGGAAAAAAAGTGTCAACTGGGTAGCTCGTAGCGTGGTACAGCGTAGTCCATCAGGGCTTTGAAAGCTTTGCTTTCAACTAACCGGTAGGGCATCATCTCTAACGAGATTAGTCTAGCTATGTGGGCGTTCAAACCCTGTGTACGCGGATGCGAGGCTAAGTACTTCCTTTTTCTAACCATAGTCTCATGTAGGGTGAGCTGGACTGGAGAGCTGGAGATCGTGGAACTAGCGGGGGTGCCGGTGGACATGGCAGACTGAGAGATGGTGGGAGATGGTATTGTTGCCGCCGGTGCCCTAGATGAAATGTTTCCTACTACGAAACTGGTGATTCCCTGACCCTGACTGCTTAGGCCTGGCAAAGAAACCTGCACAGATACTGCAGGTGGTGCGGAAAATGGTGGCCCTACACTGCCGGAAGGGATGTTGCGTTGCTGACTAGCTTCATTGGCCGAGGGTGCTACAACCTTAAGGGACGTTTGGTAGTTAGTCCAGGCTTGCAAATGCATGGTGGTTAAATGTCTATGCATGCAACTTGTATTGAGACTTTTCAGATTCTGTCTTCTGCTTAAGGTAGTTGAACATTTTTGACAGATGACTTTGCGCTGATCAATTGGATGTTGTTTAAAAAAATGCCAGACTGCACTCTTTCTAGCATCGGATACCTTTTCAGGCATTGCAGACTGAGCTTTAACCGGATGGCCACGCTGTCCTCCAACAGGTTTTGGCTTTGCCACGCGTTTTGGGCAAGATACGGGCCCGGCAGATGGAACCTGTTGCGATGTTGATGCCTGCTGCGGCCCCTCCTCCTCCGCTTCAGAACTGCTGCCGCCTGCACCCTGTTCCCCCAATGGCTGCCAATCGGGGTCAAGAACTGGGTCATCTATTACCTCTTCTTGTAGCTCGTGTGCAACTTCGTCTGTGTCACCGTGTCGGTCGGTGGTATAGCGTTCGTGATGGGGCAACATAGTCTCATCAGGGTCTGATTCTTGATCATTACCCTGCGAGGGCAATGTTGTGGTCTGAGTCAAAGGACCAGCATAGTAGTCTGGCTGTGGCTGTGCATCAGTGCACTCCATGTCAGATTCAACTTGTAATGGGCATGGACTGTTAACTGCTTCACTTTCTAAGCCAGGGACGGTATGTGTAAAGAGCTCCATGGAGTAACCCGTTGTGTCGCCTGCTGCATTCTTCTCTGTTGTTGTTTTTGCTGAAGAGGACAAGGAAGCGACTTGTCCCTGACCGTGAACATCCACTAACGACGCGCTGCTTTGACATTTACCAGTTTCACGAGAGGAGGCAAAAGAGCTAGAGGCTGAGTCAGCAAGATAAGCCAAAACTTGCTCTTGCTGCTCCAGCTTTAAAAGCGGTTTTCCTACTCCCAGAAAAGGGAGCGTTCGAGGCCTTGTGTAGCCAGACGACGAACCTGGCTCCACAGCTCCAGACTTAGGTGCAATATTTTTTTTCCCACGACCAGCTGATGCTCCACCACTACCACTACCCTCTTTACCAGCTGACAATGAACGCCCCCGGCCACGACCTCTTCCACCAGACTTCCTCATTGTTTTAAAAACGTAACCAAACTAACGGTATTTGTTGCTGTCACACAACTTACATGGTGAGCTATAACTTCAGTATGATTTAGCTACCCCTTTACAGGTGAGTGAGACCACAACGAAAATCAGGCACAATGTTACACACTCTGTTGTTGGTGGCAACAAATGAGAGAGATGCCACACACGCAGGACTGTCACTGAAGCACAAATGTAAATATTAATCTCCCACTGATTTGATTTTTTTTTTTTTTCAGGGAGACTTTAGGAAAAAAAAATAATAGAATAAAATGATTTTTTCAGGAAGAATTTAGAAACCAAATAAAATAAAATGATTTTTTCAGGGAGAATTTAGAAAACAAATAAAACAAAAAAAGGCTTTCTATGGCCCACTGAGTGAGAGATGACGCACACAGGAGTCAGGAGTGGCACACAAGCCCAGAGGCCAATATTTATCTCCCACTGATTGATGTAGTGATTTTTTCAGGTAGATTTTGGAACCCAAATCAAGCTAAAAAAATAATAGGCTTTCTATGGCCCACAATTGGAGAGAGAGAGAGAGAGATGGCACACCCAGGAGTCAAGACTGGCACACAAGCAGAAAGGGCAATATTAATCTCCCACTGATTTGATTTTTTTTTTTTTCAGGGAGACTTTAGGAAAAAAAAATAATAGAATAAAATGATTTTTTCAGGAAGAATTTAGAAACCAAATAAAATAAAATGATTTTTTCAGGGAGAATTTAGAAAACAAATAAAACAAAAAAAGGCTGTCTATGGCCCACTGAGTGAGAGATGACGCACACAGGAGTCAGGAGTGGCACACAAGCCCAGAGGCCAATATTTATCTCCCACTGATTGATGTAGTGATTTTTTCAGGTAGATTTTGGAACCCAAATCAAGCTAAAAAAATAATAGGCTTTCTATGGCCCACAATTGGAGAGAGAGAGAGAGAGATGGCACACCCAGGAGTCAAGACTGGCACACAAGCAGAAAGGGCAATATTAATCTCCCACTGATTTGTATTTTGTTTTTTTTCAGGGAGACTTTAGGAAAAAAAACATAATAGAATAAAATGATTTTTTCAGGAAGAATTTAGAAACCAAATAAAATAAAATGATTTTTTCAGGGAGAATTTAGAAAACAAATAAAAGAAAAAATAGGCTTTCTATGGCCCACGGAGTGAGAGATGACGCACACAGGAGTCAGGAGTGGCACACAAGCCCAGAGGCCAATATTGTTCTCCAAATGATTGATGTAGTGATTTTTTCAGGTAGATCTTGGAACCCAAATCAAGCTAAAAAAATAATAGGCTTTCCATGGCCCACAATTGGAGAGAGAGAGAGAGAGAGATGGCACACCCAGGAGTCAAGACTGGCACACAAGCAGAAAGGGCAATATTAATCTCCCACTGATTTGATTTTTATTTTTTTTTCCAGGGAGACTTTAGAAAAAAAAAATAATAAAAAAAAAAATGATTTTTTCAGGAAGAATTTAGAAACCAAATAAAATAAAAATGATTTTTTCAGGGAGAATTTATAAAACAAATAAAACAAAAAATAGGCTTTCTATGGCCCACTGAGTGAGAGATGACGCACACAGGAGTCAGGAGTGGCACACAACCCCAGACGCCAATATTAATCTCCCACTTTTTATTTTTTTTCAGGGAAAATTTATAAACCCAATAAAAAAAATAATAAATAGGCTTTCTATGGCCCACTATCTGAGAGAGAGAGATGGCACACGTAGGACTGGCACACAAGCCCAAAGGCCAATATTAATCTCCCTTTTTTTTTCAGGGAGAATTTATAAAACCAAAAAAAAATAAATAAATAGGCTTTCTATGGCCCACTATTTGTGAGAGAGATGGCACGCTCAGGACTGGCACACAAGCCCAGAGGCCAATATTAATCTCCCACTTTTTTTTTTTTGTTCCAGGGAAAATTTATAAACCCAATAATAAAAATAATAAATAGGCTTTCTATGGCCCACTATCTGAGAGAGAGAGATGGCACGCTTAGGACTGGCACACAAGCCCAAAGGCCAATATTAATCTCCCACTGATTGATTTATTGATTTTTTCAGGTAGAATTTAGAACCCAAATAAAGCAAAAAAAAAAATAGGCTTTCTATGGCCCACTGACTGAGAGATGGCACACACAGGAGTCAAGAGTGGCACACAAGCCCTGAGGCCAATATTTTTCTCCCACTGATTGATGTAGTGATTTTTTCAGGTAGATTTTATAACCTAAATCAAGCAAAAAAATAAATAGGCTTTCTATGGCCCACTGAGTGAGAGATGGCACACACAGGGATGGCACTCTAGCAGAAATGTCAATCTTAATCTCCCACAAAAAAAAAAAAAAAAAACAGGGAGTGTCCAACAATTACTATCTCCCTGCAGTAATCTCAGCCAGGTATGGCAGGCAGCAATAAGGAGTGGACTGATGCACAAATTAAATAAAAAGTGTGGACAAACAAACAAGATAGCTGTGCAGAAAGGAAGGAACAAGAGGATTTGTGCTTTGAAAAAAGCAGTTGGTTTGCACAGCGGCGTACACACAGCAATGCAGCTATCAGGGAGCCTTCTAGGGCAGCCCAATGAGCTACAGCGCTGAGGGGAAAAAAAAAATGTAGCTTCCACTGTCCCTGCACACCGAAGGTGGTGTTGGGCAGTGGAAATCGCTACAGCACAAGCGGTTTGGTGGTTAATGGACCCTGCCTAACGCTATCCCTGCTTCTGACGAAGCGGCAGCAACCTCTCCCTAAGCTCAGATCAGCAGCAGTAACATGGCGGTCGGCGGGAACGCCCCTTTATAGTCCCTGTGACGCCGCAGACAGCAAGCCAATCACTGCAATGCCCTTCTCTAAGATGGTGGGGACCAGGACCTATGTCATCACGCTGCCCACACTCTGCGTTTACCTTCATTGGCTGAGAAATGGCGCTTTTCGCGTCATTGAAACGCGACTTTGGCGCGAAAGTCGCGTACCGCATGGCCGACCCCGCACAGGGGTCGGATCGGGTTTCATGAAACCCGACTTTGCCAAAAGTCGGCGACTTTTGAAAATGAACGACCCGTTTCGCTCAACCCTACCCACAACGCCTAGCATACTCCAAGTCCATCAAATTCAGGGCAGCGCCTGAATCCACAAATGCCATGACAGAATAAGATGACAAAGAGCAGATCAAGGTAACGGACAAATGAAAATTTGACTGTACCGTACCAATGGTGGCAGACCTAGCGAACCGCTCAGTGCGCTTAGGACAATCAGAGATAGCATGAGTGGAATCACCACAGTAGAAACACAGCCCATTCTGACGTCTGTGTTCTTGCCGTTCAACTCTGGTCAACGTCCTATCGCACTGCATAGGCTCAGGTTTATGCTCAGATAATACCGCCAAATGGTGCACAGATTTACGCTCACGCAAGCGTCGACCGATCTGAATGGCCAAAGACATAGACTCATTCAGACCAGCAGGCATGGGAAATCCCACCATGACATCCTTAAGGGCTTCAGAGAGACCCTTTCTGAAAATAGCTGCGAGCGCACCTTCATTCCATTGAGTGAGTACGGACCACTTTCTAAATTTCTGACAATATACCTCTATCTCATCCTGACCCTGACACAGAGCCAGCAAATTCTTCTCTGCCTGATCCACCGAATTAGGTTCATCATACAGCAATCCGAGCGCCATGAAAAACGCATCAATATTACATAATGCAGGATCTCCTGGCGCAAGAGAAAATGCCCAGTCCTGAGGGTCGCCACGTAAAAAAGAAATAATGATCCTAACTTGTTGAACTGGGTCACCAGAGGAGCGAGGTTTCAAAGCCAGAAATAGTTTACATTTATTTTTGAAACTCAGAAACTTAGTTCTATCTCCAAAAAACAAATCAGGAATAGGTATTCTAGGTTCTAACATAGATTTCTGATCAATAGTGTCTTGAATCTTTTGTACTCTTGCCGTGAGCTGATCCACACATGAAGACAGACCTTTAATGTCCATCGCTACACCTGTGTCCTGAACCACCCAAATGTCTAGGGGAAAAAAAAGGCACATACAGTGATCTGACAATAACCCAAAAACATAGAACGAGCTCTGAGACGTGGGAACTCTGCTGACCGCAATCCCTAATCCTCTCCAACCACACTAGAGGCAGCCGTGGATTGCGCCTAACGCTCCCTATGCAACTCGGCACAGCCTGAGAAACTAGCTAGCCTGAAGATAGAAAATAATCCTACCTTGCCTCAGAGAAATACCCCAAAGGAAAAGGCAGCCCCCCACATATAATGACTGTGAGTTAAGATGAAAAGACAAACGTAGAGATGAAATAGATTTAGCAAAGTGAGGCCCGACATTCTGAACAGAGCGAGGATAGGAAAGGTAACTTTGCGGTCAACACAAAACCCTACAAACAACCATGCAAAGGGGCAAAAAGACCCTCCGTACCGACTAATGGCACGGATGTACACCCTCTGCGTCCCAGAGCTTCCTGCAAGCAAGAAAAACCAAATATGCAAGCTGGACAGAAAAAACAGCAAACAAAAATAACAAAAGCGAAACTTAGCTATGCAGAGCAGCAGGCCACAGGAACGATCCAGGAGGAAGCAAGTCCAATACTAGAACATTGACTGGAAGCCAGGATCAAAGCACTAGGTGGAGTTAAATAGAGCAGCACCTAACGACTTCACCACATCACCTGAGGAAGGAAACTCAGAAGCCGCAGTACCACTCTCCTCCACCAACGGAAGCTCATAGAGAGAATCAGCCGAAGTACCACTTGTGACCACAGGAGGGAGCTCTGCCACAGAATTCACAACAGCTGAGCTGCCGTGTGACTGAGGTTAGTCCTGGTGTAGCACCTGGTCACGCCTCCCCGGGCTCTACTCGGATCACGGCACTGTCAGTTGCTGTGCATCCGGCGTCATTCTTGAGGAGGAACTTCATCATGCCCCTCCAGGCTCTCCTCGGTCCACAGCACTGTGGGGTTACAGTCCACACTCGTGCTAAAAAGTCAGGGCATGAGCGTAACACGAGTTCAGCTTCAGTTTTTAAGTTTGAATCACTAAGGCATATATTAAATTGTCTAGAAAAATGATTACAGCGCAGGAGTGTCCACGAAACTTATGCTATTAAATTCAGTGCTGCATCTTACATCTCCTTCAAACATCCTGATGATTCCTGCACAGGAAAACACAGTACTGGTGATATCCATTGTCCTTGTGTACGTATGTGACATCCATGTGCTATCCGTGTGCCCGTGTTTGCTGTCCATGTGTTATATCAGTGTGCTGTCCGTGTGATACGTACTGGCACCGAAAAAAAAGCAGTACTGCTTGAGCTGATCCCAGGTGCCAACTACTGAAGGTAACCCTCATTATTGAAAAGAAAGGAATTGTAATCAGCAGCAGCTGTGTCCCTCTTTGTAAAACAAATAACTAATAAAAAAGAGTGGACTCTTGTGCAATTTTCATAACCAACAAAGGGAAAGTCCGTGGCTGGGAGCTGATTTAAATAATCTGGGACTAGGGATAATACCATATAAGTTTCTCAGGCTAGTAATAACAGCTCACAGCTGTTTGCTTAGTTTTTACTGGTAAATTTACAGGGGACCCAGAAAAAAAATGACATATGGTCCCTCTGTAGATTCAAACCAGCAAATGCTAAACAAACAACTGTGGGTTGATATTAATAACTTTGGAAGGGTTCAGAGATATTGCCCTTCAAGAATACCAACATCAGCCATCAGCAGCCTCAGAAATGGCGCAGCTATATGATGCTCCAATTCTAGTGCTTAGCCTCTCTCTTTCCACCTAAAAAAGGCAGCCCACAGATGCCCAGAAAAAGTGCATCTATTAGATATGCCAATTGTGGCGGTTTGCCCAGCTCTTCCCACTTGCCCTAAGGCGGTGGCAAGTGGGGTAATATTTGTGGGATTGATGTCACCTTTGTATTGTCAAGTGACATCAAACCCAGGGGTTAGTAAGACACTTCTCCATTACTCACCCCATAGACATATTGTAAAATAGACAACCAGAATAAAGTAATGTACTTGAAATTAAAATCAACACAGTTTTACACATTTATTTAAAAATATAAAACAGTCATACTCACCTTATGCCTATTCCATTGAAGCCCTTGTCCCCTGTAATAAACAGAAAAGAAACAAAAATGCTCACCTTACACCTAATCCACCGATGCCCATGTCCCCTGTAAAAAAAACAAAAATAATAAACAAGATAAGCAGATAATCCAGACTGTCCTAAGCTGTAATCCATCTCTATGGTATGTGGCATTCAATCACAACGGTGCCATGATGTAACCGTCCACGCTGAAAACCTATGGAGAATGAGGTCCTGCAAGTGCAGATACAGTGATGAGTGGTGACATCATAGAGGTCACCGCCAGTCATTGAAGCTGCATTTCCAGTATACTTCACTGTGAGCGGCCCGACAAACTACGGTGACCTCAATGACCTCCAAGAAGCCCATGTCCCAAACATTGACTATTTTCCACTCTGTTAGCTGTGTGACAGCGCGAGAAGTTAATTGCTTCTGGTCAGATCACAGTGTGTGAGCCAGCAGCTGTGACCAGCGGTAAAAAGGTTACCGCCGGTCACAGGTATCCACTGATAAGAGCGTACTACTCTCATCAGTGTAGGCCTGCTGTCACTGATAGCAGCGAGAGCAGGTGAGGCTGAGGAGAGTATTCATCAGCCGGCACCTGTGCTATAAATAAATAATTTAAAAAATAACATGGGTCCTCTTCTATTTTTGATAACCAGCTCAAGCAAAACTGACAGTTGTAGGCTGCAGCCCTCAGCTGTCAGTTTTATCATGGTTCTTGTCTTCTGTAATTATACAAAAATAAAAAAACAATAATTTCCCTCACCTGTCCATTGTTCTGTAATCCATGCCTGTGAGATAAACAATTTTCCACCTGGACGGTGCCAAAATGCAACCATCCAGGCTGAGAACAACCGGCGAATAAGCTGCTGCGAGTGCAGCATCAGTGACTAGCAGTGACGTCATAGAGGTTACTGCCTGTCACTGAGGCTGCATTCTCAGCCATGCTGAACTGCGGTGACCTCTGTGAGATAGCCACTAGCACAGTGAGAAAGTCTCACGATGCAGCACAGAGTTCAGAGTGTTCATTGCAGTTCACTGTGAGAAATTTCTCACAGTAAACTCTCTGATCTCAGCACTGCACGGTGAGACTTTAAATAAATGGATAATTTAAAAACCTTACATAGGTTCCCCTGTTTTTTGATAACCACCCAGGCACAACTCAGGGTTGGGGACTACAATGCTCAGCTGTCAGCTACAGCAAGGCTGGTTATCAAGAATAATTTAAAAAAGACATGCGGTCCATCCCACTTTTGACAACCAGCCAAGCTATAGCAGACAGCGGGGGCTGGTATTCTCAGGCTGGTAAGGGGCCAAAGATATTGACCCTTAGCCTAAAAATAGCAGCCCTCAGATGCCTAGAAAAGTGCATCTATTAGATGTGTCAATTCTGGCGCTTTGACCAAATCCACTTCCCACTTGTCCTGTAGAAGAGGCAAGTGGGGTAATATTTGTGGAATTGATGTCACCTTTGTATTGTCAGGTCACATCAAGCCCACTAAATAGTAATGGAGAAGCGTCTATAAAACATGTATCCATGACTAATCTTATAGTTATATTCTAAATAAACACACAGCCAGAAAAAAGTATTTTCATTGAATAACACAGACTCCTTTAACCCCTTAGTGACAGAGCCAATTTGGTACTTAATAACCGAGCCAATTTTTACAATTCTGACCACTGTCAATTTATGAGGTTATAACTCTGGAATGCTATAACGGATCCCGCTGATTCTGAGAATGTTTTTTCGTGACATATTGTACTTCATGATAGTGGTAACATTTCTTTGATATTACTTGCGATTATTTATGAAAAAAAAAACGGAAATATGGCGAAAATTGTTAAAATTTTGCAATTTTCAAATTTTGCATTTTTATGCCCTTACATCAGAGAGATATGTCACAAAAAATAGTTAATAAATAACATTTCCCACATGTCTACTTTACATCAGCACAATATTGGAAACAAAATTTTTTTTAGGGAGTTATAAGGGTTAAAAGTTGACCAGCAATTTCTCATTTTTACAACACCATTTTTTTAGGGACCACATCACATTTGAAGTCATTTTGAGTTGTCTATATGATAGAAAATAACCAAGTGTGTCACCATTCTAAAAACTGCACCCCTCAAGGTGCTCAAAATCACATTCAAGAAGTTTATTAACCCTTTACGTGCTTCACAGGAACTGAAACAATGTGGATGGAAAAAATGAACATTTAAATTTTTTTTGCAAACATTTTACTTCAGATCCATTTTTTTTAATTTTTACAAGTGTAAAAACAGAAATTTAACCATTAATTTTGTTGTGCAATTTCTCTTGAATACGCCGATACCCCATATGTGGGGGTAAACCACTGTTTGGGCACACTGCAGAGCTTGGAAAAGAAGGAGTGCTGTTTTACTTTTTCAATGTAGAATTGGCTGGAATTGAGATCGGATGCCATGTCACGTTTGGAGAGCCCCTGATGTGCCTAAACAGTGGAAACTCTCCACAAGTAACACCATTTTGGAAACTAGACCCCTTATGGAACTTATCTAGATGTGTGGTGAGCACTTTGAGCCCCGAAGTGTTTCACAGAAGTTTATAACGTAGAGCCGGGAAAATAAAAAATCGCATTTGTTTACACAAAAATTATTTTTTCGCCCACAAATTCTTATTTTCTCAAGGGTAACAGGAGAAATTAGACCACAAAAGTTGTTGTGCAATTACTCCTGAGTACGTTGATACCCCATATGTGGGGATAAACCACTGTTTGGGCGCACCACAGAGCTTGGAAGAGAAGGAGTGCCGTTTTACTTTTTCAATGTAGAATTGGCGGGAATTGAGATAGGACGCCATGTCGCGTTTGGAGAGCCCCTGATGTGCCTAAAAAATGGAAACCCCCCACAAATGACACCATTTTGGAAACTAGACCCCTTAAGGAACTTATCTAGATGTGTGTTGAGCACTTTAAACCCCCAGGTGTTTCATAGAAGTTTATAACGATTGCCGACATCATAATTGCGTTCTGCAGGCAAAAACTTCCGAGAAAAGAAGGCACACGATTTCATCAAGGAACCATCAGAATTCCTCTGAGACAAAATGGCCCCTGCCCCAATCTCAGACGTGTCAACCTCAACCTGAAATGGAAGAGAAACATCCGGCTGACGCAACACAGGGGCAGAAGTAAATCGGCGTTTAAGCTCCTGAAAGGCAGAAACAGCCACGGAGGACCAATTCGTCACATCAGCGCCTTTCTTCGTCAAATCGGTCAGAGGTTTAACCACACTGGAGAAGTTGGCAATGAAACGACGATAAAAATTAGCAAAGCCCAAGAATTTCTGAAGGCTCTTCACAGATGTGGGGTGAATCCAATCTGTTATGATCAGGTAATTCAGTACCACAATGGACATAGAAGTCAGAGCACATACAGTGATCTGACAATAACCCAAAAACATAGAACGAGCTCTGAGACGTGGGAACTCTGCTGACCGCAATCCCTAATACTCTCCAACCACACTAGAGGCAGCCGTGGATTGCGCCTAACGCTCCTTATGCAATTCATCACAGCCTGAGAAACTAGATAGCCTGAAGACAGGAAATAAGCCTACCTTGCCTCAGAGAAATACCCCAAAGGAAAAGGCAGCCCTCCACATATAATGACTGTGAGCCAAGATGAAAGGACAAACGCAGAGATGAAATAGATTTAGCAAAGTGAGGCCCGACTTTCTGAACAGATCGAGGATAGAAAAGGTAACTTTGCGGTCAACACAAAACCCTACAAACAACCACGCAAAGGGGGCAAAAAGACCCTCCGTACCGACTAACGGCACGGAGGTACACCCTCTGCGTCCCAGAGCTTCCAGCAAGCAAGAAAAAACAAATAAACAAGCTGGACAGAAAAAACAGTAAACAAAAATAACACAAGAGCAACTTGGCTATGCAGAGCAGCAGGCCACAGGAACGATCCAGGAGGAAGCAAGTCCAATACTAGAACATTGACTGGAAGCCAGGATCAAAGCACTAGGTGGAGTTAAATAGAGCAGCACCTAACGACTTCACCACATCACCTGAGGAAGGAAACTCAGAAGCCGCAGTACCACTCTCCTTCACTAACGGAAGCTCATAGAGAGAATCAGCCGAAGTACCACTTGTGACCACAGGAGGGAGCTCTGCCACAGAATTCACAACAGTACCCCCACCTTGAGGAGGGGTCACCGAACCCTCACCAGAGCCCCCAGGACGACCAGGATGAGCCATATGAAAGGCACGAACAAGATCGGGAGCATGTACATCAGAGGCAAAGACCCAGGAATTATCTTCCTGAGCATAACCCTTCCACTTAACCAGATACTGGAGTTTCCGTCTTGAAATACGAGAATCCAAATTCTTCTCCACAATATACTCCAACTCCCCCTCCACCAAAACCGGGGCAGGAGGATCAACAGATGGAACCATAGGTGCCACGTATCTCCGCAACAATGACCTATGGAATACGTTATGGATGGAAAAAGAATCTGGAAGGGTCAAACGAAAAGACACAGGATTAAGAACCTCAGAAATCCTATACGGACCAATGAAACGAGGTTTAAACTTAGGAGAGGAAACCTTCATAGGAATATGACGAGAAGACAACCAAACCAAATCCCCAACACGAAGTCGGGGACCCACACAGCGTCTGCGATTAGCGAAACGTTGAGCCCTCTCCTGGGACAAGGTCAAATTGTCCACTACATGAGTCCAAATCTGCTGCAACCTGTCCACCACCGTATCCACACCAGGACAGTCCGAAGACTCAACCTGCCCTGAAGAGAAACGAGGATGGAACCCAGAGTTGCAGAAAAACGGCGAAACCAAGGTAGCCGAGCTGGCCCGATTATTAAGGGCGAACTCAGCCAAAGGCAAAAAGGACACCCAGTCATCCTGATCAGCAGAAACAAAGCATCTCAGATATGTTTCCAAGGTCTGATTGGTTCGTTCGGTCTGGCCATTAGTCTGAGGATGGAAAGCCGAGGAAAAAGACAAGTCAATGCCCATCCTTGCACAAAAGGCTCGCCAAAACCTCGAAACAAACTGGGAACCTCTGTCAGAAACGATATTCTCTGGAATGCCATGTAAACGAACCACATGCTGGAAGAACAATGGCACTAAATCAGAGGAGGAAGGTAATTTGGACAAGGGTACCAAATGGACCATCTTAGAGAAGCGATCACAAACCACCCAAATGACTGACATTTTTTTGAGAGACGGGAAGATCTGAAATAAAATCCATAGAGATATGTGTCCAAGGCCTCTTCGGGACCGGCAAGGGCAAAAGCAACCCACTGGCACGAGAACAGCAGGGCTTAGCCCGAGCACAAATCCCACAGGACTGCACAAAAGAACGCACATCCCGCGACAGAGATGGCCACCAAAAGGATCTAGCCACTAACTCTCTGGTACCAAAGATTCCAGGATGACCAGCTATCACCGAACAATGAACCTCAGAGATAACTTTATTCGTCCACCTATCAGGGACAAACAGTTTCTCCGCTGGGCAACGATCAGGTTTATTAGCCTGAAATTTTTGCAGCACCCGCCGCAAATCAGGGGAGATGGCAGACACAATTACTCCCTCTTTGAGAATACCCGCCGGCTCAGATAAACCCGGAGAGTCGGGCACAAAACTCCTAGACAGGGCGTCCGCCTTCACATTTTTAGAGCCCGGAAGGTACGAAACCACAAAGTCAAAACGGGCAAAAAACAGCGACCAACGAGCCTGTCTAGGATTCAACCGCTTGGCAGACTCGAGATAAGTCAAGTTCTTATGATCAGTCAAGACTACCACGCGATGCTTAGCTCCTTCAAGCCAATGACGCCACTCCTCGAATGCCCACTTCATGGCCAGCAACTCTCGATTGCCAACATCATAATTTCGCTCAGCAGGCGAAAACTTCCTGGAAAAGAAGGCGCATGGTTTCATCACCGAGCAATCAGAACTTCTCTGCGACAAAACAGCCCCTGCTCCAATCTCAGAAGCATCAACCTCGACCTGGAATGGAAGCGAAACATCTGGTTGACACAACACAGGGGCAGAAGAAAACCGACGCTTCAACTCTTGAAAAGCTTCCACAGCAGCAGAAGACCAATTGACCACATCAGCACCCTTCTTGGTCAAATCGGTCAATGGTTTAGCAATACTAGAAAAATTGCAGATGAAGCGACGATAAAAATTAGCAAAGCCCAGGAACTTTTGCAGACTTTTCAGAGATGTCGGCTGAGTCCAATCATGGATGGCGTGGACCTTAACAGGGTCCATCTCGATAGTAGAAGGGGAAAAAATGAACCCCAAAAATGAAACCTTCTGAACACCAAAGAGACACTTAGATCCCTTCACAATCAAAGAATTAGCACGCAGGACCTGAAACACCGTTCTGACCTGCTTCACATGAGACTCCCAATCATCCGAGAAGATCAAAATATCATCCAAGTATACAATCAGGAATTTATCCAGGTACTCTCGGAAGATGTCATGCATAAAGGACTGAAACACTGATGGAGCATTGGCAAGTCCAAATGGCATTACTAGATACTCAAAATGGCCCTCGGGCGTATTAAATGCAGTTTTCCATTCATCGCCTCTCTTAATACGCACAAGATTATACGCACCACGAAGATCTATCTTGGTGAACCAACTAGCCCCCTTAATCCGAGCAAACAAATCAGATAACAGCGGCAAGGGATACTGAAATTTAACCGTGATCTTATTTAGAAAGCGGTAATCTATACAAGGTCTCAGCGAACCATCGTTCTTGGCCACAAAAAAGAACCCTGCTCCTAATGGCGACGATGACGGGCGAATCTGCCCCTTCTCCAAGGACTCCTTCATGTAACTCCGCATAGCGGCGTGCTCAGGCACAGATAAATTAAACAGTCGACCTTTTGGGAATTTACTACCAGGAATCAAATCGATAGCACAATCACAATCCCTATGCGGAGGTAGGGTATCGGACTTGGGCTCATCAAATACATCCCGGTAATCAGACAAGAACTCTGGAACCTCAGAAGGGGTGGATGACGAAATAGACAGAAATAGGACATCACCATGTACCCCTGACAACCCCAGCTGGACACAGACATGGATTTCCAATCTAATACTGGATTATGGACTTGTAGCCATGGCAACCCCAACACGACCACATCATGCAGATTATGCAACACCAGAAAGCGAATAACCTCCTGATGTGCAGGAGCCATGCACATGGTCAGCTGGGTCCAGTACTGAGGCTTATTCTTGGCCAAAGGCGTAGCATCAATTCCTCTCAATGGAATAGGACACTGCAAGGGCTCCAAGAAAAACCCACAACGCCTAGCATACTCCAAGTCCATCAAATTCAGGGCAGCGCCTGAATCCACAAATGCCATGACAGAATAAGATGACAAAGAGCAGATCAAGGTAACGGACAAAAGAAATTTTGACTGTACCGTACCAATGGTGGCAGACCTAGCGAACCGCTTAGTGCGCTTAGGACAATCAGAGATGGCATGAGTGGAATCACCACAGTAGAAACACAGCCCATTCTGACGTCTGTGTTCTTGCCGTTCAACTCTGGTCAAAGTCCTATCCCACTGCATAGGCTCAAGTTTATGCTCAGATAATACCGCCAAATGGTGCACAGATTTACGCTCACGCAAGCGTCGACCGATCTGAATGGCCAAAGACATAGACTCATTCAGACCAGCAGGCATAGGAAATCCCACCATGACATCCTTAAGGGCTTCAGAGAGACCTCTTCTGAAAATAGCTGCGAGCGCACCTTCATTCCATTGAGTGAGTACGGACCACTTTCTAAATTTCTGACAATGTACCTCTATCTCATCCTGACCCCGACACAGAGCCAGCAAATTTTTCTCTGCCTGATCCACTGAATTAGGTTCATCGTACAGCAATCCGAGCACCAGGAAAAACGCATCAATATTACTTAATGCAGGATCTCCTGGCGCAAGAGAAAATGCCCAGTCCTGAGGTTCGCCACGTAAAAAAGAAATAATGATCCTAACTTGTTGAACTGGGTCACCAGAGGAGCGAGGTTTCAAAGCCAGAAATAGTTTACAATTATTTTTGAAACTCAGAAATTTAGTTCTATCTCCAAAAAACAAATCAGGAATAGGAATTCTTGGTTCTAACATAGAATTCTGAACCACAAAGTCTTGAATATTTTGTACTCTTGCCGTGAGCTGATCCACACATGAAGACAGACCTTTAATGTCCATCGCTACACCTGTGTCCTGAACCACCCAAATGTCTAGGGGAAAAAAAAGGCAAAACACAGTGCAGAGAAAAAAAAATGGTCTCAGAACTTCTTTTTTCCCTCTATTGGGAATCATTAGTACTTTCGGCCTCCAGTACTGTTATGATCAGGTAATTCAGTACCACAATGGACATAGAAGTCAGAGCACATACAGTGATCTGACAATAACCCAAAAACATAGAACGACCTCTGAGACGTGGGAACTCTGCTGACCGCAATCCCTAATCCTCTCCAACCACACTAGAGGCAGCCGTGGATTGCGCCTAACGCTCCCTAAGCAACTCGGCACAGCCTGAGAAACTAGCTAGCCTGAAGATAGAAAATAAGCCTACCTTGCCTCAGAGAAATACCCCAAAGGAAAAGGCAGCCCCCCACATATAATGACTGTGAGCCAAGATGAAAGGACAAACGCAGAGATGAAATAGATTTAGCAAAGTGAGGCCCGACTTTCTGAACAGATCGAGGATAGAAAAGGTAACTTTGCGGTCAACACAAAACCCTACAAACAACCACGCAAAGGGGGCAAAAAGACCCTCCGTACCGACTAACGGCACGGAGGTACACCCTCTGCGTCCCAGAGCTTCCAGCAAGCAAGAAAAAACAAATAAACAAGCTGGACAGAAAAAACAGCAAACAAAAATAACACAATAGCAACTTAGCTATGCAGAGCAGCAGGCTACAGGAACGATCCAGGAGGAAGCAAGTCCAATACTAGAACATTGACTGGAGGCCAGGATCAAAGCACTAGGTGGAGTTAAATAGAGCAGCACCTAACGACTTCACCACATCACCTGAGGAAGGAAACTCAGAAGCCGCAGTACCACTCTCCTCCACTAACGGAAGCTCATAGAGAGAATCAGCCGAAGTACCACTTGTGACCACAGGAGGGAGCTCTGCCACAGAATTCACAACACCAATCATGAATGGCCTGAACCTTAACCGGATCTATAGATGAGGGAGAAAAAATGAAGCCCAAAAAAGAAACCTTCTGCACTCCAAAGAGGCACTTCGACCCCTTCACTAATAAAGCATTATTACGGAGGATCTGAAATACCATCCTGACCTGTTTCACATGAGACTCTGAATCATCGGAAAAAATCAAAATATCATCCAAATATACAACCATGAATTTATCAAGATAACTCCGAAAGATATCATGCATGAAGGATTGGAACACAGATGGGGCATTAGAGAGTCCGAATGGCATCACAAGGTATTCAAAATGGCCTTCGGGCGTATTAAATGCAATTTTCAATTCGTCACCCTGCTTAATACGAATAAGATTATATGCCCCTCGAAGGTCAATCTTAGTAAACCAGCTAGTCCCCTTAATCCTAGCAAACAAATCAGTAAGCAAAGGCAAAGGGTATTGAAATTTGACTGTGATCTTATTCAAGAGGCGATAATCAATACAGGGTCTCAAGGAGCCATCCTTCTTGGCAACAAAAAAAAACCTGCTCCCAATGGTGAAGAAGATGGCCGAATATGCCCCTTCTCCAAAGACTCCTTAATATAGCTCTGCATGGCGGCATGTTCTGGCACAGACAGGTTGAAAAGTCGGCCCTTAGGGAACTTACAACCTGGAATCAAGTCAATAGCACAATCACAGTCCCTATGCGGTGGAAGGGAACCGGATTTGGGCTCATCGAATACATCCTGGAAATCTGACAAAAACTCAGGAATTTCAGAAGAGGGGGAAGAGGAAATTGACATCAAAGGAACGTGACCATGAACCCCCTGTCAACCCCAACTAGTCACAGACATAGATCTCCAATCTAACACCAGATTATGTACCTGTAACCATGGAAAACCCAGCACAATATCATCATGCAAATTATGCAACACCAGAAAACGACAATCTTCCTAATGGGCTGGCGCCATGCGCATGGTCAGCTGAGTCCAAAACTGAGGTTTATTTATAGCCAACGGTGTAGCATCAATGCCCCTTAAAGGAATAGGGTTCTGCAAAGGCTGCAAGGGGAAACCACAACGTCTGGCAAATTCTAAGTCCATTAAGTTCAGAGCGGCGCCTGAATCCACAAATGCCATAACAGAAAATGATGACAATGAGCAGATCAAGGTCACAGATAACAGAAATTTAGGTTGTACAGTATTGATGGTAACAGAACTAGCGATTCTCTTTGTACGCTTAGGGCAATCAGAAATAACATGAGCAGAATCGCCGCAGTAAAAACACAACCTATTCTGACGCCTGAATCTTTGTCGGTCAGCTCTAGACAAAATCCTATCACACTGCATAGGCTCAGGGCTCCGCTCAGAGGACAACGCCACAGTGTGCACAACTCTGCGTTCGCGCAAGCGCCGATCAATCTGAATGGCCAGAGACATAGAATCACTCAGACTAGCCGGCGTGGGGAACCCCACCATAACATCTTTAACGGATTCAGAAAGACCCTTTCTGAAAATTGCCGCCAAGGCATCCTCATTCCATTTAGTCAGTACAGACCATTTTCTAAATTTCTGGCAATACGATTCTGCCGCTTCTTGACCCTGAAACAGGGCCAACAAGATCTTCTCAGCTTGATCCACAGAATTAGGCTCATCATACAATAACCCCAATGCTTGAAAGAAAGAATCAACATTAAGCAAAGCAGGATTGCCAGTTTCCAGGGAAAATGCCCAATCCTGTGGATCACCACGCAGTAGGATTATGATGATTTTAACCTGCTGAATGGGATCACCAGAGGACCGGGGTCTCAATGCAAAAAACAGTTTACAGTTATTTTTGAAACTTAAAAATTTGGATCTGTCACCAAAGAATAAATCAGGAGTGGGAATCTTAGGTTCTAAGGCAGGAGTCTGAACAATATAATCTGAAATACCCTGTACCCTAGCAGCAAGCTGATCCACCCGAGAAACTAACTCCTGAACATTCATGTTATTACTAGGTTCCGCAGCCACCCAGAGATTAAGAGGGAGGAAAAGACAAAACAGGCTAAGGAAAAAAAATGGCTCAAAACCTTTCCTCCCTTCTTCTGAGATGCAATTAACTCATTGTTGGCCAGTTGTACTGTTATGATCTGGTGGCCTAGGAGCAGCATGTGACGTACTCTGGAGAAGGTGGTACCTGTACTGACCGCAGACCCTGAACTTAGCAGCGCAACTAGAAATAGCCGTGGGATGTACCTAACACTCCCTAGACACCTCGACACAGCCTAAGGATTAACTTCCCCTAAAGATAGAAACGGAAAACTATCTTGCCTCAGAGAAAATCCCCAAAGGATAGACAGCCCCCCACAAATATTGACTGTGAGAGGAGAGGGAAATGACAAACGCAGACTGAAATCAGGATAAGCAAAGGAGGCCTTACTAGCTAAAAAGAAAGAATAGAACAGAGAACTACGCGGTCAGTATTAAAACACTAGAAAATATCCACCACAGAAAATACAAAACTCCACATCTGACTAAAGACATGGAGGGTATATCTGCATCTCCAGAGATACTGCTTGGCTGCAAAAAATCCTTACACAGACAAGCTGGACAAGACAAAACATGAAAATGCACTGAACTATAAGGCCCACAGCATGTGGACAGCAAAAACAAAGCCAGGACTTATCTTTGTAGAAAAGCACAGCAAACAGGAGAGACCAGTAAGGGATGTGAATCCTCCAAAAACAATGGACAATTGGCACTGACTAAAGGATCAAGCAGGACTAAATAGCTGAGACCAAATTGCAAAAAGTGAACACACCTGATAAATGCTGCGATCCAAAGACAGCAGCACTACCACTCATAACCACCGGAGGGAGCCCAAGAGCAGAATTCACAGCAGGGAAGTATAACATGGTCCCCGAATCCCCCTATTTCTCTGTCCTCTGATGTGGGATCACATCAGAGGACAGAGAATAACACACCGCTTTTTTTTTTTTGCGGTCGCCAGTAAACAGCTAAACCGACCCAGTTCATGTTCTTTGCGGTCTCGGCTACCCCGGCAGCCGAGACCCCAAAGATCTTCCGGGTGCCAGCCCGCCACTTTTTGGCCGGAACAAGATGGCGGCGCCCATCGGGAGCCACGAGGAGCACTGGGGGAGACAGGTGAGTATCGGGGGGCAATCGGGGACCCCATTTCCCTGTTCTCTGATGTGCAATCACATCGGAGGACAGAGAAATTAAATGGGAAATCACGTTTTTTTTTTGCGACTGCCGGTAAATGGTTAATTACTGGTGATCGCAACCCGGGGGTCGGTAAAAAAAAACCCGAATCATGTTCTCTGGGGTCTCCGCTACCCCAGGTAACCGAGACCCCACTTTTTCCGTTAATTAACGGCGCTGTGGTTTAAGTACCCTTAACTGCCGCCGTTAAAAGGCATAATCGCGGCCGTTAAGGGGTTAATGATTCTAAATTAAACCATAATAACGTCAACACCCATTCCATTCAATCCCTCATCTCCTGTAATAAAACAAAAATAAAAAACAACTATATCACTCACCTGTCTTTTATGATACGGTGGTTTAGGAGCAACATGGAGCGAGCTCTGAAGGAAGTGGTAACTGTACTGACCGCAGTCCCTAAGCTCAACACAACACTAGAAGTAGCCGTGGGATGCTCCTAACTCTCCCTAGGCAGCTCGTCACCGCCTAAGAGCTAACTACCCCTAAAGATAGAAGCAGGAAAACTATCTTGCCTCAGAGAAAATCCCCAAAGGATAGATTAGCCCCCCACAAATAATGACTGTGAGTGGAGAGGGAAAAGACATATACAGAATGAAACCAGGATGAGCACAGGAGGCCAGTCTAGCTTGATAGATAGAACAGGATGGAATACTGTGCGGTCAGTATAAAACACTACAAAAATCCACGCAGAGTTTACTAAAAATCTCCACACCTGACTAAAGGTGTGGAGGGTAAATCTGCTTCCCAGAGCTTCCAGCAAGACAGAATTAATTCATACTGATAACGCTGGACAAACATAGAAAGCACAGAACGGATAAGTCCACAATCTGTGAACAGAAAAGAGCAAGCAAGAACTTAGCTTTGCTGAACTGGTCACGATAACAGGGAAATCCAAAGAGAAGTGAATCCAACCAGGAACCATTTACAAGTGGCACTGGCTGAAGAAAGAGCCAGGCATAAATAGCCAAGCAGAAAAGACGATCAGTGGAAGCAGCTGCTGACAGCTAACTCCAAGGAGCAGCCATACCACTTGAAACCACAGGAGGGAGCCCAAGAGCAGAACTCACAAAAATGCCACTTACAACCACCGGAGGGAGCCCAAGAGCGGAATTCACAACACCTGTCCGTCTGTCATTCTGTCCCACGCCATAATCCATGCCTGGGGGATAAACAGTTTTCAACCTGGACGGTGGCAAGATGTGACCGTACAAGCTGAACACCACTGGCGAGCATCAGTGACTAATGGTGACATCATCAAAATTACTGGTGGTCACTGAGGCTGCATTCCCAGCCAGGCTGAACTGCAGTGACCTTGGTGAGATCCCCGCTAGCAAAGTGAGAAAGTCTCACGGTGCAGTGCTGAGCTCAGAGAGTTTTTCGCAGTTCACTGCGAGATATTTCTCACAGTAAACGGCAGTGAACTCTGTGTGCTCAGGGCTGCACTGTGAGTCTTTTTTTGATACAGTATCCAGCCAGGCAAAATTCACAGCTGGGGACTACAACCCTCAGCTGTCAGCTACAGCAAGGCTGGTTATCAAGAACAGAGGGATAAACATGCCATTTTTATAAATTATTTAAATAAATAATTTACAAAATAACATGGGGTCCATCCCACTTTTGACAACCAGCCAAGCTATAGCAGACAGCTGGGGGCTGGTATTCTGAGGCTGGTAAGGGGCCATGGATATTGTCTCCCCCCAGCCTAAAAATAGCAGCCAGCAGTTGCCTAGAAAAGGCTCATCTATAGAGATGGGCAGACACCTGGATGTTTGGGTCAGATGGGTTAGGCCAAAGAGTTGCAAAAAGTTTCCGGTTTGGATACCACAACAGTGCCTGGACCCAAACCCGAATGGGGGCCAGAACCTCCAATGTTGCAACGCTGTCATGTGCATGACAGCGTACCAAACACTGCTTCTGATTGATGGAGAAATCCCCCCTACCGGTCAGAGATCCGTGGTTCCCACACTGTCAAAATACAGTCTGAGCGCTCAGCTGTGATCGGCGGTATAAAGTTTACCTTCGGTCACTGGAGTCAGTTGATGGGACTACAGCTTCCATCATCTGACGCATACTGCCGCTAATATTAGTGAGAGCAGGAGCAGCTGATGGGAGTATTCATTAGCCGGTACCTGAGCTGTAGATAATTATTTAAAAAAAGGCGTTGGTTCCCCTGTATTTTTGATAACCAGCCTGCAAAACTCACAGCTGTGGGCTGTTATGATCCGGTGACCTTGGAGCAGCATGAAAACTTTCACTGGAGTAGGTGGTAACTATACTGACCGCAAATCCTGATCTTAACACCGCAACTAGAAGTAGCCGTGGGGTGTACCTAACAAGCCCTAGACACCTCGTCACAGCCAGAGGACTAAATACCCCTAAAGATGGAAATAGGAATACTATCTTGCCTCAGAGCAGAACCCCAAAGGATAGGCAGCCCCCCACAAATATTGGCTGTGAGTAGGAGAGGAAAGACACACACAGTCAGAAAACAGGATTTAGCACAAGAGGCCGCTCTAGCTAAAATAGGAAAGGATAGGACAGAGTTCTGTGCGGTCAGTATTAAAACCCTTCCAAAAATATCCACAGCCAATAATACAAAAATTCCTCCATCTAACTAAAGACGTGGAACGTATATCTGCAGCTCCAGAGACTACTAAACTTAGATCAGGAATACAATCAAAAAACAAGCTCGAAGCTTGTGTGCCATAGAAAAAGAAACAGACACTTATCTTTGCTGAATTGGCAGCTAAGCAGGAGAAGCCAGACAGGGATCCAACACTTCCCAAGAAATATTGACAACTGGCAAGGACTAATGAGTCCTGCAAACCTAAATACTCCGGTCAGAACTGCAATCAGCAGATACACCTGTCCAGGACTGCAGCCCAGAGACAACTGCATTACCACCTACAACCACCGGAGGGAGCCCAAAAGCAGAATTCACAACAGTGGGCGGCAACCCTCAGCTGTCAGCTTCAGCAAGGCTGGTTATCAAGAATAGAGGGATCCCCACGTTGTATTTTTTAATTATTTAAATAAATAATTTAAAAAAAACTATGTGGGGCCCTCCCATTTTTGAGAACCAGCCTTGCTAAAGCAGACAGCTTCGGGCTGGTATTCTCAGGATGGTAAAGGGCCAAGCAAGTGTGCTCGTTATTCAAGTTTTCCAAGCATGCTCAGGTAATCTCTGAGTATCTTGGGTTTGCTCGTAGATTGTGTTTGTGTCTCCACAGCTGCATGATTTGTGGCTGCTAGCAGCCTGAATACATGCAAGCATTGCCTGTTTGTCAGGCAATCTCCACATGTATTCAGGCTGTCTAGCAGCCGCAAATCATGCAGCTACAGGAACACACACATAATCTACGAGCATGCCTAAGATACTCAGAGATCACCCGAGCATGCTCGGAAAACTCAAGTAACGAAGCACACTCGCTCTTCAGTACACTCCATTACTAATTCTATAGTGGTATAGTAAATAAAGACCCAAGGAGCCATAGAAGTGCACTGTAGTGCAAAACGGATGTTGTCTAGTATGTTTCCACCAGCAAGCTTCCCTGTCTTTGTTCATGTGAATCCAGAATAAAGGATATGTGTTTGGGACAGTGAGTGCCATTTTCTTCATTGAATGGTGAATTTGGTCATTGAGTCAGCATTTTTTCATAAGTTTGGCACCCGTGTCCCTGGAGCTGATGTTGCCTTGATTTCCCGGAGTTGTGCAGCTGTGCCGATCATCTGTTTTCCTTCATGTGTTTGCTTAAAACAAGACACAGCCAGACTGAAGTCTTTATTTGAAATAAAAAACACACTTTTACTTTTTTATTTAAAAATAACAAACACAGTTATACTCACCTAACGCCTATTCCACCGAAGCCCTCATTCTCCTGTAATAAAACTAAAATAAAAAAGCAACAAATTGTTCTGTCCAACGCCATAATCCTTGTCAGGGGATAACCAGTTTTCAACCTGGATGGTGCCAAGATGCAACCGTCCAGGCTGAGACCAACTGGTGACTGAACTGCTGTGAGTGCAGCTTCAGTGACTTGTGGTGACATCATCGAGTTTACCTCTGATCACTGAGGCTGCATTCCCTGCTGGGCTGAACTGCTGTGTCCTTGGTGAGATCCCCGCTAGCTCCGTAAGAGTTTTTTCTCAGAGTTTTTACATTATCGATGTTGAAGATTGTATGTGTCATACTGGTATGGATTATATGTGCTAAAGATTAACCAAACTTTGAAAATTCACCCAATTCAATTTACTATAACAGAAACTGATGTGATATAATATAAGACCTTATTTCAAATTCCTGTGTGCTACATTCCTGTCCTGGGTTATCCATCCTTGGCCCTCTTCTCCCGTGTCCACTGCCCTTTGTTGTGTACAACATTGAGTTTTGCAGGTTGTCCGGCGTGGATCTATAACATCATCTCCCTAGAACTATTCAAGGCCTATTGACACACACGTCTATCTTGGGATCGAGACACTAGTGTTCCTAGTTTGGTATGCTCCACTATCTGTACCACTGTGTCTCAACTTGGATCCAACTCTGCTGGGTTCCAATCCATCTGTCCATCTGCTCCTGATTTTCCATTTAGTCATAGTCCCCAAGATTCCACATGTTCTCTGGAAGTTGCTCCAATGCCTGTGGTCCATGTACCCACCTGGACAGGAGACTTAGTGGATCCACTTGTTGTGCCTATGTTTTAATTCTTTGTAATATAAGTCTGTAGTAGGAAATAATTTTCTGCTGACAAAATGCTAAAATAATGATATTGAACAGATTTACAATTTTTTTTATATTTAAAGTTTTTTCCAAGATGGAAAAAAATTATCACAAGAAGGTAAAAAAAAACAAAAAACAGAGCGATTGCTCATCTGATTTATTCCCTGTAACTTCCATGCAGTCACCTTGGTGTCCCCATTTAACCATATACCTTCAAGAGATTTTTCAGATAAGTAAATGTTTGTTAGCATATGTCATTTTCCACCTCCAGCCATTTTCTCCCCATCTTTGAATCATCCTCTAACTTTCTAACATTTGATTTACTTTATTTCTTTTACCCATTATATTTCCACCATGCTTTTTATTGTTTTCAGATTTCATATTATGCACGGAATTATGATTTTCTGCTAACATACAGTGTCTATTTTATTATTTGATAGATAATAGAAAACTTACCAGATTCTTTTCACAAAGTAACTTCAGCCTCTGAAATATTACAGTAAGCCATTTTTTGAAATACAATATTTTAACCCATTTCATGCTAAAATAATCATCCACTTAAAAAATAGTAGCGAACCCTTAAATTTTTTTCTGCAGAGGAGTTAAATACACTTAATTACGCATAACCATAGTGATCTGGTCTTTATACGTACACGTGGATTACAGACACGTTGCAATGATTAACCCATTTCAAATAAGAGTGTTATTTTTTCCACTTTCCAGAAAATTGCGCAGACTGAAACACCTTAGGTAGAAAATACTTATGTATTGAATTTCCTTCAGAAATACTATGTTGATTTTTTTTCCCTTAAGTTACCATTTAAAGAAAATAGTTAAGAAAAGAAACTCTTAATGCTAAAAACCCCTCTCCTTGAAAACAATTATGCAGAAGCATACGGCTGCACAGTGGTCAAGGCACCAAGTTTTTGCTGATGTCTAATTCCTGTAAGAACCAATCTATCCATCTATCGAAAATGTCTCTTACAAGCTACACAATATATAAATATATAAAGTTCCTAATTTATTTACATACTGTAATTTATTTACATGCATTATAACATTTTTGGGGAAAACTTATTTTTTTAGTTTATTCAAAAACATTGAATTACCAAAGACATACTGATAGGGATTCTAAATTGTGAGCCCTATTGGGGACAGCGATAATAATGTAGGTAAAGCACCGTGGAATTAATGGTGCTATATAAGTGAGTAAAATAAATAAATAAATTATGTATATAAAATCTCAGAGTGAAGCTATGACAGCCCTGGTCACGGACTAGAGATGAGCGGATCAGGCAAAATTGAAATTTGCTTTTTTGCACAGTTCTTCCTGGCAAATTTGATTTACGAAGAAGTTATTTTCTGCAAATGTTACGTTTGTTATTACGCTGTGCAGTAGTATAATAAACTTAATATCTGAAAAATAATAAATTATCCTTAAACTCACCTTACCGCTCACCTCTCCGGCCCCTTTGCTCCTCACCATGAGAGTTGAGCGAATATGTTCGAATTCAGTTGCCGAATATGAATTTGCCATATCGGTACCTTATTTGTGCCAAATTTATATTTGATGATCGGTTCTGAACATATTCGGTCATTTCTACTCCCATTGACTCCAATGACGTTTGTCTGTGTTCAGCAAATATTGCCAAAACCATATTCGCAGCCGAACTAAATTTTGAAAAATTCGCTCAACTCTACTCACCATCACCCATCTGATCATCACCACATATTCAGATTGCCACCACTTCCACAGAAATCCTTTGGCTTCTCACAATTGGCTGGCAGTTGCAGTTCTGATGGGGTCAGAGAGGGTTCTGGGCAAGCATTCGCTAGGTCATGGAATACGCCGCAACGTTATGATACTGACGTTTTTCGTACAAAAAACTGGATAATAGAGGGCACCACCCTATACAAAAGGATCAACCCGCAGCATACCAGTGAACTACATAAAAATAAAGAGAAGCGCAAAAACTGATCACCTAAAATAATGTTTATAGTACATAAAACAAAGACAACATTAAAAAATAAACTTAAAAAGCCAAATGGCTGTTGGTCACATAAACCCATAGCAGAGTTTAATTCTGCCATATCAAACAATCACATTGTTAACAAATGGCAAAAAATTGGTAAAAACAGTTAAATAAAGCGCTCGGTGCTGAATATGCAAAACAATAGCAATAAATGCAAACTGTGTTCAATGATAAAATGGAACAGACAATAAAGATTAGTCAAAAAAACAGTACATACCGCAGATTAATACAATGTGTAGATGGACAATATATGTCACGTAAGAGGAGAGTGTATGAAAATCATTGCACTTTTCTTCAACTCTCGATGCAATCTTAATGATCCAGGTTGCCTTAGCAGGTCTGAACAGACTCATGCGTTCCATTTAGCTGGTTTTGCTGGTAGTATGAACATTTTTTGGTCCATAGTTTATATTTGCATTCTTTTCTCATATGCACTGCTAGGATATTATTGGTTTGGTTATTATGCCTACTGGGGTCAGGTGTTTTTACCAAATATTCAATTCATGTGATATATATTATGTATTTGCGTACTGTGTATTATGTCTATCAATGTTAGATGATTTTCATACACACATTATGCTCAGAAAAAAGGCAGGCAACGTCAGTCATCTAACTGAGTCCACATGGAAGTGAATTACAAAAAATCTGCATTTTAAGGAATGTGGATTTTTGCAAACTTTGAGTAGAATTCAATTTATCGCTCTCACTGAACATAGAAATGCAACCCAAAATGTATAGCCTGTAATTTTACCTTTTCTAGTGTATTGCTCTTTTGCACTCTTATTTTGAGGACAAAATAATAGTTATTCAGTCCATTATATTTCCACACTGCTCCAGTGGTGAAGTCCAGATGCTTAAAAATACAACTTAGGCCTCCTTCACATATCCTTATAAAACATGTACGTGAAAAAACATTACCAGTGTCATCAGTGTTTGCCATCAGTGTCATCAGTGTGTCCGTATTTTTCCATCAGTGTCATCAGTGTGTCCGTATTTTTCCATCAGTGTCATCAGTGTGTCCGTATTTTTCCATCAGTGTCATCAGTGATTTTCCAGTATGGATAAAGAGTTAACTCACAAAGCTTCCCCTATACTTTGCAATGTTAACCTCTTTGCGACCTATGACATAAAGGTACATCATATGTCGGGTACAGCTTATTTGATCTATGTGTCATAGGTTGTGAAAGGGTTAATGAAGCCTATTCTTAATGTCAATAGAGCAATATCCCAGTTCACCAATTTGGCCATTGCTCAATGGATGTAAATACCCAAAGATACGTCCAAAGATTGTGAGGAACCTCTTCCAAATAAAATAGTGGCTGTTATTGCAAGAAAGGGGTCACCAGTAGCACCTGTGAATGTCATGTTTGGATGTCGCTATTTTTTGTCTACAAAGTGAATCTTTAGCTAAAAACATTTTTAACCCCTTAGTGACGGAGCCAAATTTTTGAAATCTGACTAGTGTCACTTTATGTGGTAATAACTCTGCAATGCTTCAACAAAACCAAGTGATTTTGAGAATGTTTTTTGTGACACATTATACTTTATGATAATGGTAAATTTAGGTCAATATGTTTTGTGTTTATTTATAAAAAATATCAAACATTTGAGAAAAATGTTAAAAATTTGCAATTTTCAAAATTTTAATGATAATCTATTTAATCGAGATGGTCATACCACAGCAAACCATTAATAAATAACATTTCCCTCATGTCGGCTTTACATCAGCATCATTTGTAAAATATTATTTTATTTTGTTAGCATTTTAGGAGGTTTAAAAATGTAGCAGCAATTTTTCATTTTTTCAAGAAATTTACAAAAAAAATTTGTTTAGGCACTTATCCATGTTTGAAGTGACTTTAGGGGTCTCATATATTGGGAAACCCCCAAACATGATACCATTTTAAAAACAGCACCCCTAAACATATTGAAAACTGCAGTAAGGTAGTTTATTCACCCTTCAAGTGCTTTACAGGAATTAATGCAAAGTGGTATGACAGAAATGAAAATGTGTATTTTTACCACCTAAATGCCTCTAACTTCTGAACAGATTACTACAGCCGCCAGACTCTAAGGCCACTATTTGGTCGTGAATTGCCATGGCAAACATCAGGAACACACAATCATGATCTGAGGGCACCAATTTGGATAAAGAAAAAGCCCCTACACTCTGTTAACCATTGATATTGATGTATTCACTATTGACAGCAGCATCTAAGGGGTTACACAGATTTGGATGGTGCAAACACTGATCGTGGCTGATACAGCAAGTTTTCAGCTATAGTGTACAGCCGACAGCTGCTGGATTGTTACCTGTATGGGGAGGCTATTCTCTTATATCTCAGGTCAGTTAAAAGACGTATTGGCTGTCATTAAGGGGTTAATCCCTTAAGGTACTGTCACATTAAGCAACGCTGCAGTGATATAGAAAACGATGCCGATCGCTGCAGCGTCGCTGTTTAGTTGTGTGGTCGCTGGAGAGCTGTCACACAGACAGCTCTCCAGCGACCAACGATGCCAAAGTTCCCGGGTAACCAGGGTAAACATCAGGTTACGAAGCGCAGGGCCGCGCTCAGTAACCCGATATTTACCCTGGTTACCTTAAAAAAAAAAACACTGCATACTTACATTCCGGTGTCTGTCGCGTCCCTCGCCGTCAGCTTCCCGCACTGACTGTAAGGGCCAGCCGTAAAGCAGAGCACAGCCCACGGAGTATATCACACAGCCCACATAGTATCTAACACTGCCTATGTAGTATACAGCACAGAGCCACGCGGTATCTAACACAGCCCACGTAGTATACAGCAGTGTGGGCACCATATCCCTGTTAAAAAAATAATTAAAATAAAAAACTCACCCCTGGGATCCACCGAAGCTCCAGCGATAGGCATGCGGCTGCCTCCATCTTCCGTTCCCAGGATGCATTGCGAAATTACCCAGATGACTTAGCGGTCTCGCGAGACCGCTAAGTCTTCTGGGTAATTTCGCAATGCATCGCTGGGAACGGAAGATGGCAGCAGACGCAAGCGGCTCAGCGGACTACGGAGGGTGAGTATAGCAGGTTTTTTTTTTTTAATTATTTTTAACATTACATTTTTTTACTATTGATGCCGCATAGGCATCAATAGTAAAAACTTGGGGACACACAGGGTTAATAGCGGCGGGAACGGAGTGCTTAACCCGCAGCATGACGCGGTCCGTTACCGCCAGCATTAACCCTGTGTGAGCGGTGACCGGAAGGGAGTATGCGGGCGCCGGGCACTGACTGTGGGGAGTAAGGAGTGGCCATTTTCTTCCAGACTGTGCCCGTCGCTGATTGGTCATGGCTGTTTTGCCACAACCAATCAGCAACTTGGATTTCCATGACAGACAGAGGCCGCGACCAATGAATTTCCGTGACAGACAGACAGACAGATGGAAGTGACCCTTAGACAATTATATAGTAGACTAGCTATACTACCCGGCTTCGCCCGGGTTAATAATTGCTGTTAGCAAAATAGAATGTGTTAACAAAAATTTATTCTGCACACTAAAACCACAAAACAAATAGATAGAAAAGTAATTATTAAAAGGAAAAAACTAAGTTCATTGGCTCTTGAGGAAGCAGCTCTTGTTTTCATGTCTGCAAGCCTCGCTTCCCTCTTCTCAGAAAGTTCATTGGCCCTTGAGGAAGCAGCTCTTGTTCTCTTGTCTGCAAGCCTCGCTTCCCTCTGCTCAGAAAGTTCATTGGCTCTTGATGAAGCAGCTGCTGTTCTCATGTGTGTCAGCCTTGTTTCTCGGTCCTCACATTTGTCATTGGCCCGTAATGCAGCTTTTCTTTTCGCATCAGCTGACATTCGTGCCATAGAATTCCTTTTCTTATGAGGCATTGTTGTGGTAAAACAGTCTGTAACTGGCAGTTTCTATATCTTCTCACATAGAGGTAATGTGACTGACATCAGCCTTTCCACCAACACACCCTAACTGACATGCTATTACCTCATGCATACACACACACACACCAATTCAGCTTTATATATTAGATTTTGTGTGGTCTGACTATCTCGAAAAAAAGAATAATCATTCAAGGTTTGATAATTGCCAATTTTTAGACAATTTTGTCAAATGTCTGATATTTTTTTAAATAAACGAAAAAAAAACATATTGACCTAAATTTACCATTATAATAAAATATAATGTGTCATGAAAAAACATTCCCAAAATCACTGGGATATGTTGAAATATTCCAGATTTATTGACCCATAAATTGACAGTGGTCAGATTTGAAAAATCTGATCCAATCACTAAGGGGTTAAGCAGTTCCATTATTACAGAGGACCTGTCGCCAGGTTAAAAGTGACAAGTGGTTGCTAAATATTTTTTTCCTGCTGCTCCACAAAGTATGCTTTTTATTTATTTTTTAAATCCTCCATACGATTCCAGACCTATGGGCCTCGTTATTTCTTACAATTTTTTATGGTTTTTAACAAGGAGGTGTGGTTTTCAGGATTCTCTCTTAGGCTGCTTTGAATAATTACCCTGTGAGCAACACCCCCGATTTCTCTGGGAAAAGAAGTATGAAAAGAGGAGCAGCAATAACAATGTACTTCTTTATGCTTATCCTAAATAAATATGGATGTTAAATTTCACTTAAACGTTCCATATAAAATCAAATTTTCTGCACTTTCAGAGCTGCTAGGAGTTCTGTAAGTCCTTAACCCCTTACCGGCATCGGACGTACTATACCGTCCGATGCCGGCTCCCCTGCTTTGATGCAGGCTCCGCGGTGAGCCCGCATCAAAGCCGGGACATGTCAGCTGTTTTGAACAGCTGACATGTGCCCGTAATAGGCGCGGGCAGAATCGCACCTATTAACTAGTTAAATGCCGCTGTCAAACGCAGACAGCTGCATTTAACTACCGCTTCCGGCCGGGCGGCCGGAAATGACGTCATCGCCGACCCCCGTCACATGATCGGGGGTCGGCGATGCTTGTATATTGTAACTATAGAGGTCCTTGAGATCTCTATGGTTACTGATGACCGGTGGCTGTGAGCGCCACCCTGTGGTCGGCGCTCACAGCACACCTCCATTTCTGCTACATAGCAGCGAACAGCAGATAGCTGCTATGTAGCAGAGCCGATCGCATTGTGCGTGCTTCTAGCCTCTCATGGAGGCTATTGAAGCATGGCAAAAGTTTAAAAAAAAAGTTTAAAAAAATGTGAAAAAAATAAAAAAAACATAAAAGTTTAAATCACCCCCCTTTCGCCCCAATCAAAATAAATCAATAAAAAAAATATCAAATCTACACATATTTGGTATCGCCGCGCTCAGAATCGCCCGATCTATCAATTAATAAAAAGTATTAACCTGATCGCTAAAGAGCGTAGCGGGAAAAAAATTCGAAACGCCAGAATTATTTTTTTTTGGTCACCGCGACATTGCATTAAAATGCAATAACGGGCGATCAAAAGAACGTATCTGCACCGAAATGCTATCATTAAAAATGACATCTCGGCACGCAAAAAATAAGCCCTCAAATGTCCCCAGATCATGAAAAATGGAGACGCTACGAGTATCGGAAAATGGCGCAATTTTTTTTTTTTTTTTTTTAGCAAAGTTTGGAATTTTTTTTCACCACTTAGATAAAAAATAACCTAGTCATTTTAGGTGTCTATGAACTCGTACTGACCGGGAGAATCATAATGGCAGATCATTATTAGCATTTAGTGAACCTAGCAAAAAAGCCAAACAAAAAACCAATGTGGGATTGCACTTTTTTTGCAATTTCACCGCACTTGGAATTTTTTTCCCGTTTTCTAGTACACGACATGCTAAAACCAATGATGTCGTTCAAAAGTACAACTCGTCCCGCAAAAAATAAGCCCTCACATGGCCAAATTGACGGAAAAATAAAAAAGTTATGGCTCTGGGAAGGAGGGGAGCGAAAAACGAACACGGAAAAACGAAAAATCCCCTGGTCATGAAGGGGTTAATAATTCATAAATGTAATTGCGTTCTTGATGTGCTTGATGTGGAATGAATTAATTATTTGAGATCTATTTAGAAGGGTTTGTATTAATGTGCTGTTATTTATATTTCATATTATTTATTGAAAATTAATTATTTATATGAATTACATGTTCTCAGTCACATCATATAACAGAAGACACGTTAGAAGACAAGCCAGATGCATGTATATTTAAATATTATTTCTACATTTTTATTGCATTATTTTTCTTAATACATTTCTAATATTTACTCAATTTCATAATTTTCATATATTTCCTCTCACCTCTCGATATATTTATTTCTTAACCACTTCTGCACTATAAAATTGAATAGGTGATGTTGTAATGCTTACTATGCTTACAGTATAAAACTTTAAATTCAGTTAAAATATGTTGTTTTTATTTTGTCCTGTCCCACAATCACTTCTTTAGATAAGAAGTGACTTTGCAGTTTCATTATTGTAACAAAAATATTATACAGTGGGGCAAAAAAGTATTTAGTCAGTCAGCAATAGTGCAAGTTCCACCACTTAAAAAGATGAGAGGCGTCTGTAATTTACATCATAGGTAGACCTCAACTATGGGAGACAAACTGAGAAAAAAAAATCCAGAAAATCACATTGTCTGTTTTTTTAACATTTTATTTGCATATTATGGTGGAAAATAAGTATTTGGTCAGAAACAAAATTTCATCTCAATACTTTGTAATATATGCTTTGTTGGCAATGACAGAGGTCAAACGTTTTCTGTAAGTCTTCACAAGGTAGCCACACACTGTTGTTGGTATGTTGGCCCATTCCTCCATGCAGATCTCCTCTAGAGCAGTGATGTTTTTGGCTTTTCGCTTGGCAACACGGACTTTCAACTCCCTCCAAAGGTTTTCTATAGGGTTGAGATCTGGAGACTGGCTAGGCCACTCCAGGACCTTGAAATGCTTCTTACGAAGCCACTCCTTCGTTGCCCTGGCGGTGTGCTTTGGATCATTGTCATGTTGAAAGACCCAGCCACGTTTCATCTTCAATGCCCTTGCTGATGGAAGGAGGTTTGCACTTAAAATCTCACGATACATGGCCCCATTCATTCTTTCATGTACCCGGATCAGTCGTCCTGGCCCCTTTGCAGAGAAACAGCCCCAAAGCATGATGTTTCCACCACCATGCTTTACAGTAGGTATGGTGTTTGATGGATGCAACTCAGTATTCTTTTTCCTCCAAACACGACAAGTTGTGTTTCTACCAAACAGTTCCAGTTTGGTTTCATCAGGCCATAGGACATTCTCCCAAAACTCCTCTGGATCATCCAAATGCTCTCTAGCAAACTTCAGACGGGCCCGGACATGTACTGGCTTAAGCAGTGGGACACGTCTGGCACTGCAGGATCTGAGTCCATGGTGGCGTAGTGTGTTACTTATGGTAGGCCTTGTTACATTGGTCCCAGCTCTCTGCAGTTCATTCACTAGGTCCCCCCGCGTGGTTCTGGGATTTTTGCTCACCGTTCTTGTGATCATTCTGACCCCACGGGGTGGGATTTTGCGTGGAGCCCCAGATCGAGTGAGATTATCAGTGGTCTTGTATGTCTTCCATTTTCTAATTATTGCTCCCACTGTTGATTTCTTCACTCCAAGCTGGTTGGCTATTGCAGATTCAGTCTTCCCAGCCTGGTGCAGGGCTACAATTTTGTTTCTGGTGTCCTTTGACAGCTCTTTGGTCTTCACCATAGTGGAGTTTGGAGTCAGACTGTTTGAGGGTGTGCACAGGTGTCTTTTTATACTGATAACAAGTTTAAACAGGTGCCATTACTACAGGTAATGAGTGGAGGAAAGAGGAGACTCTTAAAGAAGAAGTTACAGGTCTGTGAGAGCCAGAAATCTTGATTGTTTGTTTCTGACCAAATACTTATTTTCCACCATAATATGCAAATAAAATGTTAAAAAAACAGACAATGTGATTTTCTAGATTTTTTTTTCTCAGTTTGTCTCCCATAGTTGAGGTCTACCTATGATGTAAATTACAGACGCCTCTCATCTTTTTAAGTGGTGGAACTAGCACTATTGCTGACTGACTAAATACTTTTTTGCCCCACTGTATATAAAACTCTAATTTATGTATATTGCTTCTATGCCTCCATATCTACAAAGTTTGATTTTTTTAATCAATACCATCTATAAAGTTGTTGTATTTTCTGCTTTAAACATATGGAACAACTTAAAATAATCGATTAAAAGGTGTACTTACACTTTAAATACCCTTTATATAAACCCTGCATATAAGGAATGTGACACCAGAAAATTACCTATTAAAAAGAAATGAAAATGCTGCCTTTTAAAATCGTCATTTTCAATGAGAAATAAAGTCGGAAATCTTGCAATATGCACACTCGTCAAAGGGGCTATTTTTGAATAATATTTTGAATAATATTTGCTGTTCTTTCAGGAAGAGTTTTCTGCAGGCTCATTATCATCAGAGGCATGCAAGATGCACAAATCATAATGGGTATTGTCAGAGCTCCAGCCATTTTTTTTTATTAAAAATTGCAAAATACTATAATTATAGACATGAATAAAAAGAATGTGAGAGCTTTTCCTACGCGTTTTGAAATGAAACTTAGTTCTTACTCGTCCATGAGTTCCAGTTCAAATTGAGTAGCAAAAGCTCTCGCATTCTTTTTATAGTATTGGGAATGTCTTGTTTAATTCAAGTCTGCAAAACAAGTCTCTGCATTTTTTTTATCCAAAAAACAGCTGGATATCCCTACCTTCAATCTTATTGTTAGCACCTAGTAAGAGTATGTTTTATTCAAGCCGAGGATTGCTGACTAATTCAATGTGAGCTGGAACATACCCCTTCTTTCAATGTCCTCCTTACCTTCACAATTAACTTTTGCACGTGCTCATTCAATACTTCAATACAAAAGATCTGAGGTCTGAGTCAGTCAATGGCTGCTAACAAAAAATGTCCCACCAAACATGGTGAAAATTGCAAGATTTGTGTGTTTAATTTTTTAATATAGATTGCGGGAGGAAAAATAAAACATTGCCAAAAAGGTTTTAAAAAAATAAATGTAACATAAAAACCTAATTTAAAATATAGGGCGTTTATGGATGGCACATTCTCTTAAAATATTTCTAGGGTGTATGGATGAAATGTGGCTGGTTTATTCCAAAGTATCCAACTCGTCCAGCCAGCTCGATATGCATCTTGCAGACCCCAGCCAGCTAAATGTGCTTCATCAGACTCGTGATGAAGCTTGTTATGCGAAACGTGAGTCGAGCTTGCTGGGCATCTTTATTCCCCCCTTACCTCTGCACCGTCATCTTCTAATCCATATCTACAAGTATGCAGAAGGTGGGACCCTTCTACCCGCTGCAGCTGATTTTAATACAAGCTTTGAATGGAGTTGTGACATTCACATCTCCATCAGGTGAGGAACATCTCACTCCCTACCACTATTATACTACACAACGTCACTCTATGGGCACTAGTCCCTTTTTTTCTCTTTTAAAGAATCCAATGTCACACATTTCAGAGTAAATACAGTTTAAACACCAGACTAGGTTGGCTAACCCGTGGCATCCAATATTACAGGGTCCACTTCTAAAGAGTTAATGGTCTAACGAGCAGTAAAGAGAACAGCTTTTAATGCCTGCCATGTACTTTATATGACATATACTTTTCTTCACTGAACTCATTCTTAATTTCCATCAACTGCACATGCCACAATCATACAGTACAGTAAGGTGGTCAGAATTAGACAGAAAGCTTAACCCGCCTTGAAAAATGCCAAATATCACAAAATTGTTAGTTCGAAGGGAAAAACCAACAGATAACTTTTTTTTTAGACTGCTGACCTTGGTGAAATCCAGATCTGTAGTCTCTCATTAGAATCGAAAAATATAACAGGCTTTTCAATTTTGCTTAAAATTTGTTTCATTTTCCAAATTTCACTTGAAATTTTCAATCAATACTTCTTTTTTTTTCTTCTCTCTTTTTGTTTTCTCGCTGGATAAAATGCCTAAGATTTGATAGGCCAAAATAACAAGCCAAAGCAATTCATTACATTTTTTCTTAAAAGCCGGAAGCACATAATGTTTATTAATAAAGGGACAAGGTTTACAGAGATTTTATTATTATTGAACATAAAACGGTTTATAGTACAAGCAAGGGTGAAATTACCAGCTAATTAGGCTGCGAGGATCAGGTTTAATGGAATATAAATCTAGATTCTTCGCAAACCTTTAGGGCCTCATTCATTAAACATTTATATATACAAGGTTTATGGTAAAGTTGAGTTGGGGGGGTGTTGCATGTACAGATGGTGGATCCAAGGTCAAACAACTCATTTCGAAATGCAAATCAGCCGCTGAGATATTAAAGATTCTCTTTGCAGGAAAAAAACATGAATTTGAAAGAAAGAAATGCTGACTACTACTGATGACTCGTCTACAGAATATTGTTTTTTTTCCCATTATATGTTTGCATTTTTATTACGTCGTTTTGTACCTGTTAAAGGGGCTGCACACATTTTGGGAAACAAAGACAAATTATATCTTCACTGCCTTCGCTTGATGTAATCCCGTGAATTAGATATAAAAGCTAAAATGTAACTTTTAATATAATTAATTCAAAGGACAAAGAGAACAACATACACGATACACATATAGACGTGCTCTCTGAGTATACTCTATGATAAATTCCCTAATCTTAGTACCGGCCTATCAGTGGAGGTTGGCACGCTAAACAAATATACGAGTGATGGCGCCCCTCTCCTCGGTGGCTGCCCCTGAATAACCAAGAAGTGCCTATCATAGTGAGTCATACATACACATGCTCACTAGAGGTACCGTCACACATAGCGACGCTGCAGCGATACCGACAACGATCCGGATCGCTGCAGCGTCGCTGTTTGGTCGCTGGAGAGCTGTCACACAGACAGCTCTCCAGCGACCAACGATCCCGAGGTCCCCGGTAACCAGGGTAAACATCGGGTAACTAAGCGCAGGGCCGCGCTTAGTAACCCGATGTTTACCCTGGTTACCATCCTAAAAAGTAAAAAAACAAACGCTACATACTTACCTTCCGCTGTCTGTCCTCGGCGCTCTGCTTCTCTGGTCTGGCTGTGAGCGCCGGGCAGCCAGAAAGCAGAGTGGTGACGTCACCGCTCTGCTTTCCGGCTGACCGACGCTCACAGCCAGTACAGGAGGAGAGCAGAGCGCAGCGCTGGAGGACAGACAGCGGTAGGTAAGTATGTACTGTTTGTTTTTTTACTTTTAGGATGGTAACCAGGGTAAACATCGGGTTACTAAGCGCGGCCCTGCGCTTAGTTACCCGATGTTTACCCTGGTTACCAGCGAAGACATCGCTGAATCGGTGTCACACACGCCGATTCAGCGATGTCTACGGGGAGTCCAGCGACGAAATAAAGTTCTGGACTTTCTTCCCCGACCAGCGATCTCCCAGCAGGGGCCTGATCGCTGCTGCCTGTCACACTGGACGATATCGCTAGCGAGGACGCTGCAACGTCACAGATCGCTAGCGATATCGTCTAGTGTGACGGTCCCTTAGGTGTAAGGGATATCAGGGCACCTGATCCAAAAGATATGGACAGGCAAGTATCAGAGAGATGCAAAAATTAACAGTGAACTGATCGGCATCATTAAGATAGAGTTTAGATAATAGATAATAATATCCTTAACAGTATCCCACTAAGCTGTTCCCTGCCAATGAAATCCTACCTGCCCGTGAAGGTTGGCACCCTACTTTTCAGAGGATATGGTGCCCCGCGCTCCACAATGGCTGATCCTGAGAGTCCCTAGGATAAATGTGCATATATCCTTCAGGAAAAACAGATCTAATAAAGTCAGTATAGGAACAGTCACAGACCATGACTGGTTAAATGGGGATGAAGAATAACCATTAATGGATGTTACATATTATGACAACAGCATAAGGGGGTCTTATGGTGGGTAGCTTGCAACCTATACGTGTTTCACCAAGTGTGGATCATCAGGAGGTAAGATGAGTTTTCAAAGTATTACAACTTCTTCAGGACAACCACAGAGAATAAACTGCACTGTTACCATCTTTGTCTGATTCCCAGTCCTTGATCGAATATACACCAGCAGCACAGACCTCCCACTGCTATCATAAACATACTGTACCTGGATGATATCATACAGCCAGTGCCTGATATATGCTGGCCACGAAGCATGCTGCCGCCGGTGTTATCTTCTCTATCAGGCCCCATATAGATGTCAAAGAGTCAGATATGTGAGCTGAAGGCTGCTATCAAAGCAACCTGGGCTTCCATAACACCTCAGCAGTGCCACAGGCTGATCGCCTCCATGCCACGCCTCATTGATGCTTTAATTGATGCAAAAGGAGTCTCAACCAAGTTTTGAGTGCAATTATTGAACATACTTTTCAGTAGGCCAATATTTCGGATTTTAAAATCATTTTTCAAGCTGGTGTTATAAAATATTCTAATTTACTGAGATAATGACTTTTGGGTTTTCATTTGCTGTAAGCCATAATCATCAACATTAACAGAAATAAACACTTGAAATAGATCGCTCTGTTTGTAATGACACTATATAATATATGAGTTTCACTTTTTGTATTGGAGAACTGAAATAAATTAACTTTTTGATGATATTCTAATTTTGTGAGGAGCACCTGTAATGTAACAAGCTGTTCACATGACCTTGTCTTTTTTACCAACCGTGTGGATCTCAAAAATTTCACCAGCATTTCCCCTTTTAATCCAAGTCTCAAATCTATATTACCCACACAAGTTTATGAGTCAGTGATAATCACAGACAGTTCACAGATGGAATCAGAGTGTCATGTGTTGTCCATAATGAATGCTGTATTGGAGAGGTGAAGCTTTAAAAATAGTTTTTTTCGTTTTTTCATGAGTGAAAATCACTGACAAAACTCTGATGGTAAAAACTGACATTCTGATCAAATACTGATGAACGACAATCAGTGAGTTTACCAACATTAAAAATCATGGATGTTTGAATGAAACCATAGTCGCACAGAAATTGTATTCATTGTTGCACTGCCACATTTAGGCTACACACCCATGATGAGTTTTTGCAGAGTTTTTTAGGCTGCATATTTTTGAAAATATGCAATTCACCTTTTTTACTTAATGGGTGCAGAAATGGTGAAGAAAATCTGCAATATTAAAAACCTACCAACAGTTCTCTGTGGGAACATAACCTAAGAGCCATAACTTTTTTATGATTGGAATTGTTGTATGAGGCTTGTTTTTGGGAGGGGGGTTTCTATTTTTCCAAGATATAATTTTGGGGTACATGTTAGAGATAAACAACTATTTTGAAATTCTGTCTGGAATTTTTTTCAAAAAATTCAATAATGTAAAGGATTTCAAAGCCTCCAATTACCATGACATATACAGTGGGGCAAAAAAGTATTTAGTCAGTCAGCAATAGTGCAAGTTCCACCACTTAAAAAGATGAGAGGCGTCTGTAATTTACATCATAGGTAGACCTCAACTATGGGAGACAAACTGAGAAAAAAAAATCCAGAAAATCACATTGTCTGTTTTTTTAACATTTTATTTGCATATTATGGTGGAAAATAAGTATTTGGTCAGAAACAAAATTTCATCTCAATACTTTGTAATATATCCTTTGTTGGCAATGACAGAGGTCAAACGTTTTCTGTAAGTCTTCACAAGGTAGCCACACACTGTTGTTGGTATGTTGGCCCATTCCTCCATGCAGATCTCCTCTAGAGCAGTGATGTTTTTGGCTTTTCGCTTGGCAACACGGACTTTCAACTCTCTCCAAAGGTTTTCTATAGGGTTGAGATCTGGAGACTGGCTAGGCCACTTCAGGACCTTGAAATGCTTCTTACGAAGCCACTCCTTCGTTGCCCTGGCGGTGTGCTTTGGATCATTGTCATGTTGAAAGACCCAGCCACGTTTCATCTTCAATGCCCTTGCTGATGGAAGGAGGTTTGCACTCAAAATCTCACGATACATGGCCCCATTCATTCTTTCATGTACCCGGATCAGTCGTCCTGGCCCCTTTGCAGAGAAACAGCCCCAAAGCATGATGTTTCCACCACCATGCTTTACAGTAGGTATGGTGTTTGATGGATGCAACTCAGTATTCTTTTTCCTCCAAACATGACAAGTTGTGTTTCTACCAAACAGTTCCAGTTTGGTTTCATCAGACCATAGGACATTCTCCCAAAACTCCTCTGGATCATCCAAATGCTCTCTAGCAAACTTCAGATGGGCCCGAACATGTACTGGCTTAAGCAGTGGGACACGTCTGGCACTGCAGGATCTGAGTCCATGGTGGCGTAGTGTGTTACTTATGGTAGGCCTTGTTACATTGGTCCCAGCTCTCTGCAGTTCATTCACTAGGTCCCCCCGCGTGGTTCTGGGATTTTTGCTCACCGTTCTTGTGATCATTCTGACCCCACGGGGTGGGATTTTGCGTGGAGCCCCAGAACGAGGGAGATTATCAATGGTCTTGTATGTCTTCCATTTTCTAATTATTGCTCCCACTGTTGATTTCTTCACTCCAAGCTGGTTGGCTATTGCAGATTCAGTCTTCCCAGCCTGGTGCAGGGCTACAATTTTGTTTCTGGTGTCCTTTGACAGCTCTTTGGTCTTCACCATAGTGGAGTTTGGAGTCAGACTGTTTGAGGGTGTGCACAGGTGTCTTTTTATACTGATAACAAGTTCAAACAGGTGCCATTACTACAGGTAATGAGTGGAGGAAAGAGGAGACTCTTAAAGAAGAAGTTACAGGTCTGTGAGAGCCAGAAATCTTGATTGTTTGTTTCTGACCAAATACTTATTTTCCACCATAATATGCAAATAAAATGTTAAAAAAACAGACAATGTGATTTTCTGGATTTTTTGTTCTCAGTTTGCCTCCCATAGTTGAGGTCTACCTATGATGTAAATTACAGACGCCTCTCATCTTTTTAAGTGGTGGAACTTGCACTATTGCTGACTGACTAAATACTTTTTTGCCCCACTGTATGTGGAGCACTCGCTAGGACCCTGGGGGATACTCGGTACCAGGTCTGGTCAAGGGGTGGTCACGGTGGCAGTAACCCGGTCTGTGGTCCTGGGCGTCCAATAAAAGGGGTTGAAGTAAATGGGAAATAAAGTCTATAAAGTTTGTTCGTGACGCCACCTGTGGTATTCAGTCAGGGATGACCGACGCTGCTTAAAGGGGTCCACTGGAGCGATGTTATGGCAGCATGGATGGTATGGCTTCCAACAGGTGAATCTGGGTCCCCATGGTTGAATGTGTAGTAGACAATGATGGTGCAGTGCTAGAAAGAACTAGAGGACACAAGGTTGCAGTCTCTTTACCTTTTTACTGGTGCAAGGCAGCCACAGTCCAGGGTACGGATCACAGGTGCTGGTGAGGTCCAGCTGGCTTGGAAGCGATTCAGGAATCCCCCTAGCTAGGTGGGGTTGGAAGCCTTCCTCTTTGCACTGTGTTGTAGTCCCTTGCTGCCTTAGGCCTCACACAAGGTCCTCACTTTCTCTCTGCCCCCCTTGTTGGTAGGACACTACCCATATGGCAGGCATCGTGAGCCTTTATACAGCTGTCTCTCAGGATGACTCTGGGCTCTATGTGTTGCTGTGCCTTCGGGTGTGAATGGTGGGCAGGCGACCTGCAATCTCCTGTCCGCCGGTTTTGCCATGGGGCATAGAGTTACCTCCACAAACTCGGTCTTCCGGCTACCGGAATTCTGCGGTTCTGCGTGGAGGAAGCTCAGTCACAGCTTCCAATCAGCTCTTTACTTCTCCTGTGCTTCGATTCCCCTTTCAGTCTCCTACAGACTGCTCTGTTCCTCTCTCCTTCCAGAAGCTGCAGAACCACTCGTCTGCACAGCCCCAGTTTTCCTCTCTCAGACTCATTCTATTTGACTCCTCTCTCTTCTGTCCCTCTGACAAACTAAACTCCTAACTCCTCCTCTATCCAGAATATATAGGGAAGTTCCCCTGAAGTGGCGTATAGAGCTCCCCTTTCTGGAGGCAGAACAGTGTTGCATGCACTGATTACCTGTGAAAGGGATCCTTCCTCGCTACCAAACATGGCATCACCCTCCCCACGAGGAAGGCAATATCACTGTAACAACCGGTTACCAAGGGTGTTACATATGGCTGTGGATGCTCACCAAGGTTTACCAACTGTTCCTCAAACAACAATTGGTTTCACAGGCTGTGCAGTCACACACAATCTGTACAGTTTGTTCAGTGTTTTATTGCTTTCTCTCCCTACCTCTATGGCTAAGCTGTGAGATGTCCACTCACTATCCAGATTTACCATAGAATGGCTGCTGCATTCCATGCTCCTGTTTTTATGCAGGCTATGATAGTCCTTCCTAATTAACTGTGCTATACCATTTGATAAGAAAAATTGAACTTGGCACTCCTTTTGAATGCTGAAATAATATATTTATTGCACAAATAGAAAAAACAGAAAGATCCACATAAAAAAAGCATTGACGTTTCGGCCTAATCGGCCTTCCTCAGAACATGAGGAATAATATTTGACATATACTGTACAGGCAGTAAATCCTGCAGTAGAAATTAGACAGCCTGCGCTGCAGAGAAAAAGCACAACCGTGCTGGGGAAAGCGCTTTCCACAGCACGGTTGTGCTTTTTTCTATAGCGCAGGCTGTCTCATGTTCTGAGGAAGGCCGATTAGGCTGAAACGTCAACGCTTTTTTATGTGGATCTTTCTGTTTTTTTCTATTTGTGCAATAAATATATTATTTCAGCATTCAAAAGGAGTGCCATGTTCTATTTTTCTTCTTGTATATGGACTGGAACTCTAATTGAGCACCCTAAAAGAGTGCCACATAAGCCTAATACAAACTATACCATGTGATGTCATAGCTGCAAGGCATTGTGGGGAAGCCCAGAGGTGGGATTAACATTTTTAACAACAGGTTCCATGTTTGTGTTTAAAAACCCCGCCCATGTAAAAACCACCCCATTTGGATACCACGCCAATTATGTTAGGCACACTTTCCTCAACTACAAAAAACAAGTAACGGTAACTAAAAGTAAAGGCGCTTTCCCCTTCTTACCCCACTCATACCTTCACTTGTCTCATTGCCTCCTGTCAAGTATACGTTCCAGTCACTGTCAGTCACTTCTTAGTATTGCGTATAATATTAAAGAGTTTTTCTACAAGTTTTAAGAATTTGTACTAAAGAAACTCTGCTCAAATTGGAAAGGGTGAGCACGTGTCCATCTGTCATCTCAACTGTTGGCTGCACCTAAACCCTGGCTTCAGCAGTCACAGGCCAAATATGTGTAAGTGACCATCGAGTGGTGACTGAAGCAGTTAGGGTGTCATCACATACGGTTAAAAACATTGTTCAATCCTTGACAACCCTTATCAATGGCCATAATGTGTCTGGTAAAAGAAAGCATATTCACCTCCTGGACGGGCACTGGTCCAAGCACTGCAGCTAATCAGTGGATGCTGGTACACTGCGGTGAGTATAGTCACAGCGTCTGCATCCCTCAACTGCAGCCAGCAATTCTCTGCTCGGCCATGCGCATTGCCAGCACTCTGCTCCTCACTATGCAGAGAGTGAAGGAGCAGAGAGTGTGTGCGGCGGCATTACAGCGTGCCAGCTTTAGGGGCGGATCGGTGCTCTGGTTCTTCCCAGTTTGGGGAACTTTCTGCTATTTTAACAAGTGGTTCCATGGAACCCATGTGAACCCCCTGAATCCCACCACTGGGGAAGCCCGCTTAGCCGTGCCCAAGGCCATATGAGTTTTTTCTGGCTCATGCAATCGTCTGTAATTTGTAAAATGGCGGTGAGCATTTTAAACGATTTATGTGCAGTGAATTGAAAATAGTTCTAATTCCCCAGGTGCAGTATATTCCAAAAAAAATAATCTTGAATTAATTGACTTTTTATTACATATAAATTTACTAACTTTTTTCTAGCATGGGGAAAAAATTCCAAACAATTTTCTATTTCATCATTGATTTTTGTTACTAAACTTAATCATTTATCATGCAGCATAATTCACGTGTAATTTGTACTTTATAGCTTGGTGTAATGATGAATCCAAATAAGATTTTACATTTTTGGGATTTTGTACAATATTAGTACATTTTATTGAAATAATTAAATAATGTGTTAGCTTTACTGTACAAGTTGTGGGACAGTAGAAGAAATAAAAAGCATGGTAATATATGATGTAAATAAAGGGCTTGATGATATTACTATCTATTAATTTATGCAGAGAGCTGAAAGAGACAAATTAGTCTCTCTGATGTGACTTGAGGGAATATAATAAGTGCTATTTCAAATATGGTACACATTTAAAGGGACCCAGTCACCATGAAAATGCCGTCCAATCTGCAGGCACCATGTTATAGAGCAGGAGGAGCTGAGTAGATTGATATATAGTTTTGTGATACTGCCAAAATATCTGTCACATCAACATTGTTGATATATAAATACATTTATGTAGCATGATTAAGGTAGTTGGGCATAGTAAGGATGGCTATGTTATGTCGAGGTCCGTGATGATGCTATATATCAGTGAAACATGTCTGGAGGATATTACTGTAGTGTTTAGCAGCTTTTAATATGTTGCCCTTTGTTGTTAATATTTATTGAGCATTTGATTTGGATAATAATAAAAATATAGTTCTGCCAGTATAGACATTATAGGCATAAGAGAGTTTATTAATAATAATAATATTATCATACAGAACATTATCTTCTTTTAATATTACTGTAATTCTGTCCCAATCACTAGTATTATTGTAAGGTTATATAAAAAAAAGTTTACTTTTTGATGTGAAACTGTCAACATGTTTTTACCACCTAATTTGAGAGCAGCATAATATAATGTCAGATACCCTGATTCCACTGATATGTCACTTACTGGACTGGTTGCTACAGATTTGACAAAATCCCAGTTTTATCAGCAGGAGATTATCACAAAAAGACTAGTAAAATGGCTGCCAGGTTGTCCTCCATATTTATGAGCTCTGTATAACTCCACCGCACTACTGATTGACAGATTTTTGCCTATGCACAGTGTACACAGAAATCTGTCAGTGGTATGGATGGGGTTAGAGAGAGCTCAGAATTCTGCAAACTTGTAGATCTGTAGCAGACAGAACAGTGATTTTATCAAAACTGAAACGAGCAGCACAGTAAGTGAGACATCACTGGAATCAGGAATTCTGTCTCTACATTATGGTGCTCTTAGTTTGGGTAAGAAAAAGAAATAAATAAATAAAAGCAACAAAACAGCTACAATGAGAAAAAGCTGCCTTTTATTACTCACTGTTTACTTTAAGGTAACTTTAGGCCACAGTATTTATTTGGATAAAAAGAATACAAAAATACTGTGAAAAACACAGTGAAGCACCTTATTCAGGCGCCAGGTTTTTTTGGTCAGTGTTTCGTTAGTATTTATAAGCCAAACCCAGGAGCAGAGTCTACAGCTAGAAAAATATAATTGAAAGGTTAACTTAACACCTGTTCTGTGTTGTGAATCAGAATTAGGCTTTAAACATTGATAAAATACTGACCCCAAAAAGTGATGCATGAATAAGGCTGGTTTCACATTTGCGTTTAAATCCGCAGAGTTTAAAACGCATCCGCAAGTGGTGAAAAAAACGCATGTAAACGCGTACAAACGCTGCATTTTTTAGACGTTTGTGCTTTTGGTACGCATGATGAGAAATTTCACAAGAGTAAAATCAAGATCCAGACACCGCCAATGGGACTACAGAGGGCGTGTATTATGACGAAACGCAGAACGGTATAAACACCTCCCCCAAAAGAAATTCATGAATAGCTGGTTTTTGTTCATTCTGCTACATAAAAATCGGAATAAAAAGCAATCAAAAATGTCACGTGCCCGAAAATGTTACCAATAAAAATGTCAACTCGTTCCGCAAAAAACAAGACCTCACATGACTCTGTGGACCAAAATATGGAAAAATTGTAGCTCTCAAAATGTGGTACCGCAAAAAATATTTTTTGGAATAAAAAGCGTCTTTCAGTGTGTGACGGCTGCCAATCATAAAAATCCACTAGAAAACCTCCTATATATAGAAATCAAACCCCCTTCATCAACTCCTTAGTTAGGGAAAAATTAAAAAATTAAAAAATGTATTTATTTCCATTTTCCCATTAGGGTTAGGGCTAGGTTAGGGTTAGGGCTAGGGTTAGGGTTTGGATCCCTTTATCACCTTGATGGTGGCTTAGGGTTAGGGTTAGGGCTAGGGTTAGGGTTTGGATCCCTTTATCACCTTGATGGTGGCTTAGGGTTAGGGTTAGGGCTAGGGTTAGGGTTTGGATCCCTTTATCACCTTGATGGTGGCTTAGGGTTAGGGCTAGGGTTAGGGTTTGGATCCCTTTATCACCTTGATGGTGGCTTAGGGTTAGGGTTAGGGCTAGGGTTAGGGTTTGGATCCCTTAGGGTTAGGGTTAGAGCTAGGGTTAGGGTTTGGGTTAGGGTTAGGGTTTGGATCCCTTAGGGTTAGGGTTAGGTCTAGGGTTAGGGTTTGGATCCCTTAGGGTTAGGGTTAGGGCTAGGGTTAGGATTAGGGTTTGGATCCCTTAGGGTTAGGGCTAGGGTTAGGATCCCTATATTACCTTGATGGTGGGGGGTGGCTTATCAGAAATTACTACATGTTGCATTTCCGTGCCAAGACGCAAGCGACAAAAAGACGCATGCGTCGTCAAACGCGGCAAAACGCGAACAAAAAAAACGCATGCGTTTTTAATGTTAAATATAGGAAAACACGACGCATGCGCTTATATGCGGTACAAACGCTGCGGCAAAAAACGCAAATGTGAAACCAGTCTTAGGCAAAACAATATGGGGGAGATTTCTCAAGCTAAAAGCATCTGAATTCTGGCACGTTGCACAAAAAGTCTGTCCTTCATGGCTTGTACCATAATAACTATATGTTTTAGACACTTTCAGAACCTTGGCCAACAATGCTCTGCTTAGCTAAAAGGTTTACAGCCTAATATGAAACACCATGCAACAAAAAATGTACACAAATTTTGAAACCACAAAGTGAGCCAACTGATAGAAGGTGTAAACCTAGTCTAAAGATGCACCAGCATAAAAGCAGAAACCAACATCGCCCCCACAAGTGATGTCTTTTGTGGGGGGCGGCACTGATCTCTGCTCTCACTGCATGAGGCCAAGTAATCTTACAAAGTGCACTCTATTGCCAATTCATTGCTCTGATCAGAGCCAGTGAGGGAGCGCACTGTCACTGTGCATATTGCACAGTGGCAGAATCTACTGAAAATCTATATCGAATAAGAATTTTCAGAATTGTAAATTGATTGAAAACTGATGTGGTGACAGTACTGGAAAGCTAGTCACAGAATCTACTGAGCAATATCAATATGAAATATGCAAATAATTTTTATTAGAAACCTGAGACATACCCATATATTAAAATCACTTAAAAACATGTACAACACATGATTGGTATATCACACCCCTGAGCCAAAAACCATGACGGACAGCTAATGAACAAAACTCCACTACCAAATAAGCATACCAGACATAACAGGTATGTATGTGCCCAAAATCATAATTATAACACGCGAGGACATGAATACTACCACATGCTAAAGTACCAAAATAGATAAATACAAAAATACCAGAGGCTACAAAAATCTACTGACCAAGCCTATAAAAGGGGTAAATGCATTGGGTGTGCATACCAATATTTTTTTGGTTTGTCTTCTCCTTGATTAATGGTTCCTCTCCATACAAGATGTTGCACCCTACTTTTTATCTAGTATTTATTTGCTGATGGATGGAGGTGCACCCTATTTTTGTAGTACAGAATTTAATGAGAGCACGTCGGAATTGACAACCGAGTTGAGAGGGAACGGTAGGGAATTTTTAATTAGAGATTATTAGAAAAGTGATAAGATTATTACATTAAATAGATAGGCACGTAAGAATAAAATAGGTTTTACTTTTGGACCACATCTTTAACCTACAATGTCCTTCTTTAGCATATTTCTAGCAATAGCTTTTTTTCTATTTCGGTTCTTCTCTCCGAAATAAAACATGCTTAACAGTTTCTTCCATTTCAGTGGCAATGTACCGTAGTTCATGGTGGTGTTGAAAGACCATATTCAGACATCTCCTCTATTCCCTGTAGCAGTTTTCATTCAATATGTGTTTCAGAAAAAAAAACCCATATAGCTTCTCCAGGAATAACAATGGTTGATGGGATGTTGAACGTGAAATGAAAAAAACTGAAAAAAATTGTCTATTTAACAGTTTTAACGATTTTATACAAAATTCCTGAAACAACAAAACTGTAGCACAGATTACGGAAAGTACAAAGTTCCAAGTTCTCCTTGTGCAGCTGGATGCTGCTGCCTTCTGTAACGACTGTGGAATGTTCTCTCCTGGAATCAAAGGGTTATTCTCAAGAAAATAGGTGATATGTTGTGCATTGATGCCGAAAATGCCCCATCAGAATTGAGCGGTGGTGGAACATACGGGCCACAGCTCTGACCATCTCTATGGGACTGCCAGTCATATTACATATACTTAGGTTAGCTATATTAACCTGTAGATGTTGGGTTAATCTGCAGGTGTATAGCGTTACTAACCTGCACAGCACCAGCATGCAGCCGAAAGCAGCGGGGAGAAAATGAGCTTTATTCTCCCCAAAAGCATTCGGTTTCAGTCATGAGGGTGGCACCAGCGTTGGTTCAGTCATCGCTCTGAGTATACAAAACGGGGGCTGTAACCGCACCCCCGGCACTGACGGGGGTGCTGTATTCTCAGAGAGGTGACTGAAAAAGCGATGGCGCCGCACCGTGACTGAGGGGTAATAAAATAGAAAGTAGATTCAGCACTCCAAATTCAGATGCAAAAAAATAAGGATATTTTATTGATACAGGTACATCAGGTGCATCCACTGTATAGAAACAAAATGACGTTTTGGCCAAACAACAAGGTCTTCATCAGAACAGTGGGACCTTACTAAAAACAGTCGTTCATGACGCTGTGATTATGCACAACCGTGAGGGGTAATAAAGTACATTTTCTCCCCACAGCGTTCGGCTATGTGCAGGCGCCAGGTTGGTTCGTAATGCTATTAATCTGGATATTAACCCCATATCTGCAGTTTAATACTAATTGGTTTTCTTGTGACAGGTTTCCCTTTAAATTCCTATAGGTTACAACTTTGCAAACATCAACCTGACTGTATTTTTAAATAGGTTGGAAAATTCTGAAAAACAATGTGGTGGTTTTAGAAGCCCACGATAAGGCTATTGGTACGATCTGAGTAAATTGGGAGTATAAATATGGCAGAATTTTAAAAAGGTTTTCCACTACTATTTGACCCCTTTTCATATGTTCTATTTTTTCCTATCAATCACTTTTCTAATATACTTTTATTACCTGCGCTGCTTCTATGAGCGCATCTCTGTATTGGTCACATAACCCCACACATAGCCAGCGCAGCCACTGCATCCTGCGCTGTTACTTCTGATCTGGACACCAGAACTAGACGGAATAACGAGGTCATCACTGATGGAGGTAGAGCTGCCTTTCAGTGATTGTCAGTGTCAGGAATTGGATGGAATGAGGAGAGCACATTACTTTGATGGGACTCTAACCTTATATGCCTCTCCCGGGCTGAAAGCAGACAATTTTAAGGGCAGGCAGGATCCAGCTCTAAGCAAAAACACCTTGGTCTGATGGGAGGAGCTCAGTCAGAAGGCGTGTCCTAATAATATAAAATATCCGACCAGCACCTTCAAACAGAATAAAGACAAGTGTGAACAGGTGCAAGCCGTCACAAAAGTTCACTATAACCAAGAAAATACAGCAGCACAGAAATGCTATAACATGTATTGAAGGTATGAAATTGGAACTGCAGTAATGATGAAAGATAGCCTCGTACCCATCAGTGATGCCTTCTCGTCATTCTGTCCTTTTCTTGTGCGCAAATCATAATTAAAGGGACACTGTCACCTGAATTTGGAGGGAACAATCTTCAGCCATAGAGGCGGGGTTTTCGGGTGTTTGATCCACCCTTTCCTTACCTGCTGGCTGCATGCTGGCTGCAATATTGGATTGAAGTTCATTCTCTGTCCTCCATAGTACATGCCTGCACAAGACAATTTTGCCTTGCGCAGGCGTGTACTATGGAGGACAGAGAATTAACTTCAATCCAATATTGCAGCCAGCATGCAGCCAGCGGGTAAGGAAAGGGTGGATCAAACACCCGAAAACCCCACCTCTATGGCTGAAGATTGTTCCCTCCAAATTCAGGTGACAGTGTCCCTTTAACAGGGGAGGAAGCAGTGGCTACGTAACAACAAAGGGTTATGTGACCCCCACACAGATGTGCAGATAGATTTAGCGCAAGTAATAAAAGTATATTAGAAAACTGAGTTAGGACATATCAAAGGGGGTCAAATAGTAATGGAAATCCCCTTTAATGCCTTCAAGACCTACTTATTTCTTTGCGCAAAGAGAAGAAACAACGACAATCGAATGTCCTCAATGATAGCCGAGGAAGAGATACTCCAGATTCTAGAAGAATTGGCTAATGAGTCTGGTGCTCCCAGACAATACCCGAAGTATCTTCTCCCTAAATCAAAAAACTTTCCTCAGATTAACACTGTTCCTGTCATTGAATTATTTGTCCAATTGGTTATGCAAGAAGTGGGTGAAATTCCCGAAACCATTAAAAGGGATAACCTCACATCTAACGAGAGACGTGCCTTTAAGGAATTGAGAAACCTTGATGAGGTAATCATTAAGCCATCCGACAAGGGTGGCAATGTGGTGGTGTGGTCAGTGATGGCTTATGAAAAAGAAATGATGAGGCAACTTAAGGACCCCTCATGCTACAAAAAATTGACGTTCAATCCATTGTCTAAATTTAAGAGTGAACTATTTGATTTGTTTCAGGAGGCTGTACACAAGGGTGTTTTGACATCTAAACAGAGAGATGGGCTATGGAATGATGAGCCAACAATAGCCAGTATCTATCTTCTACCGAAGATACACAAAGACCCGGTCACACCTCCAGGTAGGCCAATTGTGTCTGGGGTCAACAGCCTATCCGATTCAGTATCCAAACTGATTGATTTTTATTTAAAACCGTTGGTTGAGGTGCTGCCTTCTTTCCTTAAGGACACTACTGATGTCCTGAGGAAATTAGATGGTTTACAACTGGAAGCAGATATGAGCTTGGTCACCTGTGATGTCGAATCGTTATACACCTCGATTCGACACCAGGATGGCCTTGAGGCTACTTCATTTTACCTCACCAACAGTGGGTTGGATCAGGATTTGTGTCTCTTCCTTTGTGAAGCCTTGAGGTTTGTTCTTACACATAATTTTTTTGCATTCCGTGACTCGTTTTTTCTGCAATTGCAAGGCACCGCGATGGGGGCGTCTTGTGCGCCCTCTTACGCAAATTTATTTTTGGGATTATGGGAGCGGGAATATGCGGGATTATGGGAGCCCTGAGCCACAAGGTGGTGTCTTGGTGGAGGTACATAGATGATGTTCTCATGATTTGGCAGGGGACACGGGATGAGCTATGTACCTTCATCAATGAATTGAATTCCAATTCTAGGAACATCAAGTTAACGTACAGGTATGAGACCCGAAAAATAGATTTTTTGGACATATCCATCAATGTTGATGATGATGGCAACATCCATACTGACCTATTTCGAAAGAATACGTCTGTTAATGCTTTACTGCATGCCTCTTCACAGCATCCACGGCATCTCATCAGGAATATCCCTACGGGTCAATTCCTGCGTGCGAGAAGGATATGTTCCAACAATGAGCTTTTTGAAAAACAAGCCTCAGATCTCTACATACGATTTAAGGACCGTGGGTATGGGAAGAAGCCTATTTGCCACTCTTACCAAAGGGCACACTATAGCAGAAGAAACACACTTCTACGAAATTGGACAAGAACATGGATCAGGTACGGTGCATTCTGGATTTTAATTCCAGGAGTGGTGAACTTAGGAATGCTATTACCAAACACTGGCCAATACTTATGACAGACAAGGTTATTGCCAAATGTATCCCCAGAAATCCTGCTATCACCTTTAGGCGGTCACAGAACCTTAAGGATCAGTTAGTTCACAGCTACCACAAAGGACCTGGCCCGAACCGTATTTTTGGGGCAATGGGCCCCAAATGGGGCTGCAGTAGCTGTGGGAAGTGTGTAGCCTGTAAGAATGTGTGCAATGCCTTGGAATTTACTAATTCTAGGAATGACAGGACTTTTCGGATCACGCACACTATTACATGCACTACAAAAGCCGTTGTATATCATGCTACTTGCCCGTGTGGTCTCATCTATATAGGGATGACCACACGGGAGCTTCGCAGGCGAGTACATGAGCATGTACTTGATATTGAGAAAGCACAAACTGAAGATAATCCTCATAAACTCAAGCCCATTCCACGGCATTTCAAGGACTTCCACGGATGTGACCCTAAGGGATTGAGCATAAAGGGTATTGATAGAGTCTTTGAGGGAATCAGGGGTGGCAATTGGAAAAGGATGTTGGCACAGAAGGAAGCCAGATGGATTTTTAAATTGGACACTATTTCACCATCTGGCCTTAATGACCACAACAGTTTTGCCCCTTTTCTACCTGTATGAGTTGGTGGCTTTTCTGATAGGGTTAGTTTGTTGTGTCTTCATTGCTGTCTTTTGATTCTGTCCTTTTAGCTTGTTTTTAATTTTTTTATTTGTCTATATGTCTTTCCCTTTTAGGACTGTTGTGCACTGGCATCTGTTCACCTACAGTGGAGTGTCAAGCGCTGGACCTATGTGTCTTCTTTCATTGGAGGCTCCCATGTTTCCTTCTTCTGTTGTGCGGCTGTGTGTCCATGCACTTTTTTGCACTACATGTGACTAATTTATGTTACATGAATGTATTGTAATTTTTCTCTATCAGTATACTTGTTTATACACCTGCACATTTACATTGTTATATTATATAAATATCACATGTGTATATACATTTGCGTATTGCTGTATATGTTTTAATGGTTTTTTCCATAGGTCTTCCATCTTTCTCCCTTGCACATACGCACTTTTATCACCTTACGCATTTTTTACGCTGCTTTTTACGGCTTTTGAGTAACTGCGGCGGTGTTACTACACATTAGGTGCTTATCTTTCGGTCATGCGCCTTCCTGTCCGGCGGTATGTAGTCCTGAGTAGAAGGAGGGTTTTGGCGTGCACTCAGCCTGGATGAAGCGAGGTGCCGGTGTAATGGACCAAAGGCCCCTATATAATGAAATTTAGATTCACCGCACTCTCTAAGGATAATGATGAAAAAGGTTGTGCCAATTTATTAAAGTATAATGGGAGCGTAACAGAATATTGCAGTATATGCGATTAACAACGTTTCGGCTCCACCAGAGCCTTTGTCACGTATTCGCTTATTTCAGGCACAAGATAGTGTACAGATGGGGGAAATTAGGAGAATCCCAGTGGTGAGCTTGGATACTGCACTCAGTACTCTAAATGAGGCTCCCTTCGGATATTGTGGACCTGTAATATCGGCATTAAGAGCGGCGCTCCCGCGCTGTGCTCAGTAGCAGCGTGTGTCAGGGTAGTCCTGAGTAGTCGCGCTCAATGATCAGAGGACGCGCTCCGGATACCTATTGATCTTGGAGCGCTATCGCACATTGGTACTTCCGGTTATGCGCTGTTCTATCCGGTGGTGTGTAGTCCCTAGGAGTCGCGCACTAATGACTAGAGGGTGCGCACCGGATATGACATCAGCGGCCCTTCTATGTTACACGGCGGCCGCGGACCTGGGCAGTGTAATGTATTGTATGCGCCTGCGTTCTAGTGGTCATTTAGTTCCGGTACCCTGGCGTTCCATGTGTATATGTGCCGGGTTTTCACAACAGGTATTTATTATCCATTTTGATTAGTACGCTTGTTCTATTGGTCCATAGGGAATATATTAACTTAGCTGGCCAGCACCCAACCACCCCTGGACGAAGCATTTCCATGCGAAACGCGCGTCGGGTGTGGTGGGTCCCCAGGAGTGCTCCTTGGTAAATATACTATTACACTGATTCTTATATACACTTGTATTGTACATTGTTTTACGTCTTGTGCCTTATTGTGCATGGTCACACAGCTGTTAGACATGGTATTTTTGTCAACTACTATATAGTACCTGTGTGAGCTATTATATATACTTCTTTGCACTTTTTGGAGTCATTACCAGGGGTTCCCACCTTCTGTTACCTGTGCCTGTGGTTATGTACTTGTTTTACCGCTATATGTGTTTTTAAAATATTTAATAAAGATTTTGTTAATTTTATTGGCCGTATGTGAAGGTATTCTTTTTCGGTGATTTATTGGTATATTGCTTCATGGCCCTATATATGGGATATACTTAGGTGTGACATATCAAAGGGGGTCAAATAGTAATGGAAATCCCCTTTAATGCCTTCAAGACTTACTTATTTCTTTGCGCAAAGAGAAGAAACAACGACAATCGAATGTCCTCAATGATAGTCAAAATGCAAAAATGTATTAGCAAAAAACCAGGAGTGGGGGAGGGGGATACACACACATACAAAAAGCAGGGACGCAAATCCCAAGAGTATACAGTTGTCAAACACCACAATAATAATTATACATGAATCAATGCACAATGGCACAGCACAGGTCTGCACAACAAAATAGCTAGTATTCTCAAAATGAACAGTATGGATGCATTCTAAGTACATCATAGTAGTGGATAAGATAGTGAGTTACCAGAGACTTGTATCAAATGGCATGCAGGGGTTGGTGAGTGGATGTGCATACACCCCGACGCGCGTTGTGACACAGCCTTTGTCAGGGCGTGGCACATTACAGGGGCGTATAAAAAAAGGACTCTGCCCAATAACAGCACGGTGTGGACCTGAAGTGATGCATGCATCACCATGGCAGCTGGGATACCCGTTGGCGTCCATGCCATGAGCTGAATAATGTCAGATACACATGACAAACCATTTGAGCTGACGTCAGTTGGCACATACAGATACAGAGGGTAAATAGGGATCCCAGGGACAGTGTGCGCATGTGTGCTGGTCCATAGTACTTGTGAGCAAATCACTGGGTGGATTTATCTCTCTCCAATTAGAGTAATTGCAATATAATGGGAATTGATAATGTGGATTAGGAAAATGATATGCACATGTATACAGTATATGTACCAGAATCACATATTGTATAATGATTGAAATACTAATAAATAAAATAAAAAATAGAAATGAGATTATATATAGAAAATCAATGTTAATTAATCGGTGTATAGTAAGTAAACCTGTGAGCAGCACTGTATATAATATGTATATGAGGACAACAAACAGCACGCACGACCACATCACAGATACACAGAGAGCCGCTGAATAAATGTATACCTGTGAAGCATATTACTCATATCAATCAATTATTATGTCTATAAAAAGAAAAATAAACGTCCATATAAGTGTATGAGTGGTGCAATTGTGCATAAAAAACAATGTTGCTGCACAAATATAAACAACGCTGAATTCAAACTGATAAACATATGGTTAATTACAGAACCTAAATAAGGAAAATGTATATGGAGATTATGGCGTAACAATTCATGTTGCATGTAGTCCTTTTGTAGCCGTTGTAACAATATATACATGAGATTGCCACAAAACAATGTACAATATTGTGGATAGCTTCACACAGCGCAAAGATCATGGACAAAGTGCCTCTGAAAAGTAGAAAATGGTATTAAAAACAAAAATAACCAAATAATAAAAGCAAGAGACATAAAATTGTGCATATACACAGCACAAGAACAGTGATCACAGAAAAGAGACCAAACTGATGTTTTCATTCAAGCTCAAAGGGTATAAAGTATTTACGGTACAAATCCACCTAGACTCAAGTTGAGTCAGTCTCTGACTTATTTTACCTCTGTGGATACTGATGTCAACTTGATCGATGCCTCTGACCCTGAGAAGAGTGCCTGAGAAGATTTATAATTTTGCGGGAATGTTTTAAGCATGGATGTGTCAGTGTAGTTCAGTGCTGCCGAGATTCCATTCACATGTTCCGTAACATGGACTTTGAGTTGGCGTGTGGTAAGTCCTATGTAGATCATCGCACATGAACAAGTGGCATAGTAGATCACAGATTTTGTAGTACAAGAAATGTATATTTTTATCTTATACACTTTAGAGCCACTAGAATCACTTAATGTATCACAGCGTTTGATGTTAGAGCACACACCACATGGACCACATCCACACTTAGGGGGAAAGTTGACAAGGAAAGTAGCTTTAGTCTCACCGAAATAATGGCTACGAACTAGATGGTCTTTTAGATTCATAGAATGTTGTATAATAATATTTGGTTTATCTGGTAAGCATTTATAAATAAAAAGATCAGTTTTCAATGTTGGCCATGATGTTTTTAGGCATCTCCCTTGTGCGGGAGAATTGAGAATGGAAATTTGTGATGAACCTCACCTGTTCATTAGATGTAACATCATTAGATTTATATAACAGTCTGTCGTGATGACTATTTTGCCCTGTGATATGCCCTTTTGATGATATGTCAGCTATAGCCACGCTCATGAAATCTTTGTTTAAGATCGTTGGCCTACTTCTCAAAGTCGGAGTCAGTGAAAAAAATCATGAGGAGACGAAGAAATTGTCAAATAGGAAAGCACTGTATCATAGATCGTGAGTGTGAGGAGGAGGCGTGCAGTAGCATGTTACTAGAGGTTGGGTTCCTAAAGATGTCAGTCTGTATCACATTATTGCGATCTCTGTTCAGTTTGACATCCAGAAAATCAATCGTATCACAATCACATTGGTAAGTGATATCGATATTAAGGTCATTATCAATCAAAGACTTCATTAATAAAGATGGGCGAACCCGAACAGTAAAGTTCAGCGTCCATAGCGAACGCCTATTATTCGGTCACGGACAATGAACACGGACTTCACCAGGAAGTCCTTGTTACTGTTCGGTTTCGGCCCCCCAATGACAGTGTCACAAACACTGCTTCTGATCAACGGTAAAATAATTACCACTGGTCAGAGAGCCGTGGTTTCCACTCTGTCAAATGACAGCGTGAGCCCGCAGCTGTGATCGGAGGTAAAAAAATTCAACTCCAGTTAATGGCGTAAGCTGATGGGATTACTGGTCCTCAGCTGTGACTTCTGCCTGGCTGGCTATCAAAAATACAGGGGAACCCACTCTGTTTTTTTTTTTTTAAATGTTATTTACAGCGCAGGCGCTGGCTGATGAATACTCCCCTCAGCAGCCACCTGCTCTTGTTATGAGCAGCAGCAGATGTAGACTTATGGTACCAGTAGTAGAGGTGAACTTTTTACCTCTGATCGCAGCTGCAGGCTCATGCTGTCATTTGACAGCGTGGCAAACGCGGCTCTCTGATGGGTGGTAATGATTTTACCGCTGATCACAAGCAGTGTTTGCCACGCTGTCATGCAACATGCAATGTTGCCGTGCTATCAACATTTGTTGGATATCAGTAACTTGATTGTCTCATCTGTGATCACTGGTGTTCTAGGGATCAACCACAATTGAATGAGGACATATAAAATGGGGTCAAATAGTAATGAAAAACCCCTTTAAGGCCTTCGAGAGTACTTGCTTCTTTGCTTGACTTCATGGTAAAATGAAAACAAGTCAGCCAAGACATCAGAAAATAAATTGTGGCCCACTCCAAGACTGATACATTCTTTGTAGAAATTTCCAAACACCTGAAGGTCCCACATTCATCTGTTCATGTGATAATCTGCAAGTTTAAACACCATGACATCACGCAGCCATTATACCCTTAAGGAAGGAGACACGTTCTCTCTCCTAGAGCTGGACGTAGTTTTCTGTGAAAAGTACAAATCAATCCAAGGACAACAGAAAATGAGAAAATTGGTACAAAGGTATCGATATCAAGAGTAAAATGTGACCTATATTGACATGACCTTAAAGGCCGCTCAGCAAGGAATAGATAACTACTCCAAAACCATAATAAATAAGCTAGGTTACATTCTGGTACTGCACATGGGGACAAAGATCTTTATTTTTTGAGAACTGTCCTCTGGTATGGAAAAAATTAAAATGGAACTGTTTGGCCATATTGACCATCATTATGTAAGGCAGAAAAAGGACAATGAAGTAAAGCCAAAGACCACAATCCCAATTGTGAAGCTCACGGATGGCAGCATCATGTTGTGGGAGTGCTTTTCTGAAAAAGGCACTGGTGCACTTCACAAAGTAGTTGGCATGAGGAGGAAGTAAAATTATATGTCGCTATTGAAGAAACATCATCAGTCATCACCCAAGAAGATAAACCTTGGGAGCAAATGAGTCCTTCTCATGACTACAAGCATACTTCCAAAGTTGTGGCAAAATAGCTTAACGTCAACAAAGTAACGGTAATGGAGTTGCCACCATAAAGCCCTGACGTACGTTCCATAAAAGATTTGTGGGTGGAACTGAACAAGCATATAGGAGCAAGGAGGCCCACAAGCCTGACTCAGTTACATCTGTTCTGTTGGCAGGCTTGGGAAAGATTTCAACAACCATTATGAGAAGATTGTGAAAGGAAACCTGAAAATATGACACAAGTTATACAACTGAAAAACAATGCAACCGAATACTAACAACATATAAATAAACTTCTGAGCCACTGTGAAAAAAATAAAAGCTGAAATAAATCATTATCTCCAGTATTATTCTGACATTTCACTTTCTTGAAATATAGCAGTAATCTTAATTGATGTAAGATATGGAAGGTACCAGGACTGAAACTGAGTTTTCATAGATATGGCGAAGGTGTATGTAAACTTATAACTTCAACTGCAGCCGAGTGCTGATCGTGATTGATCTGATTTCAATGGAACATTTTAGAGCCTCATTTTTATGATTGGCAGTCCCAGCGGTCGGGCTCTCAACTGATCGACATGAAAATCTTGAGAAGAACCCTTTAATGCTTCTAAAGGGGTCTAATGCATCATGTCATATTTATTCTGTATTATTCCTTTAAAAAACCTTTGTGTTTAATCAAAGCTACAGTAATGCACCACAGTACAGCCCAATATAAGTCATTGGGTGCTGCATTATTGCTTTTTACACTTGCAGCACCCCAGGTGACCGATTGCTGCAGTGATGTTGCTTTTCCTTCGGGGAAGGTAATGTCATGCTCAGAGGCAATGGAGTTCTCTTCACCAGGTAAGGCACACACATGCAACACATTCTGAATCCAGGCCAGGAGGGGGAGCTCAGGACCTGGATTCAGGGAAGCTTCCATATGCTATATGTTTCCTGACCTGGAGGAGGAGAAAAGACAGTTGGTCCTAGGAGACCAAGGAGAACAGACATCCAGGAGAGACGCAGAGCACACATAGAGGCCTGGCAGCCACGAGGGAGCTGCAGCCTCTGGAAGAAGTGAGAGAACCTGAAGGGTTGTTGTATGTGGAGTAGCCGGAAGGGAAGGAGCATAGGAGAGGAGCAGAGCTCAGAGGGGAACTGTGGCAGGGCACCCTCAGAGTTGAAGCGCAGTAGCAGGGAACCGGGAGCTCAACTCTTTTGTGGGACTCTGAGACACAGAGCAGAACCAGAGGGTACGACACTACACGTTACCTGCCCGCGCCACGCCTGAGACGCTGTAGCAACTAAGGAGCCCGGGGCATGATAGAGTCCGTGTAAAAAGGCTCAAGCTGCCCGTAGTGCAGGTACCTGTCCCGGGACAGGGGGAAACTGGAGGACCCTGTAGGAAGCTTCAGGCATCAGGGACCTCACCTTTAATGGTGCTAGTTGGAACGGCTCACGGACCTCTACTGGAAATGGGAACCCTCTATTGCCTCTGAGTCGGCCGGACCACCATCACCCGTGCCTGGTACCCTGGACTGTGCCAGCAACCTGCAGTAAACCAGGTAAAGACTTACTACTTGTCTCCTCTATTTATTCACCGGCACATACCATCCACACCTTACACCATAGGACCCCTGGGGACCCCACTTCACCTGTGGGATTTGTAACATCCATGCTGCCGCAACATCCCCCAGGGGACCCCTTTAATGCAGCATCAGTCCCACTACTGACCAAACTCCACAGGTGGCATCACAACTAACTTTGAACATTTTCCCCTTTAACATGAGGCCCAGGGCCATGGACCGGGTCGCAGCCACTGTGACATCCCCCCTTGCGACCGGACCCGGTATTGAGCACCCCACTGCCCTGCGGGTGACTCACACTCACACATATACACATATATATTTCTTTATTAGGTTAGGGTTACACAACGATTTTTCTCTCATTAGATAAAATCGGTCCCATTATGCTAAACACGCTCAAATCAAACTGTGATCCAATCTGATCTGATTTTCTCAGCTGTGGATCAAAAAATTAATTCTCCAGTTTCTTCATTCTGTGAGTTCATGAAAATTGGACCACATTCCAATGTAATCTGAGTGCGTTCTGATTTTTTCCACGAACCTATACACAGGAATAGGCAGTGCGGTCTGATAATCAGATGCAACTTGTGCATGTTGCAATTTTTTCCTTGGATTTCCAAGAAAAACAATCAGATATGTGCATGGCCCCACAGAATAACATAGGGACGAGTGCTATCCTTCAAAATGATGTATAGCACTCTTGAGTTTTACGATCATCTGCACAAGCCCTTAGAGTTGATGCAAATAATTTGCAGGAAATGTACTTTTGGCCATGACAGTAATCTGTGGCCACTGGACCGGATACTCAATAGCATTTTAGTTCCTGACATCCCCAGCTCTCTTTTGATTAGCCAGCCTTGTGTGAAGTCATAGCTGCAGCATAATGCACATGTAATATCCAGAACGACTGATCAAAACAGCAGCCGTGGATGCCAAGGAGTAAGAGGTGGTACTCAGGAAGCCTATCCAGCCACCACAGATTACTGAAGTAGTCGCTGGACTCAGTCTTGTGACTGTATTCACACTAACTCTAATATCTATATATATGTACAGCGAGTGAAATAAGTACTGCACACATCACCAATTTTGTAAGTAAATACAGTGGGGCAAAAAAGTATTTAGTCAGTCAGCAATAGTGCAAGTTCCACCACTTAAAAAGATGAGAGGCGTCTGTAATTTACATCATAGGTAGACCTCAACTATGGGAGACAAACTGAGAAAAAAAAATCCAGAAAATCACATTGTCTGTTTTTTTATCATTTTTTTTGCATATTATGGTGGAAAATAAGTATTTGGTTAGAAACAAACAATCAAGATTTCTGGCTCTCACAGACCTGTAACTTCTTCTTTTAGAGTCTCCTCTTTCCTCCACTCATTACCTGTAGTAATGGCACCTGTTTAAACTTGTTATCAGTATAAAAAGACACCTGTGCACACCCTCAAACAGTCTGACTCCAAACTCCACTATGGTGAAGACCAAAGAGCTGTCAAAGGACACCAGAAACAAAATTGTAGCCCTGCACCAGGCTGGGAAGACTGAATCTGCAATAGCCAACCAGCTTGGAGTGAAGAAATCAACAGTGGGAGCAATAATTAGAAAATGGAAGACATACAAGACCACTGATAATCTCCCTCGATCTGGGGCTCCACGCAAAATCCCACTCCGTGGGGTCAGAATGATCACAAGAACAGTGAGCAATAATCCCAGAACCACGCAGGGGGACCTAGTGAATGAACTGCAGAAAGCTGGGACCAATGTAACAAGGCCTACCATAAGTAACACACTACGCCACCATGGACTCAGATCCTGCAGTGCCAGACGTGTCCCACTGCTTAAGCCAGTACATGTCCGGGCCCGTCTGAAGTTTGCTAGAGAGCATTTGGATGAGTTTTGGGAGAATGTCCTATGGTCTGATGAGACCAAACTGGAACTGTTTGGTAGAAACACAACTTGTCGTGTTTGGAGGAAAAAGAATACTGAGTTGCATCCATCAAACACCATACCTACTGTAAAGCATGGTGGTGGAAACATCATGCTTTGGGGCTGTTTCTCTGCAAAGGGGCGAGGACGACTGATCCGGGTACATGAAAGAATGAATGGGGCCATGTATCGTGAGATTTTGAGTGCAAACCTCCTTCCATCAGCAAGGGCATTGAAGATGAAACGTGGCTGGGTCTTTCAACATGACAATGATCCAAAGCACACTGCCAGGGCAACGAAGGAGTGGCTTCGTAAGAAGCATTTCAAGGTCCTGGAGTGGCCTAGCCAGTCTCCAGATCTCAACCCTATAGAAAACCTTTGGAGGGAGTTGATAGTCCGTGTTGCCAAGCGAAAAGCCAAAAACATCACTGCTCTAGAGGAGATCTGCATGGAGGAATGGGCCAACATACCAACAACAGTGTGTGGCAACCTTGTGAAGACTTACAGAAAACGTTTGACCTCTGTCATTGCCAACAAAGGATATATTACAAAGTATTGAGATGAAATTTTGTTTCTGACCAAATACTTATTTTCCACCATAATATGCAAATAAAATGTTAAAAAAACAGACAATGTGATTTTCTGGATTTTTTTTTCTCAGTTTGTCTCCCATAGTTGAGGTCTACCTATGATGTAAATTACAGACGCCTCTCATCTTTTTAAGTGGTGGAACTTGCACTATTGCTGACTGACTAAATACTTTTTTGCCCCACTGTATATTTCTAAAGGTGCTATTGACATGAAATTCTCACCAGATATCGGTAACAACTCATCCAATCCACACAGGCAAATAAATCAAAACATAGATGTCCATAAATTAAGTTATGTCTAATAATGAGAAATATTATCACGATGAGGAAGGTGCTTCACTAATAGGAGGTGCTCTGGAGAAAAAACAATTCAATATACAAAAATAATAATGAGAAATGACACGGTAAAAGTATTGAACACATGAAGAAATAGAGAAGCAAAAAAGCCATGGAAAGTCATGACACCATCTGAAATCTATCAGTAATTAGCAAACAATCCTGCCATTTAGTGAGAAATTATATCAGCTGGTTCAACTCATGGCCTATAAAAAAAGGTGTCTAATTACGAAAGTGCCACTCAAGAAACATCTTATGATGAGTAAAACCAGTGAGCTGTCTCAAGATTTGTGCAACCTTATTGTTGCAAAACATAGTGATGGCATTGGTTACAGAATAATTTCTAAACTAATTAAGGTTCTAGTGAGAACTGTTGGGGCCATAATCCAGAAGTGGAAAGAACAACATTTCAACATAAACTAGTCATGACCAGGTACTCCGCACCAGATTTCAGACAGTGGAATGAAAAGAATGATCAGAAGAGTTGTTTAAGAGCCAAGAACAACCTGTGGAAAACTACAGAAATACCTGGAATCAGCAGGTACAATTATTTGAAAGAAAACAATCAGTATTGCAATCAACCTCCATTGCCTGTATGCATGCTCACAACGCAAAACCCCATTGCTGAACAAAAAGCATGTTCAAGCGCATTTAAAGTTTGCTCAACAACATTTAGACAAGCGTGTGAAAAGCTGGGAGAATATAGTTTGATCAAACAAGACCAAAATTGAGCTCTTTGGATGCCATTACTATGCCATTACACCATAATTGGAGGCCAAAAGGCACTGTAAATCACCCAAAAAACACCATACCAACAGTGAAGTTTAGAGCTGGGAACATCATGCTGTGCTGCTGTTTTCAACATACAGTATGGGCAAACTTCATGTGATTGAAGGAAGAATGAATGGAAAAATGTTCTGAGACATTCTTGGTAAAAATCTGCTGTCATCTACTAGGATAAAGAAGATGAAACTAAGGTGGACATATCAGCAAGACAATGATCCCAAACACACAGCCAAGGAAACTCTCAATTGGTTTCAGAGAAAAAAATATAAAGCTGCTAGAATGGCTCCACCAATCACCGGACCTGAATCCTATAGAAAATGTATGGAGTTCTGTTGTGAATTCTGTTGTCAAACTCCCTCCTGTGGTCGTGAATGATACTTCGGCGAGTTCTGTCTATGGGCTCCCTCTGGTGGCTATGAGTGAAGCTGCTGCTTCTGAGGTTCCTTACACAGGTGACGTGGGTTATCCTTTGGTTGGCTGCTCTATTTAGCTCCTCTCAGATCGTTACTCCATGCCAGCTGTCAATGTTTTTGCATTGGTTCAGTTCGCTCCTGGATCTCTCTGCTGACCTGCCTTCTCCTGCAGAAGCTAAGTTTCTGATAGTCATTATTTGTTCATTGTTTTCTTGTCCAGCTGGTTATCATGATTTTGCCTTGCTAGCTGGAATCTCTGGGATGCAGAGTGGCCCCTCCGGACCGTGAGTCGGTGCGGAGGTCTTTTTTGCACACTCTGCGTGGTCTTTTGTAGGTTTTTGTGCTGATCGCAAAGTTACCTTTCCTATCCTCTGTCTATTTAGTAAGTCTGGCCTCCCTTTGCTGAAACCTGTTTCATCTCTGCGTTTGTGACTTCCATCTTTACTCACAGTCAATATATGTGGGGGGCTTCCTTTACCTTTGGGGAATTTCTCTGAGGCAAGGTAGGCTTTATTTTCTATCTCTAGGGCTAGCTAGATCTTAGGCTGTGACGAGGCACCTAGGGAGCGTCAGGAGCGCTCCACGGCTATTTTTAGTGTGTGTGATAGGATTAGGGCTTGCGGTCAGCAGAGCTCCCACATCCCAGAGCTCGTCCTGTATGAGGTTTAACTATCAGGTCATTCCGGGTGCTCCTAACCACCAGGTCATAACAGAGTTCATAGAAGAAGCCCAGAGAACCTGCAGGATTTGAAGATTGTTTGTGTGGAAGAATGGGCCAAAATCACTCCGCAGCAAAGCACCCAACTAGTTTCTCTATACAGTAGGTGTTTTGAAACTATCATCACCAACGAAGGCTTGTGTACAAAGTATTAATTCAATTTTAGTAAGCATGTTCAATACTTTTTCCCTGTGCCATTTCTCATTATTAGACCACTTTGAACGATGACACGATATCAGGCTGTGCTGCTTAATAAAGAATCCTTAGGACCAAGATGAGTTGAACGGTTTTTATTTCCACAACCCGTTTCAAAGCCGGACTAGTATCTCTTTCAAATGAAAACAGCAATTGCATCACATTTCTCATTATTGCACATAAAATAATTTCTGGACATCTATGGTTTGATTCCTCTGGCTGTGTGGAGTGGATTGGCTGTTACTGACATCTGGTGATAATTTAATGTCAATAGCACCTTTAGAAATGTATTTACTTAGAAAATTGGTGACATTTCAATACTTTTTCCTCCAGATGTATATGTATGTATATACTGTTTATTGTTTATTATTATAGCTCAATTTTTTCCACGGTGTTTATATATATATATATGTATATATATATATACTGTATATATATTTTATATATTTTATACCTGTGCTACTGAATACATCAGCTAGTGGGAGTGGTAACTTTTTGTCCCATGAAGAGATTTTCAATGCCACTTTCACAAACTTTTTTTATTAGATGGGAATTATAAGCTTCATGCAGAAATATACAGTGTATATACATCATGGTGCCTTTAAGCTAAATGCATATTTTTAGATAAGGCCAGGAATATTGAGTGTGAATAACTTCACACTATTTTACAATTCTCTTTAAATGGCTGGTCTCTTTAGTGTTAACTAACGCAATGAAAAACAGGCTGGTTTATTAAAACATCATTCATTTGAAGGGTAACATTACATGACACAGCGCTGCCCCTGTAATTCTAGATGCTGGCTTGGCCAGGTTTTGAAGTTTATATTTTAGCATTTATTCTGGATATGACATACTGAAAGGCCACGTTCTCGCTCAGGAATTGCGTGCTTTGTACCAAAAATCTGCTATGTATCAAGGAAGGAGACGTCATTAATTCAATAAAGTCAGTCAATTATTAATCAATTATGCTCCAAATTGAAGTTTCTTTTTTTTTAATTCGATGACAAGTCCGGTTGTTTAGGTCTGAATGAAAATGATTAATGATTGGTGATGATGATGGTATAGAGGAATTGATAATAATCAGCAGGCTGTAATAAAACCTTTCGTAAACTGACAAAATTTGTGATAATAAGATTGTACTTAATTAGTTCATATAGAGAACATTATCCAGAATACGTGGGACATGAGATTTTCCAGATAACATTTATATTTTTTTTGGAACTTGGGCCTCCATGTGTAACATCAACAAAAACCATTTCAATCTAACCCTTGTTTTTTTGCCAAACTGCCTGTTAAATTCCATTTAACACTTAGACAGGGCCAGGGATGTTTTGGGGAGGTGGCAAAATAAGCAATTGCCAAGGGCCCATCCCCCTACCCAGTGACCCATGAATGGGACTGTCAAAAGCAACTTGAATTTGTGATTGACCCTTTCATTGCACCAGACCACCAGGAAATTTACAATTAACCATTTTGCTACACAAGACCAATGGAGGTTCTAAATGCATGAGACAAACTTTATTATCACCCAAAACAACAAGCAGGAGGGTCCTGATTTGACTTATTACTAAGGGCTATGTATTCCACAAAGCTGGCACTGGGAAGTCTTTTATGGAAAAGTCAGGAGTATACCTATAAGGACAAAGAAAACATTTGTTATCCTCCTAATATATTGCAATCATCATATTATATAGCACTGTGTACTTACAATTGCTCATTTTGCTTTTCTACCCAATTATTCTCTTTTCCATTAGGTCTATGACATCACATGATTAAAAACTGACTAGTTGAATCCTTCTAAGCTCTAAGTAGATACAGGAGGTCAGTTGTCCCTGTATGACTTATCAGTCAATGCAAAGGTCCCTGGCAGGGGGAAAATAGAGTAGCTTGGTCAGGAGTTGAAGAGGGGATGATAAATGCAGGGACAAGAGACTTCCAGTTTCTACATAGACCAGAGAAGAGAGAAGACTTTGCTGGGTAGAAAGGCAAAATTAGCAAATGTAAGTACACATTGCTATATAATACGATGATTGCAATATAGCAAAAGGATAAAAACTTTGATGGCGGTGCTTCTTTAAACCATTGCACAGAGATATGGACTTACACCAGTTTTTCCCAAACTCCAGTCCTCACGGACCCCACGGTTCATGTTTTCAGGATTTCCTTAGTATTGAGCAAGTAGTTGAAGTATCATCAAGGCATCAGGAATTGTCTCACCTGTGCAACAGTATGGAAATCCTGAAAACATGACCCGTGGGGTCCGTGAGGACTGGAGTTTGAGAAATACTGACTTACACAGTGACCCTGACTTGAGTCCTCAGAGTAGTCAGTCGCCAATGTAATCGGCTGGCTAATATGGTCAGGTCACCAAGCCAAGACCAGTTGGGATATCAAGGGACTAAATCGTAAGTCAGAAGGATAGCCATAAACGGGCCTAGGTCAGAATTAGTATGAAACAGGCATAAGAGGAGCTGAGCAATAGGAGTGAACCAGATGTAGTATAGGCTATACTCCAGCCGGACAGCACATACCCATACTGCCAGACTGGACAGCCCTATAGGTACCAAGCACAATAGCTTCTGTGGCTAAACTGAGCCTGCACCACCCTGAGCCTAAGGTTCCATTATGCCCTCCTATACAAAGCTGTTCACAGAATGAACATAGCGACATGTGACGACAGAAGCAGGAACTGCAGGAGCAGGTCCAGGAGTAGCACAAGTATGTAAGCACAGTCAATGTGCAGCCAAAAGTGAATATCATAGTGGCAGTGATAAAAATGCAAACATAGCCAAAGGTTGAAATTAGAAATCAGGAGTCAAGAAATCACCACCAGGGAGTAAGCATCACACAGGAACCAGCAATGGAGGAGTAGGTCAGATTCAGAAACATCCAGAAATACAAGGGACCAGGGCTTAATGAGTATCTATAAGGGCTCTTGTACATGACTGTATTTTGGGTCCGAATGTGATCTGGCAAAACATTGGATTGCATTCAGAAAAAAAGTTTTCTACATTGACATGCACCGGTCTAGTTTTGTTTTCAGATAGACCCGGTGTAACAGGCCAGATTAACTCCCCGCCCAGAATATACCCGGGGTTAAAGTAAAGAAAAAATCCTTCCAGCTCCAAATAGTAAAATCCAAATTCCAACTTTATTAAGCCAATATAAAAACAACGGTGGACATATGCTCTACATGTGCATATCAGGACACGAGCGACGCGTTTCGATCCTACACGGATCTTTATCAAAACTACATATGAAATGGTCATCAACCAATATATAGACCCTATACATCAATGGCATTCAAATGAACGGTCACATGATCGTATGGGCGGTCCTTCATGAATACACATAGTAAAAAAAAAAAAAAAGAAAAAAAAGGAGAAAAAAAAGGGGGGGGGGGGAAAGAACAAAAAAAAAAAAAGGGGGGGGGGGAAGGAACAAAAAATAAATAAAAAAAAAAACGAAAACACATTAATGTGTTTATATATGTTGGTGCTGTGTGGTTTATCACAGATTTGTTTTATCATAGTGTGTTTTGTTTTGGTTTTTTTTGTTTTTTTGTTCTTTTTTTTTTCCCCCTTTTTTTTTTGTTCTTTTTTTTCCCTTTTTTTTTTTTTTACTATGTGTATTCATGAAGGACCGCCCATACGATCATGTGACCGTTCATTTGAATGCCATTGGTGTATAGGGTCTATATATTGGTTGATGACCATTTCATATGTAGCTTTGATAAAGATCCGTGTAGGATCGAAACGCGTCGCTCGTGTCCTGATATGCACATGTAGAGCATATGTCCACCGTTGTTTTTTATATTGGCTTAATAAAGTTGGAATTTGGATTTTACTATTTGGAGCTGGAACGATTTTTTCTTTTCTTCATGAGATGACCGCGTGGATCAGTGTTGGGTTCCGTGCTCCTGCGGTGGCTACTTGGTGAGCTGGCTTTTTTTCTTCTTTGCTATTTCCGGGGTTAAAGTAGCCTAGGCCAGATTATACCCCTCTGGGTCAGAATATACCCCAGATGTTGTAGATCAGATTTTTCAGGCTTTTGAGAACCATCGAGTGATATACTCCAGGCTGCAAATGGGGCCCCAGGCAGCACACGGGGAGGGGGGTGCAGAGACAGTGAACAGGGTCCGAGGCAGCACATGGGGCCCCAGGCAGCACCAGGGGTCCCCAGACAGTGCACGGGGCCCCAGGCAGCACACAGGGGCCCCTGGCAGTGCACAGGGCCCCATGCAGTGCACAGGGTCCCCATGCAGCACACGAGGCAGAGACAGTGAACGGGGCCCCAGGCCACACACAGGGCCCCAGGCAGCACACGGGGGCAGAGACAGTGAACAGAGCCCCAGGCAGCACACGGGGGCCCCAGGCAGTACCCAGGGCCCCAGGCAGTGCACAGGGCCCCAGGCAGTGCACAGGGGCAGGCACAGTGCACAGGGCCCAAGACAGCGCCCAGGGGGCAGGGGCAAGGGGGAAAGAGACAGCATGCAAGGGGGAAAGAGACAGTGCGCAGGGCCCCTGTGCGCTATTTCTGCCCCCCTGTGCACTGTCTCTGCCCCCCTGTGCGCTGTTTGGGGCCTCTGTGCACTGCTTGGGGCCCCTGTGTTCTGCCTGGGACCCCTTTGCACTGACTGGGGCCCCATTATTAAGTATATCAGTCAATGGTTCTCAAAAGCATGAAAAATCTGATCTACAGCAGCTGGGGTATATTTTGGCCCTGGAGGGGTATAATCTGGCCTAGGCCAATTTATACCCCGGGGTATAGTTTGGCCTAGGCCATAATATATCCGGGCTATATTCTGGCCCAGAGGGGTATAAACTGACCTAGGCCAATTTATACTCCAGGGTATAGTTTGGCCTAGGCCAGAATATACCCGGGGTATAATCTGGCCTAGGCCACTTAAACCTTGGGTATATTCTGGGCAGGGGGTGTTAATCTGGCCTGTTACACCGGTCCAGGGAAAAGAAGCAACATGCACAAGCTTGATCAGGTATTCAGATCACACTTGCCCATGCAAGTCAATGTGTCTATGGAAAACATTGGCCTGCACTTGGATCACATCAGACAAAATTGGGATGATGGAGACATTTTTCTCTCCATCTTCCCCTCATCCGAGAGAAACAAATCACACTATGATCATACACTGATGAAACTCTGATTATAGTTTGATAAGAATGTGATTACATGGTGAAAGCTGACAGAAGGAGGACAGGCGTGAGAGAGATCCCCTGCCATCCTTGTATCTTGGAGTTTGTTTTGTTCCCAGAAACTGGCTGAAGTTCCTCTAAAAGCATATACCTGTTTCTGTAACGTCTGTTAGGGACAAGAATTTATTGGAGAGACGACTACGGATAGATGCAGAGGCGGATTCCCTTCAAGCCATCTGCTGTGACATGGAGAGCCTCCAGCTGGTCTACCAAGCTAATCCACACTTTGTGTGACAATTCCACCATCCACTCCTCGGCCTCCCAGCTAATGGACGAACAGCCGATCAGCCGATCATTCAGCCTCCTCAGTGACCAGTTTACGGTCAGTAAGTGATGAGCTCAGGCCCCACCACAGTCATCTTGGTGGGAGCATGCATGTGGACCTAGAAAGGGAGTTTGGCACCAAATATAGATTCTCAGGTAGATATATTGTTTGCTATCAGAACTGTATGAACTTGAGCTAGATGCTCACAGCATTAGAGAGATTTAAATACATCTACTCTTAACCGAACTCTCCCCTTGGAGAATCATCTGAGGGTGGGCCGAAAGGGTGGGTTAGAGAGTTGCTAAGTTTGTGAACTGTTATGCTGCACCACTGCTGGGTTGACCCTTTGCCCTCATCTGATTGCATTGTTGTCGCTTGTTAACTCCTCGGCTAACGAATCAGGCGGAAGCATATGTCAAGCAAATTATAGTGTATTTGATAGAACATTCTTGGCCCATAGGTCGTGCAGCACAGGGGTCCGACACAAAGATCTCAACCCTCAACATCGGATGACATTGCATGGTGAGCTCACAATCCCCCCCTCTATTACAGGGGTCCTAGTCGGCACTGACTAGGTGTGTGTGAAACTTTACTGTGTTTTCCCTTGTGTTGTCAGTAAAACAATAGTTTCTTGACAAATTTTCTGGTTGTTTTCTTTGTCCACGGCCCACTGTATCCTGGGAAGACCACTCTGGCACATTTCAAAGAATCAAAGGTATCACAAAGAGAAAAAATCACAAAAAGAGGGTGCTTATAGGGTTACTCTTAGTGATGAGCGAGTGTACTCGTTGCTCGGGTTTTCCCGAGCACGCTCGGGTTACCTCCAAGTATTTATGACTGCTCAGAGATTTAGTTTTCATCCCTGGCAGCTGAATGATTTACTACTACTAGCCTGCTTGATTACATGTGGGGATTCCCTAGCAACTAGGCAACCCCCACATGTGCTCAGCCTGGCTACTAGCTGTAAATCATTCAGCTGCCGTGACAAAAACTAAATCTCTGAGCAGTCATAAATACTCAGAGGTCACCCGAGCGTGCTCGAGAAAACCCGAGCAACGAGTATACTCGCTCATCACTAGTTACTATGTCTAAATTAAGGTACATTTAATGACAAGGTGCTGAGAAAGCCCTTTATGTGTTGTGCAAGTATAAGAAATATATAAGTTTCTAAAACAAAAATCTTAGCCCATTTTTATAAAATTTTTACAAAAACAAACACGGAATGTTGAAATCATAATATTTTAAAAGAGGACACATTTCTTCTAGCAAAAAGCAAAAACGACGCTGTCTTACTACAAATCTGAAACATGGAGAATCTCCCATCCCATCCCCCATGTCTACAACTCACATCCTATACTAACTTTACTACACTAAAGTACTAAAGGAGGAAAATTCAAAACTTCTGCAGGCGTATTCAAGCTGTTATTCATTTGCTTGCTATTACTAAAGCCATACTTCCCAATCATGCGCTTTTCAAATGATTGTCCAATGAAGTGGACCTCAAAGAAAACAGATCTTATTTCAATGTGTCCCCAAAGTGGGAGCTTCTGAGAAAATCTCGGTCATGGCTTAAAATGTCCTGCAAATGAGGATTTAAATGTTGAGAAAATGGTAAAGTAGTCAGAAGATGCAGCTGACAGAAATATGATCCATATCTTTGACTGTGGCCATCTTCTGCTTCTATTCCCAGAAGTAATCTGCAAGATGCAGGAAATTCTGATGTTACGCACGACTATACTGGTACAGGAGAAAAGGAGACAACTGTAAGGCTGGTGACTGTGTAACCAGTGTATTGTTCTCACCACAATCTTTCATGTATTTTTAGAAAGGTTTGGACTTGTAGTATGTATTTTCTGAACTTCTTTCTCCAGTTGTACAGGCAAATGTCCAATTTCTGGGTGCTGCACTGCAGTGGCAGGTTGGTCAACATTGTAACTAGGACATCGCCAGAGGAAGCGCGAAACCACTGGAGAACCCTGGCACCACTAGGATAGGAGTGGTAGGGGATAGGTAGGTAAGTATACATTTTATTTTATTTCATATCATACTGGGGAATTTAAAAAAAAAAAAATAGGTGTAGCCAACACATTTTCTTCACAATTCACAAGTATTACTGACTTATAGTGGTTAAAGTTCAACTCTGATTTAATCATCAAACTAAGTTTATTCCTGATAAATCAGACATAATTGTTCAGTAGAAGAGAGCTCACTGATGGATTTCACTATTAACTCATTCTGTAGTCAGCTGTGTACAGCGATGATATGCTGTAAAAGTCAAATAGGACAACATTTAAAGGGCTTTTCTACCTTGTTATTTTAAATTACATATTCCCATGTGTACTATAAAAAAAAATACCACATACACACCTACGAATCCTCCGGCTCCTCTGTTTTGCTTACTCTTTTATTTTAAAGGGAACCTGTCACCTGAATTTGGCGGGACCGGTTTTCGGTCATATGGGCGGAGTTTTCGGGTGTTTGATTCACCCTTTCCTTACCCGCTGGCTGCATGCTGGCCGCAATATTGGATAGAAGTTCATTCTATGTCCTCCGTAGTACACGCCTGCACAAGGCAAGATTGCGCAGGCGTGTACTACGGAGGACATAGAATGAACTTCAATCCAATATTGCGGCCAGCATGCAGCCAGCGGGTAAGGAAAGGGTGAATCAAACACCCAAAACCTCCGCCCATATGACCGAAAATCGGTCCCGCCAAATTCAGATGACAGGTTCCCTTTAAAATAAAAGAGTAAGCAAAACAGAGGAGCCGGAGGATTCCTGCCGACTTCAACTCAAAAATATTTCACAAATCTGTTCATTCCTCAACCAAGAATCTGCAAAAACCCTAGTCCATGCCCTCATCATCTCTCGCCTTGACTACAGCAACCTCCTGCTCTGTGGCCTCCCCTCTAACACTCTTGCACCCCTCCAATCTATTCTAAACTCTGCTGCCTGACTAATCCACCTGTCCTCCCGCTATTCCCCGGCCTCTCCCCTCCGTCAATCCCTTCACTGGCTCCCCATTGCCCAGAGACTCCAGTACAAAACTGTAACCATGACGTACAAAGCCATCCACAACCTGTCTCCTCCATACATCTGTGACCTCGTCTCCCGGTACTTACCTACACTCAACCTCCGATCCTCACAAGATCTCCTTCTCTACTCCCCTCTTATCTCCTCTTCCCACAATCGTATACAAGATTTCTCTCGTGCATCCCCCCTACTCTGGAACCCTCTACCACAACACATCAGACTCTCGCCTACCATCTAAACCTTCAAAAAGAACCTGAAGACCTACTTCTTCCGACAAGCCTACAACCTGCCATAACCACTGATCGACCAATCCGCTGCATGACCAGCTCTACCCTTGCCTACTGTATCCTCACCCATCCCTTGTAGATTGTGAGCCTTCACAGGCAGGGTCCTCACTCCTCCTGTACCAGTTATGACTTGTATTGTTTAAGATTATTGTACTTGTTTTCATTATGTATACCCCTCCTCACATGTAAAGCGCCATGGAATAAATGGCGCTAAAACAATAAATAATAATAATAAAATAATAATAAAATAGTAACATAGTTAGCAAGGCCAAAAGAAAGACATGTGTCCATTCAGTTCAGCCTATATTCCATCAGAGTAAATCCCCAGATCTGCGTCTAGGCCTCTCTTGGTCTTGAACTCCTCGACTGAGTTCGCCATCACCACCTCCTCAGGCAAAGAATTCCAGATTCTCACTGCCTTTACAGTAATGAATCCTCTTCTATGTTGGTGGAAAAACCTTCTCTCCTCCAGAAGCAGAGAATGCCCCCTTGTGACCGTCACATTCCTTGGAATAAATAGATCCTCGGAGAGATATTTGTATTGTCCCCTTATATACTTATACATGGTTATTAGATCGCCCCTCAGTCGACTTTTTTCTAGACTAAATAATCCTAATTTTGCTAATCTCTCTGAGTATTATAGTTCCCCCATTCCCTTTATTAATTTTGTTGCCCTCCTTTATACTCGCTCTAGTTCCATTATATCCTTCCTGAGCACCAGTGCCCAAAACTGTACACAGTACTCCATGTGCGGTCTAACCAGGGATTTGTACAGAGGCAGTATAATGCTCTCATCATGTGTATCCAGACCTCTTTTAATGCATCCCATGATCCTGTTTGCTTTGGCAGCTGCTGCCTGGCACTGGCTGCTCCAGGTAATTTTATCATTAACTAGTATCCCCAAGTCCTTCTCCATGTCAGATTTACCCAGTGGTTATTCGTTCAGTGTGTAATGGTTATATTGATTCCTTCTTCCCATGTGTATAAGCTTACATTTATCATTGTTAAACCGCATCTGCCACCTTTCAGCCCAAGTTTCCAACTTATCCAGATCCATCTGTAGCAGAATACTATCTTCTCTTGTATTAACTGCTTTAAATTGTTTTGTATCATCTGCAAATATCAATATTTTACTGTGTAAACCTTCTACCAGATCATTAATAAATATGTTGAAGAGAATAGGTCCCAACACGGACCCCTGAGGTACCCCACTGGTCACATCGACCCAGTTAGAGAATATACAATTTATAACCACTCTCTGCTTTCTATCACTAAGCCAGGTACTTACCCATTTACACACATTTTCCCCCAGACCAAGCATTCTCATTTTGTGTACCAACCTCTTGTGCGGCACGGTATCAAACGCTTTGGAAAAATCAAGATATACCCCGTTCAATGACTCACCTTGGTCCAGTCTATAGATTACCTCTTCATAAAAACTGATTAGATTGGTTGGACAGGAGCGATTTCTCATAAACCCATGCTGATATGGAGTTAAACAGTTATTCTCATTGAGATAATCCAGAATAACATCCCATTAGACTTACTGGCCTATAATTTCCAGGGTCACTTTTAGAGCCCTTTTTGAATATGTAATTTAAAATAAAAGGATGGAAAAACCCTTTAAACGTTGGCTCATTTGGCATTTGCAATATCTATGTAATCACTGTACATAGCCGGCTGCAGCACAAGTTAACAGTAAAAACCATCAGCAAGCTCTCTTCTACTGAACAATCATCTTGTATAATAAAGAATGGTAGCTATTAAAGAATTTCCTATTCTATGTATTATCGTATATATCCACCATGTAATAATAGGGCTAATATTTTTCGGAAGCCAACTTCCACAAATATACTGTTGCACGCGACCTCGTCACATCCTGGCCATATGATCCAATCGGTCACCACCGGGCAGTTCCTGCGACTACGTAGATTAGTATGGGGAGCATCACTCTCCCATACAGCTTCTCCTTGTGCAAAGTGTGTTGTATAGTTGACCGATGCACAGTGACACCATCTGCAGCAAGTTGATGCTGCAGCTCTCTGGAGGTGGTCTGAGGATTGTCCTTGACTGATCTCACCATTCTTCTTCTCTGCCTTTCTGATGTTTTTCTTGGCCTGCCACTTCTGGCCTTAACAAGAACTGTACCTGTGTTCTTCCATTTCCTTACTATGTTCCTCACAGTGGAAATTGACAGGTTAAATCTCTGAGACAACTTTTTGTATCCTTCCCCTGAACAAATATGTTGAATAATCTTTGTTTTCAGATCATTAGACAGTTGTTTAGAGGAGCCCATGATGCCACTATTCAGAGGAGATTCAAACAGGAGAACAGGGTGCCCATACTTATGCACCTGTCAAATTTTGTTTGAATGCAGATTGCACATTTTCTGTTAGTACAATAAACCTCATTTCAAGGCAAAAACATTACTGTGTCCAACAGTTATTAGATATATGAAACTGAAATAGCTGTTGCAAAAAAAACAATTTTTATAAAACATTAAGCTTAAGATTAATAGGGGTGCCCAAACTTTTTCATATAACTGTATTTTGAAAGCGGATCCAGTGATCTCCAGATTTTACCTCCCAGGGCTGCAATTGCGGCAAGGAGATCGAAAAATCTGCGTGACTATTTGGTCCATAGTCACTATACTGGGGAACCTAGTAATACATTTCTGGATCAGGTGCCAACGCGAAATGGATGCTTCCCATGCGGTAGATGTGTGGCTTGCACCAATATTGACCGAATAGACAGTTTTATAAGTCAGGATAGACTATGTGAATTTAAGATTAGAAAACAGATTACCTGTACAAGCAAACACGTGATTTATTATGCTGTATGCCCATGCCACAAAATTTATGTGGGCATGACTACCAGACAGCTAAAGATACGAGTAAGAGAAAACGTATTGGGTATCACAGCAGAAGCAACTGTGGAAGATGTAGCATCACTGAAAACCATTTCTCACCGTTTTCGTAGATATCACGGTTGTAATGGTGACCTCCTTAGGGTGCGTGGCATCGATGTACTTGATATGGGCATTCGGGGTGGTAATATAACCAAGAGGTTGGCCCAATTGGAGTACAGGTGGATATGGACCCTTGGCACGGTCCATCCATCTGGACTAAATGATAATATTAGCTATGCCCCATTCCTATGATTTTTCCATCACTGAGTGAGTGTCGCACATCTATTTACTGTCCCCATTTTTTAATTCTAATTATATTGTTGTTTCTTTTTATATATCTTTCAGTATACACTAGTCACATTTGTCTATGTGATGTTCGGTGAAGGTGCTGTAAGCGGCATGAAGTGGCTCTATATATGATTGAAGAACCTTATAATGAAACCCATTCTGAAGATACCAGCAATTATAGCGATTATCACTATTATGGTTATGATTATATTTAATATGTATGCTGAGTGTATACACTGTGATATGAAAATGTACTATATACTTGTGGGTTTAATATCTGATGCCGCTTTGTATTACATTTATTTTTACTACATTTAATGTCTCCGCACAGTCATTATGTGCATCACATGGTTTTAGTATGCGCTTATGAGGTCTCCATATCTCTCTCCCCCCTTGACGCGCGCCTTGCCCGCTCGATGTGGCGCCGATCTGCTCTCGGCGTCTTGTGACGTGGTGGGGCCCGCCCTGGCTCCGCCCACATTGTGATGCCAACGCTTGCCGGCATTGCGGTCGACCTGGTAATGGTGCACGTCAGTTCTGGGGTTGGGAACGGCACTTCCGGCTGCACGGCGTACCACGCTGTGCCAGCCGGTATAAAATAATGGAGACCTGCATATAGCATTAGGCCCCTTGAAGAAGGAGTCCGAAACGCGCTTCGGGGCAGACACACTGCTGTAGATCTTGGCAGCATTTAATGTCACGGGCCCCTACAGGTAATTATACCTAAGCCTTGTATTAAGCACGGTATTGTATGATTCTTTCTATACATTCGGGGCAATAGCAGAGTGAAGCTATGGGTGACTGGTATTAATACATATATGCTAGCCACCTTAGGGAGAGACCCAAGTTGGGCTAAATGTAGCGGGACGAAAGAGACCGAAAAGCCCTCTACTTAAAGGAAATACATAGTGGATGCTTTCCTGAAACGGAAAGTACTTGCAAGCAGCATAATACAAAGAATAGCAGGTTTACCCAGAATCCTTTGCAGTAGGCGGAGCTATGCAAATGATCTCTTTCCACCCCAGTCTAATCCACAGCGCTTGGAACCGCCAAGCGTGCAATGCTGCGGATTAGTTTCTAAATTTACACAGCCAACCAATTCCTACCTGTGGACACGTGTTTCGGGCTTTAGGCCCTCATCAGCACAGGGCTGGAATTGGTTGGCTGTATGGAGTGGGGCTCGGTGAGCAAGCGATACATATATGCTAGCCACCTTAGGGAGAGACCCAAGTTGGGCTAAATGTAGCGGGACGAAAGAGACCGAAAAGCCCTCTACTTAAAGGAAATACATAGTGGATGCTTTCCTGAAACGGAAAGTACTTGCAAGCAGCATAATACAAAGAATAGCAGCATTTAGCCCAACTTGGGTCTCTCCCTAAGGTGGCTAGCATATATGTATCGCTTGCTCACCGAGCCCCACTCCATACAGCCAACCAATTCCAGCCCTGTGCTGATGAGGGCCTAAAGCCCGAAACACGTGTCCACAGGTAGGAATTGGTTGGCTGTGTAAATTTAGAAACTAATCCGCAGCATTGCACGCTTGGCGGTTCCAAGCGCTGTGGATTAGACTGGGGTGGAAAGAGATGATTTGCATAGCTCCGCCTACTGCAAAGGATTCTGGGTAAACCTGCTATTCTTTTTATTATGCTGCTTGCAAGTACTTTCCGTTTCAGGAAAGCATCCACTATGTATTTCCTTTAAGTAGAGGGCTTTTTGGTATTAATAGTGATATACAATGTGGTTAACCCAAGTGATTGTTATGGGTCCATTGTTTCCTACACCAGTTATATTAATAGTCACCCAATAGGATTTATTTATCCGTGGTAGCTGCTGGTCTTTGTAGCGGTGTGTCCTTCATGGGTGATTGTAAAGGGAGGGTTATTTGTCTCCCTGAATCCTGGTGTTATAGTTTTTAACTATGTCTTATATGAACAATAAAAACATTTTTTATTTTGATATTATAATAGCCTTGTGATCACTTTTTTCGCTCTTATCTGAACAAACATCTTGGTAATAGAGATAGAGAAGTGAAGGAGGGACTTCGCCTTTTTTACTCCATACAAGAAGCCTTGTGTAAATTAAAACAGGTTGAAAATCCCTTTAACCCCTCTCTGACCTTAGACGTACTATCCCGTCGAGGTGCCCTGGGCCTATCTGACCCTCGATGGGATAGTACGTCATAGCAATCGACCGCGCTCACGGGGGGAGTGTGGCCGATCGCGGCCGGGTGTGAGCTGCCTATCGCAGCTGACATCCGGCACAATGTGCCAGGAGCAGTCCCGGACCGCCCCCGGCACATTAACCCCCGGCACACCGCGATCAAACTTAATCGCGATGTGCCGGCGGTATAGGGAAGCGTCGCGCAGGGAGGGCTTCCCTGAGACCCTCGCAGCAATGCGATGTGATCGTGTTGCTGCGAGGGTCTCCTTACCTCCCTCCCTGCTCCAGGCCTGGATCCAAAATGGCCGCGGCATCCGGGTCCTGCAGGGAGGGTGTTCTGCCCATTCTAGCGAAGGTGAGGGCTTCGTATCTAGCTTTAAAAAGGTTTAATACCATAGTTTTGGTTTTGCTGTGTTATAGCACCACCCAGTGGTGGTTAAATTTATTACCTGTGTTTTTCAGTAATTATTAGAGTGTTGCATTCTGGAATTCACCAAGGTATCATGGGAAGGGGAAACTCCATTTTCTCTCTGTGTATTTCCCTGGACACACGTGTTAATCTGCTGTGTTGAACTACCTCACTTACTTCCCATTCCGGTTAAGATTATCCGGTAAGACCATTATCCCTGTTCTTGCTATGTAATGTTGTACAGAGTGTGATTAACTGTATAGCAGCCAGTACACAGGAAATGTGATTTCAGTTACCTGCTGTATGTAGTTATTATAGAAGTTGCATCATCCTGTATGCTTTCCCTGTTAGTTGCAGTCATGTTATTATTTGCCCAATACTTATACAAATCATTTGTATTCTTATAGTTTTACCGCACTCATGTTTACCAATAAACAAGTTAGACTACAGAGAACAGTCTGCTTATTTGGGAGACAGAAGTGGTTTATGCCGTATGTCGGATCACACACCATATCAACGTGTATGAAGACAGAACAGTAAAACGGATTCTAGATACCAGCGGAGGCCAGTAAAACGCAGGCTAGATACCAGCAAGCAGTAAAACAGAAGCTAAATACCAGCGGAGGCTAGCAAAACCAGGCTAGACGCCAGCAATAACAAGACCACTTACACAGCCGCTTGTACCACACCGCACAGCCTGCAGATACCGCAGCGGCCGCCCTATTGCCCGCCAAGCGCTACACGTCTCAGTCTACGCTGAAGTCATTCCTATCCGCTCTGAGACGTCCTACAGCCTGCAAACGGACACACAATGTCTGCAAGTCGAGCATCCTCACTCAGGACGAGGTCCCATACAAGCAGCTCTAGCAAGTCTTCCTCGAAAAGGTCTGTCACCCTCGCCCGAGCAGAAGCTGAGGCGGCGAAGGTAAGATCCTCCTTCGCTGCACAAGAGATGCAGTTAAAGTTAAGACAAGCAGAGCAAGAAGCAGAAAGAGCCCGCCTGCAAGCAGATAGAGAAGCAGAAAGAGCCTGCCAAGAAGCAGAAAGAGCCCGCCTGCAAGCCGAGCAAGAAACAGAAAGAGCCCGCCTGCAAGCCGATAGAGACGCAGATACAGCACGCCTGCGAGCGACCTTAGAAAGGCTTTCCACTGAAAAAGAAGCAGCAGCCGCAATAGCCAAAGCTGAGTTCTTAGAAGCCGTGGAGTTTCCCGAATCTGAGCGTGACAGCGACGTACGTGGACCAGACCTTGATCGTCAGGACCCTGCTCAACGCGTCTCAGAATATATCCACCAACATCCCAGAATAGAAGACAACTCTGATCCGTTACACCAACCAGCCTATACAGATTACCAGAGATCCTTCCTCCAAACACCGTACTGGAAGCAGGAAGGTATACTGCAAAACGACGTCGACCACCACTACCGTCTTACAGAACAGAAGGTACGGCCCCCTCCCAGACTGACAGGGACACCCTTCGCTTCAGAACGGTTTTATACAGACTTTCCTAAGCCAGAAGCTCCTACCAGGTATGAGGATGCACCACACACACTGCATGACAACAGCACTCCAGCTCATGTTGACACTGACTCAGCCACTATGAACTTTGCAAGGTTCTTTACCCGCCGGGAGCTGGTGACCAAGGGACTTGTAAAGTTCACCGATCGAGCTGAAAGCTACAGAGCTTGGCAAGCCTCCTTCCAGAACGCCATCAGAGACTTGCATCTTTCCAGTAGTGAAGAGTTAGATCTACTGGCTAAGTGGCTTGGGAACGAGTCAGCTGAACACGCCAAAAGAATCAGGAACATTAACATAAAGTACCCACACACAGGACTTCGCATGGTGTGGGAGAGACTCGAAGAATGTTATGGGTCAATAGAAGCTATAGAAAACGCTTTGTATAAAAGAATTGATGATTTCCCCAAGATAGCAAATAAGGGTTATCACAAGCTCAGAGAACTGAGCGACTTGTTAATGGAGGTGCATGCTGCTCAGGCAGAAGGTGACCTACCAGGGTTGGCATTCCTGGACACTGCCAGAGGTGTCAACCCAATCATCCAAAAGCTCCCTTACAACTTACAAGAAAAGTGGGTCAGTCACGGGTCCCGTTACAAACAGGCTCATAAGGTGCCATTTCCTCCTTTCAGGGTGTTTCTAGACTTTGTTGCTCAGCAGGCTAAAGTTAGAAATGACCCCAGTTTTGATTTCACTATGTCATGTACCACTGCCTCCGGTGTAAAACCCAGTAAAACACCAGTGGCAGTACACAAAACTAATGTTACCTCCACAGGTTTTCCTTACAGGGCAAGTAAGTCCTCTCCAGAGGAGGACAAACCTCAGGATCTCAGCAAACACTGCCCCCTACACAAGAAACCTCATCCTCTACTAAAATGTAGAGCCTTCAGGGAGAAGCCTCTAGAAGACCGTAAGAGCTTCCTAAGGGAAAACAAGATATGCTTCAGATGCTGCGCGACTACCTCACACTTCGCCAAGAACTGTGAAACCAGTGTGAAATGCGCAGAATGCAGTAGTGTGGAGCACAACACGGCTTTACACCCTGGACCACCCTCAGGGGTATCGTCACGAGTAGAAGAGTCTGCCGAAAAACAGACGGACACTGACATTGACACCCCAGTGGTCACTTCTCAGTGTACAGAGATCTGCAAGGAATTTGTAGCAGGGAGATCCTGCTCGAAGATCTGTCTTGTCAGAGTATTCCCAGCGAGCCAACGGGATAAGGCAATCAAGGTATATGCAATATTGGACGATCAGAGCAACAGGTCTCTAGCTAAGCCCTTTCTCTTCGACACCTTCAACATTGCTGGTCCCGGCTCTCCGTACTCCTTGAAGACATGTGCAGGTACTGTCGAGACGGCGGGGAGAAAAGCGACCGGATTCAAAGTAGAGTCTATGGACGGTCAAACCTGCTTATCCTTACCATCAATACTAGAGTGCAATCAAATTCCGGACAACAGGTCTGAGATACCTACACCGGAGGTAGCAGCTCATCACACCCACTTGAGACGTATAGATCACCTGATACCGGAGCTTGACCAAGGAGCCCCTATCGTCTTACTCCTCGGAAGAGACATTCTAAGGGTCCACAAGGCTAGAGGACAGATCAACGGCCCAGAAAATGCCCCATATGCTCAGAGACTTGACCTAGGATGGGTCATTGTGGGAGACGTCTGTTTGGGTGGAGCACACAGGCCGACATCAGTCAACAGCATGCTCACCAATACCCTCGAGAATGGACGCCCGTCTCTCTTCCAGCCATGCGAGAGCAGTTTCCTGATTAAAGAATTGCCACACAACACCCCTCCATCTTGTCCGTTATCTGATCCCTCCTGTGAAGACCATGCATGCGACGGTGAGCAAGATCATATAGGGTGCACAGTTTTCCACAGGACAAGAGAAGACAACCAGTTAGCAACGTCCATAGAGGACAGACTGTTCTTGGACATCATGGAGCGAGAGATAGTAAGAGATGAATCAAAGAGTTGGGTCGCACCTTTACCATTCAAACCACAGAGGCAACGCTTACCCAACAACAGAGAACTTGTGTACAGTTGATTTGTCTCCCTTACACGCAAACTGCAGAAGTCACCAGAGACAAAAGAACACTTCTTTACCTTCATGGAGAGAATATTCCAGAGTGGACACGCAGAAATTGCACCTGTACTTCAAGATTCCGAGGAATGTTGGTACTTACCTATTTTCGGCGTGTATCATCCGAAGAAACCTGGTCAGATAAGAGTGGTATTTGACTCAAGTGCCAGATACGAAGGTGTTTCTTTAAACGACGTCTTTCTATCTTGTCCAGACCTCAACAACAGACTTCTGGGAGTACTCCTTCGTTTCCGCAAAGATGCAGTAGCATTTACGGCCTACATACAACAGATGTTTCACTGCTTCCTTGTTAAAGAAGAACACAGAAACTACTTGAGGTTTTTCTGGTACCGCGATAATGACCCCTACAAGGACATCGTGGAATATCGTATGAAGGTACACATCTTCGGGAACAGCCCTTCCCCTGCTGTCGCTATCTATGGGCTTAGACATTCAGCCAGAGAGGGTGAAGCAAAGTATGGATCGGATGTAAGATCTTTTGTGGAAAAGGATTTCTACGTAGATGACTGCATGAAATCCACACCCACAGATGAGTCGGCAGTCAGTCTCCTGAAAAGGGCACAAGAAATGCTCGCTTCAGCCAATTTGAGGTTGCACAAAATTGCTTCCAACAGCCAAAAACTAATGGCAGCCTTTCCCTCTCAAGATTACTCAACCGATTTAAAAGACTTGGATTTAAGCACGGACTCCCTTCCTATGCAGCGGAGCCTGGGTTTACTTTGGGATTTGAAAAAGGACGCATTCACCTTCCAGATCAGCGAAGAAGAGAAACCTTTCACGCGTAGAGGCGTCCTGTCCGTTGTGAACAGCTTGTACGATCCTCTGGGATTTGTAACTCCTGTAACTATCCAAGGTAAAATGATGTTGAGAGACTTCACCCAAGAGACGTCCGATTGGGATGATCCGCTTCCCAGTGAGAAAAGAGACTTGTGGGTAAGATGGAAGATCTCTTTAGAAGCCCTGTCAAGTCTCTACGTTGCACGACCATATGCTTCTGTGCCATCAACAGAAATCAAGATGCAAAGGCTTTGTATCTTCTGCGATGCCTCAACCAAAGCAATTGCAGCAGTGGCGTATTTGAAAACTACTGACATCAATGAACAATGCCACGTGAGGCTTGTTATGAGCCGGACAAAATTGGCCCCACTCCGTGAACACACAGTACCCAGACTGGAACTCTGTGCAGCTGTGTTAGCAGTAGAGTTAGCTGAGCTTATCTCAACAGAAATGGACCTGGAGGTCAAAGAAATCGAGTTCTACACCGACAGCAAGGTAGGGTAGTGTTGGGGTACATTTGCAATGAAACTCGTCGTTTCTATGTCTATGTCAGCAATCGGGTGCTAAGGATCAGGAGATCCACCGACCCTAAACAGTGGCATTATGTGTCCACAAACCACAATCCTGCGGACCATGCAACCAGACCCGTGAAGCACATACGCTCCGATAGAGGTACCAACTTTGTAGGAGCAGTGAAAGAACTTCAAATTCCTTCCAACCTAGACACCACCAGGGTGGAAAGATACTTGAATGAGCAGGGATGCACCTGGACTTTCAATCTTCCACACTCTTCTCACATGGGAGGTGCTTGGGAGAGGATGATAGGAATGGCACGCAGAATCCTTGACTCCATCTTCTTGCAAGCAGGTAGCGCAAGATTCACACATGAAAGTTTGACCACATTCCTGGCAGAAGTTTCGGCCATCATTATTGCTAGACCATTGAGTTCACTTTCTGGTGACTCTGAGGATCCGACCATTCTCACTCCTGCCATGTTACTTACTCAGAAAGCCAGCATTCTCAGCGCTCCACCTGGAGAATTTAGCAACAAGGACCTCTACAGACGACAATGGAGACAAGTCCAAAGTCTCTCCAATACCTTCTGGGACAAATGGAGGAAGCAGTACCTCTCCACCTTACAACCAAGGAAGAAGTGGCAGACCGACAAACCAAACATCAAAACCGGTGATGTCGTTCTCTTGAAAGACAGCCAGTCTCACCGTAATGAGTGGCCACTAGGCCTCATCACTAAGATACTCCCAAGCAAAGATGGGAAGGTGCGTAAGGTCGAGGTCAAAGTAGGCAAGCCGGGGAGAGTAAACTATTCCTCAGACCAGTTGCGGAACTTGTCTTACTGTTTTCGCCAAAAGAACCTGTGGGTGGCATCGGTTGATGCCAAGCGGGGAGTGTTCTGCCCATTCTAGCGAAGGTCAGGGCTTCGTATCTAGCTTTAAAAAGGTTTAATACCATAGTTTTGGTTTTGCTGTGTTATAGCACCACCCAGTGGTGGTTAAATTTATTACCTGTGTTTTTCAGTAATTATTAGAGTGTTGCATTCTGGGATTCACCAAGGTATCATGGGAAGGGGAAACTCCATTTTCTCTCTGTGTATTTCCCTGGACACACGTGTTAATCTGCTGTGTTGAACTACCTCACTTACTTCCCATTCCGGTTAAGATTATCCGGTAAGACCATTATCCCTGTTCTTGCTATGTAATGTTGTACAGAGTGTGATTAACTGTATAGCAGCCAGTACACAGGAAATGTGATTTCAGGTACCTGCTGTATGTAGTTATTATAGAAGTTGCATCATCCTGTATGCTTTCCCTGTTAGTTGCAGTCATGTTATTATTTGCCCAATACTTATACAAATCATTTGTATTCTTATAGTTTTACCGCGCTCATGTTTACCAATAAACAAGTTAGACTACAGAGAACAGTCTGCTTATTTGCGAGACAGAAGTGGTTTATGCCGTATGTCGGATCACACACCGTATCAACGTGTATGAAGACAGAACAGAGGGAGGTGGCTTACCAAGTGCCTGTTCAGAGCAGGCGCTTGGTAAGCCTGCAGTACTGTAAGTCAGCTCACCGATCTGACAGAGTGCTGTGCAAACTGTCAGATCAGTGATCTGTGATGTCGTCCCCTGGGAAAAAGTAAAAAAGTTAAAAAAAATTTTTTCAAAATGTATAAAAAAAAAAAAAAAAACTCCTAAATAATGAAAAAAAAAATATTAGTCCCATAAATACATTTCTTTATCTAAATAAAAACAACAAACAATGAAAGTATACATATTTAGTATCGCCACATCTGTAACGACCCCACCTATAAAACTATATCACTAGTTAACCCCTTCAGTGAATACCGTAAAATAATTTAAAAAAAACGAGGCAAAAAACAACGCTTTATTATCATACCACCAAACAAAAAGTGGAATAACACGCGATCAAAAAGACAGATATAAATAACCATGGTACTTCTGAAAACATTATCTTGTCCCGCAAAAAACGAGCCACCACACAGCATCATCAGCAAAAAAATAAAAAAGTTATAGTCCTCAGAATAAAGCGATGCAAAAATAATTATTTTTTCTGTAAAATAGTTTTTATCGTATAAAAGCGCCAAAACATAAAAAAATGATATAAATGAGGTATCGCTGTAATCGTACTGACCTGAAGAATAAAACGGCTTTATCTACTTTACCAAAAGCGGAACGGTATAAACGCCTCCCCCAAAAGAAGTTCATGAATAGCTGGTTTTTGGTCATTCTGCCTCACAAAAATCGGAATAAAAAGCGATCAAAAAATGTCACATGCCCAAAAATGTTACCAATAAAAACGTCAACTCGTCCCGCAAAAAACAAGACCTCACATGACTCTGTGGACTTACATATGGAAAAATTATAGCTCTCAAAATGTGGTAATGCAAAAAATATTTTTTGCAATAAAAAGCATCTTTCAGTGTGTGATGGCTGCCAATCATAACAATCCGCTAAAAAAAACACTATAAAAGAAAATCAAACCCCCCTTCATCACCCCCTTAGTTAGGGAAAAATAAAAAAAATTTAAAAAATGTATTTATTTCCATTTTCCCATTAGGGTTAGGGCTAGTGTTAGGGCTAGGGTTAGGGCTAGGGTTAGGGCTAGGGTTAGGGCTAGGGTTAGGGTTAGGGCTAGGGCTAGGGTTAGGGCTAGGGTTAGGGCTAGGGTTAGGGTTAGGGCTAGGGTTAGGGCTAGGGTTAGGGCTAGGGTTAGGGCTAGGGTTAGGGTTAGGGCTAGGGTTAGGGTTAGGGCTAGGGTTAGGGCTAGGGTTAGGGCTAAGGTTAGGGTTACAGTTAGGGTTGGGGCTAAAGTTAGGGTTAGGGTTGGGGCTAATGTTAGGGTTAGGGTTTGGATTACATTTACGGTTGGGAATAGGGTTGGGATTAGGGTTAGGGGTGTGTCTGGGTTAGGGGTGTGGTTAGGGTTACCGTTGGGATTAGGGTTAGGGGTGTGTTTGGATCAGGGTTTCAGTTATAATTGGGGGGTTTCCACTGTTTAGGCACATCAGGGGCTCTCCAAATGCGACATGGCGTCCAATCTCAGTTCCAGCCAATTCTGCGTTGAAAAAGTAAAACGGTGCTCCTTCCCTTCCGAGCTCTCTTGTGTGCCCAAACAGGGGTTTACCCCAACATATGGGGTATCAGCGTACTCAGGACAAATTGGACAACAACTTTTGGGGTCCAATTTCTCCTGTTACCCTTGGGAAAATACAAATCTGGGGGCTAAAAAATAATTTTTTGGGGAAAAAAAGATTTTTATTTTCTCGGCTCTGCGTTATAAACTGTAGTGAAACACTTGGGGGTTCAAAGTTCTCACAACACATCTAGATAAGTTCCTTGAGGGGTCTAGTTTCCAATATGGGGTCACTTGTAGGGGGTTTCTACTGTTTAGGTACATTAGGGGCTCTGCAAACGCAATGTGACGCCTGCAGACCAATCCATCTAAGTCTGCATTCCAAATGATGCTCCTTCTCTTACGAGCTCTGCCATGCGCTCAAACGGTGGTTCCCCCCACATATCAGGTATCAGCGTACTCAGGACAAATTGGACAACAACATTTAGGGACCAATTTCTCCTGTTACCCTTGGAAAAATACAAAACTGCGGGCTAAAAAATAATTTTGGGGGGAAATTTTTTTTTAATTTTCACGGCACTCTCGTGTGCCCAAACAGGGGTTTACCCCAACATATGGGGTATCAGCGTACTCAGGACAAATTGGACAACAACTTTTGGGGTCCAATTTCTCCTGTTACCCTTGGGAAAATACAAAACTGGGGGCTAAAAAATAATTTTGGGGGGAAAAAAAAGATTTTTTATTTTCTCGGCTCTGCGTTATAAACTGTAGTGAAACACTTGGGGGCTCAAAGTTCTCACAACACATCTAGATAAATTCCTTGGGGGGGTCTAGTTTCCAATATGGGGTCACTTGTAGGGGGTTTCTACTGTTTAGGTACATTAGGGGCTCTGCAAATGCAATGTGACGCCTGCAGACCATTCCATCTAAGTCTGCATTCCAAATGGCGCTCCTTCCCTTCCGAGCCCTCCCAGGACAAATTCAACAACAACATTTGGGGTCCAATTTCTCCTGTTACCCTCGGGAAAATACAAAACTGGGGGCTAAAAAATAATTTTTGTGGGAAAAAAATTTTGTTTTATTTTTACGGCTCTGCATTATAAACTTCTGTGAAGCCCTTGGTGGGTCAAAGTGCTCACCACACATCCAGATAAGTTCTTTAGGGGTCTACTTTCCAGAATGGTGTCACTTGTGGGGGGTTTCAATGTTTAGGCACATCAGTGGCTCTCCAAATGCAACATGGCGTCCCATCCCAATTCCTGTCAATTTTGCATTGAAAAATCAAACGGCGCTCCTTCCCTTCCGAGCTCTCCCATGCGCCCAAACAGTGGTTTACCCCCACATATGGGGTATCAGCGTACTCAGGACAAATTGTACAACAACTTTTGGGGTCCAATTTCTTCACTTACCTTTGGGAAAAGAAAAAATTGGGGGCAAAAAGATTATTTTTGTGAAAAAATATGATTTTTTTTTTACGGTTCTGCATTATAAACTTCTGTGAAGCACTTGGTGGGTCAAAGTGCTCACCACACCTCTAGATAAGTTCCTTAGGGGGTCTACTTTCCAAAATGGTGTCAATTATGGGGGGGTTCAATGTTTAGGCACATCAGTGGCTCTCCAAACGCAACATGGCGTCCCGTCTCAATTCCTGTCAATTTTGCATTGAAAAGTCAAACAGGGCTCCTTCCCTTCCGAGCTCTCCCATGCGCCCAAACAGTGGTTTACCGCCACATATGGGGTATCAGCGTACTCAGGACAAATTGCACAACAACTTTTGCAGTCCAATTTCTTCTCTTACCCTTGGGAAAATAAAAATTTGGGGGCAAAAAGATGATTTTTGTGAAAAAATATGATTTTTTATTTTTACGGTTCTGCATTATAAACTTCTGTGAAGCACTTGGTGGGTCAAAGTGCTCACCACACCTCTAGATACGTACCTTAGGAGGTCTACTTTCCAAAATGGTGTCACTTGTGGGGGTTTCCACTGTTTAGGCACATCAGTGGCTCTCCAAACGCAACATGGCGTCCCATCTCAATTCTTGTCAATTTTGCATTAAAAAGTCAAATAGTGCTCCTTCGCTTCCGAGCTCTGTCATGCACCCAAACAGTGGTTTACCCCCACATATGGGGTATCGGCATACTCAGGAGAAATTGTACAACAACTTTTGAGGTCCATTTTCTCTTGTTACCCTTGGTAAAATAAAACAAATTGGAGCTGAAGTAAATTTTTTGTGAAAAAATGTTAAATGTTCATTTTTATTTAAACATTCCAAAAATTCCTGTGAAACACCTGAAGGGTTAATAAACTTCTTGAATGTGGTTTTGAGCACCTTGAGGGGTGCAGTTTTTAGAATGGTGTCACACTTGGGTATTTTCTATCATATAGACCCCTCAAAATGACTTCAAATGAGATGTGGTCCCTAAAAGAAAATGGTGTTGTAAAAATGAGAAATTGCTGGTCAACTTTTAACCCTTATAACTCCCTAACAAAAAAAAATTTTGGTTCCAAAATTGTGCTGATGTAAAGTAGACATGTGGGATATGTTACTTATTAAGTATTTTGTGTGACATATCTCTGTGATTTAATTGCATAAAAATTCAAATTTGGAAAATTGCAAAATCTTCCAAATTTTCGCCAAATTTCCGTTTTTTTCACAAATAAACGCAGGTAATATCAAAGAAATTTTACCACTATCATGAAGCACAATATGTCTTGAGAAAACAGTGTCATAATTACCAGGATCCATTGAAGCGTTCCAGAGTTATAACCTCATAAAGGGACAGTGGTCAGAATTGTAAAAATTGGCCTGGTCATTGACGTGCAAACCACCCTTGGGGGTAAAGGGGTTAAAAACAGCAAACATAGAAAAATTTAAAATAAAAAACCACATACCATAAGGATACAGTCTTTCCAAAACCTGTCCGTTAACAAATTCACTAGCAGGATGCAGCAGGCCCCCACTCATAAAGGCAAGGGGCAGCACAGGTGCAAGCTACTAATAAAAACAGCCACCCATACACCTACCAAGTTATGGAGGGGTTGGCTGCCTAGTAAAATTGCGCACAAATAGTGCTTGAATAGAACGCCAGTTACACAGGTACATGTGATGCAAAGTGTCTTTAATACAAATTGTACACAGAATTATTTTAAGATATATGATTACACTCCATCTTTCTCCGATGCTCATAAACGTCCATTTTTCAAGCAGAAGAAGCTTTGGGAATTGTTTTTTTTCTGTGGAGTTTTGCGAACCTGAAGAATGTATTTTTTAGCGTTTTTGCTAATTGTCCTGAGAACGTTTTACATTTTTTTCCTTATGTGCCTTTATTTATGGGTTTTTTTTTTTAATTCATTACAAAATTATGAAAACATTTTTCATATGAAAATGTTGGCAAAATACTCAAAAAGACGCCTTGGACACCCCACTGACTTGTACTGGAAAGTATTAAGCGCCTTCCCAGCAGAAAATGCCAGAGAAATGTACGTTTCTTCCTTTAACCACTCGGTATTACCTTTTAAATGCTGAACATATGAACAGCAAGTCATTTTCCTTACTAATTTATAGGAGCAATCGTTTTAACATTTTGTGAGTGCTTTTGCCACCATTTTTTTAATGGACCCACTTAAAAAAAACAGTGGAAAAAGACGGTGTGAACATACCCCTACACCTGTTAAAAACCTGTGATATAGTACAAGCAATTGAAATTCATCATGAGCCATATCAAACACTGTCTTCATTTTGCTAGACTCTTAGTCATATGGCTCTGAGTCTATACCCATGATTTTCATGGTCTATTTTCTTAGGCCAACCCATTAATCTAGCACTTTTGACTTTAAATACACATGACTAGAGTACATGCTGAATTCCTTAATCACAATGTATATAAATGTTTATGTCTCCACCCACTTATTTCCTGCTAACTGGGCATGTTAAATGTCTACTGATATATCCAGCTATATTTCGTGACACACACCATGCTCCCATTAAACTGTGATTAATGTCCGTGCCACATAACTAATATTCTTTTGCAAAACTTTCCATAGTGTTCAGATCTCCATAAGATTAGTAGAAGAATAGCTCCATCTACTGGTTAGAACGCTGTCCTTAAACTTTTGCCTAAAATCTCGCACAACATTGAATTTCTTGCAAAAACCTAAAGATTTGTCAACTCTAAAAATTAAACAACTTATAGAAAAAAAGCAAGAAAAAAAAACAGATATTGCTAACTCAAATAGCTGAATAAAGTCTTTAACCTCTTGAGGAAAGACGGTAATTTTGTATTAATATTTACCTTTTAGCAACTACATAAAAAAAATTTTAAAAGTCAACACGATTAGCCTATTAGAAAACTTGTGGGATGACTGGGCCTCATTCATCTCCAGGCCAACTGGTGTCATGATGGTGAGACTGGGAAGTGCACGATTCTCACAACATGAAAAGGCAAAAAGTTTATTTTTCACATGCAACTTTTTGCAGTGTTGTTTTTTCCCTTTGAAATTAATAAGAAAAAAGGTAGGAAAATGTTTTAGTAATGGCTAAATCCGAACAACAAAGTTCTGGGTCTGTACCCGTACACGTATTGTTCGGGCACGGACCCCAAATACAGACTTCTCCAGGAAGTCCGTGTTACTGTTCGGTTCGGCACCCCAGACATCAGGTGTTTCCCACCCTGTCATCTGCATAACAGGATGAGAAAAAACAGCAGCTCTGGTCAGCGGTAAAATCATTACCGCCAGTCAGATAGCTGCGGTCAGAGCATGAAAGCACAACAAGCACTGCTCCTGATCAGTGGTAAGATTATTACCACCAGTCACAGAGCTGAGGAGCTCAGGTTCCCAAGCATGAACCAGCAGCTGTGAGCGGCGGTAAACTTTCTGAGTACCACTCCCATCAGCTGATGGGAGTATTCATCAGCCAGCGCCTGAGAAAGTTCTCACACAATGGTGCAGTAACTGAGTTTACTGGGGTTCAGCTATGTATGCCTGTGAACTTTCTCACAGAAGCTTAGCGCTAGACACTGACAGGAGTGATTACGCATCTGTCAGTGAAAGTCAGAGAATGGAGAGAGCGGTCCCTAATGTGACTGCCCTTCAAATCATCTGAATCGTCAAGGGACAATATGGATTATCTTTACTTCAGACAGGTGAGGGATATGGTTGTTTATTAGTTTTCTTTTTTTACAAGGGACATGAGCATCTGTGGATTAGTCGTAAGTATGGTTGAGCGACCTTTGCTTTTATAGGATCGGGTCGGGTTTCACGAAACCCGACTTTTTCAAAAGGTCGGGTCGAGTGAAATCGGCCGATCCTATAAAAAAGTCGGGGTCGGGGTCGGCCGAAACTCGAAACCCAATGCAGTGCATTGGGTTTCCATGGTTCCCAGGGTCTGAAGGAGCGGAAACTCTCCTTCAGGCCCTGCGATCCATATTTTAGTGTAAAATAAAGAATTAAAATAAAAAATATCGCAATACTTACCCTCTGACGCGCCCTGGTACTAACCGGCAGCCTTTCTTCCTTAGAATCAGCCTTCCAAGACCTTGCGGTGACGTCGCGGCTTGTGATTGGTCGCGCGGCGGTCACATGGGCGGCCGCGCGACCAATCACAAGCCGCGACGTCACCGCGACGTCACCGAAGGTCCTTCCTAAGAATCAGCGCTTCCAGGACCTTCGGTGACGTCGCGGTGACGTCGCGGCTTGTGATTGGTCGCGCGGCCGCCCATGTGACCGCCGCGCGACCAATCACAAGCCGCGACGTCACCGCAAGGTCTTGGAAGGCTGATTCTAAGGAAGAAAGGCTGCCGGTTAGTACCAGGGCGCGTCAGAGGGTAAGTATTGCGATATTTTTTATTTTAATTCTTTATTTTACACTTAAATCTGAATTCCGATACCAATTCCCGATATCTTAAACATATCGGGAATCGGTATCGGAATTCCGATTCCAGATTCAAAAGATCGCCGACTTCATGGCCGACCCCACACAGGGGTCGGGTCGGGTTTCATGAAACCCGACCTTGCCAAAAGTCGGCGACTTTTGAAAAATTTCGACCCGTTTCGCTCAACCCTAGTCGTAAGGTGAGTATTTTTGTTTATTATTTTCAGTTTTTTACAGTTGACAATGTCTTCAAAATAATATACGTAAGGCGAGCATAAATTAGTTTTTTATTTCTATTTTCAAATAAAAGGAGTCTGTGTTATTTATTTCAATTAAAGGACTTTATTCTGGCGGTGTCTTTTTTACAATCTAACTATGGAGTTACTAATGTATAGGCATCTTATAGATGCCTATCCATTACTACCTTGTGGGCTTGATGTCAGCAGTCATAAAACAGCCCCACAAATATTGCCCTGTGGCATTGGCAAGTGGGGTAATTGGCAAGAGCCAGACAAAGCACCAGACTTGGCTCATCTAATAGATGCACATTTTCTGGGGCGGGTGAGGGCTGCTGTTTTTAGGTTGGGGAAGCAATATCCATGGTCCCTTACCAGCCTGAGAATTCCAGCCCCCTGGTTTGTTCTTTAGCTTGACTGGTTGTCAAAAATGCCATTTTTAAACATCATTTATTTAAATATTTAAAAAAAACAGCATTATTATCAATAACCAGCCATGATAAAACTGACAGCTGAGGTTTCAGAATTTTTTTTAGTTATTTGTTTACAGTGCAAGAACTCGCTGATGAATACTCTAATCAGCAGCGCCTGCTTTTGCTATTATTAGTGACAGCACGTGTAGGCTTAGAGGAACTACAGCTCTCTGACCGGCAGTAATAATCTTATTACTGATCAGAAGCAGAGTTTGCCATGCTGTCCTTCAGATGGCAGCATGGCAAACAACGGATGTTTGGATCCCCCATATATCTGAATGGGGTAGAGGTTCAGGTTCAGGTACTGTTCTGGTACCCGAACCAAACTTTTTTTAAATGTTCAGCCAAATTTTTTGGGCCCGAACAGGGCTTCGCCCATCACTATATATGATCTAAAACAAGGGTAGTCGATCTGCCTCAATATGTAAGCCTCAGATCTGACCCTTCTTCAGAAGTCTCACCACCTGCATATGACAAGGAGAAAACACTGCTCTCTGTGGCTTTCCCTTACAAAACATTGTAATATGACTATAGGAAAAGATGAGCAAATCGATTCTGCTCAAATTTGTGTAAAATTTTTAGGAATTCATTGACTTAGTGAATTTGAACAATTAGTGATTAGCTTAGCGCGAATAACTGAAAACATCCACAGCCATTTTACCCATTGATAAAGATTGAATCAGCCAAAGAAGACTCACATGAGCTTGAGCATGGCTGGGCAGGCTTTCCAATATTGTTGTGCAGCTATCACATCCCATGGTATAGCACATACAATCAGGAGGGAGTATCATAGCCTGTATAAAAACCGAGGCAGGCAATGCAGCAGCAATTTTGTGGTGAAAAGTAAAAGGATAGTAAAAGGATGTCTCAGGTCACAGCTATAAACATTGAATAAAATTTACAAATAGTATGTGTGACAAGACAGCAGTTGAGGTCACTTGGACATTACTAAGACAGCGGTGAGCTCCTTCAACCCAGAGGTGCTTAAAAGAAAATGTTCTTTAAGCCCCAAATTTTTTTATTTTCACAAGGTTAACAGGGGAATACGGACCCCAAAATTTGTGCAACAATACTCCATGTGTGGTCGAAAACTACTTTTAAGGTACAGTTCAAAGCTCAGACAGGAAGACGTGACTCCATATTTATATATTTTTTATGTTTTGGCGTTTTGACACAATAAAAACTATTTTATGGAAATAATAATTATATTTGCATCAATTTATTCTGAGAGCTATCACTTTTTTATTTTTCCGCTGACAGAGCGGTATTGCAGCATGTTTTTTGCAAGGCAAGATGACGTTTTCAGAGACACCAGTTTTATTTGCATTAGTCTTTTTGATTGCGCTTTATTCCAACTTTTGTTCGGTGGTATGATGATAAAACTTTATTCTTTGCCTCGTTTTTTATTTATTTTTTATTGGTGTTCACTGAAGGAGTTAACTAATGGGACAGTTTTATAGTTCAGGTTGTTCCGGACACGGCAATGCCAAATATGTGTATTTGATTTTTTTTTACATAAATACATTTATTTATTGCATTAATATTTTTTCTCTTTTTTTGTTCTTTATTTTGTGATTTTTATTTTAAATATTTTTACGATGTTTATTAACTTTTTTTAACTTTTTTACATTGTCCCAGGATGGGACATCAACTTCTCACTGAAAGATCGCTCATCTAATGCTCTGCAATGCTTCTGCATTGCAGAGCATTAGATCAGCGTCTGACAAGCAGGAAAGAGGAGTGTCAGCTCGTGCTCTCAGCATGAGCAGAGAGGCCTCCGTCCCTGGGTGACCCGTGGCCATCTTTCGGCCCGGGGTCACCATGGGATCCTGTCGGCATAACACGTTGTGCTGATAGGAACACAGAGGGAAGGTCCTCCCTCTGCGATGCCCCGTGATGTCGCTGTCACTATTGACAGCGGCATCAGAAGAGTTAAATGCCTATGATCATCGCTGCAGGGTCTCAGCTCTCAAATAGAGCTGACATCGCATTTGATCGCAGCGGCGCTCATCGTGAGCCTGCGCGATCATGGTGCCGTCTATATACTGTGATTTTTGGGATCGCAGCTCCCGCTGTGTTGTATATATACAGCACATGTTGGGAAGGGGTTAAAGAATTTGAAGGGGTTAGATACCGTGCTAGAAAACCTCAGAGAGTTAGCGTTCACTCACATCTGTGATTTTTATGCACACATCTCAAAGGAATCCAGACATTTCATCAGCCAAGTACAGTAAATTCACAGCCAGAACCATCAGAGTAGAATAGATAGAATAGATATATTTATAGAATAGATAGATATAAATATGTCTGTGAGATCTATAATTAGTGTTATGCATGTGTAGTTTTCTGTACTTGCATTTAGCCAATAAATAAATAAATGACAAAATGTCATGGGGTCCCTCCTATTTTTAATAACCAGACAAAGGAAAGCAGACAGTTGTGAGCTAGTCTTATTATTCTGGGAAGGGGCCAATAACCATGGTACTTCCCAGCCTATTAACCCCTTCATGACCCAGCCTATTTTGACCTTAAAGACCTTGCCGTTTTTTGCAATTCTGACCAGTGTCCCTTCATGAGGTAATAACTCAGGAACGCTTCAATGGATCCTAGCGGTTCTGAGATTGTTTTTTCGTGACATATTGGGCTTCATGTTAGTGGTAAATTTAGGTCAATAAATTCTGTGTTTATTTGTGATAAAAACGGAAATTTGGCGAAAATTTTGAAAATTTCGCAATTTTCACATTTTGAATTTTTATTCTGTTAAACCAGAGAGTTATGTGACACAAAATAGTTAATAAATAACATTTCCCACACGTCTACTTTACATCAGCACAATTTTGGAAACAAAATTTTTTTTTGCTAGGAAGTTATAAGGGTTAAAATTTGACTAGCGATTTCTCATTTTTACAACGAAATTTACAAAACCATTTTTTTTAGGGACCACCTCACATTTGAAGTCAGTTTGAGGGGTCTATATGGCTGAAAATACCCAAAAGTGACACCATTCTAAAAACTGCACCCCTCAAGGTGCACAAAACCACATTCAAGAAGTTTATTAACCCTTCAGGTGCTTCACAGCAGCAGAAGCAACATGGAAGGAAAAAATGAACATTTAACTTTTTAGTCACAAAAATGATTTTTCAGCAACAATTTTTTTATTTTCCCAATGGTAAAAGGAGAAACTGAACCACGTAAGTTGTTGTCCAATTTGTCCTGAGTATGCTGATACCTCATATGTGGGGGTAAACCACTGTTTGGGCGCACGGCAGGGCTTGGAAGGGAAGGAGCGCCATTTGACTTTTTGAATGAAAAATTGGCTGCACTCTTTAGCGGACACCATGTCACATTTGGAGAGCCCCCGTGTGCCTAAAAATTGGAGCTCCCCCACAAGTGACCCCATTTTGGAAACGAGACGACCCAAGGAACTTATCTAGATGCATAGTGAGCCCTTTAAGCCCCCAGGTGCTTCACAAATTGATCCGTAAAAATGAAAAAGTACTTTTTTTTCACAAAAAAAGTTTTTTAGCCTCAATTTTTTCATTTTCACATGGACAACAGGATAAAATGGATCCTAAAATTTGTTTGGCAATTTCTCCTGAGTACACCGATACTTCACATGTGGGGGTAAACCACTGTTTGTGCACATGGTAAGGCTCGGAAGGGAAGGAGCGCCATTTGACTTTTTGAATGAAAAATTATCTCCATCGTTAGCGGACACCATGTCGCGTTTGGAGAGACCCTGTGTGCTTAAACATTGGAGCTCCCCCACAAGTGACCCCATTTTGGAAACTGGACCCCCCAAGGAACTTATCTAGAGGCCTAGTGAGCACTTTAAACCCTCAGGTGCTTCACAAATTGATCCGTAAAAATGAAAAAGTACTTTTTTTTCACAAAAAATTTATTTTCGCCTCAATTTCTTCATTTTCACATGGGCAACAGGATAAAATGGATCCTAAAATTTGTTGAGCAATTTCTCCTGAGTACACCGATACCTCATATGTGGGGGTAAACCACTGTTTGGGCACACGGCAGGGCTCGGAAGGGAAGGCGCGCCTTTTAACGTTTTGAATGGAAAATTAGCTCCAATTGTTAGCGGACACCATGTCGCATTTGGAGAGCCCCTGTGTGCCTATGCAATGGAGCTCCCCCACAAGTGACCCCATTTTGGAAACTAGACCCCCCAAGGAACTTATCTAGATGCATACTGAGCACTTTAAACCCTCAGGTGCTTCACAGAAGTTTATAATGCAGAGCCATGAAAATAGAAAATAATTTTTCTTTTCTCAAAAATGATTTTTTGCCTGGAATTTCCTATTTTGCCAATGGTAATAGGAGAAATTGGACCACAAATGTTGTTGTCCAGTTTGTCCTGAGTATGCAGATACCCCATATGTGGGGGTAAACCACTGTTTGGGCGCACGGCAGGGCTCAGAAGGGAAGGCACGCCATTTGGCTTTTTAAATGGAAAATTATCTCCAATCATTAGCGGACACCATGTCGCGTTTGGAGAGCCCCTGTGTGCCTAAACATTGGAGATCCCCCACAAATTACCCCATTTTGGAAACTAGACCCCCAAAGGAACTAATCTAGATGTGTAGTGAGCACTTTGAACCCTCAAGTGCTTCACAGAAGTTTATAACGCAGAGCCATGAAAATAAAAAAAAAAAATTATTTTCTCAAAAATGAATTTTAGCCCGCAATTTTTTATTTTCCCAAGGGTAACAGGAGAAATTTGACCCCAAAAGTTGTTGTCCAGTTTCTCCTGAGTACGCTGATACCCCATATGTGGGGGTAAACCACTGTTTAGGCACATGCTGGGGCTCGGAAGTGAAGTAGTGACGTTTTGAAATGCAGACTTTGATGGAATGCTCTGTGGGCGTCACATTGCGTTTGCAGAGCCCCTGATGTGGCTAAACAGTAGAAACCCCCCACAAGTGTCCCAATTTTGGAAACTAGACCCCGAAAGGAACTTATCTAGATGTGAGGTGAGCACTTTGAACCCCCAAGTGCTTCACAGAAGTTCATAACACAGAGCAGTGAAAATAATAAATACGTTTTCTTTCCTCAAAATAATTTTTTAGCCCAGAATTTTTTATTTTCCCAAGGGTTACAGGAGAAATTGGACCACAAAAGTTGTTGTCCAGTTTCTCCTGAGTACGCTGATACCCCATGTGTGGGGGTAAACCACTGTTTGGGCACACGTGGGGGCTCAGAAGGGAAGTAGTGACTTTTGAAATGCAGACTTTGATGGAATGGTCTGCGGGCGTCACGTTGCGTTTGCAGAGCCCCTGGTGTGCCTAAACAGTAGAAACCCCCACAAGTGACCCCATTTTGGAAACTAGACCCCCAAAGGAACTTATCTAGATGTGTGGTGAGCACTTTCAACCCCCAAGTGCTTTACAGAAGTTTATAACGCAGAGCCGTGAAAATAATAAATACGTTTTCTTTCCTCAAAAATAATTTTTTAGCCCAGAATTTTTTATTTTCCCAAGGGTTACAGGAGAAATTGGACCACAAAAGTTGTTGTCCAGTTTCTCCTGAGTACGCTGATGCCCCATGTGTGGGGGTAAACCACTGTTTGGGCACACGTGGGGGCTCAGAAGGGAAGTAGTGACTTTTGAAATGCAGACTTTGATGGAATGGTCTGCGGGCGTCACGTTGCGTTTGCAGAGCCCCTGGTGTGCCTAAACAGTAGAAACCCCCCACAAGTGACCCCATTTTGGAAACTAGACCCCCCAAGGAACTTATCTAGATATGTGGTGAGCACTTTGAACCCCCAAGTGCTTCACAGACGTTTACAACGCAGAGCCGTGAAAATAAAAAATCATTTTTCTTTCCTCAAAAATGATGTTTTAGCAAGCATTTCTTTATTTTCACAAGGGTAACAGGAGAAATTGGACCCCAGTAATTGTTGCGCAGTTTGTCCTGAGTATGCTGGTACCCCATATGTGGGGGTAAACCACTGTTTGGGCACACGTCGGGGTTCGGAAGTGAGGGAGCACCATTTGAATTTTTGAATACAAGATTGGCTGGAATCAATGGTGGCGCCATGTTGCGTTTGGAGACCCCCTGAAGTGCCTAAACAGTGGAAACCCCTCAATTCTACCTCCAACACTAACCCCAACACACCCCTAACCCTAATCCCAACTGTAGCCATAACCCTAATCACAACCCTAACCCCAACACACCCCTAACCACAACCCTAACCCCAACACACCCCTAACCCTAACCACAACCCTAATTCCAACCCAACCCTAAGGCTATGTGCCAACGTTGCGGATTCGTATGAGATTTTTCAGCACCATTTTTGAAAAATCCGCGGGTAAAAGGCACTACGTTTTACCTGCGGATTTTCCGCGGATTTCCAGTGTTTTTTGTGCGGATTTCACCTGCGGATTCCTATTGAGGAACAGGTGTAAAACGCTGCGGAATCCGCACAAAGAATTGGCATGCTGCGGAAAATACAACGCAGCGTTCCCACGCGGTATTTTCCGCACCATGGGCACAGCGGATTTGGTTTTCCATATGTTTACATGGTACTGTAAACCTGATGGAACACTGCTGCGGATCCTCAGCCAAATCCGCACCGTGTGCACATAGCCTAATTCTAAAGGTATGTGCACACGCTGCAGAAAATGCTGCGGATCCGCAGCAGTTTCCCATGAGTTTACAGTTCAATGTGAACCTATGGGAACCAAAAATCGCTGTACACATGCTGCGGAAAAACTGCACGGAAACGCAGCGGTTTACATTCCGCAGCATGTCACTTCTTTCTGCGGATTCCGCAGCGGTTTTACAACTGCTCAAATAGAAAATCGCAGTTGTAAAACCGCAGTGAAATGCGCAGAAAAACCGCGGTAAATCCACGATAAATCGGCAGCGGTTTAGCACTGTGGATTTTTCAAATCCGCTGCGGAAAAATCCGCATAGGACCAGAATATGTGTGCACATACCGAAACCCTAACCCTACCCCTAACCCTACCCCTAACCCTACCCCTAACCCTAACCCTACCCCTAACCCTAACCCTACCCCTAACCCTACCCCTACCCCTAACCCTAACCCTAACCCTACCCCTAACCCTAACCCTAGTTCTTACCCCAACCTTAGTGAAAAAAAAAAAATTCTTTATTTTTTTTATTGTCCCTATCTATGGGGGTGACAAAGGGCGGGGGGTCATTTACTATTTTTTTTATTTTGATCACTGAGATAGGTTATATCTCAGTGATCAAAATTCACTCTGGAACGAATCTGCCGGCCGGCAGATTCGGCGGGCGCACTGCACATGCGCCCACCATTTTGGAAGATGGCGGCGCCCAGAAAAGAAGACGGACGGACCTCGGGCGGCCAGGTAAGTATAAGGGGGGGAGATCAGGGCACGGGGGGGGGCGTCGGAGCATGGGGGGGGTGGATCGGAGCATGGGGGGGGTGGATCGGAACACGGGAGGGAGGATTGGAGCACGGGGGAGGATTGGAGCACGGGGTGAGGGATCGCTGTGCGGGGGGGTGGATCGGAGCATGGGGGGGGGTCGCTGTGTGCGGGGGGGGATCGGAGTGCGGGGGGGTTTGATTGGAGCGCGGGGGGTGTGATTGGTGCACGGGGGAAGCGGGCAGGAGGACGGGGGAGCGGAGCACAGGACGGAGGGGAGCGGACCACAGATCGGGGGGCTGGGGGGGCGATCGGAGGGGTGGGGTGGGTGCACATAAGTGTTTCCAGCCATGGCCGATGATATTGCAGCATCGGCCATGGCTGGATTGTAATATTTCACCAGTTTTTTAGGTGAAATATTACAAATCGCTCTGATTGGCAGTTTCACTTTCAACAGCCAATCAGAGCGATCGTAGCCACGAGGGGGTGAAGCCACCCCCCCTGGGCTAAACTACCACTCCCCCTGTCCCTGCAGATCGGGTGAAATGGGAGTTAACCCTTTCACCCGGCCTGCAGGGACGCGATCTTTCCATGACGCATATGCTGCGTCATGGGTCGGAATGGCACCGACTTTCATGACGCAGCGTATGCGTCAAAGGTCGGGAAGGGGTTAATAACAGCTTACAGTTGCCTGCTTAGCCTTTACTGGTCATTAAAAAGGGGACCCTGAAAAAATTACCTATTTGTAATAACCAGCTAAGGTAAAGCAGACAGCTGCTGGCTGATGTTAATAGGTTGGGAAGGTCCATAAATATTGTCCCCTTCACAGCCTAATAAGACCAGCCCTCAGCTGTCCCAGAAATGGTGCATCCATTAGATGCATGTAAAATATCAAAAAATACTTTATTCAAACATTTAAAAATTAGAACAAGGGCTTACAAATGACCAGCAAAATAGTTAGGGAGCAGCCATGGACAACTGAACGCGTTTCGAACAACTGCTGTGCTCTAAGTCTTCAGTACCAGTCTTCAGTATCAGTACTGAAGACTAAGAACACAGCAGTTGCTCGAAACGCGTTCAGTTGTCCAAGACTGCTCCCTAACCATTTTGCTGGTCATTTGTAAGCCCTTGTTCTAATTTTTAAATATTTGAATAAAGTATTTTTTGATATTTCACATCCTGGAGCTGGATTCCTATATTTTTCTTCTCAAATTTTCTACGTCCTGGCAGAGATGTCATATCCGTGCTCGGATGATACCACCATAGCGATTTAACTTCTAATGGGTGAGCTGAATTAACTTTTTTCATATTTCCATTAGATGCACCAATTCTGGCGCTTAGACTTGGCTCTTCCCTGTTGCTCTGGTGCGTTGGCAATCGAGATCATGGTTTTGTCGAAGTCGATGTCAGCTATGAGAAACACACAAAAATCCTTTATTTCCCTGATAATTTCCCTCTTTCTCCCATTTATTACCATGAAAAAATAATTCACAGGATCCACCGCAATCCAAATGGAGGTCCCATGACAACCCCCATCTTCTTCATCCAGTGTATGGAACCCCATTGAGAGAACAAAGCTCCATACACTGGAGCAGAAGCCACGGCTGCATATCACACTGTGCCTCGTGAGAACTCTGCTGTGACGAGCGGTGATGGCAGTGAGGTTACTGCAGTTCAGCGGCTGTGACCTGTGGTAACTTTACTGATGTCCCGCTTGTTGCATCGTGAAAAACAGAGAATGAAGCAGACAATGCCATTTCTCATACCGGTTCTCGCAGCGTCCACTGTGCAGATGGTAGGATTCAAAAGTCTATGACTGCAGACTTTATGATAAACCTGGACAACCCCTTTAAAGGGATTAACAAGAAGGACCACATCATACACCTCCTAAAATTGTGCCTTTTTGGACCCCTATAATTGATACAAATTGGTTGAGGTTGACTGAAGGACGATTTGCTTTCTTCCATTGTGAGTGTGTTTATGCTACTATCGGAGCATAGGAGCTGAGCTGCCGCACCCAGAAAAGACCGCTACACAAAAAATAAAGTCTGGCTGTTGTGGCTCAGTTGACTGTTTACATTTGCTTATCACTTTTGGAACCAATTTTATTTGCTCCAGTTTACCCATAATAAAAAAATTAAAAAACTGGACAAATAGTCGGCATTTAGAATATGTTAACACTTGGTGTATACAGATCTTATACGGATCTAGTTGTCTCCATAGTAACAAGATATAAATATGTAAGGTTATCATTAGAGCCGGCATCAGAGCCTGGATAAGTCGGATAGATACTAGGCCCCCCCTATTGGCCTCACTATTCGGCTATGTTCACACGTAATGTTTTTGCTGCGTTTTTCTCAGCAGCGTTTTCTCACATTCTCATTACTTTCAATGAAAACCACTGAAAGTATTGATGGGGCTTTTTTCCTTGTAGATGCTGTGCTGCCTGCGCCAATTTGGAACGGTGTTTTAAATTTTTTATCTAGTGACGGCTTAAAAGAGTTTCATATTAAACAACATATAACATGTGCCACAGAAGGAGTAATATATTATGCCACGTGCCCTAGTGGCTTGATATGTGTTGGTCTGACCAGTCAGGACATTTCCGGGTGAGAGTCAGAGAACATGTTCGTCATATGAGAGGAACCCAGAATTCATTGCCGGATGAATTTCTGAAGCCTATCCCTAGACATTTCAAGGAAGTACATGGATGTAACAGCAAATTACTACGAGTGCGGGGAATAGACCGGGTCCTTATGGACAAACGTGGTGGTGACATTAAAAAGAAACTGGCCCAATTAGAAGAACAATGGATAATTCGCGTTGATTGCATTCGTCCTAAGGGCCTGAATGAGGTCCTTAGTTTTGTTCCATTTCTGTGATTTGTTTGTGTTTTGTCTGTGGTTTTATATTTTTAGTAATTCTCACTTTCTTTCTTTATGCAGGCTATATGTTCTGTGTTTCCCATTGAATTTCTGGGTCTATGGATGGAATTCCTCTATGAAGATTTGTGGAGTGGGTTAATGTCCTTTATCTCTGTTTTTACACATTTTATTATGCATAAGAATATGTATTTTTCGGGCATTTTTTATCATATATAATTGCATATATCATATTTTGTAATGTATGATGTTCAATATCTGTGAAGGGTTCACTTTAATTGTAGCTTTGTCTGGTTATGCCTGACTCAATTTCTACATGTCGTGTTGTCATAGTTATTACACATATATAATGGTATTTTCAATATTTGCATATTTTGATGGCCATAGCACTTTGAACAGGCTTCACTATAGCCATGCATAATGCTTGGTTCTTATCCCACTTCTCTCACTTTTTATTTTCATTTCTATTTTTATTTTAGGTAGTTCACCTTCACTCTTCACTTGTCTTGTATTTTCGCTCTCTTCCCTGAACTATGTGCACGAGTTCTTACCTCTCTGCTTAGAACATATTATTATCCCTCCATTTCTTCCATGGATCCGCTCACCATTTTGCTTACATGCTGCCCTCTATGCGGCGTGCTCTCCCTTTGACCGCGGTGTTTCCGTTGTCATGGTGATGCGTCCTCACAGCGTCGCATTTCGGGCCTGCCCTACTGACGCGTCAAAGCTGGGCGTGAATTTGTGATGTTGGACGCTGATTCCCTGGCTTCCGGTCCCCGCTGTTCATCGGGAGCGCCGTTTGGTCCGCCATTAACATATGCAGCTCAGGATATATAAACCTGCCTATCGGCCCCTGACAACACGCCCCGCGAAGAAGCACTGAGTGAAACGCGCGTTGGGGTCTTCCTTTTCACGTCTGCCTCGGGTTGGTCTACATATATTTGGTTCACTTCTACATATAGGAGGTGTATCTATCTTACATCATATAGGAAGGGTTTTTCCTGGTATGGAACTAAAGGGTTGTATAGATTGCAAGTATACTTTTTTTTCACTTGGTCAGCGTACTTTATATGTCTTCTAGCCTATGGGGTACCATATGGCACTAGCCAATTGTATCTGTATATATCCATATGTTTGGCTATATTAAGTTATAAACGGCAGAATGCACTTTGTATTTCATTACATTTATTTCTGCCTACCTATTTTGATGTGATTTGACTACCCTGCGGAAATATAGCCATATATATATTTTCTATTTACTATAGAGGGGGTTGTATGCATCTAATATTCTTTTGATTACCAATGGTACTTAAGTGTTCTTATTGCATACAATCACATTTATTAAGACATCATTATTACGTATATACATGAATATACTATTATTGGCTGCTCTGTTTATTATTATTTTAATTTAGTCCTCCAGAGACATGTACGTGGCACTTGCGTGTCGTCCTCCATTTTAATTTTTGTGTCATTCCTATTTATCTTTATGATTATTTTGAATATTAAACGGTAAATTATTTATCCGTAATAAAGATTGAACATTTTTCATTCAGCCTTAGCGTCTATTTTCTTTTGGTTCTTTTGTACTCCTTATGGAGGAGCTTATATTTGTGCCCCTTCTTTTGGTTTAATGAAAGTATTGACATGCTGCAGATTTAAAAAATGCTGCAGTTTTTCAATTCAGGCAGTTAAAAAAACAAAACAAGTCTGCGCATGAGATTCTGAAATCTCAAAGCTTTTTCCAATTCTGCTAAAAGTAGCTTTTAATTTGCATAAAAAAGCAAAAAAAAAAAAAACAGCAAAAATGCAAAAAATGCAGTAAAAATAGTCTTAACTTGTTTTTCCACATATAGAACCAAAAACATGTCCACATGGATATTCCTTCTCTGAACCCTGCTTATAGAGGTACTATACAGATGATCAGGTTTTTAAATACATCAGATAGGGATTATATACATTAGATAGGACTGCTCTATAAGGGTATACCTTGACGATTGGTGGCGCAGCTTAATATACATTTTTTTGCAAAAAAACGTATTAACTAAATACCCTGTATTTTTTTAATTTTTTGACTAGCACTTGCTTATTTACTGTGACTTCTTTACAACAGAGTATTTTTTGACCTCGCTGTGCTCTTTTTGTGTCTTCTTGTTTCTCCACATGCAGGAAATACACAAGAAGGGGACAGTGGCGGATAATGAGGTGAGAAGGGAGAACAGCAAAATTTTAAAGGCCAGTAACCCTAATGCCCAAAGGGCCACTCATCTAAAGTATTTAATATCACTTCCCCACTGTTTGTATAGTCATGCCTTCATGTATACACATGCTTCATATTCAAAGATTGACTTTCATTTCTCACTTCTGACGCTTTTGATATATGAGGTCTCCCTGGTGTCCTAATCAATAAGGTGCATGCATGTTATCTTTTCTTCTGTGTGCCACCAATGCTGTGATAAGCAGGCTTTGCAGGAGAAGGGTTAAATGGCATCAGGACTGCACTTGAGTATAAAGCAGACCTTTCCACTTGTACTAAATTACAGACCACACAAAATGTCCTAATAGAAACCAGCTGGTATCAGCACCGTCACCAATAGTATCAAGGGTCTGAGCGTTGTGCGTTTCTATTTTGGGCCCTTCATACCAAAAGACACATACGATATTTGTTTTTAACCCGTGACAAGCCAAAAATCACAGAATCAGTAATACCTTCTTCATTGCACAGTCGCAATACTCGTGCTAGAGATGAACAAATCTTTTTATATTCAAAATTCCCAAAAATTTTAATTGGCAGGAAATCCATTTTTGGCTAATTAAAAACAAAACAAAGACTTCAATTGCCACAAGAAACGTGCATATCACACTGAGTTCTCCAACCACTTTTAAGTTATTACATACACCCTTAGTAATGTCAATGTGACCTCAACAGATATTAGTCTGTGTAGCTGTTCTTTAATATTGTGTTGTCACGCATTATCTGCAATGTTTATTCAGTATTTATAACTTTTTCTCCCTATCGCTATCCCTAAGCTGTGATCTATGACATCCTCTCACTCTCTAGATTCATCAAAAAATGGCTGCTGCATTCCCTACCTCTGCTTTTATACAGGCTTTGATGGTCTCTCCTGATTGGCTGTTATGAAATGTGATAGCTGCAGAGATTATGGGGAAGCCCACTGAGCCACTCCCACGATCATGTGAGCCTTCTCTGATGCATCCTTCTGCAATGTGTAAAATGATAGTCGTATTTTAGACAATTTGCTCAAATCATATCAAAAATAGTTGAAATTTGCCAGGTTCAGCAAATTCCTATAAATTTGACTAGAATTTGATTCATATAAAATTGATACTACCTGTCATTATTACATAGATATAATTGGACTCTCATCGCAGCACTTAAAACCTTTGCTTTATACTAATCAGTAGTCCACCAGACTATGTGAGGAAGATTTATCATTACATTTGTGCCAAAATGTTTGTGAAAATTGCGATATATCAGTGTTGTAAACTCCTATGGCAAATTTCTCAATGTTTTACTCCATTTATTACGCCAAACGCTTAAAAATCACAGGAAAGTGAAAAAGGGTAACGTTTTGATATAGAGAATGACATATGATTGTATTTCTATGTAAAAGTCGCAAAAAAAAGTTGCATATTCTATAGAGGCCTTAACTGTAACCATTTTTACATGCAGAAAAGGTTGCGATTTGTGCAAACTTCTACAAGACAAATTGGTCTACTGCTCTTTTCTATGATTAAAAAGTGTAACAATTTACATGTCTGAAAAAGTGAAATGATGCAACATTTAAAGAGTTTATCCAGGACATTGCTTTTTTGGCTATGGGGCTGAGAACTTGTTGGCATATAGTAGGTAACTACCGGCATGTTCCACCCAGCGCCGATCTATTCTGGCTCAGGTGGCGATTCTTCAGCTTCTTTTGACCTCACATCAACGGAGTAGCTTTTCTTCTGGTCTGCTCTGTCGACAGTGCATCAATGCTGACGTCATGCTGATTGACTGCTGCCTCCCCACAAATAGGCAGCGAGGAACCAAATGTCATGCTCCATCTACAGAACAGAGCAGAAAGGAAGGAATTGCTTTGTCAATATGATGTCATGGAAAGCAGGAGAATCAACGGAAGGAGCGGTCTGTGATGCACTGAACCAGAAGAGATCATCGCAGTGCAGAACAGGCAGGTAGTTAGGAACTACCTGATGGTAAGTTCTTAGCTCCATAACCAAAAAAAGTCCAAACTCATGGAAATCTCTTTTAACTTCAGACTTTACAGCTTGGTCTCCCTCTTTAAATAAGTACTATCTTGCAAAAAAGCTACACTGGTGCACCTTGCACCAAATTTATCATCAAGGTGTGATTTTTATTATATAAATGGAGAGGCGGTGTTATAGTAAACTAAATATTTGGCATCGATTTTTCAATTTTTTTTACTGTAAATCTTTATTGGCAATTTTGGAACAGGCAAAGAAATAATGTGGCACCCCAAGAGTCCAGATGCCACAATGGTATTTCCTTCCTCATGGGGGAGGTGATGTCATGCCTAGAAACAAGGAGGCATCCCTTAATCAGGTAATACTGACATGCTGTTTCAGGGGAACTTCCCTATAAAATTCAGGCCTGGGGGAGGAGTTAGAGAGGCTGCAAGGGACAGTGAGAGGAGAGGAGGCAAAAGGAGAGGAGCCTGGGGGTCTGGAGCTGCAAGAGGGCTCACCCCAGAGGAAAGCGCCAAGAGAGCGGACACCGGGGTCCATGGTGGTGTGGGAGTTGCAGACCCAGCCACTGAACCCGGAGGGCAGGAGATTGCAAGTCTCCTGTCCCATCTAACACCTGCAGGTACCACAGCAAGTGAGGAGCCTGGGACTGCCGGAGAAAGGACAGCGCCTATGAAAGGTTCAAGCTGTCAGCCATACAGGTTGAGAATACAGACAGTGAGAGGACTTGTGCAAAGCTTCAGACAGCAAGGGTCAGATATACAGCACAGAGGGAAGGCCTCCGAACCCATCTGGCTTCCCGGAGCCCACCATCACCTGTTACCTGTACCGTGGACTGTACCTGAATTCTACCAGTAAAAGGTAAAGGAAACTGCTTTCCCTGTGTCCTGCAAGGGGAAGACAGATGGCATGAAACACAGGAGTATTCTTGAGTAAAACTTTTTCAGTCTGATAGTGATTTGAGACTGGGATGAAGGTTCACCTTGAAATAAGACAACAAAAAAACATTCTTTTAAAGCAACACTCGAGTGGTTTAAGGGGAAATATGTGAATGTTTTAGAGTGGCTTAATCAAAGCCCAGACCTTAATCGAATTTAGAATCTTTGATCAGACTTGAAGATTAATGTTCATCAGGGGAAATCATCTAACTTGAAAGAGCAGTTTTGCTTTGAGGAATAGGCAAAAATCCCAGTGGCAAAATGTGGAAAGCTCATAGAGACTTATCCAAAGCGACTTGCAGTTGTAATAGTGAAGTGATGGCCGGGGGACCACCACGGTGCAGGAAGACTACTGTACACAAGATGAGGTGCAAACAACAAAGGGTAGATTTATTGGAAGGCAAGGAATGAAGTGGATGAGGAAGATGCAAACGGGTTATGCAATGGCAAAAGATAATTTACAAGAGTTATATTCTTTAGCTTGTCCATAAAATAGCACGATGCTCCAACTATTACAGAATCAACATACGCCACACAAGTAAATGCAAACAATAAACAAATAATGATGCTACTCTACGTATAACCTTCCTGCCTTTACTAAGCAGGCTACACGGTTGCCGTGTTCTGACTATTGAAGCCTACACTAGGCCCTGACATGTGCACAAAACAGGAACAAACTCACAGTGATGTTGGGGACTCAGATCCAGTCCTGGGGGCCCCCAGCAGTCTAGTACGGTGGTGCACACGGCTCTCTGCCAGCTCCGGGAAACGTGGTCTTCTCCTTGCTTCGGTGTCCTGGAGATGCTCCTGGAAACTGTAAATCCCTTTCTCGGTATCTTCGTGGCTCCTCAAACTAACATAGGACAGCCACCCTCGCTGCACCTGGAAAAGTCTGTCCAATCTCACAAATCCACTTTGTTACAGGCTGTGGGTCCTCTCTTGCAGCTATATTAGGACACAGTTCTTCTCTCTTGGAGCTATTAGCACAAAGTTCTCAATGCAGAAGCCTCAGCTCACACATACAGTTTAGGCTCCACTCCTGCCATATGCACAGTCCAGTCCATTATACAGTCTATTGCAGGGGAGGAGAAGAACATTCCATCACGCCAGACAAGGGGGTGCAGTCTCTTAAAGTAGCGGCGTGTTCCTTACTGTTCATAACAGCACCACCTTCCTACATGCCTCCCTTCTTAATGATGGTCGTCCTCGGCCATCACAGCATCAAAGTCAAAGGGTAATGAAGGAACATGCAATGTGGAAACAGTACCTATAGAGGAGGCAACAAAGTTGTAAAAAGAGACAGAACACACTGTTCTACATATTGGACTGGTGGAACCCCTGCATTAGACCTCTGCGATCTCCGAAGCTCTTGGCTGTCAGGCAAGGATTGACTATCTTCTAGTGGAACACTTGCTGCAGAAGTCATCATGAGCTCTTGTCTGGTCTCATCCTCATGTGGCGGTACTGGTACATCCATGGGATTACCGTCTCTGTGCGGCTGTGGACCCCCTATGGTGTCAGGGACGGTCCACCACTCTTCATCGATTTGACCATCAGGCATGACAGATTCAGGAAGTGGAGTAGCGCCTTCAGGCGGCAATGGTATAGAACAGACCACAGACCGGCATGGCCGCAGCATATTTCTGTGAAGTACTCTAGGGGCGGACGCCCCACTCTCAATCTGCACCTTGTAGACAGTGCCGTTAGCATACACTCGCTCGATTACTCTGTAAGGCTGTACTTCCCATCTCTCACTTAGTTTTTCCTTGGGACGTTTCTCTCTGACTAATACTCAGTCTCCGGGTTGGAGCGGTAACTCTTGAATCGGTTTGCAGCCCGTATGTTCTTTTTCTTGCAGCTGACCCGCCAACCGCCGTATCGTTTGTAATCGTTGCCGATGCTCTTTCACCCATGAGGTGACAGTTCGCTCCATCAGCTCCTCTGGCTGTTCCAAATTCAGCTCAATCATCTCTCGTCCAGCTCTTCCAAACAGCTGTAGATTGGGGGTATAACCCGTGGTGGAGTGGACCCGATTGTTGTATGTCCAGACTAACTAACTATCAGGTAGTCTGGCCAGCACACCTTCTTATCCTCTTCCAACGTTCTCAGCATTTGAAGTAAGGTTCGGTTGAAGTGTTCACATGCTCCGTTACCTTGAGGGTGGCTAGGGGTGGTCCGGGACCGCTCGATACCATACATACGATACAGTTCTTCCATCACCTTGCCCTGGAAACATGCACCTTGGTCAGAGTGGATGCGCTTTAGGCACCCATACACCCGGATGAAGTCTCGACAGATGGCTCGTGCTGCCGATTCCGCAGTCCAATCTCTAGTAGGGGTGACTACTGTGAGCCTAGAGAAATTGTCGTCATCACCAAACAGTACTGTAGCCCCCAGGCCGAGTGTCCCATGAGGAGATAGTCGATCATCAAGACTTCTAGAGGTTCCTTAGTTTGTATGGTCTGGATGGGTGCCCTCTGTTCGGTACTCTTAATGAGGTCTCATACTCGACATTGCCGGCAAACCTCTTCCACCACAGACTCCAATCGGGGGCAATACACATACAGCTGTAACCATTGGTAGGTCTTCGTGGGGCCAAAGTGAGCTCCAAATTTGTGGGCTTCATTATCCACTTCTTGAGCCATTCTTCCTGGGATGACCACCTGCCACCTTACTTCCATATCTTTTGGCTGTTTTCTCTTACGATATAGCACTGACTCTCGAACTTCCAGTCTATCCCACTGGTGTAACACACTCTTCATTTCAGAGTCCAGATCATCTCTCTCTTGTTTGCCAGGCTTCCGCTTCTGAGTTACCCCCCATTTCATCTGTCTCAGCCCTTCATTTTCATCCTGAACATGTCCCCATTCCTCATTGGTTCTCCCCAGGGACCGGGGTAATGCGCAGGCCTCCCTTCCTGACTGGGCCGCAACGACTGGGGGCTTAAACTTACGAAAGTCTGGGGTTTCCTCCTCTTCGAGTTGTTCATCGACTTCCCACGCTGGATTCTCCACAGTCACTCTTGACAGCCCATCAGCATTTGCGTTTTTGGTAGCAGAGCGATAACGGTTGGTAAAGTCAAATTTGGCTAGGCGAGCCACCCACCATTGTTCTAAGGCCCACAATGTAGCATTCTCAAGGTGGGCCAGGGGATTATTGTCTGTTCGAACTTGAATCTTGGTACCTGTCAGGAAGCCTGCAAACTTCTCTGTCATGGCCCACACCAGGGCCAGGAGCTCTAACTGGAAGGAGATGTAATTGTGAGGGTTTCTTTCGCTGTCTCGCAGGGACCTGCTGGCATACCCGATGACTCTCTCATGTCCATTCTGTATGTGAGAAAGTACTGCACCAAGTCCATGAAGGCTACCATCTGTGTACAACAGGAATGGTTGATCGAAATCTGCTTAGGCCAAAATCGGGGCTGAGGTAAGGGCATTCTTTATAGCCTGGAAGGCCTCGTCTTGTCTCTGGGCCCAAGGGATGTACCGGGACTTCGGCACTCTAGCGGTCCCCCTCAGCAGCTCATTGAGAGGACCTGCCACCTTCGCAAAGTCTTTAACAAACCGGCGGTAATACCTGGCGAGCCCCAGAAAGGCCTGGAGTTCTCTCACTGTTCAAGGGACTGGCCACTTCTGGATAGCAGCCACTTTTTCTGGCGAGGGTAGAACTCCATCTTGTGACACTATGTGGCCCAGGTACTCGATCTCTCTCTTGAAGAGGTGGCACTTCTTTGGTTTCACCTTTAAGTTATGAGCCCGCAGTCTTCTGAGTACCTGTCCAAGCCAGGCAAGGTGTTCTTCGAATGAGGTGGAAAACACAATGATGTCATCCAGATAGATCAGGGTAGCTTCAAAATTTAAGTTTCCCAAACACTTTTCCATCAGTCATTGAAACGTGCCCGGAGCATTGGAAAGCCCGAAGGGCATCCGGTTAAACTCAAACAGCCCCTTAGGGAGGATGAAGGCGGTTTTCTCTTTGTCTTTCTCTGCCACGGCTACTTGCCAGTATCCGCTTGCTAGATCCAGGGTGGAGAAGTACTTAGCTTTCCCCAATGTTGTCAAGGATTCCTCGATGTGGAGCAACGCATACGAGTCTCGAACAGTGCAGGCATTGAGTTTCCTGTAATCTACACAGAACCGGATGGTCCCATCCTTTTTCTTGACGAGCACCACCGGGGCTGCCTAAGGGCTCTGACTACTCTGCACCACTCCTGAATCCAGCATCTGCCTCAGTAATGTTTTCACCTCCTGATACATCTTGGGCGGGATCTGCCGTTATCATTCTCGAATCGGACGAGCTTCCCCAGTTGGTATCTCATGCGTAATGGCTTCAGTACAGCTGAAATCCTCAGCATGACGGGCAAATGCGGTCTGACTTTCCCACATAGTTTCTATTGCTTGCACATGCTCAGGGCCCAGAGCCTTCACATCCACTTCCATTTGATCAAGGATGACCCATCCACTCCACTCCAGGGATGGCGTCCCCGCAGCATCTGCTAGGGTCCACCCCGCACCTTCTTTCGGCGATAAAGACATCTCCTTCTGACTCACCACTTCACCCTTATGTAGATACACCAGGGCCAGATCTGTCCCTCGCGGCAAGGTGACCTCTGCAGGGCCCACATTCAAAGCTCTTATGGGGATGTGTCTCCGATGGACCTCAGCTATCGTACGAGCTATCATGACTTCTTGGTCCACTCCTCCTCCTACCACAGGCTGAACAATCTCTTCCAACCCGTCAAGGTTGCGATGAGTCCCCACTGGAAGGTATACTATAGTTTCTCGCTCAGGAGGCAATATTACAGGTTCTTTACCAGGAGCCCTGATGACCCCTACCATCTGATAAGATGGCACACTCTTCTGTGTCCCACAGATGCGGATGAGTCGTTGAAGGGCCTCTTGAGTAGGCAGGTCCCCATTTGGTAAACATAATCTGATCGAGTTCACGTAGGATATTCATTCCCAAGTACTACAGGCACATCTTCTTTGATATTCTCAGGGACCAACAGGATCCCTTTTCTCCCCACTTCTTGCCCACAGATTCAAATATTCATCCACATGACCCCTGTGACCGGGATCGGTTGTTGGTTGGCAGCAAACAACGGGATCAATGTCTCTTTTTCCGGCTTGGCCACGGCCTGGAAATGCTGCCTGAAATATGCTTCTGGCATCGTAGTCACTTGTGACCCGGTATCTATTAGGCAATCTACTAGAACTCCCTCGAATTCAGCACATAGGATGGGACACCCAGCAATCAAGTGTTCGTTATGATATGGAGCGGCCTCTCTCCTCGCCTCCCGCGCAGAGTGCCACATTACTGCAGCAGTTGGTAGTTTAACAGCGGCTTCCGCTGGCCTTGAGTATAGTTTCGACAGTCTCTGGCAAGGTGCCCCCGTCCTCCACATTCCCAGCATTGGATGCCTACTCCTCGCTGGAGGGCACCTGGAGCCTGTCCTCGTGCCTCCGATGCCTGACAGGAGGGGGCTTGCTCCCACTGATCCCGTATCAGACTGTTGTAGTTCCCCCACTCTTTGCTCCATCTGGGTCAGTTTCTCTTGCATGTTGACAAGGTACCGCTGCAAGTCTTGCACCACCTGGACCAGCATCTCCTGATGGTTTGGGTCCCCTCTGGTATTGGCGCCCTGGACACGCATCACCCCAGACGCGTAGCTCTCTTCTTTACTTCGGGCCACTGTCTCCGCCAGGATTTAAAGAAACATAAGAGCCGGATCTGCCCGGACCCGTTCTGACAGTGCTCGCCTCATGGATGTGCTGTGCAGTCCCAGAATGAATTGATCCCGGAGTATCCAGTCTTTAAAGCCCATGCTGCCAAATCCATCCGCCTCCTTTCTATGCACCTCTGCTAACACTTCTTGCAGTGCTGTTGCATACTGAGAAATTCCTTCTTCTTCCCGCTGCAGCCTAGAGAAGAATTTGGCGCGTAGGTGTCCGGCACTAGCAGTCACACCGTAGATCTCTTCCAGGAACTTCACTAGCTCCTTCAGGGTACTGCGGGTGAGTTCTGGTTGTAGGCATATGTTTCTACTGGCTTCTCCCTCTAGAGCAGTTATAGCAATGTCTGCTTCATGGTCTGGGCTGATGTTATACATCTTCAGGGTGCTTTGCAGCCGGGACACCCAGTCAGACAGTCGCATATTATTGCTGTCAAACTTTGGTAGCACACTAAATATGGTGCCCATAGGGAATGTCCTTGCAGGGGTTCCACCAATACCCACAGCATCTTCATTAACATTAGCATTCCCGCCATTGCTGTCTGCTGCCTCCATCTTGGTGACAGTACCCTGCTCGCAGCTCCACTTGAAGCGATGGCCGGGGGACCACCACGGTGCAGGAAGACTACTGTACACAAGATGAGGTGCAAACAACAAAGGGTAGATTTATTGGAAGGCAAAGAATGAACTGGAAGAGGAAGATGCAAACAGGAGTATGCAATGGCAAAAGATAATCTACAAGAGTTATATTCTTTAGCTTGTCCATAAAAAAGCACGGTGCTCCACCTATTACATAATCAAAATATGTCACACAAGTAAATGCAAATAATAAACAAATAATGATGCTACTCTACGTATAATCTCCCTGGCCTTTACTAAGCAGGCTACACGGCTGCCGTTTTCTGGCTATTGAAGCCCACACTAGGCCCTGACATGTGCACAACAGGAACAAACTCACGGTGATGTTGGGGACTCAGATCCAGTCCCGGGGGGCCCTAGCAGTCTAGTACGGTGGTGCGCACGGCTCTCTGCCAGCTCCGTGAAACGTGGTCTTCTCCTTGCTTCTGGGTCCTGGAGGTGCTCCTGGAAACTGTAAATCCCTTTCTCGGTATCTTCGTGGCTCCTCGAACTAACACAGGACAGCCACCCTTGCTGCACCCGGAAAAGTCTGTCCAATCTCGCAAATCCACTCTGTTACAGGCTGTGGGTCCTCTTTTGCAGCTATATCAGGACACAGTTCTTCTCTCTTGGAGCTATTAGCACAAAGTTCTCTCTGCAGCAGTCTCAGCTCACACACAGTTCAGGCTGCACCCCTGCCATCTGCACAGTCCAGTCCATTATACAGTCTATTGCAGGGGAGAAGAACATTCCATCACGCCAGACAAAGGGGTGCAGTCTCTTAAAGTAACAGCGTGTTCCTTGCTGTTATGAACAGCGTGTTCCTTACTGTTCATAACAGCACCACCCTCCTACAATAGCAGCAATATGAGGCTCTACAAAGTACTGACTGTAGGAGTTAATAGTTATGCACACTGAAGTTTTCAGTTATTGTGAAATTCTAGATTGTGAGGTAGCAAAACGCAAAAAAATGCCAAGGGGGGAATACTTTTGCCAGACACTGTAAGTAGGTCACGTGTGCTACCCACAGTCCAATCCAAGTGAATGGGATAGTTGTTATTATTATGTTTTGTTTATGTAGTAGCATCATATTTCACATACGTTATCATTGCTGTCCCCATGGGGGGCTAACAATCTAAATTCACTTTGTCTTTGGAGTGTGGGAGGAAATCCTCACAAACTAGATGTTGCCCTTGGTGGGGTTTGTCCTTGTGGAATTGAACCCTGGACCTCAGTGCTGTAAAGCTACAGTGTTAGGGTATGTGCACACGTCAGGATTTCTTGCAGAAATTTCCTGAAGAAAACCGGAAATTTTCTGCAAGAAATCCGCAATTTTTTTTTGCGTTTTTTTTTGCGGTTTTCTTAGCATTTTGCAAGTGTAATTAGCTTGCAGAATGCTAAAGTTTTCCAAGCGATCTGTAGCATCGCTTGGAAATCTGACTGACAGGTTGGTCACACTTGTCAAACATAGTGTTTGACAAGTGTGACCAACTTTTTACTATAGATGCTGCCTAAGCAGCATCAATAGTAAAGGATATCATGTTAAAAATAATAAAAAAAATAAAAAAAATGGTTATACTCACCCTCTGCAGACAGCCGATGTCCTCAGCGGCGTCCGTTCCTATAGATGGTGCGCGCAGGACCTTCGATGACGTCGCCGTCACGTGAGCAGTCACATGAGCGGTCGCGCGACCAATCACAGGACCGCGACGTCATCGCAGGTCCTTCACACAGAGCATCTATAGGAAAGGAACCGGCAGCGTGCACCGCTGAGAGGTGGGAAGACATCGAGGGTGAGTATATCACTATCTTTTTTTTTTACCAATTATATGGTGCCCAATCCGTGGAGGAAAGTCTCCTTTTCTTCACCCTGGGTACCAACCGCACATAATCTGCTTACTTCCCGCATGGTGTGCACAGCCCCATGCGGAAAGTAAGCAGATCAATGCATTCCTAGGTGTGCGGAGTCACCGCAATTCCGCAAATTTAATAAATGTTGCTTTTTTTTCCGCGATGCGATTTTTTCGCGGAAAAAAATGCAACATTTGCACAAAAAATGCGGAATACATTGTAAATAATAGGAGGCATATGTAAGCGTTTTTTTTTGCGTTTTTATCACGTTTTTTATAACGAAAAAATGCGAAAAAAACACGAAAAATGCTGCACATGTGCACATGGCCTTAACCACTGAGCCACCATGCTACCCACATGATGTTCAGATGAATGATATGGTCCACATGTAAAAGATTATAATATGCACCTCTTTGAGCCATTTTCCATATCAGACTAGTCAACTAAACTCAAGGAGGGCGGAATAAAAAACAAATGTCAGCTGGACACCATCCATACCACATCCATTGCGCTTATTGACAGAAAAAAAACTGTATTTGGCCTTGTGAAAAATTGTAATAGTTGAAGTATAAAAATGGATGTATAAAGATACAGATTTCATATAGATGTAAAAAACAGACATGCAAGTAGCATACAGATGAGAATAAGGACGAAAAACAGTTCATTTTCTGGATGAAAATCAGAAGGTATACTTATCTAAACTGGGTCGGTGCTATGCTCTGCGGAACAGGCTCGGTGCACAGAGCGCAGCATTGTGTAGAAGCCCGGGATGAATAATGTTCTGGCCGCCTGTGAATCACTGATCATGAAACAATCTTCACATTTTGATTATCTCTCCAAAAATGAATGAACTGGAAAAATAATGAACTCTCCCTTAACAAATATAAACATTTTTTTAAATAATGTGTCCTATAATGTGTCTGAGAATGGCGCTGCTTAGGGATCGTTCCGAAATTAGCGATGACAATGATGAAATCAATGAGGGTTAATGGAGCTGGTAGAGCATAACTGACTTTGTGAAGTGGAAAATAATAAGGCATATATTGTATCTCGTGCGACGCGATAGAATGACAGGTCTGCAATTCCTAATGTAATGCCATTAAGTTTCTGAATTGGCTCTAGGGTGAACGAAATGTTAAAAATAAAAGAAAGAAACATGCTAATATCATGAATAATTAAGCATCACAACAGCCGCTACAACAAAACAGCATTAACAAAAACGAGTTTTCTTGCTTACTAAGTGCAGCAGGTCATTTCTAATTAAGTGCCCCATGCTTCCATAAAAACAATTACATTTTTAACACAGTCTTATTAGCTTTTTATTCTGGAGTGAAATCTTCAGCACCAAATGAGGACATTTCTGCCAGGGAATAAGCAGAGTAAATAGAATTATTTTAATGTCAGAGGTTCTTAATTAAATAAGTGAAAACTTAGATCTATGTGTTGTATATATCTCACAGCTATTTATTGAAGGTAGATGAAGAAATGTTCTGTTTTCCTCCACACTTTCATGCTGGAACCATTTACTGGTCATGGTATATAACTATAATATATGATCCTAATGTACTATGTGAGTTTGAACCATCAACTTGTATAGAGTAGGAATTCCAATAGCTGCGCTGCTGGTGTAGATTGTTCCAAGGATATAAAAGTCTATGCACTAACGTATATTGTGATGTATAAAACTATGCGTCTTGGCACTGAACCAGTGTCCTCCTAAGGAATCAGTTACCAGTTCAGTGCCGAAATGCATAGCTTTATACTAGTTATAATGGTTTGATGCATAGACATTCATCCCTTGGATCAGTCTACATGAGCAACACAGCCGGAACATCCCTTCTCCATTGGAATTCCTAGTCTATACATTCACAGTCGAGGTGGATCCTTCTACCCATCCAAGAGCAGCAGCAGCTGGATATACTGTCACGTTTTGTAGGTGTTCTCCACACAAAATTCTAAGGTGAGCGTGGAATTTATAAGGCTTTCCCATTTTGGCATTTCATAACGTTACTACCCTATCAGCAGGGTCATGGCGATAAGTAGAAGGTAGGCATCAGTCTAGGGCGCTTCCAATTGTCTACCAGAGAGATGCAATTAAAGGCATGTGGGCAGCAAGGACTTGGCACTTACAGGAATCTCGAGAGTAACAGGATGAATGGAATGGAACCCACGTTGGGATGAATGCAAAATGAAAACACATCATGGAGCAAACCAAATATTAAACCCTACATACCAAGACACAGGTGTGTGTCTAAAGGGCCTTAAATAGGTCAAGAATGATGATGTAATTGATCCACCCTGGGCAAGCTGTAAAATCCAATGCGGACACAGCAGAGGGCAGCGGACCCAGGGGAAGGAAACGGAGCACTGGATAACTGGGACAGGTGTGTAAAACAAGGCATCGGGCAACAGCTGTATCATTTGTACTCACACTAATTCCGGACCTGAAATAGATGTTGCTTGATAAATAGTGTTACACACCTGTCCCAGGTACATCTGTGTCCGTACATATCTTATGACTGAATAAATTCCTGTAAACAAGTCAATAGTAAGTACCGCTTTTTTACATTTGCATCAAGTGTATTTTTTACATGCATGCTATATATTGTAGTCACGTGTATGCATAGAATCACTGCAAAAATTTGACCACAAGAGCTGAACGCTGGAACCTCAAGTGCATTCACATATGAGGCATGTGATAACACCCCACACCACTAGATCTTCACTGGCGGACAAGATGATCACTATATACCAATTTCACCAATAAAGCCACACTTTGTATATCCTAATACTTATGTAATACTACATTCCTCCCGTAGAAGACACTGCACGAATAATACATAAATATGATCAGCTGATTAATTTGGTGGCCACATTTTATGCCCCGGTTGCCACATAGTGCTATCTCTACTTCATCTGGTACCCCACTATTTCAATTTTTAACGTAGATTAAATGTCATATTTATATAGTTCAGCACAGATGGTGCATTGCAATAAAATATGCCATGTGAAGCTCTAGAGGGTAAAGAGACAGAAGTCAAACCCAAGCCAGTGTGCCCAAGGCTAGTCTAAAAACCCTTCTGCCACATAAGAAGCCCCAGAACTATAAATTCTACAGATTTTTCATTGGGGTCCAGGAGCACAGTTATGGCATTTATGTAAAGATCAGTTGGTTTGTAGCCTCTTGATTATGTACAAGCTCTTAAATGGATTACAGTATTCTGAGTTCACTGGAGCATGTATATTATTCCCATTAGATAAATGACCTTTGAAATACAAACCATAATCAGGTTTATTCCCCAGTGTAGGAATATTTTCCATTTTAACAAAACCAGCACCCAACTTCTCTACTATTTTGCCTGTCAAATTAAATAGAGAAATAATTATTTGGGTGAGCAAGGGACGGATAATAACAAGCCTCTCGGAGCTGATTTATTGGGCATGATTTATTAGATTACACATCGGTAAACAAGCAAGGGAGTGAGGGTAATTGGATACAGCGCACCGTGCGACTGGTGATTTCTTAGGATATGTATACAACACTGTTCATACATCCTCATCAAGGACCCAGATTAGGGCTTTGGGGATGGTGTGATGTCAGAAAAAGGAAAAAGACTGCTGTAGACATTGCATGAAAACCACACAGGGCATGAGGGCTGCAGCTATAAACTTTGAAGGAATCTTAAAAGCCGTGTGGATTTAAAAAGGTATTCTAATGTTTCAGGGAAAAAAAATGTAGCGAATTAAAATAGATGACTAGAATTTCTATAATTCTGGAATGTCCATGAAAATGAGCACTGAAGCAATCATTTAACAAAAAGAATGGCTTTCCGCACAATTCTTTCTAATGGAATGTTCATTTGAAAGACATAAAGGTTTGGTGGGTTAAGCTTTGGTTGCTGGTAACCCCACCGACCACTAGAAACAGGGCAAAAAGAGGTTTAAAGATTCTGCATGTATCATTATGGTCTCTGGGGAGTTATAGTGTTGCTGTTATCTCTTCACTTAGGTTTCAGGGGGATATTAGTTCATACTGGGTGGTACAGTTACCAAAGGAACTCTTAGGTGCCCGCCCAAGGACTCTCGTGCCCAGGTTCTTTTTAATTAATAGGACCCAAGTGTAACACATATGCTTTATTATTATTATTATTATTTATTGTTATAGCGCCATTTATTCCATGGCGCTTTACATGTGAGGAGGGGTATACATAATAAAAACAGGTACAATAATCTTAAACAATACAAGTCACAGCTGGTACAGGAGGAGAGAGGACCCTGCCCGTGAGGGCTCACAATCTACAAGGGATGGGTGAGAATACAGTAGGTGAGGGTAGAGCCGGTCATGCAGCGGTTTGGTCGATCGGTGGTTACTGCAGGCTGTAGGCTTGTCGGAAGAGGTGGGTCTTCAGGTTCTTTTTGAAGGTTTCGATGGTAGGCGAGAGTCTGATGTGTTGTGATAGAGGGTTCCAGAGTAGGGGTGATACGCGAGAGAAGTCTTGTATACGATTGTGGGAAGAGGAGATAAGAGGGGAGTAGAGAAGGAGGTTGCGTGTAGATGAGTACCGGGAGACGAGGTCACAGATGTATGGAGGAGACAGGTTGTGGATGGCTTTGTACGTCATGGTTAGGGTTTTGTAGTGGAGTCTCTGGGCCTCTGAAACTGTGATATCGAGCCCCACCAGTTTCTCTCCTTGACCAAACATGTTTCATTATGTCTATAATGGACTATAATGTACAGCTTCATATCAGCCCCTTGAGGAAGCAAAGTGAAACGTATGTCATGCATAGTCAGCAGAAGTGTAGTGGTCTAGTAAATATCACCTTATTCTTAATAATGTCTAAAATACAATACTAAAAGAAATAATCCTACAATGTCACAGGAAATAATGAAATAAAGGGGTTGTCCACTTCTAGCCCAAATCCTTCTCAATCTGAATTGTTTGCCCCCATTAAAACAAAAGCACTTATACTCACCTCCCATACTAGCGCCATTCCAGCAGTGTCGACACTCGCATTCGCGGCGTTGTTCTGTAACATGAGCCCTGCACCCAATCAGCACTGGCCTCATTGTCTCTGTCTTCCGATGTATCAGTAATCAAAAGGAAGTGAGAGCTGTGGTTTGCCGCCTACTTCCTCTTGATTAATTATACATCCAAAGGCGGGGACAGTGACACTAGAGGTGATTGGGTGCAGGGCTCGTGTGTCATAACAACCTCACCTGAACCCAGGGAATGGGAGTGCTGGCACCTCTGGAACGGCGTCGGGAGGTGAGTATAAGTGTTTTTATTTTAACATGGCAAACATTCAGATTAAGAAGGGGTTATCCAAGTAGTGGACAAACCCTTTAAGCACTTAATGGCTCTTTATATTTAATAGAGATATATAATACCTTATATATGTATCAACTATTCTTTGTTTAAATGCATTTTTTATTTTCAGTATAAATTTTGCATTTTTTACTTACCTTGTACTATGCACTTTATTTAAAATAAGATTGTTTTGTGCATAACGAGACATAAAATTGTACATATGGACCACCTACCCTTTAAGATGATCTTCTTTAGGAGTGTTCTCTATCCACTTGTTTTCATTGTTTTTATTAAATATTCAAAACAACATTAATTTCAATGTATCGTGGGAGTAGACTGTTTTTACAGGATCTATCCAAAAAAGAAGGGAAGTACAGACCATTGGATAATTAAAATATAAAGAATTTTATTAAATATGATTAAAAGACAAATATGTAATTCATATGTAGACGTATATAGAACAAGGGGTTATCCTGTCCCACGGCAATCCTCTGTACCAGCAGGTATGCATGCAACACTGACACTGCATTTATGATCCGCTTTATATGGCCCTCATATGGGTTTATGTGGCCTTTTGTGCCGTATGCATTATGCACTGACACTTTTAGTCCAGACCTATGTGGTTACCTTAATTATTGGCACAGTCTTGTACTTTTTGTGTAACACCATATAGGGTTATGAGTATATGGCCTCTCCTTTATTATATTATAGTAGTCTACAATAGACACATTTATCTCTTACTGCTATCTACAGATTTCTGTAGCTTTTGCACTATCTATACAGTCTGTAAAGATCTATTATATGGACTTCCGTTGTATTTTGTTTATGATCATATATGCTTTATAATCCAGAGCCTGCTGGTGCATATATATGTAGTGACTAACTTGTACATATCCAGTTATACTGTGTGGATTGCCCTGGGTTCACTTTGCTGTGTTTCCCCTTGTTCTATATACGTCTACATATGAATTACATATTTGTCTTTTAATCATATTTAATAAAATTCATTATATTTTAATTATCCAATGGTCTGTACTTCCCTTCTTTTTTGGATAGATGCTCTTTTTGGAGGTACACCTTTTGTATTGTTTGGTCCATTATTTTGGGTATATTGTTTTTACAGGATGTATAGACTATAATGTGCAGCAAACTCTTGGGATTTGCCTTTTCCTACTTTAGAGTGTGTTGTAATGAGCAATAGGGGACATAAATGTCTGTCGTTGGGAAACCTATGTTAAAATATACCGAGCTTGTTGGAGTTGCCAGAAAAGACAAGTAGTTCATCAGTTTACACACAGTAAGTATCATAGACTTTATTAAATTGAAGACATTTTATATTGACGCTAATGCAGCTAGCGAATCCTTTACATCAGTAAGACTGGTTCCAGAGACTGATTTATGTCAAAAACCACAGCATAGCTGAAATCAATGGGAGAAAGGCAGCCGATAACCACAGCTCAAACATGAAGGGAATGTCAACTGAGGATTGCATGCTATATAGATTCATGTAACTGTCAATCATTGGCTGTTACCCCATTATGGAAATTAAAGGAGGTCCTCAAGCTGAATTTAGGACATTACTTACTGCTGCATCCCCGATGATTTTGATCACTGGTGGGGGTCTCGGCTCACAGTGGTATTGTGGTGGTGATGATGTTATTTTTTGACATGTCTCAATGAAATATCAGATTTTATTATGTGGAATTTTCCTTTAAGCCTTGATGTGTGTTGTGAATTCTGTGGCAAAGCTCCCTCCTGTGGTCACAATTGGTACTTCTGCTGGTTCTCTCTGTGAGCTTCCGTTGGTGGAGGAAAGTGGTACTGCGGCTTCTGAGTTTCCTTCCTCAGGTGATGTGGTGAAGTCGTTAGGTGCTGCTCTATTTAACTCCACCTAGTGCTTTGATCCTGGCCTCCAGTCAATGTTCTAGTATTGGACCTGTTTCCTCCTGGATCGTTCCTGTGGCCTGCTGCTCTGCATAGCTAAGTTACTCTTTGCTATTTGTTTGCTGTTTTTTTCTGTCCAGCTTGTCAATTTGTTTTTTTCTGCTTGCTGGAAGCTCTGGGACGCAGAGGGTGTACCTCCGTGCCGTTAGTTCGGTACGGAGGGTCTTTTTGCCCCCTTTGCATGGTTTTTGTAGGGTTTTGTGTTGACTGCAAAGTTACCTTTCCTATCCTCGCTCTGTTCAGAAAGTTGGGCCTCACTTTGCTAAATCTATTTCATCTCTACATTTGTCTTTTCATCTTAACTCACAGTCATTATATGTTGGGGCTGCCTTTTCCTTTGGGGTATTTCTCTGAGGCAAGGTAGGCTTATTTTCTATCTTCAGGCTAGCTAGTTTCTCAGGCCGTGCCGAGTTGCATAGGGAGCGTTAGGCGCAATCCACGGCTGCCTTTAGTGTGGTTGGAGAGGATTAGGGATTGCGGTCAACAGAGTTCCCACGTCTCAGAGCTCGTTCTTGTTTTTTGGGTTATTGCCAGGTCACTGTATGTGCGCTGACCTCTATGTCCATTGTGGTACTGAATTACCTTTCATAACAGTACTGGAGGACGAAAGTACTAATGATTCTCAATAGAGGGAAAAAAGAACTTCTGAGACCATTTTTTTTTCTTTGCACTGTGTTTTGCCTTTTTTTTCCCCTAGACATTTGGGTGGTTCAGGACACAGGTGTAGCAATGGACATTAAAGGTCTGTCTTCATGTGTGGATCAGCTCACGGCAAGAGTACAAAGTATTCAAGACTTTGTGGTTCAGAATTCTATGTTAGAACCGAGAATTCCTATTCCTGATTTGTTTTTTGGAGATAGAACTAAATTTCTTAGTTTCAAAACTAATTGTAAACTATTTCTGGCTTTGAAACCTCGCTCCTCTGGTGACCCAGTTCAACAAGTTAGGATCGTTATTACTTTTTTGCGTGGCGACCCTCAGGACTGGGCATTTTCTCTTGCGTCAGGAGATCCTGCATTAAGTAATATCGATGCATTTTTCCTGGCGCTCGGATTGCTGTACGATGAGCCTAATTCTGTGGATCAGGCAGAGAAGAATTTGCTGGCTCTGTGTCAGGGTCAGGATGAAATAGAGGTATATTGTCAGAAATTTAGAAAGTGGTCCGTACTCACTCAGTGGAATGAAGGTGCGCTTGCAGCTATTTTCAGAAAAGGTCTCTCTGAAGCCCTTAAGGATGTCATGGTGGGATTTCCTATGCCTGCTGGTCTGAATGAGTCTATGTCTTTCCATTCAGATCGGTCGACGCTTGCGCGAGCGTAAATCTGTGCACCATTTGGCGGTATTACCTGAGCTTAAACCTGAGCCTATGCAGTGCGATAGGACTTTGACCAGAGTTGAACGGCAAGAACACAGACGTCTGAATGGGCTGTGTTTCTACTGTGGTGATTCCACTCATGCTATCTCTGATTGTCCTAAGCGCACTAAGCGGTTCGCTAGGTATGCCACCATTGGTATGGTACAGTCAAAATTTCTTCTGTCTGTTACCTTGATCTGCTCTTTGTCATCATATACTGTCATGGCATTTGTGGACTCAGGCGCTGCTCTGAATTTGATGGACTTGGAGTATGCTAGGCGTTGTGGGTTTTTCTTGGAGCCCTTGCAGTGTCCTATTCCATTGAGAGGAATTGATGCTACGCCTTTGGCCAAGAATAAGCCTCAGTACTGGACCCAGCTGACCATGTGCATGGCTCCTGCACATCAGGAGGTTATTCGCTTTCTGGTGTTGCATAATCTGCATGATGTGGTCGTGTTGGGGTTGCCATGGCTACAAGTCCATAATCCAGTATTAGATTGGAAATCCATGTCTGTGTCCAGCTGTGGTTGTCAGGGGGTACATGGTGATGTCCCATTTCTGACTATTTCGTCATCCACCCCTTCTGAGGTTCCTGAGTTCTTGTCTGATTACCGGGATTTATTTGATGAGCCCAAGTCCGATACCCTACCTCCGCATAGGGATTGTGATTGTGCTATCGATTTGATTCCTGGTAGTAAATTCCCAAAAGGTCGACTGTTTAATTTATCTGTGCCTGAGGACGCCGCTATGCGGAGTTATGTGAAGGAGTCTTTGGAGAAGGGGCATATTCGCCCGTCATCGTCGCCATTAGGAGCAGGGTTCTTTTTTGTAGCCAAGAAGGATGGTTCACTGAGACCTTGTATAGATTATCGCCTTCTAAATAAGATCACGGTTAAATTTCAGTACCCCTTGCCATTGTTATCTGATTTGTTTGCTCGGATTAAGGGGGCTAGTTGGTTCACCAAGATAGATCTTCGTGGTGCGTATAATCTTGTGCGTATTAAGCGAGGCGATGAGTGGAAAACTGCATTTAATACGCCCGAGGGCCATTTTGAATATCTAGTAATGCCGTTCGGACTTGCCAATGCTCCATCAGTGTTTCAGTCCTTTATGCATGACATCTTCCGAGAGTACCTGGATAAATTCCTGACTGTGTACTTAGATGACATTTTGATCTTCTCGGATGATTGGGAGTCTCATGTGAAGCAGGTCAGAACAGTGTTTCAGGTCCTGCGTGCTAATTCTTTGTTTGTGAAGGGATCAAAGTGTCTCTTTGGTGTTCAGAAGGTTTCATTTTTGGGGTTCATCTTTTCCCCTTCTACTATCGAGATGAACCCTGTTAAGGTCCAAGCCATCCATAATTGGACTCAGCCGACATCTCTGAAAAGTCTGCAAAAGTTCCTGGGCTTTGCTAATTTTTATCGTCGCTTCATCTGCAATTTTTCTAGTTTTGCTAAACCATTGACCGATTTGACCAAGAAAGGTGCTGATGTGGTCAATTGGTCTTCTGCTGCGGTGGAAGCTTTTCAAGAGTTGAAGCGTCGTTTTTCTTCTGCCCCTGTGTTGTGTCAACCAGATGTTTCGCTTCCGTTCCAGGTCGAGGTTGATGCTGCTGAGATTGGAGCAGGGGCTGTTTTGTCGCAGAGAAGTTCTGATTGCTCGGTGATGAAACCATGCGCCTTCTTTTCCAGGAAGTTTTCGCCTGCTGAGCGAAATTATGATGTGGGCAATCGAGAGTTGCTGGCCATGAAGTGGGCATTCGAGGAGTGGCATCATTGGCTTGAAGGAGCTAAGCATCGCGTGGTGGTCTTGACTGATCATAAGAACTTGACTTATCTCGAGTCCGCCATGCGGTTGAATCCTAGACAAGCTCGTTGGTCGTTGTTTTTTGCCCGTTTTGACTTTGTGATTTCATACCTTCCGGGCTCTAAAAATGTGAAGGCGGATGCTCTGTCTAGGAGTTTTGTGCCCGACTCTCCGGGTGTATCTGAGCCGGCGGGTATCCTCAAAGAGGGAGTAATTGTGTCTGCCATCTCCCCTGATTTGCGGCGGGTGCTGCAAAAATTTCAGGCTAATAAACCTGATCGTTGCCCAGCGGAGAAACTGTTTGTCCCTGATAGGTGGACGGATAAAGTTATCTCTGAGGTTCATTGTTCGGTGTTGGCTGGTCATCCTGGAATCTTTGGTACCAGAGAGTTAGTGGCTAGATCCTTTTGGTGGCCATCTCTGTCGCGGGATGTGCGTACTTTTGTGCAGTCCTGTGGGATTTGTGCTCGGGCTAAGCCCTGCTGTTCTCGTGCCAGTGGGTTGCTTTTGCCCTTGCCGGTCCCGAAGAGGCCTTGGACACATATCTCTATGGATTTTATTTCAGATCTTCCCATCTCTCAAAAGATGTCAGTCATTTGGGTGGTCTGTGATCGCTTCTCTAAGATGGTCCATTTGGTACCCTTGTCTAAATTGCCTTCCTCCTCTGATTTGGTGCCATTGTTTTTCCAGCATGTGGTTCGTTTACATGGCATTCCAGAGAATATCGTTTCTGACAGAGGTTCCCAGTTTCTTTCGAGGTTTTGGCGAGCCTTTTGTGGTAGGATGGCCATTGACTTGTCTTTTTCCTCGGCTTTCCATCCTCAGACTAATGGCCAGACCGTACGAACCAATCAGACCTTGGAAACATATCTGAGATGCTTTGTTTCTGCTGATCAGGATGACTGGGTGTCCTTTTTGCCTTTGGCTGAGTTCGCCCTTAATAATCAAGCCAGCTCGGCTACCTTGGTTTCACCGTTTTTCTGCAACTCTGGGTTCCATCCTCGTTTCTCTTCAGGGCAGGTTGAGTCTTCGGACTGTCCTGGTGTGGATACTGTGGTGGACAGGTTGCGTCAGATTTGGACTCATGTAGTGGACAATTTGACTTTGTCCCAGGAGAAGGCTCAACGTTTCGCTAATCGCAGACGCTGTGTGGGTCCCCGACTTTGGGTTGGGGACTTGGTTTGGTTATCTTCTCGTCATATTCCTTTGAAGGTTCCTCTCCTAAGTTTAAACCTCGTTTTATTGGTCCGTATAGGATTTCTGAGGTTCTTAATCCTGTGTCTTTTCGTCTGACCCTTCCAGATTCTTTTTCCATACATAACGTATTCCATAGGTCATTGTTGCGGAGATACGTGGCACCTATGGTTCCATCTGTTGATCCTCCTGCCCCGGTTTTGGTGGAGGGGGAGTTGGAGTATATTGTGGAGAAGATTTTGGATTCTCGTGTTTCAAGGCGGAAACTCCAGTATCTGGTTAAGTGGAAGGGTTATGCTCAGGAAGATAATTCCTGGGTCTTTGCCTCTGATGTCCATGCTCCCGATCTTGTTCGTGCCTTTCATATGGCTCATCCTGGTCGGCCTGGGAGCTCTGGTGAGGGTTCGGTGACCCCTCCTCAAGGGGGGGGTACTGTTGTGAATTCTGTGGCAGAGCTCCCTCCTGTGGTCACAAGTGGTACTTCGGCTGGTTCTCTCTGTGAGCTTCCGTTGGTGGAGGAAAGTGGTACTGCGGCTTCTGAGTTTCCTTCCTCAGGTGATGTGGTGAAGTCGTTAGGTGCTGCTCTATTTAACTCCACCTAGTGCTTTGATCCTGGCCTCCAGTCAATGTTGTAGTATTGGACCTGTTTCCTCCTGGATCGTTCCTGTGGCCTGCTGCTCTGCATAGCTAAGTTACTCTTTGCTATTTGTTTGCTGTTTTTTTCTGTCCAGCTTGTCAATTTGTTTTTTTCTGCTTGCTGGAAGCTCTGGGACGCAGAGGGTGTACCTCCGTGCCGTTAGTTCGGTACGGAGGGTCTTTTTGCCCCCTTTGCATGGTTTTTGTAGGGTTTTGTGTTGACCGCAAAGTTACCTTTCCTATCCTCGCTCTGTTCAGAAAGTTGGGCCTCACTTTGCTAAATCTATTTCATCTCTACGTTTGTCTTTTCATCTTAACTCACAGTCATTATATGTGGGGGCTGCCTTTTCCTTTGGGGTATTTCTCTGAGGCAAGGTAGGCTTATTTTCTATCTTCAGGCTAGCTAGTTTCTCAGGCCGTGCCGAGTTGCATAGGGAGCGTTAGGCGCAATCCACGGCTGCCTTTAGTGTGGTTGGAGAGGATTAGGGATTGCGGTCAACAGAGTTCCCACGTCTCAGAGCTCGTTCTTGTTTTTTGGGTTATTGCCAGGTCACTGTATGTGCGCTAGTTAAGTAAAAAGCGCAGCACACTGCAGCGCCAAAACATGCAAACTTGAAAACACGAAATTTGAACTGCATTACTGCACTAGAAATATGAAAAATGAGAGCTTTTAGCGCATAAAAATGGCCATATTTATGTGTACCTCGTAGCCACTTTACGGCATCTCTCTTATACGAGGTCCTACGCTTGACCTACCTCATTGAGAATAAACGTCTCCATCTGAACGGGTACATGTGAAACCTCTTCTTGGACTCAAATTCTCACTCTCTGTGGAGGGGTATTAGACCTACTATAATTAAAACACCTGTGGCTAGGAGGCGGGAGTGCACGATCAGAAGGCTAGAGAATACATTTCAAAAACCTGACATGCACATCCAAACATAGACTGAGTGTGAACAGGTGCTGAACCCAGAGTCGCCAACTCGTATATAGTTAAGTAAAAAGGGCAGCACACTGCAGCGCCAAAACATGCAAACTTGAAAACACGAAAGTTGAACTGCATTACTGCACTAGAAATATGAAAAATGAGAGCTTTTAGCGCATAAAAATGGCCATATTTATGTGTACCTCGTAGCCACTTTACGGCATCTCTCTTATACGAGGTCCTACGCTTGACCTACCTCATTGAGAATAAACGTCTCCATCTGAACGGGTACATGTGAAACCTCTTCTTGGACTCAAATTCTCACTCTCTGTGGAGGGGTATTAGACCTACTATAATTAAAACACCTGTGGCTAGGAGGCGGGAGTGCACGATCAGAAGGCTAGAGAATACATTTCAAAAACCTGACATGCACATCCAAACATAGACTGAGTGTGAACAGGTGCTGAACCCAGAGTCGCCAACTCGTATATAGTTAAGTAAAAAGGGCAGCACACTGCAGCGCCAAAACATGCAAACTTGAAAACACGAAATTTGAACTGCATTACTGCACTAGAAATATGAAAAATGAGAGCTTTTAGCGCATAAAAATGGCCATATTTATGTGTACCTCGTAGCCACTTTACGGCATCTCTCTTATACGAGGTCCTACGCTTGACCTACCTCATTGAGAATAAACGTCTCCATCTGAACGGGTACATGTGAAACCTCTTCTTGGACTCAAATTCTCACTCTCTGTGGAGGGGTATTAGACCTACTATAATTAAAACACCTGTGGCTAGGAGGCGGGAGTGCACGATCAGAAGGCTAGAGAATACATTTCAAAAACCTGACATGCACATCCAAACATAGACTGAGTGTGAACAGGTGCTGAACCCAGAGTCGCCAACTCGTATATAGTTAAGTAAAAAGGGCAGCACACTGCAGCGCCAAAACATGCAAACTTGAAAACACGAAATTTGAACTGCATTACTGCACTAGAAATATGAAAAATGAGAGCTTTTAGCGCATAAAAATGGCCATATTTATGTGTACCTCGTAGCCACTTTACGGCATCTCTCTTATACGAGGTCCTACGCTTGACCTACCTCATTGAGAATAAACGTCTCCATCTGAACGGGTACATGTGAAACCTCTTCTTGGACTCAAATTCTCACTCTCTGTGGAGGGGTATTAGACCTACTATAATTAAAACACCTGTGGCTAGGAGGCGGGAGTGCACGATCAGAAGGCTAGAGAATACATTTCAAAAACCTGACATGCACATCCAAACATAGACTGAGTGTGAACAGGTGATGGCCATATTTATGTGTACCTCGTAGCCACTTTACGGCATCTCTCTCATGTGAAACCTCTTCTTGGACTCAAATTCTGATGTGCATGTCAGGTTTTTGAAATGTATTCTCTAGCCTTCTGATCGTGCACTCCCGCCTCCTAGCCACAGGTGTTTTAATTATAGTAGGTCTAATACCCCTCCACAGAGAGTGAGAATTTGAGTCCAAGAAGAGGTTTCACATGTACCCGTTCAGATGGAGACGTTTATTCTCAATGAGGTAGGTCAAGCGTAGGACCTCGTATAAGAGAGATGCCGTAAAGTGGCTACGAGGTACACATAAATATGGCCATTTTTATGCGCTAAAAGCTCTCATTTTTCATATTTCTAGTGCAGTAATGCAGTTCAAATTTCGTGTTTTCAAGTTTGCATGTTTTGGCGCTGCAGTGTGCTGCCCTTTTTACTTAACTATATACGAGTTGGCGACTCTGGGTTCAGCACCTGTTCACACTCAGTCTATGTTTGGATGTGCATGTCAGGTTTTTGAACTGTATGTGCGCTGACCTCTATGTCCATTGTGGTACTGAATTACTTTTCATAACAGATGTGTATCTATCACGGCAGCAGACATTTTCCTGCCATAATGTATTGTACGTTGGTTTTAATGATCATCTTCAAATAGGATTTTTAATCCTGAGAATAGCTCTGTTTCCTACGTAAAAAAAATACATTTCGTGTTATAATCAGTCATTACAGGTGGATATAGATTATTTAGGAGAACAGTTAATCTAGGGATAAACTCTTGGTGTATAAGGATCTCCGAGATTACTTCTCATCTTCATTCACTTGTGATTTCTTTAAACTTTTTTTTTTCCAAATCATTGACACTTAAGCTTTGGGATTCCTTACAATGTCTAGCAAAGTGAGCTGTCCAATTTCCTTCTGGTTTAGTAGCATGTGGTTATGGAGAGCTGAGGACTATTGTGCTGTGATGTGTTCAAGATGGTAGCACTTACAGAAGCCTGGCTATAAGTTAATGTATACCCCAGGGGCACTATTCATAAGATAATGGGGGTGTCTCTGGCTGAGATTCTGGCACTAACACTGAAAGCGTTACCACTGTATTATTAGCACAGACATTGTACAGAATAATGCATCATTATGTGTTTTATCTCTCAATATCAGAAGAAATTGCTATATAAATAACACCAACTTACTGCCAGGCCTGATGCAGATAGTTTCACTAAGTGCAATATACAGAACAAAGCTCAGTAAAGTACATGAACACCAAATGACGATTGTATAAATGCAAGAGTGGCAACTTGCTACTGCACTTTAAAATACAACTCTCCTAAAGTATTTAAGAAATGTGCTTAAAAAAAGTAAAAATCTGTCACTTTCTTCCAGATCTACTTCTTTTCTGGTATTACTGGTTGCATGAAAGTAATCTATACTCACCCACACATACAGTACAGACCAAAAGTTTGGACATACCTTCTAAAGATTTTTCTGTATTTTCATGACTATGAAAATTGTACATTCACACTGAAGTCAACAAAACTATGAATTAACACATGTGGAATTATATACTTAACAAAAAAGTGTGAAACAACTGAAAATGTCTTATATTCTAGGTTCTTCAAAGTAGCCACCTTTTGCTTTGATGACTGCTTTGCACACTCTTGGCATTCTCTTGATGAGCTTCAGGAGGTAGTCACCGGGAATGGTCTTCCAACAATCTTGAAGGAGTTCCCAGAGAAGCTTAGCACTTGTTGGCCCTTTTGCCTTCACTCTGCGGTCCAGCTCACCCCAAACCATCTCGATTGGGTTCAGGTCTGGTGACTGTGCAGGCCAGGTCATCTGGCGTAGCACCCCATCACTCACCTTCTTGTTCAAATAGCCCTTACACAGCCTGGAGGTGTGTTTGGGGTCATTGTCCTGTTGAAAAGTAAATGATGGTCCAACTAAACACAAACCGGATGGAATAGCATGCCGCTGCAAGATGCTGTGGTAGCCATGCTGGTACAGTGTGCATTCCATTTTGAATAAATCCCTAGCAGTGTCACCAGCAAAGCACCCCCACATCTTCACACCTCCTCCTCCATGCTTCACGGTGGGAACCAGGCATGTAGAGTCCATCCGTTCACCTTTTCTGTGTCGCACAAAGACACGGTGGTTGGAACCAAAGGTCTCAAATTTGGACTCATCAGACCAAAGCACAGATTTCCACTGGTCTAATGTCCATTCCTTGTCTTCATTAGCCCAAACAAGTCTCTTCTGCTTGTTGCCTGTTCTTAGCAGTGGTTTCCTAGCAGCTATTTTACCATGAAGGCCTGCTGCACAAAGTCTCCTCTTAACAGTTGTTGTAGACATGTGTCTGCTGCTAGAACTCTGTGTGGCATTGACCTGGTCTCTAATCTGAGCTGCTGATAACCTGCGATTTCTGAGGCTGGCAACTCGGATAAATGTTAAACAGCTTAGAGAGTTTCCCAATGGCTTGAAATATAAAATATAACTTTTAATAGAGATATTAAAAAATGGACAAACATATCACATCTACTTTACATGAATAAAGTGCTTGTGCCCGAACAGTGCTCAAGAATAAAAATTGGCTTGATTTCACCAAATACACACGGACGGATACCCACAGTTATTCAAAGGAATCCACAGGGGTTCCATACAGCAGGGTAGGGCGGGGGAAAAATGGGGTCCGTTCCCTAAACCCCTGTCGTGCCCCTGTAATGCTCCTGTCCTAACAAGGACAGGCCCCAAGTAAGCCCTGCTATGGACACCCACCAAATGTAAATGAAGATGAATACACCTCCCTACGTGTTTCTTCTACAGTCTTGGGGATTCATCAGGGGAGTTATAAGTAGCCATTAGGCCATATACTGTTATGTCTTAGAATAAGTGTCCGTAAATGTTGGATAACCTTATTCCCTTAAATCAGTTACCGGGGATAGACTACGCCCACGACATGTGATGTCATAAGTCATTATTGGTAGTACTCACTTCCAATCACATCTGGAGTACCGTGTCTTCATCCAATCACCAGCGGCTGCCCGCCATTATACCGGTAAACTCACCGGTTCTGGACTGTGAGCCATAGATGCAGTCACGCTGCGCTCCAGTGATGGAACGCAAGCCGGGCAGAAGGGACCGTGCCATCTTGGGCGCATCACTTCCGGGTTCCTAGAGACGCTAATACTTGCCCAATAAACAAACTTTGCGTTCCTAATTTAGAACGCTGGAGCGACCGGAAGTGTCCACGCCATCTCACTCACATCAGGGCCATCCAGAACCACCTAATATATACAAAAAGAGGACATCCCTTTTCATCACACACCGTGACTCATTGTATATAGCAGTAGGTGGGGCAAGTAACCATCACTACAAAGGGGAAAGGGGGTACCATAGTGACAAAGTCACACCTGAATCTGACAATATATATAGGTGGAGCCATGAACAGAAGACTACAATGAAAGGCAATTGTCCATATTAATAGCAACAACAGTATCCCTGAAGCTGACATAGTTGGTAGGTTGCTATCGCAACCAACCCTGTCAGCATGATTAAAAGGCGAACTGTGTAGGAAAAGGATAATAATCCAATTCCCAAATGCCTCAAAGAAGCATACTGGAGGGTTTTGTTTTATTTAGCTGTCACCCATCGACAGGGCCAATACACGCGTCACCGCCCACCTAATGCACCTTCTTAGGTAGTGGGGGACGTACCTAAATAGACACCATATCATAGGGGTCCCTTGAAACCAATAGAACATACTGAAATATAGAGTATAGATGATCAGAACAGGAGAGAAGATGGAAGTGGTGAAGACCGATAAGGCATCCATAATATTAGCGGCTACATGGGACCGCAGGGGGGGGGTCTGTATAGGGAGGGGCCATTACAGAAAACATCCATAACTCAATTGATCATTCGATCCCCGAGGATGACAGGTGTCCAAAGCAAAGATCCACCTTGCTTCCCTCTGCAACAGCATCTTGTCAAAATCACCTCCCCTCCCTGGCGGTTTAACCTTGTCAATCCCCATGAACCTCATGGCCTTGACGTCACCGCCATGAATCAGATTGACATGTCTGGCAATTGGGGTGTCCCGCCGATTTCTGATGTCCCCCAAATGTTCCCCCACCCACCTCCTAAATTCCCTAATTGGTTTGCCAATAAAGGTGATGCCACATACACACACAGCTCTGCAGATAACCCCCTTCATTTTTCAGTTGATTAAATCCTTTATTTTGAATGTTTCATGTGTGTTAACATTAACAAATCATCTTCCAACCTGAACCGACTCACATGCCACACAAGTGCCACACCTGTAGCATCCCTTCGGTCTCTTTGGCAACCAGGTTTCTACTCTAGTTGTGTTAAAGTGACTATGTACCAATCGGTCACCTAAGGTCTTGCATTTTCTGTAGGTGATTTGTGGCTAATCACCTATAACATTCTTAAGGTCATCGTCCATCCCGAGGATACTCCAATGTCTTTTAAGTATCTCTCTAATGGATGGAGCCCCATTGTCAAAAGCACAAATCAGCCTAATTGCTCCTGATGTACTCGCCACCTTGTCATGAGGTGTAAGCAGTGTATTCCTAGTCTGTGCCCTAGCTTGATGATAGGCCTCCCTCAGCACCCGATCAGGATACCCCCTTGCTAGAAATCTATGTCTGAGATCATCCGCCTTTGCCTTAAAGTCCAGGTCATTGCAGCAGTTCCGTCTGATTCGGAGGTACTGGCCCTTTGGGATACCTTTTTAAATGGATAGGGATGATGGCTATCCCATCTCAATAAGGAGTTAATGGACGTTGATTTTCTGTAGATGGTTGTCTCAAGACCATCCCCCACTCTCGACTTCGTAATTATGACATCCAAAAATGGTAACTTGTCCTTCTCTACTTCCGAGGTGAACTTCAAACCCACATCATTGTGATTCAAAGAGTCAATGAACCTCTGGAGGATTTTGCCATCAAAACAAAAATAATTATTGTTGAGTACGAAGTCGAGGAGGGTTAGCACCAACTCATTATGGGATGTGAATTGTCTACCCCTGGTGCCGAGGAAATGCCGCACCCCCCGAATCCCACAAGTGTGTGGGATCAAAGAGTACAGCGACTCGACATCGATACTCGCCAGAAAAGACCCTGGTTCTACGGAGATCCCTTCCAACCTGCGGAGAAGGTCCATAGTGTCTCTGATGTATGATGGGAGGGAGATAACAGAAGGCCTGAGAATGTGGTCAATGTAGGTACCCACATTATGGCCAATACTCCCCATCCCAGATACGATGGGTCTACCCTTCAGGGGTTCTGTACCCTTGTGAACTTTAGACAAAGCGTAAAAGGTAGCCATAACCGGGTGCCGAGGGAGGAGGAATAGCTACTCATCCTGACTTATCAGGTAGTCAGCTTTGGTTGTTCTCACAATATATTCCAAGTTCCCCATACATCTAGCTGTCGGATTCTGTGTTACCCGGATATCTGTGGTATGATCATAAAGTTAAGTCAGACACATATCTCTGTACTTATCAATATCCATTTCCACCACATTTCCCCCTTTATCAGAGGGTTTAAAGACTGTAGTTTTGTCCGTCTCTAGATTACAAAGGGCGGTGATCTGCTCCTTAGTGAGATTATGCCTAGATTGTGTCTGAACATACCGTTTGATATCATTGGTGGCAAGATTAAGGAAGACATCTATCACCCCCTGTAGGTGCCATTTTTGTACATGGGTTTTTTAACTGAGTAAACGGCCCAAGTCCCCTACTGGTTTGTGGGATGGTTTCCAAGTCTGCTAGTAATTGTACATCTTGTATCATATCAAGGGGGATCTCATACTCCTCACAGTTCTTTCTATCACATTGTTTATAGAACTTATGCCACCTCAGTTTTCTCACAAATAGATTTAAATCTTTGATCATATTGAAAAACACAAAATCCGTGGTCGGTATGAAGGACAGCCTCTTTGATAAGACTGACATTTCCACAGGGTTCAGTTGCCTTTGAGACGGATTAATAGCCTGTCGGTCTAGTCCCTGTTGAAAGTGTTGTGATTCCTGAGTTGGTAAGGACGGTCTAAAAAACCGGGTCTAGAGGTTGAGGTCCGATATTTGCCCCCCTTCGAATAACCTCTACTTCTTCCTCTCTGACGGCCCCTCGAAGTGCCAGCCCTAGTTTCAGTGTCAGATAAATCGGTCTCAGTAGAGGGAAGTTCAGTGTCTCTGTCCCCTCTCTCCTGTCGGTCTCCCACCACCTGATATAATTTATTGTCTTTGAAATCTTGCAAGTCCCTGTGGTATTGTTTATGTTTTCTCTCTTTAAGATTATACTGGAATTTCTCAATGGTGTTCTGCAACTGACTTTTCTTGATAGAGAATTCACTTTCTGTACTGAATTTTTTTGTAATCTCAATTTGCTCCTTGAGCTTGGTATTAAGTCTATCCAAATTAGTTTTATCCTCATTCACCAAAATCTGCATCAACCTCAGGGAGCTGCAAGTTGCCACCTTTTTCCACAAACTCATGAGCTGGGGCATTCTGCAACGTATAGAAGGAACCATAGATATACGTAGACCCCTAGGAACAATACCATTTGTTACGTAGTTCTCCAAGCTTAGTAGTTCCCACCAGGAGACCATTTGTTCCTTGTAAACTCTAGTCAAATCCCTGAATACCGAGTTATAAGTAGGGGTATACTTTTTCTTTGCAAAAGCCTTCTCAGAGAAAATATCCCTTGCTTCAGTGAGCGATAAGTCAGTGTTTGGACCCGCCGACAGAAAACCAGCCATAACAAAACTGAATTGTAGACAATCAGCCACAGTGTGGAACAACCTGTTGCAACACCCCTGGTGCACAAAGTCTCCTCTTAACAGTTGTTGTAGAGATGTGTCTGCTGCTAGAACTCTGTGTGGCATTGACCTGGTCTCTAATCTGAGCTGCTGTTAACCTGCAATTTCTGAGGCTGGTGACTCGGATAAACTTATCCTCAGAAGCAGAGGAGACTCTTGGTCTTCCTTTCCTGGAACGGTCCTCATGTGAGCCAGTTTCTTTGTAGCACTTGATGGTTTTTGCCACTGCACTTGGGGACACTGTCAAAGTTTTCCCAATTTTTCAGACTGACTGACCTTCATTTCTTAAAGTAATGATGGACACTCGTTTCTTTACTTAGAATTTGTATTATGGCAAGAAAAAAGCAGCTAACAGTCTATTCAGTAGGACTATCAGCTGTGTATCCACCAGACTTCTGCACAACACAACTGATGGGCCCAACCCCATTTATAAGGCAAGAAATTCCACTTATTAAACCTGACAGGGCACACGTGTGACGTAAAAACCATTCCCGGTGACTACCTCTTGAAGCCCATCAAGAGAATGCCAAGCATGCGCAAAGCAGTCATCAAAGCAAAAGGTGGCTACTTTGAAGAACCTAGACTATAAGATATAATTTCAGTTGTTCCACACTATTTTGTTAAGTATATAATTCCACATGTGTTAATTCATAGTTTTGATGCCTTCAGTGTGAATGTACAATTTTCATAGTCATGAAAATACAGAAAAATCTTTAAATGAGAAGGTGTGTCCACACTTTTGGTCTGTATTGTACCAATATGCAGTACTAGGCGAAAAGAATGTGAACATCAAAATATCAACTCCATATGTGTTTATTAAACATCTACTTCCAATTTCCAGGGTAGAAACATGGAGCGGATCACTTTTTGCAGCTGTAACCGCCTTCAATCTCCCTAGAAAAGGGTTTATGATACAATACATTTCAGATCAGGAATACAGGGATTTTCTTCACAGAACAGGACCTTGACCCAACGACTGTCCAAATAATCGATGCACACAAAATTCTAGACAGTAATTCTCTATGTATCATTATAATTTTGTGGCATAAATCAGGTTTATATGTTTCATTTTTAATAGTGTTTTTTTTTTCAATTTCCTACATCACTATATATATAAAAAAATCTTGCAATTTTGACACTGGCCATGAGGCATTATAATAAACTGATACTTTCTGTTGTGTACACATTTCAGCAGTCTCATTATCATCACAGACATACAACACCAGATGAAGCCTCTATATACAACAGATAACAGGGTACAATATTCACAAATAGTGGTCATGGTCACAGCTTACCCCACCCCTCCCAGCCAAGCTTAGAGAATGCTCAGATAACGCTTCCATACAAGCAAAGAGTCTGAGTCAGTGAATTTCTGCTTCTATCTATTTGACTACGCAGTTATATGAAAAATAAAATCAATAACATCAATCATTTTTAAAATGTACATTTAATATTAAAACCTGAGTTATACAATAAGTCGTTTTCTTATAATACATTCTCTTTAAAGGGAACCTGTCACCTGAATTTGGCGGGACCGGTTTTCGGTTATATGGGCGGAGTTTTCAGGGGGTTGATTACCCGCTGGCTGCATGCTGGCCGCAATATTGGATTGAAGTTCATTCTATGTCCTCCGTAGTACACGCCTGCGCAAGGCAAGACTTCCTTGCGCAGGCGTGTACTACGGAGGACAGAGAATGAACTTCAATCCAATATTGCAGCCAGAATGCAGCCAGCGGGTAAGGAAAGGGTGAATCAAACACCTGAAAACTCCGCCCATATGACCCAAAACCGGTCCCGCCAAATTCAGGTGACAGGTTCCCTTTAAATATTCTAGCCCAAACCATGGTAAATAGCTATTAACCCTTTGTTTTCACTATACATTCAGAAACAAATGGTGTTTTTTGTCCATTCACCAAATCCATCTAGCGTGAATATAAGTGATATGTCAAATCCATTTCCACTCCTCAAAAGTTTAAAGGGACACTGTCACCTGAATTTGGAGGGAACAATCTTCAGCCATGGAGGCGGGGTTTTGGGGTTTTTGATTCACCCTTTCCTTACCCGCTGACTGCATGCTGGCTGCAATATTGGATTGAAGTTCATTCTCTGTCCTCCATAGTACATGCCTGCGCAAGGCAAGATTGCACCTTGTGCAGGCAGGAACTACGGAGGACATAGAATGAACTTCAATCCAATATTGCAGCCAGCATGCAGCCAGCGGGTAAGGAAAGGGTGAATCAAAAACCCAAAAACCCCGCCTCCATGGCTGAAGATTGTTCCCTCCAAATTCAGGTGACAGTGTCCCTTTAATATCAGCGCATTCTATTACTCCAGCTCTGAGAATGAAGTAGGTGTTCCCAATTCTTTTCCTCCTAGGATTGTTTCTCTGCCTAGCACCAGTCCCTTTTGCTTGATTGAAAGCTCACTGTCTAACCTCAGGCACCAGATGAGGAAATCAGAGGCTGGTGCTCAGCGGGTTACAGCTTGGGGAGGCAGAGGCTCAGGAAGTGTTTTGTCATGCCCGGAGCATCTAAAGGTGTTGTCTGGTCCAGGACACATTCTCCATATAGCTATAGGTCCCAGAAGTGATGTATTTTCTTGTGACAAGCTTGGCCACTCACTTTGAACTCGACGAAATGTAAAACAAATCCATAAACAATAATGGCAAATATAGAATAAGTCCAAAAGCTAAAGCCAAATATATAAAAAAATGATCTACCATTCTGCTTCCAAAGGAAAAAAGCCTTTCTCCAGACTTGTTTTCGTTTGAGAGGCTGCAAGAACGCCTGATCTAGAAATAATGCAATTACACACATGACTGCTGAGCCTGCGGCAACAGTGATATATACACTTGCATGTGCTCGCACACAACACCAATGGTGAAATCGGCGCCAGTTTTTAATCAAGCACATTAAGGGCCCTACTTAAAAAGCTGTGAAGCCGGCACAATTGAGTAGCTTTCAAATAGATAGTTACATTTTTTAGATAGTACAGCTGATTTACACTGCCCAACACTTTTTTGGCTCTACACAATGTGTGATGTGGTGGAGAGGCATGGAGAGACAGACGGCTAAACAATTCACTACAGACATGGGAACCCCGTGTTCCCGCCTTTGACACATATATTATATATTGTTCTTGTCCGTCTTTCAGAAAAGCAATGTTTGGTTTGGCGGAAACGCTGGAGGGACTCCTTGTAGTAGTAACTAGGGATAATGAGATTCTTGTTTACTACAATGATTTTATAGTTGGTCACCATTCAGACTATGAAGGTTTGGCAACTATTCAAAGTGGAAGAAGATGGTTCTTGTGTTGTATATAGCATTTCATCCAAAATAAACACTAGGAAATACAGCAACGTGCAACACCTTGGGCCATTGGGTGTCAATGAAGAAGTTATGGTAAAACAAACATATAGGGTGTTTGAGTCACTTGGGTTGTCCACTACTCAGACAACCCCTTCTCAATCCCTTTGTCAGTAAAATAATAACACCTACACTCATGTCTGATGCAATGCTGTTGCAGCAGTGTCAACACCGGCTCTCTAGGGCAGGGGTGGGGAACCTCAGGCCCCAGGGCCATTTGCCACACTCGATGACCTTTTATCAGGCCCCCAAGCAGATTCTCAGGGACTGCATTCTTGGGCAAGAAGTTGTATTTTGATTGCCAAAAGCTCCTTTATTTCTTCTTGCTCTGTTAGCACACACATGCAGTGTTCACTACTAGTGTTGAGCATTCCGATACTGCAAATATCGGGTATCGGCCGATATTCGCTGTATCGGATTTCCAATTCTGAGTTCCGATACTTTTAAGATATTGGATACCGGAATCAGAAGTTCCTATAGTGCAATGATGCACTATAATGGAGTATGGGCGGTGCATGGGTGGAGACTGTGTGTCTATGTGCGGGCGGGGTCTGTGCGTGACCGTGGGGGTGTATGTGGGCCTGCCGGGGGTCTGTACGGGCCTGCCGGGGGTCTGTGCGGCCTGCCGGGGGTCTGTGCGGGCCTGCTGGGGGTCTGTACGGGCCTGCCGGTGGTCTGTACGGGCCTGCCGGGGATCTGTGTGTTTTTTCGCCAGACAGAGAAACCGATCCTCTGTATGTGTTTTCCATCCGGTGGAAGCAGCTTTTTTGACGGATCCGGCAAAAAACAGATGAAACGTGTGGCCATCAGGCGCAATCCGGCGCTAATACAACTCTATGAGAAAAAAACGGATCCAGCAGAAAAAAAGGATGTTTTTTTTTCAAAACTTTTGAAAAAAAATGATCCGTTTTTTTTCTGCTGGATCCGTTTTTTCTCATAGAGTTGTATTAGCGCCGGATTGCACCTGATGGCCACACAATTCATCCGTTTTTTGGCGGAAAGAAAAATCGTTCCTCTGTATGTTTTCCGTCCGGCAAAAACAGCTTTTTTGATGGATCTGGCAAAAAACGGATGAAACGTGTGGCAATCAGGCGCAATCCGGTGCTAATACAACTCTATGAGAAAAAAACGGATCCAGTGGAAAAAAACGGATCCTGCAAATGTGCACGCAGGATGCATTTTTTACCCATAGACTTGTATTATCGACGGATCGCGATGGATGGCCACACGTCGCGTCCGTCGTGCAACGGATCTGTCGTGTTTTGGCGGACCATCGGCACGAAAAAACGTTCAAGTGAACTTTATTTGTCCGTCGCGTCCGCCATTTTCTACCGCACATGCACGACCGAAACTCCGCCCCCTCCTCCCCGGACTTCAGAATGGGCAGCGGATGCATTGAAAAACTGCATCCGCTGCCCACGTCGTGCACAAATTTCACATGTGCGTCGGTACGTCGGCCCAACGCAGAGCGACGGACCAGTACTGACGCAAGTGTCAAAGAGGCCTTAATGAGCGTTTAATTTAAAAAAAATGAAAAAAAAGTTGTGGGCTCCCGTGCAATTTTCTGCGCCAGAGGGGGAAAGCCGACGGCCGGGGGCCAATATTTGTAGACTGCTATGAATATCAGCTTGCAGCTGTCTGCGTAGCCTTTACTGGCTATTAAAATAAGGGGACCCCCAAAAAAATGACTTGGGGTCCCCCATATATCTTATGGCCAGAAAGGCTACGCAGACAGCTACTGGCTGATATTCATAGCCTAGAGAGGGGCCATGGATATTGCACCCCCCCCTCCCCCCCCCGGCTACAAATACCAGTCCGCAGCCGCCCCAGAAATTCCGGCACTTAGCCCCTCTCTTCCCACTCCCGTGTAAAAGATGGGGTAGTAAGGGGTTAATGTCACCTTGCTATTGTAGCAAGCCGGATTAATAATGGAGACGCGTCAATAAGACGCCTATCCATTATTAATCAAATACTAGTAAATGGTTAATAAAATACACACACATTAGGAAAAAAGTATTTTAACCAATTTAGTACTTAATGACCGAGCCAATTTTTACAATTCTGACCACTGTCACTTTATGAGGTTATAATTATGGAACGCTTTAACGGATCCTGCTGATTCTGAGATTGTTTTTTCGTGACATATTGTACTTCATGTTAGTGGTAACATTTCTTCGATATTACTTGCGATTATTTATGAAAAAAACGGAAATATGGCGAAAATTTTTAAAATTTTGCAATTTTCAAACTTTGTATTTTTATGCCCTTAAATCAGAGTTATATGTCACAAAAAATAGTTAATAAATAACATTTCCCATCAGCACAATTTAACAGTAAACAGTTAATTACCGGCGATCGCAAAACAGGGGTCGGTAAAAACCGACCCCGATCATGTTCTTTGGGGTCTCGGCTACTCCCGGCAGCCAAGACCCCAAACATATTCAGGGTGCTGGCGGGCGCACTGCGCATGCGCCCACCATTTTTTGGCCAGAACAAGATGGCGGCGCCCATCGGGAGCCACGAGGAGCACCGGGGGAGACAGGTGAGTATCGGGGGGCGATCGGGGACCCCATTTCTCTGACCTCTGATGTGCGATCACATCGGAGGACAGAGAAAATGGGAAATCGCACTTTTTTTTTTGCGACCGCCGGTAAACGGTTAATTACTGGCGATCGCAACCCAGGGGTCGGTAAAACCCCCCCGAATCATGTTCTCTGGGGTCTCGGCTATCACTGGTAACCGAGACCCCAGAGAAAATCTGACTCTGGGGGGCGCTATTCACTTTTTCCACAGCGCCGTTAATTAATGGCGCTGTGGTTTAAGTGCCCTTAACTGCCGCCGTTAAAAGGCTTATCGGCGGTCGTTAAGGGGTTAATATTCTTCATTTAACCATACTTACCATACTTCAGCGCCTGCAAAAAGTGTAAAATAATAAACCGTATACTATCTGTCCGCCATAGTCCAATTAATAACGAGTGTCCCATGACGATCTCCTCTATAGATCTCCTCTATAGAACAGTGACATCGGGTTATGTCACTGCTCTATAGGACCTTCAATGACACACTGACAGGAGAAAATGGCTCCTGCAGTGCATCACTGAGAGGTTACTAGAGTTCAAAGTCTCACTTTATGGCAATTGCTGCATGGGAACATTTCTCACACAGCAATGCTAAAAGTGAGACTAGGGACTATTTTTTTTTACAGCGGCGGAGGAATACAGTGCAGAAGGATACCTTTCTCCCATCATTGTAGTCCTGGAGCCCCTAGAGAGTGGTCGCATCAGCTGATGCTGTCGTTCTCCACGGGAGATCGTCGTGGGACACTCGAGGATTTCTGCGGATCAGGGAGTATATTGGTTGTTTGTTATTTAAATATTTTGTACAGGTGACACTGGCTTCGGGGATCAAAATGACAAGTGATGGTGAGTATGTACTCTATGTTTTATGTACTGTATGTCTGAATGTATGTATTGTATGTAATGTACAATATGAATGTATTGTATGTAGCATGTATATAGTATGTATGCAGTATGAATGTAGTATATATTTAGTATATATGTATGTAGTATGTATGTAGTATGTATGTATGTAGTATGTATGTGGCATGTATGTAGTATGTAGTATGTATGTGTATGTAGTATGTATGTATGTATGTATGTAGTATGTTGTATGTATGTATGTAGTATATAGTATGTTGTATGTATGTTGTATGTATGTGGTATGCTGGTTGTTGGTTTTTTTGTTTGTTATTAAAAAACACTTTTATTTGATTGGATGGGTGAAATATGCTAATTTATTGAGACAAGTTTTTTGGGTTATCAGGAGTTGTATGCCAAAATCATCAGTATTAAAACAATAAAAGACCTGACAAATTTCAGTTGGTGGATAATGAATCTATAATATATGAAAGTTTAATTGTAATCATTACATTATGGTAAATAATGAAATTTAACACTATATGCTAATTTTTTGAGAAGGACCTGTATGTGGTATGTATGTAGTATGTATGTATGTACATGTATGTAGTATGTATGTTGTATGTAGTATGTATGTAGTATGTATGTAGTATGTGGTTTTTTTTTTTTTTTTTACATTCAACACATTAGCCGGATGATGGGACTACTACTGTCCCATCATTGGCTAATGTGTCAATCAATGCCATTGTAGCAGGCATAGCCCGATGGGACTTGTAGTCCCATCGGACGATGCCTGCACACAAAGACCCCCGGCAGGCCACACAGACCCCCGCAGGCTGCAGAGACCCCCGAGAGGCCCGTACAGACCCCCGGCAGGCCGCACAGACCCCCAAGACTAGCTGATATTATATCTCTCATACACTGCACACACAAACACAAGGGATGCCTGCTCTTTCTCTAGGTAGCTTATGTTCAGAAGCCGGAACATTATGGGAGACATTATACAGCAGTACTGAGCTGTGTGGCTGACAATCCAGCAATGGGTGAGTTATAAAAGGGTAAAGCTGCAGCATAAGTCTATATTTGTTGCACTGTGTTGAGTGCTCCTCACTCGTCCTCCCCTTCCTCTCTATATGGAATTTAAGAGATTATCTTACCTGACATCTCTTTAATGACACTCCATTTTTCTTTGACCAAGATGGATTTGAGCTGCTTTTCAGAGTGACTGACGAATTTAGGAGGTAAGTGTGGGGGTGGTGGGAACTGGTTGATAAGTGCAGAAAGAAGCAGGTTCTCATATTCACCTGTAATATTGATGTATGTAAAGTTTATTGAAACAACAGTGACCATTTCACTAGACATTAAATACATTATGAGACCATGATAATAATGGAGGTGAAATTTTCAAAGGTCTAGTGAAGTATGCGTACTACGGGACTGTTAATGTTGATTAAAATCAGCTAGATGCTTTAAAAGGAGACTTTATATGTTGTATGGCTCCTGTAAATGAGTGTATAAATTGGATGTGTGCTTCCGATTAGGTCTGAACAACTGACCCATGTTATTCAACAGAGCTGTTCAATTACTGATTTTTCTCTCCTTAATAATAATAATAATAATAATCTTTATTTATATAGCGCCAACATATTCTGCCCATGGGGCGTTAAAATGACCGATTTTTTTGGCCTGAGTGCTGTCTGTGAAAAAAACGGAGTGGACTCAGACCAAACTTATTTTTCACTGTAAAAAAACGTGTGTGGAAAAAAATTGCAGAATGTGCCAGTTTCCTGTACACAGTGGGTACAGAAAGTATTCATACCCCTTTGAATTTTTCACTCTTTGTTTCACTGCAGCCATTTGGTAAATTCAAAAAAGTTCTTTTTTTCACATTAATGTACACTCTGCTCCCCATCTTAACGGAAAAATAACAGAAATGTAGTAATTTTTGCAAATTTACTAAAAAAAAAGAAAAGTGCATGTCAGAATCATGAGGTCAAAGGAACTGGCCAAGGAGCTCAGAGAGAGAATTGTGGCAAGTCACAGATCTGGCCAAGGTTATAACAGAATTTCTGCAGTACTCAAGGTTCCTAAGAGCACAGTGGCCTCCATAATCCTTAAATGGAAGAAGTTTGGGACCACCAGAAGTCTTTCTAGACCTGGCCGTCCAGCCAAACTGCGCAATCGTGGGAGAAGAGCCTTGGTGAGAGAGGTAAAGAAGAACCCCAAGATCACTGTGGCTGAGCTCCAGAGTTGCAGTAGGGAGATGGGAGAAAGTTCCAAAAAGTCAACTATCACTGCAGCCCTCCACTAGTCGGATCCTTATGGCAGAGTGGCCTGACAGAAGTCTCTACTCACAGCAAGACATATGAAAGCCCTTATAGAGTATGCTAAAAAACACATGAAAGACTCCCAGACTATGAGAAATAAGATTCTCTGGTCTGATGAGACGAAGAAACACCTTTTTAGTGATAATTCTAAGCGGTATGTGTGGAGAAAACCTGCCCAATACAATCCCAACAGTGAGACATGGTGGTGGCAGCTATGCGGGTGTTTATCAGCTGCAAGGATAGGATGACTGGTTGTCATTGAAGAAAACATGAATGCGGCCAAGTACTGAGATATCCTGGATGAAAACCTCTTCCAGAGTGCTCTGGAACTCAGACTTGACCGAAGGTTTACCTTCCAACAAGACAATGACCCTAAGCACACAGCTAAAATAACAAAGGGAGTGGCTTCAGAACAACTCTGTGACCATTCTTGACTGGCCCAGCCAGAGCCCTGACCTAAACCCAATTGAGCATCTCTGGAGAGACCTGAAAATAGCTGTCCACCAACGTTCACCATCCAACCTGACGGAACTGGAGAGGATCTGCAAGGATGAATTCCCAAATCCATGTGTGAAAAGCTTGTTGCATCATTCCCAAGAAGACTCATGGCTGCACTAGCTCAAAAGGTGCTTCTACTCAATACTGAGCAAAGAGTCTGAATACGTATGACTGTGTGATATTTCAGCTTTTCTTTTTTTTTTAAATTTTGGAAAAATTACTACATTTATGTTTTTTTTCAGTGAAGATGGGGTGCAGAGTGTACATTAATGAGAAAAAATTAACTTTTTTTAAATTTACCAAATGGCTGTAATGAAACCAAGAGTAAAAAATTTAAAGGGGTCTGAATACTTTCCGCACCACCGTAAATTGTATGAGACTCACTGTTAGGGCTGGCGGAATGCACCGAGTAAATATAGAGATGTTATTTGGTGCGTTCGCAGCCCGGGGTCCACCGTGCAGGAATAGAACCTGCTGCTGGCAAACAGCGGCACGATATGGCGGTAGAATCGAACTCTGTTGCTTCACAGAGTCGCTATAAGGAAAGGACTGTGTCCTGTTAAACTCCACAGGAATGCACAGTAACTGCTGAGCAGATAGCAGCTTGTGGTCACGCAGTCCAGGAGGCAAACATACAATCTCCTCACCGGTGGAGCCGGTATTCTAGTGGCTTATTTCAGCCGGGGCCCTGTAACCAAACACACAATCTCCTCACCGGAGGTGCCGGTATTCTAGTGGCTTATTTCAGCCGGGTCCCTGAATACACACAAGTGTGACCACAGTGGCGCAAAACTCATGTCATGCATTGATACTAGCGCATGGCCGTGCGGCCATGCGAGCCTTATATAGCTGCAGCAAGAAAAAGACCTTCCTAGAAGGACCAATGAGAGACTGCCATAACTGAGCATGTGACCCTAGATCTCCACTGAGAGATCTTACCCTGGGCATGCTCAGTGTGTGAAAAGCAGGAGTTAGTCCTAGCAGCAATAGGACCTTCCTACCATGTGACCCTCGATCTCCACTGAGAGATCTTACTCAGGGCATGCTCAGAATGAGAAAAGCAGGACTTAGTCGCAGAAGCGTCTGCTCGCCGCTGCCCAGCACTGACTTCAATGGCAGAAGCAGGAAAGGCAGCAGTAACTCTTTGTACAGAGTGGTACAGAGTGGGACTGAGCAAGACGCTTGGACTGACGTCTCCACTGAGCAGGCACAACTGCGGGAGAGGAATGGGAGACCGCAGCGGAGATGGCCCAAGATTCCCCCTGTGCAGAGGCGGGAACTCGACCCCTAACATTACCCCCCCTTCTAGGGCCCCCCCCTCCTTGGACCTCGCTACGCTCAAAGGCAGCAATGAGCTGCGGAGCCTGAATGTGCTCAGCAGGCTCCCAGGACCTGTCCTCAGGACCATAACCCTTCCAGTCCACCAAATAAAACTTTTTACCACGTACCACCTTGCACCCCAAAATAGCATTCACCTCGTAATCGTCCGTAGACGAACCCGATGTCCCAGCAGATGACTCGGAAAACCGGGACATGTATACGGGTTTCAAGAGGGACACATGAAAGGTGTCGGTGATACCCAGGCGTGGCGGAAGGGCTAAACGATAGACCACAGGATTAACCTGTTCGAGGACCTTAAAAGGACCCAAGTAGCGAGGTGAAAACTTAGTGGACTCCACTCGCAGCCTGATGTTACGGGCGGAGAGCCACACCAAGTCGCCAGGAGCAAAGGTCGGAGCGGGGTGCCGATGTGCATCGGCGGAGGACCTCATTCTCTCCTTGGAGGCCTGAATGGCATCCTGAGTGCGGTCCCAAATATCCCGTGCTTCCACAGCCCAGTCTGCCACCCTGGAGTCGGCAGAAGACACGGGCATAGGCACAGGTACCCGCGGATGCTGACCATAGTTAAGGAGAAATGGGGTTTGTCCAGTGGAGTCGGCCACGGCGTTGTTCAGCGCAAACTCTGCCCATGATAGCAAGGATGCCCAGTCATCCTGCCTGGCTGAGACAAAATGTCGCAGATATGTGACCAAGGTCTGGTTGGCCCTCTCTACCAACCCGTTCGTCTCGGGATGATATGCGGAAGAGAGATTTAACTCAATGCTGAGAAGACGACAAAGCTGTCTCCAGAACCGAGACGCTAACTGGGGACCCCGGTCACTGACAATTTTGTCCGGCATACCGTGTAGGCGGAAGATGTGTTTTATGAACAACGCTGCCAAGGCCCGTGCAGAAGGTAACCGTGGAAGCGGGACCAAATGCACCATTTTAGAAAAATGATCGGTGACAACCCAAATGATGGTACAGCCACGAGACTTGGGCAAACCCACCACAAAGTCCATCCCGACCATCTCCCAGGGCCTGTCTGCCACCGGCAAGGGATAGAGTAACCCTGCTGGCCGTTGTCGAGGAGATTTATTTTTGGCACAGGAGACACATGCCTGAATGTAATCTCTGACATCACGAACCATATGTGGCCACCAGTACGACCTCGCCAGCAGCTCAGATGTCCTTTTTGTCCCAAAGTGTCCACCCACCCTGGACGAATTAGCCCAAGAGAGAACCTCCGATCGCAAATTAATGGGTACAAAAGTCTTGCCCAGAGGCACAGACTCTAGCGAAACCAGAGCTATGGTTCTCAGGCTCTCAGAAGGGACAATAAGCCGAGGCTCCCCTTCCTCCTCCTCAGATGACACAACAGAGCGAGAGAGGGCGTCAGCACGAATGTTCCTCTCCCCAGCGAGATAATGGAGGGTGAAGTGGAACCGGGAGAAGAACAAGGACCATCTGGCCTGGCGAGAATTTAGCCGCTGGGCTGTTTGCAAATATAACAAATTTTTGTGGTCCGTGAAGACTTGAAAGGGAAAGCGAGCCCCCTCCAAGAGATGTCTCCACTCCGAGAAAGCTAACTTCATCACTAGCAACTCCCTGTCCCCGATGAAATAATTCCTCTCCGCTGGTGTGAAGGTCTTGGAGTAGAAGAAGCAAGGATGCTTCCGACCTTGAGCATCCTTTTGGAAGAGGACTGCTCCTGCACCAACGGATGAGGCATCCACCTCCATTATAAACGGCTTATCCACATCGGGACGATGTAGGATGGGAGTGCTAGCAAAATGAGACTTAATAGAAGAGAAGGCCTTGGAGACCTCTTCAGACCACAATTTGGGATTTGCTCCCTTCTTGGTGAGGGCTACCAAGGGAGCTACCAAAGTTGAGAAGTGTGGAATGAACTGGCGGTAATAATTAATGAACCCCATAAAGCGCTGCACCGCTTTAAGAGAATGGGGTTCTTGCCAGTCCATCACAGCCTGTAGTTTGGCAGGATCCATAGCCAATGCCTGGGCGGAAATGATATAGCCCAGGAAAGGTAAAGACTCCTGCTCAAACATACACTTCTCCAACTTTGCATAGAGGAAATTTGACCGTAAGAGGTCGAAGACTCTGCCAACATCTCTCCGGTGGGAGTCAATATCTGGAGAGAAGATGAGAAAATCATCCAGATAGACTACAACCGAGGTGGAGAGCATATCCCGGAAGATGTCATTGACAAAGTCTTGGAAGACGGCTGGGGCATTACAGAGCCCGAAGGGCATCACCAGATACTCATAGTGCCCATCCCTGGTATTAAACGCCGTCTTCCATTTATCCCCCTCACGGATGCGAATCAGGTTATAAGCACCCCGCAAATCTAATTTGGTAAATACCCTTGCTCCCCGTAGCCTATCAAAGAGCTCAGAAATCAGGGGCAATGGGTACTTATTCTTAACGGTGATGGCGTTAAGACCCCTGTAATCTATGCAAGGACGTAATTCTCCGTTCTTCTACTGCACGAAGAAGAACCCTGCCCCTGCAGGTGACACTGACTTCCTAATGAACCCTCTTGCCAAATTTTCCTGGATGTATTGGGACATAGCCTCTGTCTCCGGGAGGGAGAGGGGATAGACCCGTCCCCGAGGAGGTTCTGCTCCAGGCAAGAGATCAATAGGACAGTCATAGGGGCGGTGAGGTGGAAGGGTCTCCTGTTATGTAGGCAATCCAGTGACACAGTGTGCCAGCAATCAGAGCACATACAGTGATCTGACAATAACCCAAAAACAATAGAACGAGCTCTGAGACGTGGAATCTCTGTAGACCGCAATACCTGAACCTATCCTAAACACAACTAAAGGCAGCTGTGGATTGCGCCTGTCACTACCTATGCAACTCGGCACAGCCTGAGGAGCTGACTAGCCTGAAGATAGAAAAACAAGCCTGACTTGCCTCAGAGAAATACCCCAAAGGAAAAGGCAGCCCCCCACATATAATGACTGTTAGCAAGATGAAAAGACAAACGTAGGGATGAAAGATTCAGCAAAGCGAGGCCCGATATTCTAGATAGAGCGAGGATAGCAAAGAGAACTTTGCAGTCTACAAAAAACCCTAAAGCAAAAAACCACGCAAAGGGGACAAAAAGACCCACCGTGCCCAACTAACGGCACGGCGGTGCACCCTTTGCGTCTCAGAGCTTCCAGCAAAAACTAATAGACAAGCTGGACAGAAAAAGTAGCAACAAAAGCAAAGAAGCACTTATCTAAGCAGAGCAGCAGGCCACAGGAAAGATCCAGAAGCTCAGGTCCAACACTGGAACATTGTCAAGGAGCAAGGAAGACAGAATCAGGTGGAGTTAAATAACAAAGCAGCCAACGAGCTCACCAGAACACCTGAGGGAGGAAGCTCAGAAGCTGCAGTACCACTTGTGACCACAGGAGTGAATTCAGCCACAGAATTCACAACAGTACCCCCCCCTTGAGGAGGGGTCACCGAACCCTCACCAGAGCCCCCAGGCCGACCAGGATGAGCCACATGAAAGGCACGAACAAGATCTGGAGCATGGACATCAGAGGCAAAAACCCAGGAATTATCTTCCTGAGCATAAGCCTTCCATTTAACCAGATACTGGAGTTTCCGTCTAGAAACACGAGAATCCAAAATTTTCTCCACAATATACTCCAATTCCCCCTCCACCAAAACCGGGGCAGGAGGCTCAACAGATGGAACCATAGGTGCCACGTATCTCCGCAACAACGACCTATGGAATACATTATGTATGGAAAAGGAGTCTGGGAGGGTCAGACGAAAAGACACAGGATTGAGAATCTCAGAAATCCTATACGGACCAATAAAACGAGGTTTAAATTTAGGAGAGGAAACCTTCATAGGAATATGACGAGAAGATAACCAAACCAGATCCCCAACACGAAGTCGGGGACCCACACGGGGTCTGCGATTAGCGAAAAGTTGAGCCTTCTCCTGGGACAAGGTCAAATTGTCCACTACCTGAGTCCAGATCTGCTGCAACCTGTCCACCACAGAATCCACACCAGGACAGTCCGAAGACTCAACCTGTCCTGAAGAGAAACGAGGATGGAACCCAGAATTGCAGAAAAATGGAGAGACCAAGGTAGCCGAGCTGGCCCGATTATTAAGGGCTAACTCAGCCAACGGCAAAAAGGACACCCAATCATCCTGGTCTGCAGAAACAAAACATCTCAGATATATCTCCAAGGTCTGATTGGTTCGTTCGGTCTGGCCATTAGTCTGAGGATGGAAAGCCGAGGAAAAAGACAGGTCAATGCCCATCCTACCACAAAAGGCTCGCCAAAACCTCGAAACAAACTGGGAACCTCTGTCAGAAACAATATTCTCAGGAATGCCATGCAAACGAACCACATGCTGGAAGAACAAAGGCACCAAATCAGAGGAGGAAGGCAATTTAACCAAGGGCACCAGATGGACCATTTTAGAAAAGCGATCACAGACCACCCAAATGACTGACATCTTTTGAGAAATGGGAAGGTCAGAAATGAAATCCATCGAAATATGTGTCCAAGGCCTCTTTGGGACCGGCAAGGGCAAAAGCAACCCACTGGCACGTGAACAGCAGGGCTTAGCCCTAGCACAAATCCCACAGGACAGCACAAAAGTACGTACATCCCGTGACAGAGATAGCCACCAGAAGGATCTAGCCACTAACTCTCGGGTACCAAATATTCCAGGATGACCAGCCAACACCGAACAATGAAGTTCAGAGATAACTTTAGTAGTCCACCTATCAGGGACGAACAGTCTCTCCGCCGGACAACGATCAGGTTTATTCGCCTGAAATTTTTGCAACACTCGCCGCAAATCAGGGGAGATGGCAGACACAATGACTCCTTCCTTGAGGATACTCGCCGGCACAGATGAAACCGGAGAGTCGGGCACAAAACTCCTAGACAGAGCATCCGCCTTCACATTTTTAGAGCCCGGAAGGTACGAAATCACAAAATCGAAGCGGGCAAAAAATAACGACCAACGGGCCTGTCTAGGATTCAAGCGCTTGGCAGACTCGAGATAAGTAAGGTTCTTATGATCAGTCAATACCACCACGCGATGCTTAGCTCCTTCAAGCCAATGACGCCATTCCTCGAATGCCCACTTCATGGCCAGCAACTCTCGGTTGCCCACATCATAATTACGCTCAGCAGCCGAAAACTTCCTGGAAAAGAAAGCACATGGTTTCAACACTGAGCAACCAGAACCTCTCTGTGACAAAACCGCCCCTGCTCCAATCTCAGAAGCATCAACCTCGACCTGGAACGGAAGAGAAACATCTGGTTGACACAACACAGGGGCAGAACAAAAACGATGCTTCAACTCCTGAAAAGCTTCCACAGCAGCAGAAGACCAATTAACCAAATCAGCACCCTTCTTGGTCAAATCGGTCAATGGTTTGGCAATGCTAGAAAAATTACAGATGAAGCGACGATAAAAATTAGCAAAGCCCAGGAACTTTTGCAGACTTTTCAGAGATGTCGGCTGAGTCCAATCCTGGATGGCTTGGACCTTAACCGGATCCATCTCGATAGTAGAAGGGGAAAAGATGAACCCCAAAAATGAAACTTTCTGCACACCGAAGAGACACTTTGATCCCTTCACAAACAAAGAATTAGCACGCAGGACCTGGAAAACCATTCTGACCTGCTTCACATGAGAGTCCCAATCATCTGAGAAGATCAAAATGTCATCCAAGTAAACAATCAGGAATTTATCCAGATACTCACGGAAGATGTCATGCATAAAAGACTGAAACACAGATGGAGCATTGGCAAGTCCGAATGGCATCACTAGATACTCAAAATGACCCTCGGGCGTATTAAATGCAGTTTTCCATTCATCTCCTTGCCTGATTCTCACCAGATTATACGCACCACGAAGATCTATCTTAGTGAACCAACTAGCCCCCTTAATCCGAGCAAACAAGTCAGATAACAATGGCAAGGGATACTGAAATTTAACAGTGATCTTATTAAGAAGGCGGTAATCAATACATGGTCTCAGCGAACCATCCTTCTTGGCTACAAAAAAGAACCCTGCTCCCAGTGGTGATGACGATGGGCGAATATGTCCCTTCTCCAGGGATTCCTTCACATAACTGCGCATAGCGGCATGTTCAGGCACGGATAAATTAAATAATCGACCTTTAGGGAATTTACTACCAGGAATCAAATTGATAGCACAATCACAATCCCTATGTGGAGGTAGGGCATCGGACTTGGGCTCTTCAAATACATCCTGATAATCAGACAAGAACTCTGGGACCTCAGAAGGAGTGGATGACGAAATAGACAAAAATGGAACATCACCATGTACCGCCTGACAACCCCAGCTGGATACCGACATAGAGTTCCAATCCAATACTGGATTATGGGTTTGCAGCCATGGCAACCCCAACACGACCACATCATGCAGATTATGTAGCACCAGAAAGCGAATAACTTCCTGATGTGCAGGAGCCATGCACATGGTCAGCTGGGTCCAGTACTGAGGTTTATTCTTGGCCAAAGGTGTAGCATCAATTCCTCTCAACGGAATAGGACACCGTAAAGGCTCCAAGAAAAACCCACAACGTTTAGCATAATCCAAATCCATCAGATTCAGGGCAGCGCCTGAATCCACAAACGCCATGACAGAATACGATGACAAAGAGCATATCAAGGTAATGGACAGAAGGAATTTGGATTGTACAGTACCAATGACGGCAGACCTAGGACAATCAGAAATAGCATGAGTGGAATCACCACAGTAGAAACACAGACCATTCAGACGTCTGTGTTCTTGCCGTTCAACTCTGGTCATAGTCCTATCGCACTGCATAGGCTCAGGTTTAATCTTAGACAATACCGCCAAATGGTGCACAGATTTACGCTCGCGCAAGCGTCGACCGATCTGAATGGCCAAAGACATAGACTCATTCAAACCAGCAGGCATAGGAAAACCCACCATGACTGTTGTGAATTCTGTGGCTGAGTTCACTTCTGTGGTCACAAGTGGTATTGCAGTCTCTGGGCTTCCTCCCTCAGGTGTTTTGGTGAGCTCGTTGGCTGCCTTGCTATTTAGCTCCACCTGAGTCTGTCTTCCTTGCTCCTTGTCAATGTTCCAGTGTTGGATCTGAGCTACTGCATCTTTCCTTGGGCCTGCTGCTCTGCTAGATAAGTGCTTCTAGTTTGTTTTCTGTTTTTTCTGTCCAGCTTGCTATTAACTTTTGCTGGAAGCTCTGAGAAGCAAAGGGGTGCACCGCCGTGCTGTTAGTTCGGCACGGTGGGTCTTTTTGCCCCTTTGCGTGGTTTTCGTTTTAGGGTTTTTGTAGACTGCATAGTTCTCTTTGCTATCCTCGCTCTGTCTAGAATATCGGGCCTCACTTTGCTGAATCTATTTCATTCCTACGTTTGTCTTTTCATCTTGCTAACAGTCATTATATGTGGGGGGCTGCCTATTCCTTTGGGGTATTTCTCTGAGGTAAGTCAGGCTTGTATTTCTATCTTCAGGCTAGTCAGCTCCTCAGGCAGTGCCGAGTTGCATAGGTAGTTATAGGCGCAATCCACTGCTGCTTATAGTTGTGTGAGGATAGATCAGGTACTGCAGTCTACAGAGATTCCACATCTCAGAGCTTGTCCTATTGTTTTTGGTTATTGCCAGATCTCTGTATGTGCGCTGATTACTGCACGCTGTGTTGCCTGATTGCCAGCCATAACAGTACAAGGAGCCACACCAATGATTCCCAATAGAGGGAAAAAAGAAATCCTGACATCATTTTTTTTTCTTAGCTCTGTCTTCAGTCTTTTTTTTCCCCTAGACATTAGAGTGCTTCAGGACACAGCTGTGGACATGGATATTCAGGCTCTGTGCTCCTCAATGGATAATCTCGTTGTAAATGTACAAAAGATTCAAGATACTATTGATCAGAAATCGATGCTAGAACCAAGAATTCCGATTCCTGATTTGTTTTTTGGTGACAGAACTAAGTTCCTGAGCTTCAGAAATAATTGTAAGCTATTTTTGGCCTTGAAACCTCATTCTTCTGGTAATCCTATTCAACAGGTTTTGATTATTATTTCTTTTTTGCGCGGCGACCCACAGGACTGGGCGTTTTCTCTTGCGCCAGGAGACCCTGCATTGAGTAGTGTCGATGCGTTTTTCCTGGCGCTCGGATTGCTTTACGATGAGCCTAATTCAGTGGATCAGGCTGAGAAAAATCTGCTGGCTTTATGCCAGGGTCAGGATGATATAGAAGTATATTGTCAGAAATTTAGAAAGTGGTCAGTACTCACTCTGTGGAATGAATCTGCACTAGCGGCTTGGTTCAGAAAGGGTCTCTCTGAAGCTCTTAAGGATGTAATGGTGGGATTTCCTATGCCTGCTGGTTTGAATGAGTCCATGTCCTTGGCCATTCAGATCGGTCGTCGCTTGCGCGAGCGTAAATCTGTGCACCATCTGGCGGTATTGTCTGAGAGTAAACCTGAGCCTATGCAGTGCGACAGGACTATGACTAAAGTAGAACGGCAAGAACACAGACGTCTGAACAGACTGTGTTTCTATTGTGGTGATTCTACTCATGCTATTTCTAATTGTCCTAAACGCACTAGGCGGTTCGATAGCTCTGCCGTTATTGGTACTGTACAGTCCAAATTCCTTTTGTCCATTACCTTAATGTGCTCTTTGTCATCGTATTCTGTCATGGCGTTTGTGGATTCAGGCGCTGCCCTGAATCTGATGGATTTGGATTATGCTAAACGTTGTGGATTTTTCTTGGAGCCTTTGCGGTGTCCTATTCCGTTGAGAGGTATTGATGCTACACCTTTGGCCAAGAATAAGCCTCAGTACTGGGCCCAGCTGACCATGTGCATGGCTCCTGCACATCAGGAAGTTATTCGCTTTCTGGTACTGCATAATTTGCATGATGTGGTCGTGTTGGGGTTGCCATGGCTACAAACCCATAATCCAGTATTGGATTGGAACTCTATGTCGGTAACCAGCTGGGGTTGTCAGGGAGTACATGGTGATGTTCCATTTTTGTCTATTTCGTCATCCATTCCTTCTGACATCCCAGAGTTCTTGTCGGACTTTCAGGATGTATTTGAAGAGTCCAAGTCTGATGCCCTACCTCCGCATAGGAATTGTGATTGTGCTATCGATTTGATTCCTGGTAGTAAATTCCCTAAGGGTCGTTTATTTAATTTGTCCGTACCTGAACACACCGCTATGCGCAGTTATGTGAAGGAGTCCCTGGAGAAGGGACATATTCGCCCATCGTCGTCACCATTGGGAGCAGGGTTCTTTTTTGTAGCCAAGAAGAAGGCTCTGAGACGTGGAATCTCTGTAGACTGCAATACCTGAACCTATCCTAAACACAACTAAAGGCAGCTGTGGATTGCGCCTGTCACTACCTATGCAACTCGGCACAGCCTGAGGAGCTGACTAGCCTGAAGATAGAAAAACAAGCCTGACTTGCCTCAGAGAAATACCCCAAAGGAAAAGGCAGCCCCCCACATATAATGACTGTTAGCAAGATGAAAAGACAAACGTAGGGATGAAATAGATTCAGCAAAGCGAGGCCCGATATTCTAGATAGAGCGAGGATAGCAAAGAGAACTTTGCAGTCTACAAAAAACCCTAAAGCAAAAAACCACGCAAAGGGGACAAAAAGACCCACCGTGCCCAACTAACGGCACGGCGGTGCACCCTTTGCGTCTCAGAGCTTCCAGCAAAAACTAATAGACAAGCTGGACAGAAAAAGTAGCAACAAAAGCAAAGAAGCACTTATCTAAGCAGAGCAGCAGGCCACAGGAAAGATCCAGAAGCTCAGGTCCAACACTGGAACATTGTCAAGGAGCAAGGAAGACAGAATCAGGTGGAGTTAAATAACAAAGCAGCCAACGAGCTCACCAGAACACCTGAGGGAGGAAGCTCAGAAGCTGCAGTACCACTTGTGACCACAGGAGTGAATTCAGCCACAGAATTCACAACAGTCTCCGCAGCCTTTTTGGAGAAGACGTCTGCATAGGACCAATAGCATTTGGGAAGGGAAGAAAGATCTGCAGGTATCTCGGTGGTAGAAACCTGAACGCACTCTCTCAAACATCTGCCCTTACATGAATCACTCCAACCCAATATCCTCCCAGAGGACCACTCAATATGTGGGGAGTGGAAACGGAGCCAGGGTATTCCCAGCAGAATCTCATCCATTCCCTCGGGAAGGACAAGAAGGGAAATTATCTCCTGGTGGGATGGGGACATAGCTAACGGGAAAGGGACAGTCTGGTGTGTTATCTGAGATGGAAGTGTTGACCCATTCACTACTCTAACAGTCACCGGTTTGGCGAGCATCACCAGAGGTATTGCATGGCGCAGAGCAAAAGCTGAGGAGATGAAATTCCCCTCAGCTCCAGAATCCACACAAAGCTCGACTGTTAGAGAGTAAGAGCCTAATATGATTGTCCCTTTGAAGGACAGCTTGGAGGAAAATGCCGCTGTGTCTAGTGAACCTCCTCCAAGGGTTACTAGACGCGATCGTTTACTCGACCGCCGTGGACATTTATTGGCATAATGTCCTTCTTGTTGGCAATTTCTGCAAACCACGGGTACTCGAGCGGTCCGAGACTTAGGTCCCGCTCGAGAAACCTCCATGGCCTCATGGGAGTCGGACGCCTGAACGGAAGATTCCAGAGGTCTGGCGAGGGTGGGAGCCAGGCGAAACCTCTGCCTACACTGGGCCCGCTCCAACTTCCGCTCGTTAAAACGGAGGTCGATGCGGGTAGATATAGAAATAAGCTCCTCCAGTGTGGCGGGAATCTCCCTGGTGGCCAAGGCGTCCTTCACATGGTCTGCCAGTCCTCTCCAGAACACCGGAATAAGGACTTTATCCGGCCATTCCAGCTCAGAGACCAGAGTCCGGAATTGGACGGCGAACTGGCTGACCATGGACGAACCCTGTGTTGTTGCCAACAATTGGAGCGCGGTATCGTGGGTGACACGAGGTCCCAAAAAGACCTGTTTAAGAGCGTCCAGGAAAAGAGGAGCACTCTGCGCCACACGATCATTGCGCTCCGATAGCGGCGTTGCCCACTCCAACGCCCTGCCCGACAAAAGGGATAAAATAAATCCCACTTTTGCCCATTCCGTAGGAAAACGTGCAGCCAGAAGCTCAAGATGTATGGAGCACTGACTCACGAATCCCCGACATAGCATACTGTCACCAGCAAACTTGTCTGGAAGCGGGAGACGGGATAAAGTCGGAGCAGAGGTGGCAGAGGACAAACTGGCTGCAGCTACACTTGCAGCCTGAACAGCGACTGCGGTAACATCCACAGCTGAGGTTGTGCGCTCGAGAGCCGTCAACCTACCCTCCAGCTGCTGGATGTACCGCTGTAAACGCTGATCGTCCGCCATTTACCAGCCAGACCCTGGCGCTAGTATACTGTTAGGGCTGGCGGAACGCACCGAGTAAATATAGAGATGTTATTTGGTGCGTTTGCAGCCCGGGGTCCACCGTGCAGGAATAGAACCTGCTGCTGGCAAACAGCGGCACGATATGGCGGTAGAATCGAACTCTGTTGCTTCACAGAGTCGCTATAAGGAAAGGACTGTGTCCTGTTAAACTCCACAGGAATACACAGTAACTGCTGAGCAGATAGCAGCTTGTGGTCACGCAGTCCAGGAGGCAAACATACAATCTCCTCACCGGTGGAGCCGGTATTCTAGTGGCTTATTTCAGCCGGGGCCCTGTAACCAAACACACAATCTCCTCACCGGAGGTGCCGGTATTCTAGTGGCTTATTTCAGCCGGGTCCCTGAATACACACAAGTGTGACCACAGTGGCGCAAAACTCATGTCATGCATTGATACTAGCGCATGGCCGTGCGGCCATGCGAGCATTATATAGCTGCAGCAAGAAAAAGACCTTCCTAGAAGGACCAATGAGAGACTGCCATAACTGAGCATGTGACCCTAGATCTCCACTGAGAGATCTTACCCTGGGCATGCTCAGTGTGTGAAAAGCAGGAGTTAGTCCTAGCAGCAATAGGACCTTCCTACCATGTGACCCTCGATCTCCACTGAGAGATCTTACTCAGGGCATGCTCAGAATGAGAAAAGCAGGACTTAGTCGCAGAAGCGTCTGCTCGCCGCTGCCCAGCACTGACTTCAATGGCAGAAGCAGGAAAGGCAGCAGTAACTCTTTGTACAGAGTGGGACTGAGCAAGACGCTTGACCTGACGTCTCCGCTGAGCAGGCACAACTGCGGCAGGAGAGGAATGGGAGACCGCAGCGGAGATGGCCCGAGATTCCCCCTGTGCAGAGGCGGGAACTCGACCCTTAACACTCACCCAAACAAGTCTAACGGTACATTGAAAATTTTGGATAACATATGGACCTACAGTACAGCATCCAATTTTTACATATACATTGAAATTCTGTAACATAGGAAACTGTAAATGATCTTTTAAATGATACAGATGAAAAGTGAGAAAAAAAATCGTCCCACTTTTCTGGTTGAAACTTACAATGATTTTTATACTAGTGTGAAACTATCCTGTTCGCGAGAAAAAAAAAATTGTAGCATGTAGTATTCTTTTCTCAGTCTTGGATGAGACCCACCCATTCCAACCTATGGTGCATAAAAAAATAGGATCCTATGCAGTGCATCAATGTGACCTCTGATTTTTATTGATACATTTCCATTATTAACTTAGGATCATGTATATTTTTCAATGTAGATCTGTGAAAAACGGCACAATAATGCCACACGGACGTAAAAACAGACACATGGATGACACACTGATGAAAATCATTCAACTTCATGATGAGTCACTGATGGAAAAAAAAGGACACACTGACCAACCGCTGATAAAAATCTGATCCAAAAAACTGATGAAATTTGGTCAGTTATGCTATGCTCATACTATGGAGCAGTGCAGACTAACACTTGTTTTCTCATGCGAAGTCAGCATGTGAAAAAAATTGCTGCATGCTGTGATTGGCAACGTATATTGGACAGTGCGCACCAATGCAAGTCTACGGATGCATGCAAAACAACGGACTGCACTCAGATGTCCGATATACAATGGGGGAAAAAGTATTTAGTCAGCCACCAATTGTGCAAGTTCTCCCACTTAAAAAGATGAGAGAGGCCTGTAATTGGCATCATAGGTAGACCACAACTGTCAGAGTCAAAATGAGAAAACAAAACCAGAAAATCACCTTGTCTGATTTTGCAAGATTTATTTTGCAAATTATGGTGGAAAATAAGTATCTGGCCATTATCAAAAGTTAATCTCAATATCTTGTTATATATCCTTTGTTGGCAATGACAGAGGTCAAACATTTTCTGTAAGTCTTCACAAGGTTGGCACACACTGTTGGTGGTATGTTGGCCCATTCCTCCATGCAGGTCTCCTCTAGAGCAGTGATGTTTTGGACCTGTCCCTGGGCAACATGGACGTTCAACTCCCTCCAAAGGTTTCTATGGGGTTGAGATCTGGAGACTGGCTAGGCCTCTCCGGGACCTTCATGTGCTTCTTACAAAGACACTCCTTTGTTGCCTGGTGGTGTGCTTGGGATCATTATCATGCTGAAAGAGCCATCCACATTTCATCTTCAATGCCCTTGCTGATGGAAGGAGGTTTGCACTCAAAATCTCATGATACATGGCCCCATTCATTCTTTCATGTACATGGATCAGTCGTCCAGGTCCCTTTGCAGAGAAACAGCCCCAAAGCATGATGTTGTCACCCCCATGATTAACAGTAGGTATGATGTTCTTTGGATGCAACTCAGCATTCTGACTCCTTCAAACACGACGAGTTTTGTTTCTACCAAACAGTTCTACTTTGGTTTCATCAGACCATATGACATTCTCCCAATACACTTCTGGATAATCCAAATGCTCTCCAGCAAACTTCAGATGTACCCAGACATGTTCTGGCTTAAGCAGGATCTGATTCCCAGGCAGCGTAGTGTGTTATTGACGCTAAAAAACCTATATAGAAAAGAAATACCATAAATATCTACTATATAATTGTCTAAGGGTCACTTCCGTCTTTCTGTCTGTCCTTCTGTCTGTCTGTCTGTCTCGGAAATCCCAAGTCTCTGACTGGTGGCGGCAAAACGGCCACGACCAATCAGCAACGGGCACAGTCCAGCGGCAAAATGGCCGCTCCCTACTCTCCTGCCGTCAGTGCCCGCTCCATACTCCCCTCCAGTCAGCGCTCACACAGGGTTTATGGCAGTGTTAACGGACTGCGTTATGCCCCGGTGTAATGCACTCCGTTACAGCTGCTATTAACCCTGTGTGACCAACTTTTTACTATTGATGCTGCCTATGCGGCATCAATAGTAAAAAGATCTAATGTTAAAAATAATTAAAGAATAAAAAATCATTATATACTAACCATCCGTCGGCCCACCGGATCCAGCCGAGGCCTTTCCCGCTCCTCGTGATGCTTCGTTGACCGGTCCATGCATTGCGGTCTCGCGAGATGATGACGTAGCGGTCTCACGAGACCGCTATGTCATCATCTCGCAAGAACGCAATGCACTCTTGGGATCGGAGCATCGTGAGGAGCATTGGTAAATGCCTCGGCTGGATCCGGGGGGCAGACGCAGGGTGTGTATATAACTATTTTTTATTTTAATTCTTTTTTTAACAGGGATATGGTGCCCACATTGCTATATACTACGTTGGCTGTGTTAGATACTGCATGGGCTGTGCTATTTACTACATCTCTGTGCTATATACTATATGGGCTGTGCAATATACTACGTGGCTCTGCAATATATTATGTGGCTGGGCAATATACTACGTGTCTGTGCTATATACTACGTGTCTGTGCTATATACTACGTGGCTGGGCAATATACTACGTGGCTGGGCAATATACTACGTGTCTGTGCTATATACTACATGCCTGTGCTATATACTACGTGGCTAGGCAATATACTACGTATCTGTGCTATATACTACGTGTCTGTGCTACATACTACGTGGCTGGGCAATATACTACATGGCTGGGCAATATACTACATGGATGGGCAATATAGTACATGGCTGGGCAATATACTACGTGTCTGTGCAATATACTACATGGCTGGGAAATATACTACGTGTCTGTGCTATATACTACATGTCTGGGCAATATACTATGTGGCTGAGCAATATACAATGTGGCTGGGCAATATACTACGTGGGTTGTGCTATATACTACGTGGCTGTGCTATATACTACGTGGCTGTGTTATATACTACATGGCTGTGCTATATACTATGCGACTGTGCTATATACTACATGGCTGTGTTATATACTACGTGGCTGTGCTATATACTACGTAGCTGTGTTATATACTACATGGGCTCTGTTATATACTACGTGGGCTGTGTTATATAGTATGTGTGCTGTGTTATACGCTACTTGGCTGTGCTATAATTCTCTGCTGTATCTGTGCATCATGAATCATGGTATGTGTTAAAGAGGGGGGCCCACTGAGACTTCTTTCACCCTGGGCCCTCAAAAACCTGGAGCCGGCCCTGGCTTCACTGATTGGTCACGCCCGGCCGCGAATAATCAGCGACAGGCGCAGTCCAGCCGCGAATTTGCGCGGAATTTGAACCATGCTTCGCTAATTGGTCGCGGCCGGCTGAATCCTGTGTATAAAGTGCATTATTCTGAAAACTTCATAAATAAACTACATACATATTCTAGAATACCGGATGCGTTAGAATTGGGCCACCATCTAGTTGATCATAAAAAGCAAAGAATACCAAGCATAATATATCACCCAAAAAAGTATTCATTGAAAAACATTTTTTTTAATGGAAATTTTTTTTATTTTATTTACAATTAATATTACATGATTACACACAAAAATGCCTAAAAGCACATTATATTACAGGAAAATTTATGTAATCAAACCTTTATTAAAAATAATGACATTAAAGGCAATATAAAACTCCCTGATTAAGTGGAAGCGAAGCGTTGGAGTGGTGTGTGCAGAGGACAGTACAGTGTCAGACTGCTTGGTATGTGACCTCCATTGCATTTCCATTGTATTCACCTTAGATAGCTTTCTATGTTTGCCATATGGCCACTTAAATATGCTCACTTCATTTACTTTTTATTAATTGCACTGCTTCACTTTATGGTTATATTTATTATTGATTGATTTTTATTATATAAATTTTACTTCATGAATTGAAGAATCATGGCTGTGGGTGCACTTTTTTGATCACAACAGTTACCACGTGGTATTTTTTATTCATTATATATTGTGACACAATATTTTTATAATCACTGGGTATGGAGTTGCTTTTGGTGTTATTTTCATTTTGTACCATATCAATTTTATAATAATTATTTCAGTGAGACTTTCTCAGATACAGCATATATAAAAAAAAATTTTGGTCCATCTGACATTCTGGGCCCCTGTCACACATTGATTTTTATATTGCCTTTTATGTCATTAATTTTTAATAAAGGTTTTGTTACTGATGGTAGCCTTTGTTACGGTGGTCCCAGCTCTATGCAGGTCAATCACTAGGTCCCCACCATGTGGTTCTGGGATTTTTGCTCACCGTTCTTGTGATCATTTTGACCCCACGGGGTGAGATCTTGCGTGAAGCCCCAGACCGAGGGAGATTATCAGTGGTCTTGTATGGTTTCCATTTTCTTATTATTGCTCCCACGGTTGATTTCATCACACCCATGCTGCTTGTCTATTGCAGATTCAGTCTTTCCAGCCTGGTGCAGGGCTACAATTTTATTTCTGGTGTCCTTCGACAGCTCTTTGGTTTTCACCATAGTGGAGTTTGGAGTGTGACTGTTTGAGGGTGTGGACATGTGTCTTTTATACTGATAACAAGTTCAAACAGGTGCCATTACTACAGGTAATGAGTGGAGGACAGAGGAGCCTCTTAAAGAAGAAGTTACAGGTCTGTGAGAGCCAGAAATCTTGCATGTTTTTAGGTGATCAAATACTTATTTTCCACCATAATTTGCAAAATAAATCTTGCCAAATCAGACAAGATTACTTTCTTGATTTGTTTTCTCATTTTGACTCTCATAGTTGTAGTCTACCTATGATGTCAATTATAGGTCTCTCTCATCTTTATAAACCTGCCGTTACACTAGCAGTATTTGGTCAGTATTTTACATCAGTATTTGTAAGCCAAAACCAGGAGTGGGTGATAAATGCAGAAGCGGTGCATATGTTTCTGTTTTACTTTTCCTCTATTTGTTCCACTCCTGGTTTTGGCTTACAAATACTGATGTAAAATACTGACGAAATACTGCTAGTGTGACGGCAGCCTAAGTGGGAGAACTTGCACAATTGGCGGCTGACTAAATACTTTTTTTCCCCACTGTACACCGAGTCACAGAATAGAGAAGAAGTTGAAATTAAGTTCTTCATCTTCTCCGCAGCTGTAATCCGATTCTCACATGCAAAAGAATGGGTTCAAAGTAAAATGACAGTCTACTCACACTCGCAGCAGAATTTGAGCTGAGGGTCACTGGCACATAAGGTCCAATTCTCTCGCCTGGGTGACAAGTTCCGGTTAAATACGGTATATACGATTCCAGAGGTATAGAATTGAAGTAAGAGAAAAAACTAGCCACTTTTGACTTAGTGACAGCTGATCTTTAAATTGGATATCCCTATGGTGTGTATGTGACCAGAAGAATAAAGCTGTCTTATGACTTTTACCACGTGGTGTATGGCGTAGAAAAAAGAATAATGCATTGCGAGTTTTTAGTTACTTTGAAACAAAAAAATCTTAAAAAAAGCTAAAATGTTATGTAGTCACATAGCACTTTGGATGAAAAAATAACAAAGTTATAGATCTCAGAATATCGTGATGCAAAAGCAAATACGTTTTAGAAAAAAAAGTGTTTTTATGTGCAAAAATACCAAAATATAAAAAACTATATAATACAGATTTTGCTGTAATCATACTGATCTGAAAAGTAAAGGTTATAATTTTTACCATAAGGTGAACATCATTAAAAAATAGGAATAAATATATTTTGTAGCCCCAAGCCGTGTCCATAAAAACTTCAACTCATCTCACAAAAAGTCCCTATTTGGAAAATGGAAAAATAGATGTCTTCTATGCTCCTAAAAGCTCAAAGGCTCTAGAAAATCAACATAGTTTCCAAAATCCAGTCCAGTAAAATCACACTCTCATAGCTAATGGGCCAGCTTCTGAACCCCACAGCATACCCAAACGAGTTAGTGTCATTATGTATGGAACTGCTGGAGAGGGGAGAAACTATTTAATGCAGTTCTCCAGGTCTTGATGATTGATGACATATTCATTGGACGGGTCATCAATATGAGATTGGTGGGATCTGACGCCTGGTACACCCACTGATCAGCTGTAAACTGACCGGCAGTAGCCAAAATTAAGCCATGAACTCAGGAGCCCCAACCATTGATTAGTGGCCATTAGTGATGAACGACTGTGCTCTTTACTCGGGTTTTCTGAGCATGCTCGGGTGTTCTGGGAGTATTTGGGTGTGCTCATCTATATATATAATCGTCTAAGGGGCACTTCCGTCTGTTTGTCTGTCTGCTGTCTGTCATGGAAATCCCAAGTCGCCGATTGGTCGAGGCAAAACGGCCACAACCAATCAGCGATGGGCACAGTCCGGTGGTGAAATGGCCGCTCCCTTCTCCCCTGCCGTCAGTGCCTGGCACCAGCTCCATATTCTCCTCCAGTCAGCGCTCACACAGGGTTAATGGTAGCGTTAACGGACCGCATTATGCCGCGGTGTAGCGCACTCCGTTAACGCTGCTATTAACCCTGTGTGACCAACTTTTTACTATTGATGCTGCCTATGCAGCATCAATAGTAAAAATATCTAATGTTAAAAATAATAAAAAAATAAAAAATCATTATGTACTCACTCTCCGTCGCCCCCTCCCCCCGGATGCAGCCCAGGCTTTTCCCGCTCCTCGCGACGCTCCGGTGACCAGTCCATGCATTGCGGTCTCGCGAGATGATAACGTAGCGGTCTCGCGAGACCACTACATCATCATCTCGCGAGACCGAAATGCACTCTTGGGACCGGAGTGTCGCGAGGAGCATCGGTAAACGCCTGGACTGGATCCGGGGGGCCGACGGAGGGTGAGTATATAACTATCTTTTTATTTTCATTCTGCTTTTAACAGGGTTATGGTGCCCACATTGCTATATACTACGTGGGCTGTGTTAGATACTGCGTGGGCTGTGTTATATACTACATCTCTGTGCTATATACTATGTGGGCTGTGCTATATACTACGTGGCTGTGGTATATGTTGTGAATTCTGTTGTCGGGCTCCCTCCTGTGGTCATGAATGGTACTTCGGCTGGTTCTGTCCATGGACTTCCTCTGGTGGGTGTTTCTGAGTTTCCTTTCACAGGTGACGAGGTTAATTCGTTAGCTGCTGCTCTATTTAACTCCACTTAGATCTTTGCTCCACACCACCTGTCAATGTTCCAGTATTGGTCTAGTTCACTCCTGGATCGTTCTTGTGACCTGTCTTCCCATCAGAAGCTAAGTTACAGCTTGTATTTCTTTGGTTTGCTATTTTTCTGTCCAGCTTGCTATTTAATTTGTTGTCTTGCTTGCTGGAAGCTCTGGGACGCAGAGGGATCGCCTCCGCACCATGAGTCGGTGCGGAGGGTCTTTTTGCGCCCTCTGCGTGGTCTTTTTGTAGGTTTTTGTGCTGACCGCAAAGCAACCTTTCCTATCCTCGGTCTGTTTAGTAAGTCGGGCCTCACTTTGCTTAATCTATTTCATCTCTGTGTTTGTATTTTCATCTTTACTCACAGTCATTATATGTGGGGGGCTGCCTTTTCCTTTGGGGAATTTCTCTGAGGCAAGGTAGGCTTTATTTTCCTATCTTCAGGGCTAGCTAGTTTCTTAGGCTGTGCCGAGTTGCATAGGGAGCGTTAGGCGCAATCCACGGCTATTTCTAGTGTGGTTGATAGGTTTAGGGATTGCGGTCAGCAGAGTTCCCACGTCCCAGAGCTCGTCCTTTATTATCAGTAACTATCAGGTCATTCCGTGTGCTCTTAACCACCAGGTCCATTATTGTCCTGACCACCAGGTCATAACAGTACAGGTGGCCCAAAGTACTAATGCATCTCAATAGAGGGATAAGAGAAGTTCTGAGACCATTTTTTTTTCTTTGCAGTGTGTTTTGTCTCAATTTTCCCCTGTACCTCTGGGTGGTTCAGGACACTGGTGTAAACATGGACATTCAAGGTCTGTCCTCTTGGATGGATAATCTCACTACAAGGATACAAAACATTCAAGATTTTGTGGTTCAGAATCCGATGTCAGAGCCTAAGATTCCTATTCCTGATTTGTTTTTTGGTGATAGATCTAAGTTCTTGAATTTCAAAAATAATTGTAAATTGTTTCTTGCCTTGAAACCTCGCTCCTCAGGTGACCCTGTTCAACAAGTAAAGATCATTATTTCTTTGTTACGTGGGGACCCTCAAGACTGGGCATTTTCCCTTGCGCCAGGAGATCCGGCATTGCGTGATGTTGATGCGTTTTTCCTGGCGCTTGGATTGCTTTATGATGAACCTAATTCAGTGGATCAGGCAGAGAAAATCTTGCTGGCTCTGTGTCAGGGTCAGGCTGAAGCGGAGATATATTGTCAGAAGTTTAGAAAGTGGTCTGTGCTCACTCAGTGGAATGAATGTGCCCTGGCAGCAATCTTCAGAAAGGGTCTCTCTGAAGCCCTTAAGGATGTCATGGTGGGGTTTCCCATGCCTGCTGGTCTGAATGAGTCTATGTCCTTGGCCATTCAGATCGATCGACGCTTGCGTGAGCGTAAAGCTGTGCACCATTTGGCGGTACTATCTGAGCATGGGCCTGAGCCTATGCAATGTGATAGGACTTTGACCAGAGCTGAACGGCAAGAACACAGACGTCGGAATGGGCTGTGTTTTTACTGTGGTGAATCCACTCATGCTATCTCCGATTGTCATAAGCGCACTAAGCGGTTCGCTAGGTCTGCCACCATTGGTACGGTACAGTCTAAATTTCTATTGTCTGTTACTCTGATTTGCTCTTTGTTATCCTATTCTGTTATGGCATTTGTGGATCAGGCGCTGCCCTGAATTTGATGGACTTGGAGTATGCTAGGCGCTGTGGTTTTTTCTTGGAGCCCTTGCAGTATCCTATTCCATTGAGAGGAATTGATGCTACGCCTTTGGCCAAGAATAAGCCTCAGTACTGGACCCAATTGACCATGTGCATGGCTCCTGCACATCAGGAAGATATCCGCTTTCTGGTGTTGCATAATCTGCATGATGTGGTCGTTTTGGGGTTGCCATGGCTACAGGTTCATAATCCAGTATTGGACTGGAAATCTATGTCTGTGTCCAGCTGGGGTTGCCAGGGGGTACATGGTGATGTTCCATTTTTGTCTATTTCGTCTTCCACTCCTTCTGAAGTTCCAGAGTTTTTGTCGGATTATCGGGATGTATTTGATGAGCCCAAAGCCAGTGCCCTACCTCCTCATAGGGATTGCAACTGTGCAATTAATTTGATTCCTGGTAGTAAGTTTTCTAAGGGCCGATTGTTCAATTTATCTGTGCCAGAACACGCCGCTATGCGGAGTTATATAAAGGAATCCTTGGAGAAAGGCCATATTCGCCCGTCGTCATCACCGTTAGGAGCAGGGTTCTTTTTTGTGGCCAAGAAGGATGGTTCTTTGAGACCTTGCATTGATTACCGCCTTCTTAATAAAATTACAGTCAAATTTCAGTATCCTTTGCCGTTGCTGTCTGATTTGTTTGCTCGTATTAAAGGGGCTAGTTGGTTCACCAAGATAGATCTTCGAGGGGCGTATAATCTTGTGCGTATTAAACAAGGCGATGAATGGAAAACAGCATTTAATACGCCCGAGGGCCATTTTGAGTACCTGGTTATGCCATTCGGGCTTTCCAATGCTCCATCAGTATTTCAGTCCTTTATGCATGACATCTTCCGAGAGTACCTGGATAAATTCCTGATTGTGTATTTGGATGATATTTTGGTCTTTTCGGATGATTGGGAGTCTCATGTGAAGCAGGTCAGAATGGTGTTCCAGGTCCTTCGTGCGAATTCCTTGTTTGTGAAGGGGTCAAAGTGTCTCTTTGGAGTTCAGAAGGTTTCATTTTTGGGGTTCATTTTTTCCCCTTCTACTATCGAGATGGACCCTGTTAAAGTCCAGGCCATTTACAATTGGACTCAGCCGACATCTGTGAAGAGCCTGCAAAAGTTCCTGGGCTTTGCTAATTTTTATCGGCGCTTCATCGCTAATTTTTCTACTGTTGCTAAACCGTTGACTGATTTGACCAAGAAGGGTGCTGATGTGGTCAATTGGTCTTCTGCGGCTGTAGAGGCTTTTCAGGAGTTGAAGCGTTGTTTTTCTTCTGCCCCTGTGTTGTGCCAGCCAGATGTTTCGCTTCCGTTTCAGGTTGAGGTTGATGCTTCTGAGATTGGAGCAGGGGCTGTTTTGTCGCAAAGAAGTTCTGATGGCTCGGTGATGGCTCGGCTAGAAAGTTTTCGCCTGCTGAGTGTAACTATGATGTTGGTAATCGTGAATTGTTGGCCATGAAGTGGGCGTTCGAGGAGTGGCGTCATTGGCTGGAAGGAATTCTAGTATAGATGGTTAGCACTCGACCACGTAGAGAAAAGGTGCCAGTGAAAAGGAACAATAAGTTCCGTAAAGTCCAAAATAAATATAGAATCACTGCACTCAATTGAAAAATATGCTTTCAAGTGAATCAATTTTATTTACGGTGGTAGGTGAAGCGACAATTTTGACGTTTCGGCCGGACCCCGGCCTTTATCACATAGTCGCTGGAAAAAATATAAAACAATATATACAATCAGGATGTTTCATATATAAATATACAAACTATTTACAAAAATACAAGAAAGCCAGCATATCCAAGTTTGTGTGGGCGTAAACATGCAGATGCATTTGGGCTGGCGACATCAAAGAACAGAAAATACTGGGTATCAGTAGTACAAGCAAATGGCATAGAACATAAATTTCAAGACGGAAATAATAAAATAGACATGGAGCATACCCTTTAAGGTCACCAAAAGATTGTGGGCACCGTTTTTTTGGGATATCTCAAATCGGTGATGTAAATCCTAGAGGTAAAATGATAAGGGGAAGAGTTGTTAAGAGGATGGCTTAGATATCCCTAGCAAAGTGTAACACTGGGGACAGGATCTATGCTGTAGTCTGTGTGGTGCATCCATCAATGATGGAATGTAACGTGACCAAGGGTAAGGATAGAAGGAAGGAAAGAAGAAGGGAAAAAAGGAAAAAAAAGAAAAAAAAGGGGGAAAAATTTTTTTTTATAAGATATATATACCAGTTTAATGGATGGTCCCGGGGGGGAGTTTTTTCGGTAAGTCAAGGGAGCACTGTCCTGACTGAGACAACTGTGCTACAGTGGATGAAATGGTCAGGGTGAGAATATGGCATATAATAGTGCTGAAGTCCAAGTGAGCGGTAAATGTGCAAAGTAGTACTTACAAGAATTGATGGCGCAGTAGTCCTGCGGGAGCAATGGCGTGCTCGTGCAGTATATGTGTGCTGCACGGGAGGAGGAACAGGAGTAGCCAGCTAGGGGAGCGCTGTCCTGTCAGTGGCAAATGAGCTATGGAGGGTAGAGTGGTAAGGGTAAAAATATGGTATACCAAACCGCTAGAGTTTGAGTGAATAGTAGAATCGTACTTACTAGGATTGGTGGCGCAGTAGTCCTGCGGGAACAACAGCGTGCCGGTGCAGCGTGTGTGTGCTGCATCGGAGGGGGAGCCCTTTTCATATCGCGCCGTCCGGTCATGTGACCGGAAGTGAGTGCGGAGCCACTGCGCCTGCGCAAGCCCATAGCATGGTGTCTATGTACCCCTGCGCCTGCGTATAGGGTGTGAGACCGCTCCCTGCCATGATACAAAATACCATGGCAGTTTGCGGTCAGGGAGGGCCTGATAACTGACGATAAAGCGCACACGCCACTTTGACCGCACTAGCAAGCAATGTCTGCGCCTGCGTGGGCGACGGGGCCGCATTAGTACTATACCAGAGAGAGAGAGGCACTAGTAGCTAGAGATGGAAGTAGAATCCCCTTATCCATATGAGGAAAATGCTGGTAGTGTAACAATGGTAACAATATACAGCACAATCAGCGGTCCGTACAAATATGTAAATGTTGATAGTGTATCTAAAATGACTATCTATAGTACAATCGGCAGTCAGTACAATGGGAATGATACAATAGACAATTGAACAAATGAATAAATAAATAAACAATAATAATAATCGGCATTCGTAGGAGTCCAAACAAAAGAAAAACATGGGAGGTAAAGGAAACAAATTAAAGAAAACCAAAAGAGGGAAAAAGGGGGAAAAAGGAACATAAAGTAAAAAAAGGGGGGGGGGGGGAAGGGGGAAGGGCAACAAGAAGGATGCAGGTTGGTCTTACCGCCCCAGAAGAAGAATGAAGAGACTGAGACAAACGACTTTTTTCACATGATTTCTCAATGGGTCTAGGGAAAGAAATATATCAGATTAGCCAATCTATTTCTCGATTTAACCCTCTGGGGTGTAGGGTATCTAAGGTGTAAATCCAATATGTTTCCCTTTGTTTCAATAAGCGGATATGGTTTCCACCTCTCTTTGGTCTTGGCACTTTTTCAATAATCTGGTACCTTAATTGAGATATATTGTGTTTTGCCTCTTTAAAATGTGCTGGTATGGGTAGCCATGTCTTACCACATCGAATATTGGACTTGTGTCCAGAAATACGGTCACGTATGGCCTGGGTGGTCTCTCCCACGTATAGCAATCCACATGGGCATTTTATGATGTATACAACAAAGTTTGTTTCACATGTGAAGAAATCCCTAATAGGGTATGATTTGCCTGTTCGGGGGTGTACAACTTCATTGCCTTTAATGATGTTTGAACAACTCATGCAGTTAAGGCACGGAAAAGTGCCAGTTCTGCGAAGTCCTGTGAGGGTACGTGTGGATGTTTTGTTGGTATGTCCTACGTCAGCTCTGACCACTCTATCTTTGATGTTTTGAGGTCTTCTGAGACACATTAAAGGTGGATTTCTGAATACGGTGATATTGGGGTATGCTTTCGTAAGGAGAGGCCAGTGTTTCTGAATCAGATTGTGGACTTTGTTCATGGATGGGTGATGGTCATGAACAAAAGGTAACCTGGGTGGTTTAGTGGTGGGAGTATTGATTTCCGTATCCTCAAGGGCCCTGGACATTTCCGTGGCTAGTAGTGTGGATGGATAATTCCTAGACTTGAATTTGTCTGACATTTCCTGCAATCTGGTTTTTCTTGTGGCACTATCGGATACAATTCTCGTAACCCTTTTGAATTGCGACCGTGGAAGACTGTCCCTTGTGGATTTGGGATGGCAACTGTCATAACGAAGAAGATTATTACAGTCAGTGGGCTTGGTGTAGATGTCGGTAGTCAATTTGCCCTGGGAGTCCTTCTGAACCCGTGTGTCTAGAAAGGTAATAGTCTCTAAGTTATGAGAGAGTGTGAATTTGAGTTCCTCCCTGATGCTATTGAGGGTATTGAAAAAGGTGAATAGGCTATTAAGGTCTCCAAGCCAGATACAAAAAATGTCATCAATATAGCGGAGCCATGTGATGGCATGTTGCTGGAATGATGTATTGGAGTAGATGTGGTCACGTTCGAATCTGTCCATGTATAAATTGGCGTAGGCGGGGGCAACATTTGAGCCCATGGCAGTCCCGCACGTCTGGACAAAAAAGTCGTCCTCAAAACGGAAGAAATTTTCCCTCAATACTATGTTGAGAAGGTCAAGGCATAGTTCTTGTGACCTTGTGTCAGTGTTTCTTTCCTCAAGAGTTTGTGAAACCGCTTGTATACCCTTATCGTGAGCAATAGATGTGTACAGACTGTTCACATCGAGAGTACAGAGGATGCTGGTGGATGGAACTGTGTCAAGAGTGCGGATTTTGTTCAAAAAAAATCGCCTGTGTCTAAAATGAAGGATTTGGTATTGTGAGTGTATGGTGTTAGTATTTTTTCGAGAAATATTGACAGAGGGTTCAGAATTGAGTCCGTTGAGGCAACAATAGGACGACCAGGTGGGTTATGTAAGTCTTTGTGAATCTTAGGTAGAGTATACAGCACTGGGGTAACCGGGTGTTGGTTGATTAAGAAAGTTTTTGTTTTACTATCAATTGTCTTGTTTTCTAGATGTTTATTGAGGATATTGTCAATTTTTCTACGTATGGTGAATGTGGGGTCAGATTGGATTTTTCTATAAGTTTTGGTGTCAGCTAATTGTCTCCTAATTTCACCCACATACTGGCTTTTGTTCATGACTACTAGGGCCCCTCCCTTGTCTGCTGCCTTAATAATGATATTCGTATTGTCCTGTAAGGATTTCAATGTTTGTTTTTCTAGTGCTGATAAGTTATGGCGGATGGGGAGTAGGCCCAACCGTTGAGTATGGATGGTTTGTTTGATGTCTCTATCTACCAGGTCCACAAATGTCTCAACGGCATGATTGGATCTGGGGGGAATAAAGTTGCTTGGATTCCTTAGACCCAAGGAGCTAATTGAGATGGACGGACTAGATTCACTATCAGGGATAGAACCTAAGGAGTTGGGTACGTGTGGTGAGATGTTTTCGAAGTGTACCTTCAATCTGATGTTGCGGTAGAATTGCTGGAGATCTTTCTCTAATTGGAAGGCATTCCATTTAGGTGTTGGACAGAAGGAGAGACCAAGATTAAGAACTTTAAGCTCTAGGGGAGAGAGTGAATAGTCAGAAATGTTGACAACTATGTTTGGACTCCTACCTGAGAGCGAAGGACCATCTGCCGATTCTCGTCTCCTCCTCCTCGACCGCCTCGTTGGTGCATGCTTTGGCCTAAAAAAGCCGGTCTGGAGGGGGGAGCTCTGCCAGTGTCGCTCCTGGATCCTGGAGATGAACCCCCGGCAGGAGAGGAGCCCCCTGAAGCTGTGTATCCCCCCTGTTGGTAGCGGGGTCTCTGACGATAGCGTCTCTGAGCTGTATCCTCCCATCTATACACTCTATTATTGAGGTAATCTTCAGTGTCGCGTTGAAATTTAGACCTCTTCCTGTCTTCTAAGGTCTTTTGATGTGTTACGAGTGCTGAATCGATCTTACTTTTCAGGGTATTAAAGTCTGTAGTGCTCAAGGTTGAAGTGAGTTGTGTTTCGATGGTGGAAATTTTCTCCTCAGTCTCTTTAATGGCTTCTTGAAGATATTCGATTGTGAGTAGAATAATATCGAAAGAGCACTTGTTCAGGATTTTCTGAAAAGTAGCACAATATTTGTTATTATCAGAAAACAGAGTTGGTCGTAGATTGCACCTTAATCCCCGAGGTATCTTGCCCTGTCTGTGGTATTCTCCCAGAGTCGCGCAATGTAAATCGTATGCTATCAGTCTCTTTCTTTCCTTTTCCCAGTCTTTCGTCTTGATGTCCCTGCTAGGGATGTGCAGCACTATTATATGCCATATTCTCACCCTGACCATTTCATCCACTGTAGCACAGTTGTCTCAGTCAGGACAGTGCTCCCTTGACTTACCGAAAAAACTCCCCCCCGGGACCATCCATTAAACTGGTATATATATCTTATAAAAAAAAAAAATTTCCCCCTTTTTTTTCTTTTTTTTCCTTTTTTCCCTTCTTCTTTCCTTCCTTCTATCCTTACCCTTGGTCACGTTACATTCCATCATTGATGGATGCACCACACAGACTACAGCATAGATCCTGTCCCCAGTGTTACACTTTGCTAGGGATATCTAAGCCATCCTCTTAACAACTCTTCCCCTTATCATTTTACCTCTAGGATTTACATCACCGATTTGAGATATCCCAAAAAAACGGTGCCCACAATCTTTCGGTGACCTTAAAGGGTATGCTCCATGTCTATTTTATTATTTCCGTCTTGAAATTTATGTTCTATGCCATTTGCTTGTACTACTGATACCCAGTATTTTCTGTTCTTTGATGTCGCCAGCCCAAATGCATCTGCATGTTTACGCCCACACAAACTTGGATATGCTGGCTTTCTTGTATTTTTGTAAATAGTTTGTATATTTATATATGAAACATCCTGATTGTATATATTGTTTTATATTTTTTCCAGCGACTATGTGATAAAGGCCGGGGTCCGGCCGAAACGTCAAAATTGTCGCTTCACCTACCACCGTAAATAAAATTGATTCACTTGAAAGCATATTTTTCCATTGAGTGCAGTGATTCTATATTTATATTGGCTGGAAGGAGCCAAGCATCGCGTGGTGGTCTTGACAGATCACAAGAATTTGACTTATCTTGAGTCTGCCAAACGGTTGAATCCGAGACAGGCTCGATGGTCGTTATTTTTCTCCCATTTTGATTTTGTGGTTTCGTACCTTCAGGGCTCTAAGAATGTGAAGGCTGATGCCCTGTCAAGGAGTTTTGTGCCTGACTCTCCGGGTGTTCCTGAGCCGGCGGGTATTCTCAAAGAGGGGGTAATTTTGTCTGCCATCTCCCCTGATTTGCGGCGGGTGCTGCAAAAATTTCAGGCTGATAGACCTGACCGGTGCCCAGCGGAGAAACTGTTTGTCCCTGATAGATGGACTAGTAGAGTTATCTCTGAGATTCATTGTTCAGTGCTGGCTGGGCATCCTGGAATCTTTGGTACCAGAGATTTGGTGGCTAGATCCTTCTGGTGGCCATCTTTGTCGCGGGATGTGCGTTCTTTTGTGCAGTCCTGTGGGACTTGTGCTCGGGCTAAGCCCTGCTGTTCTCGTGCCAGTGGGTTGCTTTTGCCCTTGCTGGTCCCGAAGAGGCCCTGGACGCATATTTCTATGGATTATATTTCGGATCTCCCCGTCTCTCAAAAGATGTTGATCATTTGGGTGGTTTGTGATCGCTTTTCTAAGATGGTCCATTTGGTACCTTTGTCTAAATTGCCTTCCTCCTCTGATTTGGTGCCATTATTTTTCCAGCATGTGGTTCGTTTACATGGTATCCCGGAGAACATCGTTTCTGACAGAGGTTCCCAGTTTGTTTCAAGATTTTGGCGATCCTTTTGTGCAAGGATGGGCATTGATTTGTCTTTTTCCTCGGCTTTCCATCCTCAGACAAATGGCCAAACCGAACGAACTAATCAAACTTTGGAAACATATCTGAGATGCTTTGTTTCTGCTGATCAGGATGATTGGGTGTCCTTTTTGCCGTTGGCTGAGTTCGCCCTTAATAATCGGGCCAGCTCGGCTACTTTGGTTTCGCCGTTTTTCTGCAATTCTGGTTTCCATCCTCGTTTCTCTTCAGGGCAGGTTGAGTCTTCAGACTGTCCTGGTGTAGATACTCTGGTGGATAGGTTGCAGCAGATTTGGACTCATGTGGTGGACAATTTGACATTGTCCCAGGAGAAGGCTCAACGTTTCGCTAACCGCCGGCGCTGTGTGGGTCCCCGACTTCGTGTTGGGGATTTGGTTTGGTTGTCGTCTCGTTATGTTCCTATGAAGGTTTCCTCTCCTAAGTTTAAGCCTCGTTTCATTGGTCCGTATAAGATTTCTGAGGTTATTAATCCTGTGTCATTTCGTTTGGCCCTTCCTGCTTCTTTTGCCATCCATAATGTGTTCCATAGGTCGTTATTGCGGAGATACGTGGCGCCTGTGGTTCCATCCGTTGATCCTCCTGCCCCGGTGTTAGTTGAGGGGGAGTTGGAGTATGTGGTGGAGAAGATTTTGGATTCTCGTGTTTCGAGACGGAAACTCCAGTACCTGGTCAAGTGGAAGGGTTATAGTCAGGAAGATAATTCCTGGGTTTTTGCCTCTGATGTTCATGCTGCCGATCTGGTTCGTGCCTTTCATTTGGCTCATCCTGGTCGGCCTGGGGGCTCTGGTGAGGGTTCGGTGACCCCTCCTCAAGGGGGGGTACTTGTTGTGTATTCTGTTGTCGGGCTCCCTCCTGTGGTCATGAATGGTACTTCGGCTGGTTCTGTCCATGGACTTCCTCTGGTGGGTGTTTCTGAGTTTCCTTTCACAGGTGACGAGGTTAATTCGTTAGCTGCTGCTCTATTTAACTCCACTTAGATCTTTGCTCCACGCCACCTGTCAATGTTCCAGTATTGGTCTAGTTCACTCCTGGATCGTTCTTGTGACCTGTCTTCCCATCAGAAGCTAAGTTACAGCTTGTATTTCTTTGGTTTGCTATTTTTCTGTCCAGCTTGCTATTTAATTTGTTGTCTTGCTTGCTGGAAGCTCTGGGACGCAGAGGGATCGCCTCCGCACCATGAGTCGGTGCGGAGGGTCTTTTTGCGCCCTCTGCGTGGTCTTTTTGTAGGTTTTTGTGCTGACCGCAAAGCAACCTTTCCTATCCTCGGTCTGTTTAGTAAGTCGGGCCTCATTTTGCTTAATCTATTTCATCTCTGTGTTTGTATTTTCATCTTTACTCACAGTCATTATATGTGGGGGGCTGCCTTTTCCTTTGGGGAATTTCTCTGAGGCAAGGTAGGCTTTATTTTCCTATCTTCAGGGCTAGCTAGTTTCTTAGGCTGTGCCGAGTTGCATAGGGAGCGTTAGGCGCAATCCACGGCTATTTCTAGTGTGGTTGATAGGTTTAGGGATTGCGGTCAGCAGAGTTCCCACGTCCCAGAGCTCGTCCTTTATTATCAGTAACTATCAGGTCATTCCGTGTGCTCTTAACCACCAGGTCCATTATTGTCCTGACCACCAGGTCATAACAGGTATATATTACGTGGCTGGGCAATATACTACATCGCTGCTGCGTTCTATACTACGTGGCCTGTGTTATATACTGCATGGGCAGTGTTATATACTACGTCTCTGTGCTATATACTACGTGGCTGTGCTATATACTATGTGGTTGTGCAATATATTACGTGGCTGGGAAATATACTACGTGTCTGTGCTATATACTACATGCCTGTGCTATATACTATGCGGGTGGGCAATATACTACATGGCTGGGCAATATACTACATGGCTGTGCTATATACTACGTGGCTGGGAAATATACTACGTGTCTGTGCTATTTACTATGTGGGCTCGGCAATATACTACGTGGGCTTGGCAATATACTACGTGGCTGGGCAATATACTACGTGTCTGTGCTATATACTACGTGGCTGGGCAATATACTACGTGTCTGTGCTGTATACTACGTGTCTGTGCTATATACTATGTGTCTGTGCTATATACTTCGTGGCTGGGCAATATACTACGTGGCTGGGCAATATACTACATGGCTGTGCTATATACTACGTGGCTGGGCAGTATACTACGTGGCTGTGCTATTTACTACGTGGGCTGGGCAATATACTACGTGGCTGGGCAATATACTACGTGGCTGTGCTGTTTACTATGTGGACTGGGCAATATACTACGTGGGCTCGGCAATATACTACGTGACTGGGCAATATACTACGTGTCTGTGCTATATACTATGTGGCTGGGCAATATACTACGTGGCTTTGCAATATACTACCTGGCTGGGCAATATACTATATGGCTGGGCAATATACTATGTGTCTGTGTTATTTACTATGTGGGCTGTGTTATATACTACGTGGCTGGGCAATATACTACATAGCTGTGCTATATACTACGTGGCTGGGCAATATACTATGTGGCTGTTCTATTTACTATGTGGGCTGGGCAATATACTAAGTGGCTGGGCAATATACTACGTGTCTGTGCTATTTACTATGTGGGTTGGGCAATATACTATGTGGGCTCGGCAATATACTAAGTGGCTGGGCAATATACTACATGTCTGTGCTATATACTACATGGCTGGGCAATATACTATGTGGCTTGGCAATATACTACATGGCTGGGCAATATACTACATGGCTGGGCAATATACTACATGTCTGTGCTATTTACTACGTGGGCTGTGTTATATACTACGTGGGCTGTGTTATACGCTACTTGGCTGTGCTATATTTCTCTGCTGTATCTGTGCATCATGAATCGTGGTATGTGTTAAAGAGGAGGGCCCACTGAGACTCTTTCGCCCGGGGCCCTCAAAAGCCTGGAGCCAGCCCTGGCTTCACTGATTGTTCGCGGCCGGGCGTGACCAATCAGTGACAGGCGCAGTCCGCCCGCAAATTGGCGCGGAATTTGAACCATGCTTCGCTAATTGGTCACGGCCAGCCGGCCGAATCCTGTGTATAAATTGCATTATTCTGAAAACTTCATAAATAAACTACATGCATATTCTAGAATACCCGATGCGTTAGAATCGGGTCACCATCTAGTAGATTATGTTTGTGTCCCCATAGCTGGCATGATTTGCGGCTGTTAGACAACCTGAACATATGCAGGGATTACCTGTTTGCTAGGGATTCCCCACATGTATTCAGGCTGTCTAGCAGCCGCAAACCATGCAGCTGCGGGGACTCAAACGTAATCTACAAGCACGCCCAAGATACTCGGAGACGACCCGAGCGTGCTCGGAAAACTCGAGTAACGAGCACACTCTCTCATCACTAGTAGCCACAGATGAGTGGATGTTTGTTACTTTTTTATGGTGTTTTGCTACTAAAGAATAATAGACACCTTGAAACTTCCAAAATCTGTCTTTTTGATCTAATCTGTCCCTGGCGTGTCCTAATCATTTTCTCCATGGCTAGTCAAAAAACAGCGTGTCCTCCTCCCAACTGTAAATAAGCTCACATCCTTCCTGTGTGGTGGCACAGAAACAGAGCACGCATGTGGAGCTAATCTCATCATCTTCTATGGAGAAAAAGTTGCTTATTCTTTTATTTATTTAGCCCTGATGTACAATTGATTTTGATAGTGGGAGAATTTGTTATGAGGGGACAATAAAACAGCCTATTTATATGTCTCCGGGCCCCACTTCCAGCCTTCTGTTTCTCGTTGTGTTCTTCATCTTTGTTTTGTCTTCCTCTGATTCTGTGTATATGACTCCAATAATATTCTGCACCGCAAACATCCTCAACATAGATGTTAATAGTAGAACAGCCCATATTGGTATTCTTTCTGAAGAAACACTTGTAAACAATGTTTCAAGCATCCAGATCTAATCATTATTTGTCTAAGTGCTTAACCCATTCCTGTCCAGAGGGTAACCCATTCCTGTCCAGAGGGTGGAGTCTACTCCACAAATCTGTATTCTGGTGACCTTTATAACTAATATGGTTTACACTTCAGGGGTGGGAAGTGAGGAGTTATGCAATTGTGTATCTTGTGACAGTTCTAATGAATGTATATCGTTTCATTTATTTAAATTTTTTATATTTCCAATAATTTTATATTTTGACCACATTCAACGCCGAGTGTACTTACTGAGCGTCTCTGAATCAGTAGTTTCTGACTCTGCCATGTTCCGTCATCAAGACTTTCGAGAAAATCACGGTTCTTGATGAATCAGGGCTAATACATGTATCTATACTAAGGTCAAAGGCTAATGAAATAGTAGAGTTTCCAAGGAACTATGATGCAGAAATGCTATGGGAAATTAAATTATCTAGTAAAATGAGATGTGCAGGGAGCTTCTAACACCTTACTGTGATTTCTATTCCCATATATTTAAATAAAGTCTTCTGTAGGTCACACAGAATGTATTCAGTCACATAATCACTGTTGTATCAGTGCATACTAACCTGTTATTCCATATTTTTTAGATGGTGTCATTCCAACATCAGCTTTTATTGTATCCACATCCAATTTTTTTCTAAACCAACCCAGAGATCGCATTTTATCTGCTAGAGTTCTCATCTCAGGTACATCTGCATATCCAAAAAGAAACATACTGCACCCTGGCACTTGATTGACCAGCTGCCAGCAATAACTAAAAACAGAATCATTATTAGTGACCTAGTGCCAGTGTAAAAAAAAACGCTGAGTGTGAACATATACTAATCCACAACTCATTTTGTAGTACACTAGATGGTGGCCCATTCTAACGCATCGGGTATTCTAGAATATGTATGTAGTTTATTTATGAAGTTTTCAGAATAATGCAATTTATACACAGAATTCGGCAGTCCAGGCGCGACCAATTAGCGAAGAATGGTTCAAATTTCACGCCAATTCGCGGACAGACTACGCCTACCGCTGATTGGTCACGCCCGGCCGGGCGTGACCAATCAGTGAAGCCAGGGCCTGCTCCAGGTTTTTAGGGCCCCGGGCGAAACAGTCTCAATGGGACCCCCTCTTTAACACATACCACAATTCATGATTCACAGATACACCAGAGAAATATACCACAGCCAAGTAGCATATAACACAGTCCACGTAGCATATAACACAGCCCACGTAGCATATAGCACAGCCACGTAGCATATAGCACAGGCCACGCAGTATATAGCACAGCCACGTAATATATAGCACAGCCACATAGTATATAGCACAGCCCACGTAGTATATAACACAGCCCACACAGTGTATAACACAGCCCACATAGTATATAACACAGCCCACGCAGTGTATAACACAGCCCACATAGTATATAGCACAGCCCACATAGTATATAGCACAGCCCATGTAGTATATAACACAGCCACGTAGTATATTGCCCAGCCACTTATATTGCACAGCTACGTAGTATATAGCACAGCCCACATAGTATATAGCACAGAGACATAGTATATAACACAGCCCACGCAAAATATAACACAGTCACATAGTATATAACACAACCCACGCAGTATATAACACAGCCCATGCAGTATATAACAGCCACATAGTATATAGCACATCCCACACAGTATATAACACAGCCCATGCAGTATGTAACACAGCCCACGTAGTATCTAACACAGCCCACGTAGTATATAGCACAGCCCATGCAGTATATAGCACAGCCCACGCAGTATATAACACAGCCCATGCAGTATATAGCACAGCCCATGCAGTATATAACACAGCTATGCAGTATGTAACACAACCCATGTAGTATCTAACACAGCCCACGTAGTATATAACACAGCCCATGCAGTATATAGCACAGCCCATGCAGTATATAACACAGCCCATGCATCTCTGTGGTGTGCATGATTTTCACAGACTGTACCCTTGTATTGATACTTTTCATATGTGACGCTGATAAAAGATGGCCATCTCCATTACTTTGCATTGACACACTGTTGTCAAAAAAATATGGACATGTGAATAGCCCCATAGACTAGTAATGGATATGTGTTCTATCGGTGAAAACCACAGCTAGAACACAAATGCGTGCAGCATGGATGTCTGAATGAGACCTTACACTGGGCGATGTGCTGCCGATAACAATGACTTTCACGTCGGAATCAAAGATCCAATCACCCAATCGCAAGTAGGTTTACATGGGATGACAATCAGGTAAAAGCAGTCTAAGGCCACATTTACATGTTCAGTATTTTCCATCAGTATTTATAAGGCAAAACCAGGAGTGGGTGATAAATACAGAAGTGGTGCATATGTTTCTGTTATACTTTTCTTTTCCTCTGTTTGTTCCACTCCTGGTTTTGGCTTACAAATACTGAGGTAAAATACTGACCAAATAGTGAAGATGTACACATGGCCTAAGGGTTTGTTCACACAACCGTATTTTCGGTCTGACTGCTGTCCATGAAAAAATGTGATTCAATGGGGCAGTGTGATGAGCGATCTTTTTCACTGACCGAATCTGCGCGTGAAAAAAAATCGCAGCGTGCACTAGTTTCTAACGTGAATCAGATGAGACTCGCCCATTCAAGTCTATGAGTGTATAAAAAAAATTGGATGCCAAACAGGTAGACAGTATAGCATCTGATTTTTACAGATATTGCAATTCTGTAAAATAGGAAACTGCAAATGATCAATAGCTGCTGCTGCAAAGAAACAGATTGACTACGGACAACACATGAATGACAAGCAGGAAAAAATCGTCCCACTTATCTGGATGAAAGTAAAAAAATGTTTTGGAACTGTCTTAGGCCAGTTTCACACGTCAGTGCCTCCGGTACGTGTAGTGACAGTTTTCCCACGTACCAGACACACTGAAACACGTAGACCCATTCAAATGAATGGGTCTATGCACATGTCAGCGGGTTTTCATGGACTGTGTGTCCGTGTGCAAAACATGGAAACATGTCCATTTTTTTACAGGCAGCATGTACCTTAGTACGTCACGTTCACACGGAGAACAGTGTACACTCTCCTCCGTGTGCACGGACGGCTGCGGGAGAAACAGCGCTACAGTAAGCACTACTACTACTGAAAGCAGCGCGAGCAGGGGAGACGGGATCAAAGAAGACCCGACATTCATTTGAACTCAAATGAACTCTTCAGCCTGGGAAAGTTTCTGAATACTTTCCCACGCTACAGAGTTCAAATGAGTTCATGCCGCCAGGGCGCGCAGCTTTGGTGATGGCACCGCTAGTCAGCGAAGCTCCGCTCCCTTCATTTCATTCATTCCCCAGTCTTTTACAGCCAGGAGCGCTTGCATTAGCAGTGCTCCTGGTTGTAAATGGATTTAACCCCTTGAGATGGATTTACAGCTTGGGACTTGACTGTACGGCGGACAGGTATGGGATATTGTTGCTTTTTTTTAAATTTATTAAAGGAGAATGAGGGCTTCGGTTGGATTGAGCGTCCAATAAAGGTAATAAAACCTGTGTGTTCCTTTATTTCATTAAAGAACTTTTTTCTAAGTGTGTGTGTTTTATTAACTCTTTTACAACTGTGGGATAAGTAATGGATTGGTGTGTTATTGACACCTCTCCATTACTAAGCCGGCTTAATGTCACCTTACAATAGCAAGGTGACATTAACCCCTTATTGTTCCATATGCCAATGCCACAGGGCAGTGGGAAGAACTGGGCAAAGCTCCAGAATTGGCACATCTAATAGATGCACCTTTTCTGGGCAGCTGCTGTTTTAAGGCTGGGGGGCCCATAGCCATGGCCCCTTACCAGCCTGAGAATAGCAGCCAGCACCTGTGAGTTTTGCCGGGTTGGTTGGAAAATATAGGGGGGACCGCAAATCAGATTTTCTTTGATCCCTTCTCCCCTTCTTGCGCTGCTTTCAGCTGAGGAAGGGGAGAGCGGATGACCGCCGGATTCAGTACCACAAGCAGGGGAACAGTGCTTTCTGTAGTCCTGATGCAGCACACGGGTGGCCCACAGCTGCCGTATGTGTGCCACACGGATGTACTACATGAGCACACGGACACGGATATCTCTGGTACCGATTTTTACAGTACAAGAAATATATGGACGTGTCAAACCGTCCTTAGGCTAGCTTCACACTAGCGTTTGGCAGGGCTGGGGACGGCAGCCTTCTTCCCCCATAAAGACCGGCCCACTGCCGCGCCTCTTCCTTCAGCTCCGCCTATGTGTGCATGCGTTCTGCGCACCCTATCTTTAACATTGGGTATGCAGGCCATGCGGATGTATGCAGATGCCTCTGCATGCATTGTTTTGAAGATGCGCCGACCACAACAAAATCCTAACATGTGGCGTTTGACGCAGGTCAGCGCAGCGTTAAGACGACGCATGCGGAGCCATCCGCATACATCCGCATGGCCTGCGTACTTAATGTTAAAGATAGGATATGCAGAACGCATGCCGAAGTGGACGGAGCTGAAGGAAGAGGCGCGGCAGTGGGCAGGGCTTCAGAGGAAGAAGGCTGCCGTCCGCAGAGCTTGCCGAACGCTAGTGTGAAACCTTCCTTAGCCAGTTGAAAAAAGATTATTTGTTCATTTAAGTGTCCATTTATTATGCCATGCTTTGTGCTCTTTTTCTGCATATATTTGAGTTTTTTCACATACTTTGTTATACCCATGTCTGATGAAGAGACCTAAGAAGTCTCGAAAGCTTGCTTTCTAACATCATTTAATTTATTTTGTTATCCATTAAAAGGTATCATAACTACAAGATTAGTATTTTCATCACTTATCTGGATGAAACGCTGCACGATTTTTTGTGTGTTCTTGTGCACGTACCCTTATGAACACCATTTCACTGATTCTCAGCCTTTCTAAATCTTCTCTTCCAGCATGTTTGCGGTATACAGTTGTAATCCATATTAAGTCAGGTCAATAACTGCAATAAAGTTAGGCTTTATAAGAAAAAAAAAAAGTGTCATGATTAGTGATGAGCGAACGTGCTCGGGTAAGGTGTTAATCCGAACTTGATCGGGTGTCATCTTAGGCCGGCGTCACACTTGGCGTAAGACAATACGGTCCGTATATTACGGTCGTAATACGCTCAAAAGTCCCCAAAAAAGTGGTCCGTAGCTCCTCCGTAGGCAGGGTGTGTCAGCGTATTTTGCGCATGGCATCCTCCGTATGTAATCCGTATGGCATCCGTACTGCGTGTTTTTATCGCAGGCTTGCAAAACCAACACACGGCTATACAAGCGATCCATGTGTAAAAAAAAAATATATATATATATATATATATATATATATATATATATATATATATATATATATATTGTCTGTGTCATTAGACACATATATGTATATATATTATTACTTCATACAGCGCTAGATAGCTTTAAAGCCGGTAATTGAATTACTGGCTTTAAAGCTATCTAGCGCTGTATGAAGTAATAATATATATACATATATGTGTCTCACTGACATATATATATTGTAAGGATTTCACTCACTCAGCTGCGACGGCTGACACTCAGGAGACGTGTTCCTTTAAAGTTCACTGGGTTTATTGCTTCATAAACCATGTGGCAAATAACAGAAAGCAAAATGGGCCTTTGGTTCAGGCAAAGAAAAGCAAGTGTCCAGTTCATCCGGCTCAGTCCTGAAGCCGTAACACACTCAGGAGGGTTTCACCTCCACACATATCTGCTGTGTAAAGGATTAGCCAGTCTTATAAAGAGCTAACCCCACCCAGTAACCCATCACATGATTAGCCATGTGGTCTGACATTTCCACAGGTCCTGAAACACATATACAAGATTATGTGCAAGAAAGGAATACTCCGGGCTACATTACAGCAACCAGGCACTTATGTGGCACATACCTCCCATCGACTACAAACCCTTTAGCCATGCTACATACCTCCCCCCTCTGCCTAAAGCCGTGGGGCTTGGCACTTTCCCCCACTAAACAAGGGATTCTCGATAGGGCATCCGCATTACCGTGCAGCTTTCCGGCCCTATGTTCCACATGGAAACTGAAGTCCTGCAGGGCTAAGAACCAACGGGTGACTCTAGCATTTCTTCCTTTCGTTTCTCTCATCCACCTAAGCGGGGCATGGTCAGATACCAGTCTAAATTTACGTCCCAGCAGATAGTACCGCAATGTGTCCACTGCCCATTTTATGGCCAAGCACTCCTTCTCAACGACTGAGTAGTTCTTTTCATATGAGGACAGCTTCCTACTCAGATAGAGAACAGGATGCTCCTCCCCATGTAGTTCTTGGGAAAGGACTGCTCCCACCCCAACATCTGAGGCATCTGTCTGAAGAATAAACTCTTTCTTGAAGTTTGGGGCCATCAGAACGGGTTGCTTACACAAAGCGTTTTTCATTTCTTGGAAGGCTGACTCTGTTTCTTCGGACCACTTAACCATTACTGATTTTGTCCCTTTTAGCAGGTCAGTCAGAGGCGCAGCCATCGTGGCGAAGTTTGGGATGAACCTCCTGTAATATCCCACGATTCCCAGGAAGGCTTTAACTTGTTTCTTGGAAACTGGTTTTGGCCATGTTTGGATTGCCTCCACTTTATTGATTTGGGGTTTTATTTCTCCATGACCCACTATGTATCCAAGGTACTTAGCTTCTTCTTTACCCAAGGCACACTTCTTCGGGTTTATAGTAAATCCGGCCTCTCTTATAGCATCCAACACCGCTTGGACTTTCTCCAGATGACTCTCCCAGTCCGGGCTAAAGATGACGATATCATCTAGGTACGCAGCAGCGTAGGCCTTATGGGGTGCAAGGACTCTATCCATAGCCCTCTGGAAGGTCGCCGGAGCTCCCTGTAGGCCAAACGGCATCCGGGCATATTGGAAGCATCCATCAGGTGTCGAAAAGGCCGTCTTCTCCTTGGCTTCCTGTGCCATGGGGATCTGCCAATACCCCTTTGTCAAATCCAAGGTGGATATATATCTGGCATGCCCAAGCCTTTCGATGAGCTCATCAATACGGGGCATGGGATAAGGGTCGAACTTGGAGACTTCATTCAACTTCCGATAGTCGTTGCAAAACCTCCACTCTCCATCAGGTTTTGGGACCAGGACAATTGGGCTCGACCAACCGCTCTTGGATTCCTCAATGACCCCAAGCCTCAACATACGCTCCACTTCCTTGGAGATAACTTCTCGACGAGCCTCAGGAATACGATAAGGTTTCACATTCACCCGCACATGTGGCTCTGTTAGGACCTCGTGCTCTATGACCTTCGTGTATCCTGGCAATTCTGAAAACAGGTCCCTGTTTTTCTGGAGTAACTCCCGGCACTGCTGTTTCTGGGTCTTTGATAGCGTCTCTGCTATAGTAACCGCTCCAACCTCACCTTCTGGGTTGCTTAACAATGATGGAGTTGCTGTCGGCTCTCTATCTTGCCATGGCTTGATGAGGTTGACATGGTAAACTTGGAATGGTTTCCGTCTTCCTGGTTGGTGAATATTATAATTTACCTCACCAAGTTTCTCAACAACCTCATATGGCCCTTGCCATTTGGCCAAGAACTTGCTTTCCACCGTTGGAACTAACACAAGAACTCGGTCTCCCGGATTGAACTGCCTCACTCTTGCAGACCGGTTGTAGACCCTGGCTTGAGCTTCTTGTGCTTGGAGAAGGTGTTCTTTCACGATAGGCATCACCTTTGCAATCCTCTGCTGCATCAGGGCCACATGCTCAATGACGCTTCTGTGGGGCGTGACTTCGGCTTCCCAGGTTTCCTTGGCTATATCCAGGAGTCCTCGTGGATGTCGGCCATATAGAAGCTCAAACGGTGAGAACCCTGTGGAGGCCTGTGGAACTTCACGAATGGAAAACATCAGATAGGGTAAGAGACAATCCCAGTCTCTACCGTCTTTCTCTATAGCTTTTCTCAGCATGCTCTTTAGTGTCTTGTTAAACCTCTCAACAAGGCCATCTGACTGGGGATGGTACACCGAGGTCCTCAACTGGGAGATCTTCAGGGCTTTGCATAACTCCCTCATCACCTTGCTCATGAAAGGTGTACCCTGGTCAGTCAGGATCTCCTTTGGCAGACCTGTCCAGGAAAAGACATGGACCAACTCGCGGGCTATGCTTTTTGAGGAAGAATTTCTCAAGGGAATTGCCTCAGGATAGCGTGTGGCATAGTCCAGGATGACTAATATATACTGATGGCCCCGAGCTGATTTAACTAAGGGACCGACCAAGTCCATGGCAATTCTCTCGAACGGTACCTCAATAATGGGCAGTGGCACAAGGGGGTTCCGGAAATGAGGAGTAGGAGCAGTTAGCTGACATGTAGGGCAGGACCTGCAATAGTTCACTATTTCCCGGTGACACCCAGGCCAATAGAACCTCTGCACAACCCGTTCCTGCGTTTTTTCCACCCCCAGGTGTCCACCCAAGATGTGTGAATGGGCCATGTCCAACACTTTCCGTCTATACGGACCCGGCACTATCAACTGCTCTACCAACTCCTCCCGTATTTTCGTGACACGGTACAACAACTCCCCCCTCAACAGAAAATGGGGAAATCTTGTGTCTGCCCCCGGCTCCTGTACCACCCCGTCAATAACTGTGACATTATTAAAGGCTTCCCTCAGAGTGGGGTCCCTATGTTGGGCAGTCCCAAAATTTTCACCGGTAACTTCTAACTCCAGAATGTCAGATGTAGGGGATACTTCCTCCTCATCCCCAACCAGAACACAAAAAGGAAAACTGTCTGCCTCTGGGTGTGGCGATACTCTTCCAGGGTTCACTGGTTCCCTGCCAGGGAGCTCAGAACCATTTCCCCACAAATCCCAAAACAAACAGAAATCCCGGCCAATAATTATAGGGTGCAACAAGTCCTGAACCACGCCGACTATGTGGGACTCAGTGCCACATGCCGTTTCAATGTCCACCCTGGCCATAGGGTAGTCCTTTGCATCACCATGTATGCACCGCACTCCGACCTTCTTTCCTGGGAGCAGGTGGAGAGGAAAAGTGGCCCTCACCAGGGTCACTAGGCTCCCCGAGTCTAACAGTGCCGTTACTGCTCGACCGTTCACCTTTACGGGACACGCTTGAGGTCCCTCGTTGGATGGAGAGTTCACACTACAGGCTGGATACGCATAGTATGAACAACGGCGTCCCATGCTGCAGTCCATCTGCTCAGTGGTTTGGGAACAACGGGCAGCTATATGTCCTGGCTTGTGGCACCTCCAACAAATAATATCACCCGTGGGGACCTTGGGCACCACCTCCCCCGCCCTTTGTGACCTTGGACGCACCACCCCTTTTTGGGACTCAGCTGCCTTCTGGGACCCCCAGTACGGCATGGGCTGCCTCCCGAAGGAGCCTTCCAACCCTTGGTATCTCTCAACCAGTCCGATCAGCTCGTCGGCATTCTGGGGATCACCCTGGGCAACCCAAGACTGTATAGGCCTCGGGAGGGAATGGACAAACCGATCCATCATCACCCGTTCTACCATCTGTGCAGGCGCAGAGGATTCTGGCTGCAGCCATTTCTGGACCAGGTGCAACAGATCAAACATTTGGGAACGAGGTGGTTTGTCCCGGTGATAGCCCCAGGAGTGAACTCGCTGTGCCCTGACAGTCAGTGTCACCCCCAAACGTGCGAGAATCTCGGCTTTCAATTTGTGATACTCTTTGGCATCCTGCAAGGTCAAATCATAGTACGCCTTCTGGGGTTCTCCCGTCAGGTATGGCGCAAGTACCTCTGCCCACTGCTCTGGCGGAAGTTTTTCCCTCTCAGCGACCCTCTCAAACACCGTCAGGAAGGCCTCAACATCATCCCCGGGAGTCATTTTCTGCAATGCGCGTCTTACCGTCTTCCGGACGTGGGTGTCATCAGCCAAACCTGGGGTTGGGGCGCTCGCCTTGCCCTGGATGGCGGTTGCCAGAAGCTGCATCTGCTGCTGATGCTCCTGCTGGCTCTGCTGCATCTGCTGCCGTTGCTCCTGCTGACTCTGCCGTTGCTCCTGCTGGCTCTGTTGTATCTACTGCATCAACAGCCTGTTGGTCTCTTGCTGCCTATGCTCCTGCTGTGACTGCATCTGGACCAAGTGTTTCAGCAGGTCCTCCATTTTCTCCGGCAATGCTTGCTGGCTTGCAACAGCCTTGACCCAGGACATTCAAAAATAAACTCACATCTCCGCTGGGAACGCTGCTCGCACGTCTACCACCAATTGTAAGGATTTCACTCACTCAGCTGCGACGGCTGACACTCAGGAGACGTGTTCCTTTAAAGTTCACTGGGTTTATTGCTTCATAAACCATGTGGCAAATAACAGAAAGCAAAATGGGCCTTTGGTTCAGGCAAAGAAAAGCAAGTGTCCAGTTCATCCGGCTCAGTCCTGAAGCCGTAACACACTCAGGAGGGTTTCACCTCCACACATATCTGCTGTGTAAAGGATTAGCCAGTCTTATAAAGAGCTAACCCCACCCAGTAACCCATCACATGATTAGCCATGTGGTCTGACATTTCCACAGGTCCTGAAACACATATACAAGATTATGTGCAAGAAAGGAATACTCCGGGCTACATTACAGCAACCAGGCACTTATGTGGCACATACCTCCCATCGACTACAAACCCTTTAGCCATGCTACAATATATATATATATATATATATATATATATATATATATACCTATTCTATGTGTACACATTTATTCTACCTATTCTACTGTAAGCTGTCAGTGTGATTTTACTGTACACCGCACTGAATTACCGGCTTTTCTCGCTAACACCGATGCGTATTTCTCGCAAGTCACACTGCTGGTCCGTGTGTAATCCGTATTTTTGGGGCTTCCATAGACTTTCATTGACGTTTTATTTGCGCAATACGGTGACAAACGCAGCATGCTGCGATTTTCTACGGCCGTAGAAAGCCGTATAATGCTGATCAGTAAAATACGGCAGATAGGAGCAGAGGCATAGAGAATAATTGGGACGTTTGTTTTACATCCGTAAAACTCGCAAGTGTGACGGCGGCCTTAGTCTTCGGCGTACTCTAATAATATGTTCGAGTCCCTTCATTTGCATGTCCCGAGGCTGTTTGACAGCCGCAACACATTCAGGGATCTCCTAACATACTGGCAATCCCTGCATGTGTTCGGCTGTTGAACAGATGTGACCCATGCAGCCGCAGGGAATCAAACATATTTTTCAAGCACGCGGAATACACTCGGTTAGCACCTGAGCATGCTCAGATAACACTTTATCCGAGCACGTTCGCTCATTACTAGTCATGATACAACAGACGCCATATTATTAAGGTATTCATTTTGCTCTAGAAATTTTTCTTCTTGGGAAGCATATATGGTATAAAGTGTACGTGGGGGCTGCATTTGCCATCTTCAGCCCCTGTGCTCACAACTTGCTAAGACCTGAGAGATTACTGTTTCTATTGTACATAGGGAAAATTAAAGGAAACAAAGTGACAACATTTCCAAACAAACTGCTTAGCTGTTTAGGTAACTAGTTTCCAAAATTCCAAAGTCTTAGTTTTTTATTACTGCAGGTAAAATGTATTTCTATATTTATTTCTACAAATCATTTCAGTATGTGCTATTTTTATCATAATTATTTTGACTTAGAGTGCAGCCAGCAACTCTTTGACTAGCTGAGCTCTGGCTTTATGCTGGCTCTTAGAGCTAGTAAGTACTAACTACCAGTGCTGATTAATACACTTGGCCTTGTGTTATGTCTGGGTTAATTCTGTATGTAATTGCCTCCCTGCAAGACATTAAAAGTAACTATATACAAAGCAGATGAAACAGAGAAACGACACTGACATCTTGTGGCTACGAGCTGCATACAATAAAAAAGTAAAAAAATGTATTTTCTATTGTAATCACTTTCTATGCGTTTTCCTATAGGTGCATGCCGGATTCAGCTCCTGCTTATTAGCTTTATATAAGCCAACCATTGCTCAATGAATAACCCATTCACACGGGCCAACAAATCTGTATGGGGGCAAAACATTTGTTAGTACGATCATTCTGTCCCCATACAACATGCATGAAGTCGGCAGCACATCTCCTGATTAGATGGGGCAATGTTCTGCCAACAATGATGATTTTTATGAGGACATAACCAGTCTGATCACCTGACAACCTTGTATTTTGCTTGTTCTATAGTTGATCAATGGCATGTTGATGTGGGAGGATGATCGACAATGAACATTCTTATGAGCGCTCATTTGCAGATTATCAGTCTGTGCAACTGAGCCTTAGACCACATTCACATATTCAGTATTTGGTCAATATTTTACATCAGTATTTGTAAGCCAAAAACCAAGAATGGGTGAAAAATGTAAAAGTAGTGCACGTGTTTCTATGAAGCCGAGGTCACACTCGCGAGTTCAAGACGATAAACTCGCACAAGTCTCTCATATCAATTCCCGGCACTGCCGCCGTCACTGTGGACCGGAGCGTGTGGCTGCATGGTTTTCTATTCAGCTGAACGCTCCGGTCCCGAGTGCCGACGGCAGTGCCGGGAATTGATACGGGAGATTCACGCATTGAACTCGCAAGTGTAACCCCGACCTTATACTTTTCCTTTGATTGTTCCACTCCTGACTTTGGCTGATAAATACTGATGCAAAATACTGACCAAATACTGAACGTGTCCTTCAGGTTAAGACCTCTTTCACACTTCCGTCTCTTTCCTCCCGTCGAAATCCGTCAAGTTTTGAAAATACAGGAACCTGCAAATTTTTCTGCAGGATCCCGTTTTTTCCCATAGACTTGTTTTAGCGATGGATTGTGACGGGTGGCCATCCGTTTCATCCGTCGGAAAATAGCAGTCCGTCGTGCGGAGAAAACCTTCAGAGCAACGTTTTTTGTGCACATTGGAAAATCGCTCAGCGACGGGTTCTGCACTGTCCATCGTTGGCTATAAAGGAAGCCTATGGACGCAGGATCCATCGCTGACCGTCAAACACAGGAATCCAGTGATGTATCACGTTTTTTCATTCTGAGCATGCCTGGAACCATTTTCCAAGTCCGGAAAAAAAAAAATCTCTCTGTCTCTCTCTCTCTCTCCCCAGAATTTCAGAATTTTATGCATTGAAATTCAAATACTGACAAATTCGATGTATCCATCAGGTTACTGGATGCGTTTAATCCGTTTGGCGATCTTTTCACAACGTCCGTCGATGCATCGCTCTGACGCATTATGACGGCCGTCTCAAGACGGAAGTGTGAAAGAGGCCTAAGCCAATGCTAATTAGTGATAAGATAAGGTCTTATCCACACTCGGGTGTTATCCGAGTAGCTGGACGTGTTTTTATATTATGTTCAAGTCCCTGAGGCTACATGATTTGTGGCTGCTAGGCTGGCGTCACACTAGAGAGAAATATGGACGTATGAGAGGCAGAAAAACAACGCATTGCACACGGACCAATGTTTCTCTATGGGGCAGCTCCTATCTGCTGTATATTTCTCGGCCGTATTTTACGGGCTGAGAAAAAAACAGAATGCGATTGTCAGCGTATTCTGAGAAAAATCCGCCAATGAAAGTCAATGAAGGCGAGAAAAATATGGATTACACATGGTCCACACTTGTGACTTGCGAGAAATACGCAGCGGTGTTCTACAGAAAAGCTGGCAATACAGTGCAGTGTACAGTAAAATCAAACTGACAGGTTAGAAAAGAATAGATAGAATAAATATCTACACATAGAATAGGTATATATATATATATATATATGTCATTGACACACACACACATATATATATATATATATTTAATACAGAGCTAGATAGCATAAAAGTCGGTAATTCAATTGTCGGCTTTGCTAACTGCTTACCAAACCCAACAGTATATGAGACATGGTTTACATACAGTGAACCATTTCATATACATTATATTTTACATATCCCTCACTAATAATGTTAGTAGCTTGTGTGTGCAAAATTTGGGAGCTCTAGGTGTTAAAATAAAGGGTTAAATCACAGAAAAAACTGGCGTGGGCTCCAGCACAATTTTCTCCGCCAGAGTGGGAAAGCCAGTGACTGAAGGCAGATATTAATAACCTAGAGAGGGACCATGGTTATTGCCCCCCACTGGCTAAAAACATCTGCCCCCAGCCACCCCAGAAAAGGCACATCTGTAAGATGTGCCTTCTCTGGCACTTAGCCACTCTATTCCCACTCCCCTGTAGCGGTGGGATTTGCGGTAATAAGGGGTTAATGTCACCTTACTATAGGGTTTTATTATTCTTTATTGTATGCTCAATCTAACTGATGACCCTCGTTCTACTGAAAAAAATTCCAAAATAAAAAAGCAACAATATCCCATACCTGTCCCACACTGTAAATCGATCTGAAGGGGTTAAATACAGTTACAACCAGGAGCGGTGCTAATGCAACTGCTCATGGCTGTAAAAGACTGGGGAATGAATGGAATGCAGGTAACGGAGCTTTGGGGACTTGCGGTGCCATCATCGAAGCTGCACTGTCACGCCAATAACAGCTATAAAGGGGCAGGACGGCATACCTGGACCCGCACCTGTCGCTGCCACTATAATGGCTTTCCCTTATCTCAAGGGTACCTATGATGGTTAGGAGACCTGAGCGTAGTACATGCCTGCACAAGGCAATCTTGCCTTGCGCAGGCGTGTACTATGGAGGACAGAGAGTGAACTTCAATCCAATATTGCAGCCAGCATGCAGCCAGCGGGTAAGGAAAGAGGGAATCAAACACCCGAAAACCCCGCCTCTATTGCTGAAAATTGTTCCCTCCAAATTCAGGTGACAGAGTCCCTTTAAGCTTAAGGTTAATAGGAGTGCCCAAACTTTTTCATATAACTGTATATATATATATACATATATATATATATATATATATATATATAACTGTATATATGTTTTCACGAATATTTGAGCCCATGGATGCATTATATGTCCATTTTGCAAGGTTGTGAGAAAAAAATGCTATACGGAAGCCATACAGATGACATACAGAGATTTACATGCACAAAATAGGCAGCCACACGTTGCCTACGGATGACATACGGATCACTGTTCAGGGAACATTTCTGCGTATTTGGTCCGTAAAAAATGGAACGTATTTTGATATGTTAGGTGTGACGCCGGCCTTAGACAGCCTGATCAAATGTGGAGATTCCCTAATAAACAGGCAATCCCCACGTGTTCAGACTGTCTAACAGCCACAAATCATGTAGCCTCAGGGACTTGAACATAATATACAAATATGCCCAGATGCTCGGATAACACCAGAGTCTTACCCGCACTTTCGCTCATCACTAATTGTAATGCATTGTGGCTTAGGCTGCTTTCACACATCAGTTTTTTTGCCATCAGTCACAATCTGTCGAATTTTGAAAAAAACCTATCCGTCACAGATTGTGCAAAACTCATGCGACGGATTTGTTTTTTCGCCAGATCCGACTAGCTGATCCAGCTAATTGGATCCTAAAAAAATCAGAGCATGCTCAGTTAAAAAAAAAAAAAAACGTCGCCGGATTCCGTCATTTGACGGATCCGGCGCCCATAGGCTTCAATTCTAGCAAATGATGGACTACGACGGATTTTCGACGTACACAAAAAACGTTACTATGTCCATTTTCTCCGGTCGCCAGATAAACCTTTTCGATGGATCCGTTGAAAAACGGATGAAACGTGAGGCCATCTGTCACAATCCGTCGGTAATACAAGTCTAGGTGAAAAAAAGGATCCGGCGGCAACTTTTGCTGGATCGTTTTTTTTAAAAATTCGCCGAATTGTGACTGACGGCAAAAAACTGATGTGTGTAAGCAGCGTTAGGCTAGGGTCACATTGCATTAGGGCAGTCCGTTTAGTGCATAGCGCTATGGACTGCGCTAACGCAATGTCCCAAAAGGGATCGCGTTTGCTGATCCCGCTAGCACAGATCCCCGATCTGCGCTAGTGAGGAACGGACCACGAATGCTGCAAGCAGCGTTCGCGGTCCGTCACTCAAATGACGGCACATCGCTAGTGCATGCCCAATGTGGGCGTGCGCTAGCGATGCGTTCGCCATTACAATCAATGGCGGCATTAACGGACTACGTTATACCGCGTTATGCCGCGGTGTAATGTAGTCCGTTAAACTGGGTCACATAACGCAATGTGACCCTAGCCTTAGACTAGATGATTTTCAGTTCAGCAGCTAAAAAAAATGGTAAGCTTTCCCTCCAGCTCTGTCTGCTATTCTACCAGCTCTGTCTGTCTGCTGTCCAACAGGCTCTGTATTTCTACTGTTCTACCAGCTCTGCGTATCTACTGTTCAACCAGCTCTGTCTGTCTGCTGTCCCTCTATCTCTGCCTTTCTGCTGTTCCACCAGCTCTGTCTGTCTACTCTTCCACCAGCTCTGCCTGTTTGCTCTTCCAACAGCTTTGTCTGTCTGCTGTTCTAGCAGCTCTGTCTGTCTGCTGTCCCACTAGATCTGCCTGTCTGCTGTTTCACCAACTCTATCTGTTTTCCCACCAACTTTGTCTGCTGTTCTACCAGCTCTGTCGATCTGCTGTTCCATCAGCTCTGTCTGCCTGCTGTTCCACCAGCTCTGTCTGCCTGCTGTTCCACCAGCTCTGTCTGTCTGCTGTTCCACCAGCTCTGTCTGACTGCTGTTCCACCAGCTCTGTCTGCCTGCTGTTCCACCAGCTCTGTTGTCTGCTATTCTACCAGCTCTGTCTGTCTGCTGTCCAACAGGCTCTGTATTTCTACTGTTCAACCAGCTCTGCTTATCTACTGTTTCACCAGCCTTGTCTGTCTGCTGTCCCTCTAGCTCTGCCTGTCTGCACTTCCACCAGCTCTGCCTGTCTGCTGTTTCACCAACTCTATCTGTTGTCCCACCAACTGTCTCCTGTTTCACCAACTCTGTGTTCTACCAACTCTGTCTATCTGCTGTTCCACCAGCTCTGTCTGATGTTCCACCAGTTCTGTCTGTCTGCTGTTCCACCAGCTCTGTCTGTCTGCTGGTCCACCAGCTCTGTCTGCCTGCTGGTCCACCAGCTCTGTCTGCCTGCTGGTCCACCAGCTCTGTCTGCCTGCTGGTCCACCAGCTCTGTCTGCCTGCTGGTCCACCAGCTCTGTCTGTTTGCTGTTTCACCAGCTCTGTCTGTCTGCTGTCCCTTTAGCTCTGCCTTTCTGCTGTTCCACCAGCTCTGCCTGTCTGCTGCTTCACCAGCTCTGTCTGCTGCTTCACCAGCTCTGTCTGTCTGCTGGTCCACCAGCTCTGTCTGTCTGCTGTCCACCCGCTCTGTCTGTCTGCTGGCCAACCCGCTCTGTCTGTCTGCTGGTCCACCCGCTCTGTCTGTCTGATGTTCCACTAGCTATATGCCACAACAATGATACTTCCATTAGAGCTAAATAATGGAGGTTGCTGTTTTGGTATTGTGTAAGATAAAATAACTGAATAAAAACTTCAATTGTGTTTCTACTACTATAATATTGATGACCTTTCATTAGGCTAGGTATCAATATTTTATTGGGGAGTATCCGATCCCCGTAACACCACCAATCAGCTGCTAGCAGCTCCAGCCATGGCCGGATGTATGAAGTGTACAAAGAGAACACTAAAGCTCTGTTGACTGGCTGCTGCCAGGTTCTGACAATAAGCTCATACAACTTTACCTGGCATTACTATTTGTCATCATCTTAAAATAGTACAAATGTTAAAATCTCAATGCTGTTATCTAAAGTTTAGGAGGACATACCTCTCGCAATTTAACCACATTGATCTAATGTAACTCCTGATGACGGATAGATGGATACCAGGTCAATGGCTCCAAGACGGGTGTACACCATCATGTTGGGAATAGTCAATGCACGCAGGAAGCCACAGCAGATGTACCTTAATAAATGGTAGAATAAATCACAAGATTGATTTCATTACTAGTGCATTAACACGTGCTTCAACTAATAAAGTAGCATAAATGTAATCAATATTTTATATACACGAATCTCTCCTATTATCTGTAGAAAGACATGAGGCAAGAAGCAGAGAGTTTCTGATTATATTGCAGCCCATATGGCTTAATAAACTGTGTGCCATTTACCAGTCGGAGCTATATGAATACACTCACATTCAGTTTAAGGGTATGTTGCTGTGTGACAATTCTATTGTGAAATTTTAGTCTCAAAAAGTCCAGAGTGATCCAGTATTTAACTGTGGAAATGCTGCAGACTTGCTGACCATTTAACCCTTTAAAGGCTGCATTCATACATCCGTTGTACACAGTAGTGTAGCTATTGGTGTTGGAGAGGGGGAAGTTGCCCTGGGCCCACTCACTGTACTTGCATGATAGGGCCTACTCAGAGGGACCATCACTTTTATTTGTGTCAGCACATTCAGCTGTCAGTGTTTAGTTCTGAGTCTACATTGATATCACTATATTTACACATAGAGATAACAGGACATTTAAACAAGCACATGGCTCAGGAAAGTTAGATCCATAATTAAGAGACTTGCTCTGAAAACAGTCAGTGCTACTGGGCTAGGGATTTTGCAATATTGATAACAACAGCTTGTCGTGAACTGAAAGGGAGGGGGAGGTACATGAGCTCCTAACTACTGTATGTAAATCATTGGGCTGGAGAGAAGTGGCTGGTATGTTAAGCGTTAACACCTCTCGCGGAATGTAGCTACTGCACACACTTGGTCAAGATCTGGGCAGGCACTGGTGGCTGAGTTACATGGAACCAACTGCATACTATGTAAGATAAAAGCTCTCATTAGAGGAGAATGACAGCAGGAAGAAAAAGCAAGTCAATTGCAAATTTATTTTCATGTTGTCTAACTAATTAAAGCAATTTAATTACTTGGGAACAACACTTTCAACCCTGCTTTAGCACAGGGAGCATTGGTCTCCCTGCCCTACCACTCTTCATTTTGTAGGCTCAGGTCACTTTTGACCTTCAGCCTACAAACAGCAGAGAACGCACAGCACATCAGAGTCCTGGCACAAATTCGATGTCACCACTGCATCACTCCACATCACAAATGGTCAGGACTGACAGCTATCTGGAAGACAAAGTCATATTTGTTGATGGCTCTCCATTCTGTCTGGATGGCACCTATGTGACAAGATTTGCAATGCTGAATGAGACCACAGGCATCCAGAGTCTTGTCAAGTTGCCAGGTCACATGTCAGCACAATGTGCTGAACTGGAGGCTCTCAAGGAGGCTTTTCTTCTTTGACCTTCAGGGAATCTAACTATATATAGTGACAGACCATATGTAGTTCGATCTCTCATACTACACCTGGACACATAGAAGAGACGAAGATTCATGGACGGCCAGAATAAATCCCTGGCCCACATAATGGTCCTGAAGGAATTGTGGTAATGTGGCATGGCATGTCTGGCTGAGGCTGAAATCATTAAAGTCTCAGCACACCAGAGAAGAGAACAGACTTTGACCTTAGGGAACAACAAGGCTGATGAACTGGCCAAGTTTCCCATAGTTTCTGGGGTCCTTCGGTATCCAAGGAACTGAACGGATTCCTGCATTCCAGATTGCAGTAACAAAGACAAAGTTCAAAGATGGCCCTGTGTCATTTGAAGAGGAACAGGCAAAATATCCCTTTCTATTGACAAACATCACAGCTCCACAGCATCCCTGGACAATAAGCAAGGGCATCCTGTGTTATTATATGGGTACACAAAAACTTCCTGTACCAGTAGTCAGGCAGCATCAGCAGGCAGAGCTGACAAAACTAAACCATCAATTGTTTTGACACTTTGGCTGGGACAAGGTACTGTCCCTCCTGAGAAAAAAACTATACTGGTTTAGAATGTTCAAAATGGTCACCCAACAATGCATGGTATGCGTTCAGGTTAACCCAAGTAAATCGGCCTGAAGCCAGTGTTGCAGCGAGTTCCGCCAGCAGAGGGTCCATGGTCTGCAATCCAGATTGATTTCATTGGATCTTTACTAACAGCAAGCCGTAACCGCCGTAACACACTGGTGGTGGTGGATGTATTCTCCAAATAGGTACAAGCCATTCCCATGGTCAATGATTCAGCTACCACTACTGTCTGGGATCCATAGGAACAAGTTCTGTCATGATGGGGTATCCTCAGAGTGATAGAATCTGACAGAGGGACACACTTCTCGGATAAGTTCATGAAAGTGCTTTGTGGATTTCTAGACATAAAGCACAGGTTTCATGTCCCATATCACCCTAAGTCAGCGGGCATTGTGGAGCGATTGAATCATACCCTCAAAACACAGCTTTCTACAGCACTGTTGGAGAGCGGTTTCTCATGGGTAACGTCCCTTTTTAGTAATCAATTTAATACAATCAGGAAAATTTTGACTAATAATCTGACTATTCTGAAGGAGGATGCTGATATAGCTCAAATTTTGAGTAATGGATACAGAATTGTGTCCAGAAGAGCCCCCTCTTTAGGCTCGAGCTTATCTCCGAGTTCTCTTCATGCCCACTCTGCGCAACCCTCTCATTGGCTCAGCACGAAAGGCTTTTTTAAATGTGGTGCGATGGCATGTAAAACTTGCAAATTTTCGGGTAAATGCCATAATTTCACTGATGCCAGTAATCAAAATGTTTATCCCATTAAGACTTTCATGAACTGTAACACCAAAAATGTGGTATACATCATGGAGTGCATGGCATGCCATCTTAAGTACGTGGGGAGTACCATACGGTCTTTAAAAACACGTATTCGTGAACATATTAATGATGTTGAAAATATTAGTGCAAATAGGAACACCTCACAAGTTTCACAACATTTTATTAATTATCATCACTCTAACCTTGAGTCACTTAAAATTTATGCGATAGAAAAAATTCATAAACCATTTAGAGGAGGAGACATTGAGGTGACCCTGAGAAACAGGGAATCATGGTGGATCTTTAAACTTGGTACAAGAATTCCACATGGTCTAAATAAACGGAAAGATCTCATGCTCTTTTATTAGTTTTCTGAGGGTTCACAAACAATGAAGTTACTATTCTGACATCTAATAATTAAATTTGTAGTTTATATTTCCCGTATAATAAATGACTCTTTTTTGAGGCTAATAGCTATCTACTCGCCCTTTTTTTTTTTTTTTCCTTGTTTGCAGGCCGCTGTTACACTGTCACGGCGTCTTCAGCTGTGCTTCTACCCATTTTGCTCCAACCTACTTTGGCTGTTTCAGCTCTCTGTTTGAGAGATTTCTGCCATAGATTGTTTTGCTTTTTCATCCATAGCTGCTTGTGAGCCCGCTACTTTCAAAGATATTAAGGAATTTTATTAGTATTCTGAGGGTTCACAAATAAGGATGTTGTTTTTCTAACATCTAGTAACCAAATTTGTAGTTTATACTTTCTGTATAATCAATAACTTTTTTGTGAGGCTAATAGCTATCTATTTTCCCTTCCGTTCCCTCCTGTTTGCCGGCCGCTGTTACATTGTTACGGCGTCTTCAGCTGTGTTTTTACCTATTTGCTCCTACCTATTTCGGCTGTTTCAACTCCCTGTTTGGGAGATCTCTGCCATTGATTGTTTTATTTTCCATCCATGGTTGTCTGTGAGCTTGCTACTTTCAAAGGTATCAGGGAATTTTATTAGTATTCCGAGGGTTTGCAAACAATTAAGTCGCTTTTTTGACATCTAGTTACTAAATTTGTAGTTTATATTTCCCACATAATTATCGACTCTTTTGTGAGGCTAATAGTTATCAATCTGCCCTTTTGTTTCCCCCTGTTTGCCGACTGCTGTTACATTGTCACGGCGTCTGCAGCTGTGCTTTTACCTACTTGCTCCAACCTATTTTGGCTGTTTTCATAGTTGTTTGTGAACCCGCTATTTATAAAGGTACTAGGGCATTTTTATTAGTATTCCGAGGGTTTACAAATAATATCTAGCAACTCAAGCTTTATATTGTTATGTGGGTTCACAACATATGACACTGTACATATTATTTTACCATTATATTTTTGGATTTATTCAATGATTATGGTAATGTTATTTCATTTTTCATTTTGTATATAGTTTTTGTATCTTATGCTATTTCTGTTTTCTCTGCTTTTTTGTATAACTTAAACATTTGTTTTTGTGCTTCTATCAAGCTTGTCTTGCTTCCATTATCATGTGTGTCTATTTTTGCTTGATTAGACAATTCCACCAATTGCAGCACCGGAGCGATAACCGGATACTAGTATAAGGCTATATTCACACTTTGCGGATTTTGCTGCGGATCCGCAGCGGATTTGACCGCTGCGGATCCGCAGCAGTTTCCCATGAGTTTACATTTCAATGTAAACCTATGGGAAACAAAAAACGCTGTGCACATGCTGCAGAAAAATCCGCGCGGAAACGCTGCGGATTACATTCCGCAGCATGTCACTTCTTTTCTGCGGATTTTCAGCTGCTCCAATAGAAAACTGCAGTTGAAAATCCGCAGAAGAAAACGCAGTAAAAACCGCGATAAATCCGCAGTAAAAACCGCGATGGGTTTTCACTGCGGATTTTGCAATTCCGCTGCGGAAAAATCCGCAGTGGAATCTGCAAAGTGTGCACATAGCCTAAAAGTATAGACATGTCTTGTACCAGGTATCATGATTAAGGGTGCTTAGTCACCGGAAACGCGTTGACCTTGGTTTTAAAATATTTTTTTGTATGCTGATGTTTTGTCCTTTCACTATATTTTAAGTGAAATAAACTATGGATTTTTCACTATTTTGTTGAGCTGGATCTCCTTCTCTTTCCTGAACGTCCCTTTTTGCAATGCTGATGGGTATCCAAGAGACAGAGGCGACCAGTATCGGTATCACTCTAATTGAGCTGATTACAGGAAGCAAAACACCACTGTGTCTACAAAATGAGCCAATGAGTCAATGAAGAATGCCATTGCAGAGACATGCTCCTCCAACAGGTTCAACAGAACCTGAAGTAGTTACTGCCTCATGCAGCTTTACAGACAAACTGTGCCTACAAGGGAAGACACCTATGCCCTCTTTATGGAAAACGGTAATGGTGAAAATCTTTGGCCCAATCTGGACCATGGGATGCCAATTGGGAAGGACCGTAAGGTCCTAGAAGAAATGGGTGACACAATGGTACAGAGGCAGATGACATCAAAGAAGAAATCCCGCAGACGTCAGGATACCTTTTGGATCCGCATTGATAATAAATAATCTTTATTTTTATATAGCGCTAACATGTTCCGCAGCGCTTTATAGTTTGCACACATTATCATCGCTGTCCCCGATCAGGCTCACTATCTAAAATCCCTATCAGTATGTCTTTGGAATGTGGGAGGAAACTGGAGAACCCGGAGGAAACCCACACAAACACGGGGAGAACATACAAACTCTTTGCAGATGTTGTCCTTGGTGGGGTTTGAACACAGGACTCCAGCGCTGCAAGGCTGCTGTGCTATCCACTGCACCACCGTGCTGCCCACCGTGCGTGCATTGACCAAGCAAAGGCCACCCGAGCCTCCCCAACTCAAAAATAGCTTAACAAATAGAGTTGGGTGAGAGGGGTTGTTAGGTCAAAGGTGGATCCCTAAGTTTATCATTCAACGCATACAGTTGCAACCGTTTACATACACTATATAAGAAGATACATATGCATGTTTTTCTCAATATCTGACAAAAAATCTGACTAAATCTTTCCCGTTTTAGATCAATTAGGATTACCATAATTATTAATATTTGCCAAATGCCAGAATAATGAGAGAAAGAATGTTTTAATCCCTTAACCCCTTTCTGCCATTAGACGTACTATTGCGTCCATGTGGGGTGGGCTTTACTTCCCAAGGACGCAATAGTACGTCATATGCGATCGGCAGCGCTCACGGGGGGAGCGCCGCCGATCGCGGCCGGGTGTCAGCTGTTTATCGCAGCTGACATCCGGCACTATGTGCCAGGAGCGGTCACGGACCGCCCCCGGCACATTAACCCCAGGCACACCGCGATCAAACATGATCACGATGTGCCGGCGGTACAGGGAAGCACCGCGCAGGGAGGGGGCTCCCTGCGGGCTTCCCTGAGCCCCCCGCAGCAACGCGATGTGATCGCGTTGCTGCGAGGGTCTCACCTCCCTCCCTGCTCCCTCCAGCCCCGGATCCAAGATGGCCGCGGATCCGGGTCCTGCAGGGAGGGAGGTGGCTTCACAGAGCCTGCTCAGAGAAGGCACTGTGAAGGCTGCAGCGCTGCATGTCAGATCAGTGATCTGACAGAGTGCTGTGCAAACTGTCAGATCACTGATCTGTGATGTCCCCCCCTGGGACAAAGTAAAAAAGTAAAAAAAAAAAATTTCAAATGTGTAAAAAAAAAATAAAAAAAAATATTCCAAAATAATGAAAAAAAAAATAAAAATATTATTCCCATAAATACATTTCTTTATCTAAATAAAAAAAAAAAAACAATAAAAGTACACATATTTAGTATCGCCGCGTCCGTAACGGCCCGACCTATAAAACTGGCCCACTAGTTAACCCCTTCAGTAAACACCGTAAGAAAAAAAAAAAAAAAAAACGAGGCAAAAAACAACGCTTTATTATCATACCGCCGAACAAAAAGTGGAATAACACGCGATCAAAAAGACAGATATAACTAACCATGGTACCGCTGAAAACGTCATCTTGTCCCGCAAAAAACGAGCCGCCATACAGCATCATCAGCAAAAAAATAAAAAAGTTATAGTCCTGAGAATAAAGCGATGCAAAAATAATTATTTTTTCTATAAAATAGTTTTTATCGTATAAAAGTGCCAAAACATAAAAAAATGATATAAATGAGGTGTCGCTGTAATCGTACTGACCCGAAGAATAAAACTGCTTCATCAATTTTACCAAACGCGGAACGGTATAAACGCCTCCCCCAAAAGAATTTCATGAATAGCTGGTTTTTGGTCATTCTGCCTCACAAAAATCGGAATAAAAAGCGATCAAAAAATGTCACGTGCCCGAAAATGTTACCAATAAAAACATCAACTCGTCCTGCAAAAAACAAGACCTCACATGACTCTGTGGACCAAAATATAGAAAAATTATAGCTCTCAAAATGTGGTAACGCAAAAAAGCGTCTTTCAGTGTGTGACGGCTGCCAATCATAAAAATCCGCTAAAAAACCCGCTATAAAAGTAAATCAAACCCCCCTTCATCACCCACTTAGTTAGGGAAAAATTAAAAAAATGTATTTATTTCCATTTTCCCATTAGGGCTAGGGTTAGAGTTAGGGCTAGGGTTAGGGCTAGGGTTAGGGCTAGGGTTAGGGTTAGGGCTAGGGTTAGGGCTAGGGTTAGGGCTAGGGTTAGGGTTAGGGTTAGGGTTAGGGCTAGGGTTAGGGCTAGGGTTAGGGTTAGGGCTAGGGTTAGGGCTAGGGTTAGGGCTAGGGCTAGGGTTAGGGTTAGGGCTAGGGTTAGGGCTAGGGTTAGGGCTAGGGTTAGGATTAGGGCTAGGGCTAGGGTTAGGGCTAGGGCTACAGTTTGGGTTGGGGCTAAAGTTACAGTTAGGGTTTAGATTACATTTACGGTTGGGAATAGGGTTGGGATTAGGGTTAGGGGTGTGTCAGGGTTAGAGGTGTGGTTAGGGTTACTGTTGGGATTAGGGTTAGGGATGTGTTTGGATTAGGGTTTCAGTTATAATTGGGGGGTTTCCACTGTTTAGGCACATCAGGGGCTCTCCAAACGCGACATGGCGTCCGATCTCAATTCCAGCCAATTCTGCGTTGAAAAAGTAAAACAGTGCTTCTTCCCTTCCGAGCTCTCCCGTGTGCCCAAACAGGGGTTTACCCCAACATATGGGGTATCAGCGTACTCAGGACAAATAGGACAACAACTTTTGGGGTCCAATTTCTCCTGCTACCCTTGGGAAAATACAAAACTCGGGGCTAAAACATATTTTTTGTGGGAAAAAAAAAGATTTTTTATTTTCACGGCTCTGCGTTATAAACTGTAGTGAAACACTTGGGGGTTCAAAGTTCTCACAACACATCTAGATTAGTTCCCTGGGGGGTCTAGTTTCCAATATGGGGTCACTTGTGGGGGGTTTCTACTGTTTAGGTACATTAGGGGTTCTGCAAACGCAATGTGACGTCTGCAGACCATTCCATCTAAGTCTGCATTCCAAATGGCGCTCCTTCCCTTCCGAGCTCTGTCATGCGCTCAAACGTTGGTTTCCCCCAACATACGGGGTATCAGCGTACTCAGGACAAATTGGACAACAACTTTTGGGGTCGAATTTCTCCTCTTACCCTCGGGAAAATACAAAACTGGGGGCTAAAAAATAATTTTGGGGGGAAAGATTTTTTTTTTTAATTTTGACGGCTCTGCGTTACAAACTGTAGTGAAACACTTGGGCGTTCAAAGCTATCACAACACATCTAGATGAGTTCCTTAGGGGGTCTAGTTTCCAAAATGGTGTCACTTGTGGGAGGTTTCTACTGTTTAGGTACATTAGGGGCTCTGCAAATGCAATGTGACACCTGCAGACCATTCCATCTAAGTCCTCATTCCAAATGGAGCTCCTTCCCTTCCGAGCCCTCCCATGCGCCCAAACAGTGGTTCCCCCCCACATATGGGGTATCAGCGCACTCAGGACAAATTGGACAACAAATTGTGGGGTCGAATTTCTCCTGTTACCCTCGGGAAAATACAAAACTGGGGGCTAAAAAATAATTTTTGTGGGAAAAAATTTTTGTTTTATTTTTACGGCTCTCCATTATAAACTTCTGTGAAGCCCTTGGTGGGTCAAAGCGCTCAGCACACATCTAGATAAGTTCCTAAGGGGGTCTACTTTCCAAAATGGTGTCACTTGTGGGGGGTTTCTACTGTTTAGGTACATTAGGGGCTCTGCAAACGCAATGTGACACCTGCAGACCATTCCATCTAAGTCTGCATTCAAATGGCACTCCTTCCCTTCTGAGCCCTCCCATGTGCCCAAACAGTGGTTCCCCCCACATATGGTGTATCATCGCACTCAGGACAAATTGGGCAACAAATTTTGGGGTCCAATTTCTCCTGTTACCCTCAGGAAAATACAAAACTGGGGGCTAAAAAAATAATTTTTGTGGGAAAAAAATTTTGTTTTATTTTTACGGCTCTGCATTATAAACTTCTGTGAAGCACTTGGTGGGTCAAAGTGCTCACCACACCTCTAGATAAGTTCCTTAGGGGGTCTACTTTCCAAAATGGTGTCATTTGTGGAGGGTTTCAATGTTTAGGCACATCAGTGGCTCTTCAAACGCAACATGGCGTCCCATCTCAATTCCTGTCAATTTTGCTTTGAAAAGTCAAACGGCGCTCCTTCCCTTCCGAGCTCTCCCATCCACCCAAACAGTGGTTTACCCCCACATATGGGATATCAGCGTACTCAGGACAAATTGTACAACAACTTTTGGGGTCCAATTTCTTTTCTTACCCTTGGGAAAATAAAAAATTGGGGGCAAAAAGATAATTTTTGTGAAAAAATATGATTTTTTATTTTTACGGTTCTACATTATAAACTTCTGTGAAGCACTTGGTGCTGTCAAAGTGCTCACCACACCTCTAGATAAGTTCCTTAGGGGGTCTACTTTCCAAAATGGTGTCACTTGTGGGGGGTTTCAATGTTTAGGCACATCAGTGGCTCTTCAAACGCAACATGACGTCCCATCTCAATTCCTGTCAATTTTGCATTGAAAAGTCAAACGGCGCTCCTTCCCTTCCGAGCTCTCCCATCCGCCCAAACAGTGGTTTACCCCCACATGTGGGGTATTGGCATACTCAGGACAAATTGTACAACAATGTTTGGGGTCCATTTTCTCCTGTTACCCTTGGTAAAATAAAACAAATTGGAGCTGAATTAAATTTTTTGTGAAAAAAAGTTAAATGTTCATTTTTATTTAAACATTCAAAAAATTCCTGTGAAGCACCAGAAGGGTTAATAAACTTCTTGAATATGGTTTTGAGCACCTTGAGGGGTGTAGTTTTTAGAATGGTGTCACACTTGGGTATTTTCTATCATATAGACCCCTCAAAATGACTTCAAATGAGATGTGGTCCCTAAAATAAAATGGTGTTGTAGAAATGAGAAATTGCTGGTCAACTTTTAACCCTTATAACTCCCTAACAAAAAAAAATTTTGGTTCCAAAATTGTGCTGATGTAAAGTAGACATGTGGGAAATGTTACTTATTAAGTATTTTGTGTGACATATCTCTGTGATTTAATTGCATAAAAATTCAAAGTTGGAAAATTGCGAAATTTTCATAATTTTCGCCAAATTTCCGTTTTTTTCACAAATAAACGCAGGTACTATCAAATAATTTTTACCATTGTCATGAAGTACAATATGTCACGAGAAAACAATGTGAGAATCACCAGGATCCATTGAAGCGTTCCAGAGTTATAACCTCATAAAGGGACAGTGGTCAGAATTGTAAAAATTGGCCCGGTCATTAACGTGCAAACCACCCTTGGGGGTAAAGGGGTTAATGACGGAGCCAATTTTTTTAAATCTGACCAGTGTCACTTTATGTGGTAAGAACTCTGGAACGCTTCAACAAATCCCAGTGATTTTGAGGTTGTTTTTAAGTGTCATATTATACTTTATGATAATTGTAAATTTAGATCAATATGTTTAGTGTTTATTTATAATATCAGAAATTGTTAAAAAAAATAGCAATTTTCAAACTTTGGATGATTATCCCTTTAATCCAGATAGCCATACCACAGCAAACCATTAATAAATAACATTTCTCTCATTTCTGCTTTACATCAGCATTTGTAAAATGTTATTTTATTTTGTTAGCGTTTTAGGAGGCTTAAAAATGTAGCAGCAATTTTTCATTTTTTCAAGGAAATTTACAACATTTATTTTTTAAGGGACCTATCCATGTTTGAAGAGACTTTAGGGGTCCCATATATTGGGAAACCCCCCAAAATTATACCATTTTGAACACAGTACCCCCAGACATATTGAAGACTGCAGTAGTTTATTAACCCTTCAGGTGATTTTCAGGAATTAATGCAAAGGGGCATGACAGAAATGAAAATGTGTATTTTTACCACCTAAAGGCCGCTAACTTCTGAACAGGTCACTATACCCGTCAGACTCTAAGGCTGCCGTCACACTAGCAGTATTTGGTCAGTATTTTACATCAGTATTTGTAAGCCAAAACCAGGAGTGGAACAATCAGAGGAAAAGTATAATAGAAACATGTGCACCACTTCTGCATTTATCACCCACTCCTGGTTTTGGCTTACAAATACTGATGTAAAATACTGACCAAATACTGCTAGTGTGATGGCAGCCTAAGGCCGCTATTTGGTCGTGAATTGCCATGGCAAATATCAGGACCACACAATCATGGTCTCAGGGTGCTGATGGGGATAAAGAGGAAGTTCCCACACACTGTTAACCATTTATATTATGTAGTCACTATTGACAGCAGCATCTTAGGGGTTAAATAGATATGGACGGGGCTAACACTGATCATGGCTGATACAGCAAGTTGTCAGCTATAGTGCACAGCCGACAGCTGCTGGATTGTCACCTGTTTGAGGATGCTATTCTCTTTTATCTCAGGTCAGTTAAAAGAGGCATTGGCGGTCACTAAGGGGTTAAGGCATTTGCATTACTTACTGCAAAATCAAAAATTTACATACAGTTCATAAGTATTTGGTACCATTGCCCTGAAACTGAATGGGTCAAACGTTTGGCATATCCTTCCACAAGCTTTTCACAATAGTTGGTCAGAATTTGTGTCTATTCCTCCTGACAAAATTGGTGTAGTTAATCCAGGTTTGTAGGTCGCCTTGCTCACATCTGCCTTTTCAGCTTTGCTCATAACTTTTCAATAGGATTGAGATCAGGGCTCAAAAACATTGACTTTGTTATCCTTTAGCCACTTTGCTACCATTTTGGCAGTATACTTCAGATCATTGTCCATTTGGAAGACCCATTTCCGCTCAAGCTTTAACTTCCTGGCTGATGTCTTGAGATGTTGCTTCAGTATTAACACATAATCTTCTTTTCTCATTATTAGTGATGAGCGAGTACACTCGTTGCTTGGGTTTTCCCGAGCACGGTCGGGTGACCTCCGAGTATTTATGACTGCTCGGAGATTTAGTTTTCATTGCGGCAGCTGAATGATTTACATGTGGTGATTTACATGTACTCAGCCTAGCTAGTAGCTGTAAATCATTCAGCTGCCAGGATGAAAACAAAATCTCCGAGCATTCATAAATATTCGGAGGTCACCTGAGTGTGCTCGGGAAAACCAGAGCAACGAGTACACTCGCTCATCACTACTCATTATACCATCTATTTTGTGAAGTGCACCAGTCCCTCCTGCAGGAAAACAATCCCACAACATGATGCTGCCTCCCCCGTGTTTCACAGTTGGGATGGTGTTCTTAGGCTTCCAAGCATACCTTTTTCCTCCAAACATAACGATGGTAATTATGCCCAAAAAGTTTAATTTTAGTTTCATCAAACCACAGGACAGGTCTCCAAAAATTAAGGTCTGTGTTCCTGTGTGCATTTGCAAACACGAATCTGGCTTTTTTATGTTTCTTTTGGAGTAATGGCTTCTTCATGGCAATGTGGCCTTTTCGCCCATGTTGATACAGTACTCGTTTCACTGTGGATATTGACACAATCTTAGCAGCTTCCGCCATCATCTTCACAAAGTCACAGAACCCATCTCCTTCCTGAGCGGTATGATGGCTGGACATTCCCATCTTGTGTGTACTTGCATATAGTTGTTTGCACAGATGAACGAGGCACCTTCAGGTATCTTAATATTGTACCCAATGATGAGCCAGACTTCTGCAAGACCACAATTCTCTTCCTGATATCTTGGCTGATATCTTTAGTCTTTCCCATGATGCTACACAAAGAAGCAGTTTCTTTCAGGTGTGCTTTAAAATACACCTACAGGTGTGTCTCTAATTAACTCAGATGTAGCCCAAAAAATTTATAAGAAACTTCCAAACACATGACATCATCATATGGACAGTCCAGAATTGTTTAAATACAGTGTAATCTTAGTGTATGTAAACTTTTGACTTTCAAAACACAATGACCACCAATCTAAAGTGATATATGGAAAAGCAGGGTATGATTACTTATTAAAATATAACTTTCAATGGTAAATTTAAAATAGCCCTATAGTATCACATAAGAGAAAAGATACAATTTATAGACAACAAAAAAAATTCACATGAAACATCACTCAGCCGAGGTGATGACCAGACAAATGTCAGGGTATGCCAATTCATAGAGTTAGACCCATCAAAAAACCAAAGAGCAGGACACAAAACCAATCAAATCTAATGCTCTGGTATAAAAATTCAATACAGTATAGAATACATATAAAGGAAGGATCTCACTTCATACTATTCCTTATTTATCAAAATTTAGTGGGACCATGATTCCTGTTGACAGAGGGGGAAGTATTTACTTCCATCCATACATTACCCCACCAAAGGACATCATTTAGGACCCTTCATACCATTACCCCAGAATTTCTGCCTCCAGACGTGTTTCATTGGTCAGATGCATCGGGGAAAGTAGACTTTGTGCAGAGAGGGGGATATTCATCTGTTGTTAAAGATATAAACCCATCATAAATGCAGGGGATAGTTCTGTATGTTGTACCAGCAGTATGCCGGTATTAAATAGACCTCCAAATAGGGTGGTATGAACATCATATCCGGTGCGCGAGGACATCATATCCTGTGCACGCCACCATGGAACGCACTGGTGACGCGCACAAAGTGTGACCAACTATTGTGAGAAGCTTGTAGAAGGATATCCCAAACGTTTGACCCATTCAGTTTCAGGGCAATGTTACCAAATACTAATGAAATGTATGTAAACTTTTAACTTTGCAGTAAGTAATAAAAATGCCTTAAAACATTCTCTCTCTCTCTCCTTATTCTTCCATTTGGTAAATATTAATAATTATGGTAATCCTAATTGACCTAAAACGGGAAAGGTTTTATAAGTGCCCCCTGAAGCTGAATGGATACACAGCATCTGGCCAGCTGTGGCAGCATACCTAAGGTTTGTAAAGTGGCATCTGAACAAACTCTAGACTTCTAGAACAATGTTGTTTGGACAGATGAGATCGAAATAGAGATGTCTGGCCCCATTTGGCTTCAAGAGCTCGAAATGTTATCAAGAAATTTGCCATTCATGGTACAGTCAAGCACCATTCAAGTTATAGTGAAAACAGAGGGGGATTGATGAGAAGTCCCTAAGCAAACAGGTTTGAAATATGGCAAAGATGCCAAGAACAACGCCCAATGAACTTCACACTTAGCTAGAGACATCAGGAGTCTATGAGCAAAGGTCAAAGACAACACCATTGCTTAAAGGGGTTTTCCACTACTAGGCCAACCTCTTATTGAGCTAAATGTTTGGCCCCAAAAAAGTGAAAAAGCCTATACTCACCACCCGTGCCGACCACGTTCCAGCGGTGTCGGCAATCACGGTCCCGTCATAACAGCCGCAAGTGAGCATGACGCCCAATCAGCACTGACATCACTGTCTCCATCTTCGTACAAATTTAACATGAAGAGGAAGTCAGGGCTAAAGCTGATCTCTGACTTCCTCTTCATGTTCAATTCATAAGAAGGTGGGAACAGTGATGCAAGCACTGGTTGGGCGCCGGGCTCACGTGTCATAACAACTGCACAAGTGCCCGGGACCGTGAGTGCTGGAAAGGCACCAGCATGGGAGGTGAGTATAAGTGTTTTTATTTTATCGGGGTCAAACATTTAAATAAAGACGCGGTTGTCCTAGTAGTGGACAATCCCTTTAAAGAAAAACAAATTAAGTGCAACTGGACATTGTAAAAGTTACATAGACAAGCCGCAATATGTTTATAGATAGTGAAAAAAGGAACATACCCCTAGATAAGAATATTTTTCATACTCCATATAAGAATTAAGTGGGATATTTCGCCATGCTGTGTAAACACTAGGTATGTCTAAGATTGTAACACATACAGTATATCACAAAAGTGAGTACACCCCTCAAATTTTGGTAAATATTTTACAGTATTACATCTTTTCCTGGGACAACACTAAAGACTAGAGTTGAGCGACCTTGACCTTTTTAGAGTCGAGCCGGGTTTTGCGAAACCCGACTATGTCCAAAGTCGGGTCGAGTGAAATCGGCCGATTATGACGTAAAGTCGGGATCGACCGAAACACGAAACCCAATGCAAGTCAATGGGGCAGCATAGTCGGCAGTGAGTGGGGGCCAGGAAAACACCTAGAGTACCCATTTTAATGTCAAAACCATCCATTCTTCTTAATGAAGCTTGTCAAGCGTAATTTACCTTATAATAATTGGAAGGCATTTGAAATTGGGGGTCATTTGGCTAAAGTTGTGGGGGGTAGGGCTGGTTCAAGTAATTAGTGGGCCCAGGAAATCTGGACCACGTCACGGCAGTGGAGCAGGGAGAGGTAAGTATTTCAACTTTGCAAGTGCTGTGAACCTGAGCAAGCAGGGGGGGCCCACTCGTTGGCATTGGCACTGGCACAGGGCCCCTCAAAGTACAGCGGTGTGTTTGCACGGCGGGGGCGCCTCCCACCGGCAGCAACACTTTTGCGTACTATGAGAGGCCCTGTGCCAGTGACGTCGCCAACTAGTATTCCTCCCCCCACCTGATGAAGGAACCTGCACTTTCATCTGCACCTACCTCTTTGTCCCCGTGTAAGGTGGTATGGTATGCGGGAAGAGGAACCTGACTTTCAGCAGGGTCACAATCTTGCTGTGTAGCGTGCACGGGGAATTTTGCGTTATGGGTCAATGTACCAGCAGACTCATCTATCACTGGCTGGGCAATGGGCACGATGAAGTGGAAACACAGATATAGGCCCAAAGAAGAAAGTGGGCTAAATGCAGTTCAAAATTGGTAACACAGGAATAACCAGGGGGCATTGCAGTGGAGGACAACTGGAATGAGAGGCTGACACAGAGAGTAGGGCCAAATCAGTAAGTAGTCGAAATGCAGTTCAAAATTGGCAACCGTAGTAAACAGGCGGCACAGCTTTGTTCAGTGGAGGAGAACAGCAAGGAGTGGCAGACACCGATAGTAGGCCCCAACCCAACTAGTAGGCCAAATGCAGTCTAACATTAACAACTACTTAACGAGAGGCTGAAAATGGAATTTCAGGACAGGAAACCAGGAGAACAGCAAGGAGTGGCAGACACCGATAGTAGGCCCCAAACCAACTAGTACGCCAAATGCAGTTGTTCCATTTAACCACAATTTAATGAGAGCCTGAAGATAGAAGCTCAGGAAAGGCAACCTGGGGAACACCTTGGAGTGTAACACACCATCTCTCTCCACCCCATACCCATTTTGTAGGCCTAATGCTGTGTACTTTTCTACAACTACTAAACGAGAGTCGGAAGACCGAAGCAATGGCAAGGAAACCTGGGGAACACCTTGGAGTGTAACACACCATCTCTCTCCACCCCATACCCAATTTGTAGGCCTAATGCAGCCTACTTTCCGACACCTACTAAACGAGAGCATGAAGATCGAAGTTCAGGAAAGGCAACCTGGGGAACACCTTGGAGTGTAACACACCATCTCTCTCCACCCCATACCCATTTTTTAGGCCTAATGCAGTGTACTTTTCTACAACTACTAAACGAGAGTCGGAAGACCGAAGCAATGGCAAGGAAACCTGGGGAACACCTTGGAGTGTAACACACCATCTCTCTCCACCCCATTCCCCATTTTTTAGGCCTAATGCAGCCTACTTTCCGACACCTACTAAACGAGAGCATGAAGATCGAAGCTCAGGAAAGGCAACCTGGGGAACACCTTGGAGTGTAACACACCATCTCTCTCCACCCCATACCCAATTTGTAGGCCTAATGCAGCCTACTTTCCGACACCTACTAAACGAGAGCATGAAGATCGAAGCTCAGGAAAGGCAACCTGGGGAACACCTTGGAGTGTAACACACCATCTCTCTCCACCCCATACCCATTTTTTAGGCCTAATGCAGTGTACTTTTCTACAACTACTAAACGAGAGTCGGAAGACCGAAGCAATGGCAAGGAAACCTGGGGAACACCTTGGAGTGTAACACACCATCTCTCTCCACCCCATTCCCCATTTTTTAGGCCTAATGCAGCCTACTTTCCGACACCTACTAAACGAGAGCATGAAGATCGAAGCTCAGGAAAGGCAACCTGGGGAACACCTTGGAGTGTAACACACCATCTCTCTCCACCCCATACCCATTTTGTAGGCCTAATGCTGTGTACTTTTCTACAACTACTAAACGAGAGTCGGAAGACCGAAGCAATGGCAAGGAAACCTGGGGAACACCTTGGAGTGTAACACACCATCTCTCTCCACCCCATACCCAATTTGTAGGCCTAATGCAGCCTACTTTCCGACACCTACTAAACGAGAGCATGAAGATCGAAGCTCAGGAAAGGCAACCTGGGGAACACCTTGGAGTGTAACACACCATCTCTCTCCACCCCATACCCAATTTGTAGGCCTAATGCAGCCTACTTTCCGACACCTACTAAACGAGAGCATGAAGATCGAAGCTCAGGAAAGGCAACCTGGGGAACACCTTGGAGTGTAACACACCATCTCTCTCCACCCCATACCCATTTTTTAGGCCTAATGCAGTGTACTTTTCTACAACTACTAAACGAGAGTCGGAAGACCGAAGCAATGGCAAGGAAACCTGGGGAACACCTTGGAGTGTAACACACCATCTCTCTCCACCCCATTCCCCATTTTTTAGGCCTAATGCAGCCTACTTTCCGACACCTACTAAACGAGAGCATCAAGATCGAAGCTCAGGAAAGGCAACCTGGGGAACACCTTGGAGTGTAACACACCATCTCTCTCCACCCCATACCCATTTTGTAGGCCTAATGCAGCGTACTTTTCTACAACTACTAAACGAGAGCATGAAGATCGAAGCTCAGGAAAGGCAACCTGGTGAAAACCTTGGAGTGTAACACAACCTGTCTCTACACCCCATACCAAATTTGTAGGCCTAATGCAGCGTAGTTTCCACCAACTACTAAACGAGAGCCGGAAGATCGAAGCTCATGAAAGGCAACCCGGGGAACACCTTGGAGTGTAACACAACCTCTCTCTACACCACGAAAGGGCTGATTCTTAGGAAGGAAGGCTGTTGTAAATAAGCATTGCGCGTCCGAGGGTGATTATATTCTTATTCGGTATCTACTCACCCTCGGACGCGCCATGCTTCTTGATTTGTAATTAATGTTTATTTGCAATGTGCTTTTGACTTACTCAATTATTTTTTTAATTATTGATTTTATTAAATTAATAGTTTAACATCTTATTGGAAATAATTTAAAGGAGACGCGACAGGACAACACTCGGTGGATGCCATATCTGTGTTAACAACTCCAAAAAACTTTCAGTTAACTTCTTGCAGGAGAAAGAAATTGTAGCTGTTGGACCTTTGTAGTACAGTTCCAGATATTTGTTGTGTGTTTGTTTTGATTGTTAAAATGTCTGCATTTGAGATCTCAACACGATCTTATTTTTTATAATCAAATTAATTTTTTAAATATTTTATTAGGTTGGTTCAAGGGGTACACGGGCCGCAGTAGACAGGTCAGTGGAGGCCTAGTGGAAGGAGGGACCGCAGATGCGCCACTGTTTCACCCATACACAATTAGTAGGCCTAATGCAGCGTAGTTTCCAACAGCTACTAAACGAGAGCCGGAAGATCGAAGCTCAGGAAAGGCAACCCGGGGAACACCTTGGAGTGTAACACAACCTCTCTCTACACCACGGAAGGGCTGATTCTTAGGAAGGAAGGCTGTTTTAAATAAGCATTGCGCGTCCGAGGGTGATTATATTCTTATTCGGTATCTACTCACCCTCGGACGCGCCATGCTTCTTGATTTGTAATTAATGTTTATTTGCAATGTGCTTTTGACTTACTCAATTATTTTTTTAATTATTGATTTTATTAAATTAATAGTTTAACATCTTATTGGAAATAATTTAAAGGAGACGCGACAGGACAACACTCGGTGGATGCCATATCTGTGTTAACAACTCCAAAAAACTTTCAGTTAACTTCTTGCAGGAGAAAGAAATTGTAGCTGTTGGACCTTTGTAGTACAGTTCCAGATATTTGTTGTGTGTTTGTTTTGATTGTTAAAATGTCTGCATTTGAGATCTCAACACGATCTTATTTTTTATAATCAAATTAATTTTTTTTATATTTAATGATGTTGGTTCAAGGGGTACACGGGCAGCAATAGACAGGTCAGTGGAGGCCTAGTGGAAGGAGTGACGGCAGACAGGCATCAAAGGCCTAACATTGGGCTGGCTGTAGGCAAGTTAAAATTGGTTCCAGGGGAACACGGCCATCAGTGGCCTGGTCAGTGTAGTTGTAGTTGAAAGAACGGGACGCAGACAGGCTTCGAAGGCCTAACATAATAACATAGGGCTGGCTGTAGGCAAGTTAAAATTGGTTCCAGGGGAACACGGCCATCAGTGGCCTGGTCAGTGTAGTTGTAGTTGAAAGAACGGGACGCAGACAGGCTTCGAAGGCCTAACATAACAAATTTGGGCTGGCTGTAGGCACTTTTAAATTTGTTCCAGGGGTACATGGGCAGCAGTGTATGGTCAGTGGAAGTCTAGTGGAAGGAGTGACCGCAGACAGGCTTCCAAGGCCTAACATAACAAACTTGGGCTGGCTGTAGGCACTTTTAAATTGGTTCCAGGGGTACACGGGCAGCAGTGGTCTGGTCAGTGGAAGTCTAGTGGAAGGAGTGACCGCAGACAGGCTTCCAAGGCCTAACATAACAAACTTGGGCTGGCTGTAGGCACTTTTAAATTGGTTCCAGGGGTACACGGGCAGCAGTGGTCTGGTCTGTGGAAGTCTAGTGGAAGGAGTGACCGCAGACAGGCTTCGAAGGCCTAACATAACAAACTTGGGCTGGCTGTAGGCACTTTTAAATTGGTTCCAGGGGTACACGGGCAGCAGTGGTCTGGTCAGTGGAAGTCTAGTGGAAGGAGTGATGGCAGACAGTCTTCGAAGGCCTAACATAACAAAATTGGGCTGACTGTAGGCACTTTTAAATTGGTTCCAGGGTAACACGGCCAGCAGTGGCCTGGTCAGTGTAGTAGTTGTAGAAAGAAGGGACCGCAGACAGGCTTCGAAGGCCTAACATAACAAAAATGTCAAAACAATGGTATTGTCAGTGCCAGGCATTGAAGGATGTCAGCGCCTAGACTACACATTGGTGAAGCTGTGAGAGATAATTTTGCTAGTGGTAGAGCACTGTTTGAGCTGGGGGGGGAACTGTCTTGTGGCCGGCGGTACAGGCACAGGGCCCCTCATATTACAACGGTGTGTCTGACGTTGGGTGCGCACCACCACCGCCAGAGACACTTTATTGTACTATGAGGGACCCAGTGGCAGTGCCGTCGACCAAAAGCGGCCACACCCACCTCTTCAGACAAACAGCACTCTCAAGGGTCCAAGCGCAAAGTGGCGATAGCACGGCCCCGTGTGGGGAGTTTGGCCATTTCGTGAGGTGGAAACATGTCGTATGCTGGACAATCAGGTGAAGAAAATTACGAGATTGGAAAAGTCATTCAGAATAGTCCACAGGCAAGACCTTTTCATAGGAAAGCTAGGTGTCAGCCGGGCAGGGTGGGGCAAAAGATTTTGAAATCCAGTTGTGGTTCATTTTAATGAAGGTTAGATCATCTACATTTTGGGTAGCCAGACGAGTCCTTTTTTCTGTTAGTATTGAACCTGCAGCACTGAATACTCTTTCTGATAGGACACTAGCTGCCGGGCAAGCAAGCTCCTGCAATGCATATTCTGCCAATTCTGGCCAGGTGTCTAATTTGGATGCCCAGTAATCAAATGGGAATGACGGTTGAGGGAGAACGTCGATAAGGGATGAAAAATAGTTTGTAACCATACTGGACAAATGTTGTCTCCTGTCACTTTGAATTGATGCTGCAGTACCTGTCCTGTCTGCGGTCATAGAAAAATCACTCCACAACCTGGTCAGAAAACCCCTCTGGCCAACGCCACTTCTGATTTCTGCCCCTCTAACACCTCTGGTCTGCTGGCCCCTGGAGCTCGTGTGAGAACGATCACGGGCGCTGTGTGCAGGGAATGCCAGAAGCAAACGGTCAACAAGAGTTGATTGTTTTGTTGCTAATATTAGTTCCAAGTTCTCATGTGGCATAATATTTTGCAATTTGCCTTTATAGCGAGGATCAAGGAGGCAGGCCAACCAGTAATCGTCATCGTTCATCATTTTTGTAATGCGTGTGTCCCTTTTGAGGATACGCAAGGCATAATCCGCCATGTGGGCCAAAGTTCCCGTTGTCAAATCTGCGGTTGTGCTTGGTTGAGGGGCAGTTGCAGGCAAATCTACGTCACTTGTGTCCCTCAAAAAACCAGAACCCGGCCTTGCCACGCCACCAATTTCCCGTGCCCCCGGGAAAGCTTCCTCATTAAAAATATACTCATCCCCATCATCCTCCTCATCCTCCACCTCCTCTTCGCCCGGTACCTCGTCATGTACACTGCCCTGACCAGACAATCGCTGACTGTCATCAAGGCTTTCCTCTTCCTCTGGTGCAGACGCCAGATCCTTTATGTGCGTCAAACTTTGCATCAGCAGACGCATTAGGGGGATGCTCATGCTTATTATGGCGTTGTCTGCACTAACCAGCCGTGTGCATTCCTCAAAACACTGAAGGACTTGACACATGTCTTGAATCTTCGACCACTGCACACCTGACAACTCCATGTCTGCCATCCTACTGCCTGCCCGTGTATGTGTATCCTCCCACAAAAACATAACAGCCCGCCTCTGTTCGCACAGTCTCTGAAGCATGTGCAGTGTTGAGTTCCACCTTGTTGCAACGTCTATGATTAGGCGATGCTGGGGAAGGTTCAAAGAACGCTGATAGGTCTGCATACGGCTGGAGTGTACAGGCGAACGGCGGATATGTGCGCAAAGTCCACGCACTTTGAGGAGCAGGTCGGATAACCCCAGATAACTTTTCAGGAAGCACTGCACCACCAGGTTTAAGGTGTGAGCCAGGCAAGGAATGTGTTTCAGTTGGGAAAGGGAGATGGCAGCCATGAAATTCCTTCCGTTATCACTCACTACCTTGCCTGCCTCAAGATCTACAGTGCCCAGCCACGACTGCGTTTCTTGCTGCAAGAACTCGGACAGAACTTCCGCGGTGTGTCTATTGTCGCCCAAACACTTCATAGCCAATACAGCCTGCTGACGTATGCCAGTAGCTGCCCCATAATGGGAGACCTGGTGTGCAACAGTGGCAGGTGCGGATGGAGTGTTTGTGCGACTGCGGTCTGTGGACGAGCTCTTGCTTCTGCAGGAGGACGAGGAGGAGGAGGAGGAGGAGGGGGTGCGAACGGCTACAGACAACTGTTTACTAGACCGTGGGCTAGGCAGAACTGTCCCAAACTTGCTGTCCCCTGTGGACCCTGAATCCACCACATTTACCCAGTGTGCCGTGATGGACACGTAACGTCCCTGGCCATGCCTACTGGTCCATGCATCTGTTGTCAGGTGCACCTTTGTGCTCACAGATTGCCTGAGTGCATGGACGATGCGCTCTTTAACATGCTGGTGGAGGGCTGGGATGGCTTTTCTGGAAAAAAAGTGTCGACTGGGTAGCTCGTAGCGTGGTACAGCGTAGTCCATCAGGTCTTTGAAAGCTTCGCTTTCAACTAACCGGTAGGGCATCATCTCTAACGAGATTAGTCTAGCTATGTGGGCGTTCAAACCCTGTGTACGCGGATGCGAGGCTAAGTATTTCCTTTTTCTAACCATAGTCTCATGTAGGGTGAGCTGGACTGGAGAGCTGGAGATTGTGGAACTAGCGGGGGTGCCGGTGGACATGGCAGACTGAGAGACGGTGGGAGATGGTATTGTTGCCGCCGGTGCCCTAGATGCAGTGTTTCCTACTACGAAACTGGTGATTCCCTGACCCTGACTGCTTTGGCCTGGCAAAGGTACCTGCACAGATACAGCAGGTGGTGCGCTAAATGGTGGTCCTACACTGCCGGAAGGGATGTTGCGTTGATGACTAGCTTCATTGGCCGAGGGTGCAACAACCTTAAGGGACGTTTGGTAGTTAGTCCAAGCTTTCAAATGCATGGTGGTTAAATGTCTATGCATGCAACTAGTATTGAGACTTTTCAGATTCTGACCTCTGCTTAAGGAAGTAGAACATTTTTGACAGATGACTTTGCGCTGATCAATTGGATGTTGTTTAAAAAAATGCCAGACTGCACTCTTTCTAGCATCGGATACCTTTTCAGGCATTGCAGACTGAGCTTTAACCGGATGGCCACGCTGTCCTCCACCAGGTTTTGGCTTTGCCACGCGTTTTGGGCAAGATACGGGCCCGGCAGATGGAACCTGTGGCGATGTTGATGCCTGCTGCGGCCCCTCCTCCTCCTCTGCTTCAGAACTGCTGCCGCCTGCACCCTGTTCCCCCAATGGCTGCCAATCGGGGTCAAGAACTGGGTCATCTAATAACTCTTCTTGTACCTCCTGCGCAACTTCGTCTGTGTCACCGTGTCGTTCGGTGGTATAGCGTTCGTGATGGGGCAACATAGTCTCATCAGGGTCTGATTCTTGATCAGCACCCTGCGAGGGCAATGTTGTGGTCTGAGTCAAAGGACCAGCATAGTAGTCTGGCTGTGGCTGTGCGTCAGTGCACTCCATGTCAGATTCAATTTGTAATGGGCATGGACTGTTAACTGCTTCACTTTCTAAGCCAGGGACGGTATGTGTAAAGAGCTCCATGGAGTAACCCGTTGTGTCGCCTGCTGCATTCTTCTCTGTTGTTGTTTTTGCTGAAGAGGACAAGGAAGTGACTTGTCCCTGACCGTGAACATCCACTAACGACGCGCTGCTTTTACTTTTACCAGTTTCACGAGAGGAGGCAAAAGAGCTAGAGGCTGAGTCAGCAAGATAAGCCAAAACTTGCTCTTGCTGCTCCGGCTTTAAAAGCGGTTTTCCTAATCCCAGAAAAGGGAGCGTTCGAGGCCTTGTGTAGCCGGACGACGAACCTGGCTCCACAGCTCCAGACTTAGGTGCAATATTTTTTTCCCCACGACCACCTGATGCTCCACCACTACCACTACCCTCATTACCAGCTGATAATGAACGCCCCCGGCCACGACCTCTTCCACTAGACTTCCTCATTGTTTTAAAAACGTAACCAAACTAACGTTATTTGTTGCAGTCACACAACTTACACGGTGAGCTATAACTTCAGTATGATTTAGCTACCCCTTTACAGGTTGGTGAGACCACAGCGAAAATCAGGCCCAATGTTACACACTCTTTTTTTGGTGGCTGCAAATTAGAGAGATGCCCCACACGCAGGACTGTCACTGAAGCACAAATGTTAATATTAATGTCACACTATTATTTTTTTTTTATTTTTTTTTTTTTCAGGAACACTTTAGAAACCCCCCAAAAAAAAAAAATAGATTTTTGCAGGGAGAATTTAGAAAACAAATGTAACAAACTATATGCTTTCTATGGGCCACTGAGTGAGAGATGACGCACACAGGAATCAGGAGTGGCACACAAGCCCAGAGGCCAATATTTTTCTACCAATGATTGATGGAGTTATTTTCTCTGGTAGATTTTGGAACCCAAATCAAGGAAAAAAAATATAGGCTTTCTATGGACCACAATTGGAGAGAGAGAGAGAGAGAGAGAGAGAGAGAGAGAGAGAGAGATGGCACACCCAGGAGTCAAGACTGGCACACAAGCAGAAAGGCCAATATTAATCTCCCATTTTTTGGGGGGGTTTGTTTTCTTTTTTTTTTTTTTCTTTTTTTTCAGGGAGACTTTAGAAAAAAAAATAATTAAAAAAATATGATTTTATCAGGAAGAATTTAGAAACCAAATAAAATAAAATTATTTTTTCAGGGAGAATTTATAAAACAAATAAAAACAAAAATAGGCGTTCTATGGCCCACTGACTGAGAGATGACGCACACAGGAGTCAGGAGTGGCACACAAGCCCAGAGGCCAATATTTTTCTACCAATGATTGATGTAGTTATTTTCTCTGGTAGATTTTGGAACCCAAATCAAGGAAAAAAAATATAGGCTTTCTATGGACCACAATTGGAGAGAGAGAGAGAGAGAGAGAGAGAGAGAGAGATGGCACACCCAGGAGTCAAGACTGGCACACAAGCAGAAAGGCCAATATTAATCTCCCACTGTTTTTTTTGTTTGTTTTTTTTTTTTTTTTTCAGGGAGACTTTAGAAAAAAAAATAATAAAAAAAATATGATTTTATCAGGAAGAATTTAGAAACCAAATAAAATAAAATGATTTTTTCAGGGAGAATTTATAAAACAAATAAAAACAAAAATAGGCGTTCTATGGCCCACTGACTGAGAGATGACGCACACAGGAGTCAGGAGTGGCACACAAGCCCAGAGGCCAATATTTTTCTACCAATGATTGATGTAGTTATTTTCTCTGGTAGATTTTGGAACCCAAATCAAGGAAAAAAATATAGGCTTTCTATGGACCACAATTGGAGAGAGAGAGAGAGAGAGAGAGAGAGAGATGGCACACCCAGGAGTCAAGACTGGCACACAGGCAGAAAGGCCAATATTAATCTCCCACTGTTTTTTTTTGTTGTTTTTTTTTTTTTTTTTTCAGGGAGACTTTAGAAAAAAAAATAATAAAAAAAATATGATTTTATCAGGAAGAATTTAGAAACCAAATAAAATAAAATGATTTTTTCAGGGAGAATTTATAAAACAAATAAAAACAAAAATAGGCGTTCTATGGCCCACTGACTGAGAGATGACGCACACAGGAGTCAGGAGTGGCACACAAGCCCAGAGGCCAATATTTTTCTACCAATGATTGATGTAGTTATTTTCTCTGGTAGATTTTGGAACCCAAATCAAGGAAAAAAAATATAGGCTTTCTATGGACCACAATTGGAGAGAGAGAGAGAGAGAGAGAGAGAGATGGCACACCCAGGAGTCAAGACTGGCACACAAGCAGAAAGGCCAATATTAATCTCCCACTGTTTTTTTTGGTTGTTTTTTTTTTTTTTTTTCAGGGAGACTTTAGAAAAAAAAATAATAAAAAAAATATGATTTTATCAGGAAGAATTTAGAAACCAAATAAAATAAAATTATTTTTTCAGGGAGAATTTATAAAACAAATAAAAACAAAAATAGGCGTTCTATGGCCCACTGACTGAGAGATGAAGCACACAGGAGACAGGAGTGGCACACAAGCCCAGAGGCCAATATTTTTCTACCAATGATTGATGTAGTTATTTTCTCTGGTAGATTTTGGAACCCAAATCAAGGAAAAAAAATATAGGCTTTCTATGGACCACAATTGGAGAGAGAGAGAGAGAGAGAGAGAGAGATGGCACACCCAGGAGTCAAGACTGGCACACAAGCAGAAAGGCCAATATTAATCTCCCACTGTTTTTTTTTTTTTTTTTTTTTTTCAGGGAGACTTTAGAAAAAAAAATAATAAAAAAAATATGATTTTATCAGGAAGAATTTAGAAACCAAATAAAATAAAATGATTTTTTCAGGGAGAATTTAGAAAACAAATAAAACCAAAAATAGGCGTTCTATGGCCCACTGACTGAGAGAGAGAGAGAGATGGAACGCTTAGTACTGGCACACAAGCCCAAAGGGCAATATTAATCTCCCTTTTTTTTCAGGGAGAATTTCTAAAACCCAAAAAAAAAAAAAAAATAGGCTTTCTATGGCCCACTATTTGTGAGAGAGATGGGACGCTCAGGACTGGCACAGATGGCACGCTCAGGACTGGCACAGAAGCCCAGAGGCCAATATTAATCTCCCTTTTTTTCTGGGAGAATTTATAAAACCAAAAAAATATTTAAATAGGCTTTCTATGGCCCACTATTTGTGAGAGAGATGGCACACTCAGGACTGGCACACAAGCCCAAAGGCCAATATTAATCTCCCACTGTATTTTTATCAGGGAGAATTTATACACCCCACAAAAAAAAATACAGAAAAATGAAAAGGCTTTCTATGGCCCACTATGTGAGAGAGATGGCACACACAGGGATGGCACTCTAGCAGAAATGCCAAATTGCCAATCTTAATCTCCCACCAAAAAAAAAAAAAAAAACAGGGAATGTCCTACAATTACTATCTCCCTGCCTGCAGTAATCTCAGCCAGGTATGGCAGGCAGCTACTATCTCCCTGCCTGCAGTAATCTCAGCCAGGTATGGCAGGCAGCAATAAGGAGTGGACTGATGCACAAATGAAATAAAAAGTGTGGACAAACAAAAAAGATAGCTGTGCAGAAAGGAAGGAACAAGAGGATTTGTGCTTTGAAAAAAGCAGTTGGTTTGCACAGCGGCGTACACACAGCAATGCAGCTATCAGGGAGCCTTCTAGGGCAGCCCAATGAGCTACAGCGCTGAGGGGAAAAAAAAAAAAAAAAACTTCCACTGTCCCTGCACACCGAGGGTGGTGTTGGACAGTGCAAATCGCTGCAGCACAAGCGGTTTTGTGGTTAATGGACCCTGCCTAACGCTATCCCTGCTTCTGACAAAGCGGCAGCAACCTCTCCCTAAGCTCAGATCAGCAGCAGTAAGATGGCGGTCGGCGGGAACGCCTCTTTATAGCCCCTGTGACGTCGCAGACAGCAAGCCAATCACTGCAATGCCCTTCTCTAAGATGGTGGGGACCAGGACCTATGTCATCACGCTGCCCACACTCTGCGTTTACCTTCATTGGCTGAGAAATGGCGCTTTTCGCGTCATTGAAACGCGACTTTGGCGCGAAAGTCGCGTACCGCATGGCCGACCCCGCACAGGGGTCGGATCGGGTTTCATGAAACCCCGACTTAGCCAAAAGTCGGCGACTTTTGAAAATGTTCGACCCGTTTCGCTCAACCCTACTAAAGACATGACACTTTGATATAATGTAAAGTAGTCTGTGTACAGCTTGTTTAGCAGTCAGTCTAAATTTGGTGTGTCCTCTCAATAACTGAATACACAGCAAATAACGTCTAAACCGCTGGCAACAAAAGTGAGTACACCCCTAACTGAAAATGGCCAAATTGTGTCCAAAGTGTCAATATTTTGTGTGGCCACCATTATTTTCAAGCATTGTCTTAACAGTCTTGGGCATGGAGTTCACTAGAGCTTCACAGGTTGCCGCTGGAATCCTCTTCCACTTCTCCATGATGACATCACAGTACTGGTGGATGTTAGAGACCTTGTGCTTTTCCACTTTCCATTTGAGGATGCCCCATAGATGCTCAATAGGCTTTAGGTCTGGAGACATGCTTGATCAGTCCAGCACCTTTACCCTCAGTTTCTTTAGCAAGGCAGTGCTGGTCTTGGAGGTGTATTTGGAGTCGTTATCATGGTGGAATACTGCCCTACAGCCCAGTTTCTCAAGGGAGGGGATCATGCTGTGCTTCAGTATGTCACAGTACATGTTGGCATTCATGGTTCTCTCAATGAACTGTAGCTCATAACAGCTGGCAGCACTCATGCAGCCCCAAACCATGACACTCCCACCACCATGCTTGACTGTAGGTAAGACACATTTGTCTTTGTCCTCCTCACCTGGTTGCCACCACACACGCTTGACACGATCTGAACCAATAAGTTTATCTTGGCCTCATTAGACCACAGGACACGGCTCCAGCAATTTATATCCTTAAACTACTAGTTTTCAGCAAAGTGTATCAGGGCTTTCTTGTGCTTCATTTTTAGAAGAGGATTCCTACTGGGATGACAGCCATGCAGACCAATTTGATGCAGTGTGTGGCGTATGGTCTAAGCACTGACAGGCAGATCCCCCACCCCTGTAACCTTTGCAGCAAGGGTGGCAGCAGTCATATGTCTATTTTGAAAAGACAACCTCTGGATATGACGCTGAGCATGCGCACTCAGCTTCTTTGGTCGATCATGGCAAGGTCAGTTCTGAGTGGAACCTGTCTTGTTAAACAGCTCTATGGTGTTTGCCACCGTGCTGCTTCTCAGTGTCAGGGTGCTGGTAATCTTCTTATAGCCTAGGCCATCTTTAAGTAGAGCAACAATTCTTTTTTTTCAGATTCTCAGACCATCCTTTACCATGAGGTGCTATATTGAACTTCCAGTGATCATTATGAGAGAATGTGAGGACGATAACACCAAATTTAACACACCTGCTCCCCTTTCACACCTGAGACCTTGTAACACCATTGAGCCACATGACATCGGGGAGGGAAAATGGATAATTTGGCATAATTTGTCCATTTTCATTTAGGTGTGTACTCACTTTTGTTACCAGTGGTTTTCATTAATGGCTGTGTTGAGTTATATAGATGGCACGTCAAATGTACATTGTTATACAAGCTGTACGCTGACTACTCTACAGTGTATCAAAGTGTCAGATCTTCAGTGTTGTCACATGCGAAGCTATAATAAAATATTTACAAAAATGTGAGGGTGTACTCACTTTTGTGATTTACTGTATAAGCTATCTAACAAGCCTAAGATAATAAAACACTGTATACTATGCACATATAATTAATTTATACACGACAATATAATTCTTTATTCTTGCCAATATTAGGGTTAAACAAAAAATGTATTTTGGATTAAACAAATACATGCACAAATTCATGGGTCCAGACAAAGCGTTAAGCATTTTATAGGCTCCTCATTTCCCTAGCAAATGAAGTAATTTAATTAACAGCTTTTTTTAATTCCCTTGGGATCTCTTTTTTACTTGCTCAGCTAAAATAATGTTCACAAATGATGTTGAGATCTTAAAGCAACAGCGGAAATATTTATTAAATCATGGGATGTCATGAGGCCTTTTATGGCCTATTCATTACATCTCGTGACTTTTGGTTCAGCGCTGCACAGTAAGCAAAAGCCTTTATTCTACAAATTGTACAATGCCATTGTATCTTGGAAGACGCGGCATAGGTTCTCCTACATATTTGGCTGGAAATCGTACATTTATATTCTATATTTCTAATTAACTGTAGAAATCCTGTAATGATCTATAGCTCTATGGTCACCATGCAGAGAACATACAGATGAATAGATTCACTATGATATAACAGGTAATAGTGTTTTTCTTTTATTAGTTTTATTATTTTTTATTTTTTTAATAATAATAATAATATAATAATAATAATCTTTATTAAAGATTATTATTATTATTATTTTTTATTTTATTAGTTTTATTATTTTTTATTTTTTTAATAAATATATATGTTTTTTTATTAAACTGTGAAGGTTGGATAACCTTTTCATTTAGTGAATTAAATGTTCTTTCCTAGGATTGTAATACTGATCGCCTATACCAGAACTAGGTAAATTTCCATCTCCAGACCAGATATGTTGCTTTGGCTGCTCAGATGTACTGTGCACAGAGTAAGGGCAGGTCAGGTGCACAACAAACGATGGAGACCGGCAGGAAAAAGCAGAGGGGACCTGAGCAAAAGAGATAAGTGAGCAAGAATGAGAATAAGGCCTCGTTCACATGTTAAGTATTTGGTCAGTATCTTACATCAGTATTTTGAAGCCAAAACAAGGAGTGGGTGATAAATGCAGAAGTGGTGACTTTTATTATTTTCTTCTAATTGTTCCACTCCCGATCTTGTCTTACAAGTACTGATGTAAAATACTGACCAAGTACTGAACATGTGAACATGGCCTAAGTCAAAGCATTGGAGAAGGAAAACAATAAGCGGGATTTTGACAGTAACAAAAACAGAGACAAAGAAAAAAGATTGGTACCATGCTAGAGACAGAGATCGTGCCAAGGATTCAGATCGTCGGACAGATCATAGTAAGAATTGCAGCCAATCAAGGTATGTCTGTGCTTAGTGTATTGGCAGCTTGGTGGCTCAGTGGTTAAAGGGAATCTGTCAGGTTTTTTTTGCATACCCTACTAACAGTATCCTGAAATAAGGCTTGCGCAGCTCTTTCAAGATATGTACGGTAACTTTAATTTATGTACCTTGTCCCGTTGTGTTGTTGTAAGCCCCAGAAAATTTATTGTCAAGAGCCATCTATTCAAGTATACAGTATGTAAATGCCAAATGGATATTCATCGTTACCCCGCCCATAATCCTCTCCACCCCTCTGGGCCGGCATCACCGATTCAGTCAGACTGCCATATTAGTTGCCTGAGAATCGTATCACAATCCTCAGACTAGCTCTCTGCTCTCCTGACATGAGTGTGATAGCATGTATTTCTATGAAGCAGTCACACTCAGGTCAGGGGAGCAGACAACCAGTCCAAGGATTGGGATGTGATTCAGGAGTCTATGGCAGTCTGACTTAATCATTGACAATGGCAGGAGTGGGAAGGATTATGGGGGAGGGGTGAATATTCATTTGGCATTAACATAAGTTTGACTAGCCTATGCGAGACAATACATTTTCAGGAGCTTACATCAACACAAAGGATCAACATACATGAACAAAAGTTACATATCCTGAAAGAGCTGCCCAAGCTTATTTCAAGATACTATTAGTAAGGTGGGCAAAAATGACCTGACAGATTCCCTTTAACACTGTTGCTTTTTGGCACAAGGGTCCTGGTTTTCACCCCACTCCAAAAACATACTGTGACAAAGTCTTTGGCAAAATGTTGGAGGGAAGATACGTTTCACTGAGGCTATTAGCTTCAGTGATTTGAAACCCCGAAGTTTCCTCCAGCAAACTATGTGTTGAGAGGGGTTAATCGGCCATTTTAAGGGCTGGGCTTTTCTGGACAACAATAGAGCGGGTGAGAGGTTTTCCATCTTATCTCCACCCCGGGGTGTGGTCTGGGGCTTAATTAGTCAGCCGCCAGAGGCATTCAGTGTTCAGTAGGGTTGTAGAGAGGATCTCCAGTGCTTTGTGTCCTGAGAAAGAAAAACGGAATCGGTGAGTGGTTATTATCCTGAGCAGGCGGATCCCCGCAGATGTGGAGACTGTATATACTTTGGCTTGTTTTCTTGTTTTGCCAAAAGGACTGTGCTTATTTTCACTTTGTGTTGAGTTGGTTTATGTATAATAAACTAACAGAAGATTTAAAGAGACAATGTACCTGTTTCTACCTACGTGTGCAGCCAAGTGAACCAATCTACCACAATACTAATTGGGAATTTACATTGTGAGCCCCAATGGAGATAGTCATGATGATGACGTCTGTAAACTGCTGTGAAAATTAATGGCACTTAATATGCAAACATAATAAATAGTCATAGTTATACATAAGGCTCAATAATATGAGCAGTATGATTTATTGTTTTCTATAAACTGTATAAAGCACAGTAAATTATATGGTTTTCTTTAGCTGCCACTGGTAATAACACATTAGGATTATTGTAAATATAAATAATTAGAAATGGAGTCAGAAAACTGTCTTTTTTGGTATAAAAAATTGTAACATTTATTAGATATCAATATTAAAGTCACCATATAGACTATTAGTAAAAAATGCACAGTCAATAAAGGGTTACTACATAGGCAAAGGATACCAGTAACATATCCACAAATCCACACTAAATTGTAGTCCGACCCGATGTCCCAGGTTCAATAGAGTATATAGTTCATGTAGTTCATGTAATATTAAGCACTAAATGTCCCACTAGAAAACCCCATAATAATTGCATGTATAGGACAGGACCTCACCCATTATGGTCGTAGTGTGGAAGGAGAAAGCCAGCCCCTACGCACGTTTCGTGTAGGCTTCTTCGAGGGGGCCATGTATTAGTAGTAGCAGCTAACCCATATTCTTAATTTTGCTCAATAATAAATGACAAAATTAATATTGACAGGATTTAAAGGGGTATTCCCATCTCCAAAATTCTATCCCAATATGTAGTAGGTGTAATAATAATAATATTAGCAAACATCTCTTTTTATTCACTATGTCACTTTTCTTATGTGCAGGCATTGCAGGACCTTAGGTATCCATCGTTACATCCACTGATGAAGTTAAAGTTAGCTAATTGCTAGCAAATCAGAAAGACTATACTACATTTCTAATGGAAGGTATTTGCTAATATTATTATTACACCAATTGCATATTGGGATAGGATCTTGGAGATGGGAGTACTCCTTTAAGTTCATCTTAATGTTTAGCCCTCCGTAACAATCACAGCTATTTATGTGGCCCCTTGCAGCTTCTTTATTGTTTAAAATTCTTAGTTTACCTACATACATTGGCATATAAAACTTTGGACACCCTTGGTCAAAATAACTGTTTTTATGAACAGTTGTTAAGTAAGTTGAATATGAACTGATCTAGAAAAGACCTAAAGATAGAGATGACACATTTTCTTTGTATTTTAGGCAAATATATATAAATACTAGCTATTGAACCCGTTCTACGCCCGGGTGGCGAGCATTTATATTGGTATATGGTCTCCATCCTGGTATGTGCTGCTCCATCCTGCGTCCCCATCCTGTCATGTGCTGCTCCATCCTGCGTCCCCATCCTGTCATGCGCTGCTCCATCCTGCGCCCCCATTCTGTCATGTGCTGCTCCATCCTGCATCCCCATCCTGTCATGTGCTGCTCCCATCCTGCGCCCCCATTCTGTCATGCGCTGCTCCCATCCTGCTCCCCCGTTCTGTCATGTGCTGCTCCCATCCTGCGCCCCCGTTCTGTCATGTGCTGCTCCCATCCTGCTCCCCCGTTCTGTCATGTGCGCTCCCATCCTGCGCCTTCATTCTGTCATTTGCTGCTCCCATCCTGTCAGGTGCTGCTCCCATCCTGCGCCCCCGTTCTGTCATGTGCTGCTCCCATCCTGCGCCCCCGTTCTGTCATGTGCTGCTCCCATCCTGCGCCCCCGTTCTGTCATGTGCTGCTCCCATCCTGCGCCCCCGTTCTGTCATGTGCTGCTCCCATCCTGCGCCCCCGTTCTGTCATGTGCTGCTCCCATCCTGCGCCTCCATTGTCATTTGCTGCTCCCATCCTGTCATGTGCTGCTCCCATCCTGCGCCCCCGTTCTGTCATGTGCTGCTCCCATCCTGCGCCCCAGTTCTGTCATGTGCTGCTCCCATCCTGCGCCGATTCCGGCAGCAGGACCAAGAAAATGGCGGCGGAAAGGAATCAGGTGGCGTAAATAACAAATTGCTGTGGCATGAAGTGTCACAGCTTCATACCACAGCAATTTGTTACTTACGCCATTCCTTTCTGCCCATTTTCTTCGTCCTCCTGCTGTCGGAATCGGCGCCTGCGCAGACCGCGCTTTCCGGCGCCATTTTCTTGAAGACACACCTGCAGTGGAGCCGGAGTGTCTTCAAGAAAATGGCGCCGGAAAGCGTGGACTGCGCAGGCGCCGATTCCTGCTGCCGGAATCGGCGCCTGCGCAGTCTGCGCTTTCCGGCGCCATTTTCTTGAAGACACACTCCGGCTCCTCTGCCTGTGACTGGTCAGAGGGCGGCGCCGGCGCGCATTAAGCGCGTCATCGCGCCCTCTGAACTGTCACAGCAGAGGAGCCAGGAGACGGAGCCGCACGCAGCGCTGGAACGGGGAAAGGTGAATATACTTACCCTCCTGGCGGTCCCTGACACTCCGGTGGAGATCGCAGTATGCGTTCAGTGCATATGCATACCGCGATCTCCTGGGAGCGTTACTCTGTGGGGGCCAGACTGCGCCGGCGCTTGCGCCTGTGCAGTCTATAAAGGCTTCAGACAGAGTGACGCTCCCAGCGTTATATTATAGATATATATATATATATATACACACACACACACATATATATATTTTCATTTATTAATTTTTCTTTTCATCTTTTACATTTCATAAAATTGATATTTTAAAAATTACAAAAAAGAAAATGGCCAGATTTAAAAGTTTACATAGTTAGTACCTAGAAGCACCCGATTTTGAAAGTATCACAGCTTTTTGTGGTCAGACAAAAGTCTTTCAATTCTTGTTTGATGAATTGTCATCCATTCTTCCTTGGAAAATTCTTCCAGTTCTGTGAGATTCCTGGGTCATCTTGCATGCACTGCTATTTTGAGGTCTAGCTACAGATTTCCAATGATGTTCAGATCAGTGGATTGTGACGGCCATTATAAAACCTTCAGCTTGCACTTTTTGAGGCAGTCTATTGTGGATTTTGCCGTGTGTTTAGGATCATTATCCATTTGTAGAAGCCATCCTCTGTTCAACTTCAGCTTTTTTACAGATGGGGTTATGTTTGCATTAAGAATTTGTTGAAATTTAATTGAATACATTCTTCCCTCTACCTGTAAAATGTTCCCTGTGCCTTTAGATGCAACACAATCTCAAAGCATAATTGATCCACCCCCATGCTTAATGGTTGCGAGATGTTTTTTTTTCCAAAGTTATCTGAGCACAAAAATCTCCAAGGGTACCCAAACATTAGCATCGGCCCTTTTTCCTTTTTGTAATTTTATATATATTTATTTGTTTGCTTAAATTATAAAGGAAATGTGTCATCTTTACGTTTAGGCCTTTAGAGATCATGTCATCTTCAACTTGCTTAATTGTTCACAATAACAATTTTGACTAGGGGTGCCCAAACTTTTACATGCCACTGCACAGAGAAACATCTGTACATAGCAGTGTGTTTTTATGTCTCTATTCTAGAGAGAGAGTAAAAGTTTTTTTTCTTCCTATAAATTTACTAAAAAATAATAAACATCACAAATCAGCAAATAAAATGGACATATTTGGTGTCCCTGTAATTGTAATTGGCAATTGACATATCAAGAATTGCATGATTGATATTTTTTCTCTATTAAACCCATAAAAAATGTTCACAACAAACACATCCCTCACCTGTCCGACATAAGATAATCCATACTGTCCCATGCCATAGAGGTTACCGCCGGTCACTGAAGATGCAGTTCCCACAGGTAGTACACTGTGAGCGGCCTGATGAACTGCGGTGACCTCAATTAATTTTCTAATGGTGCTAGCAGTGATTTTAATGAGGTCACTGTAGTTCATCCTCCTGGCTCACAGTTAACTGAGCGTAGGAATGCAGCTTCAGTGACCGGCAGTAACCTCTATAATGTCACTGCTCGTCACTGAAGCTGCGTTCTCAGCAGCTCATTGTCTCCTGGTTTTCAGCCTGAATGGTCGCATCATGCCACAGCTTAGTTTGTCGCACAAATGGATTGCGGAGTGGGGCATTATGTATTATCTTCACATCGGACAGGTGAGGAATATGGTTGTCTATTATTTTTACTTTTTTAGAGAGGAAATGGGCATCGGAGGATTATCTTCACAACAGATCGGTGATTTATATGGTTGTTTATTATTTATGTTTTTTACAGGGGACATAGGCTTCAATGGATTTTAGATATAAAGGTGAGTATAACTTTGCTTTTATCTCCTTTCTGACATCTGTCGTAATAGTACGCTGATGTTGGACTCCCTCTGGTGCTGTTTTGAACAGCTGATATGTGTCTCCAACAGCCGTGGGTGGAATCACAATCCACCCGCAGCTCTTAACTAGTTAAATGCTGCTGTCAATCTTTGAAAAAGGCATTTAACATGCGCTTCCGGCAAGCACGCTGGATATCCCACCCATCGGTGACCCGTCACGTGATCACGGGTCACCGATGGGTTGGCATGACAACCAGAGATCTCCAGCAGACCTTTATGGTTGTCACGGCCGGATTGCTATGAGTACAACCCGCCCGTAAAAAATATAAAAGTTCAAATCACCCTTCTTTTGCCCCATTAAAAATAAAACAATAAAAGAGAAATCAATCATACACATATTTGGTATAGCCCAATCTATCAATATAAAAAAAGAATTAACCCAATCACTAAATGGTGTCACAAGAAAAAAAGACAAAACTCCAGAACTAAATTTTTTTAGTTGCCGCTACATTGCATTAAAATGCAATAACGGGCTAATTAAAAGATCGTATCTGCACCAAAATGGTATCATTAAAATGTCAGCTTGGTGCGCAAAAAAATAAGCCCTCACCCAACCCGAGATCATGAAAAATGGAGACGTTACAGGTATCGGAACATGGCACAAATTTTTTTTTAAAGAAACTTTGGAATTTTTTTCACCACTTAAATTAAAAAAGAACCTGTACATGTTTGGTATCTATGAACTCGTAATGACCTGAAGAATTATAATGGCAGGTCAGTTTTAGCATTTAGTGAACATGGTAATTTCACTGCACTTGGACTTTTTTTAAAACAGGGTGTTGACTTTTATTTCAAATAAAGGATTTATTACTGCTGTTTGTTGATTTCAAATTTTATAGACGCCTCTTCATTACTAGCTGACAATACAAAGCTGACCTCAACCCCAACCCTATTACTCCACCTGCCACCAGCATCAGGCAACTGAGCGAGGCTAAACATCAGATTTGGCGCATCTTATAGATGCGCCATTTCTGGGGCAGCTGAGGGCTGATTTTGGTAGCACAGGGGGCACCATATCTGGACCCTTCCCAGGTAATTAATATCAACCCACAGCTATCTGTTTAGACTTTTGCTAATTTTAATTTTTAGGGAGACCCAAAGTCATTTTTTTAAGGGTTCCCCCATAGAGGGCAGAGGAAGCCCCCTCACTCTCACTGACTTCTAACTGCCGCGATCGATAGCGATTGCAGCATTTATGGGGTTAAACTACCAAGAGTGGCGCAGGCATCGCTCCTGGCAGTGAGAGTTGGGTGTTAGCTATGATGCTCCTGTGCATGTAAAATCACCAAAACATACTCAGTACGTCCAAGATAAATGCAGGAAAAGAGACTTCATGATTCTACATAGAAGAGAGAAAAAATAATAATTATCTGGGTAGAAGAGCAAAATGAGCAATAGTAAGTACACAGTGCTATATAATATGATGATTGCAATACATTAAGAGGATAAAATCTTTGAATGGACTGCTTCTTTAATTTTGTACTTCAAGTTAATACTTGATGAACTTAGATATCTAACACAATAAAAATACAGATCAAGTGGCGCTAACAGCACCAATGTTCCTGCAGCAGATAGTAGCGCAGTACCACTCTACTGCGTATATATCTATAAATGCTTTAAATAATTTATATCTGCGCTGAAGAACGCTCCTCCCTTAATATGTGGGTCGATAAATAGTGCCAGTATTAGAACTATTTTAAAAGCAAAAAAAAGGGGGGGAAGCAGCTAGAAGCAGGGTATAATTAACCTAATAAGATGAATGCCATTACCGAAAAAGTTATTATGGTAGGGGCACCCAGTAGTATGAGATAAAATCATAAAGGCATCAAGCATACATGATCATGCAACAACTTCAGGTATAGATGAAGGCGGTTTACCTGATGTGTTTGATGGTGTTGCGTGCTGTCTTACTCTTGTCTGCTGCTTGCCTTTATTGAATGTCTTTTGTTTGGAGGTCCGGTTTAAGTACTTCAGGTAGTGGCACTGATTTCCTCTGCCCCGGCCGGTGACAGGATGCCGCTGTAGTGTCTGCCGGTGTGTAGTGAATGCACGTTGCGCTGTACAGCCGCTCGGTGCACTGTGAATACAGGACCTTGCGTGACGTCACGTGACTGGCTAAGTAGAGCGCAGTGGACCAATTCCTACGCATTTCAGAATAGACGTATTCCTTCCTCCTTAGCCAGTCACGTGATCTATCCCGTGACCGTGATGTCACGCAAGGTCCTGTATTCACTTATTAGTTTAATTATACATTGCTTCTAGCTGCTTCCCCCCCCCTTTTTTTTTTTTGCTTTTAAAATATTTCTAATACTGGCACTATCTATCGACCTACATATTAAGGGAGGAGCGTTCTTCAGCGCAGATATAAATTATTTAAAGAACTTAGATATCTGTTCAGTGGTAGAAACGATGGTAAGAACCGACCTGTTGTAGTCATAGTTGGAAATCACATTCAACACAGTTGTATCTGGATGTTTCTGACATGTCATGAGAAAATAAATTACTTTTCTCCTGCTAAAAATTTCCAATAATGATACTTAATCATGTAAATCATGTGTGCAATCATTAGCTGGTAAATTAGTGTACATTTTTCAGATCTGCGAAGAACAGACACTGGAGACATGGAGCAGAACAAGGTGCTGTAATATTATCTAATCCATTCATAGACAAAGGCATTTCATGGAGCGTAATATTACAGGGGTTCTTGTGCAATAACATTGTGACTTAGTTTTCCTACTTTGTTCTCTTCCATATGGCCTAATGATATCATTCTTATGGTCAAGGTAGTTTTAGACAAAGTGGGGCCATGGGCAAAAGTTTAAAGTGGGGCCCCAAATGCTAACATATTGCACCATCACACAAACATTTCAATTGTATTTACATGCGCTGAGTTCAGGCAGCTAAACGAGTGTGATATACAATATTGAGGTCGTTCAACACTTTATTCCCAGCCTCTTTACTCCGGCTGAGGAAGAATGATGGGTACAGATAGTCCTCGATACAATATAATGCAGGTCCCATATAGTACTTATAGTAGAATGCTCTACCCAATGTCCTTGATAGAGTGTAATGCAGCCCCCCTCAGAGTATAATTCAGCCCCCCTCATAGAGTATAATGCAGCCCCACAAAGTATACTGCAGCCCCCTCAAAGTATACTGCAGCCCCCTCATAGAGTATAATATAGTCCCCCTCAGAGTATAATGAAGCCCCACACACACAATATAATGTAGCCCCCACACAAATACACACACAGTATTATTCAGCCCCCCACTCACAGTATAATGCACCCTCCCCACACACACGGTACAGTGCAGTCCCCCACACACAGTATAATGCAACTCCCCCACAAACACAGTACAGTGCAGTCCCCCAACACACAGTATAATGCAGCCCCCTCACACAATATAATGCAGCCCCCCATACACAATATAATGCAGCCACCCCACATACACAGTATAGTGCAGTCCCCACACACACAGTATAGTGCATAACACACACACATTATAATGCATACACACACAATACTTAACTCTCCTCCTCATTCCTCTGCTGCTCTGGCTTCTGCAGAGCATCTCATCAGCTCCACTGGTGGCACACGCTGAGTCAGAGGTAACAGGGGAGTGATGGGAGAGGGAGCCACATCTGATGCTCTCTCCTCAATCACTGCTTTTAACTGTATCCATATCTATGATGTCAATAAGTTGAATGCACAGGGGGTGGTGCCAGGCCCCTCTTACTCATGGGCCCCATAGCGACCACATGGTGTGCTGCTTTTAGGTCAACAGCCTGAAACACCGTGTCTGCAATTTGAGATACTGATTTGGCTTTTATCCTAAGTCATATTGCAAGACTCGCTAAAGGGTTGATTGTGACTGGTAGGATTGCTACTTCCAACAGGTGGCGCTATAGATTTCAAGTTCTCTTTTTCTCTGAAGAGGCAATTTGCATATTAAATTTCCCAGAGGAGCATTGCACAGCGAATAAGCCTCCTTACCTTGACAAGCCAGAGCTAGTATGTCACTCTCCATAAGGAGAAACCTTATCCCAAATGTACCAAGACATTCTTGAAAAAAATCTGCTGTCATCTATTAGGATGATGAAGATGAAACGAGGATAGACATTTCAGCAAGACAATGATCCCAAACACACTGCCAATGAAACTCTCAATTGAGTTCAAAGAAAATAAAGCTGCTGGAATGGCCCCACCAATCACCGGACCTGAATACAACAGAAAATCTATGGAAGGAACTAAAGCTCAGAGTTCATAGAAGGAGCCGACAGAACCTTTAGGATTTGAAGAGTGTTTCAAAATCGCACCTGAGCAATGCCTGTGTCTTGTTTCCCCATACAGGAGGCGTCTTGAAGCTGTCATCACCAACAAAGGATTTTGTGTGAAGTAGTAAATAAATTTTAGTAAGTTTGTTCAATACTTTATCCCTGTCGTTTCTCATTATTACACAAAATTTAGTTTATTGACATCTATGGTTTGATTTCTGCCTGCGTGGATTGGATGGGTTGTTTCCAACATCTGGTGAAAATGTCATGTCAATAGCACCCTTGGAAATATATTTACTTAGAAGATTGGTAAAAAAAAAAAGATGAGCAGCAATTGAGTATGTGGTATCAGCGTGAGACCCCACACTTGTGATCGCGGCATGTACCTGTATCAGATATATATTACTAGAAAACGTGAACACGGCATCCTGACCACCAAGAACACTGAAGACGAATATAGATACTCATGAACCACATGACTTCAGTTTATGATGTGCTCAGAGTAATTCTCAGAAAAGAAAACACGTTTTCTGACAATGTCTTCAGGTTCCATCCAGGAAAAAGAACAAGAATGAATAGAACTGCAGGCGGAATGTGCTGTCAGCGTGATCCTCTGCAGAAGTAAATTGTTTTGTCTGCGTAATGGAGTATAATAGCTGTAATTTCACTTGAACCAAAGCCACTAATAAGACTGCAAACCGTTTATCTAAGGCCCAGGGTATCCCACCAGCACACGGCTGGCAGATTGCTGGGTGCAATCGCTTAATCACTAGGCTGATAACCTAATCCCATAAAACCACTAAGGAGCCAAGGAAATAAAAGATTGGCCTCCACTGCTTTTGCCAGGCAGTGAAGTTGTGTTAAGTAAACTACTAAGTGTAATGAATAATAAGTCGTATTGTCGAATACCCAACATGTTTTCTGCTGCCAACCACACTCACAGAAAAAGATGTCCTTGGCTATTATTCCTTCCATAATATTTTTTCATGTTACCTACCAATGCAGTCTAAGCACGTATATAACCAAATCCACATGGTGAACATAATGGAAACCTTTGCGTACCTTGCCCAATTTTAATAATTCAGTTTTGTGATTTTGTCATACATTCCTCAAGGCATTTTAACCACATGTTCCATTTTTAGGTTAAGTGCACAAGTTATGGGTTTTTTTTGCACGTAATTGTTGCCGAAAATACACAGCGGTTTACCGTACCAGCAAAGATTTCGGAAATCTCATCCACACTTTGCTTATTTTTTTCTCGCACATTTGCAAGAGATTTAACCCCTTATTGACAAATGACGTTCTGCTGCGTCATATACCGGCTCTGTGCCTTTGATGCCGGGTCGCACGCCGATTCCACATCTTTCCCAGCGTATTTAATCAGCCATCATGTGCCTTTAACAGTCATGGGTGGAGTGGCATTTAACCAGTTCCCGACCTCTCACTGTAGACCCCCCCAGAATTCTGCAAGCGCTGCGATTCCGGTGCAGATTGGTAGCTCTGACAAGTGACATCATCGGGACCTGATTGGATCAGGCCCCAATTATTTAAAACCTTTGCTATCTTCTAGATGCCACTGAGTCTAACAGGTGATCTGCCAGTGTAAGGCCTCTTTCACATGTCAGTGTGTCTGGTACGGGTGGTGACAGTTTTTGCACATACCGGAGACACGTACACACATAGACCCATTCATTTGAATGTCTGTGCACACATCTGTGTCTTTCCACAGACCGTGTGTCCATGTGCGCCACACATAGACATGTCCGTTTTTTACCGTCAGCATGGACGGCAAAACATCCCGCACACATGCACATTGAGAACACACATTGATGTCCTCCATGTGACACGCATCGGCGGGGAAAGAAGCTGGTGCTGAAGCCGGCTCTCATCATTCTCCCCTGCTCTACCGGCAATCGGCACAAGCAGAGGAGAATAATGAGAGATATAATAAAGTCTGAACGATGACAGCAGGTGGGAGCTGTTGGGACTCTTACACCCATCATCCGACACCTGCTGTCGCTAATAACTGTGACAACAGGAGCGGGTGATCGGGGTATTCCTCAGCCACTGCCTGCGATCTAATGAAATTAATGAATGAAAAGCCAGACGTGGGTCCCCCCCTATTTTCTTGAACCAACCAGGCAAAGCTCCCAAAAGGGGGCTGCAACTTCTGCAAAGTTGGTTGTCAAGATAAAGAGGTCTCCATAATGCTGTTTTTTAAATTATTTAAATAAATATTTAAAAAAACGGCATGGGGCCCCCCATTTTTGACAACCAGCATTGTTTAAGATCACAGCTGGGGGCTGGTATTCTAAGGCTGCAAAGGGGTCATGGATATTGGCCCCACAGCCTAAAAACAGCAGCTCTCAACTGCCCAGAAAAGGAGCATCTATTAGATGCACCAATTCTGGAGAATTCCCCGGCTCTTCCCACTTGCCCTGTAGCGGTGGCAAGTGGGGTAATATTTGTGGGGTTAATGTCACCTCTGTAATGACAGGTGACATCAAGCCCACGGCTTAGTAATGGAGAAGCGTCTATAAGACACCTCTCCATTACGAATCCTATAGTTATATGTTAAATAAAAACACGGCCAGAAAAAAATCCTTTATTTGAAAAATGACACAGACTCCTTTAATATTCTAAATTAAACCATACTTACTGCAATGCCTAATTCCCCAAAGCCCTTGATCTCCTGTAATAAAAATAAAATAAAAAAAACAACAATATACCATACCTGTCCATCGTTCTGTCCCATGCCATAATCCATGTCTGAGGGCTAAATAGTTTTCAGCTTGGATGGTGCCAAGATGCGACCGTCCAGGCTGAAAACCACTGGTGAATGAGCTGCTGAGAGCACAGCATCATTCACCAGCGGTGACATCATGACTGCCATTTTCCCATGGTCCTGAGGTCACCGCAGTTCAGCCTGGCCTCAATGATGTCACTGCTGGTCACAATGGCAGTTTGAAATTTTCACTCAGCCACATACACTGCTGTATGTTTCTGGAAAACACTTATAGAGTCAAAATTGTAAATTCCCAGAGGCATGTAATTTTCAAAATAGGGTCACTTGAGAGGGGATTCTGCTCTTCTGGCACATAGGGGTTCTGTATATGGAGTCCGTAAACTATTGTATAATAATTTGTTCTCCAACAGTCAAATAGTGCTCCTTCCCTCCCGAGTCTCGCCGTGTGGCTAAACAGTACTGTACAGCAACATATGGGGTATTGATAAGTTCAGCAGAAATTGTGTGACACATTTTGGCATCATTTTTACTCATTTCCCAGTGAGAAAATGTAAAATCTGGGGCTAAAACAATTTTTGTGTGGTAAAAGTGTAATTATTTTTTTTCACTGCCCAATGGTATAAAATTATGTGACACACCTGTGGTGTCAATATGATCACTCCACCCCTAGATGAATACATTGAGAGGTTTTGTTTGTAAAATTCTGTCTCTTATGGGGGGTTCTGCTGTTCTGGCACCTCAGGGGCTCTGCCAATGTGACATGGCACCCTCAAACTAGTGCAGCAAAATCTGCACTGTAATATGGCGCTCCTTCTCTTCTGACCTTTGCACTGTGCCTCAAAAGTAGTTTTCGACCTCTTATTGATGTACTTAGGAGAAATTGCGTAAGAAATTATACTGTTCGTTTTCTCCCATTACCCCTTTTGAAAATTGCAAACTTGAGATCAAAGCAACATTTTAGTGGAAAAATAGTAATATGTAATTTACTTAGCCCAATGTTATTCAAGTTTGTGAATCGCCTGAGGGTTAAAAATACTCATTACTCCCCTAGATGAATTCCTTGAGAGGTATAGTTTACAAAATGAGATAACTTGTGGGAGTTTCTACTGTTTTGGCATGTCAGGAGCTCTTCAAATATGACATGGTATCTGCAGCCAAAATAGGGCTCATTGCCTATCCAGCCCTGCTGTGTGCTCAAGCAGTCTTTTTCCAACAAATATGGGGTATGGGCTTACTCAGCAAAAATTGCACAACAAAATTTGGCATATATTTTCTCCTGTTACCCTTGTGTAAATAAATTAACTGAGGCTAAAACAAAAAATTTTTTGTGAAAAGTGTGATTTTTATTTTTACAGCTCAACATCATAGAATTCTGTGAAGCCCCTGAGAGTTCAACACATATCTAGCTAAATTCCTTAAGGGTCTAGTGTCCAAAATAGGGCACCGTAATTTGTGGGGTTGGTATCTACTGTTTAGGTACCTCAGGAGCACTCCAAACACGACATGGCATCGGCTATTGATTCCAGAAGATTTTGTATTCTAAAATTCAAATGGCGCTCCTTCCCTTCTGAGTCCTAGAGTGTGCCCAAAAACTAGTTTTCCTCCACATTTGTGGTATCGGCATACTCAAGAGAAATTGCACAACAAATTTGGGGGTCCATTTTTTTTTTGCTACCCTTGTGAAAATAAAAAAATTGGGGCTAAAATAATTTTTTGTGGGAAAAATGTGTTTTTTAATTTTCACGGCTCAACGTTATACAATTTTGTGAAGTCCCTGAGGGTTCAAGGTGCTCAATTACAAATTTAGATAAATTTAGGGGTGTCGATTCCAAAATAGTGTAATTTGTGGGTTGTTTCCATTCTTTAGGCACCTTAGGGGCTCTCCAAATGCAACATTGGTGTCCGCTATTGATTCCAGCCAATTCTGTATTCCAAAAGTCAAATGGCTCTCTTTCCCTTCCGAGCCCTAGCATGTGCCCAAAAACTAGTTTTCCTCCACATACAGTTATATGAAAAAGTTTGGGCACCCCTATTAACTTTAAGCTTAATGTTTTATAAAAACTGTATTTTTTGCAACAGCTATTTCAGTTTCATATATCTAATAACTGTTGGACACAGTAATGTTTATGCCTTGAAATGAGGTTTATTGTACTAACAGAAAATGTGCAATCTGCATTCAAACAAAATTTGACAGGTGCATAAGTATGGGCACCCCACCAGAAAAGTGACATTAATATTTAGTAGATCCTCCTTTTGCAAAAATAACAGCCTCTAGTCGCTTCCTGTAGCTTTTAATGAGTTCCTGGATCCTTGATGAAGGTATTTTTGGCCATTCCTCTTTACAAAACAATTCCAGTTCAGTTAAGTTTGATGGTCGCCGAGCATGGACAGCCCTCTTCAAATGATCCCACAGATGTTCAATGATATTCAGGTCTGGGGACTGGGATGGCCATTCCAAAACAGTGTAATTGTTCCTCTGCATGAATGCCTAAGTAGATTTGGAGCGGTGTTTTGGATCATTGTCTTGCTGAAAGATCCATCCCCTGCGTAACTTTAACTTTGTCACTGATTCATGAACATTATTGTCAAGAATCTGCTGATACTGAGAGGAATCCATGCATCCCTCAACTTTAACAAGATTCCCGGTGCCGGCATTGGCCACACAGCCCCAAAGCATGATGGAACCTCCACCAAATTTTACTGTGGGTAGCAAGTGTTTTTCTTGGAATGCTGTGTTTTTTGGCCGCCATGCAGAACGCCTTTTTGTATGACCAACAACTCAATCTTGGTTTCATCAGTCCACAGGACCTTCTTCCAAAAAGAAATTGGCTTCTCCAAATGTGCTTTTGCATACCTCAGCCGCCTCTGTTTGTGGCGTGCTTGCAGAAACGGCTTCTTTCACATAATTCTCCGATACAGCTTCTCCTTGTGCAAAGTGCATCGTATAGTTGACCGATGCACAGTGACACCATCTGCAGCAAGTTGATGCTGCAGCTCTCTGGAGGTGGTCTGAGGATTGTCCTTGACTGATCTCACCATTATTTTTCTCTGCCTTTCTGATGTTTTTCTTGGCCTGCCACTTCTGGCCTTAACAAGAACTGTACCTGTGTTCTTCCATTTCCTTACTATGTTCCTCACAGTGGAAACTGACAGGTTAAATCTCTGAGACAGCTTTTTGTATCCTTCCCCTGAACAACTATGTTGAATAATCTTTGTTTTCAGATCATTAGACAGTTGTTTTGAGGAGCCCATGACGCCACTCTTTAGAGGAGATTCAAACAGGAGAACAACTTAAAAGTGGCCACTTTAAGTAGCTTTTCACATGATTGTATACACCTGGCTATGAAGTTCAAAGCTCAATGAGGTTAGAAAACCCCAAAAAAGTGCTTTAGTAAGTCAGTAAAAAGTAGGTAGGAGTATTTAAAACAAGAAAATGATAAGGGTGCCCATACTTATGCACCTGTCAAATTTTGTTTGAATGCAGATTGCACATTTTCTGTTAGTACAATAAACCTCATTTCAAGGCAGAAACATTACTGTGTCCAACAGTTATTAGATATATGAAACTGAAATAGCTGTTGCAAAAAACCCAATTTTTATAAAACATTAAGCTTAAGATTAATAGGGGTGCCCAAACTTTTTCATATAACTGTATGTGGTATCGGCGTACTAAGGAGAATATGCACATCAAATTTTCCGGTCCATTTTTTTATTGCTACCCTTGAGAAAATGAAAAATTTGGGGTAAAGTAAGATTTTTGTGGGAAAAAGTTAAATGTTTACTTTTTCCTTCCACATTCCATCAATTCATATAAAGCACTTGAACGGTGAATGAACTTCTTGATTGTGGTTTTGAGCACCTTAAAGGGACTCTGTCACCCCCTCCAGCCGTTAGAAACTAAAAGAGCCACCTTGTGCAGCAGTAATGCTGCATTCTGACAAGGTGGCTCTTGTAGTTATTGGTGCAGTCAAAGCAGAAATAAAGCGTTTTATAATTTCGCAAAAATACCTGTCTTTAGTCGTGGAGGCAGGTGTTAACCCCCCTGCTGCACACGCCACACTGCCGTCACTCAAGGCTTCCTCGGCGCCGGGCACCGCCCCCTCCGTGCTGTTTTCAAATCAAATCCGGCGCCTGCGCTGTTTTGTTCTGCCTGGGGCAGGCGCAGTGAGCGCTGCCCGTCTGACCTCAGATGCAGTTTCGCAGACTGCGCCTGTGCGGCCACCCAGCTTGTGAATCCCAGCCCCGCAGTGTGTTATGCATTATGCACAGTGCGGGGCTGGGATTCACAAGCAGGGTGGCATGCACAGTAGAGTAGGACCCATCAGAGGGAGATCACCTTGCCGCGGTTGATGGGCACACATGAATTGGCCAATTTATGCGCTAAGAATCTTCATTTTATCTATAACTGTAAGTTTTATGAAAAAAAAATTTTGAAAAAATTTTTTATGAAAAAATATTTTTGAGTAGTATGATTCATATCGAATATTTGTCTGTGTTTTCACATGGCCTAGATTCATATACATGTGCTGCTGTGTTTCTTTATATCTATATGATACAGCTTGCAGCTTGCATGTGTTCACATTGGGAGTGCTGGTTGTTTTTTTTTCTTTATATATATATATATATATATATATATATATATATATATACACACACAATTTTCGCCTATAAGATGCAGACACCGCCATCAGGGGCTCATCTACAGCATTCCGGGAAAGGTCAGAGAGGCCCGGCGCCTGCGCACTGCAGTACTTTGCTCTGCCCTCAACAGGGCAGATAAAGTACACGTGTGCAGGAGCCATGGCAGGAAGCAAAGAAGAGGACCTCATTGAATGAAGATGGGAGGCGCTGGACCCGGAACGCGACGCCCATCGGACCGGACCGAACCGGGACCGCCCCTGGGTGAGTATAATATAACCTGTTTTTCTTATCTTGCAGGTTACATCGTGGGGCTTATCTACAGCATTCCAGAATGCTGTAGATAAGCCCCTGATGGCGGTGGCCGCATCTTATAGGTGAAAATTGGGGTGACAGATTCCCTTTAAAAATAAAACAATAAAAAATACACATATTTGGTATCTCTGCATGAATAAAAGTCCGATGTATTAAAATATAAAATAAATAAGCTAAGCCCTAATACAGCCCCATTTCCTGAAAATTGAAAATGTTACAGGTCACGGAAAATGGCAACAAAAGCAAATTATTATTTTTTTTTTACAAATTTCCAAATTTTATTCACCAGTTAAAAAAACAAACTATACATGTTTGGTATCTGCGTAATCATGCTGACCTGGAGAATCATAATGTCAGGTCTGTTTTACTTTATAGTGAACATGGTAAATAAAAACTCAAAAAGCAATTGTGCAATTGCACTTTTCCTTGCAATTTCAGTGCATTTGGATTTTTTCCCCACTTTCAAGTGCATCACATGATAAAATGAATGGTGTCATTCAAAAGTGCAACATGTCCCACAAAAAAAGCCCTCATATGGCTATGTAGACAGAAAAAAATGGGTCTTGGAAGAAGGACAAGAAAAAACAAAAACAAAAAAATTGAATATAGGAAGGGGTTAAATCTAATGCATGTCAATTCTTTCAGCGTTTTTGCCACAAATTTGACCCATCCCAATGAGTGGGGAAAAATCCTCAACAAAAACGCATGTCAAAACCTTGGCAAAAATGTATGTTTTCCTTCCCTTCTCCTATTAGCCGAAAGTGAAACGCCCTTGACTGGGGATGGGTGGAGGATGACTTTGGCAAACGACATCAGATTGTTATTTGTCTTGGCTATTCAGTTACATTTGAGACAGTGTGGCGAGATTGTGTGCTCCTCTTCATACTGCAAAATATTCAGAATTTCTGTATACAGGGGGTTAGCATAATTTATTTCTTTATTTACACACTTAATTCCTTTCTTTCAGATCATGCCTGTCTGCTATTTTTTCGTAATAAGTGCCTAAACAGCCATGATTCCTTTAGTTATATCTGTGGCAATTTCGCCATTACTAGTTAAAGGACGAACATCAGCACGCTTGTCAAGCAAGCCTAATTTGCATATTTAAAAGTAAAACGTGGTGATAAAGTCTTGGGCCCCTCACAGGGTGTGCAAGCAGCGTGTCGAGACTATATGGATGTGGATGAAGGGGAAAAAAGGGTGTATATTCATTGCAGCCCTCAGAGGAAGCCCACACGAAACGCGCGTTGGGGCTGCGTACATTGGGTCCCAAAGTGGAAACTATGGGTAAGGGCAGCTTTTTTCGTTTTCTTAAAGTGGTATACACCCCTTTTCCTGATAACCGATTATACATGATCTTCTAGTGTTGATTACGCCACTCATTGTTTCAATGATCTACATCCTGTAATACGCTTGGTTACCCCTTGATTACTCACATAGTATGTGATGGTGATTGGTTGAGCCCTTAGTGAAAACTGCTCATAGTTGGGAACCTCCAGTTTTTGCACTTGCACTTCACTTTACCCGCTGCTATACTTTGCCCATCCCTTCCACTTAAATAAAGGTGGACTCTGTGTCTTACACCTGTGATATTTACTATTCAGCTTTGTCCTCAACTTGATTATTACTATTTTTCAGAAATATGGTTTCTGTTCTGATGATTTTGTTCATATTGACCTCTACTACTTGCACACAATTTGAATTACAGTAACAATATATTCTTTTTATGAACAAAAAAGCTTTAAATAAACATTACATTCAGGTAATTTTTATATTATTTTCCATTGTATGTACCTCTTGTGTGGTTTTGGAGACAAAGGGAGGGTATCCTGTAGCTTTAAAAGGTTTTGGATTCAGAAGCCAAAAGTTAGTCAAAAACAAGTGTCAGATCTAACTCAACGAAAATTGTGTTTTCCAATGAGCAGATTTAAAAGTAGAATATAAGGTTCTGGTAAATTGTTTCTGGAGCTTTAGGACCTGTTTTCACCTTTCAAGTGAGATATTTTTAGCTTTTAAAACAGCCTGTCCTTGTGGGTCCAAGACCAAAATAATTCTCATCTCACCAGCTATTTAAAGGGAGCCTGTCACCCCCCAGGGCCTATTAAAGTAAAATAGCCACCTTCAGCAGCACTAAGGCTGCGTTCTGTGAAGGTGGCTCTTATGTTTATTATCCCTAGGAACACTGAAATAATGATTTTATAAATTTCCTGCCATACCTCTGTTGAGTCAGGGAGGTATGTTTTCTCCCCCTGACTCAACCGCCTCGCAGCCGTCCATCATCCAGTTCTGTCCTCCATGCACCTCTTCTCTTTCTCGTGACGTCACCAGCACCTGCGATCTCTCATTCTCTCATACAGAACATGGGAGCGCACGGCAGAGCGCCCTTGTGTGGGAGAATTGGGCGAGATAGCAGCTGGCTAAACCATCGTTCAATCAATATTTGGCTAACAGCTATATAATGTGTATAAGGTCTTTAGTGCATAAAAAGACAGGCCCATGTGTATATGTGTCCTTTTGGTGATATATGGGTTCTTTGCCTACCCTATCCTTATTCTGATAAGGTTGGAAAATGTTGAGAGGCATGAATTCATTGTAAGTGATTTCAGATATAAAGCCATTTTCTAAATGTTTTTTATGGTTGTAAAGGTTATTTTTGGAAGATAATGGTATGCTGTTTTTAATCTTTGCCATGATCTTTGGCTGGTCTAGGCTTCCATTGATGTGATACAGAGCTGTTATTTTGCATAGACATCATTGCAACCATAGAACCTGATATCAGCCAAAAATCCTTCTTAACACATATCTACTTTCATATGCTTTGTTCACTTGTGTGATTCAAAATCTCTAATGTGTGGCGCGCTTTAGAGTAGGTCCACATACACAGTTTTTCTTTGTTTACCTATTATTATTAAAGGTGTTGTCCGACACACCGGCACATAGAATTCCATGTATGAATACCTTTAAGTTCTAGCCACTTCTCCAATTTGCTTTATCTTAAAATTCCCTAGTATTCTTCCTATCGTGCTAATCCCTATAACTGTTTTATTTACTTTACTTCCTGTGACGTTCCATATGAGGATAGTCTCAAATGAAACGTCAAAGGAGGATGGCCCTGCTGTCACTTTCCTGCAGAACATCAGGGGCCACGCTGCGGTCACATACCCCAGTTACTGTCACCATCACCCCCTAAAGCCTTTCCACAGCTTCTGTTCCTGCCACCTTGCTCACTGAAATAAGACTTCATCAGGGAGCAGCGATTGAAGCAGTGTTAGTGACAGCTGCACAAATTGTCATCAGGGTGCGGTGATAGAAGCAGTGTCAGTGACACTAGCAGTGCCCCATGATGACGATTAGCTTCACTTAGGTGCTTCTATGACCGCCTTCTGATGAAATTCTGTTTCAGTGAAAATAGCAGTGGTGGCAGGAGAAGAATGGCAGCAGTGAAAGAGACGATATGGCAGTGAGGGCTAAAGCTGCAGGGTGGTGGTGGCGGAAGCTGTGTGTCACTGGTGACTGACGATGCCTCCAACTTCATCACCACTATTGATTTGGAACATCATTAGGGGAATGTAGAGACACAGTAGCTGTGGTAAGTAATCGCAGTGCCGCACCCTGATGATGTCCTGTTTCAGGGGTTGAGGGGGTAATAGAAGCTGTAGGGAAGTGACCGTAGGGCAATTCTTCTTTGTAAGAATATATGAGGCTGTTTACTTTGGGTCAAGAGAACTGCAGCTGGAATAAAAAATTCAAGCCCATACAAAGAACAGGAAACTGGAATGACTAAAGTTGGCCTTGTTCTTAAAAAAAAAATACCTTAGTATCTATCTCAATGATCCATGACCACCATCAGATTTTTAGACCTACCTTCTTTTTTATTTTGAGACAATTTTTTGTAGGCGAAGCTGGAAATGGATCCAACTATGAGGCTTCTTCACCCTGTGAACTCTACTTCTATCTTTGCAAAAAACTACACAGATAAAAGAGCAAAGTATGATCTTGGCAATATATTTACCAAATAATTAAGATACCTTTGTCTTTTTAAAATGGGTGTTTCATGGTTGAAGATGTGCCCCACATAAGATCAGCATAGCACAGGTCAGAGCTGAGTCAGAGTTTGTTATGTAATAGGAAATGCCAGAATTGCAAAATTACATAAAAATAGAAAGACTCCAGAGAGGTATCACTATGAACCCTGTGCTGCATTAATAAATGTATCTTATGCATTTCTCGAAAAAATTACAGTCAAATGTTTATGACTTATGAGAAGCAGATACTTCTGTAGTCAGATCTAAACTCAAAACCCCAGAGTCGCCCTGCTTTCTGCATAAATAGATATTCTGTACATTTCTAAATTAGTGTCAGGAGGCTGATTGTGAAAAGAGTAACATAACTCATCATCCTACAACTAATGTATATCAAGATATCTAACTATATGTTAATTCACCATAGAAATTCTACATTTGTGCAGGACTAAATGGAAAAATAGATATCTCCAGACTTTGGGAATTTAACATCCAAATGTAACACAACCCAAATTGACTTCTTAGCTTCTTTGTAGTCCCCAGCTCAGCGAAAAAAAAGCAGTCTGCTACCAGTGAGCAGGAATTTGCACCATTAAAAAAATTGTTAAATTCTAAAAATTAAGAGCCTGAGGCGTTTTGCAGCAAATATTCTTTATGATGTTTCTTTATGTTCTAAATGAGAGGATCTAATTTGTGAGTGATGAGGCAATGATTCTGTCAATCTGGCTTCCATAAAAACTTATGGGCAATACAAAAGTTCAACACAATAGCAATCGCTTTCTGAGGAAGGAAGTCACTACTACATTATAGAGATAAAATTGCATCAAAATTTTATGACATCAGCCATTCCACAATGATTTTTTCGTCATATGTGAACTGGAAAAATGACCCCAGTGTCATGATACGGTTTGTCGGTGCCCAGGACAAGGTAGGCATTGCACCTACCTAACCTAATAATAATGCCCATGAATGCCCTTAAAACAATGTCGCATTTAGAAAGTGGTAATGCTAGCCAGAGTGCCTCCTCCAATCATCATTATGCTATATTTATGCCATCTTACCCATAAATAAGTAGAGTTTATACTCATCTAATCCAACTTTCCACATCCTCTTCTCCAGACAGAGAGAGGTGGAGCAGAAAGTCTGTTACACCATAGGATCCAGCTATATAAAAGTGACTCTGACCGGAGAGCCGAGACATACCGTACGTACTGAACCTTGGCAGTAGCAATTCCAATTCTTATATGTGCAAAAATTTCAAAAGGAAAAACAAAAAACAAATACGTTCTCTTTTTTCTTATGAAATGTTGTTCCCCTAAAAGATTAATGCTCAGGGCAACCATTCCTGTAGTTCCCCCAAACTATGTGACTGTGTGACACCAAATCTTAAAATGTTCTCTCTGCGGGCTCCTTTAGAAGTGTAACAACCTTAAAGGGAATCTGTCAGTAAGATCAAGCCCCCAAACAGCACATATGGGCATGCAGGTCTTTGTAAAGTAAATCCACCAACACCTTTAAATATTTTATCTGTTGTTGCATTCCCGAGTAATAAGCATTGTTAATTACATCAGCAAACTTATCAGCAGAGACTTTGTTTTCTCTTCGCTAAATCTACTGTTCTCATTGAACTTGGAGGACATCCACCCTTCCACAAGACATGTCATCATCCACATCCTGTTAATAGCAAAAAATCTGATTGCTGCGTTCTGGAGGAGACTTGATCCCCCAAAACTCCCTGACGTTGTGGACAGGTTACAAACACACAATGCGCTTGATCTTAAATTTGCTATAATGAACGATTGTATACATAAATATGAAAAGAAGTGGAATATTTGGACCACCATCTACCAAAGTTAATTGTTAAATGTGGAGTTACGGAATGTTGAGACATTCCTTGTGTGTATATAGTTTACTTTTAATATAGGGAAATTGAAGCTAGTGACAACAAGACAGATTAGGAGACAAATCTTTACAAGCAATAACAAATCTGTCTACACTATGGTTAATTTCTTTTACCTTTCCTTCCCCCTCTCTTCCCCTTCCCCCACCTCACCACTCCCGTCCCCCATGTTCCTTTATATGTATCTATGGATGAAGCATATTTCAACACACAATTAATGCATAAAGTTTGTTGTTATGTTTAAAAGTTTAATAAAAACACTTAAACCAATAAGCATTGTTAATCATATGCAAATTAGGAGTTAAATACAGAGACTTGGGAATTGCTCTGTCACACTCAGAGCATTTCCCAAAGTATCTACAAATGTCTTAATCAATTAATTCAGATTTTTCATTAAATCCCATTGCCACATGTGTATAAAATCCACTCCCTATCCATGCAGTTTGCCTGCACAAACATTTATGAAAGAATAGGTTACTCTAAAGAGCTCATCAAGTTCGAGCAAAGAACAGTTATAGGATGCCCAGTATGATCAACTATGATTGGTATTATTAGAAAGTGGAAGTGTTTTGAAACCACAGCAACTCATCCATGAAGTGCAGGCCATGTTAAGTTACAAAGAGGGGTCCTTGGGTGCAGAGGCACATAGTCTCCCAAACTCTACTGTTCCAAACCAGGTTATCAGACAACAGAAACATCACAGTTATACTTGGAGAAGATCGCCTTCCATGTACGGTCTGGTATTCCCATTGGCCATCCAGTTCGGAGAACATAGATGCAAGTCCTAGACTGGAGACCCTGCAAGGTGCTTCGTTGGAGACAGCCGAGTCACAATAGGTGTCCCCATACATCTAGGTCAGCCAGCTATGTGGCCACCTTCTCCATTAAGTCTGCTAGCCACTGAGTCGCTGTGCGCTGGTGTCTCTGAGGAAAGGGAAGTGGAGGCAATGTTCCCACACAGTACTGGCAATTGTTGTACTAATGATCTGCCCAGAGGAACATCCCCACTTTGTGGATGTGTCATCTTGGAGACCAGACAAGACAGGACCACAGGGGGTATTTTCAGTCTCTAGGTGATGTGGAGAAGAGAACATCAGGGCAGTGTCATCTGTCAAGGCTCTGCAGTCCACCAACCTGGTGGAGGAACTCCAGTTGGTCCTTGAATCCTCCAGGGTGGTAGCTAACCTCAACATACAGGGAGAGACTTTCCAGTGCTCACTTCCTGGTACTATGCCTGCTTTGTCCTATGCTGAGGATAGCTTGATGGAGAGAAGCAGCATCCTAGTCATGAAGATGGTGAGAGGTGTCACTTTTCTTCTAGTGGACAGAAGTCGTTGTTCTGAAGAGAAGTCGTGAAAGTTCGTTAAGAGGTGTCGGCCTCCAACTTCTCTGCAGAAAGTCTTTGTGGACTTGAAGAGGGGGCATAATGAGAGGGTACTGTAGCGTTATTACTGGTACCCCTGCATACTGCCCCCTTCTCCTTCCATGCAGGGATGCCGACTTACAGCCCTGGCTATCGGTGCGGTCCCGCCGTGCTCCTGCTTCCTGTTTGTTCCTGATCTGTGTGTGCTCACCACAGATCCCAGCGGCGTGCCTAGTACACACGAGGGCACACTCCCGTGCTCTTGAAGGGGCAGCACGCATTTTGCTAAATGCCCTCAGCCTGTTGCTGAGAGGCATTTTGCATAATGCGTACCCCTGCAAGATGTCTCCCAGCCAATAGCTAAAAGACTCCCTTAGGGAGTCGCCAAGCAATGTGTAGAATGATTAGTAAGTAATGTGTACTACTAGTGAGGTGTGAGGTCTCCTGGTCCCGGTGTCCTGTATATTTGCAGGCCCCTGGTCCCGGTGTGACCAGTCCTGTATCTGAAATCCCCCGGTCCCAGATCAGCCAGTCATATTTCCTAAGTCAACTGGTCCCTGGGTGGCCAATGCCGACCTCGTCCCCTGGTCCTGGAGTGGACAGGGCCTCAACTTTGTCCCCCGCTCCCGGAGCGGCAGGTGCCTCAACATTGTTCACTGGTCCATATGCAGCCAAACCCTGATCCAGTATCCTAGTCTGGCATGTGTGAACTGAGTCCGAAGCCATGTCAATAGAGTTGCCAGAACTTACTAGTCTGAATGGAGACCTAGCCCAAATCGGTGTCATCATACCCTGGAGTAAGCAGCTTGGCTCTGCCCTAGAGTCGTACCTGGTGGCTACCTGCAGCCCAGTCTGTACCCACCATCAGGAGCTCCAGTGAACACCAGGAAGTCCCTTAGCTAATCCCCTTCCTGGGCATGCCCTGCCCTCTGGCACAGTGGGTCGACAAATCTACATGCGCCACTGTTGGGTGTAACAAAGACACACAGTTATCTATAGCAGAGGTCCCCAACTCCAGTCCTCAAGGCCCACCAACAGGTCATGTTTTCAGGATTTCCTTTGCATTGCACAGGTGATGCAATTATTACCTGGGCAAGACTAAGGAAATCCTGAAAACATGACATGTTGGTGGGCCTTGAGGACTGGAGTTGGGGACCCCTGATCTATAGCACTGCTTCCAGAGCACATTCCCCACTTTTTCCCCAACCTGTACACTATGCAGCTGGTAACAGACTTGCATCCACCATTAATATTTAATTAGATTTAATTAGTTGTTATGCAACCCACCATTCCAAATGTAAATTGTAATTCACCATTCTGCCCTCACTAACTAGCCACTTTCCCCACCCAATAAATATATAAATTAATTAGAACCTGTACTCTTTCCCCCAATTCACTACCAGTCTTACTTCTGCAGCCTCAATGCTCCCCACTCCTGCTCCCCCGATTCATTATATTTACATGCCCCCTCCACCCCAATTCATTATGTCATGTCCTCTCTCCCAGCCACCCAGACCCTCAATTCATCATCATTTGGTCTCTCCTACAAATGTATCATTTACTCTCACCCACCCCCAATATATAATCATTTATTGTCCCCCACCCTCAATTCATTATCATTTACTGTCCCTCAACCACCAGCCTCAATACATCATCATGTACTCTCTCCACCCTCAGCTCATTTTCATTTGCATATCCCATCACCCAGTCTCAATTCATCATCATTTGCTCTCCCCACCCTAAATTAATCATTATTTTCTCTCCCCACTCACCAACCTCAAGTCATTATTTGCTGTCCCCACCATCAATTTATCATAATTTGCTCCCCCAAGCCCATTTAATTCATTTTATTAAAAAAAAAAAGTTTTTCATACTTAATTCTCATACGATCCCTTACAGGAGCAGTGCCACTTCTAGCGAGTGGGGAGTACATGCTGGCACGTACGTGATGATGTCATCACGTATGCGCCATCACCAGCACGTCACAGAAGAGGTGAAGGGACTCCCTTGCAGATGCACGGCTATCCATGGAGCTCCAGGAAAGTTCCCTTCATTGAGATGTGCACTACCTATGATGGCACGCCGATACACAATGCTTTGTTATACCCTGGGGCCCGGTGAGCAGAACCCAGACTGGTTGAGGTCCTCCCTTTTCTCTTCTGCTCACTGGGTCCCATACAACACTAAGACCAGTAATGCCCTGATGGTGGCTCTGGTTCTCAATGCAGTATTAAGATTTAGGTAAATCAATTTTTTTCTGAAAGTTTTGCAAAGGCGGCAAATTTAAATTTCAAAAGATCTGCTCATCGCTAGTCTTGTCGGCATACTGTGAAGGTGACCCAATACTTTTGTCTATAGGGCATATTCCTTATGTTGCACTGCCACCCAGTGGTCAAACTATATTATGGATAGCATTATATTACTTTTAGCGGGACCTTCTAGTCACATGACCTTCTGCAGGTTGTTAAGTGGATATAAATTGTAGGAATGGTGACTATGAAAAGCTCACACATGTTTCACTATGGGGTAAGGGTACAGAAAAATGCAAACTAAGGAAGCACCACTATTAAGAAGATCAACCTAACGCATACTTAGTAATTAACCATTTAAGAGAAAAAGGAGTATGCAAGTGCAAAAGGGATCTCCATAAGTAAAAATGTTATTAAGAAAAAGTACAAAAAGGACAAATATAAAAACACTTAAAAAGCCCATATGCAGCAATCAGTTCAATTTACCCTCAATAAGATAACCTACCCCATGCCAAAAATGTATCACATAGAGTACCCTTTAAAACTAAATGGGTATTTCCATCTTCAAGATCTTATTCCAATATGTAGTAGGTGTAGTAATAATAATAATAGAAGCAGAGGCGTAGCTAAGGGTTCAGCTCAGGGGGGGCGAACCATCTGAGTGGGCCCCTAAACCTTGATTACAACTATGGTGGCACACTTTAATCATGGGTATAGGGGGAACCTCAGCAGATGATCCTGCTGTAATCGAAAATGTATAATGGCCCCCGCATTAGCCCCCACGTTGTATCTCCCTTGGATTCTGGTCTCTGCCCCTTTCTGTGGACTGCAAATTGCAGAAAATAAAAACAACCAGTAAATGCGTATAGAGTCCACCATATGGGAATAGGTCCCTGAATGAATCCAGGTAACCCTAAAAGGAATACTCTTGTCTGGACAAGAGCCTAAAGAGGTGAATGGATAGAAAGAGGAAAACAGAAGAAAGGGAGGAGGTAAAATATCACACAATGAAAGAAGAAAGTGCGCCCCCCTGTATTTCATCTCTTCTTTTTTTCCCTTCTCCCCATTTGTGGGCCATGTTATTCAGACTGAGTATACATATGCATCTATATGTGATTGTGATTATCTACACTCACCTACTGGCTGTTCCCATTTTTATTCTATTTGGCTCTTCATCTACTATATAATTGTCTAAGGGTCACTTCCGTCTTTCTGTCTGTCCTTCTGTCACGGGTATTCATTCGCTGATTGGTCTCGCCAGCTGCCTGTCATGGCTGCCGTGACCAATCTAACCATCTTCTGTTGCAGGTTCCGGGGGCAGAAGGACTTGCCATGACGTCACGGTCATGTGACCGCGACGTCATCACAAGCCCTGCGCGCCAGCGTTACAAAGACCTGCCATGACATCACGGTCATGTGACCGCGACATCATCACAGGCCCTGCGCGCCTGCACTACAAAGACCTGCCATGACATCACGGTCATGTGACCGCAACGTCATCACAGGTCCTGCGCTAATACCAACCCTGGGACCGAAACCTGCCGTGGACTACAAGGGCTCCCTCGGAAAGGTGAGTATATGTTTATTTTTTATTTTTTGACCTGTGACAAACCTGACTGGGCAATATACTACGTAGCTGGGCAATATTCTACGTGGCTCTGTGCTGTATACTACTTCGCTGTGCAATATACTACATGGATGGGCAATATACTACGTCACTGGGCAATATACTACGTCGCTGGGCAATATACTACGTGACTGGGCAATATACTATGTGGCTGGGCAATATACTATGTGGCTGGGCAATATACTACGTCACTGGGCAATATACTACGTGGCCATGCATATTCTAGAATACCCGATGCGTTAGAATCGGGCCACCATCTAGTCATATATATGTATCCTCAACTTTATGGGGATTTTTATTGTTTATATAAATGGCATTTTCATGTTTGTTACCTTGTATTTACTGATATGAGATGAGACACATTGGACTGATAGGACCCTGACCCCAGCTACAGGACCACATTACGAGAGACACAGAGAGAGAGACAGAGAGAGACACACAGAGAGAGACAGAGAGAGACACACAGAGAGAGACAGAGAGACAGTGAGACAGATAGAGAGAGAGCGCGAGACAGACAGAGAGAGAGCGAGAGACAGAGAGAGAGCGTGAGACAGAGAGAGAGAGCGCGAGACAGAGAGCGCGAGACAGAGAGAGCGCGAGACAGAGAGAGCGCGAGACAGAGAGAGCGCGAGACAGAGAGAGCGCGAGACAGACACTGAGCGAGACAGACAGAGTGAGCGAGACAGACAGAGAGAGCGAGACAGACAGAGAGAGAGCGAGCGAGACAGACAGACAGAGAGAGAGCGAGACAGACAGAGAGAGAGCGAGCGAGACAGACAGAGAGAGAGCGAGACAGGCAGAGAGAGAGCGAGACAGGCAGAGAGAGACAGACAGACAGAGCGAGACAGACAGAGAGAGCGAGACAGACAGAGAGAGAGAGCGAGCGAGACAGACAGAGAGAGCGAGCGAGACAGACAGAGAGAGAGAGCGAGACAGACAGAGCAAGACAGACAAAGAGAGCGAGACAGACAGAGAGAGCGAGACAGACAGAGAGAGAGCGAGCGAGACAGACAGAGAGAGAGCGAGACAGACAGAGAGAGAGCAAAACGGATGCAAGAAACCTCAGGGACTTGTCAGGAGGGGAACAGTGTCCTGCCTCCTCCGCACTGCACTGTCACCTCCAGCCCCCTGCAGCCTGAGCTCCTACATCATCCTACCTCCTGTCCTGCTCCTGTATGCAGGGCTCAGGGAGGGAAGAAGCAGCGTCCTGAAGTCTCTTCAGCAGACACCACACAGCCGGCAATGTGTGCGTGTCTGCAGTATGCTCTGCTGGAGGCAGCAGGTACAGTGCCGGCACCCAGCGTCTGAGGACACATGCTCCTCTACAGAACAGACCGCAGCAGTGCAGGGAGATTCTGTCCCTGCTGTACCCAGAGCTCAACTATATTGGCATGCACAGTAGGCATACAGCGGGGCAAAAAAGTATTTAGTCAGTCAGCAATAGTGCAAGTTCCACCACTTAAAAAGATGAGAGGCGTCTGTAATTTACATCATAGGTAGACCTCAACTATGGGAGACAAACTGAGAAAAAAAAATCCAGAAAATCACATTGTCTGTTTTTTTAACATTTTATTTGCATATTATGGTGGAAAATAAGTATTTGGTCAGAAACAAAATTTCATCTCAATACTTTGTAATATATCCTTTGTTGGCAATGACAGAGGTCAACCTTTTTTTGTAAGTCTTCACAAGGTTGACACACTTTGTTGTTGGTATGTTGGCCCATTCCTCCATGCAGATCTCCTCTAGAGCAGTGATGTTTTTGGCTTTTCGCTTGGCAACACGGACTTTCAACTCCCTCCAAAGGTTTTCTATAGGGTTGAGATCTGGAGACTGGCTAGGCCACTCCAGGACCTTGAAATGCTTCTTACGAAGCCACTCCTTCGTTGCCCTGGCGGTGTGCTTTGGATCATTGTCATGTTGAAAGACCCAGCCACGTTTCATCTTCAATGCCCTTGCTGATGGAAGGAGGTTTGCACTCAAAATCTCACGATACATGGCCCCATTCATTCTTTCATGTACCCGGATCAGTCGTCCTGGCCCCTTTGCAGAGAAACAGCCCCAAAGCATGATGTTTCCACCACCATGCTTTACAGTAGGTATGGTGTTTGATGGATGCAACTCAGTATTCTTTTTCCTCCAAACACGACAAGTTGTGTTTCTACCAAACAGTTCCAGTTTGGTTTCATCAGACCATAGGACATTCTCCCAAAACTCCTCTGGATCATCCAAATGCTCTCTAGCAAACTTCAGACGGGCCCGGACATGTACTGGCTTAAGCAGTGGGACACGTCTGGCACTGCAGGATCTGAGTCCATGGTGGCGTAGTGTGTTACTTATGGTAGGCCTTGTTACATTGGTCCCAGCTCTCTGCAGTTCATTCACTAGGTCCCCCCGCGTGGTTCTGGGATTTTTGCTCACCGTTCTTGTGATCATTCTGACCCCACGGGGTGGGATTTTGCGTGGAGCCCCAGATCGAGGGAGATTATCAGTGGTCTTGTATGTCTTCCATTTTCTAATTATTGCTCCCACTGTTGATTTCTTCACTCCAAGCTGGTTGGCTATTGCAGATTCAGTCTTCCCAGCCTGGTGCAGGGCTACAATTTTGTTTCTGGTGTCCTTTGACAGCTCTTTGGTCTTCACCATAGTGGAGTTTGGAGTCAGACTGTTTGAGGGTGTGCACAGGTGTCTTTTTATACTGATAACAAGTTTAAACAGGTGCCATTACTACAGGTAATGAGTGGAGGAAAGAGGAGACTCTTAAAGAAGAAGTTACAGGTCTGTGAGAGCCAGAAATCTTGATTGTTTGTTTCTGACCAAATACTTATTTTCCACCATAATATGCAAAAAAAAATGATAAAAAAACAGACAATGTGATTTTCTGGATTTTTTTTCTCAGTTTGTCTCCCATAGTTGAGGTCTACCTATGATGTAAATTACAGACGCCTCTCATCTTTTTAAGTGGTGGAACTTGCACTATTGCTGACTGACTAAATACTTTTTTGCCCCACTGTATATAGTTAAGGGTAGCCTAGCTCCAGGTGGGCCCCCTCTGAGCTCCGGGCACGGGGCGACCGCACCCTCTGCCCCTCTGGTAGCTATGCTACTGAATATAAGCAAATACTTCCAATTTTAGAAATGTAGTATCATTTTTCTGATTCGCTATGTCTCTTTCCTCCTGTGCAGGCATTGCAGGACGTTAGATAGCCATGGTTACAACCACTAGTAACTAGCTAACTGTCACTATATCAGTGGTCGTTACCATGGACACCTAAGGTCCTGCAATGCCTGCACATGAGGAAAGAGACATAGCGAATCAGAAAAACTATACTACATTTCTAATTGGAAGCATTTGCTAATATTATTATTATTATTATTATTACACCTACTACATATTGGGATAGGATCTTGGATATGGGAATACCCCTTTAAGTGAAGTACTGATCCAAAGGACCTGTAAGTGCCAGTTACAAACAATGTATAAACTGGCAAGCAATAAACAAAAATCTGGCCCTGCAAACATACCTTAATATAACAAACAATATAGTCTGTATATTAAAAAATTGAATATTAGAGGCAATAAATATATGGAACACAATTTTGATAATAAACCATATTGTGGTGGAAATAAGCACTAAAGATCTGTAATGAAAAAATCAGAACAGTTGATCTTAGATCTGTGCCAATTTGAGGGCTCAGTTCCAGCTTCCACTACTCACTCTTGTGTCTTCATTACTCCATAGCTCCTCCTCGGGGAGCGTGGCCACATATCTCTGTACTGAGATAACTTCAATTATAATATTCACACTTCTCCTATGATCAGGTCTCCCCAGGATGCAAACTCACATCTCCATACCCTCAGGCAGCAGCTCTAGCTATGAGTCACAGCACATAACAATAAACACACGAGACTTTGGTAATCTTGAGACGTATTGCAGCAGTCAACCCAAATGCAGATTATACATGCATATTGTATTTCTTTGCACTTGTATACTGAGGTGAAAAAAAGTAAGATTTTTTTGTTCGTGTAAAACTACTAAAAATAATAAAAAGCAATAAAAATATGTTATCTTATCTATTTTTTGCGAGTCTCTCAAGGTCTCGAACTCAAAATCTCCAACATTACAGACAAGACCTAAAGCTACTAAGCCACAGCCTCTAGTGATGTCAGGGGGAGAATTCTGTATACTTAATCTGTATTGCAGGGTCTGACTCCACAGGCAGATCACAGTGGCATGTGCAACTGTGTTTGTCTGATTTTTCTCTTTATAGGTATATTTTTGAGTAAAATGCACATTGTTTTTTTATTCTATAAACTACTGACAACATGTCTCTGAAATTCCAAGCAATACATTTTGTATTTATTTTCTGAAAATGAGAAATGGTCAAAATAACAAAAAAAACAGTGCTTTCAGACCTCAAATAATGCAAAATAAACAAGTTCATAATCATTTAGAAACAACAATACTAATGTTTTAACTCAGGAAGAGTTCAGAAATCAATATTTTGTGGAATAACCATGATTTTTAATCACAGCTTTCATGCATCCACCAGTCTTTCACAATGCTTTTGGGTGACTTTATGTCACTCCTTTTACAAAAAATGTAAGCAGTTCTATGTTTGATGGCTGGTGACTATCCATCTTTCTCTTGATTACATTCCAGAGGTTTTCAATGGGGTTCAGATCTGGAGAGTGGGTTGCCCATGACAGGGATTTGATGTGGTGGTCCTTCATCCACATCTTGATTGACTTAGCTGTGTGGCATGGCGCATTGTCCTGCTGGATAAACCAGTCCTCAGAGTTGGGGAACATTGTGTGAGCAGAAGGAATCAACTGTTTTTCCAGGATAACCTTGTATGCGGCTTGATTCATACGTCCTTCACAAAGATTAACCTGCCCAATTCCAGCCTTGCTGAAGCATCCCCAGATCATCACCGATCCTTCAATAAATTTCACAGTGGGTGCAAGGCAGTGTAGTGTTATATATACACTACTCAAAGAAATAAAGGGAACACTAAAATCCCACATCCTAGATATCACTGAATGAAATATTCCAGTTGTAAATCTTTATTCATCACATAATGGAATGTATTGAGAACAATAAAATCTAAAAATGATTAACATAAATCACAACTAATATCCCACGGAGGTCTGGAGTTGGAATGATGCTCAAAATCAAAGTGGAAAATGAAGTTACAGGCTGATCCAACTTAAGTGGAAATGCCTCAAGTCAAGGAAATGATGCTCAGTAGTGTGTGTGGCCTCCACGTGCCTGTATGACCTCCTTACAATGCTTGGGCATGCTCCTGATGAGGCGGCAGATGGTCTCCTGAGGAATCTCCTCCCAGACCTCCTACCAAACCTACACATATTTGGTATTGCCGCGTTCAGAATCGTCCAATCTATCAATAAAAAAAAGGATTAACCTGATTGCTAAATGGCATAGCGAGAAAAAAGTTCTAAACGCCAGATTATGTTTTTTTGGTCGCCGCGACATTGCATTAAAATGCAATAACGGGCGATCAAAAGAAAGTATCTGCACAAACGTGGTATCAATGAAAATGTCAGCTCGGCATGCAAAAAATAAGCCCTCAACCGACCTCAGATCACGAAAAATGGAGACGCTACGGGTATCGGAAAATGGCGCAATTGTTTTTTTTTTAGTAAAGTTTGGAATTTTTTTTCACCACTTATATAAAAGAGAACCTAGACATGTTTGGTGTCTTTGAACTTGTAATAACCTGGAGAATCATAATGGCAGGTCAGTTTTAGCATTTAGTTAACCTAGTAAAAAAGCCAAACAAGAAACAAGTGTGGGATTGCACTTTTTTTGCAATTTCACCGCACTTGGAATTTTTTTCCGGTCTTCTAGTACACAACATGGTAAAACCAATGATGTCGTTCAAAAGTACAACTTGTTTCGCAAAAAATAAGCCCTCACATGGCCATATTGATGGAAAAATAAAAAAGTTATGGCTCCAGGAAGGAGGGGAGCGAAAAACGAACACGGAAAAACGGAAAATCCCAAGGTCATGAAGGGGTTAACCCCTTAATCCCATATGACGTACTATCCCGTCCAGGTGACCTGGGACTTAATTCCCATGGACGGGATAGTACGTCATATGCGATCGGCCGCGCTCACGGGGGGAGCGCGGCCGATCGCGGCCGGGTGTCAGCTGCCTATCGCAGCTGACATCCGGCACTATGTGCCAGGAGCGGTCACGGACCGCTCCCCGCACATTAACCCCCGGCACACCGCGATCAAAGATGATCGCGGTGTGCCGGCGGTGCAGGGAAGCATCGCGCAGGGAGGGGGCTCCCTGCGGGCTTCCCTGAGACGATCGGTACACGGTGATGTGCTCACCGTGTACCGAGCATCTTCTCCCTGCAGTCCCCGGATCCAAAATGGCCGCCGGGCTGCATCCGGGTCCTGCAGGGAGCACTTCCGGGTCAGGATCAGGCTGCAGCTGCAGCTCTAATCCTGCCCGGCTGTATGTCAGATCACCGATCTGATAGAGTGCTGTGCACACTGTCAGATCGGTGATCTGTGATGTCCCCCCCTGGGACAAAGTGAAAAAGTAAAAAAAAAAATTTCCACACTTGTAAAAAAAAAAATAAAAAAAAAATTCCTAAATAAAGCAGAAAAAAAAAAATATTATTCCCATAAATACATTTCTTTACATAAAAAAAAAACAAAAAAACAATAAAAGTACACATATTTAGTATCGCCGCGTCCGTAACGACCCGACCTATAAAACTGGCCCACTAGTTAACCCCTTCAGTGAACACCGTAAGAAAAAAAAAAAAAAAACGAGCCAAAAAACAACGCTTTATTATCATAACGCTGAACAAAGAGTGGAATAACACGCGATCAAAAAGACGGATATAAATAACCATGTTACCTCTGAAAACGTCATCTTGTCCCGCAAAAAACGAGCCGCCATATAGCATCATAACCAAAAAAATAAAAAAGTTATAGTCCTCTGAATAAAGCGATGCCAAAATAATTATTTTTTCTATAAAATAGCTTTTATCGTATAAAAGCGCCAAAACATAAAAAAAATGATATAAATGAGGTGTCGCTGTAATCGTACTGACCCGAAGAATAAAACTGCTTCATCAATTTTACCAAACGCGGAACGGTATAAACGCCTCCCCCAAAAGAAATTCATGAATAGCTGGTTTTTGGTCATTCTGCCTCACAAAAAAATCGGAATAAAAAGCGATCAAAAACTGTCACGTGTCCGAAAATGTAACCGATAAAAACGTCAACTCGTCCCGCAAAAAACAAGACCTCACATGACTCTGTGGACCAAAATATGGAAAAATTATAGGTCTCAAAATGTGGAGACGCAAAAACTTTTTTGCTATAAAAAGCGTCTTTTAGTGTGTGACGGCTGCCAATCATAAAAATCCGCTAAAAAACTCGCTATAAAAGTAAATCAAACCCCCCTTCATCACCCCCTTAGTTAGGCTAGGTTCACATTGCGTTAATGGGTTAACGCTAACGGACAGCGTTGCACGGCGAAAATGTCACAATTAACGCCGTGCAACGGGTCCGTTAGCACAACCATTGACAGCAATGTGATTTTCAGGTGTAGCGCATCGCTAGAGCGTGCCATTTTCGGCTCGCGCTAGCAAGGTGCCATTCTTTTGTGGCGCGCCTCAGACGCTGCTTGCAGCGTCCGCGGCGCGCCCGAGGTCCGATCCCCGATCTTCCAGAGCGGGGACGTTAACGCGACCACTAAACACGACACCTAAAAAGACATTGTGTTAGCGCAATCCGCTAGTGCTAAACGGATTTCCCTAACGCAATGTGAACCTAGCCTTAGGGAAAAATAATAAAATTAAAAAAAATGTATTTATTTCCATTTTCCGGTTAGGGTTAGGGTTAGGGCTAGGGTTGGGGCTAGGGTTAGGGTTTGGATTACATTTACGGTTGGGATTAGGGTTGGGATTAGAATTAGGGGTGTGTCTGGGTTAGGTGTGTGGTTAGGGTTACAGTTGGGATTAGGGTTAGTGGTGCGTTTGGATTAGGGTTTCATTTATAATTGGGGGGTTTCCACTGTTTAGACACATCAGGGGCTCTCCAAACGCGACATGGCGTCCGATCTCAATTCCAGCCAATTCTGCATTGAAAAAGTAAAACAGTGCTCCTTCACTTCCGAGCTCTCCCGTGCGCCCAAACAGGGGTTTACCCCAACATATGGGGTATCAGCGTACTCGAGACAAATTGGACAACAACTTTTTGGGTCCAAGTTCTCTTGTTATCCTTGGGAAAATAAAAATTTGGGGGGCTAAAAATCATTTTTGTGGGAAAAAAAAGGATTTTTATTTTCACGGCTCTGCGTTGTAAACTGTAGTGAAACACTTGGGGGTTCAAAGTTTTCACAACACATCTAGATAAGTTCCATGGGAGGTCTAGTTTCCAATATGGGGTCACTTGTGGGTGGTTTCTACTGTTTGGGTACATCAGGGGCTCTGCAAATGCAACGTGACGCCTGCAGACCAATCCATCTAAGTCTGCATTCCAAATGGCGCTCCTTCCCTTCCGAGCTCTGCCATGAGCCCAAACAGTGGTTCCCCCCCACATATGGGGTATCAGCGTACTCAGGACAAATTGAACAACAACTTTTGGGGTCCAATTTATTCTGTTACCCTTGTAAAAATACAAAGCTGGGGGCTAAAAAATCATTTTTGTGAAAAAAAAAAGAATTTTTATTTTCACGGGTCTGCGTTATAAACTGTAGTGAAACACTTAGGGGTTCAAAGTTCTCACAACACATCTAGATAAGTTCCATGGGAGGTCTAGTTTCTAATATGGGGTCACTTGTGGGGGGTTTGTACTGTTTGGGTACATCAGGGGCTCTGCAAATGCAACGTGACTCCTGCAGACCAATCCATCTAAGTCTGCATTCCAAATGGCGCTCCTTCCCTTCCGAGCTCTGCCATGCGCCCAAACAGTGGTTCCCCCCCACATATGGGGTATCAGCGTACTCAGGACAAATTGGACAACAACTTTTGGGGTCCAATTTATTATGTTACCCTTGTGAAAATACAAAACTGGGGGCTAAAAAATTTTTGCGAAAAAAAAATAAATTTATTTTAACGGCTCTGCGTTATAAACTGTAGTGAAACACTTGGGGGTTCAAAGCTCTCAAAACACATCTAGATAAGTTCCTTAGAGGGTCTAGTTTCCAAAATGGTGTCACTTGTGGGGGTTTTTAATGTTTAGGCACATCAGGGGCTCTCCAAACCAACATGGCGTCCCATCTTAATTCCAGTCAATTTTGCATTGAAAAGTCAAATGGCGCTCCTTCCCTTCCGAGCTCTGCTATGCACCCAAAAAGTGGTTTACCCCCACATATGGGGTATCGTCGCACTCAGGACAAATTGCACAACAACTTTTGTGGTCTAATTTCTTCTCTTACCCTTGGGAAAATAAAAAATTGGGGGCGAAAAGATCATTTTTGTGAAAAAATAAGATTTTTTATTTTTACGGCTCTGCATTATAAACTTCTGTGAAGCACTTGTTGGGTCAAAGTGCTCACCACACATCTAGATAAGTTCCTTAAGGGGTCTACTTTTCAAAATGGTGTCACTTGTGAGGGGTTCCAATGTTTAGGCACATCAGGGGCTCTCCAAACGCAACATGGCGTCCCATCTCAATTCCAGTCAATTTTGCATTGAAAAGTCAAATGGCGCTCCTTTCCTTCCGAGCTCTGCCATGCGCCCAAACAGTGGTTTACCCCCACATATGGGGTATCGTCGCACTCAGGACAAATTGCACAACAACTTTTGTGGTCTAATTTCTTCTCTTACCCTTGGGAAAATAAAAAATTGGTGGCGAAAAGATTATTTTTGTGAAAAAATATGATTTTTTATTTTTACGGCTCTGCATTATAAACTTCTGTGAAGCACTTGTTGGGTCAAAGTGCTCACCACACCTCTAGATAAGTTCCTTAAGGGGTCTACTTTCCAAAATGGTGTCACTTGTGGGGATTTCAATGTTTAGGCACATCAGGGGCTCTCCAAACGCAACATGGCATCCCATCTCAATTCCAGTCAATTTTGCATTGAAAAGTAAAATGGCGCTCCTTCCCTTCCGAGCTCTGCCATACGCCCAAACAATGGTTTACACCCATATACGGGGTATCAGCGTACTCAGGACAAATTGGCCAACAATTTTTGAGGTTCAATTTCTTCTCTTACTCTTGGGAAAATAAAAAATTGGGGGCGAAAAGATCATTTTTGTGAAAAAATATGATTTTTTATTTTTACGGCTCTGCATTATAAACTTCTGTGAAGCAATTGGTGGGTCAAAGTGGTCACCACACATCTAGATAAGTTCCTTAGGGTGTCTACTTTCCAAAATGGTGTCACTTGTGGGGGGTTTCAATGTTTAGGCACATCAGTGGCTCTCCAAACGCAACATGGTGTCCCATCTCAATTCCTGTCAATTTTGCATTTAAAAGTCAAATGGCGCTCCTTCCCTTCCGAGCTCTGCCATGCGCCCAAACAGTGGTTTACCCCCACATATGGGGTATCAGCGTACTCAGTACAGATTGTACAACAATGTTTGGCATCCATTTTATCCTGTTACCCTTGGTAAAATAAAACAAATTGGAGCTGAAATAAATTTTGTGTGAAAAAAAGTTAAATATTCATTTTTATTTAAACATTCCAAAAATTCCTGTGAAACCCCTGAAGGGTTAATAAACTTCTTGAATGTGGTTTTGAGCACCTTGAGGGGTGCAGTTTTTAGAATGGTGTCACACTTGGGTATTTTCTATCATATAGACCCCTCAAAATGACATCAAATGAGATGTGGTCCCTAAAAAAAAATGGTGTTGTAAAAATGAGAAATTGCTGGTCAACTTTGAACCCTTATAACTCCCTAACAAAAAAAAATTTTGGTTCCAAAATTGTGCTGATGTAAAGTAGACATGTGGGAAATGTTACTTATTAAGTATTTTGCGTGACATATCTCTGTGATTTAAGGGCATAAAAATTTAAAGTTGGAAAATTGCGAAATTTTCAAAATTTTCGCCAAATTTCCGTTTTTTTCACAAATAAACGCAAGTTATATCGAATAAATGTTACTACTAAAATGAAGTACAATATGTCACGAGAAAACAATGTCAGAATCGCCAAGATCCGTTGAAGCGTTCCAGAGTTATAACCTCATAAAGGGACAGTGGTCAGAATTGTAAAAATTGGCCCGGTCATTAACGTGCAAACCACCCTCGGGGCTTAAGGGGTTAATGTTGAGGAAAATCTCCGGATTTGCCACTATATAATATAGTAGTGGAAAGCTCTGGAAAAATTCGAATAAAAAAGCGCGAATAAAACACGAAAAATATGCGATAAAAACGTGTGCGGATTTAATGCAGAAAAAGTCCGGCTTTGTTCAGGAAAATTCTGCAAAGAATCCTGACGTGTGCACATAGCCTAAAACAAGTCAACTCTGTATATTTAGTCTTTACACAAGTGTTATGTATTTGTCAATTCAAGTTTCAAAACTAGGGTTGAGCGAAACGGGTCGAACATTTTCAAAAGTCGCCGACTTTTGGCGAAGTCGAGTTTCATGAAACCCCATCCGACCCCTGTGCGTGGTCGGCCATGCGGTACGCGACTTTCGCGCCAAAGTCGCGTTTCAATGACGCGAAAAGCGCCATTTCTCAGCCAATGAAGGTAAACGCAGAGTGTGGGCAGCGTGATGACATAGGTCCTGGTCCCCACCATCTTAGAGAAGGGCATTGCAGTGATTGGCTTGCTGTCTGCGGCGTCACAGGGGCTATAAAGGGGAGTTCCCGCCGACCGCCATGTTACTGCTGCTGATCTGAGCTTAGGGAGAGGTTGCTGCCGCTTCGTCAGAAGCAGGGATAGCGTTAGGCAGGGTCCATTAACCACAAAACCGCTTGTGCTGTAGCGATTTCCACTGCCCAACACCACCTTCGGTGTGCAGGGACAGTGGAAGCTCCTTTTTTTTTTTTTTTCCTCAGCGCTGTAGCTCATTGGGCTGCCCTAGAAGGCTCCCTGATAGCTGCATTGCTGTGTGTACGCCGCTGTGCAAACCAACTGCTTTTTTCAAAGCACAAATCCTCTTGTTCCTTCCTTTCTGCACAGCTATCTTGTTTGTTTGTCCACACTTTTTATTTAATTTGTGCATCAGTCCACTCCTTATTGCTGCCTGCCATACCTGGCTGAGATTACTGCAGGGAGATAGTAATTGAAGGACAGTTCCTTTTTTTTTTTTTTTTTTTTTTTTGTGGGAGATTAAGATTGACATTTCTGCTAGAGTGCCATCTCTGTCTGTGTCATCTCTCACTCAGTGGGCCATAGAAAGCCTATTTATTTTTTTGCTTGATTTGGGTTCCAAAATCTACCAGAAAAAATCACAACATCAATCAGTGGGAGAAAAATATTGGCCTCAGGGCTTGTGTGCCACTCCTTACTCCTGTGTGTGCCATCTCTCACTCAGTGGGCCATAGAAAGCCTATTAATTTTTTTGCTTGATTTGGGTTCTAAATTCTACCTGAAAAAATCATTAAATCAATCAGTGGGAGATTAATATTGGCCTTTGGGCTTGTGTGCCAGTCCTAAGCGTGCCATCTCTCTCTCTCTCAGATAGTGGGCCATAGAAAGCCTATTTTTTTTATTATTTTATTGGGTTTATAAATTTTCCCTGGAAAAAAAAAAAAGTGGGAGATTAATATTGGCCTCTGGGCTTGTGTGCCAGTCCTGAGCGTGCCATCTCTCTCACAAATAGTGGGCCATAGAAAGCCTATTTATTTTTTTGGTTGATTTGGGTTCATAATTCTACCTGAAAAAATCAATCAATCAATCAGTGGGAGATTAATATTGGCCTTTGGGCTTGTGTGCCAGTCCTAAGCGTGCCATCTCTCTCTCTCAGATAGTGGGCCATAGAAAGCCTATTTATTATTATTTTTTTTATTGGGTTTATAAATTTTCCCTGGAAAAAAAAAAAATGGGAGATTAATATTGGCCTCTGGGCTTGTGTGCCAGTCCTGAGCGTGCCATCTCTCTGACAAATAGTGGGCCATAGAAAGCCTATTAATTTTTTTGCTTGATTTGGGTTCCAAAATCTACCAAAAAAAATCACTAAATCAATCAGTGGGAGATTAATATTGGCCTCTGGGCTTGTGTGCCACTCCTGACTCCTGTGAGCGTCATCTGTCACTCAGTGGGCCCTAGAAAGCCTATTTTTTGTTTTATTTGTTTTCTAAATTCTCCCTGAAAAAATCATTTTATTTTCTTTGGTTTCTAAATTATTCCTGAAAAAAAATCATTTTTTTTGTATTTTTTTTTCTCTAAAGTCTCCCTGAAAAAAAAAAAAAATCTGTGGGAGATTCATATTGCCCCTTCTGCTTGTGTGCCAGTCTTGACTCCTGGGTGTGCCATCTCTCTCTCTCTCCCCAATTGTGGGCCATAGAAAGCCTATTAATTTTTTTGCTTGATTTGGGTTCCAAAATCTACCAAAAAAAATAACTAAATCAATCAGTGGGAGATTAATATTGGCCTCTGGGCTTGTGTGCCACTCCTGACTCCTGTGTGCGTCATCTGTCACTCAGTGGGCCCTAGAAAGCCTATTTTTTGTTTTATTTGTTTTCTAAATTCTCCCTGAAACAATCATTTTATTTTCTTTGGTTTCTAAATTATTCCTGAAAAAAATCATTTTTTTTGTATTTTTTTTTCTCTCTAATCTCCCTGAAAAAAAAAAAAAAAATCTGTGGGAGATTCATATTGCCCCTTCTGCTTGTGTGCCAGTCTTGACTCCTGGGTGTGCCATCTCTCTCTCCCCAATTGTGGGCCATAGAAAGCCTATTAATTTTTTTGCTTGATTTGGGTTCCAAAATCTACCAAAAAAAATCACTAAATCAATCAGTGGGAGATTAATATTGGCCTCTGGGCTTGTGTGCCACTCCTGACTCCTGTGTGCGTCATCTGTCACTCAGTGGGCCCTAGAAAGCCTATTTTTTGTTTTATTTGTTTTCTAAATTCTCCCTGAAACAATCATTTTATTTTCTTTGGTTTCTAAATTATTCCTGAAAAAAAATCATTTTTTTTGTATTTTTTTTTCTCTCAAGTCTCCCTGAAAAAAAAAAAAAAAAAAAAAAAACTGTGGGAGATTCATATTGCCGCTTCTGCTTGTGTGCCAGTCTTGACTCCTGGGTGTGCCATCTCTCTCTCTCTCCCCAATTGTGGGCCATAGAAAGCCTATTAAATTTTTTGCTTGATTTGGGTTCCAAAATCTACCAAAAAAAATAACTAAATCAATCAGTGGGAGATTAATATTGGCCTCTGGGCTTGTGTGCCACTCCTGACTCCTGTGAGCGTCATCTGTCACTCAGTGGGCCCTAGAAAGCCTATTTTTTGTTTTATTTGTTTTCTAAATTCTCCCTGAAACAATCATTTTATTTTCTTTGGTTTCTAAATTATTCCTGAAAAAAATCATTTTTTTTGTATTTTTTTTTCTCTCAAGTCTCCCTGAAAAAAAAAAAAAAAAAAAAAATCTGTGGGAGATTCATATTGCCCCTTCTGCTTGTGTGCCAGTCTTGACTCCTGGGTGTGCCATCTCTCTCTCTCTCCCCAATTGTGGGCCATAGAAAGCCTATTAATTTTTTTGCTTGATTTGGGTTCCAAAATCTACCAAAAAAAATAACTAAATCAATCGGTGGGAGATTAATATTGGCCTCTGGGCTTGTGTGCCACTCCTGACTCCTGTGTGCGTCCTCTCTCACTCAGTGGGCCCTACAAAGCCTTTTTTTTTTTTTTTTTTCCTAAATTCTCCCTGAAACAATCATTTCATTTTATTTGTTTTATAAATTCTTCTGTAAAAAATAATTTTTTTTTAATTTTTTTTTTTTCTGAAGTCTCCCTTTTAAAAAAAACAAACACAAATCAGTGGGAGATAAATATTTACATTTGCACTTCAGTGACAGTCCTGCGTGTGTGCCATCTCATTTGTTGCCAACAACAACAGAGTGTGTAACATTGTGGCTGATTTTCGTTGTGGTCTCACCCACCTGTAAAGGGGTAGATAAATCATACTGAAGTTATAGCTCACCGTGTAAGTTGTGTGACAGCAACAAATACCGTTCGTTTGGTAACGTTTTTAAAACAATGAGGAAGTCTGGTGGAAGAGGTCGTGGCCGGGGGCGTTCATTGTCAGCTGGTAATGAGGGTAGTGGTAGTGGTGGAGCATCAGGTGGTCGTGGGAAGAAAAATATTGCACCTAAGTCTGGAGCTGTGGAGCCAGGTTCGTCGTCTGGCTACACAAGGCCTCGAACCCTCCCTTTTCTGGGAGTAGGAAAACCGCTTTTAAAGCCGGAGCATCAAGAGCAAGTTTTGGCTTATCATGCTGACTCAGCCTCTAGCTCTTTTGCCTCCTCTCGTGAAACTGGTAAAAGTAAAAGCAGCGCGTCGTTAGTGGATGTTCACGGTCAGGGACAAGTCACTTCCTTGTCCTTTTCAGCAAAAACAACAACAGAGAAGAATGCAGCAGGCGACACAACGGGTTACTCCATGGAGCTCTTTACACATACCATCCCTGGCTTAGAAAGTGAAGCAGTTAACAGTCCATGCCCATTACAAGTTGAATCTGACATGGAGTGCACTGATGCACAGCCACAGCCAGACTACTATGCTGGTCCTTTGACTCAGACCACAACATTGCCCTCGCAGGGTGCTGATCAAGAATCAGACCCTGATGAGACTATGTTGCCCCATCACGAACGCTATACCACCGACCGACACGGTGACACAGACGAAGTTGCACACGAGCTACAAGAAGAGGTAATAGATGACCCAGTTCTTGACCCCGATTGGCAGCCATTGGGGGAACAGGGTGCAGACGGCAGCAGTTCTGAAGCGGAGGAGGAGGGGCCGCAGCAGGCATCAACATCGCAACAGGTTCCATCTGCCGGGCCCGTATCTTGCCCAAAACGCGTGGCAAAGTCAAAACCTGTTGGAGGACAGCGTGGCCATCCGGTTAAAGCTCAGTCTGCAATGCCTGAAAAGGTATCCGATGCTAGAAAGAGTGCAGTCTGGCATTTTTTTAAACAACATCCAATTGATCAGCACAAAGTAATCTGTCAAAAATGTTCAACTACCTTAAGCAGAGGGCAGAATCTGAAAAGTCTCAATACAAGTTGCATGCATAGACATTTAACCACCATGCATTTGCAAGCTTGGACTAACTACCAAACGTCCCTTAAGGTTGTAGCACCCTCGGCCAATGAAGCTACTCATCAACGCAACATCCCTTCCGGCAGTGTAGGGCCACCATTTTCTGCACCACCTGCAGTATCTGTGCAGGTTTCTTTGCCAGTCCAAAGCAGTCAGGGTCAGGGAATCTCCAGTTTCGTAGTAGGAAACACTGCATCTAGGGCACCGGCGGCAACAATACCATCTCCCACCATCTCTCAGTCTGCCATGTCCACCGGCACCCCCACTAGTTCCACGATCTCCAGCTCTCCAGTCCAGCTCACCCTACATGAGACTATGGTTAGAAAAAGGAAGTACTTAGCCTCGCATCTGCGTACACAGGGTTTGAACGCCCACATAGCTAGACTAATCTCGTTAGAGATGATGCCCTACCGGTTAGTTGAAAGCGAAGCTTTCAAAGACCTGATGGACTACGCTGTACCACGCTACGAGCTACCCAGTCGACACTTTTTTTCCAGAAAAGCCATCCCAGCCCTCCACCAGCATGTTAAAGAGCGCATCGTCCATGCACTCAGGCAATCTGTGAGCACAAAGGTGCACCTGACAACAGATGCATGGACCAGTAGGCATGGCCAGGGACGTTACGTGTCCATCACGGCACACTGGGTAAATGTGGTGGATGCAGGGTCCACAGGGGACAGCAAGTTTGGGACAGTTCTGCCTAGCCCACGGTCTAGGAAACAGTTGGCTGTAGCCGTTCGCACCCCCTCCTCCTCCTCCTCCTCCTCGTCCTCCTGCAGAAGCGAGAGCTCGTCCACAGACCGCAGTCGCACAACCACTCCATCCGCAGCTGCCACTGTTGCACACCAGGTCTCCCATTATGGGGCAGCTACTGGCAAACGTCAGCAGGCTGTATTGGCTATGAAGTGTTTGGGCGACAACAGACACACCGCGGAAGTTCTGTCCGAGTTCTTGCAGCAAGAAACGCAGTCGTGGCTGGGCACTATAGATCTTGAGGCAGGCAAGGTAGTGAGTGATAACGGAAGGAATTTCATGGCTGCCATCTCCCTTTCCCAACTGAAACACATTCCTTGCCTGGCTCACACCTTAAACCTGGTGGTGCAGTGCTTCCTGAAAAGTTATCCGGGGTTATCCGACCTGCTCCTCAAAGTGCGTGGACTTTGCGCACATATCCGCCGTTCGCCTGTACACTCCAGCCGTATGCAGACCTATCAGCGTTCTTTGAACCTTCCCCAGCATCGCCTAATCATAGACGTTGTTACAAGGTGGAACTCAACACTGCACATGCTTCAGAGACTGTGCGAACAGAGGCGGGCTGTTATGTTTTTGTGGGAGGATACACATACACGGGCAGGCAGTAGGATGGCAGACATGGAGTTGTCAGGTGTGCAGTGGTCGAAGATTCAAGACATGTGTCAAGTCCTTCAGTGTTTTGAGGAATGCACACGGCTGGTTAGTGCAGACAACGCCATAATAAGCATGAGCATCCCCCTAATGTGTCTGCTGATGCAAAGTTTGACGCACATAAAGGATCAGGCGTCTGCACCAGAGGAAGAGGAAAGCCTTGATGACAGTCAGCCATTGTCTGGTCAGGGCAGTGTACAGGACGAGGTAGCGGGCGAAGAGGAGGTGGAGGATGAGGAGGATGATGGGGATGAGTATATTTTTAATGAGGAAGCTTTCCCGGGGTCATTGGAAATTGGTGGCGTGGCAAGGGCGGGTTCTGGTTTTTTGAGGGACACAAGTGACGTAGATTTGCCTGCAACTGCCCCTCAACCAAGCACAACCGCAGATTTGACAACTGGAACTTTGGCCCACATGGCGGATTATGCCTTGCGTATCCTCAAAAGGGACACACGCATTACAAAAATGATGAACGATGACGATTACTGGTTGGCCTGCCTCCTTGATCCTCGCTATAAAGGCAAATTGCAAAATATTATGCCACATGAGAACTTGGAACTAATATTAGCAACAAAACAATCAACTCTTGTTGACCGTTTGCTTCTGGCATTCCCTGCACACAGCGCCCGTGATCGTTCTCACACGAGCTCCAGGGACCAGCAGACCAGAGGTGTTAGAGGGGCAGAAATCAGAAGTGGCGTTGGCCAGAGGGGTTTTCTGACCAGGTTGTGGAGTGATTTTGCTATGACCGCAGACAGGACAGGTACTGCAGCATCAATTCAAAGTGACAGGAGACAACATTTGTCCAGTATGGTTACAAACTATTTTTCATCCCTTATCGACGTTCTCCCTCAACCGTCATTCCCATTTGATTACTGGGCATCCAAATTAGACACCTGGCCAGAATTGGCAGAATATGCATTGCAGGAGCTTGCTTGCCCGGCAGCTAGTGTCCTATCAGAAAGAGTATTCAGTGCTGCAGGTTCAATACTAACTGAAAAAAGGACTCGTCTGGCTACCCAAAATGTAGATGATCTAACCTTCATTAAAATGAACCACAACTGGATTTCGAAATCTTTTGCCCCACCTTGCCCGGCTGACACCTAACTTTCCTATGAAAAGGTCTTGCCTGTGGACTCTTCTGAATGACTTTTCCAATCTCGTAATTTTCTGCACCTGATTGTCCAGCATACGACATGTTTACTCCTAACAACATGGCCAAACTCCCCACACGGGGCCGTGGTATCGCCACTTTGCGCCAGCACCCGTGAGAGTGCTGTTTGTCTGAAGAGGTGGGTGTGCCCGCTTTTGGTCGACGGCACTGCCACTGGGTCCCTCATAGTACAATAAAGTGTCTCTGGCGGTGGTGGTGCGCACCCAACGTCAGACACACCATTGTAATATGAGGGGCCCTGGGCCTGTACCGCCGGCCACAAGACAGTTCCCCCCCCCCAGCTCAAACAGTGCTCTACCACTAGCAAAATTATCTCTCACAGCTTCACCAATGTTTAGTCTATGCGCTGACATCCTTCAATGCCTGGCACTGACAATACCATTGTTTTGACATTTTTGTTATGTTAGGCCTTCGAAGCCTGTCTGCGGTCCGTTCTTTCTACAACTACTACACTGACCAGGCCACTGCTGGCCGTGTTCCCCTGGAACCAATTTAAACTTGCCTACAGCCAGCCCAATTTTGTTATGTTAGGCCTTCTTAGCCTGTCTGCCGTCACTCCTTCCACTAGACTTCCACTGACCAGACCACTGTTGCCCGTGTACCCCTGGAACCAATTTTAAATTGCCAACAGCCAAATGTTATTATGTTAGGCCTTTGATGCCTGTCTGCCGTCACTCCTTCCACTAGACTTCCACTGACCAGACCACTGTTGCCCGTGTACCCCTGGAACCAATTTTAAATTGCCAACAGCCCAATGTTATGATGTTAGGCCTTTGATGCCTGTCTGCCGTCACTCCTTCCACTAGGCCTCCACTGACCTGTCTACTGCTGCCCGTGTTCCCAGGGAACCAATTGTAAATTGCCTACAGCCAGCCCATTTTATTACGTTAGGCCTTCGAAGCCTGTCTGCGGTCCCTCCTTCCACTAGGCCTCCACTTACCTGTCTACTGCTGCCCGTGTTCCCCTGGAACCAATTTTAAATTGCCTACAGGCAGCCCAATTTATTATGTTAGGCCTTCGAAGCCTGTCTGCGGTCCCTCCTTCCACTAGGCCTCCACTTACCTGTCTACTGCTGCCCGTGTTCCCCTGGAACCAATTTTAAATTGCCTACAGCCAGCCCATATTATTATGTTAGGCCTTCGAAGCCTGTCTGCGGTCCCTCCTTCCACTAGGCCTCCACTGACCTGTCTACTGCTGCCCGTGTTCCCCTGGAACCAATTTTAAATTGCCTACAGCCAGCCCATTTTATTATGTTAGGCCTTCGAAGCCTGTCTGCGGTCCCTCCTTCCACTAGGCCTCCACTTACCTGTCTACTGCTGCCCGTGTTCCCCTGGAACCAATTTTAAATTGCCTACAGGCAGCCCAATTTATTATGTTAGGGCTTCGAAGCCTGTCTGCGGTCCCTCCTTCCACTAGGCCTCCACTGACCTGTCTACTGCTGCCCGTGTTCCCCTGGAACCAATTTTAAACTGCCTACAGGCAGCCCAATTTATTATGTTAGGGCTTCGAAGCCTGTCTGCGGTCCCTCCTTCCACTAGGCCTCCACTGACCTGTCTACTGCTGCCCGTGTACCCCTTGAACCAACATCATAAAATAAAAAAAAAAGTATTTTGCTTATAAAAAAGAAAATACTGGTGAGATATCAAATGCAGACATTTTAACATTAAAAACAAACACACAACTAAAATCTGGTACAGTACTAAAAATGGCCACCAGCTACAATTACTTTATCCTGCAAGTATTTAACTGAAAGGTTTTTTAAATTGAAAACACAGATATGGCATCCACCGAGTGTTGTCCTGTCGCGTCTTCTTTATATTATTGCCGAGAAGATGCAAAACAATGAAAATAATAAAATCATTAATTACCAAAATAATAGAGAAAGTCAACACCACATTGCAAATAAACATTCATTCCAAATAAAGAAGCAGGGCGCGTCCGAGGGTGAGTATATACCTAATAAGAAGATAATCACCCTCGGACGCGCAATGCTTATTTCCAACAGCCTTCCTTCCTAAGAATCAGCCCTTCCGTGGTGTAGAGAGACGTTGTGTTACACTTCAAGGTGTTCCCCAGGTTGTCTTTCCTGAGCTTCGATCTTCCGGCTCTCGTTTAGTAGTTCTTGGAAACTACACTGCATTAGGCCTTCAAATTGGGTATGGGGTGTAGAGAGAGGGTGTGTTACACTCCAAGGTGTTCCCCAGGTTGCCTTTCCTGAGCTTCGATCTTCTGGCTCTCGTTTAGTAGTTCTTGGAAACTACACTGCATTAGGCCTTCAAATTGGGTATGGGGTGTAGAGAGAGGGTGTGTTACACTCCAAGGTGTTCCCCAGGTTGCCTTTCCTGAGCTTCGATCTTCCGGCTCTCGTTTAGTAGTTCTTGGAAACTACACTGCATTAGGCCTACAAATTGGGTATGGGGTGGAGAGAGATGGTGTGTTACACTCCAAGGTGTTCCCCAGGTTTCCTTGCCATTGCTTCGGTCTTCCGACTCTCGTTTAGTAGTTGTAGAAAAGTACACTGCATTAGGCCTACAAAATGGGTATGGGGTGGAGAGAGATGGTGTGTTACACTCCAAGGTGTTCCCCAGGTTGCCTTTCCTGAGCTTCTATCTTCAGGCTCTCATTAAATTGTGGTTAAATGGAACAACTGCATTTGGCGTACTAGTTGGTTTGGGGCCTACTATCGGTGTCTGCCACTCCTTGCTGTTCTCCTGGTTTCCTGTCCTGAAATTCCATTTTCAGGCTCTCGTTAAGTAGTTGTTAATGTTAGACTGCATTTGGCCTACTAGTTGGGTTGGGGCCTACTATCGGTGTCTGCCACTCCTTGCTGTTCTCCTCCACTGAACAAAGCTGTGCCGCCTGTTTACTACGGTTGCCAATTTTGAACTGCATTTCGACTACTTACTGATTTGGCCCTACTCTCTGTGTCAGCCTCTCATTCCAGTTGTCCTCCACTGCAATGCCCCCTGGTTATTCCTGTGTTACCAATTTTGAACTGCATTTGGCCCACTTTATTCTTTGGGCCTATATCTGTGTTTCCACTTCATCGTGCCCATTGCCCAGCCAGTGATAGATGAGTCTGCTGGTACATTGACCCATAACGCAACATTCCCCGTGCATGCTACACAACAACATTGTGACCCTGCTGAAAGTCAGGTTGCTCTTCCCGCATACCATACCACCTTACACGGGGACAAAGAGGAAGGTGCAGATGAAAGTGCAGGTTCCTTCATCAGGTGGGGGGAGGAATACTAGTTGGCGACGTCACTGGCACAGGGCCTCTCATAGTACGCAAAAGTGTTGCTGCCGGTGGGAGGCGCCCCCGCCGTGCAAACAGACCGCTGTACTTTGAGGGGCCCTGTGCCAGTGCCAATGCCAACAAGTGGGCCCCCCCTGCTTGCTCAGGATCACATCACTTGCAAAGTTGAAATACTTACCTCTCCCTGCTCCACTGCCGTGACGTGGTCCAGATTTCCTGGGCCCACTAATTACTTGAACCAGCCCTACCCCACACAACTTTAGCCAAATGACCCCCAATTTCAAATGCCTTCCAATTATTATAAGGTAAATTACGCTTGACAAGCTTCATTAAGAAGAATGGATGGTTTTGACATTAAAATGGGCACTCTAGGTGTTTTCCTGGCCCCCACTCACTGCCGACTATGCTGCCCCATTGACTTGCATTGGGTTTCGTGTTTCGGTCGATCCCGACTTTTTGCCATAATTGGCCGATTTCACTCGACCCGACTTTTGAGATAGTCGGGTTTCGCGAAACCCGGCTCGACTCTAAAAAGGTCAAGGTCGCTCAACTCTATTCAAAACTTATAATTGTACTTCACTAACCACAGAAACATCTGACTAAAAGAACTTTGTGAAAGAGAAAATTTGTGTCAGTTTCAAACTTTTTGGCCACACGTTTATATGCCAAGCATAAGGTCGTGATACGATATGATCAGAGCCAAAGGAGCTGAAGCTGAATAGGTGCTTTATGTCTACCACAGTCAGGACTGTTACATGCATATTACCGTTATGTTTTTATCATGGGCAGTCACCACCTTGCAGAAGCAGCTGCCTGCACAGAAGCAGATAGATTTCCATTCTGAGACTATATGGGGGTGTGAGGATATGGCCGCTTACTAAAGACTATAGGACAAATGGACGTAGAGCGGTGACTTTTTCCAGCATGGAGCTCCGGTTTTGTTGTGTTTTATTTTATATTTTCTTGCTGTGTTTTATTAGTGATTTGCTTGCTCGTCAATTAATCCTCAGGAATCAAGGTTTACATACACTGACAGAAAGTAGAGGAGGACGAGCAGGCTAGATCTTATGTATAGCTAAGGCCAGTCAGTAGATTTCTAAAGGTACCGTCACACATAACGATATCATTAACGATATTGTTGCTTTTTGTGACGTAGCAACGATATCGTTAACGAAATCGTTATGTGTGACAGCGACCAACGATCAGGCCCCTGCTGGGAGATCGTTGGTCGCTGGGGTAAGTCCAGCACTTTATTTTGTCGCTGGATCTCCCGCTGACATCGCTGAATCGGCGTGTGTGACACCGATCCAGCGATGTCTTCACTGGTAACCAGGGTAAACATCGGGTTACTAAGCGCAGGGCCGCGCTTAGTAACCCGATGTTTACCCTGGTTACCGTTGTAAATGTAAAAAAACAAACACTACATACTTACATTCCGGTGTCTTGTCAGGTCCCTCGCCGTCAGCTTCCCGCACTGACTGGTGAGCGCCTGCCAGCCGTAAAGCAGAGCACAGCAGTGACGTCACCGCTGTACTTTCCGGCCGGCGCTCAGTCAGTGCTGGAAGCTGAAGGCGAGGGACCTGACCAGACACCGGAATGTAAGTATGTAGTGTTTGTTTTTTTACATTTACAACGGTAACCAGGGTAAACATCAGGTTACTAAGCACGGCCCTGCGCTTAGTAACCCGTTGTTTACCCTGGTTACCGGGGACTTCGGGATCGTTGGTCGCTGGAGAGCTGTCTGTGTGACAGCTCTCCAGCGACCAAACAGCGACGCTGCAGCGATCGACATCATTGTCGGTATCGCTGCAGAGTCGCTTAGTGTGACGGTACCTTAAGTATAGATGTAAAGCAATCATTCTATCCATCCATTGTTCTACCAGCCTAGGCCCATTGTGTGGATGGAGATAGTAGACGCAGGGGAGCTGTCACCACAGGGGGTCTCACATCAGCCTCAGATGATGGAATATGCTTTATTCTGTTTAAGAGGGCGGGAGAAAAAGGCACATGGGTTGAATCAGGCAGTTGTGAGAGTGACTTCCATGTGAGAAGATCTGAGCTGGGATGGATGGATGGACTGTGGATTTTTGGAGATGGATTGATGGCTGGAGGGGGTATCCATGAGCTTCGGTCGTGATATCCATCATCTGGAGGAACACAGGCTGTGATTGCACACTATACCGGCTGAAGATACCAAAAGCTGTGGGCCAACCTAAAGTTGGGAGACAGTGGGTATCACCTGGTACGGGGCCAGTGGAACTACTGATCTCAGATTGGGAACTTGTGAACTGAGGACATTGTATTTTTGCCATCTACCTGGATTTGTTGTACAACCATGGTTGTATGGAATAAAAAATAGTTTCATTGTTAACCTGCCTAGGTGATTATTATATCCCACAACTTCAGATCTTCATAAGGGGACATAAGGCCAATATGATCTATACCTGTGAAAACACAGGTACATGGCCTGCAAAGTACAGTAATTTAGCTGAAAAGATTATTTGCTGGATTTCTCCATATCTGATTAGATGAGTAATACCAGGTCAGTTAGAAGCTAAAAGACACCGACCAACAGGAAACCTGAGTGATTCGTATGGTTCCCTTCCTGTAGAGATATTGTAAATGACACTGTCATACTGTACTTACCACAACTATTACATAAAGCAGCTTCTGCTATTTTCTCAACATTATTTTTATTTCTGGCTTCGGAAACAATTAACAGGCAGGCTAATAAACTCTTTCCAAATTTGCGAGATGCCATTGTGATCTGGAGAAAACAAGCGTAAAGACATGCAACATTTATTATCCATTAGCTAAAAAAGTGTAAATACTTTGCAGCAAATTAACCCCTTTGAGACCTATCCTGTTTTCACCATTCTGACCAGGCCAATTTTTACAATTCTGACCACTGTCACTTTATGAGGTAATAACTCTGGAACGCTTCAACGGATCCCGGTGATTCTCAGAGACTGTTTTCTCGTGACATATTGTACTTTATAATAGTGGTAAAATGTATTCGATATGACTTGCGTTTGTGAAAAAAACTGAAATTTAGCGAAAATGTGGAAAATTTCACAATTTTTAATTGTTATGCCCTTAAATCAGAGAGTCATATCACACAAAATAGTTTAATAAATATCATTTCCCACATGTCTACCTTACATCAGCACAATTTTGGAAACTGTCTTTTGTTAGGAAGTTATAAGGGTTAAAAGTTGACCAGCGATTTCTCATTTTTACAACAAAAGTTGCAAAATCATTTTTTTAGGGACCACCTCACACTTGAAGTGACTTTGAGGGGCCTATATGACAGAAAATGCCCCAAAATGACACCATTCTAAAAACTGCACCCCTCAAGGTGCTCAAAACCACATTCAAGAAGTTTATTAACCCTTCAGGTGCTTCACAGGAATTTTTGGAATGTGGAAGGAAAAAAATAAACATTACTTTTCTCTCACAAACATTTTCCTTTACACCTAATTTTTTTTACTTTCACAAGGGTAACAGGAAAAAATAGACCATACATTTCGTTGTGCAATTTCTATCTGAGCATACCGATACCCCACATGTGGGGAAAATCTACTGTTTTTGCACACAGCAGGGCTCGGAAGGGAAGGAGCGCCATTTGACTTTTTGAATGCAAAATTTGATGGAATAATTAGCGGACGACATGTTATGTTTGGAGAGCCCCTGATGTGCCTAAACAGTGGAAACCCCCCACAAGTGACCCCATTTTGGAAACTATACCCCTTATGGAACTTATCTACTTGTGTACTGAGCACCTTGAACCCACAGGTGCTTCACAGAAGTTTATAATGTTAAGCGGTAAAAATTAAAAAAATAAAATTTTTCCCACAAAAAACTTTTTTAGCTACAAATTTTGTATTTTCACAAGGGCAAAAGGAGAAAATGGACCCCAACGTTTGATGTACAATTTCTCCTAAGTTCACCGAAACCCCATATGTGGTCAAAAACTATTTCCCAGTATTTGAGGCACAGTGCAAAGCTCAGAAGTAGCGCCATATTACAGTGCAGATGTTGCTGCACTTGTTTGAGGGTGCCATGTTACATTGGCAGAGCCACCGAGGTGCCAGAACAGCAGAACTCCCCATAAGTGACCACATTTTACCAATTAAACCTCTCAATCAATTCACCTAGAGCTGCAGTGCTTATATTGACGCCACAGGTGTGTCACAAACTTTTATACCATTGGGAAGTGAAAAAAATATAATTTACATTTTTACCAAGATAGTGTGTTAGCCCCAAGTTTTACACTTTCATCCTGGGAAATGGGTAAAAATGGCATCAGAATTTGTCCCACAATTTCTTCTGAATGTAGAAATACCCCATATGTGGTTGTACAGTGCTACTTTGCCATACGGAGTGACTCGGGATAGACAGCAGTGGATGTTGCTGAGTGAAAATTACAAACTGCCGCTGTAGTAACCATTACATTATGCCCAGCTCATGCTTCTGGAGACACGCACCTGTAAATTAGGTGGGGTCTCATCACTACAGAAATGCCAAACATGTGGGCGCTAAATGTGGTTTAGGCACACTGGGTCTCAGAAGGGAGAGCGGCATTTGGATTTGGGAGTGGAGAATTTGCTGAATTTCTTTTGGCGGGTGAGGAGCCATTTCGCTTTTCCAGAGCCTTTGTGCTACCAGTAACATGGAAGCCCCTATATTTCCCTTTACAGATGACAGATCTAAGTGGGGACTTGCTTTTTTTTGTGGATTAAGTGGAAGCTATTATTGGGAACATTTTACATAATGTTTGAGATCACATTTATCTGGCGCTCTGCGCTGATCACTTTGCGGTTTCCATCTAAATCTCTGAATGACGTGATTCAGATGAAACCCCCGATGGATCTGTGGCACCCCGGGGGTCCGGTTGCCACAGTGCCTCCCTCACAAGGGGTGATGTTATTCCTGGAAGCAAGAAGGGATCCCCTTAGCAGGTAACACTGGCATACAACACTTTCCTGACTCCAGACCAGAAGGGGGATCTCTGAATCCGGTTTCAGGGTAGCTTCCCTATAAGTTCTGGTCTGGAGGCGGGGGTTAGTTAGTCAGTCTGAGGGAGACAGTGGAGGAGGAAGCAAGTGAGGAGAGCCTGAGAGTGGAGCTATGACTGAGCTCACCCCAGGACTGAGCGTAAAAGACCGGACACCGGAGTCCGTGGTTGTGTGAGGACTACATGCCCAGCAACCGAATCTGGAGGGCAGGAGATTGCAGGTCTCCTGGCCACAACTAACACCCAAAGGCACAGCAGCAAACTAGAGCCCGGAGTCACCACGAGAATGTGACACCTGGAAAAGGATCGAGCTGCCTGCCATGCGGGTAGTGTTCCACTTAAGGGACAGAATGAGAGAGGGACTTGAAGAGAGCTTAAGGCATCAAGGACCTAAACATCAGCGCAGTAGGGAAGCCTTCAACCCCATCTTGCTAGGGGGATTCTGAACTGCTTCCAGGCTGCCCGGATCTCCAAGATCACCTGTCAACAGTGCCCCGGACTGTATCTGCAATTAAAGGTAAAGAAACTACAGTTACTGTGTCCTCCAATCATTCCGGCACCCCAACATCCAAAACCCCTCATAGACTGTTCTGGTAGCCCTGGGGCCCCCGCTCCACCTGTGGGGAGCCAAACCATATCAGCTGCATTACCATCATCCCCAGCGGTCCCTTTAAGCAGCGTCAGCCAGCCCTGGCCGAGTACCACAGATGGCGTCACGAACATTCCATTTATCCCCTACAAACTTTATTTTCCATCATCCATCCCTATTTCATTGCGCGCCCAGGGCCACGGACCGGGTCATCGCTGCTGTGACCACCCCTTTAAGAACCCTCTGACCCGGTTCCGAATACCCCACGGCTCTAGCAGGTGTTGCAGATCCATTCACAGTAGTGAGGCAGCAGAGTTACTCTGGACTCCATCTGGCCTCTGGACCACAATTTCCTTTTTTCCAGAAGTGCACAAAACTGTGGACGACGGCACTTTTATGCAATCATAAAAAGATGAACACCGTCGGATCACAGGTCCTATGGCACCCACAGTGTCTCCATCTGCCTCATTATAGAGAATCTTCCGCAATAGGTTCTGTCTGAATCACGTATTTCAGAGATTTACACGGAAACCCCAGTGGAAGCACTCAGCGCAGAGCGCAGGATAAATGTGTGCCTTACTGCGATCTTTGGGAGGCAGAATGAAAAACTCAACAGCATGTGAAGAATTGGTTTTATTTATTTTTGATGCCGTTTCTCATGCAGTATAAGTGATTAGGCGACTTTATTCTTCGAGTCGGTGAGATTACTGCGATACCAGATTTATAGCGGGTTTATATGTTTGACAGTTGTCACACACTAAAAAATGCTTTTTATTACGAAAACTCCTTTTTGCCTCACCATATTTTGAGAGCTATAATTTTTTCATATTTCGGCCAACAGAGTCATGTGAGGGCTTGTTTTTTTACGGGACAAACTGACATTTTTATTTTGGTCTTTTTTTGCCAAATGGGAGCAATCTAAACAACCCTTTCTCTGTCTTCCCTGATCTTCCTTAAAACTAATAGGATTAGGGCTATTGGTGGAAATGCATAACTCAGGTCGAAATCCCACGGAACTAAAGGTACCGTCACACTAGACGATATCGCTAGCGATCCGTGACGTTGCAGCGTCCTGGCTAGCGATATCGTCCAGTGTGACAGGCAGCAGCGATCAGGCCCCTGCTGTGCTGTCGCTGGTCGGGGAAGAAAGTCCAGAACTTTGTTTCGTCGCTGGACTCCCCGCAGACATCGCTGAATCGGTGTGTGTGACACCGATTCAGCGATGTCTTCGCTGGTAACCAGGGTAAACATCGGGTAACTAAGCGCAGGGCTGCGCTTAGTAACCCGATGTTTACCCTGGTTACCATCGTTAAAGTAAAAAAAACAAACGCTACATACTTACCTACCGCTGTCTGTCCCTGGCGCTGTGCTTCTCTGCTCTGGCTATGAGCGCCGGGCAGCCGGAAAGCAGAGCGGTGACGTCACTGCTCTGCTTTCCGGCCGCTGTGCTCACAGCCAGAGCAGAGAAGCACAGCGCCGGGGACAGACAGCGGTAGGTAAGTATGTAGCGTTTGTTTTTTTTACTTTAACGATGGTAACCAGGGTAAACATCGGGTTACTAAGCGCGGCCCTGCGCTTAGTTACCCTTACCCTGGTTACCGGGGACCTCGGGATCGTTGGTCGCTGGAGAGCTGTCTGTGTGACAGCTCTCCAGCGACCAAACAGCGACGCTGCAGCGATCCGGATCGTTGTCGGTATCGCTGCAGCGTCGCTTAGTGTGACGGTACCTTAAGAAGGCATCTATCCCCTGGAGACCTTCTCTGGGATTCAGGGAAAAGAATCTTTTCACCTTCCTGTTCAACCTGGTTGCAAAATGATCTATGTCCGGACGGTCCCACATCTGTTCTATTTGGCTGAAGATGGACTGATTTTGTTCCCGCCCCCTTGTCTTAGATGATTGCTGCTTAGGGAGTCCATCCTTACGTTTTCTTTTCCTCTTACGTGAAGAGCTGTCAAACAAAAGATATGACCTTCCGCTAATTGGAATAAGCGATCTGTCACCTCCATTAAGGGTTTGGATTGGGTCAGAGAGGATTCTGACATAATGACTTTATAAGGACAAAAGGAATCTTCATACTGCCAGCTCTACTGCAAGTAAATCCTTCCAAGCTCCCTTCAAGGGAAATGTAATTTTTTAGCACATCCCACTGCAAGGGTCTAGAATTAAACTGGGCCCACAGGACTGCCGAAATGCACGCTGTTAGAGAACGTAAGAGGGACATAGCGCTCATAAGTTTCTCTGACTGGATCAGCTTCTTCTCGCAGAACACTATCTCTCGCCACCACTGACACGGGACACCGCCATTCTACCTACTTCTGGAGCATCTCATCAGGCTGCTGCTGCATATGCTGCAGCTGCTTGGTGATATCCATTATCCTGGAGGGGACACTGAGCAAGGAAATACTGAACCCAAGCTCCTGCCGCACTTAAATGCCAGAGCAATGCTATTGTCCGCCCCTCCAGGCCTCTCTGGTACCCCTATAAGTTCCGGGTCATCAGGCTCTTGCACACTTCCAGTCACGCCCCCGGCGCCCGCGTCATCTGGGTGCACCTTGGCCGCATAATCCTAAACGCCCCTAGGCCCACGTCATCCTGACCTGCCTCCATGCGCCTATCAGCCAAGCACGTCTCTGGACTTCCAAACATGCTAGTGTGCATCCACCATGCCTCCCTGCACATGCCAGCACCCGACGAGCCGCACCAGAGCAGGTCATCCCCGCCTGAGATGCCACTCACCTGCACCCACGCACAACGTGAACGTTCCCCTGGATTTACTGTGACACTTCCAGGAACCCAGCTCTGACCAAGACAGGGAAGATACTGCTGCCTGAGCTGACCCACTGGACTTGGGAAAAAGATAATCTTTGGTTCTTTGTCTTCAGATATGCCTGTAAGAGGTTCCCCCATTGAGGACAGGAGACTAACTGATGAAAGGGAGAGGTGCCATCCTTTTTATCTTGTAGGTTTCCTGTCCTTGAAGGGTGGATCCTCTCTCTTGTGGTGCTGTCATGGGTGATCGATAAAATACACCATATGTAAATAGCTCCAAAGATTATAATGAAAAACACAGAGATGATATGACCCAGAATGGTGCAGCAGGTTTGGCGGTGCTCGGCAGTGCGGGGGCCCCACCGACATTTTGTGAAAGCCTGGAACCCCGCACATCCATTGCCTCAATGCTGTGGCCTCTGGGAAATCCCATCCCAGGCTGGTGGGGCAGGTTCATCAGAGCTCTGTGGTGTGGGGGCTCCTTCGACAATTTGTGAAAGCCCATTGCCTCCATGCTTTGGCCTCCAGGAAAATGTGCGCAATCTGCGCATGAGCCACCTTCAACGGGCACTTTCCCAGAAGCCACGGCATTGAGGCAATGGAAGTGCGGGGGCTCCGGGCTTTCACAAAATGTCGGCAGAGCCCCAACACTACAGAGCACCGCCAAATATTGCCGCACCAGCCTGGGATGGGAGTGTGATCATCACCCTGCAGCGTCAGACCACTGCAGAATTGCCCGACATCAGCTGCCGCCACACTACTTGTAAGTATATTCTGACTATATGAAGCACCCACATTTTCCCGCCCAAATTTGGGGGGAAAAAGTGTGTCTTATAGTCCAAAAAATACAATATTCAATAGACTGAGACCACAGCCCCTCATAGTGTGATGAACCCCGCTCTTTTCTGGCAATGTATAGCAGCTCTCCTCACTCCCGCTGCATATAGCATTATACATGCACTAAAACTTCTTCTCTCAGCCTGAACCTTGGCCTCCACGGCACCTTAGGTTTATAGAAAAGTACCTCAGCTCTCTACCCACCACTGACAACTAAGGATCATATCAAGACATCCATCGTCTGATCTCTACCTGGTGACGTCTGACAGTTGGGCACTTCTTGAACCGAGCAGGACACTGTGTCCCATGCATCTGCACAGATTTCGCTGGAGTTCCGACAGCGACAACAGCAAAGGCACTGGCTGGCCTCCTTGATCTCCACCACCACTCAATCCCAGGGGCGCAGGGTTGCATCTACTGGGCTCGGTAGGTCTCCTGTAGGGGGTGCCAAACACCATTCACAATAGGCCTTACCCTAATTACATGTGTGTGTGTTAAAATGGCTGAATAGCTGGTTTCTTGCACCATCAGAGTTCATACACAATTGTGATACCTGACTTTGCAGGGCGCCACACATGTAATGTTAATTTTCCTATCAAACCTGCTGGAATCTGCTACAAAGTCCCAAAGCAGATGTGAATACAGCCTAAATGATCATATTCCAACCTGAGTGACTAGAGAATATGTCATTTTATGCTTAACCCCTTTCTGCCATATGACGTACTATCCCATTGAGGTGACCTGGGACTTAATTCCCAGGGATGGGATAGTACGTCATAGGCGATCGGCCGCTCTCAAGGGGGAAGCGCGGCCGATCGCAGCCGGGTGTAAGCTGATTATCACAGCTGACATCCGGCACTATGTGATTGCATTGTTCCGAGCGTCTCCTCTGTCCTCCTCCCTGCAGGCCCCGGATCCAAGATGGCCGCGGGGGGCCTTCGGGTGCTGCAGGGAGGTGGCTTGCAAGCACCTGCTGAGAGCAGGCGCCGGCAAGCCTCCAGCACTGCATGTCAGATCGCTGATCTGACACAGTGCTTTGGAAAGTGTCAGATCAGCAATCTGACACTACATAGTGATGTCCCACCCTTGGGACAAAGTAAAAAAAAAATATTATGTGTAAAAAAAAAAAAAAAAAAAATCCTAAATGAATAAAAAAATACTGTTCCAATAAATACATTTCTTTATGTAGATAAAAAAAATAAATAAAAGTACACACATTTAGTATCGCCGCATCTGTAACGACCCGACCTATAAAACTTTCCCACTAGTTAACCTCTTCAGTGAACACCGTAAAAAAAAAAACGAGGCAAAAAACAATGCTTTTATCCTCATACCGCGAACAAAAAGTGGAATAACATGCGATCAAAAAGACGGATATAAATAAACATGGTGCCTCCGAAAACGTCATCTTGTCCCGCAAAAAATAAGCCACCATACAGCATCATCAACAAAAAAATAAAAAAGTTATAGCCCTCAGAATAAAGCGATGCAAAAATAATTATTTTTTCTATAAAATTATTTTTATTGTATAAAAGCTTCACAACATAAAAAAATTATATAAATGAGGTATCAATCGTACTGACAAGGGTTGAGCGAAACGGGTCGTTCATTTTCAAAAGTCGCCGACTTTTGGCAAAGTCGGGTTTCATGAAACCCGATCCGACCCCTGTGCGGGGTCGGCCATGCGGTACGCGACTTTCGCGCCAAAGTCGCGTTTCAATGACGCGAAAAGCGCCATTTCTCAGCCAATGAAGGTAAACGCAGAGTGTGGGCAGCGTGATGACATAGGTCCTGGTCCCCACCATCTTAGAGAAGGGCATTGCAGTGATTGGCTTGCTGTCTGCGGCGTCACAGGGGCTATAAAGGGGCGTTCCCACCGACCGCCATGTTACTGCTGCTGATCTGAGCTTAGGGAGAGGTTGCTGCCACTTCGTCAGAAGCAGGGATAGCGTTAGGCAGGGTCCATTAACCACCAAACCGCTTGTGCTGTAGCGATTTCCACTGCCCAACACCACCTTCAGTGTGCAGGGACAGTGGAAGCTACATTTTTTTTTTTTTTTTTCCCCTCAGCGCTGTAGCTCATTGGGCTGCCCTAGAAGGCTCCCTGATAGCTGCATTGCTGTGTGTATGCCGCTGTGCAAACCAACTGCTTTTTTCAAGGCGCAAATCCTCTTGTTCCTTCCTTTCTGCACAGCTATCTTTTTTGTTTGTACACACTTTTTATTTAATTTGTGCATCAGTCCACCCCTTATTGCTGCCTGCCATACCTGGCTGAGATTACTGCAGGGAGATAGTAATTGAAGGACACTCCCTGTTTTTTTTTTTTTTTTTGTGGGAGATTAAGATTGACATTTCTGCTAGAGTGCCATCACTGTGTGTGCCATCTCTCACTCAGTGGGCCATAGAAAGCCTATTTATTTTTTTGCTTGATTTGGGTTCTAAAATCTACCTGAAAAAATCACTACATCAATCAGTGGGAGAAAAATATTGGCCTCAGGGCTTGTGTGCCACTCCTGACTCCTGTGTGCATCATCACTCACTCAGTGGGGCATAGAAAGCCCATTTTTTTTTTTTTTTGCTTTATTTGGGTTCTAAATTCTACCTGAAAAAATCAATAAATCAATCAGTGGGAGATTAATATTGGCCTTTGGGCTTGTGTGCCAGTCCTAAGCGTGCCATCTCTCTCTCTCAGATAGTGGGCCATAGAAAGCCTATTTATTATTTTTTTTTATTGGGTTTATAAATTTTCCCTGGAACCAAAAAAAAAAAAGTGGGAGATTAATATTGGCCTCTGGGCTTGTGTGCCAGTCCTGAGCGTGCCATCTCTCTCACAAATAGTGGGCCATAGAAAGCCTATTTATTTTTTTGCTTGATTTGGGTTCTAAAATGTACCTGAAAAAATCACTACATCAATCAGTGGGAGAAAAATATTGGCCTCAGGGCTTGTGTGCCACTCCTGACTCCTGTGTGCATCATCACTCACTCAGTGGGCCATAGAAAGCCCTTTTTTTTTTTTTTTTTTTTTGCTTTATTTGGGTTCTAAATTCTACCTGAAAAAATCAATAAATCAATCAGTGGGAGATTAATATTGGCCTTTGGGCTTGTGTGCCAGTCCTAAGCGTGCCATCTCTCTCTCTCAGATAGTGGGCCATAGAAAGCCTATTTATTATTTTTTTTTATTGGGTTTATAAATTTTCCCTGGAACCAAAAAAAAAAAAGTGGGAGATTAATATTGGCCTCTGGGCTTGTGTGCCAGTCCTGAGCGTGCCATCTCTCTCACAAATAGTGTGCCATAGAAAGCCTATTTATTTTTTTTTTTTTTTGGTTTTATAAATTCTCCCTGAAAAAAAAAAAGGGAGATTAATATTGACCTTTGGGCTTGTGTGCCAGTCCTAAGCGTGCCATCTCTCTCTCTCTCTCAGATAGTGGGCCATAGAAAGCCTATTTATTATTTTTTTTATTGGGTTTATAAATTTTCCCTGGAACAAAAAAAAAAAAGTGGGAGATAAATATTGGCCTCTGGGCTTGTGTGCCACTCCTGACTCCTGTGTGCGTCATCTCTCACTCAGTGGGCCATAGAAAGCCTTTTTTTGTTTTATTTGTTTTCTAAATTCTCCCTGAAAAAATCATTTGATTTTATTTGGTTTCTAAATTCTTCCTGAAAAAATCATTTTATTCTATTATTTTTTTTCCTAAAGTCTCCCTGAAAAAAAAACGAAAAACAAATCAGTGGGAGATTAATATTGCCCTTTCTGCTTGTCTGCCAGTCTTGACTCCTGGGTGTGCCATCTCTCTCTCTCCAATTGTGGGCCATAGAAAGCCTATTTTTTTTTAGCTTGATTTGGGTTCCAAAATCTACCTGAAAAAATCACTACATCAATCAGTGGGAGATAAATATTGGCCTCTGGGCTTGTGTGCCACTCCTGACTCCTGTGTGCGTCATCTCTCACTCAGTGGGCATAGAAAGCCTTTTTTTGTTTTATTTGTTTTCTAAATTCTCCCTGAAAAAAATCATTTTATTTTATTTGGTTTCTAAATTCTTCCTGAAAAAATCATTTTATTCTATTATTTTTTTTCCTAAAGTCTCCCTGAAAAAAAAAACAAAAAACAAATCAGTGGGAGATTAATATTGCCCTTTCTGCTTGTGTGCCAGTCTTGACTCCTGGGTGTGCCATCTCTCTCTCTCTCTCCAATTGTGGGCCATAGAAAGCCTATTATTTGTTTAGCTTGATTTGGGTTCCAAAATCTACCTGAAAAAATCACTACATCAATCAGTGGGAGATAAATATTGGCCTCTGGGCTTGTGTGCCACTCCTGACTCCTGTGTGCGTCATCTCTCACTCAGTGGGCCATAGAAAGCCTTTTTTTGTTTTATTTGTTTTCTAAATTCTCCCTGAAAAAAATCATTTTATTTTATTTGGTTTCTAAATTCTTCCTGAAAAAATCATTTTATTCTATTATTTTTTTTCCTAAAGTCTCCCTGAAAAAAAAAACAAAAAACAAATCAGTGGGAGATTAATATTGCCCTTTCTGCTTGTGTGCCAGTCTTGACTCCTGGGTGTGCCATCTCTCTCTCTCTCTCCAATTGTGGGCCATAGAAAGCCTATTATTTTTTTTAGCTTGATTTGGGTTCCAAAATCTACCTGAAAAAATCACTACATCAATCAGTGGGAGATAAATATTGGCCTCTGGGCTTGTGTGCCACTCCTGACTCCTGTGTGCGTCATCTCTCACTCAGTGGGCCATAGAAAGCCTTTTTTTGTTTTATTTGTTTTCTAAATTCTTCCTGAAAAAATCATTTTATTTTATTTGGTTTCTAAATTCTTCCTGAAAAAATCATTTTATTCTATTATTTTTTTTCCTAAAGTCTCCCTGAAAAAAAAAAAAAAAAACAAATCAGTGGGAGATTAACCCCTTACCGGCATCGGACGTACTATACCGTCCGATGCCGGCTCCCCTGCTTTGATGCAGGGCTCCGCGGTGAGCCCGCACCAAAGCCGGGACATGTCAGCTGTTTTGAACAGCTGACATGTGCCCGTAATAGGCGCGGGCAGAATCGCGATCTGCCCGCACCTATTAACTAGTTAAATGCCGCTGTCAAACGCAGACAGCGGCATTTAACTACCGCTTCCGGCCGGGCGGCCGGAAATGACGTCATCGCCGACCCCCGTCACATGTCCGGGGGTCGGCGATGCGTCTCCATTGTAGCCATAGAGGTCCTTGAGACCTCTATGGTTACTGATTGCCCGTCGCTGTGAGCGCCACCCTGTGGTCGGCGCTCACAGCACACGTGCAATTCTGCTACATAGCAGCGATCAGCAGATCGCTGCTATGTAGCAGAGCCGATCGGCTTGTGCCTGCTTCTAGCCTCTCATGGAGGCTATTGAAGCATGGCAAAAGTTAAAAAAAAAAGTTTAAAAAAATGTGAAAAAAATAAAAAAAACATAAAAGTTTAAATCACCCCCCTTTCGCCCCAATCAAAATAAATCAATAAAAAAAATATCAAATCTACGCATATTTGGTATCGCCGCGCTCAGAATTGCCCGATCTATCAAATAAAAAAAGTATTAACCTGATCGCTAAACAGCGTAGCGGGAAAAAAACTTGAAACGCCAGAATTACGTTTTTTTGGTCGCCGCGACATTGCATTAAAATGCAATAACGGGCGATCAAAAGAACGTATCTGCACCGAAATGCTATCATTAAAAATGTCATCTCGGCACGCAAAAAATAAGCCCTCAACCGACCCCAGATCACGAAAAATGGAGACGCTACGAGTATCGGAAAATGGCGCAATTTTTTTTTTTTTTTTTTTAGCAAAGTTTGGAATTTTTTTTCACCACTTAGATAAAAAATAACCTAGTCATGTTTGGTGTCTATGAACTCGTAATGACCTGGAGAATCATAATGGCAGGTCATTTTTAGCATTTAGTGAACCTAGCAAAAAAGCCAAACAAAAAAACCAATGTGGGATTGCACTTTTTTTGCAATTTCACCGCACTTGGAATTTTTTTCCCGTTTTCTAGTACACGACATGTTAAAACCAATGATGTCGTTCAAAAGTACAACTCGTCCCGCAAAAAATAAGCCCTCACATGGCCAAATTGACGGAAAAATAAAAAAGTTATGGCTCTGGGAAGGAGGGGAGCGAAAAACGAACACGGAAAAACGAAAAATCCCCTGGTCATGAAGGGGTTAATATTGCCCTTTCTGCTTGTGTGCCAGTCTTGACTCCTGGGTGTGCCATCTCTCTCTCTCTCTCCAATTGTGGGCCATAGAAAGCCTATTATTTGTTTAGCTTGATTTGGGTTCCAAAATCTACCAGAAAAAATCACTACATTAATCAGTGGGAGATAAATATTGGCCTCTGGGCTTGTGTGCCACTCCTGACTCCTGTGTGCGTCATCTCTCACTCAGTGGGCCATAGAAAGCCTTTTTTTGTTTTATTTGTTTTCTAAATTCTCCCTGAAAAAAATCATTTTATTTTATTTGGTTTCTAAATTCTTCCTGAAAAAATCATTTTATTCTATTATTTTTTTTCCTAAAGTCTCCCTGAAAAAAAAAACAAAAAACAAATCAGTGGGAGATTAATATTGCCCTTTCTGCTTGTGTGCCAGTCTTGACTCCTGGGTGTGCCATCTCTCTCTCTCTCTCCAATTGTGGGCCATAGAAAGCCTATTATTTTTTTAGCTTGATTTGGGTTCCAAAATCTACCTGAAAAAATCACTACATCAATCAGTGGGAGATAAATATTGGCCTCTGGGGTTGTGTGCCACTCCTGACTCCTGTGTGCGTCATCTCTCACTCAGTGGGCCATAGAAAGCCTTTTTTTGTTTTATTTGTTTTCTAAATTCTTCCTGAAAAAATCATTTTATTTTATTTGGTTTCTAAATTCTTCCTGAAAAAATCATTTTATTCTATTATTTTTTTTCCTAAAGTCTCCCTGAAAAAAAAACAAAAAAACAAATCAGTGGGAGATTAATATTGCCCTTTCTGCTTGTGTGCCAGTCTTGACTCCTGGGTGTGCCATCTCTCTCTCTCTCTCCAATTGTGGGCCATAGAAAGCCTATTATTTTTTTAGCTTGATTTGGGTTCCAAAATCTACCTGAAAAAATCACTACATCAATCAGTGGGAGATAAATATTGGCCTCTGGGGTTGTGTGCCACTCCTGACTCCTGTGTGCGTCATCTCTCACTCAGTGGGCCATAGAAATCCTTTTTTTGTTTTATTTGTTTTCTAAATTCTCCCTGAAAAAATCATTTTATTTTATTTGGTTTCTAAATTCTTCCTGAAAAAATCATTTTATTCTATTATTTTTTTTTCCTAAAGTCTCCCTGAAAAAAAAAAAAAAATCAAATCAGTGGGAGATTAATATTTACATTTGTGCTTCAGTGACAGTCCTGCGTGTGTGGCATCTCTCTCATTTGTTGCCACCAACAACAGAGTGTGTAACATTGTGCCTGATTTTCGTTGTGGTCTCACTCACCTGTAAAGGGGTAGCTAAATCATACTGAAGTTATAGCTCACCGTGTAATTTGTGTGACAGCAACAAATACCGTTAGTTTGTTTACGTTTTTAAAACAATGAGGAAGTCTGGTGGAAGAGGTCGTGGCCGGGGGCGTTCATTGTCAGCTGGTAATGAGGGTAGTGGTAGTGGTGGAGCATCAGCTGGTCGTGGGAAAAAAAATATTGCACCTAAGTCTGGAGCTGTGGAGCCAGGTTCGTCGTCTGGCTACACAAGGCCTCGAACGCTCCCTTTTCTGGGAGTAGGAAAACCGCTTTTAAAGCCGGAGCAGCAAGAGCAAGTTTTGGCTTATCTTGCTGACTCAGCCTCTAGCTCTTTTGCCTCCTCTCGTGAAACTGGTAAATGTCAAAGCAGCGTGTCGTTAGTGGATGTTCACGGTCAGGGACAAGTCGCTTCCTTGTCCTCTTCAGCAAAAACAACAACAGAGAAGAATGCAGCAGGCGACACAACGGTTACTCCATGGAGCTCTTTACACATACCGTCCCTGGCTTAGAAAGTGAAGCAGTTAACAGTCCATGCCCATTACAAGTTGAATCTGACATGGAGTGCACTGATGCACAGCCACAGCCAGACTACTATGCTGGTCCTTTGACTCAGACCACAACATTGCCCTCGCAGGGTAATGATCAAGAATCAGACCCTGATGAGACTATGTTGCCCCATCACGAACGCTTTACCACCGACCGACACGGTGACACAGACGAAGTTGCACACGAGCTACAAGAAGAGGTAATAGATGACCCAGTTCTTGACCCCGATTGGCAGCCATTGGGGGAACAGGGTGCAGGCGGCAGCAGTTCTGAAGCGGAGGAGGAGGGGCCGCAGCAGGCATCAACATCGCAACAGGTTCCATCTGCCGGGCCCGTATCTTGCCCAAAACGCGTGGCAAAGCCAAAACCTGTTGGAGGACAGCGTGGCCATCCGGTTAAAGCTCAGTCTGCAATGCCTGAAAAGGTATCCGATGCTAGAAAGAGTGCAGTCTGGCATTTTTTTAAACAACATCCAATTGATCAGCGCAAAGTCATCTGTCAAAAATGTTCAACTACCTTAAGCAGAGGACAGAATCTGAAAAGTCTCAATACAAGTTGCATGCATAGACATTTAACCACCATGCATTTGCAAGCCTGGACTAACTACCAAACGTCCCTTAAGGTTGTAGCACCCTCGGCCAATGAACCTAGTCAGCAATGCAACATCCCTTCCGGCAGTGTAGGGCCACCATTTTCCGCACCACCTGCAGTATCTGTGCAGGTTTCTTTGCCAGGCCAAAGCAGTCAGGGTCAGGGAATCACCAGTTTCGTAGTAGGAAACACTGCATCTAGGGCACCGGCGGCAACAATACCATCTCCCACCGTCTCTCAGTCTGCCATGTCCACCGGCACCCCCGCTAGTTCCACGATCTCCAGCTCTCCAGTCCAGCTCACCCTACATGAGACTATGGTTAGAAAAAGGAAGTACTTAGCCTCGCATCCGCGTACACAGGGTTTGAACGCCCACATAGCTAGACTAATCTCGTTAGAGATGATGCCCTACCGGTTAGTTGAAAGCGAAGCTTTCAAAGCCCTGATGGACTACGCTGTACCACGCTACGAGCTACCCAGTCGACACTTTTTTTCCAGAAAAGCCATCCCAGCCCTCCACCAGCATGTTAAAGAGCGCATCGTCCATGCACTCAGGCAATCTGTGAGCACAAAGGTGCACCTGACAACAGATGCATGGACCAGTAGGCATGGCCAGGGACGTTACGTGTCCATCACGGCACACTGGGTGAATGTTGTGGATGCAGGGTCCACAGGGGACAGCAAGTTTGGGACAGTTCTGCCTAGCCCACGGTCTAGGAAACAGTTGGCTGTAGCCGTTCGCACCCCCTCCTCCTCCTCTTCGTCCTCCTGCAGAAGCGAGAGCTCGTCCACAGACCGCAGTCGCACAACCACTCCATCCGCAGCTGCCACTGTTGCACACCAGGTCTCCCATTATGGGGCAGCTACTGGCAAACGTCAGCAGGCTGTATTGGCTATGAAGTGTTTGGGCAACAACAGACACACCGCGGAAGTTCTGTCCGAGTTCTTGCAGAAAGAAACGCAGTCGTGGCTGGGCACTGTAGATCTTGAGGCAGGCAAGGTAGTGAGTGATAACGGAAGGAATTTCATGGCTGCCATCTCCCTTTCCCAACTGAAACACATTCCTTGCCTGGCTCACACCTTAAACCTGGTGGTGCAGTGCTTCCTGAAAAGTTATCCGGGGTTATCCGACCTGCTCCTCAAAGTGCGTGGACTTTGCTCACATATCCGCCGTTTGCCCGTACACTCCAGCCGTATGCAGACCTATCAGCGTTCTTTGAACCTTCCCCAGCATCGCCTAATCATAGACGTTGCAACAAGGTGGAACTCAACACTGCACATGCTTCAGAGACTGTGCGAACAGAGGCGGGCTGTTATGTTTTTGTGGGAGGATACACATACACGGGCAGGCAGTAGGATGGCAGACATGGAGTTGTCAGGTGTGCAGTGGTCGAAGATTCAAGACATGTGTCAAGTCCTTCAGTGTTTTGAGGAATGCACACGGCTGGTTAGTGCAGACAACGCCATAATAAGCATGAGCATCCCCCTAATGCGTCTGCTGATGCAAAGTTTGACGCACATAAAGGATCAGGCGTCTGCAGCTGAGGAAGAGGAAAGCCTTGATGACAGTCAGCCATTGTCTGGCCAGGGCAGTGTACAGGACGAGTTAGCGGGCGAAGAGGAGGAGGAGGACGAGGAGGATGATGGGGATGATTATATTTTTAATGAGGAAGCTTTTCCGGGGCCACTGGAAATTGGTGGCGCGGCAAGGCCGGGTTCTGGTTTTTGGAGGGACACAAGTGACGTGGATTTGCCTGAAACTGCCCCTCAACCAAGCACAACCGCAGATTTGAGAACTGGAACTTTGGCCCACATGGCGGATTATGCCTTACGTATCCTCAAAAGGGACACACGCATAACTAAAATGATGAACGATGACGATTACTGGTTGGCCTGCCTCCTTGATCCTCGCTATAAAGGGAAATTGCAAAATATAATGCCACATGACAACTTGGAAATAATATTAGCAACCAAACAATCAATTCTTGTTGACCGTTTGCTTCTGGCATTCCCTGCACACAGCGCCCGTGATCGTTCTCACACGAGCTGCAGGGGCCAGCAAACCAGAGGAGTTAGAGGGGCAGAAATCAGAAGTGGCGTTGGCCAGAGGGGTTTTCTGACCAGGTTGTGGAGTGATTTTGCTATGACCGCAGACAGGACAGGTACTGCAGCATCAATTCAAAGTGACAGGAGACAACATTTGTCCAGTATGGTTACAAACTATTTTTCATCCCTTATCGATGTTCTCCCTCAACCGTCATTCCCATTTGATTACTGGGCATCAAAATTAGACACCTGGCCAGAATTGGCAGAATATGCATTGCAGGAGCTTGCTTGCCCAGCAGCTAGTGTCCTATCAGAAAGAGTATTCAGTGCTGCAGGTTCAATACTAACAGAAAAAAGGACTCGTCTGGCTACCCAAAATGTAGATGATCTAACCTTCATTAAAATGAACCACAACTGGATTTCGAAATCTTTTGCCCCACCTTGCCCGGCTGACACCTAGCTTTCCTATGAAAAGGTCTTGCCTGTGGACTATTCTGAATGCCTTTTCCAATCTCGTAATTTTCTGCACCTGATTGTCCAGCATACGACATGTTTACACCTCACTAAATGGCCAAACTCCCCACACGGGGCCGTGGTATCGACACTTGGCGACAGCACCCGTGAGAGTGCTGTTTGTCTGAAGAGGTGGGTGTGCCCGCTTTTGGTCGACGGCACTGCCACTGGGTCCCTCCTAGTACAATAAAGTGTCTCTGGCGGTGGTGGTGCGCACCCAACGTCAGACACACCGTTGTAATATGAGGGGCCCTGGGCCTGTACCGCCGGCCACAAGACAGTTCCCCCCCCCCCCCAGCTCAAACAGTGCTCTACCACTAGCAAAATTATCTCACAGCTCCACCAATGTTTAGTCTATGCGCTGACATTCTTCAATGCCTGCCACTGACAACACCATTGTATTGACATTTTTGTTATGTTAGGCCTTCGAAGCCTGTCTGCGGTCACTCCTTCCACTATGCCTCCACTGACCACACCACTGCTGCCCGTGTACCCCTGGAACCAATTTAAAATTGCCTACAGCCATGTGTTATTATTTTAGGCCTTCGATGCCTGTCTGCGGTCACTCCTTACAATATGCCTCCACTGACCACACCACTGCTGCCCGTGTACCCCTGGAACCAATTTAAAATTGCCTACAGCCATGTGTTATTATTTTAGGCCTTCGATGCCTGTCTGTGGTCACTCCTTCCACTAGGCCTCCACTGACCACACCACTGCTGCCCGTGTACCCCTGGAACCAATTTAAAATTGCCTACAGCCATGTGTTATTATTTTAGGCCTTCGATGCCTGTCTGCGGTCACTCCTTCCACTAGGCCTCCACTGACCACACCACTGCTGCCCGTGTACCCCTGGAACCAATTTAAAATTGCCTACAGCCATGTGTTATTATTTTAGGCCTTCGATGCCTGTCTGTGGTCACTCCTTCCACTAGGCCTCCACTGACCACACCACTGCTGCCCGTGTACCCCTGGAACCAATTTAATATTGCCTACAGCCATGTGTTATTATTTTAGGCCTTCGATGCCTGTCTGTGGTCACTCCTTCCACTAGGCCTCCACTGACCACACCACTGCTGCCCGTGTACCCCTGGAACCAATTTAAAATTGCCTACAGCCAGCCCAATTTTTTTACTTTAGGCCTTCGATGCCTGTCTGCGGTCACTCCTTCCACTAGGCCTCCACTGACCACACCACTGCTGCCCGTGTACCCCTGGAACCAATTTAAAATTGCCTACAGCCATGTGTTATTATTTTAGGCCTTCGATGCCTGTCTGTGGTCACTCCTTCCACTAGGCCTCCACTGACCACACCACTGCTGCCCGTGTACCCCTGGAACCAATTTAAAATTGCCTACAGCCATGTGTTATTATTTTAGGCCTTCGATGCCTGTCTGTGGTCACTCCTTCCACTAGGCCTCCACTGACCACACCACTGCTGCCCGTGTACCCCTGGAACCAATTTAAAATTGCCTACAGCCATGTGTTATTATTTTAGGCCTTCGATGCCTGTCTGTGGTCACTCCTTCCACTATGCCTCCACTGACCACACCACTGCTGCCCGTGTACCCCTGGAACCAATTTAAAATTGCCTACAGCCATGTGTTATTATTTTAGGCCTTCGATGCCTGTCTGTGGTCACTCCTTCCACTAGGCCTCCACTGACCACACCACTGCTGCCCGTGTACCCCTGGAACCAATTTAAAATTGCCTACAGCCATGTGTTATTATTTTAGGCCTTCGATGCCTGTCTGCGGTCACTCCTTACAATATGCCTCCACTGACCACACCACTGCTGCCCGTGTACCCCTGGAACCAATTTAAAATTGCCTACAGCCATGTGTTATTATTTTAGGCCTTCGATGCCTGTCTGTGGTCACTCCTTCCACTAGGCCTCCACTGACCACACCACTGCTGCCCGTGTACCCCTGGAACCAATTTAAAATTGCCTACAGCCATGTGTTATTATTTTAGGCCTTCGATGCCTGTCTGTGGTCACTCCTTCCACTAGGCCTCCACTGACCACACCACTGCTGCCCGTGTACCCCTGGAACCAACATCAGAAAATATAAAAATAAGTATTTTGCTTATAAAAAAGAAAATACTGGAGAGATATCAAATGCAGACATTTTAACATTAAAAACAAACACATACAACAAAAATCTGGTACAGTACTAAAAATGGCCACCAGCTACAATAACTTTATCCTGCAAGTAGTTAACTGAAAGTTTTTTTCAATTTAAAACACAGATATGGCGTCCACCGAGTGTTGTCCTGTCGCGTCTTCTTTATATTATTGCCAAGAAGATGCAAAACAATGAAAATAATAAAATCATTATTTACCAAAAAAATAGAGTAAGTCAAAACCACATTGCAAATAAACATTCATTACAAATAAAGAAGCAGGGCGCGTCCGAGGGTGAGTATATACCTAATAAGAATATAATCACCCTCGGACGCGCCCTGCTTCTTTCCGACAGCCTTCCTTCCTAAGAATCAGCCCTTCCGTGGTATAGAGAGAGGGTTTGTTACACTCCAAGGTGTTCCCCAGGTTGCCTTTCCTGAGCTTCGATCTTCATGCTCTCGTTTAGTAGTTGTCGGAAAGTAGGCTGCATTAGGCCTACAAATTGGGTATGGGGTGGAGAGAGATGGTGTGTTACACTCCAAGGTGTTCCCCAGGTTTCCTTGCCATTGCTTCGGTCTTCCGACTCTCGTTTAGTAGTTGTAGAAAACTACACTGCATTAGGCCTACAAAAAGGGTATCGGGTGGAGAGAGATGGTGTGTTACACTCCAAGGTGTTCCCCAGGTTGCCTTTCCTGAGCTTCGATCTTCCGGCTCTCGTTTAGTAGTTGTTGGAAACTACACTGCATTAGGCCTACAAATTGGGTATGGGGTGTAGAGAGATGGTGTGTTCCACTCCAAGGTGTTCTCCAGGTTGCCTTTCCTGAGCTTCGATCTTCCGGCTCTCGTTTAGTAGTTGTTGGAAACTACGCTGCATTAGGCCTACAAATTGGGTATGGGGTGTAGAGAGATGGTGTGTTCCACTCCAAGGTGTTCTCCAGGTTGCCTTTCCTGAGCTTCGATCTTCCGACTCTCGTTTAGTAGTTCTTGGAAACTACACTGCATTAGGCCTACAAATTGGGTATGGGGTGTAGAGAGATGGTGTGTTCCACTCCAAGGTGTTCTCCAGGTTGCCTTTCCTGAGCTTCGATCTTCCGGCTCTCGTTTAGTAGTTGTTGGAAACTACGCTGCATTAGGCCTACAAATTGGGTATGGGGTGTAGAGAGATGGTGTGTTCTACTCCAAGGTGTTCCCCAGGTTTCCTCGCCAATGCTTCGATCATCATGCTCTCGTTTAGTAGTTGTTGTAAACTACGCTGCATTAGGCCTACAAATTGGGTATGGGGTGTAGAGAGATGGTGTGTTCCACTCCAAGGTGTTCCCCAGGTTTCCTCGCCAATGCTTCGATCATCATGCTCTCGTTTAGTAGTTGTTGGAAACTACGCTGCATTAGGCCTACAAATTGGGTATGGGGTGTAGAGAGATGGTGTGTTCCACTCCTAAGTGTTCCCCAGGTTGCCTTTCCTGAGCTTCGATCTTCCAGCTCTCGTTTAGTAGTTCGTGGAAACTACACTGCATTAGGCCTACAAATTGGGAATGGGGTGTAGAGAGATGGTGTGTTCCACTCCAAGGTGTTCCCCAGGTTTCCTCGCCAATGCTTCGATCATCATGCTCTCGTTTAGTAGTTGTTGGAAACTACGCTGCATTAGGCCTACAAATTGGGTATGGGGTGTAGAGAGATGGTGTGTTCCACTCCAAGGTGTTCCCCAGGTTTCCTCGCCAATGCTTCGATCATCATGCTCTCGTTTAGTAGTTGTTGGAAACTACGCTGCATTAGGCCTACAAATTGGGTATGGGGTGTAGAGAGATGGTGTGTTACACTCCAAGGTGTTCTCCAGGTTGCCTTTCCTGAACTTCTATCTTCAGGCTCTCATTAAATTGTGGTTAAACGGAACAACTGCATTTGGCGTACTAGTTGGTTTGGGGCCTACTATCGGTGTCTGCCACTCCTTGCTGTTCTCCTGGTTTCCTGTCCTGAAATTCCGTTTTCAGGCGCTCGTTAAGTAGTTGTTAATGTTAGACTGCATTTGGCCTACTAGTTGGGTTGGGGCCTACTATCGGTGTCTGCCACTCCTTGCTGTTCTCCTCCACTGAACAAAGCTGTGCCGCCTGTTTACTACGGTTGCCAATTTTGAACTGCATTTCGACTACTTACTGATTTGGGCCTACTCTCTGTGTCAGCCTCTCATTCCAGTTGTCCTCCACTGCAATGCCCCCTGGTTATTCCTGTGTTACCAATTTTGAACTGCATTTAGCCAACTTTATTCTTTGGGCCTATATCTGTGTTTCCTCCTCATCCTGCCCATTGCCCAGCCAGTGATAGATGAGTCTGCTGGTACATTGACCCATAACGCAACATTCCCCGTGCACGCTACACAGCAACATTGTGACCCTGCTGAAAGTCAGGTTGCTCTTCCCGCATACCATACCACCTTACACGGGGACAAAGAGGAAGGTGCAGATGAAAGTGCAGGTTCCTTCATCAGGTGGGGGGAGGAATACTAGTTGGCGACGTCACTGGCACAGGGCCTCTCATAGTACGCAAAAGTGTTGCTGCCGGTGGGAGGCGCCCCCGCCGTGCAAACACACCGCTGTACTTTGAGGGGCCCTGTGCCAGTGCCAATGCCAACGAGTGGGCCCCCCCTGCTTGCTCAGGTTCACAGCACTTGCAAAGTTGAAATACTTACCTCTCCCTGCTCCACTGCCGTGACGTGGTCCAGATTTCCTGGGCCCACTAATTACTTGAACCAGCCCTACCCACCACAACTTTAGCCAAATGAACCCCAATTTCAAATGTCTTCCAATTATTATAAGGTAAATTACGCTTGACAAGCTTCATTAAGAAGAATGGATGGTTTTGACATTAAAATGGGCACTCTAGGTGTTTTCCTGGCCCCCACTCACTGCCGACTATGCTGCCCCATTGACTTGCATTGGGTTTCGTGTTTCGGTCGATCCCGACTTTACGTCATAATCGGCCGATTTCACTCGACCCGACTTTTGAGATAGTCGGGTTTCGCAAAACCCGGCTCGACTCTAAAAAGGTCAAGGTCGCTCAACTCTAGTACTGACCCGAAGAATAAAACTGCTTTATCAATTTTACCAAATGCGGAACGATATAAACCCCCCCCCCCCAAAAAAAAAATAAATTCACAAATTGCTGGTTTTTGTTCATTCTGTCTAACAAAAATCGGAATAAAAAGCGATCAAAAAATGTCATGTGCCCAAAAATGGTATCAATAAAAACGTCAACTCGTCCCGCAAAAAAAAATACCTCACAAGACTCTGTGGACCAAAATATTGAAAAATTATAGCTCTCAGAATGTGGTAACGCAAACAATATTTTTTGCAATAAAAAGCGTCTTTTACTGTGTGACAGCTGCCAAACATAAAAACCAGCTATAAATAGCAAATCAAACCCAACTTTATCACCGCCTTTGTTAGGGAAAAATAATAGTAAAAAAAATTATTTATTTCCATTTTCCCATTAGGGTTAGGGTTGGGGTTAAAGTTAGGGTTGGGGCTAAAAGTTAGGGTAAGGGTTGGGGCTAAAGTTAAAGTAGGGGCTAAAGTTAGGGTTGGGGCTAAAGTTAGGGTTGGGCTAGAGTTGGGGTTAGGGTTTGGATTACGTTTACGGTTGTGTAAGGGGTGTGTCAGGGTTAGGGGTATGGTTAGGGTTTGGATTAGAGTTAGGGGTGTGTTGGGGTTGGGACTAGGGGTGTATTTGAGTTAGGGGTGTGGCTAGGGTTGGGATTAGGGTTAGGGGTGTGTTGGGGTTAGGGGTGTGTTGGGGTTAGGGGTGTGTTTAGGGTTGGGTTTAGGGGTGTGTTGGGGTTAGGGTTGGAGTTAGAATTGGGGGGTTTCCACTGCTTAGGCATACCAGGGGCTCTGCAAATGCAACATGATGTCTGATCTCAATTCCATCCAATTCTGCGTTGAAAAAGTAAAATGGTGCTCCTTCCCTTCCGAGCTCTACCGTGCGCCCAAACAGTGGTTTACCCCAACATATGGGGTATCAGCGTACTCAGAACAAATTAGACAACAAGAAAATACAAAACTGGTGGCTAAAAGATCATTTTTGTGGAAAAAAAAGATTTTTTATTTTCACGGCTCTGCATTATAAACTGTAGTGAAACACTTGGGGGTTCAAAGTTCTCACAACACATCTAGATAAGTTTCTTGGGGGGTCTAGTTTCCTATATGGGGTCACTTTTGGGGGGTTTCTACTGTTTAGGTACATCAGGTGCTCTGCAAACGCAACATGATGCCCGCAGACCATTCCATTAAAGTCTGCATTCCAAAACGCCACTTCCGAGCTCTGCCATGCGCCCAAACAGTAGTTTTCTCCCACATATGGGGTATCAGCGTACTCAGGTCAAATTGCACAACAACTTTTTTGGGTACAATTTCTCCTGTTACCCTTGGGAAAATAAAAAATTTGGGGAGAAAAATCATTTTTGTGAAAAAAATAAGATTTTTTTATTTTTACGGCTCTATATTAAAAACTTCTGTGAAGCACTTAGGGGTTCGAAGTGCTCACCACACATCTAGATAAGTTCCTTAGGGGGTCTACTTTCCAAAATGGTGTCACTTTTGGGGGATTTCCACTGTTTAGGCACATCAGGGGCTCTCCAAACGAGACATGGCGTCCTATCTCAATTCCAGCCAATTTTGCATTGAAAAGTGAAATGGTGTCCTTCCCTTCTGAGCTCTGCCATGCGCCCCCAAACAGTGGTTTACCCTCACATATAGAGCATCAATGTACTCAGGACAAATTGCACAACAACGTTTGGGGTCCAATTTCTCCTGTTACCCTTGGGAAAATAAAAAATTGGGGGCAAAAAATCACTTTTGTGAAAAAAATAAGATTTTTTATTTTTACGGCTCTACATTATAAACTTCTGTGAAGCACTTGGTGGGTTCAAAGTGCTCACCACACACCTAGTTAAGTTCCTTAGGTGGTCTACTTTCCAAAATGGTGTCACTTTTGGGGGATTTTCACTGTTTAGGCACATCAGTGGCTCTCCAAATGAGACATGACGTCATATCTCAATTCCAGCCAATTTTGCATTGAAAAGTCAAATGGCGCTCCTTCACTTCCGAGCTCTGCATTAGCCAAACAGTGGTTTACCCCAACATATCAGGTATCAGCGTACTCAGGACAAATTGTAAAACAACTTTTAGGGTCCAATTTCTCCTGTTACCTTTGGTAAAATAAGACAAATTGGATCTGAATTAAAAAAATTTGTGAAAAAAAGTTAAATGTTCATTTTTTTTTAAACATTCCAAAAATTCCTGTGAAGCACCAGAAGGGTTAATAAACTTCTTGAATGTGATTTAGAGCTCCTTGAGGGGTGCAATTTTTAGAATGGTGTCAAACTTGGGTATTTTCTATAATATAGACCCCTCAAAGTGACTTCAAATGAGATGTGGTCCCTAAAAAAATGATGTTGTAAAAATGAGAAAAAGCTGGTCAACTTTTAACCCTTATAACTCCCTAACAAAAAAAAATTGGCTCCAAAATTGTGCTGATGTAAAGTAGACATGTGGGAAATGTTACTTATTAAGTATTTTGTGTGACATATCTCTGTGATTTAAGGGCATGAAAATTCAAAGTTGGAAAATTGCGAAATTTTCAAAATTTTCGCCAAATTTCCATTTTTTTCACAAATAAATGCAAGTAATGTCAAGGAAATTTACCACTAACATGAAGTACAATATGTCACGAGAAAACAGTCTCTGAAAATCACCGGGATCCGTTGAAGCGTTCCAGAGTTATAACCTCATAAAGGGAAAGTGGTCAGAATTGTAAAAATCGGCCCGGTCATTAACGTGCAAACCACCCTTGGCGGTTAAAGGGGTTAATGCTCTTTTAGTTCAGTCCTGTTTCTTACCAGTATTGAAGTTTAAGTCCCAGCTTCCCCACTACCAGGACAAGGTGCTGCAGACACACAGGATACATAAGGAACATGAAAACTGGAATCATCATGTGCAGAAATGGTCAGGATAATAAATGTGTTATTGTGCATCCAGCTGGTTCTATATCAGGAGAAGGATGCGTGCATTATAAACATGGAATTTCTTCATCATTCATGCAAGCATGTTTACCTTGTTCTCTTCTAGAAAATACCCTGAAAAAGTATGGCAAGTCGCATAGACCAAACTTATGCACTTCCACAGTGCCACCTTGTGTCAAAAAAGGATTACAGACTGTATTACAGGCTTGGTGAATATTTTTTTTATTCTGTTTTGCAGATAAAATATCTCACAAGTCAAGAACCCATCGCTGTATTATATAATCTTGAGACAGGTCATCGTGTCATTTCAGGAGTTTTGATTGGTGGTCCAGGTGCTGAGAACTCATTTACTGAAATGAAGGTAGTGGCAGTCAGCTAAGCTCTGGACCTGTGTACCACCTAGCTGGTATAAGATCTACAAAAAGGGCACTGCTCGGAGCATCTATACCCCCATCTCTCCTCTCCTCTATAAGGCCGGCGTCACACTACCGTGTTTTACGGATGTAAGGGAGGTGCTGAAAATACGGATTGCATACGGTACAATGCTTCTCTATGCCCCAGCTCTTATCAGCTGTATTTTACTGATCCGTATTATACGGTCTTCTACGGCCGTAGAAAATCGCAGCATGCTGCGTTTGTCATCATATTGCGCAAAAAATACTCCAATGAAAGTCTATGGGGGCCTGAAAAATACAGATTACACACGGACAAGCAGTGTGACTTGCGAGAAATTCGCAGCGGTGTTCTATAGAAAAGCCGGCAATTCAGTGCGGTGTACAGTAAAATGTTGTGAATTCTGTGGCTGAGTTCACTTCTGTGGTCACAAGTGGTATTGCAGTCTCTGGGCTTCCTCCCTCAGGTGTTTTGGTGAGCTCGTTGGCTGCCTTGCTATTTAGCTCCACCTGAGTCTGTCTTCCTTGCTCCTTGTCAATGTTCCAGTGTTGGATCTGAGCTACTGCATCTTTCCTTGGGCCTGCTGCTCTGCTAGATAAGTGCTTCTAGTTTGTTTTCTGTTTTTTCTGTCCAGCTTGCTATTAACTTTTGCTGGAAGCTCTGAGAAGCAAAGGGGTGCACTGCCGTGCTGTTAGTTCGGCACGGTGGGTCTTTTTGCCCCTTGCGTGGTTTTCGTTTTAGGGTTTTTAGTAGACTGCATAGTTCTCTTTGCTATCCTCGCTCTGTCTAGAATATCGGGCCTCACTTTGCTGAATCTATTTCATTCCTACGTTTGTCTTTTCATCTTGCTAACAGTCATTATATGTGGGGGGCTGCCTATTCCTTTGGGGTATTTCTCTGAGGTAAGTCAGGCTTGTATTTCTATCTTCAGGCTAGTCAGCTCCTCAGGCAGTGCCGAGTTGCATAGGTAGTGATAGGCGCAATCCACTGCTGCTTATAGTTGTGTGAGGATAGATCAGGTACTGCAGTCTACAGAGATTCCACGTCTCAGAGCTCGTCCTATTGTTTTTGGTTATTGCCAGATCTCTGTATGTGCGCTGATTACTGCACGCTGTGTTGCCTGATTGCCAGCCATAACAGTACAAGGAGCCAACCAATGATTCCCAATAGAGGGAAAAAAGAAATCCTGACATCATTTTATTTTCTTAGCTCTGTCTTCAGTCTTTTTTTCCCCCTAGACATTAGAGTGCTTCAGGACACAGCTGTGGACATGGATATTCAGGCTCTGTGCTCCTCAATGGATAATCTCGTTGTAAATGTACAAAAGATTCAAGATACTATTGATCAGAAATCGATGCTAGAACCAAGAATTCCGATTCCTGATTTGTTTTTTGGTGACAGAACTAAGTTCCTGAGCTTCAGAAATAATTGTAAGCTATTTTTGGCCTTGAAACCTCATTCTTCTGGTAATCCTATTCAACAGGTTTTGATTATAATTTCTTTTTTGCGCGGCGACCCACAGGACTGGGCGTTTTCTCTTGCACCAGGAGATTCTGCATTGAGTAATGTTGATGCATTTTTCCAGGCGCTGGGATTGCTTTACGATGAGCGTAATTCAGTGGATCAGGCTGAGAAAAATCTGCTGGCTTTATGCCAGGGTCAGGATGATGTAGAAGTATATTGTCAGAAATTTAGGAAGTGGTCAGTACTCACTCTGTGGAATGAATCTGCACTAGCGGCTTTGTTCAGAAAGGGTCTCTCTGAAGCTCTTAAGGATGTAATGGTGGGATTTCCTATGCCTGCTGGTTTGAATGAGTCTATGTCCTTGGCCATTCAGATCGGTCGTCGCTTGCGCGAGCGTAAATCTGTGCACCATCTGGCGGTATTGTCTGAGAGTAAACCTGAGCCTATGCAGTGCGACAGGACTATGACTAAAGTAGAACGGCAAGAACACAGACGTCTGAACAGACTGTGTTTCTATTGTGGTGATTCTACTCATGCTATTTCTAATTGTCCTAAATGCACTAGGCGGTTCGATAGCTCTGCCGTTATTGGTACTGTACAGTCCAAATTCCTTTTGTCCATTACCTTAATGTGCTCTTTGTCATCGTATTCTGTCATGGCGTTTGTGGATTCAGGCGCTGCCCTGAATCTGATGGATTTGGATTATGCTAAACGTTGTGGATTTTTCTTGGAGCCTTTGCGGTGTCCTATTCCGTTGAGAGGAATTGATGCTACACCTTTGGCCAAGAATAAGCCTCAGTACTGGGCCCAGCTGACCATGTGCATGGCTCCTGCACATCAGGAAGTTATTCGCTTTCTGGTACTGCATAATTTGCATGATGTGGTCGTGTTGGGGTTGCCATGGCTACAAACCCATAATCCAGTATTGGATTGGAACTCTATGTCGGTAACCAGCTGGGGTTGTCAGGGAGTACATGGTGATGTTCCATTTTTGTCTATTTCGTCATCCATTCCTTCTGACATCCCAGAGTTCTTGTCGGACTTTCAGGATGTATTTGAAGAGTCCAAGTCTGATGCCCTACCTCCGCATAGGAATTGTGATTGTGCTATCGATTTGATTCCTGGTAGTAAATTCCCTAAGGGTCGTTTATTTAATTTGTCCGTACCTGAACACACCGCTATGCGCAGTTATGTGAAGGAGTCCCTGGAGAAGGGACATATTCGCCCATCGTCGTCACCATTGGGAGCAGGGTTCTTTTTTGTAGCCAAGAAGGATGGTTCGCTAAGACCGTGTATTGATTACCGCCTTCTTAATAAGATCACTGTTAAGTTTCAGTATCCCTTGCCATTGATTTCTGACTTGTTTGCTCGGATTAAGGGGGCTAGTTGGTTTACTAAGATTGATCTTCGTGGTGCGTATAATCTGGTGAGAATCAGGCAGGGAGATGAATGGAAAACGGCATTTAATACGCCCGAGGGTCATTTTGAGTATCTGGTGATGCCGTTCGGACTTGCCAATGCTCCATCTGTTTTTCAGTCTTTTATGCATGACATTTTCCGTGAGTATCTGGATAAATTCTTGATTGTTTACTTGGATGACATTTTGATCTTCTCAGATGATTGGGAGTCTCATGTGAAGCAAGTCAGAATGGTTTTCCAGGTACTGCGTGCTAATTCCTTGTTCGTGAAGGGATCAAAGTGTCTCTTCGGTGTGCAGAAAGTTTCATTTTTGGGGTTCATCTTTTCCCCTTCTACTATCGAGATGGATCCGGTTAAGGTTCAGGCCATCCAGGATTGGACTCAGCCGACATCTCTAAAAAGTCTGCAGAAATTCCTGGGCTTTGCTAATTTTTATCGTCGCTTCATCTGTAATTTTTCTAGCATTGCCAGACCATTGACCGATTTGACCAAGAAGGGTGCTGATTTGGTTAATTGGTCTTCTGCTGCCGTGGAAGCTTTTCAGGAGTTGAAGCGTCGTTTTTGCTGTGCCCCTGTGTTGTGTCAACCTGATGTTTCTCTTCCGTTCCAGGTCGAGGTTGATGCTTCTGAGATTGGTGCAGGGGCGGTTTTGTCACAGAGAGGTTCTGGTTGCTCAGTGTTCAAACCATGTGCTTTCTTTTCCAGGAAATTTTCTGCTGCTGAGCGTAATTATGATGTGGGCAACCGAGAGTTGCTGGCCATGAAGTGGGCATTCGAGGAGTGGCGTCATTGGCTTGAGGGTGCTAAGCATCGCGTGGTGGTTTTGACTGATCATAAGAACCTTACTTATCTTGAGTCTGCCAAGCGCTTGAATCCTAGACAGGCCCGTTGGTCGTTATTTTTTGCTCGTTTTGATTTTGTGATTTCATACCTTCCGGGCTCTAAAAATGTGAAGGCGGATGCTCTGTCTAGGAGTTTTGTGCCCGACTCTCCGGGGTTATCTGAGCCGGCGAGTATCCTCAAGGAAGGAGTCATTGTGTCTGCCATCTCCCCTGATTTGCGGAGAGTGTTGCAGAAATTTCAGGCTAATAAACCTGATCGTTGTCCGGCCGAGAAACTGTTCGTCCCTGATAGGTGGACTAGTAAAGTTATCTCTGAACTTCATTGTTCGGTGCTGGCTGGTCATCCAGGAATCTTTGGTACCAGGGAGTTGGTTGCTAGATCCTTCTGGTGGCCGTCTCTGTCACGGGATGTGCGTGCTTTTGTGCAGTCCTGTGGAATTTGTGCTAGGGCTAAGCCCTGCTGTTCACGTGCCAGTGGGTTGCTTTTGCCCTTGCCGGTCCCGAAGAGGCCTTGGACACATATTTCGATGGATTTCATTTCTGACCTTCCCGTTTCTCAAAAAATGTCGGTCATTTGGGTGGTCTGTGATCGCTTTTCTAAAATGGTCCATCTGGTGCCCTTGGTTAAATTGCCTTCCTCCTCTGATTTGGTGCCTTTGTTCTTCCAGCATGTGGTTCGTTTACATGGCATTCCTGAGAATATTGTTTCTGACAGAGGTTCCCAGTTTGTCTCGAGGTTCTGGCGAGCCTTTTGTGGTAGGATGGGCATTGACCTATCTTTCTCCTCGGCCTTCCATCCTCAGACTAATGGCCAGACCGAACGAACCAATCAGACCTTGGAAACATATCTGAGATGTTTTGTTTCCGCTGACCAGGATGATTGGGTGTCATTTTTGCCGTTGGCTGAGTTCGCCCTTAATAATCGGGCCAGCTCGGCTACCTTGGTCTCTCCATTTTTCTGCAATTCTGGGTTCCATCCTCGTTTCTCTTCAGGACAGGTTGAGTCTTCGGACTGTCCTGGTGTGGATTCTGTGGTGGACAGGTTGCAGCAGATCTGGACTCAGGTAGTGGACAATTTGACCTTGTCCCAGGAGAAGGCTCAGCTTTTCGCTAATCGCAGACGCCGTGTGGGACCCCGACTTCGTGTTGGGGATCTGGTTTGGTTATCTTCTCGTCATATTCCTATGAAGGTTTCCTCTCCTAAATTTAAACCTCGTTTTATTGGTCCGTATAGGATTTCTGAGATTCTCAATCCGGTGTCTTTTCGTCTGATCCTCCCAGACTCCTTTTCCATACATAATGTATTCCATAGGTCGTTGTTGAGGAGATACGTGGCACCTATGGTTCCATCTGTGGAGCCTCCTGCCCCTGTTTTGGTGGAGGGGGAATTGGAGTATATTGTGGAGAAGATTTTGGATTCTCGTGTCTCTAGACGGAAACTCCAGTATCTGGTCAAATGGAAGGGTTATGCTCAGGAAGATAATTCCTGGGTTTTTGCCTCTGATGTCCATGCCCCAGATCTTGTTCGTGCCTTTCATGTGGCTCATCCTGGTCGGCCTGGGGGTTCTGGTGAGGGTTCGGTGACCCCTCCTCAAGGGGGGGGTACTGTTGTGAATTCTGTGGCTGAGTTCACTTCTGTGGTCACAAGTGGTATTGCAGTCTCTGGGCTTCCTCCCTCAGGTGTTTTGGTGAGCTCGTTGGCTGCCTTGCTATTTAGCTCCACCTGAGTCTGTCTTCCTTGCTCCTTGTCAATGTTCCAGTGTTGGATCTGAGCTACTGCATCTTTCCTTGGGCCTGCTGCTCTGCTAGATAAGTGCTTCTAGTTTGTTTTCTGTTTTTTCTGTCCAGCTTGCTATTAACTTTTGCTGGAAGCTCTGAGAAGCAAAGGGGTGCACCGCCGTGCTGTTAGTTCGGCACGGTGGGTCTTTTTGCCCCTTTGCGTGGTTTTCGTTTTAGGGTTTTTAGTAGACTGCATAGTTCTCTTTGCTATCCTCGCTCTGTCTAGAATATCGGGCCTCACTTTGCTGAATCTATTTCATTCCTACGTTTGTCTTTTCATCTTGCTAACAGTCATTATATGTGGGGGGCTGCCTATTCCTTTGGGGTATTTCTCTGAGGTAAGTCAGGCTTGTATTTCTATCTTCAGGCTAGTCAGCTCCTCAGGCAGTGCCGAGTTGCATAGGTAGTGATAGGCGCAATCCACTGCTGCTTATAGTTGTGTGAGGATAGATCAGGTACTGCAGTCTACAGAGATTCCACGTCTCAGAGCTCGTCCTATTGTTTTTGGTTATTGCCAGATCTCTGTATGTGCGCTGATTACTGCACGCTGTGTTGCCTGATTGCCAGCCATAACAGTAAAACCACACTGACTGTTTACAATAGAATAGCTAAGATAAATGTCTACACATAGAATAAGGATATATATATATGTCAGTGAGACACATATATGTATATATATTAATATTTCATACAGCGTGAGATAGCTTAAAAGCCGGTAATGCAATTGCCGGCTTTTGCTATCTCCTTCACAAACCCGACATGATATGAGACATGGTTTACATACAGCAAACCATCTCATATCCCTTCTTTTTGCATATTCCACACTACTAATGTTAGTAGTGTGTATGTGCAAAATTTGGGCGCTCTAGCTATTAATTTAAAGGGTTAAATCGGGGGAAAAATTGGCGTGGGCTCCCGCGCAATTTTCTCTGCCAGAATGGTAAAGCCAGTGACTGAGGGCAGATATTAATAGCCTGGAGAGGGTCCATGGTTATTGCCCCCCCTGGCTAAAAACACCTGCCCCCAGCCACCCCAGAAAAGGCACATCTGGAAGATGCACCTATTCTGGCACTTGGCCACTCTCTTCCCACTCCCGTGTAGCGGTGGGATATGGGGTAATGAAGGGTTAATGTCACCTTGCTATTGTAAGGTGACATTAAGCCAGATTAATAATGGAGAGGCGTTAATTATGATTCCTATCCATTATTAATCCAATTGTATGAAATGGTTAAAAAACACCCACACATTATTACAAAGTCTTTTAATGAAATAAATACACAGGTTGTTGGAATAGTTTATTAGACTGGTAATCCACCTGAAGACCCTCACTCTGTAAAAAAGGTAAAATAAAAAAAATATCCCATACCTTCCGATGATCTGTCACGTCCCACGATGTACATCCATCTGAAGGGGTTAACTAATTTTACAAGCAGGAGCCTGCTAATGCAGCTGTGCTCATGCCAGTAAAACCTCGGGGAATGAATGGAATGTAGGTCAATGACCTGTAGTTACCTTCAGTTGCGGTGAGACGCCCTCTGCTGGATGTCCTCATATGAACTCGAGCGTGGGAAAATATTCTGAAAAGTTCCCAGGCTCGAGTTCATATGAGGACATCCAGCAGAGGGCGCATCACCGCGACTGAAGGTAACTACAGAACATTAACCCTGAGAGTACAAGACATAACCTTGTCCTAACCATGACAGTTGTGTTTGGAGAGCCCATGATGTGCCTAAACAGTAGAAACCTCTACAAGTGACACCATTTTGGAAACTAGATCTCTCAGGGAAGTTATCTAGATGTGTGGTGAGCTCCTTGAACCCCCATGGTTACTACAACATACTGGTCACTACAATGTACTGGTCACTTCAACATACTGGTCAATACAATGGCAGTTTGCAACTTTTCACTCAGCAAAATTCACTACTTCTTGTTTCTGGAAAACACCCAGGGAGTGAAAATCATCACTACACCTGTAGATAAATTTCCAAAGGGGTATTTATTTCAAATGTCACTTGAGGTACAATACAAGCTCCAGTACTATAGTCGTCCAATGAACGTGCTATTGTACTAGACGCAACAAAGAAGTAATGTTAAAATAATAATTTTATTTCATAATAGGCATAAGAATGATGTAGCTTCTTATTGAAGCATTAAAAAATAAAAAAAATAAAAATTTCAGCAAAGTTGAATTTTTGTTACAGAAACTAAGAATCCTACAAGACATTTAGAAAAGTAACTGTGGGGACAATTGAATGCAACAGAGCGTTATTCAGACAACAGCCTTAAGTAACATAGTAACATAGTAACATAGTTAGCAAGGCCGAAAAAAGACATTTGTCCATCCAGTTCAGCCTATATTCCATCATAATAAATCCCCAGATCTACGTCCTTCTACAGAACCTAATAATTGTAAGATACAATATTGTTCTGCTCCAGGAAGACATCCAGGCCTCTCTTGAACACCTCGACTGAGTTCGCTATCACCACCTCCTCAGGCAAGCAATTGAGAGGTGGCGCTGCTCACCTGACGCAGTTGTGTGAGACATGACATTATAAAGAACACTATACAGGTATCAGAAAATGAACTACAGGTGCTGCATCTCCACAGGATGGAGGTCCAAAGTTGTATGTGGGTATTTAGGAATTTGGGGTAACCTGTGCTGCTGGTGAGGAATCCAATAAAGGAATCCAAGCCGGTGTAGGGGTGACAGTGCGATTTATTCTCGATGCGTTTTGAAGATCTCTCACTTCTTCATGTGGAGAAACACAAAGATCACAAAATAAACCATACTCATATTCTGATACCGGATTGGATTCCTTTATTGCATACCTTACTAGCAGCACAGGTTACCCGAAATTCCTAAATATCTACAAATCATTTAGGCAATTTTTATTGTAAGTAACAAAGGATAATTTGCGTGCCTAAGTGCATTAAGTGTGGCAGAACATTCCTCAGACAACCATTAATAACCTTATTGATAGCAGCCAAGGCTAAAAGTGCAGGGATATCTGTGTCTTGACAATAATACTGAATAAATTGAGACTTTTTTAACATTTTGCTTCTATTTTGTCATCATTAACATGTCTGTCGATCCTGTGCCTTCCATAATTCCGTGACTTTTCCTCCATGATGTTACAATTTCAACGTTAAAGGGAACCTGTCACCCCGAAAATCCCGGGTGAGGTAAGCCCACCGGCATCAGGGGCGTATCTACAGCATTGTGTAATGCTGTAGATAAGCCCCCGATGTTACCTGAAAAAGGAGAAAAAGACGTTATATTATACTCACCCAGGGGCGGTCCCGCTGCTGGTCAGGTCGGATGGGCGTCTCTGGTCCGCTGCGGCGCCTCCTATCTTCTTTCCATGACGTCCTCTTCTGATCTTCAGCCACGGCTCCGACTCCGGCGTACTTTGCTCTGCCCTCTTGAGGGCAGAGGATAGTACTGCAGTGCGCAGGCGCCGGAAAGGTCAGAGGCCCGGTGCCTGCGCACTGCAGTACTTTAAAGTACGCCTGCGCCGGAGCCGTGGCTGAAGATCAGAAGAGGACGTCTTGTAATGAAGATGAGAGGCGCCGCAGCGGACCAGAGACGCCCATCCGACCTGACCAGCAGCGGGACCGCCCCTGGGTGAGTATAATATAACGTCTTTTTCTCCTTTTTCAGGTAACATCGGGGGCTTATCTACAGCATTACAGAATGCTGTAGATAAGCCCCTGATGCCGGTGGGCTTACCTCACCCGCGATTTTCAGGGTGACAGGTGCCCTTTAAGGAATGTACATACTTTTTCCAGGAATTATTGTTGGGTAATTTTAGGATAGCATTTAATGCAAGTGAATTTTTTGATAAAGGAAAGTGCATGAAAAAAGCTATTCCACCATTTTTTTTATTCCGCTAACGCAAGAGGGGAGAGGGGTAACTGTTTATGTGCATGTAGCCCTTTCAAAGACAAGTCCAGCAATAATTTTCAGGACCAGTCTGTTCTTCCATTACTGAAAAGTTTGCATTTGAATTGATATGCAAATGAAACTGAAAGACTATGGTAGATCTTAAGCCTCTGTCAGTCCAGCTCTATTCCCCAACCAGCGCCACCTCCTCCTTGACTGACAATCTCCAAGTTGTGTGATTTCAGATCCTCAGTCAGCAGTATGAGGTGGTACGGATGGGGAATAGAGCTGGACTGACAGAGGCTTTAGGGTATGTTCACACGTTCCTGATTTCCATCCTTTTTTTTTCAGGACTGTTTTTAAAAAAAACTGCAGCTCTTGGCAGAAAACGCAGGTCCTTTTTTTGGTCCTTTTTTTGTCCTTTTTTGATGCGTTTTTTGATCCTTTTTTGATCCTTTTTTTATGCAGTTTTCTATGCAGAGTCTGTGTGTTTTCTAGGAAGTTTTTTAGGGTTAAAATGGCTGAAAATACCCTAACCCTACCCCTAACCTTAACCCTACCCCTAACCCTACCCCTAACCCTCACCCTACCCCTAACCCTACCCCTAACCCTACCCCTAACCCTAACCCTACCCCTAACCCTACCCCTAACCCTATTCTAACCTTAGTGGAAAAAAAAAATTCTTAATTTTTTTTTATTGTCCCTACCTATGGGGGTGACAAAGGGGGGGTGTCATTTACTATTTTTTTTTATTTTGATCACTGAGATAGATTATATCTCAGTGATCAAAATGCACTTTGGAACGAATCTGCCTGCCGGCAGATTCGGCGGGCGCACTGCGCATGCGCCCGCCATTTTGCAAGATGGCGGCGCCCAGGGAGAAGACGGCCGGACGGACACCGGGACGCCGGGTAAGTATAAGGGGGGGAGATTAGGGCACGGGGGGGCATCGGAGCACTGGGGGGGCATCGGAGCACGGGGCGGTGGGATTGGAGCACGGGGGGGCGGGATCGGAGCACGGGGGGGCAGCCACACTCCGCCCACGCACTTCCGCCCGCTTCCCCGCACTTCCTGCTGCAGCGGTTCTGCACCACAAACCGCAGTAAAACCTGCAGATATTTTTTTCATCTGCGGGTTTTACTGCGGGTTTGACCTCACAATGGAGGTCAATGGGTGCAGAACCGCTGCGGCTCCGAAAAAAGAAGTGACATGGTACTTCTTTTTTCCCGCAGCTATTCAGCGCGGCTTTTTTTTTTATTTTCCGCATTGTGGGCACAGCAGTTCCTGTTTTCCATAGGGTACAATGTAATGTACCCTGCATGGAAAACAGCTGCGGACCCGCAGCAGGAAAATCGCGGCAATTCCACATGAAAAAAAGGATCGTGTGAACATGGCCTTAGACCTACAAATAGTTTTTCAGTCTTTTTTACATATCAATTCAAAAGTTCATTCCTAAATGATGGAGGAATAGACTGTCTAGGTAAAGACATTGCCGGACTTGTCTTTGAAAGAGGTACTTGCACATATACCGTATATACTCGAGTATAAGCCGACCCGAGTATAAGCCGACCCCCCTAATTTTGCCACAAAAAACTGGGAAAACTTATTGACTCGAGTATAAGCCTAGGGTGGAAAATGCAGTAGCTACTCGTAAATTTCAAAAATAAAAATAGATGCTCCATACCTTTCATTATTGCCCCATAGATCCTCCATATACAACTGTGCTATATAGAATGCTCTATACCGTTCATTATGGCCCCATAGATGCTCCATATAAAGCTGTGCCACATATAATGCTCTGCACCGTTCATTATTTCCCCATAGATGCTCCTTATAAAGCTGTGCCATATATAATGCTCTGCACCGTTCTTTATGGCCCCATAGATGCTCCTTATATAATGCTGTGCCATATATAATGCTCTGCACCGTACTTTTTGGCCCCATAGATGCTCCTTATATAAAGATGTGCCATATATAATGCTCTGCACCGTTCTTTATGGCCCTATAGATGCTCCTTATATAATGCTGCTGGTGCTGCCATAAAAAAAAAAAAATCACATACTCACCTCTCTTGCTCAGGATGCGGGCGCTTTCAATATTTACCTGCTCCTTGTGCGGCTCCGTCTCCAGCACTGACGCTCACTGCTAGAGGACGCTGCAGACGGAGCTGCACCGGAGCGAGGAGCAGGTAAATATAGCGCAGCGCTGCGCTCCCCGTATACTTACCTGCTCCAGGCGCGGTCCCTGCAGTCCCTGCTTCCCCGGCGCTGCAGCTTCTTCCTGTAATTGAGCGGTCACAGTTACCGATCATTTACAGCAATGAATATGCGGCTCCTCCCCTATGGGAGGTGGAGCCGCCTATTCATTTCTGTAATGAGCGGTGCCATGTGACCACTCAGTACAGGAAGAATCTGCAGCGTCGGGGAAGCCAGGGACTGCAGGGACCGCGCCGGGAGCAGATAACTACACAGCCCCCGCTCCCTCTCACCTGCCGACCCCCGGGTATATGACTCGAGTATAAGCCGAGAGGGGGACTTTCAGCCGAAAAAAGTGGGCTGAAAATCTCGGCTTATACTCGAGTATATACGGTACATAGTTTGGGGTGTGGAATCCTGCTGACAGATTCCTTTTAATGTACAGGTCTAGACGATGATTATAATACATATTCAAATTATACGTCCAAAGTTTTCTGTTTCATGTTGATTTAATAAAATTTTAAATAATACATTTTTGTAAGTGTGCTAGGCATATGCTAATGCAAAGTAAATGCACAAAACAGAAATCTAAATTAACTTGGTGTGATCGCCTTTTGCTTTTAGAACTTCATCAATTCTTCTAGTTACACATGCACACCATTCTTGAAGAAACGTGGCAGGGAAGTTTTTTCAAACATCTTGGAGGACCAACCACAGATCTTCTATGGTTGTAGGCTTGTACAAATCCTTCTGTCTCTTTGTGTAATCCCAGGCAGACTCAATGATGTTGAGAATAGATCAGGGCTCTGCGGAGCCATATCATCAATTTCAGGACTCCTTGTTCTTCTTTACAGCAAAGAAAACATTTAATGATATTGGATGTATATTTGGTGTTGTTGTCCTGCTGCAGAACAAAAATATGGAGCCCGATGCTATTGCATGATGAATAACTATCTGTCTGTATTTCTCAGCATACAGGACACCATTAATCCTGACCAAATCCATAACTATAGTTGCTTAAATGCAACCCCAAACTTGCAAGGAACCTTCACCATCCTTCATTCATTATTGTGTCACTGCCAAATATTTCAAGTTGTATCAGTCCAGGGCACCTGCTACCATTTTTCTGCAGCCCTATTATGTTTTTGCGAAAAGCTTAGTCACTTGGCCTTGATTCCATATCGAAGGTGTAACTTTTTGATTGCAATTCTTTTATTCTTCTGGCCAGACTTCTTCCAAAATGAAATGAGTGTGAGTGGGTCTCACTGGTTGCTGACAGTTTTGATCTGATGGCCCCTCTGGACATCTTCCAATTTCAAAGGGAAGTATGTGCCGTCTTTCATCAACGGCAATGAGTACCCTTAGCCAACCACTGTGTCTGCGATCCTCACCATTGCCCATTTCTTGGTGCACTCTAAAACTCTTGAACACCACATCTTGAGACTCCAGACTGCTTTGAAATCTTTGCTTGGGAGAGACCTTGCTGGTGCAGTATAACTACCTTTTGTTGTCGCTGACCTCAGTCCTGCCAAGGCACCAAACTGTCTTCTACCACCCTCACGTTTCTAGCAGAATGTGGCTGTTCCTCACCCAGTTAACAATCCCTCTCCCCCGTGAAAATTATTATTATAGGTTTGGTATAATTGGTTACTCATACACCTGACCATAATCCTACAAAATCCCTGACTTTGTGCAAATTTGGCTAAAGTATGGTCACACTAAATATTAGATTTCTCTTTTGTTACTCACTTAACATTTTGTTGAGAAAAATAAACTATCCTCTTGTATTTGTAATTGCATTATTACTTTGCAGCATTTTCCCACACCTATCTAAAATATTTACATAATAAATAAATGTTATATTATATATATATCTATATATATAATTGTCTAAATGGTACTTCCGTCTGTTTTAATTTTTTGTTTTAACAGGGATATGGTGCCCACACTGCTGTATATTACGTGGGCTGTGTTATATACTGTGTGGCTGCTATATACTACCTGGCCAGTGTTAGATACTACGTGAGCAGTGTTATATACTATGTGGGCTGTGTTATATACTGCGTAGGCTGTGCTATATATTACGTGGCCTGTGTTCTATACTGCGTGGCCTGTGTTATATATTGTGTGGGCAGTGTTATATACTGCGTGGGCTGGGTTATATAATGCGTGGGCAGTGTTATTACTGCGTGGACTGTGTTATATACTACGTGGGCTATGTTATATACTATGTGGCTGCTATATACTAGATGGGCAATACTACGTGGGCAATGTTATATACTGCGTGGGCTGTTATATACTGTTTGGTACGTGGCCTGTGCTATATACTATGTGGCTGCTATATACAGTTAGGTCCATATATAGTTGGATAGAGACAACATTTTTCTAATTTTGGTTATAGACATTACCACAATGAATTTTAAACAAAACAATTCAGATGCAGTTGAAGTTCAGACTTTCAGCTTTCATTTGAAGGTATCCACATTAAAATTGGATGAAGGGTTTAGGAGTTTCAACTCCTTAACATGTGCCACCCTGTTTTTAAAGGGACCAAAAGTAATTGGACAGATTCAATAATTTTAAATAAAATTTTATTTTTAGTACTTGGTTGAAAACCCTTTGTTGCCAATGACTGCCTGAAGTCTTGAACTCATGGACATCACCAGACGCTGTGTTTCCTCCTTTTTCATGCTCTGCCAGGCCTTCACTGCGGTGGTTTTCAGTTGCTGTTTGTTTGTGGGCCTTTCTGTCTGAAGTTTAGTCTTTAACAAGTGAAATGCATGCTCCATTGGGTTGAGATCAGGTGACTGACTTGGCCATTCTAGAATATTCCACTTCTTTGCTATAATAAACTCCTGGGTTGCTTTGGCTTTATGTTTTGGGTCATTGTCCATCTGTAGTATGAAACAACGACCAATCAGTTTTGCTGCATTTGGCTGGATCTGAGCTACCACAGTATGTCTCTGAAGACCTCAGAATTCATTCGGCTGCTTCTGTCCTGTGTCACATCATCAATAAACACTAGTGACCCAGTGCCATTGGCAGCCATGCATGCCCAAGCCATCACACTGCCTCCGCCGTGTTTTAGAGATGATGTGGTATGCTTTGGATCATGAGCTGTACCACGCCTTCGCCATACTTTTCTCTTTCCATCATTCTGGGAGAGGTTGCTCTTGGTTTCATCTGTCCAAAGAATGTTCTTCCAGAACTGAGCTGGCTTTTTTAGATTTTTTTTAGCAAAGTCCAGTCTAGCTTTTTTATTCTTGATGCTTATGAGTGGCTTGCACCGTGCAGTGAACCCTCTGTATTTACTTTCGTGCAGTCTTCTCTTTGTGGTAGATTTGGATATTGATACGCCGACCTCCTGGAGAGTGTTGTTCACTTGGTTGGCTGTTGTGAAGGGGTTTCTCTTCACCATGGAGATTATTCTGCGATCATCCACCACTGTTGTCTTCCGTGGGCGCCCAGATCTTTTTGCATTGATGAGTTCACCAGAGCTTTCTTTCTTTCTCAGGATGTACCAAACTGTAGATTCTGCCACTCCTAATATTGTAGCAATTTCTCGGATGGGTTTTTTCTGTTTTCGCAGCTTAAGGATGGCTTGTTTCACCTGCATGGAGAGCTCCTTTGACCTCATGTTTACTTCACAGCAAAACCTTCCAAATGCAAACACCACACCTCAAATCAACTCCAGGCCTTTTATCTGCTTAATTGAGAATGACATAACGAAGGGATTGCCCACACCTGTCCATGAAATAGCCTTGGAGTCAATTGTCCAATAACTTTTGGTCCCTTTAAAAACAGGGTGGCACATGTTAAGGAGCTGAAACTCCTAAACCCTTCATCCAATTTTAATGTGGATACTCTCAAATGAAAGCTGAAAGTCTGAACTTCAACTGCAACTGAATTGTTTTGTTTAAAATTCATTGTGGGAATGTCTATAAACAAAATTAGAAAAATGTTGTCTCTGTCCAAATATATATGGACCTAACTGTACATGCATACATACATACATATTCTAGAATACCCGATGCGTTAGAATCGGGCCACCATGTAGTGTATTTTATAGTCATGGCCGAAAGTGTTGGCACCCATGAAATTGTTTCAGAAAATGAAGTATTTTTCCTAGAAAATAATAATCTATATTTATTGCCAACATATTCCGCAGCGCTTTATGTTTTATTTCCTTTGTATTGGAACACAGAAAAAAAAGAAAAAAAAAAAGGCAAATTGGACATAATTTCACCAAAACCCCCAAAATAGGCAGGACAAAATTGTTGGCACTTTCCAAAACTGTGTGTGAACAACTTTGTTTCAAGCATGTGATGCTTATTCAAACTCAGCCAGTGGCAAGTAACATGTGTGGGTAATCTGAAAATCAAGACCGTGTCGCAGAAGTTAGTATACAGCACTAATCAGTCAGAATACTGTAGCAAAAGTGATGCAAAAATTGACACAATACGCCATACACTGTAGAGTAATGGCGTGCACGGGTGGCATTCACAAAGGAAGCTTCGCCTGAAGCCCATGCACAAGAGTCTTCTTATAATGTACCAAAGCTCATTGTTACGGCCACAGGGTGTGACAAGGTAAAGTGGACTCACTAGACCACTGATGGTGCAGTGGCGGCTGTATACCCGATACTCAAAAGACAGGAGAGTAGATCTCATAAACCAAAAGATATTTATTAACAAAAAGGAAACAGGTGTCAGAGGGAAAGAACCTCTGGATCACAGCACTATACCAAGTAGTGGAGCACCTATACAGGGATTCCTGTTATGACCTGGTGGTTAAGAGGCCACACTGAAATGACCTGGTGGCTAAAACGCAACATGGAACGAGCTCTGAGAAGGTGGTATCTCTACTGACCGCAGTCCCTAATCCTAACAACACAACTAGAAATAGCCGTGGGATGTTCCTGACACTCCCTAGACACCTCGTCACAGCCTCAGATATAACTACCCCTTAAGAAGGAAATAGAAAGCTATCTTGCCTCAGAGAAACCCCCAAAAGGAAAGACAGCCCCCCACAAATATTGACTGAAATGACGAACACAGAAATGAAATTAGATTTCAGCAAAGGGAGGCCAATACTAAACTAGATAGACAGAGAGCAAAGGATACTGTGCGGTCAGTATTAAAAACTACTAAATCCACGCAGAGTTTACAAAAATGAACTCCACACCGGCTCACGTTGTGGAGGGGCAAATCTGCTTCCCCAGAGCTTCCAGCTAGCCTGAATAAGACATAGTGACAAGCTGGACAAAAGAGACAAAATGCAAAGCAATAGAGTCCAAACAAATGGACAAACAAAACTAGCAAAACTTATCTTTTGCAGACAAGGACTGGCCATATGAGAAATCCAAGGGAAGAATCAAATCCAACCAAAAACATTGACAGCAGGCATGGACTAAAGCCCAGAGCAGGTTTAAATAACAAACCCAGGCAAGGCGATTAGTGAAGGCAGCTGCTACAGCTAGCTAACGGAGCAGCAGTTCCACTCGAAACCACCAGAGGGAGCCCAAGGGCAGAACTCGCAAAAATACCATTAGCAACCACAGGAGGGAGCTCCAGAACGGAACTCACAACATTACCCCCCCTTGAGGAGGGGTCACCGAACCCTCACCAGAGCTCCCAGGCCGATCAGGACGAGCCAAATGGAAAGCATGAACCAAATCGGGAGCATGAACATCGGAGGCAACAACCCAAGAATTATCCTCCTGGCCATAACCCTTCCACTTGACCAGATACTGAAGCTTCCGCCTCGAAAAACGAGAATCCAAAATCTTCTCTACCACATATTCCAATTCCCCTTCAACCAACACCAGAGCAGGAGGATCAACAGAGGGAACCATAGGTACCACATATCTCCGCAACAAGGATCTATGGAACACATTATGAATGGAAAAGGAAGCTGGAAGGGCCAAACGAAAAGACACTGGATTGATAATTTCAGAAATCTTATAAGGCCCAATAAAGCGAGGCTTGAACTTAGGGGAAGAAACCTTCATAGGAACATGACGAGAAGACAACCAGACCAAATCCCCAACACGAAGCCGGGGACCAACACACCAACGACGGTTAGCAAAACGCTGAGCCTTCTCCTGAGACAACGTCAAATTGTCCACCACATGAGTCCAAATTTGCTGCATCCTGTCCACCACGGAATCCACACTAGGAAAGTCAGAAGGCTCAAGCTGCCCTGAAGAAAAACGAGGATGAAAACCAAAGTTACAAAAAAAAGGCGAAACCAAGGTAGCCGAACTAGCCCGATTATTAAGGGCAAACTTGGCCAACGGCAAAAAGGTCACCCAATCATCCTGATCAGCAGACACGAAGCATCTCAAATAGGTTTCCAAGGTCTGATTGGTTCGCTCCGTTTGGCCATTTGTCTGAGGATGGAATGCAGAAGAAAAAGACAAATCAATGCCCATTCTAGCACAAAAGGACCGCCAAAACCTAGAAACGAACTGGGAACCTCTGTCAGACACAATATTCTCCGGAATACCATGCAAACGAACCACATGCTGAAAAAGTAATGGAACCAAATCAGAAGAGGAAGGCAACTTAGGCAACGGCACCAAATGGACCATCTTAGAAAACCGGTCACAAACCACCCAGATGACAGACATCTTCAGAGAAACAGGAAAATCAGAAATAAAATCCATGGAAATATGCGTCCAGGGCCTCTCAGGAATAGGCAAAGGCAAAAGCAACCCGCTGGCACGGGAACAGCAAGGCTTAGCCCGAGCACAGGTCCCACAGGACTGCACAAACGAACGCACATCCCGCGACAAGGAAGGCCACCAAAAGGACCTAGCCACCAAATCTCTGGTACCGAAAATCCCAGGGTGACCAGCCAACACCGAACAAAGAACCTCAGAAATTACCCTACTAGTCCATCTATCAGGAACAAACAATTTCCCCACAGGACAGCGGTCAGGTTTATCAGCCTGAAACTCCTGAAGTACCCGCCGTAAATCAGGGGAGATGGCAGAAAGAATCACCCCCTCCTTGAGGATCCCAGCCGGCTCAAGAATTCCCGGAGAATCAGGCAAAAAACTCCTAGAAAGGGCATCAGCCTTCACATTCTTAGATCCAGGAATATACGAGACCACAAAATCAAAACGTGAGAAAAACAAAGACCACCGAGCCTATCTAGGATTCAACCGCTTAGCAGACTCGAGGTAAATCAGATTCTTGTGATCAGTCAAGACCACCACGCGATGCTTGGCTCCCTCAAGCCAATGTCGCCACTCCTCAAATGCCCACTTCATAGCCAACAATTCCCAATTGCCGACATCATAATTACGCTCAGAAGACGAAAATTTTCTGGAGAAGAAGGCACAAGGTTTCATCAAAGAGCCATCAGAATTTCTCTGAGACAAAACGGCCCCTGCCCCAATCTCAGAAGCATCAACCTCAACCTGAAAAGCGAGAGAAACAACTGGCTGACGCAACACAGGGGCAGAAGTAAAACGACGTTTAAGCTCCTGAAAGGCCTCAACAGCCGCAGAGGTCCAATTCACCACATCAGCGCCCTTCCTCGTCAAATCGGTCAGAGGCTTCACCACACTAGAACAATTTGCAATAAAGCGACGATAAAAATTGGCAAAGCCCAAAAATTTCTGAAGGCTCTTTACAGATGTAGGTTGAGTCCAATCATGAATGGCCTGGACTTTAACAGGGTCCATTTCAATAGCCGAGGGGGAAAAAATGAAACCTAAAAAAGAAACCTTCTGAACTCCAAAGAGGCACTTAGACCCCTTCACAAACAACGCATTAGTACGAAGGACCTGAAACACCATCCTAACCTGCTTCACATGAGACTCCCAATCATCGGAGAAAACCAAAATATCATCCAAATACACAATCATAAATTTATCCAGATAATTCCGGAAGATATCATGCATAAAGGACTGAAATACCGATGGAGCATTAGAGAGCCCAAATGGCATTACAAGATATTCAAAATGGCCTTCAGGCGTATTAAATGCTGTTTTCCATTCATCACCTTGTTTAATACGCACAAGATTATACGCCCCTCGGAGGTCGATTTTAGTAAACCAACTAGCACCCTTAATCCGAGCAAACAAATCAGAAAGCAAAGGTAACGGATACTGGAATTTGACAGTGATCTTATTGAGAAGGCGATAATCTATACAGGGTCTCAAGGAGCCATCCTTCTTGGCAACAAAAAAAAATCCCGCTCCCAACGGTGACGAAGACGGGCGAATATGCCCTTTCTCCAAGGACTCCTTTACATAACTCCGCATAGCGGCATGCTCTGGCACAGACAGATTGAAAAGTCGGCCCTTAGGGAACTTACAGCCAGGAATCAAATTAATGGCACAATCACAGTCCCTATGAGGAGGCAGGGAACTGGACTTGGGCTCATCAAATACATCCTGAAAATCCGACAAAAACTCAGGAACTTCAGAAGAAGGGGACGAGGAAATGGACATCAAAGGAATATCACTATGTATCCCCTGACAACCCCAACCAGTCACAGACATAGATCTCCAATCCAGCACTGGATTATGTACCTGTAACCATGGAAAACCCAGCACAACAACATCATGCAAATTATGCAACACAAAAAAACGAATATTTTCCTGATGTTGTGGAGCCATGCACATGGTTAACTGTGTCCAGTACTGAGGTTTATTCTTGGCCAATGGCGTAGCATCAATCCCCCTTAAGGGAATAGGACTCTGCAAAGGCTCCAAGGAAAAACCACAGCGCTTGGCAAATTCTAAGTCCATTAAGTTCAGGGCAGCGCCAGAATCCACAAATGCCATAACAGAAAAGGACGACAATGAGCAAATCAGGGTAACAGACAAGAGAAATTTAGGCTGCACAGTACTAATGGTAACAGACCTAGGGACCCTCCTAGTACGCTTAGGGCAATCAGAAATAGCATGAGCTGAATCACCACAGTAAAAACACAGCCTATTCTGATGTCTGAATTCCTGCCGTTCTATTCTAGTCAAAATCCTATCACATTGCATAGGCTCAGGACTTCGCTCAGAGGACACTGCCATATGGTGCACCGCCTTGCACTCACGCAAGCGCCGATCAATCTGAATGGCTAGAGACATAGATTCGCTCAAACCGGTAGGCGTAGGAAAGACCACCATAACATCTTTAAGGGTTTCAGAAAGACCTTTTCTGAAAATAGCAGCCAGCGCCTCTTCATTCCATTTAGTCAGCACAGACCATTTTCTAAATTTCTGGCAATATAACTCTGCAGCTTCCTGACCCTGACACAGGGCCAACAGTGTTTTCTCAGCATGCTCTACAGAGTTAGGTTCGTCATACAACAATCCGAGCGCCTGAAAGAATGCATCTACATTCAATAATGCCGGATTCCCTGTTTCAAGAGCAAATGCCCAGTCTTGAGGATCACCACGCAGTAAGGATATGATGATTTTCACTTGCTGAATGGGATCACCAGAAGAACGGGGTTTCAAAGCAAAAAACAATTTGCAGCTATTTTTAAAGTTCAAAAACTTGGATCTGTCCCCAAAAAACAAATCAGGAGTAGGAATTCTTGGCTCTAGAGAGTCTGAACAATATAATCTTGGATACTCTGGACTCTTGCAGCAAGTTGATCCACACGAGAAAACAAACCCTGAACCTCCATGCCAAAACATATATCCTGAACCACCCAGATATCAAGAGGAAAAAGAAGACAGAACACAGCACAGAAAAAAAAATGATTCAGAACTCTTTTTTTTTCCTTCTTTTGAGATGCATTCAATTCATTCTTGGCCTGCTGTACTGTTATGACCTAGTGGTTAAGAGGCCACACTGAAATGACCTGGTGGCTAAAACGCAACATGGAACGACCTCTGAGAAGGTGGTATCTCTACTGACCGCAGTCCCTAATCCTAACAACACAACTAGAAATAGCCGTGGGATGTTCCTGACACTCCCTAGACACCTCGTCACAGCCTCAGCTATAACTACCCCTAAAGAAGGAAATAGAAAGCTATCTTGCCTTAGAGAAACCCCCAAAAGGAAATATAGCCCCCCACAAATATTGACTGTGAAAGGAGAGGGAAATGACAAACACAGAAATTTAAATTAGATTTCAGCAAAGGGAGGCCAATACTAAACTAGATAGACAGAGAGCAAAGGATACTGTGCGGTCAGTATTAAAAACTACAAAATCCACGCAGAGTTTACAAAAATGAACTCCACACCGGCTCACGTTGTGGAGGGGCAAATCTGCTTCCCCAGAGCTTCCAGCTAGCCTGAATAAGACATAGTGACAAGCTGGACAAAAGAGACAAAATGCAAAGCAATAGAGTCCAAACAAATGGACAAACAAAACTAGCAAAACTTATCTTTTGCAGACAAGGACTGGCCATATGAGAAATCCAAGGGAAGAATCAAATCCATCCAAGAACATTGACAGCAGGCATGGACTAAAGCCCAGAGCAGGTTTAAATAACAAACCCAGGCAAGGCGATTAGTGAAGGCAGCTGCTACAGCTACCTAACGGAGCAGCAGTTCCACTCGAAACCACCAGAGGGAGCCCAAGGGCAGAACTCGCAAAAATACCATTAGCAACCACAGGAGGGAGCTCCAGAACGGAACTCACAACATTACCCCCCACTTGAGGAGGGGTCACCGAACCCTCACCAGAGCTCCCAGGCCGATCAGGACGAGCCAAATGGAAAGCATGAACCAAATCGGGAGCATGAACATCGGAGGCAACAACCCAAGAATTATCCTCCTTGCCATAACTCTTCCACTTGACCAGATACTGAAGCTTCCGCCTCGAAAAACGAGAATCCAAAATCTTCTCTACCACATATTCCAATTCCCCTTCAACCAACACCAGAGCAGGAGGATCAACAGAGGGAACCATAGGTACCACATATCTCCGCAACAAGGATCTATGGAACACATTATGAATGGAAAAGGAAGCTGGAAGGGCCAAACGAAAAGACACTGGATTGATAATTTCAGAAATCTTATAAGGCCCAATAAAGCGAGGCTTGAACTTAGGGGAAGAAACCTTCATAGGAACATGAGGAGAAGACAACCAGACCAAATCCCCAACACGAAGCCGGGGACCAACACACCGACGACGGTTAGCAAAATGCTGAGCCTTCTCCTGAGACAACGTCAAATTGTCCACCACATGAGTCCAAATTTGCTGCAACCTGTCCACCACGGAATCCACACTAGGACAGTCAGAAGGCTCAAGCTGCCCTGAAGAAAAACGAGGATGAAAACCAAAGTTACAAAAAAAAGGCGAAACCAAGGTAGCCGAACTAGCCCGATTATTAAGGGCAAACTCGGCCAACGGCTAAATGGTCACCCAATCATCCTGATCAGCAGACACGAAACATCTCAAATAGGTTTCCAAGGTCTGATTGGTTCCCTCCGTTTGGCCATTTGTCTGAGGATGGAATGCTGAAGAAAAAGACACGCCCCCTGAGGAAGCGGTAACAATAGAACGCGAAACGCGCGTTGGGGAACGTCATCCAGGACCCTGACAGGACTCCACTGCACACATGGGTAATCCATTTATGTAAACTCTTCTTTATGTGATTACTAGCACACTTAGTTTATGTGGTGATCTTTTGATATGTGGCCACTGGGAATGCATCTTCTAACTAGATCGCCACAGCTCTGAGGTAGTGCAGCTCATGTGTTAATAGTACCTTACTCTGACGTTTATGATCAAATGTACTGTTTTTTCCATATGTATTTGGGTCCTGTCCCATGTACCTGGATGACATGGATGTATTTTAGGATATAGTTGCTATGCACTTTATACTTTTGATTATTATTTATTGTATCTTTGTTTAGGATTTACTTAATAAATATTACCTTTTGTGATATTTTGTGGCTAGTTTTGACTCTTGGTTCTCCTATTTTGATTATCTAATTTTGAGTCGCCATATATGTGCACACCATACTTTTCACTGACGCTTTCGTTGTCTAACGGAGCAGCAGTTCCACTCGAAACCACCAGAGGGAGCCCAAGGGCAGAACTCGCAAAAATACCATTAGCAACCACAGGAGGGATCTCCAGAACGGAACTCACAACAGATTCCCCCGTCACAACACCAGGTGGCCTGAATGCTACGAATCCAGGACCAGAGAACGACCCATACTGACAAACTAGCAACACAGTAGAATACTTGGGCCAGCTGGTGGGGACAATCCCAGAAGCTCCATGAAATCCAGCAAGGTAGTTTCCACTGGTAGCAGGGTCTGGAGGATTCCGTGAGGAGAGGCAAGACAACCTGGAGTGAGAACCGGAGAGACCAGAGAAGTCCAGAATGGGATTCACCAGAAGAGGACTCTGTGAAAATAGAGATATAAGTAAAGTGCAGAGCACAGCAGAGCGTGGCCTGAAGCTGCGGCAACAATCCAAAGAATGAACACATAGCCCAGGCACCTCCCTAAAGAGGAGGGTGCTTTTTATGCACAGAGCATAATAACACAGACGGCCCTAATAGCGAACAGGTGTCCTGCTGTTTCAAGTATGTGCAGGAAGCGGGGCGCGGCTCCTAAGAGCATTTCCAGGAGACCTGCCAAGAGGATGCAGGTTCTTAGCAGAGAAAGAAGCCGCAGATCGTCTGGAGCCACGGACAGGATGAGTAAGGCTGTGTGATAGGCGCCGGTCTCCCTGCACAGCGGAGACCGAACCTGCGGCTGAGGGCATGACACTCATGCTGAAGAATAATGAAGACTAGTAGGATTCTATACTCTGGAGTGATGACACCAAGATACATATTTTCAGAACTGCTTTTGGAACCGATAGCTTCATAACTTTATGACATTTCAAAGATGACAAGTACAAAAAAAATGCATGGTGCCTACAGTGAAACATGGTGGTGGCTGTGTCCTTATATGGGGCCAAGTATATCTCCTGGGTCTGTGCCCAATCAAAACACATATGGGGAATACTAAATAGTCAAATTGATCATCACTCTCCATCCAGCAGCCAGGCCCTAAAAGAGGTTGCTCATGAAGACTGTGAAAAGATATATACAGATACTTCGACTAGTCCAGAAAATTATTTAGCTGGAGATGACAGGACGGTGTAGAAAGGGTTGGTTGGCCACTTGGGAACATGTTGTCAATCATTATGCTGAGGAGTAATCACATTGCACTCACTGTGTAGTGATAGCTGGAAGTGATTGGCAAACTTGGAGAGAAAAATGGCACTTCTTGGACAATGAAGGAACATGGATAGGGTCCCATCTCTTGTGATTAGATTCTGGCTCTTTAAATTGCATGGCACAAACCCCAGTGTTAGGCATGCAGGATCAGGTGCCTGGTGCAGGAGAGGTATGGCGACGTGAGTCGGTGTAATTGCCGAATTTCTGTATTCCTAACACTGGGGGCTGTTCTAAGAAATTTGAAGTGCCGGAATTTAATTTTCACGCATTTATGAGATTTTATATGCTTCTAGTGTATTTCCGATGAAGGTCAACCAGACCAAAATGTCAAATTTTATATACACCATTCTTTGATTTTAATAAAAATTCAACTTATAGAGTGCCGAATTCCAGAATTTTTCTGGAATTGATTGGCTACAGGAAGAATCTAATTTAATTTTCTCCCTTTAGCTGTTGCTCCAGTAAGCCGGCTACACAGGATTTAAAGGGACTGTCAGCACTGAATTACTGCTGAAACCAAGTACAGGCGTTCAGTGCTTCATTTAACTACACATTTCCGCCTGCTTGGTTTCCATACAGTGGAGAAAAGAAGTATTTGATACTCTGCTGATTTTGCAAGTTTTCCCACCTAAAACAATGGAGAGGTCTGTAATTTGTATTGTAGGTATACTTAATCTGAGCGACAGAATCTTTAAAAAATCCAGAAAATCACATTGTATGATTTTTACATAATTACTTTTTATTTCATGAAATTAGTATTTGATACAATAGAAAAACAGAACTTAATATTTGGTACAGAAACCTTTGTTTGCAATTACAGAGGTCAGACATTTTGTGTAGTTATTGACCAAGTTTGCACACACTGCAGCAGGGATTTTGGCCCACTCCTCCATACAGATCTTCTCCAGATCTTTCAGGTTTCGGGGCTGTCACTGGGCAACATTGAGTTTCAGCTTCCTCCAAAGATGTTCTATAGGGTTTAGGTCGGGAGACTGGCTAGGCCACTCCAGGACCTTGAGATGCTTCTTACGGAGCCACTGCTTAGTTGCCCTGGCTGTGTGTTTTGGATCATTGTCATGCTGGAAGACCGAGCCAGGACCCATCTTCAATGCTCTTACTAAGGGAAGGAGGTTGTTGGCCAAATATACAGTACATGACCCCATCCAACGTGCAAAATTGGCAGTGAATCAAATACTTATTTTCCCCACTGTATATCTCCACCCTTTACTGGCTCTATGAATCCAGAGCTGTCAAAGAAGATAAAGGTGGAGATACAGGTCCTTCTCAAAAAATTAGCATATAGTGTTAAATTTCATTATTTACCATAATGTAATGATTACAATTAAACTTTCATATATTATAGATTCATTATCCACCAACTGAAATTTGTCAGGTCTTTTATTGTTTTAATACTGATGATTTTGGCATACAACTCCTGATAACCCAAAAAACCTGTCTCAATAAATTAGCATATTTCACCCATCCAATCAAATAAAAGTGTTTTTTAATAACAAACAAAAAAACCATCAAATAATAATGTTCAGTTATGCACTCAATACTTGGTCGGGAATCCTTTGGCAGAAATGACTGCTTCAATGCGGCGTGGCATGGAGGCAATCAGCCTGTGACACTGCTGAGATGTTATGGAGGCCCAGGATGCTTCAATAGCGGCCTTAAGCTCATCCAGAGTGTTGGGTCTTGCGTCTCTCAACTTTCTCTTCACAATATCCCACAGATTCTCTATGGGGTTCAGGTCAGGAGAGTTGGCAGGCCAATTGAGCACAGTAATACCATGGTCAGTAAACCATTTACCAGTGGTTTTGGCACTGTGAGCAGGTGCCAGGTCGTGCTGAAAAATGAAATCTTCATCTCCATAAAGCATTTCAGCCGATGGAAGCATGAAGTGCTCCAAAATCTCCTGATAGCTAGCTGCATTGACCCTGCCCTTGATGAAACACAGTGGACCAACACCAGCAGCTGACATGGCACCCCACACCATCACTGACTGTGGGTACTTGACACTGGACTTCAGGCATTTTGGCATTTCCTTCTCCCCAGTCTTCTTCCAGACTCTGGCACCTTGATTTCCGAATGACATGCAAAATTTGCTTTCATCAGAAAAAAGTACTTGGGACCACTTAGCAACAGTCCAGTGCTGCTTCTCTGTAGCCCAGGTCAGGCGCCTCTGCCGCTGTTTATGGTTCAAAAGTGGCTTTACCTGGGGAATGCGGCACCTGTAGCCCATTTCCTGCACACGCCTGTGCACGGTGGCTCTGGATGTTTCCACACCAGACTCAGTCCACTGCTTCCTCAGGTTCCCCAAGGTCTGGAATCGGTCCTTCTCCACAATCTTCCTCAGGGTCCGGTCTCCTCTTCTCGTTGTACAGCGTTTTCTGCCACATTGTTTCCTTCCAACAGACTTACCATTGAGGTGCCTTGATACAGCACTCTGGGAACAGCCTATTTGTTGAGAAATTTCTTTCTGGGTCTTACCCTCTTGCTTGAGGGTGTCAATGATGGCCTTCTTGACATCTGTCAGGTCGCTAGTCTTACCCATGATGGGGGTTTTGAGTAATGAACCAGGCAGGGAGTTTATAAAAGCCTCAAGTATCTTTTGCATGTGTTTAGAGTTAATTAGTTGATTCAGAAGATTAGGGTAATAGGTCGTTTAGAGAACCTTTTCTTGATATGCTAATTTATTGAGACAGGTTTTTTGGGTTATCAGGAGTTGTATGCCAAAATCATCAGTATTAAAACAATAAAAGACCTGACAAATTTCAGTTGGTGGATAATGAATCTATAATATATGAAAGTTTAATTGTAATCATTACATTATGGTAAATAATGAAATTTAACACTATATGCTAATTTTTTGAGAAGGACCTGTAGATGAAATGCAAGTGGGAAGGTGTATGGAAATGATCGGCCCCGCTGTGAGGCACTGGGTGGCAGGACTTAGGCTGCCGTCACGCTAGCAGTATTTGGTCAGTATTTTACATCAGTATTTCTCAGCCAAAACCAGGAGTGGGTGATAAATGCAGAAGTGGTGCATATGTTTCTATTATACTTTTCCTCTAATTGTTCCACTCCTGGTTTTGGCTTACAAATACTGAGGTAAAATACTGTCCATATACTGCCAGTGTGACTGCAGCCTTAGTGTGAAGTCAATCTGTGCTGACAGAGGTGCAGGTGAGTCCGCCTGTGTTCACCGCGTTCAGTACATTCTGGGTCGGTGCACATGATCAGTAATGGCTGCGGGTTGGACGCTGTGTACTTGTGCAGCATCCAGATGTTACAGCATAGTGGAGTACAAGAAATCACATGCCCAGTATGTGTCCAGAGACGCCTGAGGTGACGAACATGTGGCGCCTCTTTCCAGACCACAGCATGTCGATTTCTCTTCCCAAGACACTAGTCTCCGCAAGAGATTTCACCAATAGCGGGTACGTGCAGACGAGCAGTAATTGGCAGCGCTTTGGATGCAGCACACGTCCGCTGCCAGGTAATGAACAGGTGATTCCACATGTGGTCACTGAACTGTGCAGATTCACTGTGTCCAGTACATTGTACAGGGGACATGCACCTTGCGGAGACTCACACCTCCCCAAGAGAAATAGACATGCTGCAGTCTGGAAAGATGCACTGCATGTCCGTCTCTGCAGGTGTGCATGCATAGTGGGCATGGGTTTTCTTGAAATCCCATCCACTATGCTATAACATCTGGCCGCTGTGGATGTAAGTAGCGTCCAACCGGCAGCGTTTACTGACCGTGTGCACACACCCCAACACATCCCTATAACTGTACACCCGACCCCTCCCAGGCTGCTCGCGCGCAGCCTCCTGACACCGCGCTGTATTGTTGTGTATTTTGTATAGGCCCCGCCTCTTCCTGTCCTATCACGTGATCTCCCGTCCACCACTCAGCTGTGGCTTCCAGCATTTCTGGTGTGCGGAGGGTGTTCTCCCCCTCCGGAGAGTCAGAGGCCGCAGCAGGCGGAGAGCGGAGCTGTCAGTGACCCCGCCTGATGCCCGGTAACTATCCGTCCCGCCCGTCACCTGCTGCGCAGCGCGGATCTCTACTGTCCGGTGTCTGCGCCGCTCCCTGCTGTCACACGTGACTGGTACGTGCCGGGGACTGGTAGTAGTGTACAGAATCTGCGCTGCCGGTCACCGGCCGATGCGCTCTGCTCCGGGGTCCGTGCGGCTGCGTGCCCGCTGCTACAGTCCGGGACGTGACTACACTGCAGTGTTCTGTGTGCACAGCGTCTGCTGTAATGGGGACAGGTGCAGAGCCCCCACAGCGGCACAGACCCCCTCCTATCCTGGTGGTGCCACATCTGTAGGACCTGAGCCCCCATTATGCCTCACTATCTTGTACAGGGACCAATGCTGGTGTCAGGGGGGGCTGGGCGTACAGTGGTGGTGTCAGGGGAGGGGGTGAAGGGGGGGGGGACTGGGTGTACGGTGGTGGTGGGCTGCGCGTGTGGCCGGTGTCAGGGGGGACTGGGTGTACGGTGGTGGTGGTGGGCTGCGCGTGTGGCCGGTGTCAGGGGGGACTGGGTGTACGGTGGTGGTGGGCTGCGCGTGTGGCCGGTGTCAGGGGGGACTGGGTGTACGGTGGTGGTGGGCTGCGCGTGTGGCCGGTGTCAGGGGGGACTGGGTGTACGGTGGTGGTGGGCTGCGCGTGTGGTCGGTGTCAGGGGGGACTGGGTGTACGGTGGTGGTGGGCTGCGCGTGTGGCCGGTGTCAGTGGGGACTGGGTGTACGGTGGTGGTGGGCTGCGCGTGTGGCCGGTGTCAGGGGGGACTGGGTGTACGGTGGTGGTGGGCTGCGCGTGCGGCCGGTGTCGGGGGGACTGGGCGTGCTGTGGTGCCGCCAGTGTCGGGGGGTGGTGCTGGGCGTGCCGCCTGTGTCAGGGGGGGGGGGAGAGATGGGGCTGCGTGTGCGGTAGGGGGGGCCGGTGTCAGGGGGGGGCTGCATGTGCCGCCAGTGTCAGGGGGGATGGGCGTGCGGTGGTGCTGTTGGGGGGGCGGCTGGGTTTGCTGTGGTGCCGCCGGTGTCAGGGGGGCTGGGCGTGCGGCGGTGCTGCTGAAGTCAGGGGGGCTGGCCGTGTCGCCGGTGTTGGGGGGCTGGTCGTGCGATGTGCCGTCTGTGGGGTTCTGTGCGTGCGGCGGTGTGCAGCAGCTGTATTACATCAGTGAGACTAGAACAATGTAACTCCTCATCCCTAATAAGTGTTTTCTCTAAATTCCGCACATAGTGCCACTTTTAATTCTGCACCCCTTAAATTACAAGTGACAGGACTTCTTCTGAAGCCAAGCCTCGGTGGATTTTGAGGTACTCTTGGGATCACTGTCCTGTCCAGTGGCTTTATGTTCCTCACAGAAGACATGTCGTTTTCTCCTAGGATTTCCTGATGACTGAATCCATCTTGCAAACCACACACGGCAGGTTTCTAGTGCCAGAGTAAGACCACCGGCCCCGAAGCATCCCCGAGCCACCGCCATATTCACTGGCATGGAGATCTTTTTAGAGTATTCTTCATTTTTTCTCCTCCAAACATCTCTATGGCTTATTGTTATGGTTAAAGAAGATGAAGAAAGTACACACGGCACTCAAGGTTCCTTAGTGGTGCACAAGTCAGGTTTCCAGCCCGTCAATAGATAATAACGAATCACTTGCCACTCAGAGGTTCTTTTGCAAGATAAAATTGAACATTTTTTATTTGTGCATCCAGTTCAAAGATTTAAACATTTTCGGTCTAATCACAAGACCTTCATCAGAAACATCTTTAATAAAACTGAATTATATGCAAAATAACATGGAGATTTAGCGAGAAGAATCAAATGATGCACAATCAGAATAACACATGAAAATATAATAAATTCTGTTCAAGAACAAATACATCACATGCTATATAAAATGTGACAACTGTGGCGGTCAGAACAGATCCAGACTGGTGCTCCGTGAGTCGTGGAACCTTCAGTCATAGGAAGCTATAATGATTATAGCTTCCTATGATTGAAGGTTATTCTGATTGTGCATCATTTGATTCTTCTCGCTAAATCTCCATGTCATTTTGCATATATTTCAGTTTTATTAAAGATGTTTCTGATGAAGGTCTTGTGATTAGACCAAAAACGTTTAAATCTTTGAACTGGATGCACAAATAAATGAAATGTTCAATTTCATCTTGCAAAAGAACCTCTGAGTGCCAAGTGATTCGTTATTATTTATTGTTGTGGTTGTGATCTTAATGAGATCAACTTGTTTGTGCTTTTGAGTCAGTAAAGGTACCTTCACACATAACGATATTGTTAACGATATCGTTGCTTTTTGTGACGTAGCAACGATATCGTTAATAAAATCGTTATGTGTGACAGTGACCAACGATCAGGCCCCTGCTGGGAGATCGTTGGTCGCTGAACAAAGTCCAGAACTTTATTTCGTCGCTGGATCTCCCGTGGACATCGCTGGATCGGCGTGTGTGACACCGATCCAGCGATGTCTTCACTGGTAACCAGGGTAAACATCGGGTTACTAAGCGCAGGGCCGCGCTTAGTAACCCAATGTTTACCCTGGTTACCATCCTAAAAGTAAAAAAAACAAACAGTACATACTTACCTACAGCCGTCTGTCCTCCAGCACTGTGCTCTGCACTCCTCCTGTACTGTCTGTGTGAGCGTTGGTCAGCCGGAAAGCAGAGCGGTGACGTCACCGCTCTGCTTTCCGGCCGCTGTGCTCACACAGACAGTACAGGAGGAGTGCAGAGCACAGTGCTGGAGGACAGACGGCTGTAGGTAAGTATGTACTGTTTGTTTTTTTTACTTTTAGGATGGTAACCAGGGTAAACATCGGGTTACTAAGCGCGGCCCTGCGCTTAGTTACCCGATGTTTACCCTGGTTACCGACATCGTTGGTCGCTGGAGAGCGGTCTGTGTGACAGCTCTCCAGCGACCAAACAGCGACGCTGCAGCGATCCGGATCGTTGTCGGTATCGCTGCAGCGTCGCTAAGTGTGAAGGGGCCTTAAGTCTTGGAGTTCAGGTACGAGACCTTCAGCATTGAGAACCTGCTGCCACAAAATCTTGCTGCAAGTATTTTACAGTCACTTGAGGGTTTTCTATCACCTGCCTTGTCAGGAATCTGATGGCAACCGGTGATAACTTCTTGGTTCCGTCACAGCCTTTATTATTGGCTTGAGAACTGCTTCCACCTGTATCTCTAGGACCATCCAATGTTTGTGCTTGGCATGGCCCTCTTAACTCTTTGGGCCTCTTTCTATGTCTGTCCTCCCTCAGGAACGCTGCCAGAAGCTGGTGTGTGGTTATCACATCAGCGACGGGTCATAATAATAATAATAATTTTATTTATATAGCGCCAACATATTCTGCAGCACTTTACATTATAGAGGGGGCTTGTACAGACAATAGACATTACAGCGTAACAATAAACACAGACCAAAACAAGCTTTCTAACTATGATGAAAAAGGGGAGACAGGAGAGGTGGATGGTACCAGAACATGCCATAACATAACAGCCAAAGGTGCTGGAAGTACTAAAGATGCTGATCATGAAGGGTGGACAATTCTGACACTGCAGTAGGCATAAAATGGAGCGGTTTCTGCTGGATTTGGACAAGCCTCTTGTTATGTTAGTTGTGATGAACACTTTATTTTGTTCTTTTATGATTTTTTACAAACCGCAGAATTTTTTTAAAAATATTGCTAATAACCATAACTTCTAATGGAGTCTGCCGCCAGAGTTTATTTTAACTGGAAGGAGATGTTACCAGTGTGAGACATGTAATGACTGACAGTCTGCTCTCCTGGTCTACATGTCTCACACTGGTAATGCCCCATTTTATTTACAATATTCTCTGGAGGCGTATGGTCAGGGAGATCAGTGTCCGGCCATCGCCTGGAGCAGCTTATTTACATACAGACAAATGTAGATTTCTCCGGTATAAAACACTGGATCTCAGATATCAAGGTATAATTTTATTCAGCTTCCTATGAATTCCCATATAGACGGCTTATCAGGGCTGATCCTACTGATAGATTCTTTGTAATTCCACAGCGCTTTACAGACATCTTCATCACTGTCCCCATTGAGGCTCACAATCTAGATTTCCTATCAGTGTATATCTGGCATATGGGAGAAAACCAGAGAACCCAGAGGAAACCCACGCAAACACTGGGAGAACATACAAACTCCTTGGGGAGATTAGAACCCAGGTCTCCATCACTGCAAGGCGGCAGTGCTAACCACTGAGCTGCCCTTCTGTTACATACACGGCTCCTGATCGTACAGGTGACACATCTATGTTACATACACGGCTCCTGATCGTACAGGTGACGCATCTGTTACACACACTGCTCCTGATAGTATAGGTGACACATCTATTTTACACACGGCTCCTGATCGTACAGGTGACACATCTATGTTACATACACGGCTCCTGATCGTACAGGTGACACATCTATGTTACATACACGGCTCCTGATAGTACAGGTGACACATCTATGTTACATACACGGCTCCTGATCGTACAGGTGACACATCTATGTTACATACACGGCTCCTGATAGTACAGGTGACACATCTATGTTACATACACGGCTCCTGATCGTACAGGTGACACATCTATGTTACGTACACGGCTCCTGATAGTACAGGTGACACATCTGTTACATACACGGCTCCTGATCGTACAGGTGACACATCTGTTACATACACGGCTCCTGATCGTACAGGTGACAACATCTATGTTACATACACGGCTCCTGATCGTACAGGTGACACATCTGTTACATACACGGCTCCTGATCGTACAGGTGACGCATCTATGTTACATACACGGCTCCTGATAGTACAGGTGACATATCTATGTTACATACACGGCTCCTGATAGTACAGGTGACACATCTATGTTACATACACGGCTCCTGATCGTACAGGTGACGCATCTATGTTACATACACGGCTCCTGATAGTACAGGTGACATATCTGTTACATACACGGCTCCTGATAGTACAGGTGACACATCTGTTACACACACGGCTCCTGATAGTACAGGTGACACATCTATGTTACATACACGGCTCCTGATCGTACAGGTGACACATCTGTTACATACACGGCTCCTGATCGTACAGGTGACACATTTATGTTACATTTCAACAACCTGACCTGCATATCCAAACATAGACTCAGTGTGAACAGGTGCTGAACCTAGAGTCGCCAACTCATATATAGTTAAGTAAATAAGGCAGCACACTGCAGCGCTAAAACATGCAAATTGAAAACACGAAATTTGAACTGCATTACTGCACTAGATATATGAAAAATGAGAGCGTTTAGCGCATAAAAATGGCCAGTGTGCTGCCTTATTTACTTAACTATATACGAGTTGGCGACTCTAGGTTCAGCACCTGTTCACACTGAGTCTATGTTTGAATGTGCCGGTCAGGTTTTTGAAATGTATTCTCTAGCCTTCTGATCGTGCACTCCGCCTCCTAGCTTCAGGTGTTTTAATTACAGCAGGTCCAATACCCCTCCACAGAGAGAGAGAATTTTAGTCCCAGAAGAGGTTTCACATGTACCCATTCAGATGGAGACGTTTATTCTCAGCGAGGTAGGCAAGCGTAGGACCTGGTATAAGAGAGATGCCGTAGCGGGGCTACCAGGTACACATAAAATTGGCCATTTTTATGCGCTAAAAGCTCTCATTTTTCATATTTCTAGTGCAGTAATGCAGTTCAAATTTCGTGTTTTCAATTTGCATGTTTTAGCGCTGCAGTGTGCTGCCTTATTTACTTAACATCTATGTTACATACACCGTTCCTGATAGTACAGGTGACACATCTATGTTACATACACGGCTCCTGATCGTACAGGTGACACATCTATGTTACATACATGGCTCCTGATCGTGCAGGTGACACATCTATGTTACATACATGGCTCCTGATCACGCAGGTGACACATCTATGTTACATACACCGTTCCTGATCGTGCAGGTGACACATCAATGTTACATACACGGCTCCTGATCATATAGGTGACACATCTGTTACATACATGGCTCCTGTTCACACAAGTGACACATCTATGTTACATAAACGGCTCCTGATAGTACAGGTGACACATCAATGTTACATACACGGCTCCTGATAGTACAGGTGACATATCTATGTTACATACACGGCTCCTGATAGTACAGGTGACACATCTATGTTACATAAACGGCTCCTGATAGTACAGGTGACACATCAATGTTACATACACGGCTCCTGATAGTACAGGTGACATATCTATGTTACATACACGGCTCCTGATAGTACAGGTGACACATCTATGTTACATAAACGGCTCCTGATAGTACAGCTGACACATCTATGTTACATAAACGGCTCCTGATAGTACAGCTGACACATCTATGTTACATACACGGCTCCTGATCGTACAGGTGACACATCTATGTTACAAACATGGCTCCTGATCGTGCAGGTGACACATCTATGTTACATACATGGCTCCTGATCACGCAGGTGACACATCTATGTTACATACACCGTTCCTGATCGTGCAGGTGACACATCAATGTTACATACACGGCTCCTGATCGTATAGGTGACACATCTATGTTACATACACGGCTCCTGATAGTACAGGTGACACATCTATGTTACATACACGGCTCCTGATAGTACAGGTGACACATCTATGTTACATACACGGCTCCTGATCGTACAGGTGACACATCAATGTTACACACGCGGCTACTGATCGTACAGGTGACACATCTATGTTACACACACGGCTCCTGATCGTATAGCTGACACATCTATGTTACATATTGGCTCCTGATCGTACAGGTGACACATCTATGTTACATACACGGCTCCTGATCGTACAGGTGACACATCTATGTTACATACACCGTTCCTGATCGTGCAGGTGACACATCAATGTTACATACACGGCTCCTTATCACACAGGTGACACATATGTTATGGCCTTGACTTCTGCCTCCAGTTGTCTCTGACCTTTAGGATAGTTCATATGTAGTAGAACGTTTTCTTCTGCTTAATATTATGTAGCATACCCTCCTTAAGATTTTTCTATTCTTGCCATAGCTTCAGGTGCAGTGACTGGTTCCCAGCAGTGGTGTATACCAACATTACCTGCCATGTATACAGATATCCCGCCTGTTACTTGGTGGTGGGTACTATCAGGATCAAGGTTTAATATGAAGTATTGTGCGGTGTTAGTTTGCTATCATTTCATTGAATGGAGCCTTGCTTTGTTTATGTAGATGTATCTGGGCCTTTCCATTAATGATCAGCACAGCTTTACAGCCCATAGAGATGGAAGCGTGGTCAGTAAGCAGATGTATGCGGAAATGAAAATTAAGTCTTATTAGAACTTCTCATCACATATTGATTATGGCTTTTTTGCATTACACTGGGAAATCCTTCCAATTTCGGATTCTGCTGCCTTTTTTCAGTGTTTCATTTCTTTGTATTGTGTAAGATGGCAGCAAATAGAGATCTTGAAAACTGAACTCATAACATTTAATCCTGAAATAATCTGAAACCAGAATACCCCTTTTACTAATGTTCCATGTCTGCCTTGGTTGTTCATGGACGGCTTCTGTGTCCAGCATGGTTACCACTTCCCTTTGTGCAAGATCATGTATCCGATGTGACAGCAAAATATGTGGCCACGATGGCTTTCACACCCCATGTCATTATAGTACGGAGGAATTGTGATGTCTGTTTTTACAGCTAACACCCGACCGTTTGATCCCAAGATCGGAGGTATCTCTGATCCTGTTTAACCCCTTAGATTCTGCTGTCACTGCTCACTGCAGCATCTACATGGTTACAAGGTAGACAGAGCGATTGATCTGGCAGTTAAGGATCCAACAATGCCCCCAGGCCTGTAATGTACCAAAGCCTATCTAGCTGCCTGTCAATTTTACACTGGTTGGGTTAAAAGAACCACACACATTTGGTATTGCCGCATCCATATCAATGAGGAACTCGAAAATGATTGCGCAATGTTTCTCTCTGGCTGAAAAACAAACTCCTAAGTGATCAGAAAGTTGTATGTCCCACAAAATCAAGCGCTTATGATGGAGACGTGGTAGGGACATAGTCAAAGTATAGAGAGCAGTCACCTAAGAACTAAGGCACATGTGATCAGCTCCATAGAATATAACGGGCACATGTCCTGTCTGTGATAAACACCGAACATGTAGTTGAAACGCGTCCCGTCCATCTGAGTGAGGCTTACTTTTTGGAAATGAATATACCAGGAAGCCCAACTTTTTCTCTGTAGGACCCTATTTGGCTGCAGCCTTTACAGTCTCGTCAGAGCAGATGTCCGCCATGACGGAATATTGATGAGCTGCAGCTGACGGCGGCCGCTGTTTGGCTGCAGCCTGCACGTGATGAAGCCATGTCACGTCACTCTCCAGGGACAGCGGTATACTTATTTTGTGCTTCTATTAATAACATTCACCATGTGAGATAAAAAGAAAAAATGTTTGATTTCATTGAGAAGTCACTTGCCCTGCTCAGGCCTTGTACAAGGTGTAACACAAAGGATCCGTTTTTCTTGGAGTCTTCTTGCAAAGTCCTTGAGAACAAGTTACTGGGAGATATTTATCTGTACTTTGCTTTCTTTTCCATTCTAAATGAAAGCAGTGCAATCAGATTAGTAATGTTTTAGTGTGGAGAATAGGAAAGGGCTGCCTTGTGCATGAGCAAACAAATCAATCAGTAATTGTTGTCACAGCACAAGCCTGACGTTACGCTTTCATATCACATGATGGATTTTTCCCCCGCAATGTCAGCCCACTTATCCTCACTAGATTCTTATGTAAAAGGCTCAGGAGGTGTAAACTCGCCTAGAAATGTGCCGTGTTTATATGACAGTGGACCTCTTCATTCCAAGCACAGAAGAGTTCATCCTTAGCACTAGGGTAAATTCCATAGCGTACAGCTCTGTACTGGTAATTTTTAATTACGGTATTTAACTTTTAGTTTAAAAAAAAAATGGCAAAGCCTCTGATATGCAGCCTACTCTTAGCATCAGGCTTTTGTCACCATGTGGATGTGATCCTCCCAGTAATACATGCTGGATGTGAGGGCTGTGTGTCCAGGATGCTGTTGCTTCGTTAGCTCTCGGGTCAGCACAGCTTCATTTCTGGATTGATTTCCTCTTCTACAACTCATGAACGATTTCTCCCAATCTACAGCCTGTGTGAGCTGCCCTATCTAACTTGAAAGATTTCCATTCTTGTTCCTTTTTGATCTGCCATGTACAATAACCTTCATCTTCTCTTCTGCGATCTCTAAGGTTGGTGTGTTTTTGGGTCAGTGTTCTGTGTGCAAAAGGGGCTATACACGGACTGGACTCTCACCAATGTTTGTCAATGTGCAAGTGACAAATGGCTCCTGCACAGATCACTAGTGAAGTTGTAGACCGGCAGACTAGGTGAAAGACTTATGCCAGCCATACACAAAAGATGGAAGTCTGTTGAAAGATGCTTCAGCCGACTCTGCCATACATAGAAACATGTTTTCCATTGAGTGTTCCTGTGTTCTCTATGAGAAAGCAGCCAGCTGAAATATTGGCCAGTAGCTTGTCTCCGCGAAAACAGAGTTTGGCTGTCTGAAATTGGGCATGAATGATCCTGATCTCCTCCGACCATCAGTTGGCCAGAACCCCTATACACATTACACTGCCAGCTGAACATGTTGGTGGGTTCGTCCAACATTTGTCTAATCTGTATAGTGGGCCTTTACAGTGGCTCTAAAGCAGCAAGATAATGTGACATTGTCCCTTCCCCCATGACAGCACACCTGAGAGAGGGATACTCCCAGCCAGGACAGGAAACCTACTGAAATAAAAGGGCGGTACCTCTCCCTCACTTCAGTTGAGTTTCCTGTCCTGATGGGAGCCCTAGTGCTGAAATCACGGCGGTATTTTTTTTTTTTTAAGATTTCCACTCGCCCACTCATGTCCCGGCACTGGAAGAACAGGCAGGGTGCCTGTATGCCGGCCTTCAGGCTGTGGAAGGGCTGTTCGCAGGTCCCGTGGGGCTTTCGCGCACGTGCGGTCGTCGGTCCAGCGCAGTCCGGGGTCCTGAGGCTCTTCTGCGGCTGCCACGCCGCTCTCTCCCCCCCCCCTCTGCCGGCCGCCTTCGGCTCTTGGCGTGGCTTCTGGGTGCGCGGCGGGCGTCACGCGCAAGGCATGGTGGGAATGTGCGTGCCCGCGTGACGTCCGTGCTGCGCGCTGGATCCAAGATGGCGGCGCCCATGGACGGACGCCGGACGGGATACAGGGCCTTTTGGCAGTTTCCAGTGGGGTGCAGGGGAGGAGCGAAATGTTTACCGGAAGAGGCGGTGAGCAGCGTGGATCACCCTTTAAAAGGTGGTGGATCAATGGAGTAAGCGCTCACATCTATAGATCTCTCCATTATGGATGATTGTATGGAGCAGTGGTCCCCAACTCCAGGCCTCGAGGGCCGCCAACAGTGCAGGTTTTCAGGATTTCCTTAGTATTGCACAGGGGTTGGAATCATCACCTGTGCAGATGATCACATTACCACCGATGCAATACTAAAGAAATCCTGAAAACCTGCTCTGTTGGCGGCCCTCGAGGCCTGGAGTTGGGGACCCCTGGTATGGAGCAACAGCAAGAGCCCTTACCAGGTGCTATGCCTGGTCACCAGAATACTAAGAGGAGTAGCCGCTCAAGTGGAAGAAGCGGCAGTCGCCCTGACCGGAGGTCGCAGGACTCCTCAGCTTCTAGAAGGGACGTTGTCCGTGCTCCTGATCAGCCTCAAAATCCGGTACCCTTGATTATCAGCGGGTTGTGAGTGATCTTCGTGAATGTCACCTTGGTGGTAATGGGCTACATTTTCTGCTTACTTGCCAGGCGCCGAGGAAGGCTAGTACCAAGTCAAAGAACAAAGAATGTGCCCTCTGTAAAATTCCACTAGCAGTCCAGTGGCAGAAAAACCTCTGCGTGGACTGTATCCAAAAGACTATTGAGGATGAAACCTCTGACTTTGCCTCTAGCCTCAGGGCCATGATTAGGGCAGAAGTTAAAGGGTCTTTAAAATCAGTCCTTAAAAAGAGTAGTAGCAAAAGCCTAGAGCCTATTACGGATCTGATGCCTCTCAGTCTGGCGAGGAATATCAGGAGGAACCTCTGTCTCCCTTTCCCTCCTCTTCCATGTCCTCTGGCTCCTGTTCAGATAGCGATGTTGGGGGCCAACCATGCTCTCTAACTGAAAACACAGATAAACTGGTGAAATCAGTCAGGGCTACAATGGGCCTAAAGGATGAGAAAGCGACTAGATCTGTAGAGGACATTATGTTTGAGGAGAAAAGGAAGCGTACTTTCCCAGTCAATGCTAAAGTAAAAGCCCTTATAGAGAAGGAGTGGAAGAAGCCTGAGAAGTCTGGTAGCCTCCCCTCATCTTCTAAAAGACTGTATCCCTTCGAGGAAAAGGATTCAGAAGTGTGGGAGTCCCTAAAATTGATGGTGCGGTGACTAGGTCATCTAAAAAGTCATCCCTACCCTTAGAGGACTCGGGCATATTAAGAGACCCATTAGACAAGAAAGCGCATGTGTTCTTAAAACACACCTGGGAGGTGGCTGCAGGAGGTCTAAAACGGCAATAGCCAGGACATGTGTTGCCCGCTCCCTTATAGTCCGGCTGCAACAAATAGAGGATCAGTTGAAATCTAAGGTGCCAAGAGAAGAGGTCCTAGCCAATATGGCAATGGTACAAGGAGTGGCAGCTTTCATAGCAGACTCTGTAAGACTAGCTGCTAGGGCAGCAGCATTGTCTAATGCAGCTAGACCTGCCTTGTGGTTAAAGGGGTGACTTGCCCTCAAAAAATAGACTTTGTTCCATCCCGTGTGACGGCAAATTCCTCTTTGGTCAGAAGCTGGAAGACATTTTAGTGAAGGCAGGTGAAAGGAAAAAGGGTTTCCCTCGCTTCCCAGTGGATATCAGAAGGCCCTATTTTCGGAGAGGAAAATTTAATAGAGGTCGCACCCCAGGAGATAGAAGAAACTGGGACTTTAGAGACAGAAAAGGATCTGGGTACATGTTTAAGGGACCCTCCACATCAGCAAAAAAGCCCTCCCAATGACAACCAGGCTAGAGGTAGGGGGAAGACTCTTTTTTTTTTTTTTTTTTTTTTTTTTTTTTTCTTCTTCCCCCGCCTGGGTAAATATTTCCCCCAGTCGTTGGGCATTGAGTGTTGTCAAAGACGGCCTAAAGATAGACTTTATTCATCCACCTTGACAGACTTTTGTGTTGACACCCCACAGAAAATTCCCAGAGGAACAACAAGCTTTGGAAGCAGAGGTATTGGAGCTAGTACTAAAACAGGTTCTAGTAGAAGTTCCGGGAGAAGAGGAAGGAAGAGGTTTTTATTCCCCCTCTCTTTTTGATACGGAAACCAGACAGTTCACTAAGGACTATTGTCAACTTGAGGAAACTCAATCGGTCAGTGATAAATTACTCCTTCAAACTGGAGTCTGTAAATACTGCGGTAAAAATGTTCCCGAACTGCTTCATCGCAGCTATAGACTTAAAAGATGCTTATTATCATGTCCCAATCCATCGGGACTATCAAAAATTTCTGAGTAGCAGTATTTATCTAGGGCAGGGCCGTATTTGCCACTAGGCACTTGAGGGCACGTGCCTAGGGCGGCGGGATGCGGGGGGGCGCCCTTGAGCTAGGTTTTTTTTTTTTTTTTTTTTTATAAAACTCCGGGGTCAAGTTTCCGCCGGCTGCGCGCCGGTGAGAGGTAAGTATGACAGGGAAAAAAAGTGGGGTGCCGTGCACACAGGGGAGAAGGATGGGGAGCCGTGCATACAGGGGAGAAGGATGGGGAGCCGTGCATACAGGGGAGAAGGATGGGGAGCCGTGCATACAGGGGAGAAGGATGGGGAGCCGTGCATACAGGGGAGAAGGATGGGGAGCCGTGCATACAGGGGAGAAGGATGGGGAGCCGTGCACACAGGGGAGAAGGATGGGGAGCCGTGCACACAGGGGAGAAGGATGGGGAGCCGTGCACACAGGGGAGAAGGATGGGGAGCCGTGCACACAGGGGAGAAGGATGGGGAGCCGTGCACACAGGGGAGAAGGATGGGGAGCCGTGCACACAGGGGAGAAGGATGGGGAGCCGTGCACGCAGGGGAGAAGGATGGGGAGCCGTGCACGCAGGGGAGAAGGATGGGGAGCCGTGCACGCAGGGGAGAAGGATGGGGAGCCGTGCACGCAGGGGAGAAGGATGGGGAGCCGTGCACGCAGGGGAGAAGGATGGGGAGCCGTGCACGCAGGGGAGAAGGATGGGGAGCCGTGCACGCAGGGGAGAAGGATGGGGAGCCGTGCACGCAGGGGAGAAGGATGGGGAGCCGTGCACGCAGGGGAGAAGGATGGGGAGCCGTGCACGCAGGGGAGAAGGATGGGGAGCCGTGCACGCAGGGGAGAAGGATGGGGAGCCGTGCACGCAGGGGAGAAGGATGGGGAGCCGTGCACGCAGGGGAGAAGGATGGGGAGCCGTGCACGCAGGGGAGAAGGATGGGGAGCCGTGCACGCAGGGGAGAAGGATGGGGAGCCGTGCACGCAGGGGAGAAGGATGGGGAGCCGTGCACGCAGGGGAGAAGGATGGGGAGCCGTGCACGCAGGGGAGAAGGATGGGGAGCCGTGCACGCAGGGGAGAAGGATGGGGAGCCGTGCACGCAGGGGAGAAGGATGGGGGAGCTATGAACTCAGGGGAGAAGGATGGGGGAGCCATGAACGCAGGGTGGAAGGATGGGGGAGCCATGAACGCAGGGTGGGAGGATGGGGGAGCCATGAACGCAGGGTGGGAGGATGGGGGAGCCATGAACGCAGGGTGGAAGGATGGGGGAGCCATGAACGCAGGGTGGAAGGATGGGGGAGCCATGAACGCAGGGTGGGAGGATGGGGGAGCCATGAACGCAGAGTGGGAGGATGGGGGAGCCATGAACGCAGGGGAGAAGGATGGGGAGCCATGAACGCAGAGTGGGAGGATGGGGGAGCCATGCTTGCAGGGGAGAAGGATGGGGGAGCCATGAACGCAGGGTGGGAGGATGGGGGAGGCATGAACGCAGTGTGGGAGGATGGAGTATAAATATGGAGTATAAATACTGGGCCCTATAAGGGGGACACAGTGTGAGAGGACAGTGAAGAGGGGACCGGTATAGAAAGGAGAGGACAGTGTGAAGAGTATGTACCATAAGAGGGACAGTGTGGGGGTCATACTTTGTGCAGACAATATAGTGAGGGGCAATTTTTTATTTGGGAGCATTATAATGACACTTGTATCTTTAAGGGCGTCATGTGGAGAATTTCTGCAAAAGAACGGCGAAGATGGAAGTCTGCAGAGACGGCTGTGGATGAGAAAAAACTCATCATGGGATCTGGACAAGATGAAGAAAAGGAGAACGGCTCCAGAGGCGACGTCATCTATCAGGTACCTGGATGTAAATGTTATTTGTGATGCTAACTCTCATGTTTTTATATATGTTAGGAGATTTAAAGGGACACTGTCACCTGAATTTGGAGGGAACAATTTTCAGCCATAGGGGTGGGGTTTTCGGGTGTTTGATTCACCCTTTCCATACCCACTGGCTGCAATATTGGATTGAAGCTCATTCTCTGTCCTCCGTAGTACATACTGTACCTGCACAATCTCCAATCTTGCCTTGCGCAGGCGTGTACTATGGAGGACAGAGAATGAGCTTCTATCCAATATTGCAGCCAGCATGCAGCCAGCGGGTAAGGAAAGGGTGAATCAAACACCCGAAAACCCCGCCCCTATGGCTGAAAATTGTTACCTCCAAATTCAGGTGACAGAGTCCCTTTTAAAGGGGATGTCCAGGCTTGTGATGAGTCTGCAGTCATTCTTTGTGACTGCAGACTTCTGAATTCTCACAGTGCACACTGCACGCTGTCAGGATTCTCTCATGCTGGGGATTTACATTAATGCGATCACGTGCTGACTAGACATGCGTGACCTCCGTCAATGAAAATGAACTGAGCGAGGCCAGGCACATCTAGTCGGAATGTGGTCAGAAGTATACAAATCACATACTTGTGCTGACATGACCGTCCACCGGCAAGGGAGAATCCTAAAAGTGTGCAGTGCATGCGTTGTGAGAATTCAGAAGCTGCGATGTCAGGATTCAGCTCTGCAAGTTCCAGTAGTCGTCACATGGACACGTCACTCATATGCGATTTTCAGACTTAGGGTATGTGTCCACGTTCAGGATTGCATCAGGATTTGGTCAGTATTTTACATCAGTATTTGTAGCCAAAACCAGGAGTGGATGATAAATACAGAAGTGGTGAATATGTTTCTATTATAGTTTTCCTCTAATTGTTCCACTCCTGGTTTTGGCTTACAAATACTGATGAAAAATCCTGACCAAATCCTGATGCAATCCTGAACGTGGACACATACTCTTATGGTCCTGCGACAACGAACTTCTCTTCTGCTTCTCTTAGTTTTTCACTGAACATTGAGAGCATTAGGGAGAGGAGCTCGTGGGCACATGACTGAGTGTGCAAATCACATATGTCCTTGGCGGAGGGGGGGCACCAAAATAAATTCTTTCCCCGGGTCCAGAAACCCTAGATACACCTCTGCCGGTATGCTGCTGCGAGCGGCGATTACCGGGTCCGGTGGAGGGATGTCTGTGCACAGGCAGTGAGGCAGGGACTGAGGGTGTGCACAGAGAGGATGGAGACCCGGAGACTGCCCGTCCAAGTCTACGCCGTAGCCTAGAGCCCTCATTATAGGAATATGTCAGTTAATAAATTGCTTTTCTGAAGCTTTATAGTGTAGTTATAGGTCAGGGAGGGTTGGATAGGGATGAGCTAGCAAGGTGCAGGGACAGGTAGTGATGGCTACTTGCGAACATGTGCGGCAATTGCGGTTTTGCACTTACGATGATACATAAAACACTGCTAGTAGTGTTTTTTCTCATTGCTGCAAGTACCGCATTTGCCGGATGGCGGCAAAACCGCAAGTGCCGCAAATGTCTGTAAGTCCCATAGGGAATGAATGAGGCCGAACGCAGTGTTGCCCTAAGTGATCCATTACGCGGCAGATGCGGAAAAACTGTCGGATCTGCTGCAAAAGGCGACTTTCACATCAGCGATTTTTGCCAAAGTCACTGCCGATAGTGTCATACTCACCAAAGGGGGAGGCAGCACTAAAAGTGCCTAGGGCAGCAGAAACTCTAAATACGGCCCTGGTCTAGGGGCAACTCAGGCACTACCAGTATGCTGCCCTCCTGTTCGGTCTGTCGATAGCACCAAGAATATTCACCAAATTAATGTCAGAAGTCATGTCCTTCCTCTGTTCTCGCGACAGTCATTGTCCCGTACCTAGACGACTTCCTTATAATAGGGAGATCGGTGGATCACTGTTTTGCACAAATAGAGGAGGTAACTACGACCCTAGCAGTATTGGGCTGGAAAATAAATGTCATCAAGTCGAGATTAACACCAGAGAAAGTTCAGTCCTTCCTGGGGTTGGTTCTAGATTCCACACGCCAGCTCTGTCTCCTACCGGAGAACAAAATAATGAAAATACAGAGTCTTGTGGAATTGGCAATACAGCAGCCTGTAATGACACTAAGAAAGGCAATGTCCCTGTTACGATCACTAACATCCTGTATACCCGCTGTAAAATGGGCACAATTTCACCTGAGACCATTACAGTGGGAGGTCCTGTCAACACAAAAATTATTAAAAGGCCATTTAGAGGGAAAAGTACACCTTTCAGTAGGCGTGAGAGATTCCCTAATCTGGTGGTCTGTAAGGAATCATTTGACGTTAGGGGTTCAGTGGCCAACTCCGATAGAGGACGTGATCACAACGGACGTGAGCGGTACGGGATGGGGTGCACATCTAGGGACCCTCTCGATACAGGGGTCCTGGTCCCAACCAGAAAGACATCAGACGTCCAATGTAAAAGAGTTATGGGCTGTAGAAAGAGCGGTAAAACATTTCCTCCCTATCCTTCAAGTTCGTTATACCAGAATTATGGCCGACAATTATGCAGTGGTAGCCTGTATCAACCACCAGGGGGGGAACAAGGTCCTTTTCCCTTATGGGGGCAACATTTGTCCTTCTCCAGTTAGCAGAACGTCACCAACTGTCCCTCACAGCTCTGCACATAAAGGGGGTCAAAAACACGAAAGCAGACTACCTAAGTCACAAAAGGCAAAGACAGGGAGAATGCTCGCTGAATCCCCAGGTATTCCAACAGATAGAACAGGCCTGGGGCAAACCGGTAATAGATTTATTTGCCACTCTTCACAACAGGAAGGTGGAGAGGTTCTGCTCGTTGGACCCGAGAGGGAACCCGTTTGCGGTAGATGCCCTTCAAATACCGTGGAAATTCAGCCTCGCTTACATGTTTCCACCAATAGCATTAATACCGGTAGTAGTAAGAAAGATCAGAATGGAACAAGCGAGAGTGATTCTGATTGCTCCATTTTGGCCAAAAATTCCGTGGTTCTCCCTCCTAAGACAGATATCGGTAACCGATCCATGGATTCTACCAGAGGTTCTGGACCTGCTTACCCAGGGACCAGTATGCCACTCTAAAGTGAAGGGCTTCCATCTGGCAGCCTGGAATTTGAGGGCATTGCTAAGCCGACAGGGATTCTCACCAGGGCTAGTCTCCACCCTGTTGAAAAGTAGAAAACCGATTACATCAGTAATTTATGGTAGGACATGTAAGAGGTTCCTAGAGTTTTTGGGACAACCTTTGGGGATGAGGCTCCTGTGGGTGCTATTTTAGAGTTTCTACAAGCAGGCTTACAACTAGGGTTGGCAACCAATACGCTCAGAGTACAAGTATCTGCTTTAGGAGCCTTATATAATTGTAATTTAGCCTCCAATAGGTGGGTGTCCCATTTTATTAAATCATGTAGTAGGTCTAGACCTGTGGTAATTCAGAAAATTCACCCTTGGGATTTGTATCTTGTTTTAGTAGCTCTAACTAGAAATCCTTTTGAGCCTTTGCAAGAATTATCAACAAAACTTCTCACTCTCAAAACAGTGCTGCTGGTAGCTTTGACATCTGCACGTAGGGTGAGTGACTTGCAAGCCCTGTCTATTTGCCCTCCATACACACAGATATATGACGACAGGGTGGTTCTAAGACCAGATCCGGCTTATCTACCTAAGGTAGTTCTTAAATTCCATAGGAGTCAGGAGATTGTATTACCCACGTTTTGTGATAATCCTAGAAATCCAGGAGAGGAAAAGTTTCATACTCTTGATGTAGGAAGGTCTATGTTACAGTACATATCCTTGACCAGTCAGTGGAGGAAGGATCAGTCTCTATTTGTAGCTTTCCAGGGTAGCAGGAAAGGTCATGGGGTGTCCAAAAGTACTATTGCTAGATGGATTAGGGAGGTCATTAGCTTATCCTATGCTGCGTGTGGCACCCCTGTCCCTGAAGGCATCAAGGCTCACTCCACTAGAGCTGTGGCTACTTCCTGGGCTGAGAAAGCAGAGGTATCGATTGATCAGATATGTAAGGCCGCTACCTGGTCCTCACCGTCTACCTTCTTTAAACACTACCGACTGAATCTATCCTCCTCGACTGACCTTACCATTGGTAGAAGGGTGCTGCAAGCGGTGGTCCCTCTCTAAGGTGTTCCTTTCTCCAAAAATCTCTCAGGTGTGCTGTCATGGGGGAAGGGAAAACACCAAGGTTACTTACCGGTAGCCGGTTTTTCCGGAGCCCGTGACAGCACCAGTATATTTCCTCCCCCCTTTTTTTTCACCCTTTGGTGTGCACTTGTAGCTGGGTGTTTTTTGCTTATTATTAATATGATGTGGTGGTAGTTTGCCATGTGAACTAACCAGGGGGGCCTCTCATGCTCTGAAAACCAACTGAAGCGAGGGAGAGGTACCGCCTTTTTATTTCAGTAGGTTTCCTGTCCTGGCTGGGCGGATCCCTCTCTCAGGTGTGCTGTCATGGGCTCTGGAAAAACCTGCTACTGGTAAGTAACCTTGGTGTTTTTCATGAAGATAGTTAACCAACTATCTAAACTTACAAATGTTCAATATGATCTTCCCTAGAGCTCAAACATAGACTTTACATCACAATTAAAGTCTTAAAAGTCAACTGAGGTGCGTTCAGATATTCCAGTCACTTGTGTAGCTTGGTTTTCAGAGGTTTCCATACACCAGAGATGAGCAGGCCACTTTTTCAGAGACGTGTGACTTTTCAAAGAAAGTTCTCTTTCTGATGAATCCCCACGATGATTCACAGTTCTTGTTAATACACTTCCAAAAGTATCCATCAGGACGTTGACAATGAGCGCTCCAACGTAGAGGTTGACTGCATTTTTCGCAGTCCAGATTACTTGCAAGTGAAGACATCAATGTTTTGTGCGCCAGCTATAATAGCCCGGAGTTTCTTAAAAAAAAAATGTCCATGCATTTTAATTCAAGGGTAAAAAAAAATTGCTAATTTACGAAGGTTTGAACTCTAATAATGACAGCACTGCTGTAGATGTGCCACACAATGGAGTCCGGTATTGGGGAGTCTTCTGTCTTACGGTATGAATGTCCATTGTCGTCCATAGCAGACCATCAGCTCAGCTTTCATGTTACTCACGTCGCTGAATAGTTGGTCAGATGTGTCAAAATGTTTGGTTGAATGTGACCCAATAGTGGCAGGTTGTAGGGTAGTTGCACAATGTTTATAAGGGCTGAGTAGGGCTTTCCACAGCTTGACAAATTACTAGATTATAATCCTGAATTCTTGGCAGGAGCGGTCTGTGACCTCTCTGTACCGTGGAAGAGAAGGTGCCGGACACAATAGGCAGGGAAGTTGCAATTACCTGCCTGATGGGTCGTATAGATTAACACCTTCACGACATGTGACGTATATGTCGGCTTGCATGCTGAGCCTGAATTTTTTCCCCCGCACATGATGGATGATTTAATCCGCCATCATGTGCCATTAACGTGTTAAATCTCTGTCAATCTCTGACAGCGGCATTTCACTCACACTAGCAGGGAACACGCATTTCACGCTCCCATCTGCACGCGCCTGTGACGGGATCACGGGGCTCTGATGGGTTGCCATGACAGCTGGGGGTCTGCTCATAACCCCCATGCCTGCCTGTCTTTACAGCGTTAAAAGGAAACCGTGATTTCTGTCATACATGTTGATATCTGCGTAATCGTACTGACCTGGAGAATCATACTGCCAGGTTGGTTTTGCCATTAGTGAAAATGGTTAGTAAATATAAAAAACCTAAAAATAATTGTGGAATTGCACTTTTTTAATGCAATTTTATGGAATTTTGTTTTCCAATACACAATCTGTAATATAAATGGTGTCATTCAAATGTACAACTTGTCCTGCAAAAAACAAGACCTCATACAGCTATGTTAATGGAAAAATAAAAATGATGGCGCTTGGAAGAAGGGGAAAAAAATGGAAAATGCCCCAGGGGGAAAGGGGTTAATGTTTTCCGGAAGGCTGTGAATTCCAGCTCTTTATGCCTTTCCTTGCGTTGGCTTCTTACCACTGTAACATTAGGAAATTCCACTTCATACATATTTGCTAATCAAACAGGTTATCCAAACATAGCTTTCGGGCGTGCGGTGCCGCTGGCTCCCAGGTACTTACGTATTTAGGTAATTTAACTTACGAGCTAACCAGAAAACTCAACTTGTTCGTTTTTTTTTTTTTTTTCCCTGGCAGAGTGCTTCCTGAAGGTTACTTTGGATTTTACGTAATTGAACGGCCAATATTATCCTTCAGAAGACTGGAAAAGACTGATTACTGGAGACAGACGGCACCATGGCTAACCGGGGAAGTACAAGGGCTAATGGAGTGGGCCAGACGAAAATCTGCCAGTTCAAACTGGTGCTGCTTGGAGATATGGCTGTAGGAAAGTCCAGTCTTGTGCTGAGGTTCGTCAAGGGTCAGTTTGATGAGTTTCAAGAGACCACCATTGGAGGTAAGAAGCGATACGTCCTCATGTTTACCCCGGATTGTTTAGTCATTTGCTCTCTGGCGATGCTGTCCTCACTGATGGGTGCCGTCACCCTATAAAGGTTTGTGTCTTTGCTACATGACCGGCCAATGTCATCTTTGCTTGGGAGTCACTCTCTGAGTAAATAACAGGTTGTGTTATAGTTATAGGCGGAGTGAAGAGATGTTATGTACCACTGATGAAAGCACGCGACATAAACCTGTTTACTACTCACCTATGGGAAATTTACTAGGCATCTGTATCTCTTCTAAGACTGCTTGACATGATTTATACTCGCTGCTCCCGCAATACACGAGAGTCCTTTCATTATAGATCAGGCACAGGGCAGATGATGTATTCTGCTCCTTTTTCCACACTGACAGCCATTTGGATGATCAGTTAGAACCAGGGCTGTGTGTACGATTTGCAAAAAATAAAATCTCATTGATATTTTTTATTTTATCTGAACTTTGTGTGCAATCTTGATTTTTTTTTTTTTTTTTTATATATATTGTGGAGGGAATGGAAAGGATTGGACAATCACAGCAAATTTACCACCACATGCACCAGAAAAAAAAAAAAAAAAAAAAAAAAATAATATATATATATATATATATATATATATATATATACATACATACATACATACATACATACATACATACATACATACATACATACATACGAAAAAGTTTGGGCACCCCTATTAATCTTAAGCCTAATGTTTTATAAAAAAAAAATTTTTTGCAACAGCTATTTCTGTTTCGTATATCTAATAACTGTTGGAAACAGTAATGTTTCTGCCTTGAAATGAGGTTTATTGTACTAACAGAAAATGTGCAATCTGCATTCAAACAAAATTTGACAGGTGCATAAGTATGGGCACCCCACCAGAAAAGTGACATTAATATTTAGTAGATCCTCCTTTTGCAAAAATAACAGCCTCTAGTCGCTTCCTGTAGCTTTTAATGAGTTCCTGGATCCTGGATGAAGGTATTTTTGACCATTCCTCTTTACAAAACAATTCCAGTTCAGTTAAGTTTGATGGTCGCCGAGCATGGACAGCCCTCTTCAAATGATCCCACAGATGTTCAATGATATTCAGGTCTGGGGACTGGGATGGCCATTCCAGAACAGTGTAATTGTTCCTCTGCATGGATGCCTGAGTAGATTTGGAGCGGTGTTTTGGATCATTGTCTTGCTGAAAGATCCATTCCCTGCGTAACTTCAACTTTGTCACTGATTCATGAACATTATTGTCAAGAATCCATGCGTCCCTCAACTTTAATAAGATTCCCGGTGCCGACAATGGCCACACAGCCCCAAAGCATGATGGAACCTCCACCAAATTTTACTGTGGTAGCAAGTGTTTCTCAGTCGCCCATGACAGCACTACCAGAGAGAATCCGCCCTTCAGGACAGGAAACCTACAGGATAAAAAGGGCGGTACCTCTCTCCTGCGTCAGTTTTGTTTCCTGTCCTGACAGGGAACCCTCTAGGATGGTACCTGAGATCCGGAGCCGACCAGTCGACCTATGACGGCGGGGAGGCCCCTGTCACGGCTGGCGCGGTATCCGACGCTGCCGCTGCTGGGTCCGATGGGGCTGCAGAGTGCGCGGAGGGAAGCGCGGCCGCCTCCCCAGATTGGGGTAGGGGCTTCGGGGACCCGGTGTGCCTCGGCGGGAGCAGGCACTTCCTGATTTGGAGCGGTGGCGTGGTGTGTGTAAGGACACCAAGATGGCCGCCGCACCGGATATAGAAGGCTACTTCCGGGTCCCGGGCAGAGCGCGCATGCTCAGTGATCCAAGGGGGATCAGCGCTTTCCGGGAACGCAGCCCTGGAGGAGGGGGTGATATTTAAACACCGCTGTGGAACCGCTCCTTGCTGCATGCAGTCCTAATGATGGAGGACAGCGACCAGCAGCTCCAGCAGGCGCAGCCCTTGCAGCAGCAGCAGCAGCCACCGCAGCAGCAGCAGCAGCAACGCCAGCGTCAGCGGCACCACCAGCGCAAGCCAGATGACCAAAAGAAAAGGTCCTCTGCAGGCACCCGCAGTACCCGCTCCAGCAGCCATTCCACGCCGCGGAGTAAAGCCAATATGCCTAACCAGTCGACACCGCAGACTACGGATCTGATACAGGATCCTATACCTCCTCCAGAACCGGTACCTGTGGCTGCGCAAGATGGGTGAGTGATCTTCGTGAAAGTTCACCAAATAATTGGAGTCCCCCTTTTCCGTTTGTTTTTAGGCAAGGAAAAAAACGGAGAAAACTAAGAATAGAGTCTGCCCCTTATGCAGTGAACCCCTGTTGCAAAACTGGGATAAGAAATTGTGTGGCTCCTGTATAGGACAAGTCCTATGTGAAGAAACCCCTAGTTTCGCCTCTGAATTGCGATCTGTAATAAGATCAGAGGTGGAAACAGCATTTAAATCTCTTAAAGGGGAAGGGGTCGAGGAAAAAACACCTGTGCCCTATTCTCACTCTGATTCTTCTAGTCCTGAGGGGGACGCTTCAGACAGACAGGGTTCCTCCTCGGATTCTGAGAGCGGAGGCCGCCACTGCTTCCCATTAGACGAAGTAGATGCCCTTGTAAAGGCCGTAAGATCAACCATGGGGGTTGTAGATCCTCGTCCTGACAAAACAGTACAGGACATTATGTTTGGGGGCCTAGGACAGAAAAGGCGCAGAGTCTTCCCACTTAACGAGAATATTCAAGCATTGATTAAGAAAGAGTGGGAGAAACCAGAAAGGAAAAATTCATCTGTCCCCTCCCTTAAAAGAAAATATCCCTTCGAGGAAGAGGCTTCTACGTCATGGGACAAGGCACCAAAACTCGACGTAGCAGTAGCCAAAGCATCAAAAAAATTCGCATTGCCCTTTGAGGACATGGGAACTCTGAAGGATCCCCTCGATAAAAGAGCTGATACTTTCCTTAAAGGGGCCTGGGAATCGGCAGGGGGGTGTCTAAGACCTGCAATAGCAGCCGCATGTACTTCCAGATCTTTAATGATCTGGATAGATAACTTGGAAAAGCAACTAAAAGATGGAGTATCTAGACATAAAATGATTGAATCAATTCCCATGATTAGAGGGGCGGCAGCCTTTTTGGCAGATTCATCAGCCGATTCAATCAAGCTTACTTCAAAATCGGCAGCCCTGTCCAATGCAGCTCGTAGGACGCTGTGGTTAAAAAGCTGGCCGGGCGACCTACAGACCAAACAAAAACTCTGTTCAATTCCATGTGAAGGGAAATTCTTATTTGGGGAAACCCTAGATGACATTTTACAAAAAGCAGGGGATAAGAAAAAGGGGTTCCCTATCTTAGCCGCACCATTTGTTAGACGGCCCTTTCGGAGTAGGAAGTTTTTTCGCAGACGTCCCCCAAGGGAACAGAACAGATGGGATGATGGGAGAAGGAAGGATAGGGGCTTCCTCTTCGGTAATTCTCCAAGAGATAAAAAACCCCCTAAGTGACACCTTCCCCAGGGTGGGAGGGAGATTGTCTCAATACCTTCCGGCCTGGGAAAAAATTTCAACCAATTCTTGGATTTTAGATCTGATAAAGATGGGACTTCAAATAAACTTTACCTCCCTTCCTCCCCAAAACTATGTGGTCACCCCACTAAAACCCTCACCTCAGCAGCAACAGGCCTTGGAACAAGAAATTTCAAAGCTCATAATGAAAGATGTGATCCAAGAAGTTCCCCTACTGGAAAGAGGCAAAGGGTTCTTTTCCCCACTATTTCTAGTCCCAAAACCGGATGGTTCTTTCCGCACAATAATCAATTTACGGAAACTAAACAGTTATGTAAAAAATCAATCCTTCAAAATGGAGTCAATAAAATCAACAATAAAAAACCTGTTTCCGAATTGCTTCATGATAGTGTTAGATCTCAGCGACGCGTACTATCATGTCCCCATCCACAAAAATGCCCAGAAATACCTCAGACTAGCAGTAGTCATGGGAGGAGAAATAAAACAATACCAGTACAAAGCCCTTCCATTTGGCATCTCGGTAGCGCCTCGGATATTTACCAAATTGGTAGCGGAAATGATGGCCCACATAAGAGAAAAAGACATTATAATAATACCGTATCTGGACGACTTCCTGATTGTCAGCAACTCAGCCCAACATTGTCGCCAACAATGCGACAGAGTGATAAAAATCCTAACAGAGTTAGGTTGGCTCCTAAATCTCCAAAAGTCAAAACTAGAACCGACCAGGGTTCAAGAGTTTTTGGGCCTCACTTTGGACTCGATAACACAGGAATGTCGTCTTCCAGACCAGAAAAAACAGAAAATATTAAATCTTGTGTCCAGAGCTCGTTCAAACCCTCATATGACCCTGAGAGGGGCGATGTCACTGCTGGGGTCCCTTTCTGCTTGTCTCCCGGCAATACAGTGGGCACAAATTCACACGAGGGATCTCCAGTGGGATATTCTGAGGAATCAGGTTACACTGGGGGGACACCTAGAAGGAAAAATGTCTCTAAATTCAAACACTATTCGTTCCCTAGCCTGGTGGTTAGATCCCAAAAACCTATCAAAGGGGGTTCCATGGGTGATAGACACATCTCGGATAGTTACCACGGATGCCAGTCCCACGGGGTGGGGAGCTCACCTGGACGACCGTATCACTCAGGGGGTCTGGACAGATCAAGAATACGAGGTATCTTCAAATCAAAAAGAACTTTGGGCAGTGAGTCACGCTCTATCATATTTTCTTCCCAGCCTACAGGGGCATCATGTCCGGGTTTTTTCGGACAATCAGGTAGTGGTAGCCTACCTGAACCATCAGGGGGGAACCAGATCCCAAGCCCTAATGAAGGCTACCTTCCAGATCTTCATCTTAGCAGAAGACAACTTCCTATCCCTTTCTGCGCTGCATATAAAGGGGGTAGAGAACCAAAAAGCAGACTTCTTAAGCCGTACCCGGTTAAAACAGGGGGAATGGGCACTAAACCAAAGCATCTTCGATCGCATTACCAAAATCTGGGGGGTTCCTGTAATAGATCTCTTTGCCAGTGCAGAAAACAGGAAAGTAAGGGATTTTTGTTCTCTGAACCCCAAAGGGGGCCCTCGGGCTCTGGATGCATTTACGATTCCTTGGACTCAGGGTCTAACATACGCATTTCCTCCTCACATTCTTATTCCGGCTGTTCTGCGGAAAATCAGGCAGGACAGGGCGAGAATCATCCTAATAGCCCCCTTCTGGCCCAAAAGGGCCTGGTTTTCATGGCTGAGAATTCTATCGGTCTCCGATCCCTGGGTTCTCCCGGATCTTCCGGATCTCTTATACCAGGGACCGGTGTTCCACCCTCAGTCAGCAAACCTCCACTTGACAGCGTGGAACTTGAAAGGTCACTACTAAGGGCAAGGGGCTTTTCAGATAATTTAGTGTCTACACTGTTAAAAAGTAGAAAATTAGTAACAACTAAGATCTACGGTAAGATCTGGAAAAAGTTTTTATCCACCTCTGGGGTGAAATTACAAGACGGGGTCCAAGTGGTCAAAATATTAGAATTTCTGCAAAAAGGCTTAGAGATGGGCCTCTCGGTGAGCACCTTAAAAGTGCAAATAGCGGCCTTAGGTGCATTATATAGTGAGAGTATTGCCTCTAACCCATGGGTAACAAGGTTTATTAAAGCTGCGATACGATCTAAACCTTTAAAAATCAGAAGCCTTCCATCCTGGGACTTAAATTTAGTCCTATCAGCTCTGACAGAACCCCCATTCGAACCCATAGATTCATTACCACTTAAAATCTTATCTTTCAAAACGGCCCTTCTCACAGCTTTGACATCTGCCCGTAGAATTAGTGACCTCCAGGCTCTATCTGCGAACCCTCCATTCACACAAATCATGAATGATAGGGTAATACTAAAAACAGATCCCGCTTATCTACCCAAAGTTGCTTCCAATTTCCACAGGTCCCAAGAAATAATCCTTCCCTCCTTTTGTCCAAACCCTAAAAATAAAAAAGAGGAAAAGTTCCACACTTTAGATGTGAGAAGATGTTTAATACACTACTTAGAATCCTCCCGACAGTATAGGAAGGAAGGGTCTCTCTTTATCTGTTTTCAGGGACCTAGGAAAGGATTCAAAGCCTCCAAAAGCACTATAGCTCGCTGGGTAACTGATGCGATAGCCTTGGCATACTCGTCCACGGGAAACGCAGTTCCTGAAGGGCTCAAGGCGCATTCTACAAGAGCCATGGCGACCTCCTGGGCCGAAAGGTCGGAGGTACCAATAGACAAAATCTGCAAGGCGGCCACCTGGTCATCACCTTCAACCTTCTTTAGGCACTACCGCTTAGACCTGGCCTCTTCATCTGACTTAGCCTTCGGAAGAAGGGTCTTGCAGGCTGTGGTCCCTCCCTAAAGCAATGATCTCTGTAATTCTCTCTGGTAGTGCTGTCATGGGCGACTGAGAATACGGTAGTTACTTACCGATAACGGTATTTCTCAGAGCCCATGACAGCACCTGCTTATTCCCACCCTATCACGTGTGCGGTGAGCACCTTATTATATGAAATGTGTGGTTTTAATTTAGACACGGTGTAATCTTGATAAGTATTTTGCTAAAATTGTATATTTTCCTGTTGTCACTAACCTGGAGGACCTCTGATGCTATGTAAACCAAACTGACGCAGGAGAGAGGTACCGCCCTTTTTATCCTGTAGGTTTCCTGTCCTGAAGGGCGGATTCTCTCTGGTAGTGCTGTCATGGGCTCTGAGAAATACCGTTATCGGTAAGTAACTACCGTATTTTCTTGGAATGCTGTGTTTTTGGCCGCCATACATAACGCCTTTTTGTATGACCAAACAACTCAATCTTGGTTTCATCAGTCCACAGGACCTTCTTCCAGAAAGAAATTGGCTTCTCCAAATGTGCTTTTGCATACCTCAGCCGACTCTGCTTGTGGCGTGCTTGCAGAAACGGCTTCTTTCGCATCACTCTCCCATACAGCTTCTCCTTGTGCAAAGTGCGTTGTATAGTTGACCGATGCACAGTGACACCATCTGCAGCAAGTTGATGCTGCAGCTCTCTGGAGGTTGTCTGCGGATTGTCCTTGACTGATCTCACCATTCTTCTTCTCTGCCTTTCTGGCCTGCCACTTCTGGCCTTAACAAGAACTGTACCTGTGTTCTTCCATTTCCTTACTATGTTCCTCACAGTAGAAATTGACAGGTTAAATCTCTGAGACAGCTTTTTGTATCCTTCCCCTGAACAACTATGTTGAATAATCTTTGTTTTCAGATCATTAGACAGTTGTTTTGAGGAGCCCATGATGCTACTCTTCAGAGGAGATTCAAACAGGAGAACAACTTGCAAGTGGCCACTTTAAGTAGCTTTTCTCATGATTGCATACACCTGGCTATGAAGTTCAAAGCTCAATGAGGTTAGAAAACCAAAAAAAGTGCTTTAGTAAGTCAGTAAAAAGTAGGTAGGAGTATTTAAAACAAGAAAATGAGAAGGGTGCCCATACTTATGCACCTGTCAAATTTTGTCTGAATGCAGATTGCACATTTTCTGTTAGTACAATAGACCTCATTTCAAGGCAGAAACATTACTGTGTCCAACAGTTATTAGATATATGAAACTGAAATAGCTGTTGCAAAAAAAAAAAACAATTTTTATAAAACATTAAGTTTAAGATTAATAGGGGTGCCCAAACTTTTTCATATAACTATATATATATGTCTAAGGGGTACTTCCGTCTGTCTGTAACGGAAATCCGGCGTCGCTGACCAATCAGCGACAGGCACTGTCTGGCCGAGAATTAGTCCCTTCCTACTCCCCTCCAGTCAGCGCTGACACAGGGTTAATGGCAGCGTTAACAGACCGCGTTATGTTGCGGGTAACGCACTCCGTTAACGCTGCTATTAACCCTGTGTGACCAACTTTTTACTATTAATGCTGCCTATGCAGCATCAATAGTAAAAAGATCTAATGTTAAAAATAATAAAAAAAACCTGCTATTCTTACCTTCTGTTGTCTGCCAATGCGCGCGCTGCTGCCGCCAGCTTCCGTTCCTAGAGATGGATTGCGAAATTACCCAGAAGACTTGGCGGTCTCACGACCCTGGGTAATTTCTACAGAATGCTGTAGATAAGCCCCTGATGCCGATGGGCTTACCTCACCCGCGATTTTTGGGGTGACAGGTTCCCTTTAATTTTGCAGATTTTTTGCATTTTTGCCGCTATATTATTGCATTGGGAAGCTCTGGAAACATTTTTAAAAAACGCAAGCGGATTTCCTGCAGAAAAAGTCTGGTCTTGTTAGGAAAATCAGCAGAATTTTCCTTAACGTGTGCACATAGCCTTACAGTGCATGCTCCACCAATAGCAGAAAACTGCGCTGGCAGGAGGAGAATGACCGAGGATAAAAATACATTTTTCGATTCTATAAAACTTTGAATCGTGCCAATCTATTATGGTGTATTAATCAAATTAACTTGATTAATCGCCCCTCCCTAATTAAAGCTGCACTGCCCTCTCTATTCCCTATCTGCACTTGGAAATCTCTGGAACCTGGAGCGGATTGGAAACGCCCCTACGCACAGGTAAATTGTGTAAACTAGGGGTATTGCCAGCAAAACACTCATCACCAAGAAGAATGAAAATTTCTCACTGTGATCTGCTGTGAAGGCACTGAGCTAAACTGCGGTGACCTCATCACTGACTTTTTCCCACGGTGCTGAGGTCACAGCAGTTGAGCCCTGATGGGAAGCCGCCTCAGTGACCGGAGGTAACCTCAATGACCTCACCGATGGTCAATGATGCTGCTTTCACAGCTGCTCATTCACCAGTGGTTCTCAGCCTGGACTTTCGCATCTTGACTCCGTCTAGGTTGAAAACTATTTATCCTCCTGACATGGATTACGGCGTGGGACAGAACGATGGAGAGGTGAGGGATATTGTTTTTTTTTTTTTTTTTAAATTTTTGTTTTATTACAGGAGACAAGGAATTAAGTGGAACTAGGTAATAACCTTTATCCAGCAGTGGGAGCACCAAATCCCACACAATTTTCCCACTCACTCCCAGGACAGAGGGGCATTCAGGGGGTTCAATCCGGGTGTCCTTCCCTTCATAAACTCTAAACCTGTGGGTGTACCCTGAGGTACTCTCACACAGCTTATGGAGTTTTGATTCCGTATCTGGCCCTCTTGCTGGGCAGGTACTGACGGAATCTGAGCCTTCCCTTAAAATGAATTTAGGACTCATCCACGCAGATGTCCCTTTGGGGAATGTACACTTCAACAAACATTTTGTTGAAGTGTTCGATGACCGGACAAACTTTGAACAGACGGTCAAAGTTGGAGTCGTCTCATGGGGGACACTGTGCATTATCGGTATAATGCAGGAATTTGTGGATGGCCTCAAAACGTGTCCGGGCCATGACCATTCGGAACGCTGGAGTGTTGTATAAAACATCAACACTCCAATATTGCCGAAGTTCTGGTTTCTTCAGGATCCCCATGTGAAGGACCAGGTCCCAAAACTGCTTCACTTCAACTGCGTCTACAGGAGTCCAGTTAGAAAATGATGAACCGGGGCTTTGTGCCAAAAATTGATAAGCGTACAAATTAGTTTCGCCCACCATGAGGTTAACAGAATCTTCAGAGAAAGAGTTTAAAAAAAGTCTAGTTCTGTGAGGCCGGTGGTGTCAAACTTGATTCCTGATTCTGCTACAAAATAAGGAATCGGTGGCTCATAATTTTGGGGGGCGGCGTGGTCCATACGGGGTCAGGAATGGGGGGACGCTGGTTCATCTTCTGGAATGGAGGGCGCTGCTTCATCTTTGTCCTGGGACGTCTGCGTGGCGGCTCAGCAGGACCTGAGGAGGAAGATGAGGATGAAGAAGACGAGGAGAACGAATCTGAAAAATAAAGAAATGCGGGACCCTCCCTCGAAATCAGTGTCGGAAGTAAGGAAAGCATATGCCTCCTCCACTGAAGTGGTGTTGGGACGACATTTTTTTAATGAATGTGGTGATTTTGTCAGTACTTTATTTAACTGTGCGTGAGAGAGAGAGTGCTTGGTGTAAACTTATTTGTCTGAAAAGAAAAAGCTAAAAGAAAAAAGCAGCAACCAGGGAGAAAAGTCAGTGAAAAGAAAAGTATAAAGCAGCAGGCACGAGCTCTGAAGAGTGAACTGCGTCACTAATCTAAGCTCGGCGGCTGCTGGATGTGTGCACGGGGGTGGCGCAAAAGGAGGGTGATAAAGAAAAGTGTAAAGCAGAGAGCACAAGTGCTGATTGGTGAACTGCGTCACTAATCAAAGCTCGGCGGCTGCTGGATGTTTGCATTGAGGTGGCGCAAAAGGAGGGTGATAAAGAAAAGTGGAAAACAGCGAGCACAAGTGCTGATCGGTGAACTGCGTCACCAATAAATGCTCGGCAGCTGCTGAATGTGCGCACCGAGGTGGCACAAAGGGGGTGGAGGGGGTAAAAAGAAAAGGAATGGAGGAAGAGGGGGATTGGGGTGGATGAAGAGTGATTGGACAGGGATCAAAACATTTAAACTTGTTATCTTCTTTCGTTGGCCTTGTCTTTTTTTCTTCTATGTTCTTTGTTCAGCAGGGATTGTGGTGTCACAGGCTTCAGTGGCACCACAAGGCCCAGCACAGCAGGAGATCCTGTAGCGTGACCACTCTGCAGGAATCCTCAGCTTGTGTGAGGACCTGCAGTGCGGTCATACCGCTGCTGTGCCTCTGTCATTGGTGCGATCGATGTGATCATTAATCGCACCAATCAGGGCTGGCCCTGGTGACAGCCTAGGATCGGAGCTCACAGAGAGATTCTAGATTAGGTGTCTTGGCAAAAAATCTGTTTTACATAATGGCCCTGAGACGGCATTTCACCTTGTCACCATCGAAGGATGGAGGGGAACGCTGGCCCAGACATCACTACTGTTGCAAAACATCACATGTTACAGACAGAAATAAGCTTGGCAGATTTCCTGGTTGCAGACCAGGGCGGCTGCATTCACCTCCGCTGGATCATATTTTGCAACACACAAGTGCCGTCCTTACACTCCTACTCGGTGCCATATTTGCTGCTCATGTTTTGAAGATGAATGTAAAGGAATTGCTAATGGAATTACAAAATATCATTGACTCTTCTGTGACACGGGCTCCATTCTATTAGCTGAGCATATACTTGTACAAAGGACTTCTGAGCAATATCCCGGGGGCCGTGCACTAGTGGGAGTCACCTTCTCCCCAGGGATTGTGGCAATGACCCCAGGGTTGTCACCTCTACTCAAAGCAAACCCAAAGTGGAGCAGAAACTTCCATTGTCATACAACGTGGCATGTGTCTAATGTGACCAGTGTTCTGTTTTTCCTTTCTTAAATGCATGTATCTGGGGATAAAAATAATTTTTGCAATCGGGCTTCAGTAACTGTTTTGCACCATTTTGCTTTTACAGGCTCCTTTATTTCCCTGCACATTCAATGCTGTTGTGCTCAATGATCATAAATCTGCAAAAAGGAATTTAAAAAGATAGATAAAAGCTAGAAACCTTCCCATTGGACTGTCCGAATGAGCTCACTGACAAATCCTCATTTACTCCATTCTGCAGCCAGCAATAAACCGTATCCGACAGAGGCAATAGAAAAGAAATGGTGCAAACGTTTTTGGGGTTTTTTTTTTTTTTTTGGAAAGCCCATTTACAGAAATGACTTTTAGCTTAAAAAAAAAATCACTCAAGAAAATGGTCCCATAGGTGAACAACCCCAATGACTACTTGTGTAAGGGTTTATTCATTTGTCCAATTTTAGGTACCTGTTAATTTTACACATAAACACATACCCTTTAGGCTGTGTGCACACGGTGCGTTTTTTATGCTTTTTCTCCTGGCGGGAATGGGCCAAAAACGCTATGGAATCCTTAACAAGCTTATTCAGTGACAGTCTTGAAGTGTTGTGCACATGATCAGTAAATTTCCTTTGAGTATTTGCAGTGTTTTTTTGTTTGTTTGTTTGTTTTTTTCTTCAGCATGTCAATTTTGTGCATTTCTGCAGCATTTTTCACCCACGAACTTCAATTGTCAGTCAAATCCACAGCAAAAACGCAGGTATAAAAATGTTTACGGATTTGCTGAGTTTGTTTGCGTTTTACTTCCTATGGTGTTTCCTACGCTGTCATCTGTGGATTAGGCATTCGGTGAGTATGGTTTAATTAAGGTTCATTAAAGGAGTCTGTGTCATTATTTCAAATAAAGGACTTTATTCTGGGTGTCTGTGTTTTTATACAATATCACTATGGGGTTACTAACGGATAGGTGTCTTATAGACGCCTCTCCATTACTTACCTGTGGGCTTGATGTCACCTGACAATACAAAGGTAATATGAACCCCACTTGCCACCTCTACAGGGCAAGTGGGAAGAGCGAGGCTAAGCGCCAGATTTGGCGCATCTCATACATGCACCTTTTCTAGGGCGGCTGAGAGCTGCTGATTTAGTCTGTGAGAGGCCAATATTCATGGCCCCTTCCTAGGTTATTAATATGAGCCCGCAGCTGTCTCTCTAGCCTTTGCTGGTTAGATTTTATAGGGGGACCCTATGATATGCTGATAAAACTCGCCCATTCAAGTGATTGGATCACCCAAAAAAAGATGTGACGTGCACGGTCCATTTTTCACTGACTGGTTGGTAGGAGAAGCCGCCAGCCGTCATCAGGCAGTATAACAGTTGTGTGACTTGCTGTTGCATGGCTATTTTAGAGCTGCAATTATTCTGTAGAAACACCATCAAATCGCAGATAAGTCACTGTTAAACGTAATTTGCTTTGAAATCTATGGCAAGTGTGTCGCACGTGTAAATCTAATACATTTGGAAGCATTTTAGGCTATGTGCACATATTGTGGTTTGTTTTTTTTTCCCCCTTTTTTTTTTTTTTTTTTTAAGGCGAATTTTAAGCTGCGTTTTACAGTATCAGCAAATTCTGAGTTTTCAGAAAACTCATGCACACATTGGTTTTATTTTCCTGACTGATTTATAAAACTGTTGCATTTTGAAAACTGCAGCATGTCACTACTTCTTTCAGCATTTTTTCAGCGCATTTGCAGCGTTTTTTCACCCATCGAAAACAATGGGTACAGCCGAACCTGCTTTTTGTAAGCAGCTTAAACTCTGCTTAAAATTTGCATAAAAAACACACCAAAAATGCAACATGTCAACATAAGCTGTGCCGTACACCGTAGCTGGCTGGGGACTATGCTTTTTGGATTTGTAGCCCTAGAGGCCGGTACCTGGTGGCTTCTCCCCTAACTGACATGTTTCTCCCTATGTGACTGTATAGGGAAATACCGGTCAGCCCAATAGTCTGGATACGTGCCTGACACCTTCCTCTTTTACTAGTCATTAGTGATGAGCGAGTATACTCGTTGCTCTGGTGGTCTCCGAGTATTTGTAAGTGCTCGGAGATTTAATTTTCATCGCCTCAGCTGCATGATTTACAGCTGATAGACAGCTTGATTACATGTGGGGATTCCCTAGCATCCAGGCAACCCCCACATGTACTCAGGCTGGCTAGTAGCTGTAAATCATGCAGCTGCCTCAACAAAAACTAAATCTCCGAGCAATCACAAATACTCGGAGACCACCCGAGCGTGCTGGGGAAAACCAGACCGAGTATACTCGCTCATCACTACTAGTCATCCAAGACACAGGGTCCCCAACCAGCTTTTTAATGTCGCCAGAGTTTATCCCTGGAAGGTGTTAGAGCTTTATCAGTTCCTGAATACCCTCTTTAATGATTCCTGTATTAATCCTAAATGCAAACGGTAAGTGATTAAAAATGAAGGAAGGAAGGAGGAGTACAACTGCAAGAACACTACCCCAACCGTGAAACATGGTGGGGGAACTTCATACTTTGGGGGTGCTTTTCTGCAAAGGGGACAGGACGACTGCACCATAGTGAAGGGAGAATGGATGGGGTCATGTATTGTGAGATTTTGGCCAACAACCTCCTTCCCTCAGCAAGAGTATTGAAGATGTGTCGTGACTGGGTCTTCCAGCATGACAATGACCTGAAACACAACCAGAGCAACTTAGGCTACGTTCAGACTAGCGTTGCGCGCCGCTGCGTCGGCGACGCAACGCACGACGCACACAAAAACGCAAAATCGGACGCAAGAAAAATGCAACTTGTTGCGTTTTCTTGGTCCGACGCTAGCGGCAAAAAAGACGCAAGTGTTGCAAAACGCAACACACAAAAACGCATGCGTCCCCCATGTTAAACATAGGGGCGCATGACGCGTGCGTCGCCGCTGCGTCGCCCGACGCTAAGGCGACGCACACTAGCAGAACACTAGTGTGAACGTAGCCTAAGCAGTGGCTCCGTAAGAAGCATTTCTAGGTCCTGGAGTGGCCTAGCCAGTCTCTAGGCCTGAACCCAATAGAAAATCTTTGGAGGGAGCTGAAACTCAATGTTGCCCAGCGACCGCCCAAAACCAAATACTAAATTCTGTTTTTCTATTGTATCAAATACTTATTTCATGCAATAAAATGCAAATTAATTATGTAAATATCATACAATGTGATTTTACTGGATTTTTTTTTAGATTCTTTCTCTCACAGTTGAAGTGTACTTATGATAAAAATTACAGATCTCTCCATTATTTGTAGGTGGGAAAACTTGCAAAATCATCAGTATATCAAATACTTATATTTTCCCCACTGTATGGTGATACGGCATCTACCCGGCATTCATTATCTGAGATAGGAGCAAAAAATTTTTTAATTCTGACATCTGGGGCCTGAGTTAATTTTGAATTAAATAATTGTGTATTTCTCATTCTATCACTAACTTGAAGGGAATTTGTCATCTTAATGCCGCATAATGTAGAGCCAGAGACCCTGATTCTATCACTTACTGGGCAGCAAGTTGCATTTTTAATAAAATTGATTCTATCTGCTGCAGATGTTGCAGTACTGAATGCTGAGCTCTGTGTATAATCCCACCCCCACCACTGATTGACAGACTGCTGTGAACACTGTGCATAGGCAGAAAAGTACAGTTTTGGGGGTGCAATTGGACTACCTGGTATCAGGTTTACTAGACTTTTAGTGATTTCCTGCTGGTAAAGCAGCAGCAAGTAACCCAGTAAATGATACATTACTGGAATCAGTGTCTCTGTCCCTACATTTTGCTGCTCTAATATTACGGTAGGTGGCAAAAGCCTGCTGAGTGCTGACATGTTCCCTTTATTTTTTTCCTTTGGCATAGTAATGAGTTGACCATGTTTCCTTTCCCCATGTCACCAGCTGCCTTCTTGGCTCAGTCTGTATGTCTGGACGATACAACAGTGAAGTTTGAAATCTGGGACACTGCCGGACAGGAGCGGTATCACAGTCTCGCACCCATGTACTATAGAGGAGCGCAGGCCGCTATCGTGGTGTTTGACATCACCAAACCGGTAAGGATCTGCCGCCTTTCAGGCTAATTCAGCTAATTTGCCTCCTCTGTTTTCTCTGCTGGTGCTGTATGTTCATTCTGGATAAATACTTAGCTATTTGTAGAAACATTACTTTACTTATACGTTCCCTGGTTACGGCTTGTATTATAGTCCAGTTCTGCTGATTGTCACAGGAAACCATCAACAACCCTGACATAGGTCTTGTAATACAGTATCTGGCTTATTGATTATAGCAAGGTTTGTGAAGACATGGACCCAATTGTATTAATCATCTCTTCCCCAACCCCTCCCCCCCCAAAAAAAAAAAAAAAAAAATTGTCATAAATGGTGGTACACCCATTGGCTTATTGGAAGAAGACCAGATCTAAAATTTCACAGCAGCAGTGGATTTTCTGACTTTTAAGACCATTCACAATATTAATAGATTTTTTTTTTAGGATGCATAGAACTTTAAAAATGTCAGCCATGCAGTTGCAAATAATGCTGGGAGGCTTCAGCTCTGAAGCTTTGTGAATACAGCTCTGGAGTATTATAAAGGCTGTAGATCGGGACTCGTATAGAATAAGTGAACTATTATTTACATATGTACACAGTCCTCTTTGCGTTTCATTCTTTGTGTAGAATGTTCAGTGGTGTCTGGTGGAGTATACATGGTATTTAGTGTTTTAAGATCATGCAGCACTAAAAAGTTGAAATTGGAAAGAGAAGTCTTTGAAGAGTCTGCAGATCTTCTATAAAGGACAGCTTTAAATCGGCATGCTCACAAAAATGATTGCCTAAAGCAGTGTAGAGTATATGTACTATAAGTGCAGTAATATACTCACCAATTGCAGTCTTCCCCTGTCCAGCACAGCTCCGCTCCTCTTCTGGGTCACGTGATGGCTGGTCCGACTTACTAGGGGTCTATGTGTGACTCGGAAGTGTCTTCTCCAGTGTAAACTTATGGAGCTTCAGTACAAGACTCCATAGCCTTACATTAGCTCTCACAAAAGACCCCAGTGTGATCTGGGAAGATGGAATAGCCATCACGTGAGTTAGAGGAGCAGAGCTGTGCTGGAAGCTGGGGAAGATGGTGGTCGGTGACTAAATTACCGCACTTAAAGCACACATAAATTTTGACAGGTTTAGGCTATAGTTTCTTGGGAGTGTTTTAAAAACGGTTTTCTCAATAATTTAATTTATCAGCACAAGCTAGGTGATAAATGTTTGATTGTTGGGAACCATCTGATCTTGAGAAAGATGGTCCCAAAGTTTCCAATGTGAGTGGCTGCTCTGGATCTATGGAACGTATGACCACCTTTTCCGTAATAGTGACTGGATCAGTCTCACACATGCGCACTACTGCTCCATTCACAGTAGACTTGGGACCTTATTCTCAGGATTAAGGGTCTCAGAAATTGGCCCCCCCCCAGCGATCACTCATGTATTACCTATTCTTTTTTAAGGATTGTTTTATTTCATACATTTCTATTAATTACAATGGAATTTGTAAGCGTTTGTCAGCTCTAAAGGCAGATACTTGATAATGATCGTCTATACAGGCCAGGAATCGACGAACGAACAATCAAAATGTTCCTTAGTTAAATGAGATGATTTTTAAACAGTTTTCCAAAATCATCATTTTTGGCAACACATCTTTCTGTGTAAATGAGATGGGCTGCCGAGACCGCGATGATCTGTGGGCTGCCGAGACCGCGATCTGTGGGCTGCCGAGACTGCGATGATCTGTGGGCTGCCGAGACCGCCATGATCTGTGGGCTGCCGAGACCGCGATGATCTGTGGGCTGCCGAGACCGCGATGATCTGTGGGCTGCCGAGACCGCGATGATCTGTGGGCTGCCGAGACCGCGGTGATCTGTGGGCTGCCGAGACCGCGATGATCTGTGGGCTGCCGAGACCGCGATGATCTGTGGGCTGCCGAGACCGCGATGATCTGTGGGCTGCCGAGACCGCGATGATCTGTGGGCTGCCGAGACCGCGATGATCTGTGGGCTGCCGAGACCGCGATGATCTGTGGGCTGCCGAGACCGCGATGATCTGTGGGCTGCCGAGACCGCGATGATCTGTGGGCTGCCGAGACCGCGATGATCTGTGGGCTGCCGAGACCGCGATGATCTGTGGGCTGCCGAGACCGCGATGATCTGTGGGCTGCCGAGACCGCGATGATCTGTGGGCTGCCGAGACCGCGATGATCTGTGGGCTGCCGAGACCGCGATGATCTGTGGGCTGCCGAGACCGCGATGATCTGTGGGCTGCCGAGACCGCGATGATCTGTGGGCTGCCGAGACCGCGATGATCTGTGGGCTGCCGAGACCGCGGTGATCTGTGGGCTGCCGAGACCGCGGTGATCTGTGGGCTGCCGAGACCGCGATGATCTATGTCTATGTGCACAGAACATTTGTGTTAACGATTGTTCTGTGTTCATGGAAGTGCAGTCAGTCTAACCAAGGCATAAAACACGCCAGTTGCTTTGCGGTCTAATGGGCCCTAAGAATACAACGTTGTCTTGAAGTAAATACCGTACATTTCTAGTTAATGGGAAGTGGAAGCGGTGAGTCAGCAGCCATCGCGCTCCTCTGTCTGTTCTGGCTGTTTACTACTTTGATACATAATAATCCTTTTGTTTTTCTGGAGTCAGTTGAGGTTATTCTTGAGCCAGGTGTGGCTGGTGACTCCCTAAATACTGTGTGTCTTAATAGAAACCTGCTTTTTAATTACAAAAAAAGTTTTATTCATTCAAGTGTTGGCGATTGCCATGTCACCAAACTAATTTTTAAAAAAGTTTTCATAAGGGACCGATATTAGTAGCGTTGGTTTTGGCAGCACATATTTATTGAAAATTTAAAAAAAATAATTAGGGCAGCACGGTGGCTTAGTGGTTAGCACTGCAGCCTTGCAGCGCTGGAGTCCTGAGTTCGAATCTCACCAAGAACAACATCTGCAAAAAGTTTGTATGTTCTCTCCGTGTTTGCGTGGGTTTCCTCCGGGATCTCCGGTTTCCTCCCACATTCCAAAGACACACTGATAGGGAATTTAGATTGTGAGCCCATTGGGGACAGCCATGATAATGTGTGTAAAGCGCTGCGGAATATGTTAACGCTATATAAAAATAAAGATTATTATAAAAATAAAGATTATTATAAAAAATAAAGATTATTAGCTCTTAAAAAAAAAAAAAAAAAATAAACTTTGAAAAAGGAGCTCACCGATTGGCTTTGACTTGTTGTCAGCTCTGCAGACACCAGAAGCATCAGCAGAGACTCAGTTCTGGACCCTGGGAGGATGAGTTAAGCGCAGTTTTAATTGTTCCCTTTACGTATAAAAAAAAAAAAAAGTCCTATGCTCTCTGCACAGGACCTCTGCACATGTCACAACACGTGCTCACAACACACAAATCAATGAAATTGTATATAAAATGATTCTTGCCATCCAGTTTTATACCTAGATAAAGGAAGGAGTGAAAATAGAGTAAAAATTTGTTATTATGTACAGCGCACTTTAAAAGCAAAGCATTTATAACAAGGTATTCCTGTCTTGGCCATATATTGCATATCCACAGGATATGCTGCCTTGAATCAATGGAAGTGCATAATAAAAGGTCACATTTATTTGTTCATGAAAAACATCATAGGACACCAAGCAAATGTCGATAATACTATATAGAAGCTCCAGAACAATGAAGAAATTAGCGGTCTTGGGTCTTGTGCACATGACTGATTTTCTCGTACAAGTGCTATACATGGTTTTTCAAGGATAGCACTCATACCTTGTAAGATATTCTATGGGGCTGCGCACATGTCTGATTTTTGTTTATTGATTTTTTTTATTATTTCCTCGGACAGGGTGGAAAAAAAATTGGAGACGCGTCTGATTTTTATCCGAGTATTAGATCTAAATTAGCAATGCAAGTGTATGGCTCCATGAAAAAAATCAGTGTGCTTGACTAACATAATGGAGCTGGTCTGACCAAGGCCTACACAGCAGCTGATTCCTTCAAGAAGGAAATATGATCTGCAGACCCAAACTCTGACTGGTGTTTGATAACATGATATGCCATACATGTCCCCTAGATGGGGAGTCCGACCTTTGGGATCTGCATCTATGTGCCACCGCGTCCCAGCGGAGAATGAATGGAGAGAGATGTCCTGTAATAGGTCAACAGCACAGAATTGTGAATATCGTACAATATACCTAATACCTTTTCCATCGTTTCTTAGATCTTTGTCTTTATTTCTAGGAAACGTTTGACCGGGCAAAAGCATGGGTTAAAGAATTACAACGGCAAGCCAGTCCTAACATTGTGATAGCGTTGGCTGGTAATAAGTCTGACTTATCCGAGAAGCGGATGGTGGAATTTGAGGTAGGTTACTTTGTCAATGACTCTTGTCTGAATAACCAAGAAACCAGTAAAAGCCTTAAAGGGAACCTGTCAGCAGGATTGTGCACAGTAACCTACAGATAGTGTCAGGTCGGCGCCGTTATACTGATTACAATGATACCTGGTGATGAAATCCGTCTTGTGGTTGTTGTTTATTTATTTTCAGTTTTGAGTTAATGATTTGCCCATGCCCCGGGGCAGCCTGTCGGGGGTCTTCATGTGGTGCTCTGCTTAGGTATCCATAATGCAGACTGCTAATAGGTCACTGATCCCTCACTGACCTGCCCCCTAGGTTACATACTGAATATCTGTACATATTTTTTTTAAAAACCTATCGGTCACAGCTAGACACCAATAGCAGCTACTGCCCAGGCGTGGCAGGTGACACTTTCAAATTGATTTTTTTTTTTCCTTAGCTGAATAATGTGAATAGAATTGTATTATTGGCACATAAAACAAGCGATTATGCTGCAGAGCAGGAGCCATGACCGGCACTTGCCTGCAGAAGGGGTTTTTTATTTTTTTTTTTTAAATATGTACAGATATTCAGTATGTAACCTGAAAATAAAGATTAAACAACCACCACAAGACGGATTTCATCACCAGGTATCATTGTAATCAGTATAACGGCGCCGACCTGACACTGTCTGTGGGTTACTGTGCACAATCCTGCTGACCGGTTCCCTTTAAAGACATACTATGGGCAAAATATCACAGTTATGCCAAGAGCCCGACCAAGGGAAGCATGTCCGTGTCATGTATTGTCCTCTATGGCCATTTACACTAAGTGGAGCTTATATCTACCTGGTGGTTCTTGCTCTTGTCAGTGAACAAACCTGTGAGAGGTGAGACCCCTCCTACAACTGCCTGCAAGTTGAGAGTTTGAGAATATTCTGGTTTGGATTTAAATCCTAAATAGTGTGGCAAGGATGTTAAAGCCCCTTTCCAGCATTTTTTTTTCTTCATTGCATCGCTGGAGTGGCGCTTTAAATGTAATTCCTCTGCCCCCCGTTTGATACTCGCCTGCCATTGCCTTCATCATTTTCTAGTGTCACTCCCCTCTGCCTCCAGCGAAAAATTACCTGCTGGCTTCTCCAGTGTTTCATGGAGCTCGGAGGTCACTTTTCAGTGTAAGTCTATGAGAGCCTCATTCTGGCCTTGTTTTGGTTCTCACAGACTTGCATCGCAGAACCAGAGCTGTGTCCGATAATGGGGAAGACGCCGGACCAGTTGTAGGGGACTTACATTTAAAGCGCCACTCTAGTGCTTAAAAAAAAAAAGACATCGACATTGGAATGGCACTTTAAGGGTCAGTATATACTAGAGTATAAGCCTAGAATTTCAGCCCATTTTTTTAGGCTGAAGTTGCCCCTCTCGGCTTATACTCGAGTCATTCCCAGGGGTCGGCAGGGGAGGGGGGAGCGGCAGCTGTCTAATAATACTCACACGATACCGCTCATTACAGTAATGAATATGGACCCGAATCCACTCCCATAGGGGTGGAGCCGCATATTCATTACTGTAATGAGCGGTACCATGTGACCGCTCAATACAGGATGAAGCTGCCGGCGCCCGGAGAACCAGGGACCTGCAGGGACAGCGCCAGGAGCAGGTGAGTATAACGGGGGCATATTCACCTGTTCCACCGTTGGCGCCGCTGTCTTCCCCATCCTCTGCGGTGACGCTCAGGTCAGAGGGGGCGATGAAGCGATAAGTGTACGCGCCTCCCTCTGCCTGAACAGTCAGTGCAGAGGACGGGGAAGACACAGCGGTGCCGACAGTGGAATGTGGGACAGGTGAATATAGAAAGTGCCAGGGGCCTGAGCGACGAGAGGTGAGTATGTGAGTATTTTTTTATTTATCGCAGCAACAGCATATGGGGCAAATATCTCTATGGAGCATCTTATGGGGCCATGTGCAGCATTATATTGGGCAAATATTTCTATACAGCATCTTATGGGGCCATGTGCAGCATTATATGGGGCAAATATCTCTATTGAGCATCTTACGGGGCCATGATCTGCATTTGTGCAGCATTATATGGGGAAAATGTGTCTATGGAGCATCTTATGGGGCCATAATCTGCATTTGTGCAGCATTGTATGGGGCAAATGTCTGTATGGAGCATCTTATGGGGTCATAATCCACATTTGTGCAGCATTGTATTGTGCATATTTTAATATGGAGCATCTTATGGGGCCCATCATAAACTATATGGAGCATTATATGGGGCGTATTTTGTGTGGAGCATTATATGGGGCCCATCATGAATTCTATGGAGCATTATATGGGGCTCCCGATTCAATATGGATATTCAATAACCCTTAACCTACTGATATCTCAATTAATTTAACTTTTATTGGTATCTATTTTATTTTTGACATTTACCGGTAGCTGCTGCGTTTCCCACCCCAGGCTTATACTCGAGTCATTAAGTTTTCCCAGTTTTTTGTGGCAATATTAGGGGTCTCGGCTTATACTCGGGTCGGCTTATACTTGAGTATATACAGTACTTTTATGATTGCTATCTCCAAAAATTGGCATTACAGTCAATGTTATCTTCTGTAAAGAGGCTATTTGAATAGAGCTTTAGTGTACATCCACTTCTATGGGAGAGCTCCCTCCGTAGCTATCTTAGATAGACAATGAATGGAGCAGTAGTTGTAAATATGTATTACTAATTGACTCAAACAGGGTACCCCCATTCTCAAGATTGGTAGGAGCCTCACTGGTTGGGCCCACGGTGATTCTCCATATAGCACCTATGGATAGATTGTATATGGGAATTTATCCTGGTGCTTCCTCTTTCATTTATCATAATAAAATTATATACGTTTTCCCGCAGGAAGCGCAGACATATGCTGAAGACACTGGACTATTATTCATGGAAACGTCAGCAAAAACCGCGATGAATGTAAACGAATTGTTTCTAGCAATTGGTAAGTTGAGTGATTCTGCTTGTTTTTACATCTGATTCCAGTTTCCAAATGAATGAATGCCCAGTGGCTGCCAGGAGGCAGGGTGTCATCCAGTGATGTCCATGCAGGTTATGCTCTTCACGATACATAATATAAAATATTTATTCCAATAAAAATCCAACGCGTTTCAGAGCTTAGCTAGCTCCTTCTTCAGGTATCACTATACTCCGCGCTTATACACAGAATATTCCGTCACAAGCACAATCCTTTCATAAGGTATGTTCATCTCTAACATACCACCATCAGATAGGAGAGCATCACGTCACACATGCCCTTGTGTAGGACTAGAGGGAAGCGAGGCCTACTAAAAGGTCTTGGGGAAAGATACTATTTTTCATCTTCTAACACCGCTGATGTGATGAGTATATAGACCTGCGTCTTGGGATACGTTCCCAAAATCAGAAAATTTAGCAACAATTAGCCACCCCAACATGTTTCGCCATATGGCATCATCAGGAAAATGAGGCTATACTTAGAGCTTCATTCCCCTGATGACGCCACAAGGTGAAACATGTTGGAGAGGCATAAAAACGCAATCCACCATAGTTTTCTGCACCTGTGAAAGGAAGGACACCGCTGTACGAAGGCCAGACAGAGTCAAGAGTGACTCTCCTGCCTCATTATAGTGATTGGATCCCTCGGGGGTTCCATCTGTCACGCCACTCGGAGGTTTAGATGGAAACCCCAAAGTAAGTGCTCAGCGTAAAGCGCTGGATAAATGTGATCCCAAACGTCATGAAAAATGTCAATAAAAGCTTCAACTGAATCCACAAAAAAGTTACTCTTTATAAAATAAATTTGGGGCTGAAAGAAAAATTTTGCGAGAAAAAAGGTGTTTTTATGTTTTTGTTTGTAATTTTCTTAGCTTGTTATAAACTACTGTGAAGCACTTGGTGGTTCAAGATGCTCACCACACATCTAGATAAGTTTCTTGATGGGTCTGGTTACCAAAATGGTGTCACTTGTGGGGGGCGGGGGGGTTCCACTGTTTAAACACATCAGGGGCTCTCCAAACATCTGCTCTCAATTCCAGCCAGTTTTGCTTTCAAAACCTGAAACGGTGCCCCTTCCCTTCCGAGCTCTTCCATGCGCCCAAACAGTAGTTTACTCCACACATGGGGTATCGGCGTACTCGGGAGATATTGCACAACAATTTTTGGGGTCCATTTTCTCCTGCTACCTTTTTGTTAAAATAAAAAATTTGCAGCTGTTCTGCACCACAAACCGCAGAAAACCCGCAGATATTTTTTTCATCTGCGGGTTTTACTGCGGGTTTGACCTCACAATGGAGGTCTATGGGTGCAGAACCGCTGCAGTTCCGCAAAAAGAAGTGACATGGTACTTCTTTTTTACCGAAGCTATTCAGCGCGGCTTTTTTTGGGATTTTCCGCAATGTGGGCACAGCAGTTCCTGTTTTCCATAGGGTACATTGTAATGTACCCTGCATGGAAAACAGCTGCGGACCCGCAGCGGGAAAATCGCAGCGGTTCCGCATTAAAAAAAGGATGGTGTGAACATGGCCTAAAGGTGTTGATGGATTTAGCTTTCAAAGATCTGTATCTACATCCCATATATGTGATTTGAGGCAGGGTTTATCTGTGTGATCAGCCCTATAGGGTATTTGTACGAGAAATATTTTTAACTTTTTCCTAACTTAACTATATATTTTTATTTATTTTTTTTCTTCTCGTGCAGCAAAGAAAATGCCCAAATCGGATGCCCAAAACCCAACTCATGCCGCCCGTAACAGAGGTGTAAATCTGCAGGGATCGGACCAGCAGCCAAGAAGCGGGTGCTGCAGCAATTGATCCCACGACTACCAAGACAAAGCCTCTCCAGTATGCATTTTCTACGCAAATTCTTGTGAACACAGTCTAGGATGCCGCCTCTGTATCTTTACAGCTGGAGGGAATTTGGGTCTCGTTTTTTTTTTTTTTTTTTTTCCTTTTTATCATAGTGTTAAAAGTAAGAAACCACAAAACTGTAAAAAAGAGTTAAAAAGAAAACCGGCTCAATTTCCGAAATGCAAAATTCTGCGGGAATCCAGTGCTGGTTTTCTGCTCTAGTCACGATCCTTGCCGGACGACTGACTGTGTGACGTCTTCTATGCTTTTCTCTAAGCATGTCCAGGTGACTGTTAATAACCCGCTGTCACAGTCTGGAGTCTTTAGAGGACACAGACCTGTGCACCCCGAGCTCTGCTGTCTGCATCAAGAATTACATGTCTGAAGCAATATTCTGCAAGCACTTAAGGAAATCATCCGCGATCTGCATGTAGCTGGACCTGGACAGTTATGAAGCTGATGGCCTGTTCAGCACTAATGAGGTTTCTAAGCAGCTGATGGTATGTACAGTTTTACAAATAAAAACCGAGACGCTGCGTGTATGACTGGCCTCAGCCGATCAGGACACTTACTGCCTCTCAGCACTTCTCATCCCACTATGGCTGTTCTGTTACTTTCATGTGATCGCCCTCTCCTCCTCTGCAGAAGAACAAAACACTGTGGACCTCTTTGCACTTTACCTTCCATCCATTTGTATTTATCCTGAAAACGCCGATTTTTCAGCCTCCTCGCCCTTCCCTCACCAACACAAGTGTACATTATTCTCTCATCGTAAGGAGAACAACAAAGTGATCGAATGTGCTCTGAACAGAACTTTTGTATTTGCACCTTCAGATAATGTTTTACTTGAATCCTAAAATATTGATTTTTAACGTAACATTAAAGCAAGGAGAAACTGAAGCGTGGCTTTGCGTGTTGTGCCTATCTGTAGAATGTAGTCAAATTATGTATCGTGCGTGTTTTTGAAGGTTTCTACATTGGAGACATCGGTTTGGTGAACAAGACGACATTTTACAAAGGGTACATTGAAAATGGTTTATTCTAAGCTACCTGTTAACCATTTGGATGCCTGCACTCGCCAATATTGGATTTAGGCGATGTTCACATATCCAGTAATCATCAGAATGGATCCAGCAGCAATCCTGTGACGAAAAAGAAAAAGTTGTGCAGATACCACTTTTTTGTCTGGCTTAAAAAAAAAAAAAGCTTATTTCAACTGGATGCGGGTTTTTTTTTTTTTTTCCTTTACATTGAAGTCTATGAAAAATGTATCGGTAAAATGGCCATCCGTTTTTCTTTCATTTGAAAAAAAATCTGTTTATTTTTTTTTTTTTTTTGCTTACTGGATCAGTTTCAAATCGGAGAAAGCGGATGGATGTTTATCAGCTCAGTTCTCCATAGACTTCAATGTTAGAAAAACTGATCTAGTTGAAAGTAGTCTGCACGATTTTTCTGTCAATTGATTGCTGCTGGATCTGTTCTAAGTGGACATGTGAACATAGCCTTACCTTATTGTGATGTTCCTGAACAGTCTTTAATGTTCTTAAAGGTTACATATAGTCACGCAAAGTTAAAGGTCCAAAGGCTGAGCTTGGACAATCAGATTTTGCCGACCAGTTGCCTCCTGCCTTGTTTGCCTTGTGTACGTTTGTCAATGACACTAATCAAGCTTGGCGATCCTGATGTATGATCAGCAGAATCTTGCAGTAGTGCAGTCTCCACTTTTTTTCACACTAACATTTAATGTTAAGAAGTAACGTTTTTTTTCCCTTCCAACTGGACAATTCGTCCGTGCGGCTACTGCGGACTATTACAGATTGGTATACCGCTGATCAGGCCCAATTAGCTCAGGTTATCTGTTTTCCACCTAGCATATTGGGCCAACTCCCTAGCTCTTAATGGATTGAGATGAACTTAAAGCGGTTGTCCAAAACGTAACAATTTGATATTAACCCCTTCCCGACCTTTGACGCCACGTAGGCGTCATGAAAGTCGGTGCCAATCCGACCCATGACGCCTATGTGGCGTCATGGAAAGATCGCAGCCCTGCAGATCCGGTGAAAGGGTTAACTCCCATTTCACCCGATCTGCAGGGACAGGGGGAGTGGTAGTTTAGCCCAGGGGGGGTGGCTTCACCCCCCCGTGGCTACGATCGCTCTGATTGGCAGTTTCACTTTCAACAGCCAATCAGAGCGATTTGTAATATTTCACCTATTATAACTGGTGAAATATTACAATCCAGCCATGGCCGATGCTGCAATATCATCGGCCATGGCTGGAAACACTAATGTGCCCCCACCCCACTCCACCGATCGCCCCCTCCAGTCCTCCGATCGGTGCTATGCACCGCTCCGTCCTGTGCTCCGCTCCCCCCGTGCTCTTGTCCGCTCCCCCCGTGCTCCAATCACCCCCCCCCCGTGCTCCGTTCCACCCCCCTGCGCTCTGATCCCTCCCCCATGCTCCGATTCCCCCCCCCGTGCTCCCCCCCCACCCCATCATACTTACCGATCCTGCCGGGGTCCGTCCGTCTTCTCCCTGGGCGCCGCCATCTTCCAAAATGGCGGGCGCATGCGCAGTGCGCCCGCCGAATCTGCCGGCCGGCAGATTCGTTCCAAAGTGCATTTTGATCACTGAGATATCATCTACCACAGTGATCAAAATAAAAAAAATAATAAATGACCCCCCCCTTTGTCACCCCCATAGGTAGGGACAATAAAAAAAATAAAGAATTTTTTTTTTCCCACTAAGGTTAGAATAGGGCTAGGGGTAGGGTTAGGGCTAGGGTTAGGGTTTCGGTATGTGCACACGTATTCTGTTCCTCTGCGGATTTTTCCGCTACGGATTTGATAAATCCACAGTGCTAAAACCGCTGCGGATTTATCGCGGATTTACCGCGGTTTTTCTGCGCATTTCACTGCGGTTTTACAACTGCAATTTTCTATTGGAGCAGTTGTAAAACCGCTGCGGAATCCGCAGAAACAAGAGACATGCTGCAGAATGTAAACCGCTGCGTTTCCGTGCAGTTTTTCTGCAGCATGTGTACAGCGATTTTTGTTTCCCATAGGTTTACATTGAACTGTAAACTCATGGGAAACTGCTGCGGATCCGCAGCGTTTTCCGCAGTGTGTGCACATACCTTTAGAATTAGGCTATGTGCACACTGTGCGGATTTGGCTGCGGATCTGCAGCGGATTGGCCGCTGCGGATTCGCAGCAGAGTTCCATCAGGTTTACAGTACCATGTAAACCTATGGAAAACCAAATCCGCTGTGCCCATGGTGCGGAAAATACCGCGCGGAAACGCTGCGTTGTATTTTCCGCAGCATGTCAATTCTTTGTGCGGATTCCGCAGCGTTTTACACCTGTTCCTCAATAGGAATCCACAGGTGAAATCCGCACAAAAAACGCTGGAAATCCGCGGTAATTCCGCAGGTAAAACGCAGTGCCTTTTACCCGCGGATTTTTCAAAAATGATGCTGAAAAATCTCACACGAATCCGCAACGTGGGCACATAGCCTTAGGGTTAGGGTTGGAATTAGGGTTGTGGTTAGGGTTATGGCTACAGTTGGGATTAGGGTTAGGGGTGTGGGGGGGTTAGTGTTGGAGGTAGAATTGAGGGGTTTCCACTGTTTAGGCACATCAGGGGTCTCCAAACGCAACATGGCGCCACCATTGATTCCAGCCAATCTTGTATTCAAAAAGTCAAATGGTGCTCCCTCACTTCCGAGCCCCGACGTGCGCCCAAACAGTGGTTTACACCACATATGGGGTATCAGTGTACTCAGAGAAAAAACTGCGCAACAATTACTGGGGTCCAATTTCTCCTGTTACCCTAGTGAAAATAAAAAATTGCTTGCTAAAACATCATTTTTGAGGAAAGAAAAATGATTTTTTATTTTCACGGCTCTGCGTTGTAAACGTCTGTGAAGCACTTGGGGGTTCAAAGTGCTCACCACACATCTAGATAAGTTCCTTTCGGGGTCTAGTTTCCAAAATGGGGTCACTTGTGGGGTGTTTCTACTGTTTAGCCACATCAGGGGCTCTGCAAACGCAACGTGACGCCCGCAGAGCATTCCATCAAAGTCTGCATTTCAAAACATCACTACTTCACTTCCGAGCCCCGGCATGTGCCCAAACAGTGGTTTACCCCCACATATGGGGTATCAGCGTACTCAGGAGAAACTGGACAACAACTTTTGGTGTCAAATTTCTCCTGTTACCTTTGGGAAAATAAAAAATTGCAGGCTAAAAGATCATTTTTGAGAAAATAATTTTTTATTTTATTTTCATGGCTCTGCGTTATAAACTTCTGTGAAGCACTTGGGGGTTCAAAGTCCTCACCACACATCTAGATTAGTTCCTTTGGGGGTCTAGTTTCCAAAATGGGGTCATTTGTGGGGGATCTCCAATGTTTAGGCACACAGGGGCTCTCCAAACGCGACATGGTGTCCGGTAATGATTAAAGCTAATTTTCCATTTAAAAAGCCAAATGGCGTGCCTTCCCTTCCGAGCCCTGCCGTGCGCCCAAACAGTGGTTTACCCCCACATATAGGGTATCAGCGTACTCAGGACAAACTGGACAACAACATTTGGGGTCCAATTTCTCCTATTACCCTTGGCAAAATAGGAAATTCCAGGCTAAAAAATAATTTTTGAGGAAAGAAAAATTATTTTTTATTTTCATGGCTCTGCGTTATAAACTTCTGTGAAGCACCTGGGGGTTTAAAGTGCTCAATATGCATCTAGATAAGTTCCTTGGGGGGTCTAGTTTCAATAATGGGGTCACTTGTGGGGGAGCTCCAATGTTTAGGCACACGGGGGCTCTCCAAACGCGACATGGTGTCCGCTAACAATTGGAGCTAATTTTCCATTCAAAAAGTCAAATGGCGCGCCTTCCCTTCCGAGCCCTGCCGTGTGCCCAAACAGTGGTTTACCCCCACATATGAGGTATCTGCGTACTCGGGAGAAATTGCCCAACACATTTTAGGATCCATTTTATCCTATTGCCCATGTGAAAATGAAAAAATTGAGGCGAAAAGAATTTTTTTGTGAAAAAAAAGTACTTTTTCATTTTTACAGATCAATTTGTGAAGCACCTGAAGGTTTAAAGTGCTCATTAGGCATCTAGATAAGTTCCTTGGGAGGTCTAGTTTCCAAAATGGGGTCAATTGTGGGGGAGCTCCAAGTTTTAGGCACACGGGGGCTCTCCAAACGTGACATGGTGTCCGCTAAAGAGTGGAGCCAATTTTTCATTCAAAAAGTCAAATGGCGCTCCTTCCCTTCCAAGCCCTGCCGTGCGCCCAAACAGTGGTTTACCCCCACATATGAGGTATCAGTGTACTCAGGACAAATTGGACAACAACTTTCGTGGTTCAGTTTCTCCTTTTACCATTGGGAAAATAAAAATATTGTTGCTAAAAGATAATTTTTGTGACTAAAAAGTTAAATGTTCATTTTTTCCTTCCATGTTGCTTCTGCTGCTGTGAAGTACCTGAAGGGTTAATAAACTTCTTGAATGTGGTTTTGAGTACCTTGAGGGGTGCATTTTTTAGAATGGTGTCACTTTTGGGTATTTTCAGCCATATAGACCCCTCAAACTGACTTCAAATGTCAGGTGGTCCTTAAAAAAAAAATGGTGTTGTAAAAATGAGAAATCGCTGGTCAAATTTTAACCCTTATAACTTCCTAGCAAAAAAAAATTTTGTTTCCAAAATTGTGCTGATGTAGAGTATACATGTGGGAAATGTTATTTATTAACTATTTTGTGTCACATATCTCTCTGGTTTAACAGAATAAAAATTCAAAATGTGAAAATTGCGAAATTTTCAAAATTTTCGCCAAATTTCCGTTTTTATCACAAATAAACGCAGAATTTATTGACCTAAATTTACCACTAACATGAAGCCCAACATGTCACGAAAAAACAATCTCAACCGCTAGGATCCGTTGAAGCGTTCCTGAGTTATTACCTCATAAAGGGACACTGGTCAGAATTGCAAAAAACGGCAAGGTCTTTAAGGTTAAAATAGGCTGGGTCATGAAGGGGTTAAAGAAGCACTCCTCCTCCAATCAAAGTTTTTATTGTCTTACTATATTGCAGTCATCATATTATATAGCACTGTTGTGAAACTTAATATTTTCACCCAAATTTCCATTTTTTTTCATAAATAAACTCAAGTTATATCAAAAAAACTTTACCACCATCATGAAGTACAATATGTCACGAAAAAACAATCTCATAATCACTGGGATTTGTTGAAGTGTTCCAGAGTTACCTCATAAATTGACTTTGGTCAGAATTGTAAAAATTGGCCTGGTCATTAACGTGTGGGTTAAAGGGACTCTGTCAGCACAGAATGACCATTGAAACGAAGTCCTGCGGCTCGGTGCTTCACAGCGAAACCAATTACATACACCTTCCCACCTGCTTGGTTTCCATTTATCTTCACCCTTCTCTGGCTCTATGAAACCAGAGCTGTGAATCAAATAAGAGTGGGTGGACATTGAGGGTCAACAAGCAGGTGGGAAGGTGTATAGAAATAATTGGCTCCGCCATGAAGCATCAAGCGATGAGACTTGGTATGAACAGTCATTCTGTGCTGACCGAACCCCTTTAAGATCATGACCAGTGTATTTGTTGCAGATCCCTCACAACCAAACACAACACAATATCCCAAAACTGAAAGGGATTTTACATCATGTACTTTCCTGCTATATGTGGACTCATTACACTAGAGATGGGTGAACTCGAATAGTAAGCTAATACCGGAGACACTGAAACACGTAGACACATAAAAATCAATGCATCTGTGCAGATGTCATTGATTTTTTGCGGACCGTGTGCCAAACACGGAGACATGTCAGTGTTCGTGGGAGCGCACGTATTACACGGACCCATTAAAGTCAATGGGTCCGTGTAAAACACGTACCGCACACGGACGTTATCCGTGTGCAGTCCGTGTGCCGTGCAGGAGACAGCGCTACATTAAGCGCTGTCCCCCCCCACTGGTGCTGAAGCCGCGATTCATATCTTCCCTGCAGCAGCGTTTCCTGTTCTGGCCGCATCTTCTCCTGTATGCGGTCACGTGGGGCCGCTAATTTACAGTAATGAATATGCGGCTCCACCTCCCATGGGGTGGAGCCGCATATTCATTACTGTAATCGGCGGCCCCACGTGACCGCATACAGGAGGAGATGCGGCCAGAACAGGAAGCAGCGACAGCCATCCAGGGAGCTTGGTGAGTATTTTCAGACAGCGGGGGGGCGCACAGAGGGTGGGAGGGCGGGGGGCACATAGATCTTTATTTTAAACACTATTACTCATATCTTCTCTGCAGCAAACGCTGCTGCAGGGAAGATATGAATCGCGGCTTCAGCACCAGATGCTGGTACGTGTGGTACCAAGTGGGGACACGGGCGGCACACGTGTGCTGAACGTGTGCCACAGAAACGTAGGGGCACACGGACACGGATAATTCCGGTACCGATTTTTTTCCGGTACTGGAATTATCTGGACGTGTGAAACTGGCCTAACAGTGAGAAAGTCTCACAGTGCAGAGGCGAGTTCAGAGTGAAATTATCCCCCCGGTGAACTCACTTCTACGCCGTGAGACTTTTTCTCACTGTGTTAGCGGTGATCTCACCGGAGGGAGGCCACGCAGTGAGCTTCTTGTCACCAGACAATACCTTTGTATAAAGGTGACATCAACCCCACACATATGAACCCCCATTTACCAGCCTGAGAATACCAGCCCCCTGTTATCTGCTTTAGCAAGGCTGGTTTTCAAAAATGGGGGGACCATACACCGTATTATTTAATTAAAGAATTTAAAAAAAAAAAAAAAGCGCGTGTGGATCTCTCCTATTCTTGATTACCAGCAGCCCCCAGCTGTTAGTTTTGCCTGGCTGGTTATCAAAAATACAGAGGGACCCACACTGGGTTATTTTTTAAATTGTTTTGAGCGCAGGCACCGGTTGCTCTCACTGTTAGCGGCAGCAGGCGCCGGCTCTTGGGAGCAGTAGTCCCATCAGCTGATGCCAGTGACCAGAGGTAAACTTGATGCCTACAATCACAGCTGCAGGCTCACTCTGTCATTTGACATCATGGGAACCTCGGCTGTCTGACCTGTGGTAATGATTTTACCGCCGATTGGAAGTAGTGTTTTCCGTGCAGTCATGCACATGACAGCATGGCAAACAATGGACGTCCGGGCAAAGCCGAAAAGCATTAGTGCGCATGTGCCAGCGCACTATGTCCCGGAAGTATTTTGCTGTGTGCCGGCGCATGCGCACTAATGCTTTTTGGCTTTGCCCGCAGTTGGGCAAAGCATACTGCACGTGCGCAAAGCAAAATTGCATTGCGCACGCGTGTACACCGGAGGAAAACAAATCAAATTCAAGACCATATTGCGGCCAGCGGGAAAGGAAGGGATGCATGAAAGGAGAGAAAACACCGCCCATCGGACCGTAAACAGAGCCCGACAAATTCAGGTGACAGGTTCCCTTTAATTATTAGGCAGCTGTCTTTCCTTTGGCAAAATGGGTCAGAAGAGAGATTTGACGGGCTCTGAAAAGTCCAAAATTGTGAGATGTCTTGCAGAGGGATGCAGCAGTCTTGAAATTGCCAAACTTTTGAAGCGTGATCACCGAACTATCAAGCGTTTCATGGCAAATAGCCAACAGGGTCGCGAGAAGTGTGTTGGGCAAAAAAGGCGCAAAATAACTGCCCATGAATTGAGGAAAATCAAGCGTCAAGATGCCATTTGCCACCAGTTTTGCCATATTTCAGAGCTGCAATGTTATTGGAACAACAAAAAGCACAAGGTGTGCGATACTCAGGGACATGGCCAAGGTAAAGAAGGCTGAAAAACGACCACCTTTGAATAAGAAACATAAGATAAAACGTCAAGACTGGGACAAGAAATATCTTAAGACTGACTTTTCAAAAGTTTTATGGACTGATGAAATGAGAGTGACTCTTGATGTGCCAGAGGGATGGGCCAGAGGCTGGATCAGTAAAGGGCAGAGAGCTCCACTCCGAGTCAGACGTCAGCAAGGTGGAGGTGGGGTACTGGTATGGGCTGGTATCATCAAAGATGAACTTGTGGGGCCTTTTCGGGTTGAGGATGGAGTGAAGCTCAACTCCCAGACCTACTGCCAGTTTCTGGAAGACAACTTCTTCAAGCAGTGGTACAGGAAGAAGTCAGTATCGTTCAAGAAAAACATGATTTTCATGCAGGACAATGCTCCATCACATGCCTCCAACTGCTCCACAGCATGGCTGGCCAGTAAAGGTCTCAAAGAAGAAAAAATAATGACACGGCCCCCTTGTCACCTGATCTGAACCCCATAGAGAACCTGTGGTCCCTCATAAAATGTGAGATCTACAGGGAGGGAAAACAGTCCACCTCTCAGAACAGTGTCTGGGAGGCTGTGGTGGCTGCTGCACGCAATGTTCATCGTAAACAGATCAAGCAACTGACAGAATCTATGGATGGAAGGCTGTTGAGTGTCATCATAAAGAAAGGTGGCTATATTGGTCACTAATATACTGCACCTACTGTATTCTCACCCATCCCTTGTAGATTGTGAGCCCTCGCGGGCAGGGTCCTCTCTCCTCCTGTACCAGTTGTGACTTGTATTGTTCAAGATTATTGTACTTGTTTTATTATGTATACCCCTCCTCACATGTAAAGCGCCATGGAATAAATGGCGCTTTAATAATAATAATAATTTTTTGTTTTGTTTTTGCATGTCAGAAATGTTTATTTCTAAATTTTGTGCAGTTATATTGGTTTACCTGGTGAAAATAAACAAGTGAGATTGGAATATATTTGGTTTTTATTATGTTGCCTAATAATTCTGCACAGTAACGGTTACCTACCCAGATATCCTCCTAAGATAGCCAAATCTAAAAAACCCCACTCCAACTTCCAAAAATATTAAGCTTTGATATTTGAGTTTTATGGGTTGATTGAGAACATAATTGTTGATCAATAATAAAAATAATCCTCTGAAATACAACTTGCCTAATAATTCTGCACACAGTGTATAAGCATTACTAAGAGTAAGAACTTTGGCCAGTACCACACTGAGTACAGGGCAGATGGTATGAATATGTCTCCAAGACAGTGGCCACACTGAGCAATTTTATCAGTTCTCCCTAATGTGGCAACCCATCTGGTCCTCCGGGGCAGCCATGACCTCTTCCAAGCCCTGCGATGTACATCATGAGGTCACAGGGCCTAGGAGGCATCAGAGGTACCCCGGATGTCGATGTGAAGCCATGGAGGGCCACACTGGACGCTCATCTCTAGTACCATATTTGGGAAGGATTGGCCATTCAGGATGAGGTTACGTCCGCCAGTATGAACAAGAGGAAATATGTTGAAGAATGGGATCGATGAACTTTCCAAGATACAATAGGAAATGCCTTCTGCAAAACGGTCACCAAGTAGATTATGTAAAAGTACAAAAAGAAAAGCTTTGCAGCGCTTTTACTGTTTTGTCTGCCTATCAGCAGAAGAATAGACATAACCTTCACCCCCGAATATTGTGCTGAGATAGATCTGTAGAGCTTCGTAATAGAAGAAATTTTCTACCATCAACTTTATCCAAGAAACAAGTGTCACTCATAACTCCGGAGAGTTGCAGTGTAAAATGTGCATATTTTCGGTTAATCCACTAGGAGGAGCTCTTAAGCTATTCAAATATCTTCTGGAAGCTATGCACTAAATCAGGATCAGCCAGAGATATTCTCACTTTGTGGAAGTTGGATATAAATAGGGAATAACTTCCCAACTGCTGGGTTCCCCACCGATCCCAAGAATTGGGAGTAAATGGGGTGGCGGTTCTTCGTGCGCACTGCCACTACTCCATTCCTTCTTAATGGGACCATAGGAGCTAGCCGTAAGTATGAATGTAGCAGTGGTGTATACGATCGACCACCACTCCATTCACACTGGGCAGTTCAGAGCCCCGGTTCTCTGTATCAGCAGGGGTATAAGCGGTTGGATCCCGAGCAATCAGGGAATTATTCTATAGACAACTTCCAAACTTGAGACTACCCCTTTAATGCTACATTTACACATCTGGTTTTCTCATTCGAGTGTTGCACATTTTTAAGAAGGGCAGCACATTGACGTTTATAGTTTAATGGATTAATTCACCTATCCGTGTTCTGAACGGTTCTGCCAATCTCTTCCATTAAACACCATGCATGTCTTATACTCAATTCTCATCTCTATTTGAGGATTAGATTTGGCCTTTGAGGTCTTGTCCGCATCCGATTTAACTAACCAGTGTGAAGTATCAATAGAAAAAAAAGGTTGTTTGCCTCCTTCAATTTTTAACGTCTTCACCCCAAGCCTGTTTTCCAGGACGTCCCTCCTGACAGCACCCTGGAGGACGTCCTCCTCCTCCTTGCCGGGACAGGAAACACACGAGAGTTTAAAGGTCCGGTCCCACCCCCAATTCCTCAGTGTGTCCAACAGAGTGGGAGCTGAACCAGAATATCTTCCAGAACTTATGCCATCAGTGGGAAACCCCCAATATAGACTTATTTGCAAACATAAGAAACTCGAAGGTCTCAAAATTTTCCTCTCTGAACACCTTGGATCTTCCGGACGGGATAGATGCCTTGAGCCAAAGGTGGGTGGAACTTCTCTCATATGCGTTTCCACCCCTGGCATTGATTCCAGCTGTTCTGCAGAAGATCAAGGAGGGCCAAGCAAAGGTCTTTCTGATCGTTCCGTACTTCTACTAGGGGCCTTGGCGGTCGACAACCCAATCGAGCTGCCTCTGCGGGAGGATGTCATTCACCAGGGTCCGATTTACCATCCAGACCCAGGAAAGCTCCGTCTTTCAGCTTAGATCCTGAAAGGGACATCTTGAAGGCTAAAGGCTTATCAGATCAGGTCATAGCCACTATCCAGGCTAGTAGAAAACCTGTAACATCAGCAATTTTCCTAAATATTTGGAAGCGATTCTGTCTGGAGGCTGGCAGGTCCAACGTTGTGACAGGCTCTCCGGACATGCCTGCTATCTTAAACTTTCTTCAAAAAGGGTTTAACAAGGGTCTTAGACCCAGCAACTTAAAGGTACAGGTTTCAGCTTTAAATTCTTTCCTAGACTATCCTTTAGCGTCTCACCCATGGATAGTAAGGTTCATTCGGGCTACCCAGAGAATGCTTCCCACCATTAGGCAGTTGTCTCCATCTTGGGACCTTAACTTAGTCCTCGGGTCCTTGTGTAAGGGTACTTACACTCTGGGCGATGATATGCCTATATCAATTCGCACACGAATAACTGCATTCCTAGTGGCGATCACCATGGCCAAGAGGGTTGGGGAAATCCAAGCCCTATGTACCAGAGACCCGTATCTCCAGATCAGGGATGATAGCTTAGTCCTGAAGCTAGACCCCGCATTCATTCCGAAGGTAGGCTCTGCTAAAAACAGAAATCAGGAGATAGTGCTTCCTTCCTTCTGTAACAACCCTTCCAATGCGAAGGAGAAAGCCCTCCACTCGCTGGATGTCAGACAGGCGGTTATAGATTATATAGAGGCCACAAGAACTTGGCGTATAGACCCAAACCTCTTTATACTTCTTGGGGGAAATAACGGGTAAAAAAGCTTCTAAGGCATCAACTGCACGTTGGATCACGACAGTGATCTCAGATGCTTACCAGTCTGAGGGGATCTCCCCTCCAGTAGGTTTACGTGCCCATTCTACTCGCGGTGTTTCTGCCTCCTGGGCTGAGCAGGCAGGCGCATCATTAGAACAGATCTGTAGGGCTGCGACATGGGTCAGTGCTGGCACCTTCTGTAAACATTACAAACTTGATGTCTTGTCTGGTCAGCAGACCACCTTTGGGAGGAAGGTCCTCCAAACGGTAATCACACCCTAAGGAGGTGCTTTGGTACTCTCCAGGGTGCTGTCAGGAGGGACGTCCTGGAAAATGGGCATTAGACCTATCGGTAATTATGTTTCCAGGAGTCCATCCTGACAGCACGGGTAGTTCCCTCCCTGTCTTGTTATATGTAATATGATCCTTTCATTAAAAGTTTTTATTTGCATTTTCCATGAGATGGTTCTTGTTACACTGAGGAATTGGGGGTGGGACCGGATCTTTAAACTCTTGTGTGTGTCCTGTCCTGGCAAGGAGGAAGAGGACATCCTCCAGGGTGCAGTCAGGATGGACTCCTGGAAACATAATTACCGGTAGGTCTAATGCCTATTTTCACTTTCCTGACGGGGCCAATTTGTTTTCAATTCTGACCACTGTCACTTTATCTACTATATATTGTCTAAGGGTCACTTCCGTCTTTCTTTCCTTCTGTCTGTCACGGATATTCATTGGTCGCGGCCTCGGTCTGTCATGAAATCCAAGTCCCTGATTGGTCGTGGCAAAAAGCCCACGACCATTGCCATGACCAATCAGCGACGGATGCAGTCCGGCGGCAACATGGCCGCTCCTTCCTCCCCGCAGTCAGTGCCCGCTTCGTACTTCCCTCCAGTCAGCGCTCACACAGGGTTAATGGCAGCGCTAATGGACCGCGTTATGCCGCGGTGTAACGCACTCCATTAACGCTGCTATTAACCCTGTGTGACCAACTTTCTTTACTATTGAGGCTGCCTATGCAGCCTTAATAGTAAAAAAGATCTAATGTTAAAAATAATAAAAAAATAAAAAATCATCATATACTCACATTCCGGCGCCTTTCCAGCTCCTCGCGACGCTTCGGTGACTGCTCCATGCAAGCGGCAGGTTCCGGTGGCAAGGATTGTATGCGACAAGGACCTGCCATGACGTCACGGTCATGTCACTGCAACGTCATCACAGGTCCTGCGCCCATACCAACCCTGGGACCGGAAGCTGCCGCGTGCACCGCACACAGGGTCAGGACTTCAACGGAGGGTGAGTATATGTTTGTTTTTTATTTTAAGTCTGTATACTACATGGCTCTGTGCTGTATACTCCGTCGCTGTGCAATATACTACGTGACTGGGCAATATACTACGTGGCTCTGTGCTGTATACTCCGTCGCTGTGCAATATACTACGTGGCTGGGCATTACTTCTGTAATGGTGGAGAAGTGGGTTTTGGACCGATTCAAGAGCTACAGCTATTGTGGTGTTACATAAAGCATCAGCGGCGTCCACATTGTGTAAGGAACTTATGTCTATAAGAGGTAGAAGGGATTCAGAGAGTAACTGTGGATCGAGGTGTTTGATATTTCTGCAAAGGTGTGCAAGTTTGTGGAGTGAGGATTGTGGACAAGGAGAGAGGAAGAGAATGCAAGTAAGTTGTAGTCAGAAAGAGAGAGCTGCGAGTTAGAGAGGTTAGGCCCCTTTCACACATCAGTTTTTGGCCGTCAGTCACAATCCGTGACGGATTCGTTTTTTCGACGGATCCGACTAGTGGATCTGGCTAATTGGATACTAAGCAAATCGGAGCATGCTCAGTTAAAAAAAAACGGAATCTGTTGCCGGATTCCGTCATTTGATGGATCTGGCGCCATAGGCTTCCATTCTAGCAGACAACGCACGGCGAGGGATCCGGCGAACAAATAATGAAATGTGAGGCCATCCGTCGCTAATACAAGTCTATGAGAAAAAAAAACAGATCTGGCGGCATCAGTCACTGGATTCGTTTTTTTCAAAATTCAAAGGATTGTGACTGATAGCAAAAAACAGTTCTGTGAAAGGGGCCTTAGATAGGGAGCAGAGGCGGGCGAAGATGAGGTCCAGTGTGTGGCCACCTTTGTGAGTGGTGATTTGTCTAGGAGGCTGATGTGCAGTACCGGCCGCGGCCACTATCAGAAGAGGCCCCCGGTCAGCGGCTGCCGACACCGAGGACAGCTGATCGGCGGGGGCACTGGGTGTCGGACTCTGACCAATCACGGGGACCTATCCTAGTAATAGGTCATGAATGAGAACAACCTCTTTCAATAAAGCCAAAAAATGCAAGTTTGGTGCTGACGGACTTGTACTGACCCAAACAATCATATTTCCAGGCCATTTTTTTTTAGGCTACTTTCACACTAGCGTCGGTAGGGGGCCGTCGCCATGCGTCGGCCCGACACAAACTGTGAAGAAAATGAACAACAGGGGCAGCGGATGCAGTTTTACAACGCATCCGCTGCCCCATGGTAAGGTCTGGGGAGGAGGGGGCGGAGTTCCAGCCGCGCATGCGCGATCGGAAAAAGCAGAACCATTGGACAAAAAAACGTTGCATGCAACTTTTTTTTTGTCCCGACGGACTGCAAAAACATGATGCAACCGTCGCACGACGGATGCAACGTGTGGCAATCCGTCGCAAATGAAAGTCTATGGAGAAAAAAACGCATCCTGCGGGCAACTTTGCAGGATGCGTTTTTTCTCCAAAACGACGCTAGAGTGAAAGTAGCCTAAGACCCTCAAAAAAACAAGCCCTCACGTGGCTCCGTCAGCCGCAAAAGAAGCAGGTTATAGCTCTCGGAAAAAATGGAAGTGCAAAAAAAGAAAAATTGCTCGGTTCTTAAGGGGTTAAGCAATTTCCAAAAATCCCATTTTGCTAATTTACAACAAAAAAAAACTTTTCCGGAAGTTTGTGACTACGGAGCGGACACGCACGCCGCTCATTCATCCCTGCAGTAATAAACACGCAGCTGAGGTCACCGGGTATAAATATCCTTTCGCGCCTTCTTATCTGCGTGTAAATAATCCCACGTCCGGAGCATGCGCGGTGCCGCACTCAGCAGCTGTCACTTCACGTAAACCTGCGCCCGCTTCCGGACCGCACTTTCCACACAGCAGACAGCTCTCCGCCTCGTTAAAATAAAATAAGTGAAACAGAAAAAAAATCTGATTATTTTCTGTCCCAACCGGTCTCGTGACGACCACCGCCATGTACGCGAAGAAGGCTCGTGTCTATGCCACTATCCGAGTGGAATATGCGACTGTAGGCGGGATGACCAAGATGGCGTGTGTGCTGGAGCCTCCGCTCCGGATGAGCGTGCTGTCTGTGAGTATGTCACCGGGGTCAGGCCGCACCCAGCCCGGGCAGCGCCTCTGTGTGGGGGAACGGCACCGGCCGGGGAGGGTGGGCTTGTGGGACGAAGGTCTGTGTGCCCCGGGCTGCCATCAGTAGTGGGCAGGGGCTGAGGTGTGACAGGAGGGCAGCAGTGTGATGCCCCCACATAGCAGCACTCCCACTGCGGCTGGGGCATCCTCACTGTGTGTCGGGCCCCTGCCCAGCTGCAAGGGGGCACGGAAAGTTTCTGTGGGTGTTAGGGCGCACTGCACGCGTTGCTAGGTTACAGCCCTGCGCCACATTGCTCTTGTGTTCATGGAAAGTTGATGTAAAGGGGAAGTGTGTAGATAGGTGGTCCCAGGGGCCTTGTGTATATATACTGTATGTCTAGTGCCGGGGGGGGGGGCCTTGTGTATATACCCTACATGTGGTGATGGGGGGGGAACCTTGTGTATATACCGTACATGTGGTGACAGGGGGGCCTTGTGTATATACCGTACATGTGGTGACGGGGGCCTTGTGTATATACCGTACATGTGGTGACAGGGGGGCCTTGTGTATATACTGTACATGTGGTGACGGGGGGGGGGGGGAACCTTGTGTATATACCCTACATGTGGTGACGGGGGCCTTGTGTATATACCGTACATGTGGTGACGGGGGCCTTGTGTATATACCGTACATGTGGTGACGGGGGCCTTGTGTATATACTGTACATGTGGTGACGGGGGCCTTGTGTATATACTGTACATGTGGTGATGGGGGGGGGGAACCTTGTGTATATACCGTACATGTGGTGACAGGGGGGCCTTGTGTATATACCGTACATGTGGTGACAGGGGGCCTTGTGTATATACTGTACATGTGACAGGGGGGGCCTTGTGTATATACTGTACATGTGGTGACGGGGGCCTTGTGTAGATACCCTACATGTGGTGACGGGGGGCCTTGTGTATATACCCTACATGTGGTGACAGGGGGGCCTTGTGTATATACCCTACATGTGGTGACAGGGGGGCCTTGTGTATATACCCTACATGTGGTGATGGGGGGGGGGGGGGAACCTTGTGTATATACTGTACATGTGGTGACGGGGGCCTTGTGTAGATACCCTACATGTGGTGACAGGGGGGCCTTGTGTATATACTGTACATGTGGTGACGGGGGCCTTGTGTATATACCCTACATGTGGTGACGGGGGGCCTTGTGTATATACCCTACATGTGGTGACAGGGGGGCCTTGTGTATATACCCTACATGTGGTGACAGGGGGGCCTTGTGTATATACCCTACATGTGGTGATGGGGGGGGGGGGAACCTTGTGTATATACTGTACATGTGGTGACGGGGGCCTTGTGTATATACTGTACATGTGGTGACGGGGGCCTTGTGTATATACCCTACATGTGGTGACAGGGGGGCCTTGTGTATATACCCTACATGTGGTGACAGGGGGGCCTTGTGTATATACCCTACATGTGGTGACGGGGGGGCCTTGTGTATATACCCTACATGTGGTGATGGGGGGGGGGGGAACCTTGTGTATATACTGTACATGTGGTGACGGGGGCCTTGTGTAGATACCCTACATGTGGTGACAGGGGGGCCTTGTGTATATACTGTACATGTGGTGACGGGGGCCTTGTGTATATACCCTACATGTGGTGACGGGGGGCCTTGTGTATATACCCTACATGTGGTGACAGGGGGGCCTTGTGTATATACCCTACATGTGGTGACAGGGGGGCCTTGTGTATATACCCTACATGTGGTGATGGGGGGGAACCTTGTGTATATACTGTACATGTGGTGACGGGGGCCTTGTGTATATACCCTACATGTGGTGACGGGGGCCTTGTGTAGATACCCTACATGTGGTGACGGGGGCCTTGTGTATATACCCTACATGTGGTGACAGGGGGGCCTTGTGTATATACCCTACATGTGGTGATGGGGGGGGGAACCTTGTGTATATACCGTACATGTGGTGACAGGGCGGCCTTGTGTATATACTGTACATGTGGTGACAGGGGGGGGGAACCTTGTGTATATACCGTACATGTGGTGACAGGGGGGCCTTGTGTATATACTGTACATGTGGTGACGGGGGGGGGGGAACCTTGTGTATATACCGTACATGTGGTGACGGGGGCCTTGTGTATATACTGTACATGTGGTGATGGGGGGGGGGAACCTTGTGTATATACCGTACATGTGGTGACAGGGGGGCCTTGTGTATATACCGTACATGTGGTGACAGGGGGGCCTTGTGTATATACCCTACATGTGGTGACGGGGGGCCTTGTGTATATACTGTACATGTGGTGACAGGGGGGGCCTTGTGTATATACTGTACATGTGGTGACGGGGGCCTTGTGTAGATACCCTACATGTGGTGACGGGGGGCCTTGTGTATATACTGTACATGTGGTGACGGGGGCCTTGTGTATATACCCTACATGTGGTGACAGGGGGGCCTTGTGTATATACCCTACATGTGGTGACAGGGGGGCCTTGTGTATATACCCTACATGTGGTGACAGGGGGGCCTTGTGTATATACCCTACATGTGGTGATGGGGGGGGGGGGGGCCTTGTGTATATACTGTACATGTGGTGACGGGGGCCTTGTGTATATACTGTACATGTGGTGACGGGGGCCTTGTGTAGATACCCTACATGTGGTGACAGGGGGGCCTTGTGTATATACTGTACATGTGGTGACGGAGGCCTTGTGTATATACCCTACATGTGGTGACGGGGGGCCTTGTGTATATACCCTACATGTGGTGACAGGGGGGCCTTGTGTATATACCCTACATGTGGTGACAGGGGGGCCTTGTGTATATACCCTACATGTGGTGATGGGGGGGGGGGGGGAAACCTTGTGTATATACTGTACATGTGGTGACGGGGGCCTTGTGTATATACCCTACATGTGGTGACGGGGGCCTTGTGTAGATACCCTACATGTGGTGACGGGGGCCTTGTGTATATACCCTACATGTGGTGACAGGGGGGCCTTGTGTATATACCCTACATGTGGTGACAGGGGGGCCTTGTGTATATACCCTACATGTGGTGACAGGGGGGCCTTGTGTATATACCCTACATGTGGTGACAGGGGGGCCTTGTGTATATACCCTACATGTGGTGACAGGGGGCCTTGTGTATATACCCTACATGTGGTGACAGGGGGGCCTTGTGTATATACCCTACATGTGGTGACAGGGGGGCCTTGTGTATATACCCTACATGTGGTGACAGGGGGGCCTTGTGTATATACCCTACATGTGGTGACAGGGGGGCCTTGTGTATATACCCTACATGTGGTGACAGGGGGGCCTTGTGTATATACCCTACATGTGGTGACAGGGGGGCCTTGTGTATATACCCTACATGTGGTGACAGGGGGGCCTTGTGTGTATATACCCTACATGTGGTGACAGGGGGGCCTTGTGTGTATATACCCTACATGTGGTGACAGGGGGGCCTTGTGTGTATATACCCTACATGTGGTGACAGGGGGGCCTTGTGTGTATATACCCTACATGTGGTGACAGGGGGGCCTTGTGTGTATATACCCTACATATGGTGACAGGGGGGCCTTGTGTGTATATACCCTACATGTGGTGACGGGGGCCTTGTGTATATACCCTACATGTGGTGATGGGGGGGGGGGGGGGAACCTTGTGTATATACTGTACATGTGGTGACGGGGGCCTTGTGTATATACCCTACATGTGGTGACAGGGGGGCCTTGTGTATATACCCTACATGTGGTGACGGGGGCCTTGTGTATATACCCTACATGTGGTGATGGGGGGCCTTGTGTATATACCCTACATGTGGTGACGGGGGCCTTGTGTATATACCCTACATGTGGTGATGGGGGGGGGGGGGGAACCTTGTGTATATACCGTACATGTGGTGACGGGGGCCTTGTGTATATACCCTACATGTGGTGACGGGGGCCTTGTGTATATACCCTACATGTGGTGACGGGGGCCTTGTGTAGATACCCTACATGTGGTGACGGGGGGCCTTGTGTAGATACCCTACATGTGGTGACGGGGGCCTTGTGTATATACCCTACATGTGGTGACGGGGGCCTTGTGTATATACCCTACATGTGGTGACGGGGGCCTTGTGTATATACCCTACATGTGGTGACAGGGGGGCCTTGTGTATGTACCCTACATGTGGTGACGGGGGCCTTGTGTATATACCCTACATGTGGTGACGGGGGGCCTTGTGTATATACCCTACATGTGGTGACGGGGGCCTTGTGTATATACCCTACATGTGGTGACGGGGGCCTTGTGTAGATACCCTACATGTGGTGACGGGGGGCCTTGTGTATATACCCTACATGTGGTGATGGGGGGAGGGGGGGGAACCTTGTGTATATACCGTACATGTGGTGACAGGGGGGCCTTGTGTATATACCGTACATGTGGTGACGGGGGCCTTGTGTATATACCCTACATGTGGTGACGGGGGCCTTGTGTATATACCCTACATGTGGTGACGGGGGGCCTTGTGTATATACCCTACATGTGGTGACGGGGGGCCTTGTGTATATACCCTACATGTGGTGACGGGGGCCTTGTGTATATACCCTACATGTGGTGACGGGGGGCCTTGTGTATATACCCTACATGTGGTGATGGGGGGGGGAACCTTGTGTATATACCGTACATGTGGTGACGGGGGCCTTGTGTATATACCCTACATGTGGTGACGGGGGGGCCTTGTGTATATACCCTACATGTGGTGACGGGGGGGCCTTCTGTATATACCCTACATGTGGTGACGGGGGGGCCTTGTGTATATACCCTACATGTGGTGATGGGGGGGGGGGAACCTTGTGTATATACCGTACATGTGGTGACAGGGGGGCCTTGTGTATATACCCTACATGTGGTGACGGGGGCCTTGTGTATATACCCTACATGTGGTGACGGGGGGCCTTGTGTATATACCCTACATGTGGTGACGGGGGCCTTGTGTATATACCCTACATGTGGTGACGGGGGGGCCTTGTGTATATACCCTACATGTGGTGACGGGGGGGCCTTGTGTATATACCCTACATGTGGTGACGGGGGGGCCTTGTGTATATACCCTACATGTGGTGACGGGGGGCCTTGTGTATATACCCTACATGTGACGGGGGCCTTGTGTATATACCCTACATATGGTGACGGAGGGGGGGGGGCTTTGTGTATATACCCTACATGTGGTGACGGGGGGCCTTGTGTATATACCGTACATGTGGTGACAGGGGGGCCTTGTGTATATACCCTACATGTGGTGACGGGGGGCCTTGTGTATATACCCTACATGTGGTGACGGGGGGGCTGTGTATATACCCTACATGTGGTGACGGGGGGCCTTGTGTATATACCGTACATGTGGTGATGGGGGGGCTGTGTGTATACCCTACATGTGGTGATGGGGGGGGGGGCTGTGTATATACCCTACACTAGATAGTGGCCCAATTCTAACGCATCGGGTATTCTAGAATATGCATGTCCACGTAGTATATTGCCCAGTCACGTAGAATATTGCCCAGCCACATACTATATTGCCCAGCCACGTACTATATTGCTCAGCCACATACTATAATGCCCAGCCACGTACTATATTGACCAGCCACGTAGTATATTGCCCAGCCATGTAGTATATTGCCCAGTGACATAGTATATTGCCCAGTGACGTAGTATATTGCCCAGCCACGTAGTATATTGCCCAGCCACGTAGTATATTGCCCAGCCACGTAGTATATTTCCCAGCCACGTACTATATTGCCCAGCCACGTAGTACATTGCCCAGCCACGTAGTACATTGCCCAGCCACGTAGTATATTGCCCAGTCACGTAGTATATTGCCCAGCAGCCATGTAGTATATTGCCAAGTCACGTAGTATATTGCCCAGTCACGTAGTATATTGCCCAGTCACGTAGTATATTGCCCAGTCACGTAGTATATTGCCCAGTCACGTAGTATATTGCCCAGTCACGTAGTATATTGCCCAGTCACGTAGTATATTGCCCAGTCACGTAGTATATTGCCCAGCCACGTAGTATATTGCCCAGCCACGTAGTATATTGCCCAGCCACGTAGTATATTGCCCAGTCACGTAATATTTTGCCCAGCCACGTAGTATATTGCCCAGTCACGTAGTATATTGCCCAGCCACGTAGTATATTGCACAGCGATGTAGCATACAGCACAGAACCACATAGTATACAGCACAGACACATAGTATATTGCCCAGTCACGTAGTATACAGCACAGACACGTAGTATATTGCCCAGGCATGTATGTAACAGGTTACAAAATAAAAAAGAAACACATACTATCCGAAGAGCCCGTTGTAGTTCCAGCGCTTGCGTGCACCCGGCAGCTTCCGGTCCCAGGATTGGTATGAGCGCAGGACCTGTAATGATGTCGCGGTCACATGACCGTGACGTCATGGAAGGTCCTTCTCCCATAGCATCTTTGGAAGCGGAATCTGCCTCTTGCAGTGCCGAGGACAGGATGCGACGGCGGAGGGTGAGAATAACTTTTTTTTATTATTATTATTTTTAACATTAGATCATTTTACTATTGATGCTGCATATGCAGCATCAATAGTAAAAGGTTGGTCACACAGGGTTAATAGCTGCGTAACCGGAGTGCGTTACACCACGGTCCGGTACTGCTGGCATTAACCCTGTGTGAGGGCTGACTGGAGGGGAGTATGGAGGGGGCACCGGGCACTGACTGCGGGGAGGAAATATTGCCGCTGGACTGCGGGCATCGCTGATTGATCGTGGCAATGGTCTGGTCGTGGCAAAACGCCCACATCAGCGACTTGGATTCCATGACAGACTGATGCCGCGACCAATGAATATCTGTGACAGAAAGACAGACAGACAGAAAGACGGAAGTGACCCTTAGACAATTATATAGTAGATGTGGTGATGGGGGGGTGGCTGTGTATATACCCTACATGTGGTGACGGGGGGCCTTGTGTATATACCCTACATGTGACAGGGGGGCCTTGTGTATATACCGTACATGTGGTGACGGGGGGCCTTGTGTATATACCTTACATGTGGTGATGGGGGGGGGGCTGTGTATATACCGTACATGTGGTGACAGGGGGGCCTTGTGTATATACCCTACATGTGGTGACAGGGGGTCCTTGTGTATATACCCTACATGTGGTGACAGGGGGTCCTTGTGTATATACCCTACATGTGGTGACCGGGGGGGGGGGGGGGCCTTGTGTATATACCCTACATGTGGTGACCGGGGGGGGGGGGGGGGCCTTGTGTATATACCCTACATGTGGTGATGGGGGGGGGGGCTGTGTATATACCCTACATGTGGTGACGGGGGGCCTTGTGTATATACCCTACATGTGGTGACGGGGGGGGCCTTGTGTATATACCGTACATGTGGTGACGGGGGGCCTTGTGTATATACCCTACATGTGGTGACGGGGGGCCTTGTGTATATACCCTACATGTGGTGACGGGGGGGGCCGCCTTGTGTATATACCCTACATGTGATGGGGGGGCCGCCTTGTGTATATACCCTACATGTGATGGGGGGGGCCGCCTTGTGTATATACCCTACATGTGATGGGGGGGCCGCCTTGTGTATATACCCTACATGTGACGGGGGGGCCCCCTTGTGTATATACCCTACATGTGACGGGGGGGCCCCCTTGTGTATATACCCTACATGTGGTGACGGTGGGGCCGCCTTGTGTATACACCCTACATGTGGTGACGGGGGGGGGGGGCCGCCTTGTGTATACACCCTACATGTGGTGACGGGGGGGCCGCCCTGTGTATATACCCTACATGTGGTGACGGGGGGGCCGCCCTGTGTATATACCCTACATGTGGTGACCGGGGGGGGCCTTGTGTATATACCCTACATGTGGTGACCGGGAGGGCCTTGTGTATATACTGTACATGTGGTGATATGGGGGGGGGGCTGTGTATATACTGTACATGTGGTGATATGGGGGGGGGGCTGTGTATATACTGTACATGTGGTGACGGGGGGCCTTGTGTATATACTGTACATGTGGTGACGGGGGAGTCCTTGTGTATATACCCTACATGTGGTGATGGGGGGGGCTGTGTATATACCCTACATGTGGTGACGGGGGGCCTTGTGTATATACCCTACATGTGGTGACGGGGGGGCCTTGTGTATATACCGTACATGTGGTGATATGGGGGGGGGGCTGTGTATATACTGTACATGTGGTGACGGGGGGCCTTGTGTATATACTGTACATGTGGTGACGGGGGGGCCTTGTGTATATACCCTACATGTGACCGGGGGGCCTTGTGTATATACCCTACATGTGACAGGGGGGCCTTGTGTATATTCCCTACATGTGGTGACGGGGGTCCTTGTGTATAAACCCTACATGTGGTGATGGGCTGAGTATATACCATACCGTACGTGTGGTGACGGGGGGGATCCTGTGTATATCAGGTTTATTGTGTTGGCAAGGAGTACAGAACATTGGCGCCAATTCATTAAAGGAGTTTCCGCTGCTAGGACAACATCTTCTCGATCTGAATGTTTGATCCCTTTAAAGTAAAACGCCTATACTCCCCTCCCATGCTGGTCCAGAGGTGTCGGCACTCACGTTCCCCGGGGCTCATTTGCAGTTGTCACGCGAGACCTACACCCAGTCGCCGCTGGTGTCACTCTCTGAGCCTTAGGATGTAAAAGTAATGAACCGAAAGTGAGAGCTGGTGCTGGCCGCTCTCTTCTTCTCAATTAGGTTTACTTTAATCTGAAGACGCGGAGAGTGACACCAGCAGTGATTTGGTGCAATCTTGAGTCATAACCTCACATGGGCTCAGGAATGTGAGTGCTGACACCACTGGCACGGGAGGCGAGTATAGGATTTTTATTTTGAAGGGAGCAAACATTCAAATTGAGAAGTTGTCCTAGTAAAGGACAATCTGTTTAAGAGTTCTATTCTTAGTGAAGGTTTGTGATGGAGTAAGAGGCGTCTGACTAAGAAATGAAGCACTCCTTCCCCTTCTCCCATCAAAGTTTTTATCCTCTTAATATATTGCAGTCATATTATAAGCACTGTGCACTTACTATTGCTCAATTTGCCTTTCTACTCAGGCACATTTTGCTGTAACATGACTCATTCAGGGAAAATTGACCTCCTGTTTCTACATCGATCATAGATGAATTCATCTTGCCAGTTTTTAAAGGGAATCGATCACCCCAAAATTCGCCTATAAGGCCACCACCATCAGGGGCTTATCTACAGCATTCTGTAATGCTGTAGATAAGCCTCCAATGTAACCTGCAAGATAAGAAAAACACTTTAGATTATACTCACCCAGGGGCGGTCCCGTTTTGGTTCGGGTCCGATGGGTGTCGCTGTCCGGGTCCGACGCCTTCCATTTTCATACGATGACATCCTCTTCTTTGCTTCCTGCTGCAGCTGTGGCGCAGGCGTACTTTATCTGCCCTGTTGAGGGCAGAGCAAAGTACTGCAGTGCGCGGGCGCCAGGAAAGGTCAGAGAGGCCCAGCGCACTGCAGTACTTTGCTCTGCCCTCAACAGGGCAGATAAAGTACGCCTGCGCCACAGCTGCAGCAGGAAGCAAAGAGGACGTCATCGTCCCTGGGTGAGTCTAATCTAACCTTTTTCTCATCTTTCAGGATACATTGGGGGCTTATCTACAGCATTACAGAATGCTGTAGATAAGCTCCTGATGCCAGTGGCCTTAGCTTATAGGCAAATTTTGGGGTGACCGATTCCTTTTAAACACGTCATGTCATAGACCTAATAAAAAAGTGAAGAGTTAACGGAGTAGAAAGGCAAAATGAGCAATTGTATCTACACAATGCTATATAGTATCATGATTGCACTATATTAAGAGGATAAAAACTTCCGTGGGAGGAGGAGGGCTTCTATAAGCAGTGCACACAAGACAAAATGAACAAAAGTGGAATCTAATTTGAATCCGTATTTTGGTGTGACCTTTGCCTTCTAGCTATATACAGTGTTTGAAGGACTTCACAGGCAGGTTGTTTCAAACATTGTGGAGAACTTACCACATATCTGTGGAAGCAGGTTTGCGCGAATCATGGACATCATAGTGGTTACCACTGTAGCCTTGTAGTACTGGGGTCCTGGGTTCAAATCCCACCAAGTACAAAATCTGCTAGGAGTTTTTGGATTTTCGGTTTCCTGACATACAGATAGGTAATCTCGCAATCAGTATGTCAGGATTGTGATTTTTATATAAGCAACTAGATGGTGGCCCGATTCTAACACATCAGGTATTCTAGAATATGTATGTATATAGCAGCTACATAGTATATAGCACAGGCCACGTACTATATAGGAGTACTACGTGGCCTGTGGTATATACCATGTGGCTGCTATATATACATACATACATACATACATACATACATACATACATACATACATACATACATACATACATATTGTAGAATACCCGATGCGTAAATATAGCCCACGTAGTATCTAACACAGCCCACGTAGTATTTAGCAGTGTGGGCACCATATCCCTGTTAAAAAAAAATAATAATAATTAAAATAAATAGTTATATGCTCACCTGGCTGGATCCAGCGTAGATTCAGCGAACCTCTGGCGATGCGTGCGGTTGCCGCCATCTTGCGTTCCCAGGATGCATTGCGAAATTACCCAGATCACTTAGCGGTCTCGCGAGACCGCTAAGTCTTCTGGGTAATTTCGCAAGGCATCTTTGGTATTGGAAGCTGGCGGCAGGCGCGAGCGCATCGTTGTACTACGGAAGGTGAGAATAGCAGGTTTTTTGTTTGTTTTTTTTATTATTTTTAACATTAGATCTTTTTACTATTGATGCTGGATAGGCCGCATCAATAGTAAAAACTTGATCACACAGGGTTAATAGCGGCGGTAACGGAGTGTTACCCGCGGCATAACGCGGCCCGTTACCGCTGGCATTAACCCTGTGTGAGCGGTGACTGGAGGGGAGTATGCGGGCGCCGGGCACTGATTGCAGGGGAGTAGGGAGGGACTAATCGGACTGTGGCTGTCGCTGATTGGTCGCGGCAGCCATGACAGGCAGCTGGCGAGACCAATCAGCGACGCGGGATTTCCATCACAGACAGAGGCCGTGACCAATGAATATCCAGGACAGACAGACTGAAGTGACCCTTAGATAATTATTTAGTAGAAGCTTAATAATTCCAGACCTCAGAGGATTGAGATCAGGGCTCTGTGGGATATTATTGCTCTTTACTCTAAAGATAGTCCTTGATGACATTTTCTGTATGTTTGGCCTTTTTGATAGTAGTATTGCATACTGGATTAATGTCTGCCTGTCTTGCTAATACATTGGGTGGCCAAGGAAATTAAATGTGCATTTACACTACAGCTTTTTTAATGCAAATTTTCAGCTGTTTCACAGTACCAGCAGTGTATGAAGCTTCAGAAATCTCATGCACACACCTTTTTTTTTTTTTGCTGACTGTTTTGTGAGTAACATTTTTTTTTTATGCGCAAAACTTTATCAGCATGCACAAGAGACAAATGTACCCTGACAAAAACGCAGAAAAAAAAGCACCAAAAACTAAGCAAAACCTGCTTTTTATAAGCAGCTTAGGCTACTTTCACACTAGCGTTTTTGACGTACGTCGCAATGCATCGTTTTGGAGTAAAAACACATCCTGCAAAGTTGCCCGCAGGATGCGTTTTTTTCCATCATACATGACGGCAACACAAGAGAGGGGATCCGCCCATCAAGGACAGGAAACCTTCAAGATAAAAGGGGCGGCTCCTCTCTCCACATCAGTTGGTTTCCTGTCCTTGACGGGGAACCCTCAAGATGGAAGACGACGAGGGCCATGGCGACGTCGTGGGCGGAGAGAGCAGATGCTACCATCGACCAAATCTGTAAGGCGGCCACTTGGTCCTCTCCGTCTACATTTTTTAAACATAGGCTAGACCTATCTGCTACCTCTGATCTCACATTTGGGAGAAGAGTGTTACAAGCAGTGATCCCTCCCTAAAGAGAATACAAATCTCTGTAACTCTCTCGTGGTGCCGTCATGTATGATGGAAAAACACGGGTATTACATACCTGGTAATGTGTTTTTTTCATGAGACATGACGGCACCCTTATATTCCCACACTTTTGATCACGTCATTAGTTGGGTGCATTATTAGCATTATTTGTATTATACACTCCCTGGGGTATCGGTGAATAGAACCGTATAGGATGTATTATTTATGTGTACACTAACCAGCGGAGTTCCTCTCGTACTCTGTAAAACAACTGATGTGGAGAGAGGAGCCGCCCCTTTTATCTTGAAGGTTTCCTGTCCTTGATGGGCGGATCCCCTCTCTCGTGGTGCCGTCATGTCTTATGAAAAAACACATTACCAGGTATGTAATACCCGTGTTTTCTCCATAGACTTTCATTAGCGACGTATGGCCACACGTCGCATTCGTTGTGCTACGGATGCGTCGTGTTTTGGCGCACCATCGGCACAAAAAAAAAGTTACATGTAACTTTTTCGAGCGTCGAGTCCGCCATTTCCGACCGCGCATGCGTGGCCGGAACTCTGCCCCTTTCCCCCCCGGACCTTACAATGGGGCAGCGGATGCGTTGTAAAACTGCATCTGCTGCCCCCGTTGTTAATTTTTTCCGCAGTTTGCGTCGGTGCGTCGGGCCGACGCATGGCGACGGCCCCGTACCGACGCTAGTGTGGAAAGTAGCCTTAGACGCAGCTTAATCTTGGCATAAAAAAATGCAGCAAAAATGCAACATGTGAACCCTAACCTAAGAGTATCATTAATGAGCCTACCTTGGAAAACTAATTCACAATAATCTTGCAGTGTAAACAGGCTACTGATGAACGAGCAAAAAGTGGTCACACCAAGTATTGATTTGATTTAGTTTTCTCTTTTCATTCACTTTGCATTTTGGTAATTAAATATTCTATTTTTATCATATTATTTTTTTTTTTTTTGACTTTTCAACCTTGCAGCATATTTTTCACACCTGCCTAAACTGTCTATGTAAGGCTGGTTTTTACATTAGCCATTGCGGACGGCTGCAGACTTCCTCCGTGAAGCCCCGCCCTCGGCCACACCTCCCCCGCTAGCTCCGCCTACTTCTGCATGCGGCCGGCATGCGGCCTGCGTACCTATCTTTAACATTAGGTACGCAGGTCGTGCCGCTGTATGCGGATGCTTCCGCATGTGTCGTTTTGACGATGCGGCAACCAGCGTAGAACGCAGCTTGTAGCAATTTTTTTTTTCTCCGCATCGTCAAAACGACACATGCGGAAGCATCCGCATTCAGCCGCACGACCTGCGTACCTAATGTTAAAGATAGGTACGCCGGCCGCATGCAGAAGTAGGCGGAGCTAGCGGCAGAGGTGTGGCCGAGGGCGGGGCTTCACGGAGGAAGTCCGCAGCTCCTCAAAACGATAGTGTGAAACTAGCCTTATACACACGCACAATGTTACAGTTACTATCAATAGTGTTTAACCACCCTATTAATTTTATTAGACAAATGTTCTCAACCTAAAATGCTGCATTTAATGATGGCTGCAGAATTATTCAACCCCTTCATGATAAAAGCATTTAGTACTTGGACCTGTTACTAATGTGATATATAGCTAGACAGCAGCTTCTGGTAGTGTTCCTGAAGAATCGTAGTCCACCTCCCGTGGACAGTGGCCTCCAGTTCTCGAATACTTTTGGGTTATCATGAGTGGTCTAAAATGTTAAAGGGTTTGTCCCTTTTCAGAAAACCCCTGGTTGCAGTTTATTATAAAAAAAACCAAACCTGGCTATACTGTCTGTCCTCGGGTCCAGCGCTTAATCTCCGCCTCTTCTCCCAGCATCTGTTGTTGGCAGCAGCGCTGACATAATGTTGACAGCATGGAAGTCAATGGCTGAGCTCAGGGTCTGTGTAGATGGAATACCCCGCTCAAAACCGCTGGGTCCACTGCTTTTCTGTGCTATTGATGTGACATTAAATCTGCAACGTCAACGCTGCGGCGAATATCAGACACAGAGCTGCAGAGGAGACTGCAGTGGACCTGGGAGTAAAGGGTTTTATGTCTTGTCTGTACATATGTGTATGGTTTCCAGGGGGTTGGTATTTCCCCTTTCATAGATTATTGCATTGCCACGGAAATTGAAATGCAAAGCTAAAAAGGCATGGACTGTTCCTGAAGTTATTATTGGAAGCATAGTTTTCAAGTTCAAAGTTAAAGGAACACGGTCTACACTACCTAGATGGCAGAAATAATCACTATTTTCCCCCAGACTTGTGAGGAGGCAAGTAGTCAAAACATCTTGATTGACTGACTGCAAAGGACCTGCTTCAAGATTTGGAGGCTGTAGGCACTGATGTTTCAATGTGCATAGTAAGTTGCATGCTAAACGTTGACTGATTCTATGCCTGAACTACAAGAACTTTTACAGACCCAAAAGCACCAGAATATATATATATCTGTATATGTTTTTGGCAAAGCCAGCTTACCGCTTTGAAGAAACAGGAATACATCCAACCTGTAGTTACAGTTCGCACGGAAAACTGATTGGGACAAATCCACACATGTAAAGAAAAAACTTTTTGTTTCTCCAGCGATCAGTCCAATGGTAGAGTAAAACATACCTTTTATTTATCCATTAAAAAGTTCCTGATTTCTTCAGTTACAATACTGCATACATTCAATCCCTTATGTACAACATGTTTCGACACCACATGTTTTCCTCCAGGTCCAAATGAGTACTGAATCAAGATCGCAAATGTAGTATAGGGGGGAAAAAAAGGCCCATATGGGTTACTGGGTGTCACAGGTGTATATAAAAAATTCCAATAGATTTGATTTAACCCAGTTAAGCCCATAGCCAACAGTAACCCCTTGCGGTATTGATCCTTCCCCAAGGATTTCCACAACATGAAAAAAACGAATATTTAAAATCTACATTAAATACAAATTAAAATTAACTACCGTATATACTCGAGTATAAGCCGACCCGAGTATAAGCCGACCCCCCTAATTTTGCCACAAAAAACTGGGAAAACTTATTGACTCGAGTATAAGCCTAGGGTGGAAATGCAGCATTTACCGGTGAATTTCAAAAATAAAAATAGATCATTATTTCCCCATAGCTGTGCCATATAGTGCTCTGCACTGTTCATATTGCCCCATATCTGTGCCCCATATATGCTCTGCACCGTTCATTTTTGCCCAATATCTGTGCCCCATACAGTGCTTCTCACCGTTCATATTGCCCCATAGATGCTGCACAGATGCCCCATATAGTGCTCTGCAGCGTTCATTGTGCCCCATAGATGCTGCACAGATGCCCCATATAGTGCTCTGCAGCGTTCATTGTGCCCCATAGATGCTGCACAGATGCCCCATATAGTGCTCTGCAGCATTCATTGTGCCCCATAGATGCTGCACATAAATCTGTGCCATGGCCGCTGCTGCTGCAATAAAAAAAAAAAAAACACATACTCACCTCTCTTGATTGCAGCTCCCAGCGTCTCGTTCCGGCGTCTCCCCGCTCTGACTGATCAGGCAGAGGGCGCCGCGCACACTATATGCGTCATCGCGCCCTCTGACCTGAACAGTCAGAGCGCAGACGCCGGGAAGATGGAGCGGCGCCCGGCGGCTGGAACGTGGACAGGTAAATATAACATACTCACCTAGTCCCAGCGATCCTCGCGCTGTCCCTGCCTTCCTCCCCGTCTTCTGTGCTGCAGCCTCTTCCTCTATCAGCGGTCACCGTCACCGCTGATTAGAGGAATGAATAGGCGGCTCCACCCCTATGGGAGGTGGAGCCGCCTATTCATTTCTGTAATGAGCGGTCCCACGTGACTGCTGAAGAGGGGAAGAAGCTGCAGCACAGAAGACGGGGAGGAAGGCAGGGACAGCGCGAGGATCGCTGGGACTAGGTAAGTATACCTCAGCGCCCTCACCCCCTCACCCGCCGACCGCATCGCTACCGTGACTCGAGTATAAGCCAAGAGGGGCACTTTCAGCCCAAAAATTTGGGCTGAAAATCTCGGCTTATACTCGAGTATATACGGTATATCTATAGGATACAAAAAAGATATTCAGATATTCACAGCACAAAACAGGGAAAAAATAGGGCTAATGGTGGAATTATTTCATATTAAATAAATTACTGTGACTATAGAGCTTCTATTATAACATCTCAATTTATCTTTAATATTGCGTTATCAAGTCCATGCAGCTATGACACACTGGAATATATATTATATATATAGTGAACTTCTAATTTTACTCCAGGAAGGTGTAACAACTGGAGCTTTGAACGAAAAAATAAAAAAATATTGCTATTTGGACCACCCTGTCATTCTAGTGTATCATTCCTTACCAAAAATTCATAAAAATATATTTCCACCTCCTATGGGGCCCATAGTGGCGGGGATTGGTGCACTGGGTGAAAGGCTGGGTGAGTGGTTGGATGCACATCTCCAAACACTAGTTTCTTTGACTCCTAGCCATATACGTGACACGAAGGCAGTGGTTACCATGATGCATGCTTTTAAGTGGGAGGCTGGTTTCACATGGTTTTCGTGTGATGTAATTAGTCTGTATCCCTCTATTCCCCACAATGCAGCTCTCAAATGTTTATCCTTCTATCTCTATCTTCTATCTTACGTTAAGATGTGACCTCCAGCTCACCCAGCAAACACTGGAGCAATCTGGGAGATCACAACCTGCAATAGACCGACCTAAGCGGTGCCAATAACACAGTGGCTGGTAAGTATAAGGCTATGTGCACACGTTCAGGATTTCTCGCAGAAAATTCCTGAGAATTCCGGACATTTTCTGCAAGAAAACCGCATGCATTTTTGCCGCGGTTTTGACGCGTTTTTGCCGCAGTTTTTTCCGGACACTTCCCAATGCATTTTGGAGTGGGAAATCCGCAAAAAAAACGGAAAATTAATGAACATGCTGCGTTTTTTGCCGCGATGCGTTTTTTTTTGCGGAAAAAAACGCATCATGTGCACAAAACATGCGAAATTCATTCTAAATGATGGAATGCTTATTGTATGCGGTTTTTTTGCGGTTTTATAGCGTTTTTATCTGGAAAAACCGTGAAAAAAACACGAAAAAAAGTAACGCGTGCACACAGCCTAAAACTATGGTCAGGGACCTTGGATTTGAAGCACCACTCCAGCACTGAAATAAAAAAAAAAAAAACACTGGAGTGCTCAGTCAACCCCTTCATGGCCCATGATATACAAGTGCTTCTCACAAAATGAGAATATCATCAAAAAGTTTTTATTTCAGTTCTTCAATACTAAAAGTGAATCTCTTATATAGCATAATTACAAACAGTGATCTATTTCAATTGTTTATTTCTGTTACTGTTGTTGATTATGGCTTACAGACAATGAAAACCGAAAAATCATCTCAGTAAATTAGAATAATTAGCAAAAAATACCTGTAAAGGCTTACTAAGCATTTAAAAAGGTCCCGTGTTCTGTTTCAGTAGCTCCACAATCATGGGGAAGACTGCTGACTTGACAGATGTCCAGAAGGCAGTCATTGCCACACTCCACAAGGAGGATAAGCCACAAAAGGTCATTGCTGATTGTGGAGCCTACTGAAACAGACTAAGGCTGCCGTCACACTAGCAGTATTTGGTCAGTATTTTACATCAGTATTTGCAAGCCAAAACCAGGAGTGGGTGATAAATGCAGAAGTGGTGCATATGTTTCTATTATACTTTTCCTCTAATTGTTCCACTCCTGGTTTTGGCTACAAATACTGATGTAAAATACTGACCAAATACTGCTAGTGTGACGGCAGCCTTAGTCTGTTTCAGTAGGCTCCACAATCAGCAATGACCTTTTGTGGCTTATCCTCCTTGTGGAGTGTGGCAATGACTGCCTTCTGGACATCTGTCAAGTCAGCAGTCTTCCCCCATGATTGTGGAGGCTACTGAAACAGACTAAGGCTGCCGTCACACTAGCAGTATTTGGTCAGTATTTTACATCAGTATTTGTAGCCAAAACCAGGAGTGGAACAATTAGAGGAAAAGTATAATAGAAACATATGCCACCACTTCTGCATTTATCACCCACTCCTGGTTTTGGCCTACAAATACTGATGTAAAATACTGACCAAATACTGCTATTCACAACTTTGCAGCCCTTATAAAGTGATTTTCCTCCTATTGAAGCCCTTAGATTTCTCTGATCAAGTATGATGCCAACAAAAGTGCCTCCAAACACCGTATGATACCCCCACAGTGAATTCCTTCCCAGTGCAGTCCACACGCATGGTATGATGCCCAAACTGTGATCCCCATACAGCCCTCCACACAGAATAATGGGCCCCACATAGTCCTCATACAGAATAATTGCCCACCTAGTCCCCCATATGGCGTTGCAGGCCAGAGTGTGACATGCATGATCTACAGGGTTAGACAGCCAGGGACGGTGCTTTTGACCTTGAACAAGAGGGCTGTTGGCCGAACATCTATCTGTCTTGTCAATGCTTTTCTGCTGGTAGATGCAGCAGACACCAGTGGTGCCGCTTTTTCGGGGAAGTGAAGGAACGGTCATATTAAATCCAGCATGCCCAGTCATTCATTATGTGAAAACCAGCTCGCGTTAGATGAGACCGTAGCGATCCTCGACATAAGAGACCACTACTGCTCGATGTGATAAAAGGATGATCAGAAGTGTGTGTATGTCTATATAAGAAAAACTTTCCAGCTTTATTCCAGTAGCACTGAAAGTGTCAGTCGCAGGTACATCCAAAAATATGTGAAACTCCCTACTTTTTTCAAACTAAAACAAAGTCCTTTTTCATGGATAATAATAATCCATGAAGTTTCGTATATTTTTGGATGTAACTGGAGATGTCACTTTCAGTTGTACTGGAATAAAGCTTTGTGTATTTCTTAGATTTTAGAATACGACACTAATGTTTCTTATTTTGGACCAGTCGTTCTTTGCCTTGTGACTAGACGTTGGGGACTGCTGTGTTGCTCCCATTGATTTCTGCTGAAGCTGAGAATTATCACACGGTTGACTGTAATGGGATGTGGTGGTGATGCGTACAGGTGGATTTTTTATGCAGTCGGTTTACAAAAAAAAGTTTACAAAAAATGCTGTAGAAACAATGCAGCGTCGGTGGTAATCTAGTGGGGAGTAGATGGCTAGAAATCTCCGGTGTTTCATCCTTCATCTGCTTACATCACCACTTTTCTATTACAGCTCTTTTCATTGTTCGGTCACTAGAATAAAGAATGTGCTTTAGTCAGTGTTCTAGAACGCACCGCAGTCACCACTGCCTAATATTACAGCGTGTGGCGGGGCATACACGCTCAACCTGTATAGCTTGTCAGGATTTGCTCACTCTTGCAATTATGTGTTTGTGGCTATGGATGGTTTTTATTTATTTAGGTGTTTGTTTTTTTTTGTTTATTTTACTTGTGATTACAAATTCACTCCTTCCTTCCCGTCTTAAAAAAAAAAAAAAAAATGCATGAAAGAAATTAAATTGTAGAATTGGATTATTTGCAGTGACCAACTGCAGCAGTGCCTGATGGACCTCATTGACTATAACAGGGTGTGTCTAGTCTTGTCATGGTGTCTAGCATTTCTTGCACAACATGGAGCAGCATGGACTGATATTTTGTATCCGTCTTTGCCTCCATTGCTGATGTGAAGACAACCCAAACCTGACGGTTACTTATTGCTTTCAGATATTACTTTGGGATAAGCAGATTCCAGGAGCCTGGCGGGCACGTTGTCCTCTGGTGAATAAATATTTTCCACTCTTTGTATTTAGAGATGTTCTGTTATTCCGCATATCACAACTATTAGAATGTTTAACAATATTTGTGCAGTTATTTATTTATTCATTCCCTTAGCTACAAGGTCAGAGTATTTTCTAAAGCCCAGTTCTCTCCAAGGATTGATATACAGCTCTGGAAAAAAATGAGACCATCACATCAAATCCCTGTCATGGGCAGCCCAATCTCCAGACCTGAACCCCATTGAAAACCTCTGGAATGTAATCAGGAGGATGATGGATAGTCACAAGCCATCAAACAAAGAAGAACTGCTTACATTTTTGCCCCAGAAGCCGTGTGAAAGCCTGGTGGAAAGCATGCCAAGACGCAGGAAAGCTGTGATTAAAGATCATGGTTATTCCACAAAATATTGATTTTTGAACTCTTCCTGAGTTAAAACATTAGTTTTGTTGTTTCTAAATGATTATGAACTTGTTTTCTTTGCATTATTTGAGGTCTGAAAACACGTTGTTTTGTTTTTACTTTTGACCATTTCTCCTTTTCAGAAAAAAATACAATTTATAGCTTGGAAATTCGGAGACATGTTGTCAGAACCTTATATACTAAAAGAACAGTTTACATATTACTCCAAAATATACCTATAAAGAGAAAAATCAGACAAACTGAACATTTTGCAGTGCTCTCTTAATTTTTGCCAGAGCTGTAATTGATGTTGGCCCCATTGCTCCATATATCCAGGGTCCAGGAAGCTGTAATATTGTGAGTTCTCTGTATCATCCTGTTACCTTTAGGCCTCATTCAGACATGTGTTGTATCTGTGTGATGTTTTGTTGTTGGTTTTCACAGATCCCACACGTACCAATCATAACCTATGGTGCTATTCACATGTCTGTGTCTTTCACGGCCTGTGTGTCTGTGCAAAACACATGGAGACATGTCCATTTTTTTCCAACAAATGATAAGGGCCAATGCAAGTCTGAGTCCATGAGGGAAAAAAATGCCATCTCTGTGCCATGTTTAACATTGTAAAGGATGGGATAAACTTTGTCATTTAATTTATTTCTTTATCCTTCCATGAAAAACACTGATGGTAAAAACGGACACATGGATGACACACTCATGTACAATGATGACACCGGTACCATTTTTTCAGGCACGTGTTTACATGCAGACGTGTGAATGAGACCTTAACTAGGGCCTTTCACCAGTTTTGCCATGTTAACAAGCCACATTATGGAATGGTGGCGGCTGCAGAGCTGAATGATGATTTGTGCAAGGTTTATTCTTTTTGCTAAGTTTTGAGAATTGGGGTCCCCAAATTGTAGCTCGAGAGCCTGTGATGTGTGGCTCGTGGCTGTCTGCCAGCTTGGTGCATTAGCACCTGGTGTAGCCAGCAGCTAATAAGAGTAGATCTCTAGATGGTGACTTGTGTGTATCCCGGCACAGAAGAGCAGATCTGAATGGGGGTAAGATGGAAAACCCTGGAGCTTGGTATACTGCGTGATGTGACTTCATTGGAAAAGCTTTGGCTGTCACTATAGTGGTAATAGGGGGCTCTGTGTGTCACTACTATAAATGGGGTCTGAGTTGGATGTGGCTCTCAAGGTCAGAAAGGTTGGGGACCTCTGCTTTAGAGCATAGCCCGAGATTGCTCTATGAAATACTCTATGTGAAATACATTTTTACCGTATACTCTAGACAGCATAGTTTATCGTACTACTCTCTACATTATCCATGCTTGGGCAAAAACACACTTTTTGGGCACAGTGCGGGTAAGTACGCCCTGTGGGTAAGCCAAATTTAGCACAAGTTGCCTTCTCACCCCCAATGCTGAAAATATGTTTTTATTGTTTTGTAGAAAACTATTTTCATGCACACTTCTTCCCCCTTTGCACAGAGAAGTTGTGTAATTGGTTGGGGGCTGGCAATTGAACCCCAAGAGATTATATATTTATCACGAAGTTTGTGGATAGGGGATAAATATTATGGCAATACCATAGTTTATAGTTGTGTGTATATGTGTGTATATATATATATATATATATATATATATATATATATATATATATTGACTAGCCACTAAAATATGTAAATATAATAAAAATATATATATATATAATATATTTTAGTGGCTGTCTAAAACATTTTTTGCTAGTCAACATTTTCCAAGAACCATGACTTTTTTCTTTCTCTGATGATGGAGCTGTGTGAGAGCTTGGGTTTTATGTTTTTTTCTGAGCTGGAATTGCCTCCCCAGTGGATCCCGCAGCTTGAATGCTGCTCTCGGTTGACACCTTCTCTGTATAGAGTGGATTCAGCACCATACGTTGCCCCCTCCCTAGGACGTAGATTACGTGTTGGCGATGGTTGGGATTATACAACAGAAGTAGGTGCTCTCTGATGGTAATGGTTAGGCTGTGTTCACACTTGTTTGGAAACGTTTGTGTGTTACATTTTAGGAACAGACCAATGAAATTCATGTCCAAAACGGATCCATTGCAAATGAACGCAGAGAGGCAGATTGACTACTGTGGGATCTGTCTGGGTTCCGTGTTATGTCCAAGTTTAGAATGGAAACATTTCTTCATGGGTTATTTTTTTGATTTTCTTTTCCCCAGGTTGAAACTCCTAAAAAAAAAAAAAAAAAAAAAAAAAAAAAACTGATACATTACCGAACCTATAGTGCAAAATTCCACAACACTTGCTTAAACATGCAATTAAAAATGTTATCAGTAAGTCAACCTATGGATATAGAAAGGATGGCCAGTGTTCTGTTGATCACCAGCTATGAATCTGCTATGAACCACAGGACATAGGCTGTGATCAAGTTCTGGACATACAGAAACGTTGGCCGTCTTTTATGTTTCCATATGATGACTTGCCAATAAAACTTTTACTGGCATATTCAGGTGAGGAAGCTGCCTTTAGGCTATGTGCACACGTTCAGGAATTCATGCAGAAAATTCCTGAGAATTCCGGACATTTTCTGCATGAAATCCGCAAGAAAACCGCATGCGTTTTTGCCGCGGTTTTGACGCGTTTTTGCCGCGGTTTTGCCGCGTTTTTGCCGCGTTTTTTTCCGGACACTTCCCAATGCATTTTGGAGTGGGAAATCCGCAAAAAAAGCGCAAAAAGATAGAGCATGTCCGGATTTTGTGCGGTATGCGTTTTTTTTGCGGAAAAAAACGCATCATGTGCACAAAACATGCGGAATTGATTCTAAATGATGGGATGCTTATTGTATGCGTTTTTTTGCGGTTTTATAGCGTTTTTATCGGGAAAAACCGCGAAAAAACCGCAACGTGTGAACACAGCCTTAGGGTTCATACAAACGTTGTCTGTGGATCTCTGTCATTTCGGATTGGCCACTGGTCTCTCAACCAGAGTGTGACGGCCTCATAGAAACACATAAAGCTTTCATGCTCCGGCCAGGAGACCCGTGTGATCGGACCAACATTGCACGGACGTCTGTATATACCTTATTAACATAATATAAAAGATGTGACCCTAAATAGCTTTTTATATTACTTGTGTAGACATTGGTGACTGACGAAGGGGCAAAGTCAAGTTCCAAGAAAGTCCGTTTAGGACATTGTAATATTCCACAGCTAATATGATTACACTGTATCCATTGTATGGAAAGGAAATGGATTTAGGGTTTCCTATAAAGTATCAGCATTATCTGAAATCATCCATCAGGAAATTCTTAAATATCATTTGTTCATTGTAGTGTTTGATTTTTATTTGCAAAAAGAAAGGTCTGCGCTCAACATTATTAATTCAAGGTTCTCATGTTTCCCGGCCGTTGTGTGGTTTCTTCTGCTGGTTCCCTTTCCATATTTGATTCCATATTTTGTAGCCACAGAACTTCCTATACATACGACTCAACAGGAAGATGGCGCCTCTCTGCTAACGGACATGTAATATAATGATTGATGGGGCAAATGCAGTAAATTACTCATCTACATCCTGTGGCTCTCCAACTGTCCAGAGACTACAACTCCCAGCTTGCCTGTATTGCTGATCATTAGAAAGCACTGCTGAACACTTTAGGAGGCAGTTATACCATAACAGGAGCCACTTTGACTTTTAGAAGGGTCATTCAATGGTAAATGCAGTGGAAATTAATAGAAAATCACCTGGAAGCTCAGTTGCATTTTTTTCTAGAAGCATTCCCTACCTGGCTTTTGGGGATTACCTTGGTTTTATGGATTGGAGAGCATTACCGTATATACTAGAGTATAAGCCGACCCAAGTATAAGCTGACACCTTCCCCCCTAATTTTGCCACAAAACACTGGGAAAACTTAGTGACTCGAGTATAAGCCTAGGGTGGGAAATGCAGCAGCTACCGGTTTAATGTCAAAAGAAATAATAGATGCCAATAAAAGTAAAATTAATTGAGATATCAGTAGGTTAAGTGTTTTTGAATATCCGTATTGAATCAGGAGCCCCATATAATGATTATTATTATACATTTTTATAGCGCCATTTATTCCATGGCGCTTTACATGTGAATACGGGGCAAATATAGACAAATACTTTAAACAGGAGCAAAAAACAAGGCACACGGGTACATAAGGAGGGAGGACCCTGCCCGCGAGGGCTCACAGTCTGCAGGGGATGGGTGATGAAACGCTAGGAGAGGGTAGGGTAGGTTGTGCAGCAGTTCAGTAAGTTCAGGATCACTGCAGGCTGTGATCGGACCCGAACCAAACCGGGACCGCCCCTGGGTGAGTATATCCCAAAGTGCTTTTCCTATCTTGCAGGTTACATCGGGGGCCCATCCACAGCACCACAGAATGCCGTAGACAAGCCCCCGATGGCGGTGGCCTTATAGGCGAATTCTGGGGTGATAGATTCCCTTTAAAAACTGGCAAGATGAATTCATCTATGATCGATGTAGAAACAGGAGGTCAATTTTCCCTGTATGAGTCATAAGTTACAGCAAAAGTCCCTGAGTAGAAAGGCAAATTGAGCAATAGTAAGCGCACAGTGCCTATAATATGACTGCAATATATTAAGAGGATAAAAACTTTGAATGCTCCATAAAGTTTATGATGGCCCCATAAGATGCTCCATATTAAAATATACCCCATATAATCCTGCATAAAGGTTAATAATGGCCCCATAAAATGCTCCATAGACACATTTGCCCAATATAATGCTGCACAAATGTTGATTATGGCCCGATAAGATGCTCCATAAAGATATTTGCCCCATATAGTGCTGCACAAACCTAGATTATGGCTCCATAAGATGCTCCATACAGACACTTGCCCCATATAATGCTCCACAAACATTAATTATAGCCCCAGAAGATGCTCCATAAATATATTTGCCCTATATAGTGCTGCACAAACGTTATGGCGCCATACAGACACTTGCCCCATTTGCTGTTTCTGCGCTAGAAAAAAAAAATCATACTCACCTCTCCGTCACTCAGGCCCCCGGCACTTTCAATATTCACCTGACTTCGTTCCGGCGCTGCTCCATCTTCAGCATTTTCTGCACTGACGTTCAGGCAGAGGGTGCACACTAACCACGTCATCGCGCCCTTTGACCTGAGCGCCACTACAGAAGACGCTGAAGACGGAGCGGCGCCAGTGCGAGGAGCAGGTGAATATCGTGCAGCGCTCCCCTCCCCGTTATACTCACCTGCTCCTGGCGCGGTCCCTGCATGTCTGTTTCCTGGCGCTGCAGCTTCTTCCTGTATTGAGCGGTCACCGCTACCGCTCATTACAGTAATGAATATGCGGCTCCACCCCTATGGGAGGTGGAGCCGAATATTCATTACTGTAATGAGCGGTACCATGTGACCGCTCCGTACAGGAAGAAGCTGCTGGGGAAGCCAGGGACCTGCAGGGACTGCGCCAGGAGTAGGTGAGTATAATTAGACTGCCCCCGCTCCCCCTCCCCTGCCGACCCCTGGGTATGACTCGAGAGGGGGGCTTTCAGCCCCCAATAATGGGCTGCAAATCTTGGCTTTTACTCGAATATATATGCGGTACTGTAAACTCTAGTTTCACATGAGAAAATATTATGAATGGAACTTTCAAAATATGAAAGAGCCTTTTGATATCGGTTAGGCTACTTTCACACATCAGGTTTTTTGCATCAGGCACAATCCGGCAAGTGTTGGAAAAAACGGATCCAATGCAGATTGTGAAAAACCCAGATAATTGGATAAAAAAAATTTGGAGCATGCTCAGTTTAATAAAACGGAATCCTGCGCCGGAATACGTCATTTTCTGGATCCGGCACCTTCCTGCTCCCATAGGCTTCCATTCTAGCAAACAGCCGGAGGCGCCATACCCTATCTTTAACATTGGGTACGCAGGCCATGCTGATGTATGCGTAAGACTCCGCATGCGTCATTTTGAAGCTGCGCCGACCGCAACAAAATCCCAAAGTGTTGTGTTTGTCGCAGGTCAGCACAGCGTCAACACGACACGCGGAGGCTTACGCATACATCCGCATGGCCTGCGTACCCAATGTTAAAGATTGGGTACGCAGGACGCATACAGCCGTAGGCGGAGCTGAAGAGGCGGGGCTTCACGGAGGAAGTCTGCAGCCCTGCCAAACGTTAGTGTGAAACTAGCCTAAGAAGCTCAACCTGTGGCTGAGCTTCGCAGGTCTTCTAAGAAGGTAAAGATGGGCCTTCGGCTGCCATGGTTGTCCATCGGTTGGCCGCAATCACATTGCAACGGGCTGATGGGAGTGCATTGGTGATTGCTCCATTTAAATGCCGCAGTTACAGATTCAGTGGAATCTTAATGGTTAGGAGCAATGATCGGAGCTCAGTGTTAGAATGTACTGAACACGAGCAATTGCCAAAAATTTTGACAAGACGGCGTGTCATAGAACATTTTAAATCCATAACATGAAAGTCAAGTTAATAATATAACTTTCATTACAAAATCTTCAGTTTTACTCAAATTAGTTGATGTAAAAATAAATACACCCCTCCCCATAAACTCCTACATATAGTATTTTGTATGATCTCAATGATTTTTAAGGACTGCACCAAGTCTTCTAGGCATGTTGGTGACATTTTGCAATGTCTATCTTATTTTATTCTTCAAGAGCGACCTCTTTTTGGATGCTGGATGGAGAATGATGATCAAGTTGTCTCTTCAGAATTTCCCATAAGTGTTCGATTGGGTTCCAATCAGGAGACACTTGGCCACTTACTCACTTTTACCCTGTTCTTTGTCAGAAATGCAACAGATGTGTGTTTTGGATCGTTGTCATGTTGGAAAAGTGCATTTAACTAAGGGAGCAATGGTAGCATCTTCTTTCAGTAAAGAACAGTGCGTCTGTGAATTCATGAAGTGTAGCTTCCTGACACCAGAACGCTCATGCAACCCCACGTAAGTACTGCCACCACCATACCTCACTGTAGGCACCATGTATTTTTCTTTGTACTCTTATTCTTTGCGGTTATGTACAGATTTGAAGCCATCAGTTCTAAAAACATCTTGTTCTCATCTCTCCAAAGAATAAAGTCCCTGTAGTCTACATATTTTTCAGCATGTAAACTGGCAAATAGTAGGGGGCTATTTTGTGCATGGGGTTTTAGAAGCGACTTCCTTCGAGGTTGACACTCGTGCATACCATTCCCCTGCAGTGTACGTTGTATTGTGTCACTGGAAACACACTGTATCTAACACAGAGAACTTGCTTATCAGTCTTCTCTTCGGATGACTCCTGCTTAGGTGTTGAATTCCGTGGTCGGCCTGAATGTCTCTTTGAGATGATTACAGTTCCACCTTTGTTACATTTTCTTTTTTTGTATCACTTTTACTATAGTATTTTAACTGATAAGTAAAGCTTTGTTGATCTTCTTGTAGCTTTCACTTTTCTTGTGTAAAGACATTATTTTCTTAGGTCTTCTGTCATTTCTTTCCCATGTGGTGCCATTGCTGACAGCATAAAGTGGGAATGGGTTTTCTTTTAATAGCACAGTTTTATTGTCAACTTTCTGGTGGTCATCTGTTTAATGAATAATTACTTGCGGCTGCGTTCCTTATTAGTTAGTATTTGTAGTCTAAACTTTAGCTTTGTTCTTACTCATTTTAACAATATAGTCTTGACAGAATGTGCCTAACGCATCTAGAACTTATTGTCTGTACATGTCCCCGCTTAATTGTAAAGTGCTGCGGAATATGTTGGCGCTATATAAATAAAAATGATTATTATTGTTTGCAATCAATGGTCCATATTTTTTGGGGTATTTTGTACTATGGTAGCCCATACAAAATGTCGATTCTGAAAGGAAACTAAATCAATGGTGCTATATAAATAAATAATAATAATTTTCTGACAAATCTGTTGGGGTGTACTTATTTATGCTGAGCGCTATATGTAGCCGGCATCGGTTGTGTGTGGAGGGAGCACAGCTCCTGCCCCCTCTTTACACATCGTGACCCCAGTGTTGACGTTCCTGTGCGTCCTTTTATGGTGAGTGGTTAACTTTTATATCAATGGGGAGAGGGGAATAAGTTACTGCCAGACCCACAAAAATATTAGATTAAATGGCCTCATTGTTACAAAAATATGAAGAATGATTTTTTTCTTGTTTTAGGGGAAAATGTAATGGTTTTGGTAAAATTTAAAGAAATACAGATAATGTTAAAGCCAGAATGTATTGAATCTATAAATCCGTATTGGCGTCTCTGTGCTGTTAGATACTGATTTCTATCTTTTGTTGCTTTTAGGAGGTTACAGCTAGCAGTCGCCATTACGTGGACAGACTTTTTGATCCCGATCCACAAAAAGTTCTACAGGGTGTTGTGTAAGTATAATTTTTTTAATTTTTGATTATTTGGCATGTTACTGGTAATTTCATTTTTTGCGAACTGCATGTTGGTTCCAAAATCTTTTAACCCCTTCCTACAGCATGCCATACTGTTATGGCACAGGGATGGCGCCAGCTTACATGGCATGCAGCCGCCATCCGCAGCGACTTTCAGCTTCAATGGCCAGTTGGTCAGTAAGAACAACCCCGGGTCATTCCATATCAAGTGATCCAAATATGAATATTTTTTTTTACCTTACATCTTTAGTTTTTTTTTATTTTTTGTTTTTATGAAGTACAAGTTAATTACAAATTAAAAGTTTAGAATTTTTTTCTTCATCAGTTAATTTTTTACAGATTTTTAAAGTTTTGAAAAAGCGCGGATTTTGGCCTGGCACGGCTTTACATTTTTTATCATATCTCGGGCTAGAATTAAGATAAAGAGGTGGGAGAGGCATCATTTTTCTCAGAACGGTACCGGCTTTCATTTGATATGTCACAAGGCTATGTTTCTTTATATTTTGTTTTGGAGAAATCAAATTAAAAATTTTGATGCGCAATTGTGAAAAAAGGAATGTTTTAAAATTGTGAAAACATGCATGTGTGTTACTCGTGTCCTTGTTTATATTTGTACAGGGACTCAACTTGGGACCTATCAATTTTGTATTTTTTTTTTTTAAGCCTTGAATCATCTGATTTTATGTTTGTGTGAGTTTCTTCCTTTTTTCTTTTCAAATTACAACTTATTGCATTCAACATTTATATGTAACAATAAAGAAACACAAAAAACAAATCCCGAAGTGCCAGAATAAATCCAGCTTAATCATCATAACTACTTGCTCAGCATTTTTAACCTGAATTCTTTAAACAAGCCAAAAGATAAAAGGTGATCACATCCTCAAGTGTGGTTTTCTAAATACAGTCTGATCCTAATTATATGTAAAAAACAAGACTAAAAGAACCAATATTTCTACCACCTATTTATACATGTGAACAGTTTTTTTTCTACTACATCACTAAACATGTCATTTATGAAGTGTTTAAGAAGAATAGTCCAGTAGTTAAATCCTCGTTCTATAAAATATGAACTAGTCAAACAATTAATAGTAGGTTTTTACACTGGCCTGTTATTATCAATGTGTCCCTTCTAGTGGGTGAAATGTCATCTTGTCCATAAGGGCTTACTAGCCATGGCCATTTCCTTCTGTGTCAGTATGTACGGCCTGTCATGGTGCTCGGCTCCACCTGAGTTATATCTGATTTTTGTTCACTTTTACAATGTCTGATTTTCTTGGATACACAAAGGACGGCGCTGGACCATAAAGTGCAGAAGAGTCACTTCTACGTCTTCATTTTCACAATCTTTGGAGATTCCAGTAGCCGCCACCAGCGCCGATCATATTCACAGGTCACATAGCCAGTTGTGTCATCCATGGCCGATCTTGTGCCGCCTTCTACCACGTCATGGACGTCACTGTCTTTATTTCCACTACATGGGATGACAGTCCGGTATTGCCGAGTCCCTGTGATGGGTTGGTTCTGCTTCCTGTGACTGATGTTATAACAAACTCTCCTCCTCTTCGTAGTCCCGGTTTGTACAATACATGAACTGGATGCTAAGAATATTTTTCTCCCTCCATTTGAGGAGTTGCCTGGGTGGTAAGATTTGGTGTGAATACGGCCTCTGGAGGCTGGAGCTGCCGGCCGGTCCTCTGCTCTGCAGTCACCGTCTACCCCTGGTCATTCTCAGCCCTAACAAAGCTTCTCCTCTGTCCTCTCCTGCTTCTAAGCTGTAACATAATAAAATAATACAGTAATATCTAGCAATCATGGATTATTTGGTAAATACAGACCCCACACTGTTAGACCACAGGCTGAACAGATCTGAAAACAAGATTTTTGAACTGACACTGTAATATTTTTATTTTTTAAAATATGATCCCATCACGATCCCAGCTTGTATTTTGGTACAGATGTGGATAAGAGCATAGCAGGCACATGTGCAGTTTTTGAAATTTTTAAATTAAACGTTTTTTTCGGAAATGCGTTTTAAAGAATTGCGCTTGCGTTCGCATAGGTAAAAAATTATCAAAGATACTCTTGTGACATATCTGGTGAAAGCCTGTACAGTTCTGAGTAGAATGGTGTTTGTTTCTCTATCTCTTTTCTAGCCTGAGTTATGGGGAGAAATGTAAAGGCAGGCAACACCGAAATTCGCACTTTTTCCGAACTTTGAAAATCAATAAAAAATAAAAAAAAAAAATATCTAGAATTTTTTCTTCTTCACATTTTGCATTCTCTGACACACTGTTACCAAATAACAAAATCTCAAAAGAATTAAAAATATAGTGGTAAAAATCATTGGTTCACTTGGCATGGAATGACCCCGCAATTCACACATGTGGACATGCAGGACACTTATATCTGTTACCTGCTCTAAGAAATTGTGCTCATTCATATTCAAATGAGGTGTTAAGGGCTCTGGGCGTGACAGTGTATTTAAAGGGGTTGTGCCACCACTTATATATATATATATATATATATATATATATATATATATATATATATATATATATATAATTTGTACTATAGAATTTATTTCAGTTAACTTCTATTAAAAACATTATTATAAAAATATTTCTGCTTTATTAGGCTGGAGCCCTATAGTTCTCCTGGCTGCCCTTTTTTTTTGTATGTAGCTGCCCTTTGATCCCTGAGCATGCACATTAATTCTTCTCCTATAACTATCTCTGTTTTCAACAGTAAAAGTGTAATCCTCAGTCTAGGGCTGGGCGATTAGTCCTATTAATTCGATTGATTTGCATTTTGGAGGTTGTCACAATTTTTACCTTTTTTATTTTTTTTTTTTACTCCACCCTATCTGCGATCATGGGCTTGTTTTATGATTTGCTGTGCTGGCGTGTCATTTCCTGTGCGCCACATGGTGCACAGATTGTTATGCCAGGCTGGTTAATCGAATAACGCATTGTGGAACCCGCCAGCTCAGGAAATTTGTGCAGCTCCCTTCACGGCTAGAGAGCACTGTGGACAAGTAATGATTGTCTGTCTTGGTGCATCTCCTGTGGTTTATGCTGGGGAGGCACTGTATTAAACTCAAGAAGTTAACAAAGTTTTTATAGTGATTTAGGTTTATTTATTTTTTTCACTATCCCTATAATTACATCATACGCGAGGTATGATGTTATTTACCACCTTCTGTCTTGTAGACCTTTAATGTTGGGTTTTATTTATGCAGCCGCGGGGACTCGAAAATATTTTTCGAGCACACTGCAGACACTGTTAGCACCTAGCGTTGATAAGGCTACTTTCACACTAGCGTTTTTTGCAATACGTCGCAATGCGTCGTTTATGGGAAAAAACGCATCCTGTAAAGTTGTTTGCAGGATGCGTTTTTGCCCCATAGATTAACATTTGCGACGCATTGCCACACGTCGCAACCGTCGTGCGACGGTTGCGCCGTGTTGTGGCGGACCATCGGGAGCAAAAAACGCTACATGTAACGTTTTTTGCTGCCGACGGACCGCTTTTTCCGACCGCGCATGCGCGGCCGGAACTCCTCCCCCACCTCCTCGCACCTCACAATGGGGCAGCGGATGCGGTGAAAATCTGCATCCGCTGCACCCGTTGTGCGGCGCAAACAACGCTAGCGTCGGTAACCTCGGCCCGACGCTAGTGTGAAAGTAGCCTAACACCTTATCCCAGCACGTTCACTCATCACTAGGTGCTATATATCTTGATCTTGTCTGTTTTCCCATACATTCGGCTGTGTTCTATTCTCAGTGGTAGGTTGTCGCACTAAGGGTGGTTTCACACTTGCGTTTTTGTCTGCAGCGTTTTTTGCACAAAAAAAGCATGCGTTTTTTTTCCTATATTTAACATTGAAAACGCATGCGTTTTTTGTTGCACGCGTTTGGTCGCGTTTTTGAAACGCATGCGTTTTTTGCTGCATGCGTTCTTTTTCAGAAATACAACTTGTAGTATTTTTGAGAGGCGGTTTTTTGACACATAAAAACGCATGCGTTTTCATGCGTTTTTTTGTGTCAAAAAATACATTAAAGTCAATGGAAACGCATGCGTTTTTAAGCACATGCGTTTGCTTTAAAAAAAACCCCAGAAAACACACTGATATGCCACCCCCACCATAAAGGTGATAAAGGGATCCTAACCCTAAAGGGATCCTATCCCTAACCCTAAAGGGATCCTACCCTTAACCCTAACCCTAAAGGGATCCTAACCCTACCACCAAACCCTAACCCTAAAGCGATCCTAACCCTACCCCTAACCCTAATCCCTTTAGGGTTAGGGTTAGGATCCCTTTAGGGGTAGGGTTAGGATCCGGTTAGGGTTATGATCCCTAAGGGTACCGTCACACTATACAATTTACCTACGATCACGACCAGCGATATGACCTGGCCGTGATCGTAGGTAAATCGTAGTGTGGTCGCTGGGGAGCTGTCACACAGACAGCTCTCCAGCGACCAACGATGCCGAGGTCCCTGGGTAACCAGGGTAAACATCGGGTTACTAAGCGCAGGACCGCGCTTAGTAACCCGATGTTTACCCTGGTTACCAGCGTAAAAAAAACCAAACAGCACATACTTACATTCTGGTGTCCGTCAGGTCCGTTGCCGCCTGCTTCCCGCACTCAGTGACTGCCGGCCGTAAAGTGAAAGTGAAAGCACACGTCACCGCTGTGCTGTGCTTTCACTTTACGGCCGGCAGTCACAGTGCGGGAAGCAGACAGCAAGGGACCTGATGGACACCAGAATGTAAGTATGTGCTGTTTGTTTTTTTTTAGTTTTACGCTTGTAACCAGGGTAAACATCGGGTTACTAAGCGCGGCCCTGCGCTTAGTTACCCGATGTTTACCCTGGTTACAAGCGAACGCATCGCTAGATCGCATCGCTAGATCGGTGTCACACACACCGATCTAGCGATGACAGTGGGAGATCCAGTGACGAAAGAAAGTTCTAAACGATCTGCTACGACGTACGATTCTCAGCAGGATCCCTGATCGCTGCTGCGTGTCAGACACAGCGATATCATAATGATATCGCTGGAACGTCACGAATCGTACCGTCGTAGCGATCGAAATGGCAGTGTGTGACGGTACCCTAACCCTAACCCCAACTATTTCTGTTTATAGTGGGTTTTTTACTTTATTTTGATGATTGGCAGCTGTCACACATTTCTCAGCATGCGTTTAAAAAACGCAAACGCATGAAAAAACGCATGTAAACGCGTCAAAACGCTGCGTTTTTTTCACCACATGCAAAAACGCATGCGTCAAAAAAACGCAGCGTTTGCACGCGTTTACATGCGTTTTTTCACCATGCGTTTTTTTTTAAAACGCATACGTTTTGAAACGCAAGTGTGAAACCAGCCTTATCTCCCATTATTGCTAATTTTGTATTTATACTTACAGAGATATGAAAAATGCCGTTATTGGAAACAACAAGCAAAAAGCCAACTTGATTGTTTTGGGTGCAGTGCCAAGGTACAGTCTCTAGTGCTTTGTGAAATTTGTTGCTTTTGAGTTTTTAGGCGACTTGTTGCTATTTTTACACTACATTCTGCAAAATGACGCACGTGGGTTGATGAACGTCGCATACACCACTAAAATTTGCGCAAAGATTAATACCACTTGGGGACAAGAATACATTCAAATGATAAATCAGCCGCATACATCTGCATAACAAAAACCAAGCCCCCAAACCAAAATAAAAATGTAATCGACCAAGTAGAGAATGGACTTTAGAATAGGCGCAACTTAAAATCAAATAACAGCTTAAATGAAAAACTGCAAAAAAATAGGCGCAATTGCTGTCATGAACTGGGCCCCTAGACTTAAAAGGAATGTGTCATCACAATATAACTCCATGCACACACTCCTCAACTTTGAAATTGTAACGCGGAGAAGGAAAATATGTGGATTTACGCAAATCACAGGATCTATCGATATGTTAATTTTGGGCGGATAATGTAAACAACATTTTGGAAACTTTTTCAGTATCTAGTATGAGCACCACATGCAGAAATACACACTCTTGCACGCTTTTTGTTGCCATCAATGAGGTTATAAATGGTTGTTTAAGGAATTTTCTGCCACATTGAGTGCACTTGGCCACAAAAATGATCAAGATCCGCTGCTGGCAGCTCCCATTTGCTGTTGACAGCTTGGTGGAGATACTGCAGGCCATCATAGCTTGTTTAGACCATGATGTATTTTCACAGTAGCACAGGCAAATGCAGCCTGATGTTTTCTTGTTGATAAATAGCTTTTGGACGTGTTGGAAAAGTGCTGTACCACTGGTTCCACCACCAAATCATTGTAGTGCTTAACATTTAGTGGAGCTGGAATGAATGTTAGTGTACCTGGAAGCTAGAGGCTCAGTTACCATACATTTACACCACACATCATAATCCCAGAAGTGGGACCAGTGTTGTTCCCTCATGAAGGCCTCTTTATGGTGTTGCTGTGCACCATGATGGCCTCAGAGAGCAGCTTTAGCTGTATTCCAGCGTAATGTTGTTTAACACCTTTTGATGGTTATGTACATGTTGATCCCTTAGGTTATGTGCACACGTATTCTTAAGGTCTGCGGATTTTTCCGCAGCGGATTTGTGAAAACCGCAGGTAAAAGGCACTGCTTTTCACCTGGGGTTTTCCTGCTGAATTACCGCGTTTTTTGTGCGGATTCCACTGCGGTTTTGCACCTGCGGTTTTCTATTATGGAGCAGGTGTAAAACGGCTGCGGATTCCGCACAAAGAATTGACATGCTGCGGAATGTAAACCGCTGCGTTTCCGCGCGTGTTTTTTTTATTCAGTCACCATGACAGCACCACGAGAGAGGGGATCCGCCCTTCAGGGACAGAAAACCTACAGACATAAAAGGGCGGCACCACTCTCCCGCATTAGTTGGTTTCCTGTCCCTGGCAGGGGAACCTCTTCAGACAGGCCTTATGAAGAAGGTCGAAGAAATGAAGATAACCCAGTCCTGGCAGGCCGATTCAGGTAGTGGGGGTCCCCTACCTCGGTCTGTCCAGGACGCCGGAAGCACCACACGGCAGGGGAACTGCTGGTGTCGGTGTCAGCAGAGAGGGGCAGCTTTTATTTAAATGCTTGACTCTTAAGTGATCCATCGCCATCAGGTGAGTATATGGGGGCTGCGCCCGGGGGTCCTCCCGGGATCTGTTCATGGCCTGGCAATGATGTGCGCGTCGGTCCGGGCGGCACTGGCTTCCTCGACCGCGCGTTGGCTCGCTCACCGCGGTCGCGACCGGAAGGGGCATGTCCGGATGACGCGGTGGGACCGCACCAGCCGATGACGTCACTATCGCGTCCGAACATGATCCAGGTACCCGGCGATTATGCGGTGGAGGCGGGTTTGCGGATGGATCTTCGGAGGGTGGGGCGGAGGCCTGTTTACGGTCAGTCCGGGGCACGGTCCTGGGGAGGCACTCCAACATTTAAACATGGTACCGTGCAGATCACCTGGGGAACCTGCTGACCCCCATCAGGGGGCGTTACCTTGGGGGCATATTTAATGAGGAGTCTGACTGCTGAGTGCTTCTGACTCATTGTGATGATGGAGTCGCCGGAGAAGGGAGCACCACTGCGTGACAAGCAGCAGCAGATTCAAGGAGCCTCGAATTATATCCCAGCGGTGATCTAGTGGCAGTAATCGCGATGGTGGAGACAAGAATATCCAAAAATTGAGGCAGAGTAAGTCCTCATGCCGTAAAACATTGCCGGCTAGGAGGGACCCCCCACTGATTACGGTACCAATCACTGCACGTTTGGGTAAGTGATCTACGTGAAAGTTCACTTAGTGATTTCCTGTTCCTCCTTACATTCCCTCTCTTCTTGTGAGGTGAGAAAATGTTCCGCCAAAACCAAACATAGGGAGTGTGCTGGATGTGGGGAACCACTCCCAGATGGCCATGACAGAAAGCTATGTAAACCCTGCATACAACGCTTAATTGAGGAAGAAGCCCCTGACCTTACTTCCACTCTAAAGGATATGTTTAGACAGGAAGTTTAAAGGTTCTATTAAATCCATGTCCCAGAAAACGGATGTCAGGAGAAGCAAACATATTAGGTCCCCAGTTTCAGATTTGGGTTCGGACTCGGGTGAACTGAGCTCTGATTCCTTTCAGTCATCCTCTTCATCTATAGAGACCGACTCCGGTCACTCCTTGCCGCTAGACAGAGTTAACCATCTTGTTAAAGCAGTAAACAACACAATGGGGATCGAGGAGACACAGTCAGAATGCTCCATGCAGGACATTATGTTTAAAGGCCTAGATTGAAAATCCAGAAGGTCTTTTCCGGTGGTGGATAAGATAAATATGTTGATTACAAAGGAGTGGAAAAAACCCGAAAGGAAAGGTTCGCTTCCACCGGCATTTAAGAGGAGATATCCATTCAAGGAGGAAGCTTCGTCCTCATGGCACAAGGCTCTGAAACTGGACGCAGCAGTGGCCAAGGCGTGTAAAAGGACCTCTCTTCCATTTGAAGATCTAGGAAACCTAAAAGATCCGCTAGATAGGAAGGCTGACTTTTTCCTGAAAGGGGCTTGGGAAACATCAGCAGGATCCCTAAGACCAGCGATTGCAGCCACTTGCACAGCACGGTCACTGATGGTGTGGCTTGACCACTTAGATGATGAACTCAAAAATAAGGCTCCCAGGAATGAGATCCTATCCTCCATACCTATAATTCAGGACGCAGCAGCTTTTCTGTCAGACACGTTAATTTAGCCGCCAGATCTTCAGCCCTTTCTAATGCAGCCCGTAGAGCTCTATGGATTACATGTTGGCCAGGAGATTTGCAAGCCAGATCAAAACTGTGTAGCATTCCATGTGAAGGGGCACATTTATTTGGACCGTTTCTTGATTAACTATTAGAAAAGGCGGGCGATAATCAGAAATGGTTCCCTTACCTAGGAAGACCCTCTTATAGATGGGATTACAATAAAGGATGGTTTAGCCGCAGAAGGTCGAATAGAGAAAGACCCCGATGTGATAATAATAGAAGGAAAGGTAGAGGATATGTTTAATACCTCTCGGGACTATGAAAAACCTCAATGACTGCCGCACCAGGTAGGGGGTAGGCTTTCAGCCTTCTATCCTGCCTGGTTACAAATTTCCAACAGTCCATGGATTCTCAGCGTTATTGAAACTGGCCTAAAGTTTGAGTTCCAACGGATTCCTCATGATAAATTTACTTTAGTGCCAATAATTCTGCAGAAGAAGAACGGATGGGTGTTAGAGTCGGAAGTTCAGGAACTTCAGAAAAAAGGGGTTCTGATTAAAGTGCCCGCGGTACAAAGAGGTAAAGGGTTCTACTCCCCTCTCTTTCTGGTCATAAAAGCAGACTGATCTTTTCGTACCATCATAAATTTGAAAGGCCTAAATACATTTTTGCTGGTCCCGTCTTTTAAAATGGAATCTGTAAAGACTGCAATAAAACTTCTCTTTAACAATTGCTTCATGGTTGTCCGAGATATGAAAGACGCCTATTATCACGTCCCGATACATGTAGATCACGAGCAGTTCCTTAGGGTGGCGGTTTCACTAAACGGCTCAGTACAGCACTTACCATATCGTGCACTACCCTTTGGAGTCGCGGTTGCACCCCGGGTTTTTACTAAAGTCATGGTAGAACTTATGGCACACCTTCACGAACAGGACATATCAATAGTTCCCTACCTAGATGACTTATTGATTGTGGGACATTCAGAGTCACATTGCAAAAATGAATTGGAGAAGGTGACATCTGTGTTACACAAATTGGGGTGGATTATAAATTTAAAAAAATCTCATTTACAGCCTTTAAAAGTTCAGGAGTTTCTGGGTCTTACCATAGACTCCAGTCGGCAGGAGTGTCGTCTGCCGGATTCAAAAGTGGATGGTATCCAGCAACTAGCGACCAGAATGATTAATAATCCATCAGTCTCTGTAAGAGGGGCGATGTCACTATTGGGTTCACTCACATCGTGTATTCCGGCGGTTCTCTGGGCTTAATATCATACCACACTACAGTGGGACGTTTTACAGAATTCCCGTCGCCTGAAAGCTCATCTTGACAGTAAATTTTCATTGTCTGTTGAATCTATTCAATCACTACATTGGTGGACACACGTACCAAATTTACGTAGGGGGGTTCCCTGGACAAATCATATAACTCGGATAATAACTACAGATGCTAGGCCCAGGGGATGGGGGGCACGCTTGGAAAGTAGTTGGGTCCAGGGGCTGTGGTCTCAGTCCGAACAGAGTTTGTCATCCAATCTAAAGGAGTTATTAGCGGTAGAACGCGCTTTAAGTAGTTTTCTTATACCCCTACAGGGTCAGCACGTCAGACTTTTCTCCGACAACCAGGTAACCGTAGCCTACATTAACCATCAAGGAGGTACTCGGTCCGGTTCATTAATGGTGGTCGCGGATCGTATTTTTCAGATGGCCGAAAATCATCTACTATCACTCACGGCTCTTCACATAAAAGGAAAGTACAATATCATGGCCGACTATCTAAGCCGCAACCAACTCAGACAGGGAGATTGAAGATGGATGAGTTTAGTGTCCAATCAGATCATACAATTGTGGGGATGTCCAGACATAGATCTCTTTGCCAACCGAGAAAACAGGGACAGACAGCGGTAGGTAAGTACCGTATATACTCGAGTATAAGCCGAGATTTTCAGCCCAAATTTTTGGGCTGAAAGTGCCCCTCTCGGCTTATACTCGAGTCAATGTGGGTGGCAGGGTCGGCGGGTGAGGGGGTGAGGGCGCTGAGGTATTCTTACCTAGTCCCAGCGATCCTCGCGCTGTCCCTGCCTTCCTCCCCGTCTTCTGTGCTGCAGCTTCTTCCTCTCTTCAGCGGTCACGTGGGACCGCTCATTAGAGATATGAATAAGCGGCTCCACCTCCCATAGGGGCGGAGCCGCCTATTCATTCCTCTAATCGGCGGTGCCGGTGACCGCTGACAGGAAGAGCTGCGGCACCGAAGACCAGGCAGAGGGACAGCGCGAGGATCGCCAGGACTAGGTGAGTATGTCATATTCACCTGTCCTCGTTCCAGCCGCCGGGCGTCGCTCCATCTTCCCGGCCGGCGCCTCCATCTTCCCGACGTCTGCGCTCTGACTGTTCAGGCAGAGGGCGCGATGACGCATATAATGTGCGCGGCGCCCTCTGCCTGATCAGTCAGAGCAGACACGCCGGGAAGATAGAGGCGCCGGAACGAGACGCCGGGAGCTGCAATCAAGGGAGGTGAGTATGTGTTTTTTTTTTTTTATTGCAGCGGCGGCGGCGGCGGCAGAGATTTCTATGGGGCACAATGAACGGTGCAGGGAGCAGAGCTGTGTATATATGTGGGACATGCAGGGAGCAGAGCTGTGTATATATGTGGGACATGCAGGGAGCAGAGCTGTGTATATATGTGGGACATGCAGGGAGCAGAGCTGTGTATATATGAGGGACATGCAGGCGGCAGAGCTGTGTATATATGTGAGACATGCAGGCGGCAGAGCTGTGTATATATGTGGGACATGCAGGGAGCATATGGCACCGTATATGGCACAGCAATGGGGCACAATGAACGGTGCAGAGCACCGTATATGGCACAGCAATGGGGCACAATGAACGGTGCAGAGCACCGTATATGGCACAGCAATGGGGCACAATGAACGGTGCAGAGCACCGTATATGGCACAGCAATGGGGCACAATGAACGGTGCAGAGCACTATATGGGGCACAGCTATGGGGAAATAATGAACGGTGCAGAGCACTATATGGCACAGCTATGGGGAAATAATGATCTATTTTTATTTTTGAAATTCACAGGTAAATGCTGCATTTCCACCCTAGGCTTATACTCGAGTCAATAAGTTTTCCCAGTTTTTTGTGGCAAAATTAGGGGGGTCGGCTTATACTCGGGTCGGCTTATACTCGAGTATATACGGTATGTAGTGTTTGTTTTTTTTACTTTTAGGATGGTAACCAGGGTAAACATCGGGTTACTAAGCGCGGCCCTGCGCTTAGTTACCCGATGTTTACCCTGGTTACCGGCATTGTTGGTCGCTGGAGAGCGGTCTGTGTGACAGCTCTCCAGCGACCAAACAGCGACGCTGCAGCGATCCGGATCGTTGTCGGTATCGCTGCAGCGTCGCTTAATGTGAAGGGGCCTTTAAAGTATCTAAAAACACTAGCTAGATGGATCAGGGAGGCAATATCTCTGGCTTATACAGCAGGTGGCATGGAGATCCCAGAAGGTGTTAAAGCTCATTCCACTCCAGCTGTGGCAACATCCTAGGTGGAGAGATCTGAAGTGTCGATTGAAGACATTAGTAAGGCGGCCACATGGTCTTCTCCATCTACTTTCTTTAGACACTATAGACTAGATCTCGGTAGCTCCTCTGATCTCACATTTGGGACAATGGTGCTTGAAGCAGTTGTCCCTCCCTAGTCCTTTTTACTTCTCTGAAAGTCTCTCGTGGTGCTGTCATGGCGACTGAATAAATATGTAAGCTACTTACCGGTAGCGGTGTTTTTTAAGTGGTGAAAAAACATTCCGAAATATGTATGAAAAAAAGTTGTTGTTTTTTATGTTTGTCGCCATTTTCCGAGATCCATAATGTTCTAATATTTTGGGATCTGGGGCTGGGTGAGGGCTTATTTTTTGCAGCTTGAGCTAATATTTTTATTGATACTATTTTGGGGTAGATACAATGTTTTGATAGTCGGTTATTGCATTTTAGTGCAATGTTGCAGCAACCAAAAAAACGTAATTCTGACTTATTGATTTCTTTTCACATTACACCATTTACCAATCATATTAATTTACTTTATATATTGATAGATTGGACATTTCTGAACGCAGTGATGCCAAATTTTTTTTTTGTTTTTTTAATTGTTTTATTTTAAGTGGCGCAAAAGGGGGGTGATTTGAACTTTTGGGGTTTTTTTTTTTTAAACTTTTTTATTACTTATATTTAATAGTCCTGTAAGGAGACTTAAAGCTGCTGTTGTCCGATCACCTGTGCTACACACAGCAGCGCTTCAACCCTGATATGTACAGCAGAGATCATCATCTCCTATGAACGTCGGCCACAGTCCAGCATTCACTGGCGATTCACAATGACTGGCACGGGGGGTGTTCTGCAGACGCTGCCCCCTAGGTGACATGACAACCCATTGGCGCCCCGCATTTACGTAATAATCACCAATGGGCTGGGCTTAGGCCGCGCTTCTGGCCAGCTCTGTCAGTGATTGACAATGGCTTTTGATTTGTTAACATCTGCGGGTGGATCTTGCATCCACCAACAGCTGTTAAAGGCACTGATTAAATCCGCTGACAAATGCACGGAAAGATGCAGGCTTCGGCGCTGGGCAGTTTGGGATACGACCGATGACGTAAATAAGCGTCATCAGTCATGAAGGATTAATATTTAAACTCATAGTAAGTTTTGTGCACATGAAGTTTTGTTGAGATGGTCAAAAATGACAGGTTGTCTTGTAGGAACAGTTTGTAGAAATGCTCCTTATTTGAGCAGTTTTCCTTCTCCCGAAACCTTTTCTGCAGCCTTCTGAATGGACAGTCAGTGCCTAGTCTGGAGCGGAGCTGATCACATCAGTGACTGTGCTGACACCATTAACTGAGCTGATGGCCCGAGCCGCTGAGCTCAATGATTGGCTACAGCACTGATGATGAGATACCAGGAGCCGCAGCCGAGATTTAATGCTGGACCTGGGGAGGATGAGGAATCCACATCTTTGGTTTTTGTTTCAAATAAACAAGCTATAGCTGGTAGAGAGCAGTCTCTCAAAACCGGAAAAAGACTCTTATTGTGGGAGAGCCTCTGTTTTCTTTGCTTATTATTATCATTGTTGTTGTTGTTGTTGTTGTTTTTTTTAATCTAACATTATCGCCTACTTTGACAGATTATTGTATTTACTCCAGCAAGAGACGTCAAGCATAGAACTGAAGAGCGAATGTGCTGTGGTCCTGGGCAGCCTGTCTATGGGCACAGAAAACAACGTGAAATCCCTGCTAGACTGCCACATAATCCCAGCCCTTCTGCAAGGTAGTGGTGAGCTGCTCCTCCGCGCTCCTATGTTGTCCTGCTATATCCCATTGTGACACACATGACTCTGCCATTTGTAGGCTTGCTGTCAGCAGACCTCCGATTCATTGAAGCTTGCTTGCGATGTCTCCGTACAGTTTTCACCAGCCCCGTCACTCCAGTGGAACTCTTGTACACAGTAAGCGCTTCCCTTTTACCCACTACAGTATGAGCACGGCTGAGCGGCCTTGTACAAATCAGATGTGAAAATGTGTTTGGGTTTCAGTTTATTTTCATAGAATGATCTCCAAGGTTAGGCAGGAATGTGTTTAAAAGTTGTTCAGTTTTTTTGTTGTTTTTGTTGCAGGGTGGAAAAATATAATTGTTAAATGGTTGCTGGAAAAGTAAATGACCTTTAATGCAAATAAATTGTGATCTTTTCCAGGGGTCTAAATTCTGTGGCGTTAGATGGTCTATTGTGGAAGGCACATGTGGCTGCTTTTTTTGTGCCCCTGTGATTCTTTGTCCATGATTGCAGCAGCACAAACGCTGTTCATAAAAATAAATTATTGAAGAAAAAAGTGCTAAAAAGCCTTCTGACATTCATGTACCATGTCCTACCACTGCTGCTATTCATCCAACTAGGCTAGATCACAAGAAATCCTGCCCATTTTGTGTAACATGGTCCATAACATTTTCTTGGAAAGCTGTGCTGCCATGTAAACAGGTTTTTGTTTTTTTTCCATTACACTTTTTTTTTTTTGCTATATGAGGTATCCGTTTTTAGATGGGAAGTCGAATACGGAAATATTTTTTTAAGGCATGGATCGATTAGAAAAAAATATAAAAAAAAAGAAAAGGGGGTGGAATACTCTCCATTCAGCGCAGTCCGCTCCAGAAGCGATGCCTGCTCCATTGGGAATTCTGAGGACCGCTGCAGGCTGTGATTGGCTGCAGCGGTGAGGTAACTTGAACAGCAGATCATCAGAAAAACCTCTAATGAATTTGGCTTAAATTGAAGCCATTTTCCAATATAAAGGATTTGTCTGGGACCTTTTTGGTACGTTGTCTATGTCTGGTTGGGAATGCACGTGCAAGTGAGTATTGTCTGGTATTGCAGCTTAAAGGGAACCTGTCACCCCGAAAATCGCGGGTGAGGTAAGCCCACCGGCATCAGGGGCTTATCTACAGCATTCTGTAATGCTGAAACTCGTATAAAGAAAGAAGCACTAATCAACACCCAATAAAAAATACCAAATTTTATTAAATCCATTAAAAATAGTTGAGCAGAAAAGTAAACACAAAGGGATGTGACAAGGTAAGCCAGACAAGAGTGGCACCGCAGACAGAAACAGGTGCATCCAGGTATATGAATACAGTGAGAAACTAATGCTCTATAATCAATATAATCAAGTGAGGCACAGTTGTGCCAAATGTATAAGGAAAGCAATGTGCCACCCTTAGAAGTAGAGCAAAAGAAGGTCCAGAGGTACGACCTAATAAAATGAGTAAGTTACCTGGATGCACACTGGGACTCTGAGGTGCCACCGTCCCTTACTGTTGTGCGCATGTGCGCTGGCTCCCGGGGGTTGGCCGCGGGCGACGGCGTCTTCTGGCTCTGGCCGGGTCCGTGCGCTTGTCTCCGCTCACATGGTTTCATGTGCGCGGGGCCTTGCGTCCGGGCCGGCCTGCTTGGTGACGCCCTCGCCGGCCGTCACTTCCGGTTTTGTCGGCGTTCACATGCGCCACACTTAGAACAGTAATCCCCACTGGCTGATTGGGCGGTTTGCTCTATTTAAGACACCAGCTCTCTAAGGATGCCATCCCCCGGAAGAAGGCTTTTAGCGCCGAAACGCGCGTTAAAGGGGACGGTGGCACCTCAGAGTCCCAGTGTGCATCCAGGTAACTTACTCATTTTATTAGGTCGTACCTCTGGATCTTCTTTTGCTCTACTTCTAAGGGTGGCACATTGCTTTCCTTATACATTTGGCACAACTGTGCCTCACTTGATTATATTATGTGATAGATACGTAGAGCATTAGTTTCTCACTGTATTCATATACCTGGATGCACCTGTTTCTGTCTGCGGTGCCACTCTTGTCTGGCTTACCTTGTCACATCCCTTTGTGTTTACTTTTCTGCTCAACTATTTTTAATGGATTTAAGAAAATTTTGTATTTTTTATTGGGTGTTGATTAGTGCTTCTTTCTTTATATGAGTTTCTGTTGGTTTTGGCACTTACCTTGTACTTTCTGCACCAGCCTTTACTTTGGTATTAGGTGCGGGCCTTATTTTCTTTGCAGCATTCTGTAATGCTGTAGATAAGCCCCCGATGTTACCTGAAAGAGGAGAAAAAGACGTTATATTATACTCACCCAGGGGAGGTCCCGCTGCTGGTCAGGTCGGATGGGCATCTCTGGTCCGCTGCAGCGCCTCCCATCTTCATTACAAGACGTCCTCTTCTGATCTTCAGCCACGGCCTCTGACCTTTCCGGCGCCTGCGCACTGCAGTACTATCCTCTGCCCTCAACAGGGCAAAGTACGCCTGCGCCGGAGCCGTGGCTGAAGATCAGAAGAGGACGTCTTGTAATGAAGATGGGAGGCGCTGCAGCGGACCAGAGACGCCCATCCGACCTGACCAGCAGCGGGACCGCCCCTGGGTGAGTATAATATAACGTCTTTTTCTCCTTTTTCAGGTAACTTCGGGGGCTTATCTACAGCATTACAGAATGCTGTAGATAAGCCCCTGATGCCGGTGGGCTTACCTCACCCGCGATTTTCAGGGTGACAGGTTCCCTTTAAAGGGTTTATCCGAGATTTTTTTCCCATGTGTCTAAAAACTAGCAGGTATATAGTTCCTAACTACCTGCTTGTTCTATCCTGCGCTGGAACTGGGCAGCTATTGACCGCTCCTGCTGGCAATCCTGCTGCTGTATATCAACAGGCCAGCTCTTCCTCTTCTGTTCTACTTTGCTGATGGGTGTGAATGCCAACGTCATGCTGATCGACAGTCTGCTTCCTTGAGTTAGGCAGTGGGGAGCCGCCTAACAATCATCATGATGTCTGCACTTTCATCCATTAACATAGCATAAGAGAAGCCTCTGCTCTGCTGATGTGACATAACTGGAAGCCACTGAATTGCCTGCAGGAGTGGTCTGTGACCGCTCTGCTAGCGGAGATTGGCAATAGGCAAGTAGTTGGCTAAATAAATAGTCCTGGATAACCCCTTTAATTTAAACAAATAAATAGAGCTCAGTGGCAACAACCAGACTTGTATGTATGCCACATCACCTTCCTGTACTGACAGATCGTCAGCTTTCACGCATGGGTAGCCACTTTAAAAACCTAGACCATCAGGTAAAAGGTCTTGACAACACCATTAACAATAATTGTTGCAGCCATGCAAACTACCGCCGGTCATGGCTTTATTGTTCTGCTATGTAATGCATTGTTTATATCGTTATTCACTGGTGCATCTTCATATTGTGTCCTCCTCTCCTAGGACGCGACTGTAATCCCACACCTTATGTTGTTGCTCAGCAGATCTTTGCACTCGCAGGAATACATCTGCCAGATCTTCGCTCACTGCTGCAAAGTAATGTTCTTCTATTCTTCATTTTTGGGCTTGCCATTGAAAGTTGTGATATGTTGCAATGCATTGATCAGGCGTTACATTGGCTGAATGCATCTTTTGTTTGTTACAGGCTCCAGATCATCAGACAATTTTGTTTAATCATGGAGTGGTCCAAAATATTGCACATCTGCTTACATCGGTGTCATATAAAGTAAGTTGGTGGCTTTTAATCACAGACGTAAAGTACTGCTAACTTGTGTTAGGCCGTGATGTGCAGAAAAAGGTTCATAATGTCTTACTGAACCTGATAGGTTTACAACTTCAATATAAGTCTGAAAGAAATCCAGCTCATCGTCTGACACATGAGATTAAGCAGGAGACTAAAGATACCTTCACACTAAACGACGCTGCAGCAATACCGACAACGATCCGGATCGCTGCAGCGTCGCTGTTTGATCGCTGGAGAGCTGTCACACAGACAGTTCTCCAGCGACCAATGATCCCGAGGTCCCCGGTAACCAGGGTAAACATCGGGTTACTAAGTGCAGGGCCGCGCTTAGTAACCCGATGTTTACCCTGGTTACCATCCTAAAAGTAAAAAAAACAAACTCTTCATACTTACCTTCCGCTGTCTGTCCTCGGCGCTCTGCTTCTCTGGTCTGGCTGTGAGCACAGCGGCCGGAAAGCAGAGCGGTGACGTCACCACTGTGCTCACAGTGAGTGCAGGAAAGCTGACGGCGAGGGGACAGACAGCTGAAGGTAAGTATGAAGCGTTTGTTTTTTTTTACTTTTAAGATGATAACCAGGGTAAACATCGGGTTACTAAGCGCGGCCCTGCGCTTAGTAACCCGATGTTTACCCTGGTTACCAGCGAAGACATCGCTGAATCGGTGTCACACACGCCGATTCAGCGATGTCAGCGGGAGAGCCAGCGACCAAAGAATGTTCTGGCCCTCTAGCCCCAACCAACGACATCACAGCAGGATTCTGATCGCTGCTGCGTGTCAAACTGAACGATATCGCTAGCGAGGACGCTGCAACGTCACGGATCACTAGCGATATCGTTTAGTGTGAAGGTACCTTTAACAGTTCTCTTATCCTTTTCCTCAATTCTTTAATTCTAGATTAGAAACTTCAATTTAAACCCAGTGGAAATTATCCAAAAAAGTTTAAGTACATGGGATTGTATAGGTAATAAGGAATAGAATACTCCTGTAGAAGACAATTCACTTTTTACATTACCCCTTCATCTTCACTCATAACTAAATTGTCTGTTTCCTCCTAGGTCCGCATGCAAGCATTAAAGTGTTTTTCAGTTTTAGCATTTGACAATCCCCAGGTATCAATGACCCTTGTAAATGGTAAGTGGTTGTATTATTGCATAAAATAATGCCTTCATTTTCTTTGATTTCCATAGTGTTTTCATCTCTCAAGATTTTTTTTTTTTCATTATTGGATGTGTATGTTTGTCTCACAATCATTAAAATGAATGGGCAATAGTGCAGTCTCCATCACAGCCGCTACTAACAGTGCAGTACAAGCAATGTTAGCCACGAAAAAGCCACATGTGTCCAAGTGCCAGGACTCTATACATCTGATCGACAGGCGGTCAGACCCCCAACAATCTAATATTGATGGACAGACTTTAAGCAGGCCGCATGGTATTTCTTGCCCATGGCAGCTGACTGAAAATGAAATATATTGTTTAACCACTTCCCATCCTAGAGTATAATAGTATGTCTTGCATCTTGTGGCCTCATATAGAGCGGGCTCAAGAGCTGGACCTGCAGCAAACCTGGCAGTGTCACACAGCTGGCATCTGTCTGTTACAGCAGTGACCGGAGCGCAGGCTGAACGCTGCCGTCTTAACCATTTAAATGCTGCTGTTAGGCTATGTACACACGTAGGAAAAGAGTTGCATAATTTTCTGCACAAAATCCGCATATCCTGGCAGAATCTGCAGCTGCGGATTTGCCGTGGTTTTTATGCGGATTTTGTGTGGTTTTTATGCGGAATTGATGCGGATTTTCTGCGTTTTTTGCCACTGCAGATTTTTAACATGGAGGAGAACAGAAACGCTGCAGATCCACACAAAAGAAGTGACATGCACTTCTTTGAAATCCGCAGCAATTCCGCACTGATTTTTCCGCACCATCTGCACAGCTATTTTTTTACCCCATTGATTTACATTGCACTGTACATCACAGTGTGGGTCTGCAGCGTTTCTGCGTGGAAAAATCCGCTGCGGATCCGCATCGTGTGCACATAGCCTAAATCACTAACAAATTTGTATAAATGCAGCGAATTCTGATGCGCGCACATGAGTACCCATCTGCCCACCATGATGTGATAATCCGGGCACTGACAGGTTCACGTCGTGTTACTTCCATCTTACTCCTCCCGTGAAGCCCAGCTGGGGAGCATCATTTCCACTATATACTGCGATACTTTAGTTGTTAGTCTCTTGAATCTGTGATTATTTCATTATTTAATACTAAAAAAAAAGTGAAAAAAAATGTTTTAAATCACCCCCCCTTTCCCTGGTAAAAATCAAAGAATAAAAAGAATCATATTTGGTATCACCTTATTGTTAAAGTTCAATTTGTCAAAATATAAAATTAATTTACATAATTAACAATGTGAAAAGTAGGTAGACTCTGCAGGATTCCAGTGTTTCAGTCTTCACACCTCCCTAAAAAATGCAGTATAAAGCTATCAACACACCGTCTGTATGCCAAATTGCTTATCAATTCAAAACATTAGCTCAGTGTGGAAAAAAATGGAATTAATGTAATCGTACTGACCGCTAAAATCAAATGAATAGTGTCATTCAAAAATGGAACTTTTTTAGCAAAATACAAGCCCTCACACAGAAATGCTAGCAACAATATATAAAAAAGTGGAAGGAGAGGGAAAAATTAAAGGGAATGTGTCAGTAGGTCACCCATCTACAGGTCCTTCTCAAAAAATTAGCATATAGTGTTAAATTTCATTATTTACCATAATGTAATGATTACAATTAAACTTTCATATATTATAGATTCATTATCCACCAACTGAAATTTGTCAGGTCTTTTATTGTTTTAATACTGATGATTTTGGCATACAACTCCTGATAACCCAAAAAACCTGTCTCAATAAATTAGCATATCAAGAAAAGGTTCTCTAAACGACCTATTACCCTAATCTTCTGAATCAACTAATTAACTCTAAACACATGCAAAAGATACCTGAGGCTTTTATAAACTCCCTGCCTGGTTCATTACTCAAAACCCCCATCATGGGTAAGACTAGCGACCTGACAGATGTCAAGAAGGCCATCATTGACACCCTCAAGCAAGAGGGTAAGGGTACCGTCACACAGTGCAATTTTCATCGCTACGACGGTACGATCCGTGACGCTCCAGCGTCGTAACAATATCGCTCCAGCGTCGTAGACTGCTGTCACACTTTGCAATCTACGACGCTGGAGCGATAATTTCATGACGTATGTGCGATGTAGAAGCCGTTGGTTACTATGCGCACATCGTATACGATATATGTTACACCATGCAATCATGCCGCCACAGCGGGACACTAGACGACGAAAGAAAGTTTCAAACGATCTGCTACGACGTACGATTCTCAGCAGGGTCCCTGATCGCAGGAGCGTGTCAGACATTGCGATATCGCTCGAGCGTCACAGATATATCGCTCGAACGTCACGAATCGTGCCGTCGTAGCGATCAAAATTTCACTGTGTGACGGTACCCTAAGACCCAGAAAGAAATTTCTCAACAAATAGGCTGTTCCCAGAGTGCTGTATCAAGGCACCTCAATGGTAAGTCTGTTGGAAGGAAACAATGTGGCAGAAAACGCTGTACAACGAGAAGAGGAGACCCGACCCTGAGGAAGATTGTGGAGAAGGACCGATTCCAGACCTTGGGGAACCTGAGGAAGCAGTGGACTGAGTCTGGTGTGGAAACATCCAGAGCCACCGTGCACAGGCGTGTGCAGGAAATGGGCTACAGGTGCCGCATTCCCCAGGTAAAGCCACTTTTGAACCATAAACAGCGGCAGAGGCGCCTGACCTGGGCTACAGAGAAGCAGCACTGGACTGTTGCTAAGTGGTCCCAAGTACTTTTTTCTGATGAAAGCAAATTTTGCATGTCATTCGGAAATCAAGGTGCCAGAGTCTGGAGGAAGACTGGGGAGAAGGAAATGCCAAAATGCCTGAAGTCCAGTGTCAAGTACCCACAGTCAGTGATGGTGTGGGGTGCCATGTCAGCTGCTGGTGTTGGTCCACTGTGTTTCATCAAGGGCAGGGTCAATGCAGCTAGCTATCAGGAGATTTTGGAGCACTTCATGCTTCCATCGGCTGAAATGCTTTATGGAGATGAAGATTTCATTTTTCAGCACGACCTGGCACCTGCTCACAGTGCCAAAACCACTGGTAAATGGTTTACTGACCATGGTATTACTGTGCTCAATTGGCCTGCCAACTCTCCTGACCTGAACCCCATAGAGAATCTGTGGGATATTGTGAAGAGAAAGTTGAGAGACGCAAGACCCAACACTCTGGATGAGCTTAAGGCCGCTATTGAAGCATCCTGGGCCTCCATAACATCTCAGCAGTGTCACAGGCTGATTGCCTCCATGCCACGCCGCATTGAAGCAGTCATTTCTGCCAAAGGATTCCCGACCAAGTATTGAGTGCATAACTGAACATTATTATTTGTTGGTTTTTTTGTTTGTTATTAAAAAAACACTTTTATTTGATTGGATGGGTGAAATATGCTAATTTATTGAGACAGGTTTTTTGGGTTATCAGGAGTTGTATGCCAAAATCATCAGTATTAAAACAATAAAAGACCTAACAAATTTCAGTTGGTGGATAATGAATCTATAATATATGAAAGTTTAATTGTAATCATTACATTATGGTAAATAATGAAATTTAACACTATATGCTAATTTTTTGAGAAGGACCTGTATATGAGCATGTAGGTCATAGGATGCTGAACAAAATAATACCTTGATTTCTGCCATCTGATGTTAACATTTCCAGATAAATCCACTTGTTTCTTAATATGTAAATGCCTCCTTCATTTAAAATGAGCTCTGGAGGCAGATACTCAGGGAGGTCTACGGTGTGTCTTGACCATAGATCTTAACATCTCAATTACAGATTAGGAGATATGGCTGTCTCAAGACATCGAATCACAGCTATCAAGGTATTATTTTATTCAGCTTCCGATGACCTGCATGCCCATATATACGGCTTATAAGGAATGATCCTACTGACAGATGCCCTTTAAAGAGTGCAAAAATGAAAATTTGCCACCGAAAGAAGGGGCTAATACATAAAACACAGCCAATCAACAGAGAAGTAGTTAGTTACTTAAAAAAGTGAGTATTATGGCATATCCATGTCATATGGTTTAATTCTAGTAAACTTAAACCATCTGTGTATACCATGGCCATCATGTAAAGCTGCAGATTCTGAATCCTTGTTCTGCTGTAGTGCCTGCTGACTTTTGACCGGAGAAGGGCGAGTACTACTGGTCTTATATTTATGGAATCATTTGGGGTCAATTTTTCTAAAAGCGAAAGGCCCCTTAAATAACTACGCACAATTTGTTTTTATCATTAAGTCACCATTGTGTTTTTGTTTGTTTTTTGTAGTATTGGTCGATGGGGAACTCTTGCCACAGATTTTTGTGAAGATGTTACAGCGTGACAAACCAATTGAGATGCAACTAACAGCTGCAAAATGGTAATGGCTGACATGCATACCATAATTATTTTTTTCTGCTATGTAAATTAAGAAAATGGAAGACCGAATGGGCACCAAAATACATAATCTCAGTCTTAAGGCTTATATCAATCGCCATAAAGCGGGACACATGTCACTCAATTTTCATATGAGTACAATGAGATTTTTATCACCTAGCATCTGAAAGACGTGATTTGACTTGCGTATGCGACCTGATTGCAATGCGACTCTAGCATGAGCTTTTACATATATGTTTATACCCTGGCAAAGGGGTTAATACCCATGGAGCTTCCCAGGCTATTAATATCAAATCACAGCAGTATACTTAACCAGTAAAGCCTATTTAAAATGGGGGACCCAAAAAATGATGTATTTTATAACAAGCAAAGGCTTGGCAGGCAGCTGTGGGATGATATGAATAGGCTAGGAAGGGGCCATGAATTTTGTCCCTGTCCCAGACTAAAAATATCAGCTCTCAGCTGCTGCTGAAAGGCACATCTATAAGATGCGCCAATTCTGGCACTTAGCCTCACTCTTCCCACTTTCCCTGGTGCGTTGGCAAATGAGGTGATGGTATTGGCGTTGATGTCAGCTTTGTATTGGCAGTTTACATCAAGCCCAGAGGTTAGTAATGGAGAGGCGTCTATAAAACGCCCCCATTACTAACCCCATAGTCAAAAAAATTACACCCAGAAAATAGTCCTTTATTGGGAAAAATGACAGACTGCTTTATTGAATTAAAATTAACCAAGATCGCTTAAAATTGTTTTAACGCCCAAACAATTGAAGCCCATGTCCCATGTAAAAAATAAAGCAACATCATACTCGCCTGACCCTGACTTGAAGATAATAACTCATTTGTTCAAAGACGCATCTAGCTCTGCTACATCTGAATTATTGCATGATGAGCCGGCCGTCCAGCACGGACACTGAGCTGCGCAAGCACGCTCGGCTCAGTGTCTCGCAGTGACGTGATAAAGTTGAGTGAAGTTATATCCAATGAACTCCTTTCACCTCCTCATGTCACCGCAGGTGTGAGAAAGTTCTCACGCTTGCGGTGCCGTCAGACAGGTCATCGGAGTACAGAGCCAATGAACTCCGTCTCAATGACGTCAGCGCGAGTGCTGTTAGAACTTTTCACACGGCGCTGACGTAATTGAGGTGAAAGGTGTTCATTGGCTCTGAACTCTGATGACCTTTCTGACGGCACCGCGAGCGTGAGAACTTTCGGGAGGGGAAAGGAGTTCATTGGATATGAACTCCGCTCAACTTTATCACGTCATCACGAGTCACTGAGCTGCGTGTGTCTTGTACAGAACCTTTTAGCTTCGGTCACAGATTTCTTTTGGATGGCCCTGCACTTTACCTGTTAGTTTATTACTGGAAACCTTTGTAAAACTTGCTTTAAATTTGTTTGTCAAACGGGTATTTTCAGAGTCCAAGAATATCCTCCATAACTTACAATTGTTCATAAGGTAAATCTTTACATCAAAGACTCTTTTCTTTCAGCCTAACGTATATGTGCAGAGCGGGCTCTATAAGAACAGATGACAACTGCATTGTGTTAAAAGTAAGTTACGTTTTCTACAGGATCTTTTAAATGGTGGCTGATTGGTGAGAATACAATTCATTCTCCCATATTTTTTTTTTCTATATGTTTAAATGAGATCATGTGTATTTATCTGCAGATATGGTGGTAATATGCAGTATATCCAGGTGAATACTGTTTTAAACATGCACAGCAAACTAACTGATGGCTCAGCTGCAGGGAAAATATTAAGTTCTATTACCTCTGCAGCCGCTCGCTGCCAGTCATTGGGGCAGTGATCAGTCGGCGCTCTCTACACAGCAAGCGTGGTGCAATCACTCTCACTGCTCCATGACTGACATCTTAACCAACACACGTGATGCACAAACTCCAGAGCAGGATGAAAGTCAGAGGGGTCTTTGGTTACAGTGGCCGTCCTGTGTAGTTTGCACTGATTATTCCCCACCCGCGGCAGCACCCCAATGATTGAGAGCAAGCATCTGCAGGCAAAATGTAAACTCATTCTCTCCCTACAGCCAGAATAATAATGAAATGTAATGAAATTGCTCTACATGTTTAAAATGGTGAATACTAGTAGATTACCATTATGACTACAGGTAAGCAGTTTGTTTGTTTTTTTTTTTTTGTTTTTTTTTTTTTGGGGGGGGGGGAGGATTATCGTAGGTGTCAGAAAATTAAAAAATTAATGCACTTCCTTGCCTTGCATGTGATCTTTAAATTGGTCACCCGATTTCACTGTGTTACTGATATACATTATTACTGTTAAAGTCCACATCAGAATGCCTGGGTGATGAATTTGGAAAGTTTGAGTCCAGAATTACAAGTGAAAGATCAGAGTCAGATGATTCATAAACCAGCCTGATTGATAGCTCATCTGTACCCCTCCTCCTCTGCTGCTGAAATCTCACCTGAGTACAAGCTGCAGCTGTCGGTCAGGTGGGGTGGCTGGGCGGGTTTATATTTAATACTGAGATCTATTTAGCAAGGTACGCAGTTTGAATTGGGAAATATTTTAAGTTTAGCTTTTGAAAGTCCCCATGAAAAAAAAATGAATGTGAGTGTCACTGGATGATTTAAATCCTCTTGTAACACAGGTATAAAAGGCATCTTACTGTCTCATTGTCATCTGCAAGCAGCAGAATGTGATTCCAGCAATGTGTCACTTGCTCTACTGGGTGCAGCAGTTGCAATACAATCAGAGTTGTCTCTGCTATAGATATAGCAGAGCTCAGAAAGCTAAAACCACAGCTTTCTATGTACAATGTATATTGACAGAGAGCTGCTAATCAGTTGTGGGGGCTTGGTTGGACCAGGATGCACCTGGCAGCTAGTCCAGCAGTGAGAAAAACAGTTTATCTCATTGTATTGAAACAGCACACCTCCCAGTAAGGCTACGTTCACATGTCCAGCAATCATCATCCTTTGACAAAGTTGCGTAGACACAACTTTATTTGTCCGCCTGAAAAAAACTGATTTCAACTGGATCTATTTTTTTTAACATTGAAGTCTATGGAAAACGGACCCGTTAATGAACTATCTGTTTTCCTCCCATTTAAAGGATCTGTTCTTTGCTTAGTGGATCAGTTTCAAATGGATGATTACTTGAAGGTTAACAAGTCCAATTTAATAATAGTACAATATATGTAAAATATTTATTTTCCCTCCTCCAGTAAGCACAAAAATGGATCTTTTCCAAAAGGGAGAAACATGGATCACTATTTAACAGATCAGTTTTCCACAGACTTCAATGTGAAAAAATAAATAATTGGATCCAGCTGAAACATTTTTTTTTTTCAGACTGACAGATGTCTGTTTAACTTTTTTTTTGTGAAAGGATTGTTTCTGCATCAGTTCTAAAAGCTGATTACATAGAATCCTAAAATGTCAGAGTTGGAAGGGACGGCCAGGGTCATCGTGCTCAATGCTAAACCATCTCAGATGTCTGTTCCATTGAAGGAGAACTCACCACCTCTTGTGACATGTGAACTTGCTCTAAGTGACCGTTGAAATCAGTGTCTCAGCCAATAGTAAAAATCTGCTGACAGATTGCCTTTAATTAATGTAAATTTTAAGTTATAAAATTACTGAAAAGGATGTTTTGTTAAAACCAGCAAATTTCATTCAAAATTTTTCAGACTCTTCCCTGTTTGGTACGAATGTGCAGCAAAGAACGTCTTCTGGAGGAGAGAGTGGAAGGAGCAGAAACTCTCGCCTATCTCATTGAGCCTGATGTGGAGCTGCAGCGGATCGCGAGCATTACCGACCATCTCATCTCCATGCTGGCCGACTACTTTAAGTACCCAAGCTCCGTTAGTGCCATCACTGATATCAAGAGGGTGTGTATGGTCCTAGTTTTCAAGTGAACTGTCTGCACAATACAAACATATGTATTAATTGTTTACATCAACAGTTTACACACCTAGAACAATCCCTGTCCATATCCCCTATGGGGAACACTGGGACACCATGTATCTCATTTCAATGGCCCCCATGTAATACCACATTTGTTCAGAAATCGGCTGCTCCGGTAGAAATGTGCAGCCGCCTGAACATCCCGTGGTGGTAACCACTGATCTCCAGGGATTTCATTTGCCGGACTCTCCAATGGAGCGCCTGTTGGATAAGTGGTGGTCTGCAGGAGACCACCCTTATACTCTTCTGTATATTTGCAACAAAACTTGCTCCAGTGCATCTACTATAAAAAATAAACCTTCTTTGCAAACAGTTTGCAAATACACACATATCGAAACTGTCTAATTCTTAGTGTGTGCCACATTTATCACAGTGGTTAGTGCGGTTTTATAAAACTTATGTACTTTTTTAGACTGTAAAGTGTAAGTTCACACTACATGATTAGTTAACTTATTTTTTGCCAACAATTTTTTTTTTATTTGATTGTTGGTGGCTAGTGCGTCAATGTAGGCCAAGCCCCTCTCATTGTTAACCATGCTGTTTTTCATCAAGTCAGTGGACTTGGGGTCCCTCTCGTCAGCTAAGTGCAAGGTAAAAAAGTAGGTTTTGGTGCAGATTGTGCCAGAATTCTGTTGCACGTTGCTTCATAAATCCCCCCTTTGTCTCATCTCGTTCTACACCCAAATTATAGCCCTGCAGCAAAAAGCCGGGGTCTGTTGGAAGAGACTAGCAAAATGTCTCCTGAATCGGACTATATACAGATCCCCCCCTGTAATCTAACAACGGAAACTGGTGTGTAGGTTACACACAATTGTATTTTTGATCAAAACTATTTTCAAAGTGAGTGCGTTTTTACTATGCACTGGAGCAATAACATTTTTTAAAGGGGCTGTCCACTACTTTTATAACACCTTCTCAATCACCATGTACCCCCCCGGGTGCTGATCGGCTGCAAGGTCACGAGAGACAACCATGTCACATGTGCCCTGGAAGAGCCAGAGCTGGAACGGCATCAGAGGGGAGTATAAGTGTTATTACATTGCTTGGGACAGCCATAGTAATTGAGAAGGGGTTTTCTGAGCAGTAGACAATCCCTTTAAGCACGTTGTAGGACATTTTTAATTGCAGTTATGCCAGAAGCTGGCACAAAAAAGTGCAAATTATGGTGCATTCCATATTTATGCTATGATTTGCAAGTTTTGTTTTTCACTGCTCACGCCATTTCTCAAAAAAAAAAAAATTAAAAAATTAAAATAAAATTTTAAAAATCAGTGTTGAGTGGAAGAGAGGAGGGCCAAGCCTGGACTGACAAATTTACTATTCTTTAAGTCATATGTGTCAGAAATTCAGGTGCAGATCGACGCCAGCTAATGGCTTGAGTTGATGTAATTTTCCGATCTGCTTTTTTAGACTAGCATCAAGTATTCCAGGATTCATCTCCCCACAGTCAGTTACTCATGATAGAAATTGCTCCCTTTTGCAAGCAGCAGTGATTCGGGTAATAAGTTACCGCAGCCTTGGAGAAATCCGGCTCCTTGCCCAATGATTATCTTCTCAATGTAGAAGACCAGAGACTCATTGTGATGCCCCTCTAATCCCTCCATTGAGGCAGAGGGAGCAATTTGATTTCTCTGACACTTCACTTTCCTTTTACTTAATCATTGGCACAGACCGGGAATTGTTTACAATGCAGTTTCCTTATATCCAGGAGAAGGGTTGCCAATACGTAACTCAATGCATAACTATATCACGTAGCCATCTTCCAGTATCGGAATCCCCTGTACCCCGGCTGCCGTTTTGTTTTACATGAAATAACTGTGTTGTGGTCACCTTCCCGGGTCTAGCTCTGAGTCTTCACTGCTGCTTTAATTCTCTGTTATTATCTGCCTCCATGATTTAATGTTGGCAGCGCTGCAGCCAATCAGTGAGCTGAGCGTCTCGCGCCGTTAACTTGAGCAGAGCCGCTGAGCTCACTGATTAGCTGCAGCGCTGGAGACGTGATGTCAGCACTGCAAACACTGACATATACTAGGCGCAGCAGGAGAGACTCGGCGCTGGACACTGGGAAGGGCAAGTAAAGTACAAGTTTAGGATAGAACTTTTTAAGAATTGGAGTCTAATCGTTCTTGTAAGCCCATGGGCTGCACCAGCTTCCATGAATTACTCCTACCATGAATATATAAAAGGTGTGAGCGGCAGAGCAGTTCACAAAGACATTACAAGTAGTTTACAGTAAGGCACTAGATGTATCATCATGTTCCACCGTTTGCAGAGGTTTTTGCTTATTTGTGCTTGTATGTTTAGACTGCAGTGCATAGAGGGTACTCTTTAGTCCCCTGGGTTTCTGCTCAGTAGTCAGCACAAACCTGTTCTCTTTCCCCCCTCTTCTTTCCCGGGTGTTTTCCAGCACCATGAAACAGAGCAATCTGACACTGAGGACGCAGACTCCAGAGGGGCTATAGAGGAATCCCAGTGCACTGCAGCTTTTCTAACCTTTCCACTGTCACAAATGACCCAGCAAACACAACTTGTCTCGCCACCGACTTCAGATGAAAAGGTAAGTATGTGTTATTTGTACAGTGTGCTAGGTAGGTGCGTGAGTGTATGTGGCGTCATTGCAGCTGTAGCGTAAACGATCATCAGAAAAAACAAACGTTGACATCCTTTAAAATATACTGCTTCGCTATGGTCACCTGTCGGTGAAGAATAGGCTTTTATCTATGGCATGTTGTGCACTGCAGCTACCAGACAATGCATTGTGGTAAATTGTAAGACTACTTTTCCTTAGTTTCATATTTATAGATACTGAGATCTTGAGTGTTTATTATTAAGTCTTACCCTGCAGCCTGTCTGCTTTAGGTTCACTTTAAAGTAAAGCTCCACTTGTCAACCACTCTTTGGTATAAATAATGAAACAAGCAATTTAATATAATAACAATTTAGGCTTCACTCACTGCACATCGCAACTTGCATTTCCATGTAGTTATAGGCGTTGTAGGCAGTCATATACAAGAAGCTGCATATGTTGGGGTTCCCCACCCCAAAGTTACTAAAAAGTGCAGAACACTGTTTATGGAAACAAGTGCATATAAACTATGCCGTGCATATTCGCATACATCTGCTGAAGTCAGTCCATTTGGGCATGGGTTTTGTTTATGTACTTGACCAGTTTTGTTTTGTTGGAATGGTTCCTCTATAGTGCAAGGCATGTGGCACCTTTCCTTCATGCTCAGTCTGGCTAGAGGCCATTAAAATGAGTTGAGCAGAGCACTTTGGGATTTGTAGTTTAACGACCGAGATTAAAGTGATGTATTTCAAGAAAAGAACGTGTTAATGGTATTAAGTGTTTAACACTTACCTTTATATTATTATCTTGAATTAAAGAAAATAGAGCTGCGCTTTAAAGAGGACCTTTCACCAAATTTTTCATTGTGTCTACATTTTTGTCATGCTTGTACTTGGAATGGACACACACTATAAGAAAAAAGGTGTTTATTTCTTTAAATCCATAAGGGCAGTACCAGAGAGATTTCAGTGGGGGCGTGTACATCTAGACATTGACCGATCATAAGCAGGCTGTAACACGCTGGGGAATGAAGAACACTGCCCCACAATAGCATTGACAGACAGTGTAGAGAGTAATGACGTGCAGGGACACAGCTGAATGCGATCACCTACTTCCGAATGCATCCCAAGCAGTCAGTGAGGGGGGGGCAGTGCTGCAGAAGAGGAGTCTCATTACAAACTCTTCTAGTAGCTCTCCTCTCAAATTCGTATGAGCTTTATTGGCAGGATCAAATACACATCAGCATTGCCAAAGAAAGTGTAGTGCTGCCAACTCTGCTGTACTACCGCTGCCAGCTCTGCTGTACTACCGCTGCCAACTCTGCTGTACTACCGCTGCCAACTCTGCTGTACTACCGCTCCCCATCCCCCGCAACTGGCTGCTGGAAATGAAAACTGTTAATCACACACAGGTATGCCCTTCTCCAGCACTTGTAATCAATCTGCAGTGAGCTGAACAGACTGCCACATTAAGTTTCACACACATCCTTTTCTAAGCTATTGTGGGGATGTTTTTTCCCCTTGTATGTGGATGTCTGCTTTATAATTGGCAGAGCTGACAGCACTATGAGAGGAAAGCTACAAGAAGTGTTTGCGATGAGACTGAACTCTGTTGCACTGCTCCTCTAAACACCCTGTCAGAGATGAGAGCTGAAAGCTGTGAATGACCCGCCATCAGTGAGGAGAGCAGACCGATGGTCAGTGCTATTATGCGGGCTGTGTTCTTCCTCTTTCTGGCGCTGACCAATTATAAGCAGGCAGAAACACACTGGGCAAAAAATTACATACCCACATTTGAATCTCTCTTTTAATGCCCACTTGGATAAAAAAAAAAGCAAATGTTTAGGTGCCAAATATTTTGATCGCTAATATCTCCTCAGCAGAGAAACAACATTTAAAGCCCCACTCCAGTGTTGTGTTTTTTGGTTTTTTTCCCCTGCATGGATTGATGACTCTAATCTAAGTACCCTGCCCCTAAGGGCTTGTTTCCACATGCGAGGAACACGTCCGTGTCTCGCATGTGGAAACTAAGCTCTGGCGCCGGCACTGTGGAGCGGAGCGTGCGGCCGCATAGCAACACATGGAGCCGCACGCTCTGCTCCGGAGTGCCGGCGCCAGAACTTCGTTTCCACATGCGAGACACGGACGTGTTTCTCGCATGTGAAAACAAGCCCTAATATTGTATCTTCATCTGTTATCGGCACTGCTCTGTTCGGTCTTCTGCAGCTTTTGACCTTCCAGATTGCTCCAGCTACAATATTAAAAGCAATGAACCGCAATACAAATTCTCGGCACATGCAGCATGCAGGCGCGTGCCCACACCGGCCACAAAACACTAAACAAAATGAGCAAATGCTCTGCAGTAAATAAATAGCAATAGTTCACAAAAATAATAAAGGCTACTTGGATAACATATTTTTGATAAAAAAAAAAAAAAGGAAAAACACATCCCCCCCCCCCCCCACATCAGTGACCCTATTTGGGATGGTCCTAAGCTGCTATATTAAAACCTTACCATGTGTTTAACGGCGGCGAAGGACTGAAGCCCCCGACGAATGGACACCCAGCAATGGGGAGCTTTTTAAAGGGAGTCTGTCACCCCAAAATTCGAGTATGAAATGTGGCCACCGGCATCAGGGGCTTATCTATAGCATTCTGTAATTCTGTAGATAAGCCCCCGATGTATTCTGAAAGATGAGAAAAAGAGGTTATATTATACTCACCCAGGGGCCGTCCCGATTCGGTTCGGGTCCGATGATTGTCGCGGTCCGGGGCCTCCCATCTTCATACACTGATGTCGTCTTCTTGTCTTCCTGCTGCGGCTCCTGTGCAGGTGTACTTTGTCTGTCCTGTTGAGGGCAGCGCAAAGTACTGCAGTCCGGGAAAGGTTAGAGAGGCCCGGCGCCTGCGCACTGCTGTACTTTGTCTGTCCTGTTGAGGGCAGAGCAAAGTACGCCTGCGCCGGAGCCGCGGCAGGAAGAAAAGAAGAGGACGTCATCGTAAGAAGATGGGAGGCCCCGAACCGGATTGCGACGCCTATCGGACCGGACTGAACTGGGACCGCCCCTGGGTGAGTATAATATAACCTGTTTTCTTTTCTTTCAGGATACATCGGGGGCTTATCTACAGCATTACAGAATGCTGTAGATAAGCCCCAGATGCTGGTGGCCGCAGCTCATACTCAAATTTTGGGGTGACAGATTCCCTTTAATGTCCAGCTCAAAGAAAATGGAGGCCTTTCCCATATTTGCAAATAGTGACGCAGACCTGTATCCTATGGCCGGACAACCCTTTTAACATAAGTTTATGAAAGCTAGAATGAGGCTCTCGTAGGCTTGCATTGGAGACTCGTGCCCATTGCCTCTGGCTTTCAGTCAGTCAGAATTTGCAGTCACAAGATGGCGACACGGGACCAGACAGGCCCTGGGAAGAGCTAAAGACAGTGGCTAGTGGGTATAATGCGAAGTTCAGGACCCTCCACCACTCCAGCTCTGAAATCACGGGTGGACATACCATTGGTGCAACTTGCCCAAGAGGTAAGGGGGCCCATTTCAACCTCGAACAATTCCTAATGGATTAATTATTATCCACATATTGGACTGCAAAGGACCCATATATTTTTCTTGCACAGGGGCCCATTTTCAGTTTGTGTCACCACTGTCTGAAATTAAAAAAACAAAAACCATTGGAGTGGTGCTTTAAGATAAACTAAAACCTATTCTGCTCTGCGGCGCCTTTTACATTGTGAGTCCAGTTCCATATAGAAACTTAGGTGAAATTGGTCCTCTTTAAATGTACATTAACTTAAGGCGTCAGTGAGTCGCACACCTTTTACAAAGTTGAGTAAAGTTGGGCTCGGTTCATGCGGAGGTGTATGGAGCAGAGTACAGGAGAGATTTCCATTAGCCCAGGCAAGAAAATTATTTAAAAAATGTATTTTAGCGGATCTTTCTCGTACCAGTTTTTTGGGTCTCGCTGCTCTCAGTTTACACTGGATAGCTCACAGACCAATTGCAATTAGATGTGCCTTTTCATATTTTGCCTTTTTTTTTTCTTCTTTTTTTCTTGTGGTCTCACTGTCAACAAAAAATGGAGACCTATCCTGCTTTGATCCATGTTTGCAGCCGAAAGTTGATCATACATGGACCAGCACACTAATTAAAAAAAAAAAAAAAATATCCTGTACATTTTTCAGGTACAAAAAACCCTTAATGTGTGAAAGCGCTCCAACTTGGTTTCTGATTGTGGGATAATGCTGGCTTGAGACAGCCCTCCGGCAGACGCCTTCTGAACGTTGCACTGCTGATGACGAGCAGGACACGACACATCAGGCTTCCCGACTCGATGTGTCGCTCATCGCTTACTTTGTGCCGATGTCGTAATCAATAGCTCGCTGCATTTAATGAAAACCTCCCTGTTGGCGGCGTAAAGCGTTTCCTAATCTTACGGCCTGACACTGTCCAAATATCACTTAACGCTTCTTGTGCGTGTGTGTGCGGTATCTTTTTATTGCAAGCGTGATATTTGCTTTAGCTGATGTCCATACAACCATTTTTTCACCTTGGATGGGGTATTAAGGGGCAGTGACCTCTCTAGTATGCATACATGTATGCACAGCAGCTTTTATAAGCAATCGTCTCCTTAAATTTAAAGGGACAAGCATTGAGGATTTAAGTCCTAATAATACGGGGCTATAACCAGGAACTCCATATTACTCACTTACTGCCGTAAAATTGTTTGTGTGGATGTCTTATCAGATTTGTGAGTGATCGGCTGGAACAGAGTTCAGCAGACTGTCTTACTCTATATTTTTTGTTATCCTTTTTTTTTTCTAATACCAGCTTGACCATGACTTAAAACATGCCCACGAGCTGCGCCAGGCGGCCTTCAAGCTATATGCATCCCTGGGAGCCAATGATGAAGACATCCGGAAGAAGGTGAGTCTGGGAGAGGGACGGCCTCCAGTTCTGTCTGCCAGCAGGCAAAGTGTGACATCCACCTGAGAGAAGTCTCCAGGAAGAGAACTAACTGACTGTCATGTGTAAAGCCAAAATCCGTGGCCAAGAGGGTACCATAAAAATGAATCACTGATGAATGTTTCTTGCTGGTAGACAGGTAGAATAGTGTGACAACGAGAGAATAACGTCTGCCTTCTGTGCCCTCTTTTCGGCTTTAACCCTGTACAAAACCGTTCAAGTGCACCTTTTACTCTAGAGGTTACGGCACGTAGTACCCCTGAGTGATGACTGTCCAAACCTGCTTCCGCCAGGACAACATTTCCATTTTTTGATAGAACATGAACTTGTAAGTTGATCTACCCGGCTGACCTTATTTCATGCCTTCTTGGTCTCCAATGGAAGTGTTAGATGAATTTGCCACGACTCGTCTGTGTCTTGGTAATGTCGCTGATTTATAGTAAATTGCTTCCATGTTTATATTACACAATAAAATTTTGCAGAAACACAACATGAGCATTTCAGAGATGATCTCCTTCAAAAGGTCCATGCATGAATGAAAAGGTCTTGAAGCTGAGCTTCAGTGCTCAAAAATAATCACCTCTTAGTATACGGGGATATGGTGATGTGGCTGCACTCAACTTCTGGATGTTGTAACGGCTGGTTTTTTTGGGTGTCAGACCCCAATCAGTCTGATATTTTGTATCCACCATAAGGGACACACATCCTCCCATGGTGGATTTTGACCAAATTAAAGTTGTCCCCTTTTTTTTTTTTTTTTTTTTTTTTTGTAGACCAAATTTGACATGATGATCTTTACCTTCAATCCTAATGCGACAATGTGCAAGCCTCAGTTTAATACTAATTGTAAAGTTTACAAAGTGGCACTTGAAACAGACCAGTCAGCTTTGATTGCTTGCACTACGTACAGTACAGCAATACTTCAGTGTTGCAATACACGGTGAAAGTCATGACTGTGGAGTCGGTGTCCTATTTTGGTGAAGTTGGAGTCGGTATAAAATGCACCGACTCCTAAAATATATAATAAATTAGGTTCAGTGCAGGACGTGGGGTAAATGTTTTCATACGAATTTGGGAAAGTTATGAAATGTCCTATAAATGTCTGTTCCTGATCTAAGGATCTGGGCTTTTAGTTGATGAATCTGTGGTGCACTTAATGCACATGCTCAGTAGTGATCACTGCTGTGCAGTTGGAAATAAAGAAATTGAGGAGTCCGAGTTGGAGATTTGGCGTACCGACTCCACAACCCAGGTAAAAATAATGGTTTCTTATGGAGTCCAGCCACAGCCTGATCTTCAATGGAAGACAAAGATGATGACAACAGGAGCTTTCAGGAGGTGGCCAGCTGCTTTGCAGGGTGCCGATGTTGCCAATCACTTCAGAATGGGACCCCTTCCCCTTCTGAACGCTGAAGTTAAATGCTGGCATTTCATGTGACAGGGAAATTTCAGTGGCTATAGATATTGATTGGAGCTCGCTCCAGTTGCTGCTTTTAGAGGCAGATACCAGCTGTGTTAAAGGGAACCTGTCAAGATTGCCTTGCACAGGCGTGTACTACAGAGGACAGGGAATGAACTTCAATCCAATATTGCGGCCAGCATGCAGCCAGCGGGTAAGGAAAGGGTGAATCAAACACCTGAAAACTCCGCCCATATGACCGAAAACCGGTCCCGCCAAATTCATGTGACAGGTTCCCTTTAAGGCTGGGTTCACATTGCAGTCCATTAGACGGACTACTTTACACCGCGGCATAAACGCAATGGGCGTGCGCTAGCGATGTGCCGTCATTGAGTGACGGACCCTGAGACGCGGGCTGCAGCATTTCCGGGTCCGTCACCGCTAGCGCAGATGGAGCTAGCCGATGCTCTATCTGTGCTAGCCCGATGTAAAAACGTCGGCACTTGCGTCACAGCAGCCCGTTAGCGCATGTGCTGAACGGGCTGCTGTTAACGCAGTGTGAACCCGGCCTAACACTGCCGGCACTTGCCACATATAGAGTACCTGAGCCCGCTCCATACATGTACGGCCACCAACTCCTTTCCATCAGGTACGGTGCAAGTTATAAAGGGGTTAGCAGGGTTTTCTGGGTATGATTGATTGGCAGGGGGGGCATTAAGGTTCAACTGCGCCTTTACTGTTCAGAACCCAAACGTTCCTGTAACACAGTATACTCCTGCATGTTAGACTAGTAAGTACGGTCCCCTAACATACAAGTATGGGCTCACCAAAAGGAGATGGAAATGTTTAGGCTATGTGCACACGTCAGGATTTTCTGCAGAATTTTCCTGAACAAAACTGGACTTTTTCTGCAGGAAATCCGCATGCGTTTTTTTCACGTTTTTTTTGCGCGTTTTTGACACGTTTTTTGCGCATTTTTTTCCGGAGCTTCCCAATGCATAAAATAGCAGCAAAAACGCAAAAAAAAATGCTAAATTAATGAACATGATGCGTTTTTTACCACGATGCGGTTTTTTAGCGGAAAAAAAAACGCATCATGTGCACAAAAATTGCAGCATGCATTAAAAATGATGGGATGCTTATGTATGCGTTTTTTAAGCGTTTTTCCCGCGGAAAACGGCTGAAAAAATGCGAAAAATCCTGAACGTGTGCACATAGCCTTAATCTTGGGCATATACGGTATGTGGCTACAAATATACGGAAAGTGCCCACAAGATTTTATTCACCACATCAAAACACTCACGATAATGAAAGAGCTAGGCTATGTTCACACTTTGTATTTTTGTTGCATTTTTTATGCATGTTTAAAAGCAGTACCAGCAAAAGCTATGAGATTTAATAAACCTCATGCACACACGTTTTTTTTTTATAGTGACTGAATTGGAAAACTTTTTCTAAAATTGCAGCATGTCACTTCTTTCAGCATTTTTGCAGTGTTTTTTTTCACCCATAGAAAGCAATGAGTAAGTGCAAAAGTATCAGGTTTTGCTGCATTTTTGGTGCCGAAAACTCAGAAGTAATAGGCAGTGAATTGTATCAGCATGCCGAAGAGACAAATGTGCCTGAAAAATGCAGAAAAAAAAACCGCAGCGTGTGAACATAGCCTTAAGATGGTTTGGCTATTAGAGACACACGGAGTGCCCTGTTAGGAAATGTGTGGGTTAAAGCGTTATTCCTGCGCCACTCCCTTCCGCATCAGATGGTGAGTGGGTCAGGATCCATCGCATGTACGGATACCTTCTGGGAAGCTGTGGGATCAGCCGGTGCCATCTAAGGCTACGTTCACATTAGCGTTGCGCCGCCGTGCGTCGGCGACGCAACGCGCGACGCACGCTAAAACGCGCGCAAAAACGCGCGCGTTTTGCGACGCGTGCGTCGTTTTCCGACGAAAATCGGACACACAGAAAATGCTACATGTAGCGTTTTCTTGCGTCCGACGCTAGCGTCGGAAACGACGCACGTGGCGAAAAACGCCACCAAAACGACGCACGCGTCCCCTATGTTAAACATAGGGGCGCGTCGCCGCTGCGTCGCCGGCGCAACAGCGACGCACATTGGCGGAACGCCAATGTGAACGTAGCCTAATAGATTGGCCGCCCCACCGTCTATCAGGACAGCAGGTAACATGGGACATAAGCGTTCATTGATTTTAGTCTGGCCAATCTAATATCGGATTATCAAAACCAGCTTATCTCTTCAAATGATGTGATCTTGCTCTTCTGCCATCTGTACCTGTGTCTCGTAATGGAGAACGGCCTATCCTCTTATATGCAGAGCATAGTGTACTTTTTTATTCTTTAATTTTCTTAAGCAGCCTTGGATACTTGATTGCAGCGTTGGTTTATTAACCAGCGACGTTGATTTGCTGACACATGAAGTATGACTTCCATATACTGTACTAAGGAATCTTACAGGATCTTATGAATTCTTTTTAGCCCTTGGTGTTAGTTTTCTGTCTAGTTTTCTCGGTATCTTCTATAGAAGGCCTGCTTCTATTGCTTGTGTTGTAATGTGTTATGACAATTGAAACAGTTTGTTGTAAGAGGTACAGGACTGTGCACTTCTGGTCGGGCCTTTCCTGGATTTTTGCTTTGTTTGTCAACAGTTTTGCTATTTTTCGTTAATATTTCATGTGCATAAAAACGTGTTGTTTATGATCTTGTAATGGGCAACGATTGTATCCCAATTGTGTAGCAACACAAAACTGGCATGCTTGTGTTTTATTTTTGTTTTATTTTTCTTCTGTCACTTTTGTATTTTGCAAATCTGTATTTTTTTTTTTTTGCATAGTTAATGTTGCCACTTATATTTTCAATTACCATAAAGTGCTCTCCAGACCTATTATCAGCGGTCTGAGTAGGGATTTCGACAGACTTTATGAATCCCAAGATGCAGGGCTTGTGGAGCATAAGAGCCTTGTGTAAGATTACACTGTCTGCTGGGAAGTGGCTGTGCAAACATCAGCGCCGCTCGTGGAGGAGAGAGGTGGCTACTGGCCTACTATTACCTTTACCCCACTTTGTTACCCAGAACCTTTCAAAATTCCACCTTGTTCATTATTTAAGAATGCAAAAATATATGGTAATCTGAAGTGAAAAGAAAGTAGCCGCACTACTCAATTTTTCCGTGTGGCAAAAAACCTTTGTCCTTTATTCAATTAACCCCTTCCCGACATTTGACGCATACGCTGCGTCATGAAAGTCGGTGCCATTCCGACCCATGACGCAGCATATGCGTCATGGAAAGATCGCGTCCCTGCAGGCCGGGTGAAAGGGTTAACTCCCATTTCACCCGATCTGCAGGGACAGGGGGAGTGGTAGTTTAGCCCAGGGGGGGTGGCTTCACCCCCTCGTGGCTACGATCGCTCTGATTGGCTGTTGAAAGTGAAACTGCCAATCAGAGCGATTTGTAATATTTCACCTAAAAAAATGGTGAAATATTACAATCCAGCCATGGCCGATGCTGCAATATCATCGGCCATGGCTGGACACACTAATGTGCACCCACTCCACTCCTCCGATCGCCCCCCGATCTGTGGTCCGCTCCCCTCGGTCCTGTGCTCCACTCCCCCGTCCTCCTGCCCGCTCCCCCCGTGCTCCAATCACACCCCCCGTGCTCCAATCAAACCCCCCCCGCACTCCGATCCCCCCCCCCCGCACAGCCATCCCCCCCCCCCGCACGGCGATTCCACCCCCCCCCCCCCCGCACAGCGATTCCACCCCCCCCCCGTGCTCCGACGCCCCCCCGTGCCCTGATCTCCCCCCCCTTATACTTACCTGGCCTCCCGGGGACCGTCCGTCTTCTTTCCTGGGCGCCGCCATCTTCCAAAATGGCGGGCGCATGTGCACGGCAGATTCGTTCCAGAGTGAATTTTGATCACTGAGATAGGTTATATCTCAGTGATCAAAATAAAAAAAAAAAAGTAAATGACCCCCCCCCCCCCTTGTCACCCCCATAGGTAGGGACAATAAAAAAAAAATATATATATATTTTTTTCCACTAAGGTTGGGGTAAGAACTAGGGGTAGGGTTAGGGTTAGGGGTAGGGTTAGGGTTTCGGTATGTGCACACGTATTCTGTTCCTCTGCGGATTTTTCCGCTGCGGATTTGATAAATCCGCAGTGCTAAACCGCTGCGGATTTACCATGTTTTTTCTGCGCATTTCAATGCGGTTTTACAACAGCGATTTTCTATTTGAGCAGTTGTAAAACCGCTGCGGAATCCGCAGAAAGAAGTGACATGCTGCGGAATGTAAACCGCTGCGTTTCCGTGCAGTTTTTCCGCAGCATGTGTACAGCGATTTTTGTTTCCCATAGGTTTGCATTGAACTGTAAACTCATGGGAAACTGCTGCGGATCCGCAGCGTTTTCCGCAGCGTGTGCACATACCTTTAGAATTAGGCTATGTGCACACGGTGCGGATTGGCCGCTGCGGATCCGCAGCAGTGTTCCATCAGGTTTACAGTACCATGTAAACATATGGAAAGCCAAATCCGCTGTGCCCGTGGTGCGGAAAATACCGCGCGGGAACGCTGCGTTGTATTTTCCGCAGCATGTCAATTCTTTGTGCGGATTCCGCAGCGTTTTACACCTGTTCCTCAATAGGAATCCGCAGGTGAAATCCGGACAAAAAACACTGGAAATCCGCGGTAAATCCGCAGGTAAAACGCAGTGCCTTTTACCCGCGGATTTTTCAAAAATGGTGCTGAAAAATCTCATACGAATCCGCAACGTTGGCACATAGCCTTAGGGTTGGGTTGGAATTAGGGTTGTGGTTAGGGTTAGGGGTGTGTTGGGGTTACGGGTGTGTTGGGGTTAGGGTTGTGATTAGGGTTACGGCTACAGTTGGGATAAGGGTTAGGGGTGTGTTGGAGTTAGAATTGAGGGGTTTCCACTGTTTAGGCACATCAGGGGGTCTCCAAACGCAACATGGCGCCACCATTGATTCCAGCCAATCTTGTATTCAAAAAGTCAAATGGTGCTCCCTCACTTCCGAGCCCCGACGTGCACCCAAACAGTGGTTTACCCCCACATATGGGGTACCAGCATACTTAGGACAAACTGCGCAACAATTACTGGGGTCCAATTTCTCCTGTTACCCTTGTGAAAATAAAGAAATGCTTGCTAAAACATCATTTTTGAGGAAAGAAAAATGATTTTTTATTTTCACGGCTCTGCATTATAAACTTCTATGAAGCACTTGGGGGTTCAAAGTGCTCACCACACATCTAGATAAGTTCCTTTCGGGGTCTAGTTTCCAAAATAGGGTCACTTGTGGGGGGTTTCTACTGTTTAGGCCCATCAGGGGCTCTGCAAACGCAACGTGACGCCCGCAGAGCATTCCATCAAAGTCTGCATTTCAAAATGTCACTACTTCACTTCCGAGCCCCGGCATGTGCCCAAACAGTGGTTTACCCCCACATATGGGGTATCAGCGTACTCAGGAGAAACTGGACAACAACTTTTGGGGTCAAATTTCTCCTGTTACCCTTTGTAAAATAAAAAATTGCAGGCTAAAATATAATTTTTGAGAAAATAATTATTTTTTTTTTTTTTCATGGCTCTGCGTTATAAACTTCTGTGAAGCACTTGGGGGTTCAAAGTCCTCACCACACATCTAGATTAGTTCCTTTGGGGGTCTAGTTTCCAAAATGGGGTCATTTCTGGGGGATCTCCAATGTTTAGGCACACAGGGGCTCTCCAAACGTGACATGGTGTCCGCTAATGATTGGAGCTAATTTTCCATTTAAAAAGCCAAATGGCGTGCCATCCCTTCCGAGCCCTGCCGTGCGCCCAAACAGTGGTTTACCCCCACATATGGGGTATCGGCGTACTCAGGACAAACTGGACAACAATATTTGGGGGTCCAATTTCTCCTATTATCCTTGGCAAAATAGGAAATTCCAGGCTAAAAAATCATTTTTGAGCAAAGAAAAATTATTTTTTATTTTCATGGCTCTGCGTTATAAACTTCTGTGAAGCACCTGGGGGTTTAAAGTGCTCACTATGCATCTAGATAAGTTCCTTGGGGGGTCTAGTTTCCAAAATGGGGTCACTTGTGGGGGAGCTCCAATTTTTAGGCACACGGGGGCTCTCCAAACGTGACATGGTGTCCGCTAAAGAGTGGAGCCAATTTTTCATTCAAAAAGTCAAATGGCGCTCCTTCCCTTCCAAGCCCTGCCGTGCGCCCAAACAGTGGTTTACCCCCACATATGAGGTAGCAGCGTACTCAGGACAAATTGCACAACAACTTTCGTGGTTCAGTTTCTCCTTTTACCATTGGGAAAATAAAAAAATTGTTGCTAAAATATAATTTTTGTGACTAAAAAGTTAAATGTTCATTTTTTCCTTCCATGTTGCTTCTGCTGCTGTGAAGCACCTGAAGGGTTAATAAACTTCTTGAATGTGGTTTTGAGTACCTTTTCAGCCATATAGACCCCTCAAACTGACTTCAAATGTGAGGTGGTCCCTAAAAAAAATGGTTTTGTAAATTTCGTTGTAAAAATGACAAATCGCTGGTCAAATTTTAACCCTTATAACTTCCTAACAAAAAAAAATTTTGTTTCCAAAATTGTGCTGATGTAAAGTAAACATGTGGGAAATGTTATTTATTAACTATTTTGTGTCACATATCTGTTATGGCTGGCAATCAGGCAACACAGCGTGCAGTAATCAGCGCACATACAGAGATCTGGCAATAACCCAAAACAATAGGACGAGCTCTGAGACGTGGAATCTCTGTAGACTGCAGTACCTGATCTATCCTCACACAACTGGAAGCAGCAGTGGATTGCGCCTATCAACTACCTATGCAACTCGGCACTGCCTGAGGAGCTGACTAGCCTGAAGATAGAAATACAAGCCTGACTTACCTCAGAGAAATACCCCAAAGGAATAGGCAGCCCCCCACATATAATGACTGTTAGCAAGATGAAAAGACAAACGTAGGAATGAAATAGATTCAGCAAAGTGAGGCCCGATATTCTAGACAGAGCGAGGATAGCAAAGAGAACTATGCAGTCTACAAAAAACCCTAAAACGAAAACCACGCAAAGGGGCAAAAAGACCCACCGTGCCGAACTAACAGCACGGCGGTGCACCCCTTTGCTTCTCAGAGCTTCCAGCAAAAGATAATAACAAGCTGGACAGAAAAAACAGAAAACAAACTAGAAGCACTTATCTAGCAGAGCAGCAGGCCCAAGGAAAGATGCAGTAGCTCAGATCCAACACTGGAACATTGACAAGGAGCAAGGAAGACAGACTCAGGTGGAGCTAAATAGCAAGGCAGCCAACGAGCTCACCAAAACACCTGAGGGAGGAAGCCCAGAGACTGCAATACCACTTGTGACCACAGAAGTGAACTCAGCCACAGAATTCACAACAGTACCCCCCCCTTGAGGAGGGGTCACCGAACCCTCACCAGAACCCCCAGGCCGACCAGGATGAGCCACATGAAAGGCACGAACAAGATCTGGGGCATGGACATCAGAGGCAAAAACCCAGGAATTATCTTCCTGAGCATAACCCTTCCATTTGACCAGATACTGGAGTTTCCGTCTAGAGACACGAGAATCCAAAATCTTCTCCACAATATACTCCAATTCCCCCTCCACCAAAACAGGGGCAGGAGGCTCCACAGATGGAACCATAGGTGCCACGTATCTCCTCAACAACGACCTATGGAATACATTATGTATGGAAAAGGAGTCTGGGAGGGTCAGACGAAAAGACACCGGATTGAGAATCTCAGAAATCCTATACGGACCAATAAAACGAGGTTTAAATTTAGGAGAGGAAACCTTCATAGGTATATGACGAGAAGATAACCAAACCAGATCCCCAACACGAAGTCGGGGTCCCACACGGCGTCTGCGATTAGCGAAAAGCTGAGCCTTCTCCTGGGACAAGGTCAAATTGTCCACTACCTGAGTCCAGATCTGCTGCAACCTGTCCACCACATAATCCACACCAGGACAGTCCGAAGACTCAACCTGTCCTGAAGAGAAACGAGGATGGAACCCAGAATTGCAGAAAAATGGAGAGACCAAGGTAGCCGAGCTGGCCCGATTATTAAGGGCGAACTCAGCCAACGGCAAAAATGACACCCAATCATCCTGGTCAGCGGAAACAAAACATCTCAGATATGTTTCCAAGGTCTGATTGGTTCGTTCGGTCTGGCCATTAGTCTGAGGATGGAAGGCCGAGGAAAAAGATAGGTCAATGCCCATCCTACCACAAAAGGCTCGCCAGAACCTCGAGACAAACTGGGAACCTCTGTCAGAAACAATATTCTCAGGAATGCCATGTAAACGAACCACATGCTGGAAGAACAAAGGCACCAAATCAGAGGAGGAAGGCAATTTAACCAAGGGCACCAGATGGACCATTTTAGAAAAGCGATCACAGACCACCCAAATGACAGACATCTTTTGAGAAACGGGAAGGTCAGAAATGAAATCCATCGAAATATGTGTCCAAGGCCTCTTCGGGACCGGCAAGGGCAAAAGCAACCCACTGGCACGTGAACAGCAGGGCTTAGCCCTAGCACAAATTCCACAGGACTGCACAAAAGCACGCACATCCCGTGACAGAGATGGCCACCAGAAGGATCTAGCAACCAACTCCCTGGTACCAAAGATTCCTGGATGACCGGCCAGCACCGAACAATGAAGTTCAGAGATAACTTTACTAGTCCACCTATCAGGGACGAACAGTTTCTCGGCCGGACAACGATCAGGTTTATTAGCCTGAAATTTCTGCAACACTCTCCGCAAATCAGGGGAGATGGCAGACACAATGACTCCTTCCTTGAGGATACTCGCCGGCTCAGATAACCCCGGAGAGTCGGGCACAAAACTCCTAGACAGAGCATCCGCCTTCACATTTTTAGAGCCCGGAAGGTATGAAATCACAAAATCAAAACGAGCAAAAAATAACGACCAACGGGCCTGTCTAGGATTCAAGCGCTTGGCAGACTCAAGATAAGTAAGGTTCTTATGATCAGTCAAAACCACCACGCGATGCTTAGCACCCTCAAGCCAATGACGCCACTCCTCGAATGCCCACTTCATGGCCAGCAACTCTCGGTTGCCCACATCATAATTACGCTCAGCAGCAGAAAATTTCCTGGAAAAGAAAGCACATGGTTTGAACACTGAGCAACCAGAACCTCTCTGTGACAAAACCGCCCCTGCACCAATCTCAGAAGCATCAACCTCGACCTGGAACGGAAGAGAAACATCAGGTTGACACAACACAGGGGCACAGCAAAAACGACGCTTCAACTCCTGAAAAGCTTCCACGGCAGCAGAAGACCAATTAACCAAATCAGCACCCTTCTTGGTCCAATCGGTCAATGGTCTGGCAATTCTAGAAAAATTACAGATGAAGCGACGATAAAAATTAGCAAAGCCCAGGAATTTCTGCAAACTTTTTAGAGATGTCGGCTGAGTCCAATCCTGGATGGCCTGAACCTTAACCGGATCCATCTCGATAGTAGAAGGGGAAAAGATGAACCCCAAAAATGAAACTTTCTGCACACCGAAGAGACACTTTGATCCCTTCACGAACAAGGAATTAGCACGCAGTACCTGGAAAACCATTCTGACTTGCTTCACATGAGACTCCCAATCATCTGAGAAGATCAAAATGTCATCCAAGTAAACAATCAAGAATTTATCCAGATACTCACGGAAAATGTCATGCATAAAAGACTGAAAAACAGATGGAGCATTGGCAAGTCCGAACGGCATCACCAGATACTCAAAATGACCCTCGGGCGTATTAAATGCCGTTTTCCATTCATCTCCCTGCCTGATTCTCACCAGATTATACGCACCACGAAGATCAATCTTAGTAAACCAACTAGCCCCCTTAATCCGAGCAAACAAGTCAGAAATCAATGGCAAGGGATACTGAAACTTAACAGTGATCTTATTAAGAAGGCGGTAATCAATACACGGTCTTAGCGAACCATCCTTCTTGGCTACAAAAAAGAACCCTGCTCCCAATGGTGACGACGATGGGCGAATATGTCCCTTCTCCAGGGACTCCTTCACATAACTGCGCATAGCGGTGTGTTCAGGTACGGACAAATTAAATAAACGACCCTTAGGGAATTTACTACCAGGAATCAAATCGATAGCACAATCACAATTCCTATGCGGAGGAAGGGCATCAGACTTGGACTCTTCAAATACATCCTGAAAGTCCGACAAGAACTCTGGGATGTCAGAAGGAATGGATGACGAAATAGACAAAAATGGAACATCACCATGTACTCCCTGACAACCCCAGCTGGTTACCGACATAGAGTTCCAATCCAATACTGGATTATGGGTTTGTAGCCATGGCAACCCCAACACGACCACATCATGCAAATTATGCAGTACCAAAAAGCGAATAACTTCCTGATGTGCAGGAGCCATGCACATGGTCAGCTGGGCCCAGTACTGAGGCTTATTCTTGGCCAGAGGTGTAGCATCAATTCCTCTCAACGGAATAGGACACCGCAAAGGCTCCAAGAAAAATCCACAACGTTTAGCATAATCCAAATCCATCAGATTCAGGGCAGCGCCTGAATCCACAAACGCCATGACAGAATATGATGACAAAGAGCACATTAAGGTAATGGACAAAAGGAATTTGGACTGTACAGTACCAATAACGGCAGAGCTATCGAACCGCCTAGTGCGTTTAGGACAATTAGAAATAGCATGAGTAGAATCACCACAATAGAAACACAGTCTGTTCAGACGTCTGTGTTCGTGCCGTTCTACTTTAGTCATAGTCCTGTCGCACTGCATAGGCTCAGGCTTACTCTCAGACAATACCGCCAGATGGTGCACAGATTTACGCTCGCGCAAGCGACGACCGATCTGAATGGCCAAGGACATAGACTCATTCAAACCAGCAGGCATAGGAAATCCCACCATTACATCCTTAAGAGCTTCAGAGAGACCCTTTCTGAACAAAGCCGCTAGTGCAGATTCATTCCACAGAGTGAGTACTGACCATTTTCTAAATTTCTGACAATATACTTCTACATCATCCTGACCCTGGCATAAAGCCAGCAGATTTTTCTCAGCTTGATCCACTGAATTAGGCTCATCGTAAAGCAATCCCAGCGCCTGGAAAAATGCATCAAGATTACTCAATGCAGAATCTCCTGGTGCAAGAGAAAACGCCCAGTCCTGTGGGTCGCCGCGCAAAAAAGAAATAATAATCAAAACCTGTTGAATAGGATTACCAGAAGAATGAGGTTTCAAGGCCAAAAATAGCTTACAATTACAGGTCCTTCTCAAAAAATTAGCATATAGTGTTAAATTTCATTATTTACCATAATGTAATGATTACAATTAAACTTTCATATATTATAGATTCATTATCCACCAACTGAAATTTGTCAGGTCTTTTATTGTTTTAATACTGATGATTTTGGCATACAACTCCTGATAACCCAAAAAACCTGTCTCAATAAATTAGCATATTTCACCCATCCAATCAAATAAAAGTGTTTTTTAATAACAAACAAAAAAACCATCAAATAATAATGTTCAGTTATGCACTCAATACTTGGTCGGGAATCCTTTGGCAGAAATGACTGCTTCAATGCGGCGTGGCATGGAGGCAATCAGCCTGTGACACTGCTGAGATGTTATGGAGGCCCAGGATGCTTCAATAGCGGCCTTAAGCTCATCCAGAGTGTTGGGTCTTGCGTCTCTCAACTTTCTCTTCACAATATCCCACAGATTCTCTATGGGGTTCAGGTCAGGAGAGTTGGCAGGCCAATTGAGCACAGTAATACCATGGTCAGTAAACCATTTACCAGTGGTTTTGGCACTGTGAGCAGGTGCCAGGTCGTGCTGAAAAATGAAATCTTCATCTCCATAAAGCATTTCAGCCGATGGAAGCATGAAGTGCTCCAAAATCTCCTGATAGCTAGCTGCATTGACCCTGCCCTTGATGAAACACAGTGGACCAACACCAGCAGCTGACATGGCACCCCACACCATCACTGACTGCGGGTACTTGACACTGGACTTCAGGCATTTTGGCATTTCCTTCTCCCCAGTCTTCCTCCAGACTCTGGCACCTTGATTTCCGAATGACATGCAAAATTTGCTTTCATCAGAAAAAAGTACTTGGGACCACTTAGCAACAGTCCAGTGCTGCTTCTCTGTAGCTCAAAAGTGGCTTTACCTGGGGAATGCGGCACCTGTAGCCCATTTCCTGCACACGCCTGTGCACGGTGGCTCTGGATGTTTCCACACCAGACTCAGTCCACTGCTTCCTCAGGTTCCCCAAGGTCTGGAATCGGTCCTTCTCCACAATCTTCCTCAGGGTCCGGTCTCCTCTTCTCGTTGTACAGCGTTTTCTGCCACATTGTTTCCTTCCAACAGACTTACCATTGAGGTGCCTTGATACAGCACTCTGGGAACAGCCTATTTGTTGAGAAATTTCTTTCTGGGTCTTACCCTCTTGCTTGAGGGTGTCAATGATGGCCTTCTTGACATCTGTCAGGTCGCTAGTCTTACCCATGATGGGGGTTTTGAGTAATGAACCAGGCAGGGAGTTTATAAAAGCCTCAGGTATCTTTTGCATGTTTTTAGAGTTAATTAGTTGATTCAGAAGATTAGGGTAATAGGTCGTTTAGAGAACCTTTTCTTGATATGCTAATTTATTGAGACAGGTTTTTTGGGTTATCAGGAGTTGTATGCCAAAATCATCAGTATTAAAACAATAAAAGACCTGACAAATTTCAGTTGGTGGATAATGAATCTATAATATATGAAAGTTTAATTGTAATCATTACATTATGGTAAATAATGAAATTTAACACTATATGCTAATTTTTTGAGAAGGACCTGTATTTCTGAAGCTCAGGAACTTAGTTCTGTCACCAAAAAACAAATCAGGAATCGGAATTCTTGGTTCTAGCATCGATTTCTGATCAATAGTATCTTGAATCTTTTGTACATTTACAACGAGATTATCCATTGAGGAGCACAGAGCCTGAATATCCATGTCCACAGCTGTGTCCTGAAGCACTCTAATGTCTAGGGGAAAAAAAAGACTGAAGACAGAGCTAAGAAAAAAAAATGATGTCAGGATTTCTTTTTTCCCTCTATTGGAAATCATTGAATGGCTCCTTGTACTGTTATGGCTGGCAATCAGGCAACACAGCGTGCAGTAATCAGCGCACATACAGAGATCTGGCAATAACCCAAAACAATAGGACGAGCTCTGAGACGTGGAATCTCTGTAGACTGCAGTACCTGATCTATCCTCACACAACTGGAAGCAGCAGTGGATTGCGCCTATCAACTACCTATGCAACTCGGCACTGCCTGAGGAGCTGACTAGCCTGAAGATAGAAATACAAGCCTGACTTACCTCAGAGAAATACCCCAAAGGAATAGGCAGCCCCCCACATATAATGACTGTTAGCAAGATGAAAAGACAAACGTAGGAATGAAATAGATTCAGCAAAGTGAGGCCCGATATTCTAGACAGAGCGAGGATAGCAAAGAGAACTATGCAGTCTACAAAAAACCCTAAAACGAAAACCACGCAAAGGGGCAAAAAGACCCACCGTGCCGAACTAACAGCACGGCGGTGCACCCCTTTGCTTCTCAGAGCTTCCAGCAAAAGATAATAACAAGCTGGACAGAAAAAACAGAAAACAAACTAGAAGCACTTATCTAGCAGAGCAGCAGGCCCAAGGAAAGATGCAGTAGCTCAGATCCAACACTGGAACATTGACAAGGAGCAAGGAAGACAGACTCAGGTGGAGCTAAATAGCAAGGCAGCCAACGAGCTCACCAAAACACCTGAGGGAGGAAGCCCAGAGACTGCAATACCACTTGTGACCACAGAAGTGAACTCAGCCACAGAATTCACAACACATATCTCTCTGGTTTAACAGAATAAAAATTCAAAATGTGAAAATTGCGAAATTTTCAAAATTTTCGCCAAATTTCCGTTTTTATCACAAGCGCAGAATTTATTGACCTAAATTTACCACTAACATGAAGCCCAATATGTCACGAAAAACAATCTCAGAACCGCTAGGATCCGTTGAAGCGTTCCTGAGTTATTACCTCATAAAGGGACACTGGTCAGAATTGCAAAAAACGGCAAGGTCTTTAAGGTCAAAATAGGCTGGGTCATGAAGGGGTTAAAGGGAACCTGTCGCCCCCTCCAGACGTTTTTAAATAAGAGCCACCCTGTGCAGCACTAATGCTGCATTCTGTCAAGGCGGCTCTTTTCGTTCAGGTCCCTGCAAGCGCTGAAATAATCGCTTTTATAATTTGCCCCTCATACCTGTAGTCTGTCACATCTGGCACATCTTTTCCCCCTGACACAAACGCCTCCCAGCCGTCACTAGTGACCTCCGGGCGCCGCCTCCATTTCCTTCCTGAACGTCCCCGGCACCTGCGCCGGAAAGTTTTTTTTTTTTTGTTGGTTTTTTTTTTTTTTGCTTTGCCCTTTGAACTTGCACAACGGGTCCAGAAGTCCAAATTTATAGTACCTGAAGAGCTATATCCCCATATGTCCAGCAAAAGTAGAAGAAGAATGAATGCGGCATTTACCATTGACTGTAAAATGTCTTATTTAGGTATATCTGACACTGAAGCTATGCAACAGATGTTTCGCATGGCTTCATCAGGGCCTGGCCATTTTGCATGTATCGACATCTCATACAGACCTGGATGAAGCATTAATACATGTGAAACCCTTGTTGCTTTCTTTATGTACACTGTGTATGACATGCCCTTAATAAAAGGACCTTTTATTATTGAGGGGCAGTACTGCATGCTTTTTCTTTTTTTTTTCCTTTTTTCTCCGGATTCATGAAACTCTTGATAAATTTGCATAGCACCCCTACTAAGTTATATAAGTAGCTTGGTCTCCACTGCATTAATCTGAGGCTGATGGAAGCTGCCAAACCATCTTTACATACATTAGACTGTTAAATGCTTGTTACATTTTTCTAATATTTTTAGACTTGACCATAGATCTTCTCCCTCTATGCAGATAATATTGTCATTTGTTGTTCAAATCAAAATTATTTGGTGATAAAAGGGATTATTAGGTAAAGGCCATTATTCCAAATGTGACATGCTTCCAATTAATTTCCATATTCATCTCAAAATGCAAATGTAACCGACCATTCTATGAATGGACTCGATAAGGTAATGCCCTACCCTGGCTTACTAATATTGGCCGATCCCAGTCTCTCCTACTATGTGCAGTCAGAGAGGATTCTTATATATTCCCCAGAGTATATTGGGTAGATAAAATCCCTACGTTTGCAATACATACTCTCCCCAAAATCCGGTTTCATTTCTAAGAGATAAGACATTTTCCTATAATGATAAATGTCACGTTTGATAGAAGGGTTGGACCGATATTCAGCACACCACTATGTGGTGGTGGGATAGGGCTGAAGGATACAGTGTGTTATTTAATAGTCTCCGAGGTGGAGATGGTTTCTAGAAAACATTAGTCCAAGGGAACAACCATCTGTCAAAGGAAAGGTCTCGTAAACCCTTGTTCCCTTTTACATTACTAGATCTTTCTATCCCATCAAAACTGTTTAGCACCATAGAAGAACAATTAGGACATGGAAACAAAATATTAAGCTAATAAGTTGATTTTTTTCCCATCTTGGAGATTATATAATGTTACAATTCCTAAGAAAAATTAACCAGCTACTAATTGTAATGAAAGCCGTTAGCTTGTCTGCCATGCACTGTTTCCAGTGTGAGGAACCCTTCAAATATCCAGAAAATAAAGGTGGTACAATTTACCATAAGTGTGGGGTGGCTATTAAATTTAGACCGTTTTGAAAATCCCCTTGAAAATTACTACTTATGTTTTGTTTTATAATGAATTTGAAGATGCAAGATACATAGATTAACAGTTAATGGCTCAATGAAATACAGAACTGAAATAATGAAAATTTACATGTAAGACAATATATACATAGAAGATAGAAAAATATGTATACAATTCAATACAAAATATGCAGGATATGAAAAGAAGCATGACCTCAAACAGACCACAAACTTATATTATACTCAGCCTTTACATCCGGGGCTGCCGCTCCCTGCCTGGACCCAGTTGGGCACAAGAGTAGACTTTTCATTTTGCAGTCTGCAGTTGGACTCAACCCTTCCATCCTCTAACCTTTTTATACTCTTCAGACCTCATCACTTCCCCCTTGTGTTAAATCCTCTGTTTACACAGTGGTCTTATCAGTTTGAGATAACCTTGAGATCAAAGCTTTGGAATGTCATTGTCCAAGAAGTACCTGGGTACCATGCACTGCTTGGTATCAAAAGGAGTCAGTGCTGAAAATAATAATAAAGTGGTAAAATCAAACTGTGCCATTAACCCTATACTATACCATGTGGCATCAATTCAACCTAACAAACAAGGCCTCTCAGTATAACATGGGGAGTTACTTCAAAAGAACCCCAGAGAAAACACTGAAATACAATTAAAGTGGGAAAGTGATCTCCATCAGGAACTCACAAAAAGAAGTGAGAACAGGTCTTGGCATGGATGTCCAAATACATGCCGTCTTTCCCATGTTTTCTTTATAAAAAATAAATACTACTATATATTTTCCGTTTGAGCACATTTACCTGTAACAGAGCGCTGGTGGAAGGGTCGTGACTGGGCGCTGGTGGAGTGGCCGTGTCAGGGCGCTGGTGGAAGGGCTGTGACAGGGCGCTGGTGTAGGGGCCGTGACAGGGCGCTGGTGTAGGGGCCGTGACAGGGCGCTGGTGTAGGGGCCGTGACAGGGCGCTGGTGTAGGGGCCGTGACAGGGCGCTGGTGTAGGGGCGGTGACAGGGCGCTGGTGTAGGGGCCGTGACAGGGCGCTGGTGGAGGGGCCGTGACAGGGCGCTGGTGGAGGGGCCGTGTCAGGGCGCTGGTGGAGGGGCCGTGTCAGGGCGCTGGTGGAAGGGCTGTGACAGGGCGCTGGTGGAGGGGCCGTGACAGGGCGCTGGTGGAGGGGCCGTGACAGGGGCACTGAGGGTGGGCCTGTGGTAGTGTGCTGGTGGATCCGGGGCTGTGGCAGGGTGCTGGTGGATTTGGGGCTGCGGGATCTCCAGGAATCTGCTTAATCCTTTTATGGTGATGTGAGTCATTACTAGAATTCTCGTGTGAAATGTCCACATTGTCAAAAGTGAGGCAGCATCACTTCTAGAGATTTTATAGATTTTTATTTTTTTTTAAATCTAAAAATAAAATAGATTTATAAAGAAGGGTAGGTGGTGGGTTATGTTCTAGATTGTGGGAAGCAGCTCAATCTTGGCACGTTGGAAATCAAACCGGTTTTTGCAGACCTACAGTTATATGAAAAAGTTTGGGCACCTCTATTAATCTTAAGCTTAATGTTGTATAAAAATTGTTTTTTTGCAACAGCTATTTCAGTTAATGCAGATTGCACATTTTCTGTTAGTACAATAAACCTCATTTCAAGGCAGAAACATTACTGTGTCCAACAGTTATTAGATATATGAAACTGAAATAGCTGTTGCCAAAAAAACAATTTTTATAAAACATTAAGCTTAAGATTAATAGGGGTACCCAAACTTTTTCATATAACTGTATGTGATGTCCTGTAGTACGTGAATACTTTTTGTCCAATATGAAGATTGGGCAGGAATGCAACATTCTGTAATGACAGAGTACCAAACTCTGTGGAAAACTTGGACGGAGACCCTTCTCTGGTTGGTAGGTTTACATTTAGCTTTCTCTCTTTCCCGGCTTCTCCTCTAGGGTTGTGTGAGTATTTTCTTATTGCTATAAGATCTGTATTCATCTTTGTAATAGATTATTTTGCACAAATGAAAAAGTCACTAACTGAAAATGCCTAAAGGTACCGTCACACTCAGCGACGCTGCAGCGATATAGACAACGAGCCGATTGCTGGAGCGTCGCTGTTTAGGTCGCTGTAGAGACGTCAAACACCGCAACTCCAGAACGATGCAGGAGCGATCCAGTGACGTAACGGCGACTCACTTATCGTTCTCGCTGGTTGTTCGCTCCATGTAAAACATTGCTGGCATTGTTGCTTTTGATGTCAAACATGACGATAAACGCCGACCTGACGACCAAATAAAGTTATGGACTTCTAGCTCCGACCAGCGATGTCACAGCGGGATCCAGATCGCTGCTGCGTGTCAAACACAATGAGATCGCTATCCAGGACGCTGCAACGTCACGGATCGTTGTCGTTCTCGTTGCAAAGTTGCTGAGTGTGAAGGCACCTTAAGAAAAATGTCTGTGTGTGTCTGTGGCACAAGACTAAACCAGTGTAAAGTGCTATTCTCTTTTGAGATGCATGTTCTGTTTTCCTGTACTACCAGTAATATACAGGGGTCTGAATGGCATTGTTCCCAGTTACACCCGTGTAGTGCTGTTTGGAGCTAGCATTGCAGAGAATGACATCTGGCGCATCACCTGAAATGTAAATTCTTTGTGGAAGTTCTGACGTGTAAAGCGAAGTGACTTGTTTTTTTTAAAGGCAAAAATCTGAATTTTCCATCTTGAATAATTACAGCACATTAACTATTCAGTCTTCGAAAGCATGGGTAACATCGGCAGAGAAGCTTTAGGGGGATTTGTGACGTCATACCTTAATGTTTGTGCCAAAACAGTTTGTTCTGTAGCACGGAGAATGCAGCCTGATAATAGCGGGGACTGAACCTGGGGCCACTGTATATTCTAAAGGTACCGTCACACTCGCGCGCTTCCCCGCGCTCGTGCTCGGCAGCTTCCCCGCGCGCGTGCTCGGCAGCTTCCCCGCAAACAGTGAAGAAGTGGTAGTGCGAGGAGAAATGGAGCATCTGCAGTAGTAGGAAAGTGAGAAGATGGATAGATGTATGGTTAGGAAGTAGATAAGATGAGTTAAATCATAGATGGGATATTGGCGATTTATTAGTGGAATTGCGGAGGTTGTGTGGGAAGGACAATTTTTTTCTACAGGTGTATCTGACAAGGGTATAAATAGTGTGTCCTTTTAATTTATCCAGTTGCACATGTGTTGTTTAGATAGAGCAGATGGACACCTACAAAAAAACACCTTCAAACCACATGTAAAAAATAAATAATTATTCATTTTGAAGACAAATAAGATGACAAACAAAAGTGCAGCAAGTTTTTCAGAAAAATAGATCCAATTTATTTGGGAAGAAATTTGACAAATCTGTTCCAGTTCCTCATATTTGTCATAACAAATCAATTGAGCCCCTGGTAAACCATTTGCAATGAATGCAATTAAAGCTCCTGAATTCCGACCGTTCATTTAAGGAGTCTGAGAGAACAGTGGATTCCAATGTTCTAGCTAAATCCCACACTTAGACTTATGCAGCCTGAGCGCTGTCCAATATTTTAGTTATTGTTTTAACTGCGAGTTCACAGGCCGATTGATCACGTCCTATTCTGGTCCTCAAAATCCGGTCAGAACAGGCCATGCTCGGAGTTTCACGGATCTCGCTCTCAGATCTGCCATTTTAACAGCTGTCTGAATAAATCCATTCTGTTCAATGAGTCGTGTGAAGTCGGATGAAACAATCATGCAGCTCTCTGACATGTCACACGGATGTGTGAACGCAACCTTAAAGTGATCACATTGGCAAAAACAGAAAATACAACTTAGGTGTACACTTGTTATTGTTCTCTTAAGACTAAGTGTAACTTACGCAAATAGCTGACTGCCAGAAATCAGCCATTATCGGGACCACGTACCGTAAGTATAGTTTCGGAGCTGGGTTGGGCTCTTTCACTCCAGGCAGTAGTGAGTCTTTCATTGGAAAAGTAAACTTTTTTTGAATCTCCAAGTTACATTATTTTGGATCTTGGCAAACAGGAGAATGAGAGATTTCCAGAAAATACACCTGCTTTCCATCTCATTTTTCTTTCAAACAGAATGCTTTAAAACTCTCTGGTGCCTGTACATTTATACTTGATGGAAAGCCATAATTACAGGAGAACTCTACTTTATACTGTGTCAATGGGTCCACGCGAGCAGAAACTTCATGACATAATGCTTTGAACTGGGAACAAAGTGTACTGTGCGGCTTCCATTTAGATGTCCTATCCACTGCCTTGTTCTGAATTTTGTATAATAATGCCATTTGCTGAATAACAATAACAGTTGTTATATGCCTTCCTTGCACATTGTCCTTTTTTTTTATGGATTTTACTATTTTGTAATTTGCAAAACTTATTTTTATTGATTAAATGTGCTCAATGTATGTGTGAGGAGAATGAAATAAAGAGTGATCCCCACTGATTAACTCTCTGGACGTCTTGTGCTTTCTCAGTATGTTCCCCTGACCGTTTCACACTGTTGAGGTATATTATAGATAAGACCACACGAGTAGCAAACTATCACGGATATGTGTATGCGTGCATATTCAACATACTATTGCCAACGCTTTCCTTAAATAAGGGTCTAGTATTTCATTACACTGGAGTTCTAAGGCCGTAGTGAATTAGGACTCATCTAGAATTCTTTTGTATAAATCTACAATACATTTTCACCAGTGTTTTTGGAAGAAGTCATCTCCGTGTATTTTTACATTTCCACATCAGCCATTTCTTTACACATTATGCTACAATTAACTTTTAATGGGACTATCTTCATCTTATTAAACTTCATGGCGTATTGCTAGGAGATGCCGTCACCTTATGATCAGTGATTGTCCAATACCTGAAAATAAAGAAACTGCACTGCTGATTCATAGCTATAGCCCCTTTTATTCTTAAGATATATTTCAGGGTCTCCGAAGTTATTATCCCAATTATAACGTCATGGTATATTCTAGCATCATGTCAGAAAGCGACATCATCCAGGATTCAATTGTTGTTGTTCGCACAAGGTCCTTGCCAAAATTTCAGAAACCTAACACATGAAATTAGAAACTTGTTTTGAGAGGGCTGAAGCGTACTTAACATTTCAGGTAACTTTTTGGAATAAGTTGTGTGTGAGGAATAACACTCTACCTCGGGCCATTATGACCTGCACCCTTCGAGAATTTTTCACCAGTCTTCTCCTCTGAAAACTATAATTCAGTTCAGTCTGAAATAGTGGAGGGAGACTGTTTTTCTGATGTCCGTACACTGCACACACAGACATGAGGCATTCCTGCCCTTATTTTCCTATATACCACTGCTTGGAGGATATTACACAGTAGAACTAAGCAGTGTACCTGTGCATACAGCTCTGAAAAAAGCTAAACCACTTGCTAGAAAGCTGTTCTATATGTGTGCGTGCTTCCCTACCTGTGCAACACTCTCCTCCTCCTTCCAGTTCCACTTGTCATAGAATATAATACTAGGTGTAGCCCAATCCTTCAGACTGATCAGAGTTTGATCAGAGTGGAATCCAATTTTCTCAGAGGCGGAGAGAAAAATTTCCCCACCTTCTCTATAATATCGGTCTGTGAAAATTGGATGTTTCGACAACTCCATAGAATAACATGGGTGTACGAGTGCTATTCATAAAATCCACGGATAGCACTCGCCCGATTTAATCTGTCGTGTCCACAAGCCCTAAGAGTGAGGGTGAAAAGTGTCTGGAGTGGCGAAAGAGACATGTCACACTGATAAAGTATATTAAGTTTTTAAGTTTAGTTGTTTTTTTTTTTTCCGTTGCTTGCCTGTACTGTTGATTTATGGACGTTAAACAAGCACTCTTCCCACCAAAGTCTTAATCCTCTTAATATATTGCAGTAATCATATTGTATAGCACTGTGGACTTACAATTGCTCATTTTGCTTTTACACACATTTAATTATTCTCTTTTCCATTGGGTCAATGACCTCACGCAATTAAAAACTGAAAAGTGGAATCCTTCTAAACTCTTTTATAGAAACAGCAGGTCCATTTTCCCTGTATGAGTGATGGGTCACTGCTAAAGTCCCTGCCAGGAGGGGGAAGGAGCAGGGGCAGGAGTTGGAGAGTAATGGTTTCTCACCAATGTCCAATATAGATAAAGCTGGCACTTCTAATACACTATAGAAAACACATGGTCACCCAAAAGATAACCAAAACGAAGAGATCCAGAATGATATTAATTAAGGCTTTTATTGGAAAACTTAGTAAAAATGCCCAAGCACCCTAACATAAGGTGGAGGCTATGTGCAGTACATCACTTCAGAAAATCCATATGCAGGGTAATGGTATCATAGCAACATATTTGGATGTGTACATCTTAAGCTGCCTAAGCATGGCCAAAGAATAGCGACAGTGACAGTGTACATAATAAGTTTATATTGCCATATCTACCTGCCAGCAACACAGCGTTCCACCTCACCCCAACGTACGTTTCGCACCAGGCTTCTTCCGGGGACGCCCGGGCATTTTTTATGCATTTTTACTAAGTTTTCCAATAAAAGCCTTAATTAATATCATTTTGGATATCTTCGTTTTGGTTATCCTTTGGGTGACCATGTGTTTTCTAGAGTAATGGTTTCTGCAGAGACGAGAGACAGAGAAAATAGGAGATTTAGCTGGGTAGAAAGGCAAAATGAGCAATAGTATGTGCACAGTGCTATATAATATGATGATTGCAATATACCGTACTAAGCGGATAAAAACTTTGATGGGAGCAGTGCTTCTTTAACGGAAACATTGACCATTTAACGTGAATTTGTAGACTCCTGTCTACTATATGCCGTTTCTAATACTGGTATCTTTATATTCGGCAGACGCTAGGCCTCAGCTGTGACTACTAACTTTACATCTTCTATAGCTTTGTCTGCCTGTATCCATTTTTGATAGTGAAATTGGATTTTATAATAGCCTTTCTCCAGATCTGGGGTCTAGATCTTGATATTATCAGCAGACACAAAGGGTAATCCAGCTAAAGCAATATCATTTTGTGGGAATGTTATACCATCCATTATACTAATGACAACACTGGGTGTAAAGAAGCCTCGTACTATTTAGTTTAAAGGAAGTACCTCAAGTTCTTATGTGGTTAACGTTGCAATGTGTTTGTAAAAACAAGCGACATAACAATTTACTACTTATTAAATATCCTCTCCGTTCTAAAGAATGCATGGCTCCCATTGGATTTTGCACAGCTTGTTTCCTGGGTGCACTCCTGGAGAAAGAAAACAAGACAATCCCTTTTTAATTTTGTTACAAAAATATTTACCTAATTCATCCTGTTTTTTTTTTTTTTTTTTTTTGCAGCAATAGGTTGTGTTTTTCTTTTTCCTTTTCAATGGGTTGTTAGATCAGTTTATTAGCTGGAAGCCACAGCAAAGCTCAGGAACAGAGGGCTCTGCCTTATTCTGGAGGTTACACTTTTATACTGGTCCACACGTGGATTTTATATTCATGGCTTATGTGACCAATTCATAAGGCCCGGTGCACACGATCCGGAACTAGCAGCACTCTGGACGTAGCACATATCCGCTATGTCCACACGGTGCAGTCTATTAAATGCAGGTAAATCCGCATGTGTTCCTTGAACCGTGCAGATTCACAGCATCCTATACATTCTGTTAGTGTAATTTCTCCTGCTGAGACTCGTATCTCTGCAAGAGAAATTGACATGCTGCAGTCTGGAGAGACGTGCCGCATGTCAGTGTCCGCGGATGATCCGCAGGCTCACAAGCATGTATGGCAGACATGGTATTTCTAGAAATCCCATCCACTAGGCTGTAACCTCATTCCGCTGCGGATTTGACTCTGTATAAATACGCAGCATCCAACCCACAGCAGTTCCTGATCGTGGGCATGCAGCCTAAGAGTTTTGAGAAAATAAGATGGAATTATGGCATTATTGTATTGTTTGTGTATAAATTAGTTTTATTTCCTTTTTATTGCTTGCTTTTGATTGTGTATTACTTATGACAATGTGCTTTTGGTTAAAAAAAAATAATACATTTTGAAAAGCCTCCACACCAAAAAGCTTTAGTAGAAATGAGTAAATGGGCACGAACCTTCCTTACCGATTCATAAACTGAAAGTGGATGAAATATCCTACGCTGGATAGGCATGTGTACACGAGGCGTCCATGATGTTATTGATGCTGCATTGACATCTCCCTCTAGATCATTGAGGCCGAGCATATGATGGACCGGATTGTGAATGGCTTGTCTGAGACTAGTGTCAAGGTGCGATTAGCTGCAGTAAGGTATGGCTCACACAGCACATGCGCTCCGTCTACTCATTTGTCATTTGATCTCATGTAGCATGTTTCAGGAAAGCAGATCCAATGATAAGGAGACTGAAAAGTCATCGCTTGCATTCCCGTATTTTAGATGTTCTGACAAATGCCATTAGAAACGATGGCTATGTTCCCACATTTAGGAATCACTGTGGACCTTCTGAATGGGATCTTAGCTTAAATTCCCACAATGAGTCTTTGATTATGTATTTTCGTTGCACAAAACAATCGGCCTAACGCTACATTCACACGTTCAGTATTTGGTCAGTATTTTACCTCAGTATTTGTATTAGGCCACGTTCATATGTTCAGTATTTGGTCAGTATTTTACCTCAGTATTTGTATTAGGCCACGTTCATATGTTCAATATTAGGTTACTATTTTACCTCAGTATTTGTATTAGGCCACGTTCATATGTTCAGTATTAGGTCACTATTTTACCTCAGTATTTGTATTAGGCCACCTTCATATGTTCAGTATTTGGTCAGTATTTTACCTCAGTATTTTTATTAGGCCACGTTCATATGTTCAATATTAGGTTACTATTTTACCTCAGTATTTGTATTAGGTCACGTTCATATGTTCAGTATTAGGTCACTATTTTACCTCAGTATTTGTATTAGGCCACCTTCATATGTTCAGTATTTGGTCAGTATTTTACCTCAGTATTTGTGTGAAGAAACCAGAACCCCGTTACAATTTGTATTAGGCCACGTTCATATGTTCAGTATTTGGTCAGTATTTTACCTCAGTATGTGTAAGCCAAAACCAGGAGTGGGTGATAAATACAGAAGTGGTGCATATGTTTCTAGTATACTTTTCCTCTATTTCTTCCACTCCTGGTTTTGGCTTACAAATACTGAGGTAAAATACTGACCAAATACTGCTAGTGTGAACATGGCCTTACAGTTCCAGTAAACTGGATGGGATTTATAGAAATCTCAGGGCCCCTCTGTTTTTTTTTTTTTGTTTTTTTTCTCATTTGTTTTTTAATGCACAGTAAACTGTCCTGCGGTGCATGTTTCAAAGTTGCGACGTGTCAATTTCTCTTGTGGGTATTATGAGTTATATGACGATTTTCCCCAAATAATTAAATTAAATGCGGATGATCCACATATTTTAAAAAGAAAAAAAAAAGAAAAGCGCATGTGTTTTTAGTGTACTTCCAATGGAGAGGACTGTATCAATAAAATTTTTGTCAAAACCATATACTAAGAAGTGTAGAAAACAAACTTTATTTGACACATTACATACAAAAAGAGGCAAAAACTACAACATCAAAAGCAATCAACGCTATGTAAAAATGTAAATAACATAATTTATCTAATAGGTGCAGAAAATCTGCAACATCAAAAACGCATCAAATACTCATGGTGGGAACGTAGCCTAACACAACATCTGCAGCGAGAAATATCCGTAACCGTAGATAAATCTCAGCCACTTGGTAAAGAAATGTTCTGAGCTGAAATTGACCTGCAGTGTAGATTTGTGAATTCACAGCATGGCTTTTTATTTTATTTCCCCCCCCCTCATCCTCATTTAGTAAAAGGTCAAAATCCACAATTTAGACATCAAATTTTTGCAAATGTTGAAATGTTGCTACAGATTAACTGTGGATCTGCAACAAAACCCGTAGGATCAGGACAGTGTTAAATAATAATCTTTAAAGACGTCTGCAGCTCCCTTGGTGATGCTGACCTGGTGCATGACCAGTTCCCACAATCTGGCTTTTAGCGAGGACATATCTTGTAGACACGTGACCGCTGCAGCCAGTCATTGTCTTCAGCGGTCATTAGTAGTCGCCATCGGATCAAGCTACCATTACTATGTGAGTAGCAGAGAATTGAGAAGTACAGACTATAGATTGGTCTAAAATAGTGTTAAAAAAAAAAAGCACCAATCATGGCTGGAAAGTTATAAACAAATCTGCACCACACAAATTAATGTGGATTTCTCTTGACTTTCACCAGATTGCAGCTGAAATTCTATGCATCAAATCTAGTGCATTGGATTCTAGTGATGAGTGAAGGTGCTCTGATAAGCTGTTATCTGAGCATGCTCTCCTGCTAACTGAGAGTCTGTCGAACAGTCGTGAGACATGCAGGTGTGGGGACTCGAACATATTATTCAAGCACGCCGAAGATACGGTTAGGCTACTTTCCCACATCAGGTTTTTTGCATCAGGCACAATCCGGCGAATGTTGGAAAAAACGGATCCGGCGCGGATTGTGAAAAACCGATGCGACGAATCCGACTAGCATATCCAGATAATTGGATTGAAAAAACAAATTTGGAGCATGCTCAGTTTAAAAAAAAAAACGGAATCTGGCACTGGAACCCGTCATTTTCCAGCGCTTCCGGCTTTTTCGCCGGACACAAAACGTTGCTATGGACGTTTTTTCCAGAAAACTAAAGCGAAAACCGGACGAAACACAAGGTCATCTGGCACTAATACAAGACTATGGGAAAAAAATGGTTAATTTAAAAAAAAAAACGGATCCAGCGAATGTTGCCGCCGGATCTGTTTTTTTGAAAATTAGCCGGATTGAGCCTGATGGCAAAAACCTGATGTGTGAAAGGGGCCTTAGCACCGAGCATGCTCGCTCATCATCACTAGATTCTATCCTATGAACACAATGGCTTCATAGCAAATATTAAACAGGAATCTTAATTACACTTAATGGTCTTAACTCAAAGTTAATTTATTAGGCAACTAAAACAAACAGAATGTGTCTTATTCCATATATTCCAGCGAGGCATCTTGGAAGATTCCTTTTACTTTTCACCAGGTTGTATTCTCGTTGAGATCATAATTCAGCCCAGTTTATGAAAGCATAGTGCACATTTGGAAACCATCTAATTGTAGATTTCTCTCTAGATGTTTACATAGCTTATCCAGATCAGTCCAGCAACTTCGTACCAGTTTTCAGGATCATGCAGTTTGGAAGCCACTAATGAAGGTATTTCATCATTAACAAAATTGTGTTTTAGGTTTTGTGTTTTTTTTTTTCTTTTCATATAGCAATTGATAATTTACTAGGACATAATTGGGATGCCAAATTGTTGCATTTACAATTTTCCTCATTCTGTAAATGTCTCCAGTAAATAATAGTTTTATTTTGGTTCCCTTTAAAAGGATTTTCCCACAAACAAAAGTTCATTTTATTCACTAGATCAAAATGGGATCCGACTCCACAGCCCTGCCAGGGCTGTGCAGTCGGCAAACCAAACCCCCGACTCCTCACTTTCCATGACACAGACTCCACCAAAATGTGCTCAGACTCCGACTCTACAGCCCTGCTTGAAATGAGAATAAGGTCCACAATAGGAAGCAATTAAAAACGCAAAAAATGTTCCTGTGCTGAGATAATCTTATAAATGTGCTCCTGTCATGACATGGTTGTGTCTGACTGTGCAGTAGCATGGTCTGACCATACCACAGCACCTGAGCAGGGGAGGAAGCACAGGGACATCCAATTGTGGAACTCCTTTTTATTCCAAGATCTAGTGAATAAAATGAACTTTTGTTTGTGGGAAAATCCCTTTAACACACCAAGCATTAATAAACTTTTTCTTTTTATGTAGGTCTTACAGAATGCTCCTGATGATATTCTAGTGGTCGCTTCATCAACATTATGCAACCTTCTACTTGAGTTCTCACCTAGTAAAGAGGTTTGTAATACTTGTCCCTCATTGAAAGGGCTCATACTCATTTGTGAGAAAAATGGACGAGTGCAATCCAATAAAAAATTGGATTGCACTCTGATTAATGTTATTCTTTGATTCCCTGCTCATCTGCAAGTTTTTTTTCTCAACTCAGATCGGACTGAGAAAAAAATCGCAGCATGCTGCGATTGTCCTCGTATATAGGACGGGACTCGCCATTGAAAGTCAGTGGGTGCGATTAAAAATCGGACGGCATTCGGAACATATATAATATTTTTTTTTTTTTTTTTTACATAGAAGAAGCAGATATAAAGATTTTGATGACTTGTATCATTAGCACAGTGCTTGTGTAGCTTGCTGAACTAGTAATTTAGTAATAAATACATTTCTGAAAAAAAATGGCATGGAATTCCCTGAAAGCGGACAGCTGGAGGCAGATGTGTTTACCCTGGGAAGGGGGGTAATACACATGGAACTTCCTAGGCTATTAATATCAGCTCATAGCTGTTTACTAAGCCTTTACTGGTTATTAAAATGGGGAACCCCCAGCAGGACAATGCGCCATGCCACACAGCTAGGTCAATCAAACTGCAGATGAAGGACCACCACATCACATCCCTGTCATGGGCAGCCCACTCTCCAGACCTGAACCCCATTGAAAACCTCTGGAATGTAATCAAGAGGATGATGGACAGTCACAAGCCATCAAACAAAGAAGAACTGCTTACATTTTTGTACCAGGAGTGGCATAAGGTCACCAAAAAGCAGTGTGAAAGACTGGTGGAAAGCATGCCAAGACACATGAAAGCTATGATTAAAAATCGTGGTTATTCCACAAAATATTGATTTCTGAACTCTTCCAGAGTTAAAACATTAGTATTGTTGTTTCTAAATGACTATTAACTTGTTTCTTTGCATTATTTGAGGTCTGAAAGCACTGTTTTGTTTTTTGATTTGGACCATTTCTCCTTTTCAGAAAAAAATAAATAAATTTATTGCTTGGAAATTCGGAGACATGTTGTTAGTAATTTATAGAATAAAAGAACAGTTTGCATTTTACTCAAAAATATACCTATAAAGAGAAAAATCAGGCAAACTGAAAATTTTGCAGAGGTTTCTTAATTTTTGCCAGAGCAGTATATTTACATCAATGGTAGTGCGCACGCCGAGGCCACATCTTTCCCCGCACTTCATGGCTGATTTTAATAAGCCATTATGTGCCTTTAACAGCTGCGGGTGGAGCGAGTGGCTGTTAACTTGTTAAGTCTCACTGTCAATCACTCACAGCAATATTTAACATGCATCGGCCAGAAGCGCATCTTTCATCCCGTCCATCGCCTCCCCTGTCAAGTGAGCTGGGGAGGGGAGTGCATCGATAGGTTGTGATGAAAGCCGAGGGTCTGCTGAAGACCCCTGTGCCTGTCATTATGATGCTCCTATGATTGTGATTTATGCTATTCACGGCAGTGCTGAAACCCTTCTGTGTAAGCACAAGTGAACGGATGATCGCAGCTTCACGTCTCCTCAAAGGACTATTTAAATCAGTAAAAAGTGTGAAAAAAAACCTTTTTTTAAATATCTGAAAAAAAATATATACCGTATATACTCGAGTATAAGCCGAGATTTTCAGCCCAAATTTTTGGGCTGAAAGTGCCCCTCTCGGCTTATACTCGAGTCAAGGTGGGTGGCAGGGTCGGCGGGTGAGGGCGCTGAGGTATATTTACCTAGTCCCAGCGATCCTCGCGCTGTCCCTGCCGTCCCACGGGCTTCTGTGCTGCAGCTTCTTCCCCTCTTCAGCGGTCACGTGGGACCGCTCATTAAAAAAATGAATAGGCGGCTCCACCTCCCATAGGGGCGGAGCCGCCTATTCATTCCTCTAATCAGCGGTGCCGGTGACCGCTGATAGAGAAAGAAGCTGCTGCACCGAAGACCAGGCAGAGGGACAGCGCGAGGATCGCCAGGACTAGGTAAGTATAGCATATTCACCTGTCCGCGTTCCAGCCGCCGGGCGTCGCTCCATCTTCCCGGCCGGCGCCTCCATCTTCCCGGCGTCTGCGCTCTGACTGTTCAGGTCAGAGGGCGCGATTATTGCAGCAGCGGCAGAGATTTATGTGGAGCATCTATGGGGCACAATGAACGGTGCAGAGCACCGTATATGGGCACAGCTCTGGGGCACAATGAACGGTGCAGAGCACCGTATATGGGCACAGCTCTGGGGCACAATGAACGGTGCAGAGCACCGTATATGGGCACAGCTATGGGGCACAATGAACGGTGCAGAGCACCGTATATGGGCACAGCTATGGGGCACAATGAACGGTGCAGAGCACCGTATATGGGCACAGCTATGGGGCACAATGAACGGTGCAGAGCACCGTATATGGGCACAGCTATGGGGCACAATGAACGGTGCAGAGCACCGTATATGGGCACAGCTCTGGGGCACAATGAACGGTGCAGAGCACTGTATATGGGCACAGCTATGGGGCACAATGAACGGTGCAGAGCACTATATGGGGCACAGCTATGGGGAAATATGAACGGTGCAGAGCACTATATGGCACAGCTATGGGGAAATATGAACGGTGCAGAGCACTATATGGCACAGCTATGGGGAAATAATGATCTATTTTTATTTTTGAAATTCACCGGTAAATGCTGCATTTCCACCCTAGGCTTATACTCGAGTCAATAAGTTTTCCCAGGTTTTTGTGGCAAAATTAGGGGGGTCGGCTTATACTCGGGTCAGCTTATACTCGAGTATATACGGTAAATAAAAACCCAAGTTCAAATCACCACCTTTTTTGCCTCATTGAAAATAAAACCGTTAAAAATAAATTAAAAAAAAATATACATTTGGGATGACCGTGTCTGGAAATATCGGATGTATCAAAATTATAAAACAATCCGATCGGTAAGCGGCGTAACAAGAAAAAGAATCAAAACTCTAGAATTGCATTTTTTGGCCACACTAACATGGCAACAAAATGTGATGGGCGACATTGGAATTTTTTTTTTTTTTTTTTTCAATTTTGGCAATTTTTTTAACCACTTAAATAGAAAAAAAAAAAACTATACACGTTTGGTATCTGCGTACTTGTGCTGTCCTGGGAAATCATATGAAGGTCATTTTTACAATATAGTGAACATGCTAAATAAAAAGAAAAATAAATAAAAAAAACACAAAATATCAATTGTGGAATTGCACTTTCTTTTTGCAATTTTACCACACTTGAATTTTTTTTTCTTGTTTTCCAGTGCACTATGTGATAAAATCAATGGTGTCATTCAACTCGTCCCACAAGAAAAACAAGCCTTCATATGGCTATATTGATCGAAAAATAAAAAAGGTTATGTCTGAAGAAGGTCCATTTATTATCGCCGGAAGCTGCAGTCATTCTTTTTTTTTTATTCAAATAAATTTTTATTAAGAATAACAAGATAAATGACATGTTACATTCTCATTTTCAATACAAAGCTTTTTTCTCCCCCTTCAAACATTCCCCTTCAAACCCACCACCCACAACCCCACCCAACAAAGCAGCTCACCTTGCTTAGCACTTCCATCATTAGACCAATATACTATCTAATCCCTCGGCCAATAATATAAGCCACATTTAACATTACCATTAATTAGGAACCTTAATTAACTCTCCCTCTATAATACCCCTATCCCATAGCAATCCACGGAGACCACATTTTATTGAACATTTCGATTTTCCCTCTTTTTTTATAAAACCCCTTTTCCAGTGTCAGGCCCTGCTTCACATACTGGAGGAACTCTCCTCTTGACGGCGGTTCTTCCCTAATCCAATTTCGAGCTATTACCTTCCTAGCCATGTATAACAATCTGGCAATAGCTATCTTTAGGTTGTTATCCACTCCAATCTCATCCACACATCCCAACAAGCACACTATAGGATCCCTTGGCACCTTACAGCCATACGCACCTTCCATACGACTCAAAACTACCACCCAAAAAGCAGCCAGTCTCGGACACGTCCACATCATATGGAGTATATCAGCATCTGCAGTTTTATTCCTCGGGCATTCAGAATCATCACGCAAACCAGCCTTATATAGCACCATCGGTGACTTTTATAAACCCTGTGTGTCACATAGAGCTGTGACAGTCTATACGGTTCGCTCAGTGACAATCGTGGGACCCATTCTAGCACCGACTCCCAAGTCTCATTCTCCATTGGACCCAGATCCCTCTCCCACTTAGCTCTCGCCATTATTGGAAACCCCAATAGGAAAGTGTGCAACAGATCTTTATACAAAGTAGATATGACTCCCCCAGTAGTCCCTTCATTACACACATACTCCAGTACTATATCCCTCTGAATTCCAATACCTCCGTTTCTACTCTGAGCTCCAAAAGCATGCCTCATCCGCAAATACTGAAATTCCCCCACAGTCCCAAGACCAAATTCCGCCTGCAATTGGGAAAATGATTTCAATTCACCTCGCTCAATTATTTGATACACGTATTGAATCCCTTTGACTTGCCATTCTGTCAGTACCCCCAGTGCCTCAAACTCCTGTAAGTTGCTGTTATGCCATAGCGGTGAGAATCTAGTCAAATCCGTGACCCCCCGTATATGTCTCAGCCTACCCCACAGCCTGCGTAACAACACAGTCGGGTATAATTTCCCCAGAGCCCCCAGGGATCCATCCTCCAAACATTGTACCACTGGCCTTCTTTTTGTCACCACTTCCATCAGCCCTTGTACCGCCCCAGATGACCCTTCATGCGCCCAGCCTTTTAGATGCTGACTCTGGGCTGCAAGAAAATATATTTCAGGGTTAGGCAATGCCAATCCCCCATCTTCCTTGGGTCGCTGAAGTGTCTCCAGTTTGATACGCGGATGCTGTCTCCCCCATATCAAATTCCTGAACAGAGAGTTAATCTGTCTAAATCTCCCACGTGGTATCCAAACTGGCGCATTATGAAGAATATACAGTATTTTTGGCATCAAAATCATTTTAATAAGATTCACCCTACCTACCACAGATAAATGCAGTTTAAGCCAAGCATCCGCTTTCGCTTTAAGAACACCTAAGATTGGAGTCAGATTTCTATGTATATAGTCAGTAACAGGCATAGATACCCATATTCCAAGGTACTTAAATTGGCTAGTCACCTCCAGTCGCCCATCCTCCAGTGACTCCCCACCATCATCATCCACCTTAAACAAGACAGACTTACTCCAGTTTATCCTAAGTCCCGACACCGATCCGAAACGCTCAATAATCCCAATGGCTCCCTCCAAGGACATACCCGGGTCAGCCAGAAATAGCAGAATGTCATCCGCATACAACGCCACCCTTTCTTCAATCATCCCATATTTAAACCCAGTCACCTCATCAGACCGTCGAAGCTTAGCAGCCAGTGGTTCCACAGCTAGAGCAAACAAGAGGAGAGAGCGGACACCCCTGTCTCGTCCCTCTAGCCAGTTGTATGGTCTGTGATAACTCCCCATTTACCCTAACCCTAGCCATCGGCATCGAGTACATTAGTTGAATCCAGGATATGAACTGCGGTCCAAACCCCATACTCCGGAGCACCTGCCAGAGATATCCCCACTCCACACTATCAAATGCCTTATGGGCGTCTAAAGATGCAATAACTCTCTGGCCACAGTTGTCGGATCTGAGTTGCAAATTCATATACAGCCTTCGTAAGTTGATCGCAGTGGACCGATCAGGCATAAAGCCGGACTGGTCTGAGTGCACCAGGCCGGAAATAACACTTGTCAACCTCATCGCCAACACCTTAGCCAGAAGTTTAACGTCTGTAGTAAGCAAGGAGATTGGCCGATATGAATCCGGCTGTGTCGGGTCCTTCCCCTCCTTAGGAATCACCACTATTATGGCCTCCCGCATAGATGCCGGTAGACGACCGCCACTCCTAGCCTCCTCCAGAAGTACCCTTAATTTAGGGATCAGCACTTCCCCAAAGTTTTTATAAATTTCAGCAGGAAATCCATCTACGCCAGGTGCCTTCCCATTAGCCATAGACTGCAGTGCCCGACCCAACTCCTCCTCCGTGATGGGAGCTTCCAAATCTTCTCTATCTATGTCACTCAGCCTTGGGAGCTCCAATTCCTCAAGGAACGCCACCGTGTCCTCCACCAACCCATCTACCTGAGAGGAATATAAGTCCGCATAAAAATCCGCAAAAATGTCCAAAATCTCTGAAGTCTCAGAGACAGCCACACCGCTCCCCGATACCAAAGAATGAACAAAGGAAGTGTTTCTCTGGGCAGAAGCCACCATCGATAGCAAATGACCCACAGATTCGCCCTCCTGGTAAAAAGCCAGATTCATGAATTCCCTCTTCCTTTCAGCCTTACCGAGCAATACCTCCTCCAACTGACTCTGAGCTGCCTTTAGCCTCCTCCCAGCTTCCGGAGTACCCGCTATTACCATCTCATCCTCGGCTATCCTCAGCCCATCAACCGCCAACCTCTGTCTCTCTTGATTTCCTCTTACACCTGCTAATATCCCTGAACAGCAGTCCCCTCAAGTACGCCTTCATGGCTTCCCACACTGTAAGAACATCTACACTTCCCTCGTTAATCTCAAAAAATTCCACCAACTCCTTCTTTATCTTTTCCAAGTCCATACTGTGTAGCCAATTAGGGTGAATCTTCCACTCCTTCCTGCTCCCGATCCGTGTCCCCACCGGCCGAAATTCCACCTCAACTGGACTATGGTCTGAAAGAGCCCTAGGTAAATATCTCACGTCCCTTACCATCGTGTCCAGTAAACAGTTACCCAGCGCCAAGTCAATCCTAGACAAAGTACCATGAGCTGGCGAGTAGCATGAGTACGTCCTTTCCCCAATATGTCTAACTCTCCATAAATCAATCATACCTACTTCCCGGATATAGGTCCCAAACGTAGTGATATGTCCCCCTGTTCTATTCTCGGGATTTTTGTTTTTATCCCAAAAGTCATCACAGATATTATTAAGATCGCCAATAATTAGAGATGGTAACGGTCCCCAACGCTCTACCCTCTCCAGCACCTCTCTTATCTTCTTACTTGAGTATGGGGGCGGAATATACATTGCCGCTATACACATCAACACTCCATTTATTTTACATTTCACCACCATATACTGACCATCCACATCCTCTTTTACCGCTACCTCCTCATACTGCACCCCCGCAGGTATTAACACAGACACACCCCTAGAGTACGTCGAGAAGGTAGAATGATACGCCCTCTGTATCCAGCGCCTATTCAATACGTTCACCCTCTCCCGCACTAAATGTGTCTCCAGCAGACATATCATTGAGACCTTCTGTTCTCGGACATACTGCAGACTTGCCGCCCGCCGTGTTTTATCCGCCAGACCTCTCACATTCCAACTCAATATTTTAATACAATCTCCCATCATGTGGCTCATCATTTCTCATAGTATCCAATTTCCCAAGTATGAGCTGCCCCAACCCTCCCACCCCCCCTGCCCCCTCCCAACTTACCCCCCTATCCCCCCCAATATAATGCATTCTTCCTCTCATCAAGAGTGGGGCTCCACTGCCCACTGCGAACACTCTCCCTTACTTAACCCTCTCCATTCGCGTCCCGCTGCCATAGCAATCACAATTTCCCCCCCAACTTTCACTTTATTGTATCTTAACATTTCAACTTATATTAACATATAGAAAAAGTACCAAACCAGTTCACAGTACCCAGCATAACCCTCCTTCCCCGTACTTAGTAGTTGGTACTGTCCCCTCCGGCCATTCCTTCAATATGGCCCAGCAAAACCCCCAACAGTTGCTCAACTCTTTAACCATTGCTAACGAGCGCAGAACTCTCCTCCATAGACAGAGAAAACAAATCCCAACTGGATCTCGCCGAAATGTCAGTCGCCCATTCCCTTATGTTTTTTCTCATGAGTATCAAGCCACTGGGTAGCGTCCTCTGGTGTCAGGAAAAAGTGGGTCTTATTAAAAGCCACCAGTCTCAGCTTGGCGGGAAACATCACTGAGTACTGCACTCCCAGCTCCCTCAGTCGCTGCTTGACTCCAGTAAACTTCATCCGCTGCTTCTGAACCGCAGCGGAATAATCCGGATAAATGGCGATTTTTTTTGACCTCCAGCCGTCAGATCCTCCATCTCTCTAGCCTTTCTGAGGATAATGTCTCTGTCTCTGTGAGTATTTTAGCAAGCATGGTACGGGGATTTGCTCCTGGGGCAGGGGGCTGCGGCGGGACCCTATGAGCCCGTTCAACAGCAAAGACTTTTGTCAACACTGTGCTCCCAATCTTCTCCAGCAGCCAGTTTTCAACAAACTCAGTGGGATTTCTCCCCTCAGTCTTTTCAGGCAGCCCCACTATACGTATATTATTTCTTCTGGATCTATTTTCCAGATCCTCATTTTTAGCAGCGAGCTCGGCTATTGCTTGGGCAAACTTCTTTTCAGCTTTTTGTAGCTTAACTATGTGATCTTCTGCCGTGCTCACCCTCTCCTCCACCACTCCTATACGTTTGTCCATTTTCTGCAGAGCAGCATTAATCTGTGCAGTGTCCCCTTTAACTTCCTGCATCTGCTGGGCCAAGGAGTTCAGGGATTGCTGACATGAAGAGATCAGTGTGATAACATCTCTAAGAGTCGGCTCCTCTCCCTGTGATATGGCTTCAGGTCCCCCACTAGCCCCCGCCATGCTGCCTCTCTCCTTCCCCCTCTGTACCTCATGCTGCTCGGCCGTGCTTGCTTCCTCCTCCTCCTGGTCAGCTCCAGCTCCTGGTTCTGCCTCCTCAGCAGCCTCCACTCTGGCATACTGCTGCAGCTTTGCGGCCACCTCCATGCGCCGCTGACATGCGGCGTTCTCCTTCTCGGCGTCCTCCCTAGCATCGGAGCCATCTTGGCTGGCTCCTGCATCGCTGGTGCCAGCGTCTTTCTGCCGCCTCCTGGTCATCGCTGCCGACTCCGGACCTGCTGCTCCGCACTGCTGCACTCTCCGGACCTTCAGCCAGCCGGATTTAGGTGAGTTTACCCGAAAATCGGGGTTAAAGCAGGATTTTTGTCCTTATGGCAGCAGGAGCACTCTTCCCTGCTTCCACTCACATGGCCAGCTAGGACACGCCCCCTGCAGTCATTCTTTAAAAAATTATTTTCTCCGCAGTAAAACTGTGGCTGAAAACCATGTCTCTGCGGTGATTGCTGTTAGCAGCCCAGGCAAAAAGAAAGAAGTTGCGGTACCGAGAAAATAGAATTCTAAAAATTACGAGCAGTGAAACCTTTTCTAATTTCCATATCTATTATTTCTACCTGGGTTTAATTAGGAATAACCGTGTAGGTGACACATTCTCTTTAAGTTCACAATCTCCGAATCAGACTTCCCTAGACATGTCGTTATCATGTCAACATGACAAAATGAATCTCATCCCCGCTGCCCTGGACACGTTTTGTTACCTGCCCCTGACAGTGATTTTCTAAAAATTAATGTGTCTGCTCTGACGGACTGTGGGTTGCAGTCTTATGGAAAGATTATTTTTTCTTCCCCCCTCTGTTTCCTCTGGAAACCAAATTAATGTTCAGCTGCTTATCTGTATGAGAAATGAAGACAACATAATTGTATTGCAAGTAAATGAGGCCGCACTACCTGAAGCGTGCGCTGATCGCTGCTATCGCTACAATGTATTACAGGGAGATTGTAGAAATACTCCGTTTCCCTGCAGCTGCTCCAAAGGGAAGAATTAATGAAAGCATCCAATGCGCCAACACTTAGACCATTACTCGCCTACCCCCTTTTAGTTTGACATGTCCCTGCAGAAGACATTAACATTAATGCTGCAATTTATGTCCGCTTCCTATGTAGCATCATAATGCTTGCTAATGAGCTGATTACTGATAACATTTGGTATGATTCCTAATAGAATTATCCCAAAGTGTATAATATCTTGCAGAAAACAAAATGTCATCACAGTCTGAGATACTATGGGAGAGCCCCAAGTCCCCACATTTTGCTGATAATAGAAGATGATGAAGGTAAAAGCAGCAATGTTACAGAAAGCTTTTACAGGGAATTTGTTTTGTATTGTACCATACGTCCACAAATGGCATGTAACATGCATACCTGTGTTCAGCCCTCCATACACTTTACAAAGCTGTCACCTGGACAATGGTTCGGCCAGCAGTTATTTTGCTTCGCTTTTCCAAGTACGAGCGCCTGTGTTCTCTAAAGCTATGTACACACGTTCTGGATTTTCGGTGGTTTTCCGCTGAAAAAAAAAACGCTTAAAAGACGATTACATTAAGCATCCCATCAATTTTAATGCATTCTGCAATTTTTGTGCCCATGTTGAGTTTTTTTTTACGCAAAACGCAGCATGTTCATTAATTTTGAAGATTTGCCGCTATATTATTGCATTGGGAATCTGCAAAAAAAAAACGCGCAAAAAAAAACGCGAGTGGACTTCATACGAAAGTAGTCCGGATTTGCTCAGTGAAATTCTGCAAACTTTCCTGATCATGTGCACATAGAGAGGCCTTGCAGACCTCTCTGATGGCGGCTTATCACTAAAGTGATGATCAGTCATTTCATTATTGACAATGGCATAGAGACTCTATTGTACTTTGAGAGGTCTAGATAACACATTAGCTACATTTTATGCACACAAATAAAGCTGTTTACTTCTCTTCCCAGACATTGTATTAAAAGGGGGATTTCTGCTATAAAATATATATATGTGTATATATATATATATATATATATATATATATATATATATATATATATATATATGTGTGTGTGTATCTATAATATATATATATATATACGGTATATATGTGTGTGTGTGTATATATATATATATATATATATATATATATATATATATATATATATATATATATTAATTATTATTATTATTATTATTATTATTATGAGAAGGGTCCACATCCTGGACTGAAATGTCGCACGTGGGCCAATAAACCAATTTACTTTTTCTATTCGAGTGGTGCCTTCATTTTTCTGGATAATTTGTATATACACAACCCTCTTACACCCCCCCTCCTCCGCCCCCCTGGAGTACACTCTCCTCTTCCCCCCTGGAGTGGAGTACACGCTCCCCTCGCCCGCCCCCCCGGAGAACACGCTCCTAATTTCCCCCCTTTCCCCGTGGAGTACATGTTCCTCTCTCCCCCACTGGAGTACACGCTCCTCTCTCTCCCCCCCCCCCCCTGGAGTACACGCGCCTCTCTCCCCAGCGCGCGCCCCCCCCCTTTGGAGTACACGCTCTTCTCTCTTTGCATTGCTCCGCCCACCGCTGGGGCTCCGCCCACTTCCTTGGCGCTTCTTGTCTGGAATGAGAGGCACCCTGCAAAATCTCTGGGTCCATATTGCTCGCACTCCTGTGAGGAAACCAGCCGCACAGTGTCACCACGCTGACTGACTGACAGCCGCCAACAGCTACGGGTCCGCCGAACATCCCTTCTGCCGTCCTATTCCTCCCTGGGGACACAGACACAGGACCGTGGGTAAGCTGTACCAGGAAGAGCTTAACCCCTTCTCTGCACGCATAACCTGCCTATCTCTAAAGACACACTATGTCTCACCCTAAAGAGGCCAAAAGGGTTAACAAAAAGCACACAGTGTTTTTTACTTCATGTGCCACTTGCAGCACTGCCTTGCCCCGAGTTCACAATACCCCGTTATGTGCGGATTGTGATCCGGTCTGTGTGCAGCAGCCTCCCGCCGCCACCAACGCCACCTCCGACCCTGCTGAGCCTAGTCCCCCTGAGTGGGCCGCTTCCCGATCACGATCTATGGCTTCCCTGGCCAAGGCAATAGACTCCCTCCGGGGTCCCTCTTTAAGTCAGACCTCGGAGAACTCTGGCAACTGTACGGATCTACCCACCTGCAGGGGCGCACTCCGTCACTAAGGGCTCAGGGTTCCAGAAAAGGGACCCATGTCGCGTCCCCTGATCACAGCCGTGCTTGTGTTTCAGCCTCTACGAGCTCAATTTCTCGTTCCCCCTTCTCCTGAGAACGATAACGCACACGACTCTGAATAAGAGTCTGATGCATCTTTAGTCCAGGATTCCTCAACTTCTCAAGAGACGCTTGATTCTCTTATTGAGGCGGTCAACAAGACCCTGAAGGTGGATGGGGAACCCTTATCCACTCAGGAACACGTGGTGTCTTTTAAAAAGACTAAACGTGCCCAAAAGGTATTTGCCACTCATCCTGAATTTAAGGACATTGTCCAGAAACACAGGGACCGGCCCAATAAACGTTTCACGGATCAAAAGCCTATTGAGTCCAAATACCCTTTTGCTCGCTCTGTTTTCGAGGCTACAGGTGCATCTCTCTTTCGCAACTACTTGGGTGCCTAAGGCTATGGTCGCTTGGGCTGAGGTGCTGACCACTACCATCCATGACAGTTATCTCCCTCCAGAGGCGATCAATCTGGCTAACCAGATAGCCCAAGCCGGGGACTTCATGGTTAATGCTTCAATAGATGCGGCCAATTGCGCTGCACAAGCAGCCGCGAACGCAATCGCCATCAGACGAGCCCTCTGGCTCAGAGATTGGCGAGCAGATTCTGCTTCCAAAAAATCATGGACAACTCTGCCCTGCCAAGCTGGTTGCTAATTTGGAGAAAAATTGGACTAAATTGTTTCCGATGCTACCGGAGGAAAGAGTAAATTCCTCACTCAACAAAAACCTGCACGGCCGTTTCGGTATCAATAACAACCCCGATTCCGGCCCTTTCGCAACAATCCCAATTGGTCATCTCCATCCTCCAGGTCAGGTCGAGTATCGCGCGGAGACGGAGGTTTCCAGGTCTCATACAGGCCCAACCGTAGCTGGAAACCCAGATCAAGGTCATCCGGATCTAAGGGATCCAGATCCCTTAGACCTTCCAATCAATGACTCGTTGCAACATCCGGAGGACATCGACAAAGTAGGTGGCCATTTACTTTCGTTCCGCCAAGCCTGGCTGTCGCCCACGACGAGTGGGACAGAGAACTGGTGTCCTCCAGATACAAAATGGTTTTCTTTTCCCCCGACACCAGTCGTGTCCTCCCAAAACAAAGACAAGTGCCTTTCTCCAGGCCATACGGGCACTACAAGGAGACGGAGTCATCATTTCGGTTCCCCAAGACCAAAGGTTCAAAGGGTTTTACTGGAACCTATTGGTGGTCCCAAAAAAGGACGGTTCGCTGCGACCAATACTGGACCTAAAGCTTCTGAACAACTTTGTCAAAATTCGACGCTTCAGAATGGAATCTCTCCGTTCTGTTGTCGCGTCCATGGAAAAGGAAGAGTTCCTAGCATCCATAGACATCAAGGATGCTTACCTCCACATCCCAATTTTCCCTCCTCATCAACAGTTCCTCTGCTTCGCTTTTCGCCAAGGAACACTTCCAGTTTGTGGCCTTATCCTTCGGCCTCGCCACCACTACCAGAGTTTTCACCAAGGTCATGGCAGCTGCCATGACCATTCTTCATGCTCGGGAAGTGGTGGTACTTCGTACCTGGACTACCTACTGATAAAAGGCCCGTCATATCCAGCCTGTGAGGAGTCCATCGATATTACGGTGGATACACTTTCTCGCTTGGGTTGGAAGATAAACTTCGACAAATCTTCTCCGGTCCTGGCTCAGCGGATTTCCTTCTTAGGAATGACCCTGGACACTTCCTGCAGCTTGGACATTCTCCCTCCAGAAAAGGCCTTGGCCTTGCAGCAGGAAGCACGGACTCTCCCGCCCAGTCCCTCACTCCATTTGTTTCAGCATGCGCATTCTCGGACAAATGGTAGCAGCCATGGAAGCGGTTCCGTTCGTGCAGTTCCACCTCCGTCCCTTACAACATGCGCTGCTGTCGGCATGGAACGGGAACCCGTCCTCTCTCGACCGTCATCTCTGTCTGTCTCAGCAGGTCAGTCAGACTCTCAGGTGGTGGACGCTGAAGTCCTCCCTGTACCAGGGAAAGTCTTTTCTCCCAGTGCGCTGGCTGGTGGTGACCACAGATGCCAGCCTTTTGGGCTGGGGTGCAGTCTTCAACCAACAAACAGCACATGGGCGGTGGTCCACTCGAGAGTCGCATCTCCCCATTAATATCCTGGAAATTCGAGCGATCAGACTACCCTTGTTCAGTTTTCACCATCTCCTGGCATGTCACCCCATCAGAATCCAGTCCGACAACGCCACAGCGGTGGCGTACATCAACAGTCAAGGGTGAACCCGCAGCAAGACGGCCATGCTCGAACTGACCCACATCCTCCGTTGGGCCGAGAGCAACCATTCGCCCATCTCGGCTGTCCACATACCAGGTGTGGAGAATTGGGCGGCGGACTTCCTCAGTCACCAGGGGCTCGCCTCGGGCGAGTGGTCCCTCCACCCGGATGTTTTTCAGCAGATTTGTCATCGCTGGAGGACCCCGGATGTCGACCTCATGGCCTCCAGGCTAAACAAGGTCCCCCAGGTCATTGCCTGATCCCTCGATCCACGTGCCATCAGAGCAGATGCCCTGGTCCTGCCGTGACATCAATTCCGCATCCCGTACTTTTTTCCCCCTCTTCCCCTGCTACCGAGGGTCATCAAGAAGATCAGGGCAGAACTGGTACTGGTGATACTAGTTGCGCCGGACTGTCCGCGCCGGGCGTGGTACGCGGAACTGGTTCAGCTGGTCGCAGACGTCCCCTGGCGGCTTCCAGATCGCATGGATCTTCTCTCACAGCACCCGATTTACCACCAGAACTCCGGGGCCCTGTCTTTGACAGCGTGGCCGTTGAATCCTGGATTCTAGCCCAAGCTGGATTCTCCCCTGAGGTATCCTCCCCCATGATTAGTGCTAAGAAGCTCGTGTCCATGCACATTTATCACCGTACCTGGCGAATCTTCTTCGCATGGTGCTACTCCCATGGACAATCTCTGGTATTCTCCATCCCTTCCATATTGGAATTTCTCCAATCAGGCCTAGAGTCTGGTCTCGCACTTAGCTCTCCCAAGGGACAGATGTCAGCATTGTCAGTCCCATTCCAACGAAAAATTGCCACCAGATTACCGGTTAAGATGTTCATTCAGGGAGTTTCCCATGTGGCGCCTCCCTATAAAATGCCTTTGGATCCATTGGATCTTAATTTGGTCCTTGGAGCTCTTCAGGAGGCCCCTTTCGAACCACTGCAGGACGTCTCTCTGACCTTCCTTTCCCGGAAGGTGGATTTTCTAGTGGCTATTACGTCAATCAGGCATGTCTCGGAGTTGGCGGCTCTTTCCTGCCAAGCCCCGTTTCTGATTTTTCACCTAGATAAGGCAGGCTTGAGGACCTCTCCTTCCTTTCTACCCAAAGTCTCTTCCACCTCAATGAGATTATTCTGCCTTCATTCTGTCCGGCACCAGTCCATCGTGTTGAGAAAGCTCTGCACACTCTCGATGTGGTTAGGGCCTTTCGACGGTATGTCTCACGGACGGCTCCCTTCCGCAAGTCAGATGTCCTATTCGTACTTTCAGACGGACAAAGGAAGGGCTTGCCCGCTTCCAAGGCTACTCTTGCCAGATGGATTCGATCGACTATTCAAGAATCCTATCGTGTCAGGGGTGCTCCTATCCCAGAAGGGATTAAGGCCCATTCTACTCGGTCGGTGGGCGCCTCTTGGGCCATTCGGCACCAGGCGTCAGCACAACAGGTCTGCAAAGCTGCGACTTGGTCCAGCTTGCATACTTTTACGAAACACTACCTCTACTCGGTCGGAGGGCGCCTCTTGGGCCATTCGGCACCAGGCGTCAGCACAACAGGTCTGCAAAGCTGCGACTTGGTCCAGCTTGCATACTTTTACGAAACACTTACCACATTCATTCTCTATCCTCTGCAGACTCTGCCCTTGGCAGGCGCATTCTGCAGTCAGCAGTACCTTAGCTGTAAGCCTATGGTACATGGGGTATTAGCAGCTATGTTTCTTCCCACCCAGGGACTGCTTTAGGACGTCCCATGGTCCTGTGTCCCCCAATGAGGCGTAGGAGAAATAGGGTTTTTTGTGTACTCACCGTAAAATCCTTTTCTCCGAGCCAATCATTGGGGGACACAGCACCCACCCTGTTAGCCTATTGGCTTGTTGTTACTCCTTTGGTTTTGACATAGTTTTATTGTCTCTTGTTTAATACTCCTACTGCTTTACTACCGAACTGGTTGTATATTGGCCAGTGAGAGGGTGTATACTGCAGGGGAGGAGTTATTCTTTCTGTGTTAACTTAGTGTCCTTCTAGTGGCAGGCAGCATAAAACTCATGGTCCTGTGTCCCCCAATGATTGGCTCGGAGAAAAGGATTTTACGGTGAGTACACAAAAATCCCTATTTTTCTCACAGACTAGTATAAACGACGGATTGTGACGGATGGCCTTCCGTTTCATCGGATCCGTCGTAAATTCTGTGTCAGTTGCGCAGAGACAACGGACATAGTAATGTTTTTTGTGTACGTTGAAAAATCAGACAGCGACGGATCCTGCGCTGTCCGTCGTTGGCTATAATGGAAGCCTATGGACGCATTATCCGTCGCTGTCCGAAGACTGAATCCAGTGACGGATACTTTCTCTCTCTCGCTCTCCTCTGTACAGGATCCGTCTTTTCAACACTCTGACAGATTGTGACTGATTCTAAAAAAAAAAAAAAAATGTGTGAAAGAGGCCTTAGGCTACTTTCACACATCAGTTTTTTGCCTTCAGGCATAATCCGGATATTTTTGAAAAAACTGATCCGGTGCAAAATGTGAAAAACTGATGAGCCGGATCTGTTTTTTTTTTGTTTGTTTTTTTTACACCGGGCCTAGGGTTTGGACTTCCTGTTCGAGAGAGAGAGAGATATGCTCATTGTAAAAATACCGGAATCGGTAGCCGGATCCAGTGATTTCACCTCACGTTTCATCCATTTATCGCTTGAACCGTCGCTGTGCGTTTTTTCGCCGGACAGAAAAAGCGTTCCCCTATACGTTTTCTCCGTCCGCCGGAAAACTAATTTGACAGATCCGGCAAAAAACGGATAAAACGTGTGGCCATCAGGCGCAGTCCGGCGCTAATACAACTCTATGAGAAAAAACGGATCCGTTTTTTACAAAACTCGCCGGATTGTGCCTGATGGCAAAAACCTGTTGTGTGAAAGCAGCCTTATTGGCTGCAATGTCCATTGACAGGTGGTAGGAACGTTGACTCTTCCGATCCAGTGGAGACTGTTGGACCAGCATCTCTGGAGTTAGTATAGTTTTTGTCTGTGAACTTTTAGAGCAGATCAGAAAACCCCTTTATCTCAGAAAATGATAAACGTCTGTGTGAGGCTCCATCATGGCTAGAAAAGTAACCAAACTCTTGCTTTTCCATTTCAATGCCGCCTTGTTACCGTAAGTCATTCTGCAGCAGTGACGTCCAGACACAGGCATATGACCGCTGCAGCTAATCACTGGCTAGACCATTGACCTGTTACAGGCAGTAACTGGTTTCGGTGGACACATGTCAGGATGTCATGGCTGCATCAGTAAGTAAAGATTGGCAGTGATCAGGTAGTGTTGAGACTGAAGTGATGGGATTGGTGAGTAATTGTTTTGTTTTTTTATTTACTCAACAGACATCCCCTTTTAATAAAACTAGAATTAAATAAATAGCACATTTAGTTTAAAAGAAATGTAGCCCTTGGTATAATCCCCTTGGCAGATGCGGTGTGTGGCTGTATACATACACACATACACCTCTGTTGGGTTTGGTAGTAACCTATTCAGTATCTATATTGTACTTGGCTTTTTGCGTTGTACGTTTTGCTTCCTGACCGTGTGTGAGCGCCGAAGGAATGTGAAAGTTTTCTGACTCCCTTTTTTTTTTTTTTTTTTTTTTTTTTTTTAATAAATCGTTATACAAAACAAAAAGTAATTTTGTTTTATAAAACTCCCATGAAATCCAGAGCTTATTTTCTGAATATTACAAAAGCATCTGGAAGAAAATGGATTTGACAGTATAAAAAATTCACGACCAAGGTGAACCACACATCCCTATGCTTTTTGGGAAGGAACTGCAGGAATGACGCGTGTAGAGACCTCTAATGACTCCCCAATGAGCACTATGACTACATCACCATCTTGTTTTCCATTATTACCAGTAACATTCATCATGAAACATCCTGTACTTTTTATCAGAAATTAAATTAGTGAATTGGGTAGGGAAAATTAATGGAAGCCATCTGCGTGAGTCAGCCGTTTCCCATTTAACCCTCTCGTTAGTGTGGGCTCATTTACTACAGTCTCTGCTAGCATCCATCTGTGAGATATGTTAGCAGTCCGTGCCGCTGCTCTTATAAATATATGCTGCATACAAAACGGAAAGTTAGTGTGCATCGTGTAAAATAAACTATGCCCTTACATCATTGATGACGATCCACAAGGAGCATTAGATGGATGGTAACCTTGTTACATCGAATGAAGGCGCAGATTTGAAGAATAAATACACGTTATTGGCCCAAAATATTATCGCCACTTCCGCATATCAAGGGAAACCTATTAAGAAGGAAGCTTAGGCCACTTCTAACCAAACACATCTTCATTAGTATGCAAAAACAATACACCAAAAATGTAAAAAAGGGTGGGATGATAATTAGAGAAAGCTATACTCACTAGTTATACCCACACAACCTTTCCCTGGGGGGGGGAAACTGAGCTAGTGTAAGGGTGCTTGAAATTTGTAATTAATATGCATCAAAATCAAGGTGGACCTGATCATAGACAATATTTGTATAAATACCAAATATCAAGATAACTGTAAAATATTACAGATGCCATGTGGCCCGAAACGCACCAAGTAAAAAACGGATAAAGTTTGATGCATCTTAATCCTTAGGCACAATATGGAAGTGTTTGTATTGAAGTGGCTTATGCGGCTAAATGCAGTTTTAGCCCCTTCCTTCATGTGGATGTGATATGTTGGGGTCTCTTCTTTGACGTAGGCTCAGGAGCTTACCCCGCATCTTACCTGGCAGATGATCGCTGTGTTATTCAGCCATTATCTGCCTTTAGCAGCGGTGCGTGGAGCACAGGGGAACTGATCGACACGCTGATGGGTTGCCATCAGATTCATTTTGGTAGTACTCCTACAGGTGTCCAAAAGAGGCCGTGATTTAGTAACTCAATTGTTTTGCTGTATAGTACAAGCAATCACCAGTTCAAGTCCCCTAAGGGGATAAGATTCAATAACCACTAAAAGAAAAAAGTTTTTAACAAAGTAAATATATAAATTCAATTCACTTTTTTTTTTCTCCTTTTGAAGATCAAAGAAATATAAAAATAAATTGCACATGTGATATAGCTGTGTCCAATGTCAAAATATAAAATTAATTAACCTGGCTGATAAACACAGTAATGGGGGAAAAAAATGTAGAAATGTGGATGTTTTGGTCACCACAATACCCCAAAAAAGTTCAGTGCGAAGCTATCAAAGCATATGTACCCCAAACTGAAAAAAAATTCAGCTTAGAAAAACAGGGCTTTCCAGATCTCCTTCTACCGAAAATTGAAAATATTATTATGGGTCTCCAAAAATGATAAAACCAATTTCTTCACGTTTATTGTTTATTTTTTATTTTTAGTAACTTGCTTAATTGGTTTGTGTCCAGCTATGTGTAATAGGGTTGGCTTACTGCTCTTTTCAATAGCAAACCATCCCCCTTTTGTGTCACAGTCAACATATACAGAGAATGGGACTGGTTTAGCTGCGGAAATGAGCAGTCAGCCAGCCCCCTTCACACAGCGTACACCCATTTAGCTGTGCTGAATAGTGGGGATTTGCATGATTTTTGCCCACTGAATGATTTCTGTATTTTTTTTTTTGCTTGCAGCCGATTCTGGAATCCGGAGCTATAGACCTGCTGTGTAGTCTGACTCTTAGTGAGAATCCAGCTCTGCGAGTCAATGGTATCTGGGCTTTAATGGTAAGTGTTTCTCATCACAAGCGACTGACAAATTATTGCCTTTTGCCAACAATATGTTGTGTTTTCTAGAACATGGCGTTTCAAGCCGACCAGAAGATTAAATCAGACATTTTAAGAGGTTTGAGCACAGAACAATTGTTTCGACTACTCTCTGACTCCGATGTTAATGTGTTGATGAAAACATTAGGACTTCTCAGAAACTTGCTATCTACACGTCCTGTAAGTGTGACACTAAAATCTGTGTAATACGCCACCAGCTAGCTCAGATTGCTTTTGTTTAACCACTTAAATGCCCCTCAGTGTGACAGGCGTACCTAGGTGGTTACATCCAGAGTAAAGTCTGTCACTAAGTTGTACATGACTTTAAATGATGGGGTGCTGATGTGTAATGTCGCCCATGACTGCAACACCCGAGAGAGGGGATCCACCCATCAAGGAGAGGAAACCTACAGAGTAAAAATGCAAAACGTCTCCCCCCGCATTAGCTGGGTTACAGAGCTTGAGAGGACCTCCATCAACAATTAAACATCAGCATAAATACCATTACCATGGTAAATCAAGCCCATAGTGCTTATTGGATGTAGGAGAGGACCACATTGTGGCCTTACATATATGAACAATAGGAACGTCTTCTTTCTCCACCCAGGAAGCTGCAGTGACCCAAGCGGAGTGAGCCTTCAGGTCCCCTGGCACTGCCCTATCACGTGAGGAATAGGATACATTAATGGCTTCTCTGATCCAACCTGGAGATTTCTTTTATTCGTTCTGCAATGGGGACACTCTGTGTATGGGCTCCTCATCAAGGACAGGAAACCGACTGATGCAGGGGTGAGGTTCCTCCCTTTTATTCTGTAGGTTTCCTGTCCATGATGGGCGGATCCTGTCTCAGGTGGTGCTGTCATGGGTGAAAGAAAGACGAGTTCTAAGCAGACTACATCTGTCTTACAATTGACACTATATGTATATTAGCAATGGATGTATTTCAGTGGATGTCATCTCATTACCTGAGGGTATGGATGTGTTTTCATGCATGTGGTGTCTTGTTTAATTACTTCAGTCATTATGGTAATTTCTGCTAGGCTATGTATACAATGTAATTCTTTTTTTCATTTTTTTCTCTTTTGTGAACTTCAAGCATATAGACCAGATAATGAGCACGCATGGGAAGCAGATAATGCAAGCAGTGACCTTCATTCTAGAAGGGGAGCATAATATAGAGGTCAAGGAACAGGTATGTCATCCGTTTCCCGCCGACCGAGCCCATGCCAAACTGTGAAAACCTTTTAAGATCATGAAATATACAGTGATTTAAAGTAATACATTTCAGGGAGGACATAATTTTACTGGGAAGGGTTAATAACATTGTGGCACAGTAGTATTGGTTACTGGCTAGGATTTTGCAGTTCAGTACTATTGACAGTAAAGAGGTTTACTTATTATCGTAAATAGGTTACATTGTAAAGTGCCTAGGGGGGGAAAAAAAAAACTTTATAATAATAATCTTTATTTATATAGCGCCAACATATTCCGCAGCGCTTTACAGTTTAACAGTTTCAAACAAACAGTAACAACGTTAACAATACTATAATTAAAGCGAAATAAAACGACCCTGCTCGTGAGAGCTTACAATCTACAATGAGGTGGGGGAGATACAAAGCACAGGTGCGTATTTACAATGATGGTCCAGCCATCGTTTAGCTCGTTGCCCAAGTTACCAGCCAATTTGCAATCCATCAAAGGTGGCCAATGTCCTATGCAGGGAGCGTCTTTGCAAGCTTTTTGCGCTTCTCTGAAGTTGTCCAGAATCCTGGAGCTGGCCAACAAATGTCCCTGTGCTCCCCTGGTGCCGCAGGGGGTGAAGCTGCCTCCACTAGCAGCAGTGGGAGAGTGCGGAGTCCAGGCCAGTACAACAATGCGATTGGTCTGAACGATTGATCATTATGGAGCATGTTGCCACTGGGAAGCAGTGCACTCCCGAAGATAAGATCCCAGGAACAAAACTGGCAAAAGCTACACCTTTACCTACATTGTTTGTGTTTCAGACCTTATGCATCCTTGCAAACATTGCTGATGGAACAACGGCTAAGGACCTAATCATGACAAATGATGATATCCTTCAGAAAATCAAGTATTACGTGGTAAGTAACACGCTTCGGTACTCTTCCCACAAAGCATTCCATTATTATACCAGTAATATTCTGTTCACTGTTACAATGTGGCTTCCAATCATAGCACAAGCCACAAAGTAATACCAGTTACGTTCTAAGTAGACCACCAGTGCCTGACTAATCCCGTTGAGGTAATGTACAGTTACATGGGTCTCACAAGGTAAAAAGTGATCCTCTATTCAGTGCACAGAAAAGAACTTGGTGATCAATGGGGTCTGACCGCTGGGAACCTCAATGATTGAGATTTTTTCTGTCAATTCCATAGACTGTGTATGGTTGCGAAGTTGCGCATGCTTGACTTCGGCTTCATTCATATCCTATGTATAGGGTATAACTTTTGATATGGGAAAAGCCAACCATACATGTACTGCTATCTTTCCCAAACTTTCTCATCAGTAAAATATTTAAATCCTTAAAGTGGTGTTGGTCATAAATGAATATATATAATATATATCCTGCTATTTATTTTCTTCAAACTTTGCCTTTTAGCTGTTTTTTAGCTAATTTCCATGTGGAAAGAGATGTGCCTATGGATTAGTTCCTTTCTATACAGGCGGCTGATGTAGTCTGCGGCCCACCTCCTGCCTCATCATTGGTTTAGGCTCTTGCTCTCTACCTCCCCCTGCTGTTCAGCCTCCTCTGGTTGGCTGCTGTGTATAAACAGATGACTATTGCAGGTTTCTTTCAAGGTCCAGTTAGGCATGCCAATAATCAGGAACGAACACTCATCTACTATATAATTGTCTACGGGTCACTTCCGTCTGTCTGTCTTTCTGTCTGTCTTTCTGTCACAGATATTCATTGGTCACGGCCTCTGTCTGTCATGGAAATCCAAGTCGCTGATTGGTCGTGGCAAAACGCCCACGACCATTGCCACGACCAATCAGCGACGGGCGCAGTCCGGCGGCAACATGGCCGCTCCTTCCTCCCCGCAGTCAGTGCCCGCTCCATACTCCCCTCCAGTCAGCGCTCACACAGGGTTAATGGCAGCGCTAATGGACCCCGCTATGCCGCGGTGTAACTCACTCCATTAACGCTGCTATTAACTCCATGTGACCAACTTTTTTACTATTGATGCTGCCTAGTAAAAAGATCTAATGTTAAAAATAATTAAAAAAAATAAAAAATCATCAAAAAATCGTCGCGACGCTCCGGTGACCGGTCCATGCATTGCGATCTCGCGAGATGATGACGTAGCGTGTCTTGCGAGACTACTACGTCATCTGTTGTGAATTCTGTTGTCGAACTCCCTCCTGTGTTCGTGAATGGTACTTCGGCGAGTTCTGTCTATGGGCTCCCTCTGGTGGCTATGAGTGAAGCTGCTGCTTCTGAGGTTCCTTACACAGATGACGTGGTTTATCCTTTGGTTGGCTTTTCTATTTAACTCCACTCAGATCGTTACTCCAGGCCAGCTGTCAATGTTTTAGCATTGGTTCAGTTCGCTCCTGGATCTGCCTGGTGACCTGTCTTCTCCTGCAGAAGCTACGGTAAGTTCCTTATTGTTATTTTAGCTCATTGTTTCTTTGTCCAGCTGGTTATCCTGATTTTGTCTTGCTAGCTGGAAGCTCTGGGATGCAGAGTGGCCCCCCCCCCCCCCGCACCGTGAGTCGGTGCGGAGGTCTTTTTTGCACACTCTGCGTGGTCTTTTGTAGGTTTTTGTGCTGACCGCAAAGATTCCTTTCCTATCCTCTGTCTATTTAGTAAGTCTGGCCTCTCTTTGCTGAAACCTATTTCATTTCTGCGTTTGTGACTTTCATCTTTTCTCACAGTCATTATATGTGGGGGGCTGCCTATTCCTTTGGGGAATTTCTCTGAGGCAAGGTAGGCTTTATTTTCTATCTCTAGGGCTAGCTAGCTCTGAGGCTGTGACGAGGCGCCTAGGGAGCGTCAGGAGCGCTCCACGGCTATTTTTAGTGTGTGTGATAGGATTAGGGCTTGCGGTCAGCAGAGCTCCCACATCCCAGAGCTCGTCCTGTATGAGTTTAACTATCAGGTCGGGTGCTCCTAACCACCAGGTCATAACAGTACAGCTGGCCCAAAGTATTAATGCATCTCAATAGAGGGATAAGAGGACTTCTGAGACCTTTTTTTTTTTTGCACTGTGTTTTGTCTTTCTTTTCCCCTAGACCTTTGGGTGGTTCAGGACACAGGTGTAGAGATGGACATTCAGGGTCTATCCTCTTGTGTTAGAGCCTAGAATTCCTATTCCTGATTTATTTTCTGGGGATAGATCTAGATTCTTGAATTTCAAAAATAATTGTAAACTGTTTCTAGCTTTGAAACCCCGCTCTTCTGGTGACCCCGTTCAACAAGTAAAAATCATAATTTCTTTGTTGCGTGGGGACCCTCAAGACTGGGCATTTTCCCTTGCGCCAGGAGATCCTGCATTGCGAGATGTAGATGCGTTTTTTCTGGCGCTTGGATTGCTTTATGATGAACCTAATTCAGTGGATCAGGCAGAGAAAATCTTGCTGGCTTTGTGTCAGGATCAAGATGAAGCGGAGGTGTACTGTCAGAAGTTTAGAAAGTGGTCTGTGCTTACTCAGTGGAATGAATGTGCCCTGGCGGCAATTTTCAGAAAGGGTCTTTCTGAAGCCCTTAAAGGGAACCTGTCACCTGAATTTGGCGGGACTGGTTTTGGGTCATATGGGCGGAGTTTTCGGGTGTTTGATACACCCTTTCCTTACTCGCTGGCTGCATGCTGGCTGCAATATTGGATTGAAGTTCATTCTCTGTCCTCCGTAGTACATGCCTGCACAAGGCAAGATTGCTTTGCGCAGGCATGTACTACGGAGGACATAGAATGAACTTCAATCCAATATTGCAGCCAGCATGCAGCCAGCAGGTAAGGAAAGGGTGAATCAAACACCCGAAAACTCCGCCCATATGACCCAAAACCAGTCCCGCCAAATTCAGGTGACAGAGTCCCTTTAAGGATGTCATGGTGGGATTTCCCACGCCTGCTGGTCTGAATGAGTCTGTCCTTGGCCATTCAGATCGATCGGCGCATGCGTGAGCGCAAAGCTGTGCACCATCTGGCGGTATTCTCTGAGCATAGGCCTGAGCCTATGCAATGTGATAGGACTTTGACTAGAGCTGAACGGCAAGAACACAGACGTCGGAATGGGCTGTGTTTTTACTGTGGTGAATCCACTCATGCTATCTCCGATTGTCCTAAGCGCACTAAGCGGTTCGCTAGGTCTGCCACCATTGGTACGGTACAGTCTAAATTTCTTTTGTCCGTTACTCTGATTTGCTCTCTGTCATCCTATTCTGTAATGGCATTTGTGGATTCAGGCGCTGCCCTGAATTTGATGGACTTGGAGTTTGCCAGGCGCTGTGGTTTTTTCTTGGAGCCCTTGCAGTATCCTATTCCATTGAGAGGAATTGATGCTACGCCTTTGGCCAAGAATAAGCCTCAGTACTGGACTCAATTGACCATGTGCATGGCTCCTGCACATCAGGAGGATATTCGCTTTTTGGTGTTGCATAATCTGCATGATGTGGTCGTTTTGGGGTTGCCATGGCTACAGGCCCATAATCCAGTATTGGATTGGAAATCTATGTCTGTGTCCAGCTGGGGTTGTCAGGGGGTACATGGTGATGTTCCATTGCTGTCAATTTCGCCTTCCACTCCTTCTGAAGTCCCTGAGTTTTTATCAGATTACCGGGATGTATTTGAAGAGCCCAAATCTGGTGCCCTACCTCCTCATAGGGATTGCGACTGTGCTATTAATTTGATTCCTGGTAGTAAGTTTCCTAAGGGCCGTCTGTTTAATTTATCTGTGCGAGAGCACGCAGCTATGCGGAGTTATATAAAGGAATCCTTGGAGAAGGGTCATATTCGTCCGTCGTCGTCACCATTGGGAGCAGGGTTCTTTTTTGTGGCCAAGAAGGATGGTTCTTTGAGACCTTGTATTGATTACCGCCTTCTTAATAAGATCACAGTCAAATTTCAGTATCCTTTGCTGCTGCTGTCTGATTTATTTGCTCGGATTAAGGGGGCTAGTTGGTTCACCAAGATAGATCTTCGAGGGGCGTATAATCTTGTGCGAATTAAACAGGGTGATGAATGGAAAACAGCATTTAATACGCCCGAGGGCCATTTTAAGTACCTGGTTATGCCATTCGGGCTTTCTAATGCTCCATCTGTGTTTCAGTCCTTTATGCATGACATCTTCCGAGAGTACCTGGATAGATTTATGATTGTATATTTGGATGACATTTTGGTCTTTTCGGATGATTGGGAGTCTCATGTGAAGCATGTCAGAATGGTGTTCCAGGTCCTTCGTGCAAATTCCTTGTTTGTGAAGGGGTCAAAGTGTCTCTTTGGAGTTCAGAAGGTTTCATTTTTGGGTTTCATTTTTTTCCCCTTCTACTATCGAGATGGACCCTGTTAAAGTTCAGGCCATTTACGATTGGACTCAGCCGACATCTGTGAAGAGCTTGCAGAAGTTCCTGGGCTTTGCTAATTTTTATCGTCGCTTCATCGCTAACTTTTCCAGTATTGCTAAACCGTTGACTGATTTGACAAAGAATGGTGCTGATGTGGTCAATTGGTCCTCTGCGGCTGTAGCGGCTTTTCAGGAGTTGAAGCGTCGTTTTGCTTCTGCCCCTGTGCCAGCCAGATGTTTCGCTCCCTTTTCAGGTGGAGGTTGATGCTTCTGAAATTGGAGCAGGGGCTGTTTTGTCGCAAAGTAGTTCTGATGGCTCGGTGATGAAACCCTGTGCCTTCTTTTCTAGAAAATTCTCGCCTGCTGAGCGCAATTATGATGTCGGCAATCAGGAGTTGTTGGCCATGAAGTGGGCATTCGAGGAGTGGCGACATTGGCTTGAAGGAGCTAAACATCGCGTGGTGGTCTTGACGGATCACAAGAACTTGACTTATCTCGAGTCTGCCAAACGGTTGAATCCTAGACAGGCTCGATGGTCGCTCTTTTTCTCCCGTTTTGATTTTGTGGTTTCATACCTTCCGGGATCTAAGAATGTGAAGGCTGATGCCCTGTCAAGGAGTTTTGTGCCTGGCTCTCCGGGTGTTCCGGAGCCGGCGGGTATTCTTAAAGAAGGGGTAATTTTGTCTGCCATTTCCCCTGATTTGCGGCGTGTGCTGCAAAAGTTTCAGGCTGATAGACCTGACCGTTGTCCTACGGAGAAACTGTTTGTCCCTGATAGATGGACTGGTAGAGTTATCTCGGAGATTCATTGTTCAGTATTGGCTGGTCATCCTGGAATCTTTGGTACCAGAGATTTGGTGGCTAGATCTTTTTGGTGGCCTTCTTTGTCACGGGATGTGCGTTCTTTTGTTCAGTCCTGTGGGATTTGTGCTCGGGCTAAGCCCTGCTGTTCTCGTGCCAGTGGGTTGCTTTTGCCCTTGCCGATTCCGAAGAGGCCCTGGACGCATATTTCCATGGATTTTATTTCTGATCTCCCTGTTTCTCAAAAGATGTCGGTCATTTGGGTGGTTTGTGATCGCTTCTCTAAGATGGTCCATTTGGTACCCTTATCTAAACTGCCTTCCTCCTCTGATTTGGTGCAATTGTTTTTCCAGCATGTGGTTCGTTTGCATGGCATTCCGGAGAACATCGTCTCGGACAGAGGTTCCCAGTTTGTTTCGAGGTTTTGGCGGTCCTTTTGCGCTAAGATGGGCATTGATTTGTCTTTTTCTTCGGCTTTCCATCCTCGGACTAATGGCCAAACCGAACGAACTAATCAGACTTTGGAGACATATCTGAGATGCTTTGTTTCTGCTGATCAGGATGATTGGGTGTCCTTCTTGCCTTTGGCTGAGTTCGCCCTTAATAATCGGGCCAGCTCGGCTACTTTAGTTTCTCCTTTTTTCTGCAATTCTGGTTTCCATCCTCGTTTCTCTTCAGGGCAGGTTGAGCCTTCGGACTGTCCTGGTGTGGATGCGGTGGTGGACAGGTTGCAGCAGATTTGGACTCATGTGGTGGACAATTTGACATTGTCCCAGGAGAAGGCTCAACGTTTCGCTAACCGCCGACGTTGTGTTGGTCCCCGACTTCGTGTTGGGGATTTGGTTTGGTTGTCATCTCGTCACGTTCCTATGAAGGTTTCCTCTCCTAAGTTTAAGCCTCGTTTCATTGGACCATATAAGATTTCTGAGGTTCTTAATCCTGTGTCATTTCGTTTGGACCTTCCAGCTTCTTTTGCCATCCATAATGTGTTCCATAGGTCGTTGTTGCGGAGATACGTGGCGCCTATGGTTCCCTCCGTTGATCCTCCTGCCCCGGTGTTGGTCGAGGGGGAGTTGGAGTATGTGGTGGAGAAGATTTTGGATTCTCGTGTTTCGAGACGGAAACTCCAGTACCTGGTCAAGTGGAAGGGTTATGGTCAAGAAGATAGTTCCTGGGTTTTTACCTCTGATGTTCATGCTGCCGATCTTGTTCGTGCCTTTCATTTGGCTCATCCTGATCGGCCTGGGGGCTCTGGTGAGGGTTCGGTGACCCCTCCTCAAGGGGGGGGGTACTGTTGTGAATTCTGTTGTCTAACTCCCTCCTGTGTTCGTGAATGGTACTTCGGCGAGTTCTGTCTATGGGCTCCCTCTGGTGGCTATGAGTGAAGCTGCTGCTTCTGAGGTTCCTTACACAGGTGACGTGGTTTATCCTTTGGTTGGCTTCTCTATTTAACTCCACTCAGATCGTTACTCCAGGCCAGCTGTCAATGTTTTAGCATTGGTTCAGTTCGCTCCTGGATCTGCCTGGTGACCTGTCTTCTCCTGCAGAAGCTAAGTTCCTTATTGTTATTTTTGCTCATTGTTTCTTTGTCCAGCTGGTTATCCTGATTTTGTCTTGCTAGCTGGAAGCTCTGGGATGCAGAGTGGCCCCCCCCCCCCCCCCCGCACCGTGAGTCGGTGCGGAGGTCTTTTTTGCGCCCTCTGCGTGGTCTTTTGTAGGTTTTTGTGCTGACCGCAAAGATTCCTTTCCTATCCTCTGTCTATTTAGTAAGTCTGGCCTCTCTTTGCTGAAACCTATTTCATTTCTGCGTTTGTGACTTTCATCTTTTCTCACAGTCATTATATGTGGGGGGCTGCCTATTCCTTTGGGGAATTTCTCTGAGGCAAGGTAGGCTTTATTTTCTATCTCTAGGGCTAGCTAGCTCTGAGGCTGTGACGAGGCGCCTAGGGAGCGTCAGGAGCGCTCCACGGCTATTTTTAGTGTGTGTGATAGGATTAGGGCTTGCGGTCAGCAGAGCTCCCACATCCCAGAGCTCGTCCTGTATGAGTTTAACTATCAGGTCGGGTGCTCCTAACCACCAGGTCATAACAGTCATCATCTCGCGAGACCGCAATGCACTCTTGAAACCAGAGCGCGCGAGGAGCGTCGGTAAATGCTTCCTGGATCCAGGGGCCAACAGAGGGTGAGTATATAACTATTTTTTTATTTTAATTCTTTTTTTTAACAGGCATATGATTCCCACATTGCTATATAGTACGCGGGCTGGGCAATATAGTACGCGGGCTGGGCAATATAGTACGTGGACATGCATATTCTAGAATACCCGATGCGTTAGAATCGTTCCACCATCTAGTTCCTAATAATTGGCCTGCCAAGACAGCCCGTCAATCGCCAACTAACAAGCAAAATAATTGTTCATTGGTTCAGATGATTTTTAAGCTTGATAAAAAAAAATCCTTCTCAGCAGCACATCATTCTGTGTAAACAAGTTGTGCTGCCAAGAACAATTATATTTTATTATTTTCCCTCCCGCCATGACAGCACTCCTGAAGGAGGGATCCACCCACCAAGGATAGGAAACCTACTGAAATAAAAGGGAATGAAGGGAGCCTTGTGCTGAAAGCCTTTGATGAAAATGGAAGAACAAAATGTTACCCAGCCCTGTCCTGGTGTCCAGAAGAGCAGGCTACATGCTTGTGGTGCCAGCCTTCAGGGTCCAGGAAGCGCCATTCACGGGTCCAGAGTGGGCTTTGTTGCACATGCAAGCACGGGTGGCAGAGACTGAGAATCGCTGCATGTCTGACTGCTGCGCCGCCCTCACCACCACCCCCTGCTCTGTGTGGCATGCTGAAGGCTGCCAGGACGCACAGGTAATGAATGGCGTCCTCGTTGACATTATGGGCTGAAGACATGCTGGGAGGACAGACCAGAAATGGAGCGCTCTAGCTTCAGCTCTCCTTCCTGAGGTGCCATAGAGGATCAGGTGCATCAGCAGACTCACTGTCAGCAGCGTGAACACAGCGAAGGGGGCAGCCATTCAAGTGGCAGGAGCACCAGCCGTCCCAGGCAGAGTCTCTGGACTATATAGTCTCTGAGAGGAGGCTTTATGTATCCCAGAACAGCCTCCGCATCCAGTACCCTGTGGTGACAGCAGGTGATGTTAAGAAGAACAACAGAGACTGTGCGCTATGTAAAAAGCCCACTAGCAGTGGGCTGGCAGAAGAATCTCTGTTCAGACTGCATTCACAAGACCATTAGCGAGAAGACTCCAGACTTTGCCTCAAGCCTCAGATCTGTCATCAAGGCTCAGGTGTAAAGCTTCCTAAATTCCCTATTAAAAAAGAGAAGAAAAAATCAGTCTTTTCTGAATCTGACGTTTCTCTTATCAGAAGGGAAATATCACCGTGAGTCTTTGTCCTCATCCACCTCGGGCAGGGACATGGGGGGTAGACCATGTTTTTTTCCAGTGGAAGATACAGATAGGCTAGTTAAAGCTGTTAGGTCCACAATCGGCTTAAGAGGAGATGATGGTTAAATCCCTAGACGACATGACTGAACGGGAAACCACTGGGTAAATCTGACAGGGAGAAGGACTTGGGGATCCTAGTTAATGATAAACTTACCTGGAGCAGCCAGTGCCAGGCAGCAGCTGCCAAGGCAAACAGGATCATGGGGTGCATTAAAAGAGGTCTGGATACACATGATGAGAGCATTATACTGCCTCTGTACAAATCCCTAGTTAGACCGCACATGGAGTACTGTGTCCAGTTTTGGGCACCGGTGCTCAGGAAGGATATAATGGAACTAGAGAGAGTACAAAGGAGGGCAACAAAATTAATAAAGGGGATGGGAGAACTACAATACCCAGATAGATTAGCGAAATTAGGATTATTTAGTCTAGAAAAAAGACGACTGAGGGGCGATCTAATAACCATGTATAAGTATATAAGGGGACAATACAAATATCTCGCTGAGGATCTGTTTATACCAAGGAAGGTGACGGGCACAAGGGGGCATTCTTTGCGTCTGGAGGAGAGAAGGTTTTTCCACCAACATAGAAGAGGATTCTTTACTGTTAGGGCAGTGAGAATCTGGAATTGCTTGCCTGAGGAGGTGGTGATGGCGAACTCAGTCGAGGGGTTCAAGAGAGGCCTGGATGTCTTCCTGGAGCAGAACAATATTGTATCATACAATTATTAGGTTCTGTAGAAGGACGTAGATCTGGGTATTTATTATGATGGAATATAGGCTGAACTGGATGGACAAATGTCTTTTTTCGGCCTTACTAACTATGTTACTATGTTACTATGATGTTTGGAGGGATAAAGCATAACAGAGTGGAAAAAACCTGAGAAAACTGGTGCCTTGCCCTTGTCTTCAAAAAGGAGATAACCTTTTGAGGAGAAGGACTCTGAGGATTTTGATACAGCCCTATCAATCCTAGGGACCTTATCACATACCTCTAAGAGGTGAACCCTGCCTATTGAACATTCTGGGATGTCTGAAACGCACGTGGGAAGTGTCAGCAAGGGGTCTGAAGCCAGCGATTGCTGGAAACTGTACCACCCATTCCCTTATGATCTGGCGGCAACAAGGCACGCCGCTGTAACGCACGTAGGAAAGTGGCACCATCGCCTGGGTTTGGTAAGACATGTTGTTTATACTTTTGACACCAATGTAGGATATTATAAGCCTTGTACCCACATTGTATTGTTGTACCTTCATGTATCACAGGCACTTTAGCCATACTGTACCTTGGGTATATAGTTTGTATAGTCTATGAATGGTACTACTCCATGATATGTAGTGGGCACCCAGTTACTTATTTTTTTTAATTTTTTCAAACTACATTGTGAAGTAGATTTATATCCTGTGCTTTACCTGTCCTCCGGTGGTGCCTCTTAATTTTATTGGCTCATCACCTTGCACTATTGGCATTTTTCAATGCGCTGTTTGCTTGTCTTTTTTAAAGAAATGTCAAATAAAGTATTATATTTTATTGTTCAATATACGCCTCTCATTGCAAAGTGGATCAGGGAGGCCATTAGTTTATCCTACTCTGCTAGCGGTGCTCCGGTTCCTGAGGGCATCAAGGCTCAATGCACCAGAGCTGTGGTGACCTCTTGGACAGAGAAAATGGAAGTATTGATTATTCAGATTTGTAAGGCTACTATGTGGTCCCCCCCTCTGCTTTAGGCACTAAAGACTGGATCTATCCTCCTCTGCTGACTTATGTAGAAGGGTGCTGCAAGTCTCTCTAAGGGGTCTCGTTTCTCCATAAATGTCTCAGGTGTGCTGTCATGGGTGAAGAGAAAACACCAAGGTTACTTACATGTAGCTAATTTTCGAGAACCCATAACATCACCGGTATGGTATGCCCCCCCCCCCCCTTTTCTCACAATATGGGTGTGCACTATAGATTAGGTGTTTGATGTGATGTCGGTTGTGTTTATAATGTTGTTGGAGGTCCTCCCATGTTCTGTAACCCAACTGATGCAGGGGAGAAGTGCCACCCTTCTATTTCAGTAGGTTTCCTGTCATTGCTGGGTGGATCCCTCTCTAGTGTGCTGTCGTGGGTTCTGGAAAAACCGGCTACCGGTAAGTAACCTTGGTGTTTTTCTTGAAGATAGTTAACCAACTATCTAAACTTACAAATGTTCAATATGATCTTCCCTAGAGCTCAAACATAGACTTTACATCACAATTAAAGTCTTAAAAGTCAACTGAGGTGCGTTCAGATATTCCAGTCACTTGTGACTGGTAAGTAACCTTGGTGTTTTATGCACACAGAACAATTAAACGAACAATTGTTCTGTACATGAAGTGCAGTCTGCCTGTCTAAATAGGCTAGTAGGCACCTCTTACAGCTAGGACAGGTTGATATTAGTAAACCAGCCATGAGAAGATGATGATTCAGGCAACTGCCATAAGTACTGAAAGTAAGGGAGTACCTGAGTTTTCCTGAAAAAACTGGTAATCTGATTCATGCTGCCCGCTTTGCAGGTAGCATGAATCCGAGACTAGCTGCACAAATGCAGCCAGTTACATTCTTACTCTGCTGCTTTTCCAAAAAAGTATATTTGAAATATCTGGCTGGGACTAATGCCAGAGACCAACTTAGTCCGGCTCTTCCCAGCACAGGTGCTAGTGATTGTCAGGTCTCTCCCTATAGGCGCATGAAGTCAGGACCTGTCAATCACTTAGACCGGAGGCAGAGCCGGACCAATCTGTTCTCCAGGCTAATCTTGTTCTCCAGCTATAGTCCCTGGCCAGATCTTAAGTCTATATGTTCACTGAAACACTGGAGCATTTTAGAGAAAAATATACCTGGCTGCAGTCGTGCAGTCTGGCTCTGACTCATGCTTTGCTCAGTTTGGGCATCATGAATCAGATGACAGGTTCCCTTCTAAGTATTGTGATTTTTCTCAGTTTTTGTTAGAAGCTAGCACTGTATGTGATTTGTGTTGTGATATTAATATTGCCTTTCTGTGCAGTTTTTACCCCTAGTAGTAGTTTATAAAAAAAGTGAAGCCTTTGGGTTTGCTCATAACATACATTCTGGTATTCTGTTCCCTCTTCTCAGGGTCATTCCAATCTGAAGCTTCAGCTAGCTGCAATGTTCTGCATAGCAAACCTCACATGGAATGAAGACGAAGGTAATGAAGACCACCATGGTCATTCTCACCGTTGTAAGGCCCATCACATGTCCGTGTTTCCAGTGCTTGTGGCATACGTTTTTTGCATGGATGCCATATGTGCCCATTATAACCTATGCTGCACATGTTCATATTTTTACATGGACCGTGTGAACCAGACAGACATGTCCGTTTTTTACTGGCAGCATAGATGACAAAGATGATGGATCACGCACAGCAGACGGGATGGCATCAGTGTCCCATCCGTGTGCTGTGAATAGTTAACATTGCAAAGTCAAGGAGAAGCTTCGTAATTTCATTCTTTCTTTGTCCATACTGGAAAAACACTGATGGCACACTGATCCAAATGCTGATGACACCAGTACTATTTTTTCCAGTGCAGGTTTTATACAAAGGTGTGAATGGGGCCTTACGGAAGGCTTTAGTAAATTAAAACCTGATACGTTTCTATAGGGGCCTTATATTTGCACCGCTCATCGCTTTTTAGTCACTCTGGATGGCGAGAGAAAAGGTCACCAGTGCAACCCAAAATTATTTCATTCCTGGGAGCCAAAGACACGAATATGTTGGAGGATTTTTTTTGTTTCGTTTTTTATAACTCAAAGTCTTCCTGCATGGACGTAGATAAAAAATCTAGTACTCTGGCTGCAACTAGAAGGTGCATAGGAGGTCTCTGTATACTGTGGTATCATTCAGATTCAATCAAAATAATATGCAATGAGCTTCTGCACTCCCTTTAATATTGGCTGCAGGTAGCCAGAACATACAGCACATCATTTTCTGTAAACCATTTGGTCAGTCCGTCCACGGACACTGTTTAGTTTAATGCTGAGGTTTGTCACTCCACAGTCTTGTATAAATTACTACTTTTTTACCTTAGGGTGCATTCAAACATCTGTGCAAATCAGTCCAAGGCCGGACTGCGAATGCAGCGACCCAAGCTTCACAGCTCCATAGAAGCTCCAGCGCCACTTGAAACTGGACGCACCTCTTGTGAACAGAACAACCTCGGACCGATTTGCATGGACTTCTGAATGAGCCCTCATCTGCGAGATTGTGCACCAATGTCGGAATGGGTCTAAAACATATCAGAAACGTGGTGCAAGTCATAAAAGACAATTTTCACTTTTGGTGCAAATTTATGCCAGAATTCTGTCACATCTAGCTTGATAAATCTCCCCCAGTGTCTGCTGATAAAACAATATTGTAACAGCGCAGACTGCATGGAATATCCTGTCTTGTGTCTGCAGATCTGAAATATATAGAGATTTACCAATAATTTTGAAAAACCTCGTGATGGCTCTGCAAGGAGAAAATGTCAATGACATCTGAAAGTTCACCTAGTCCCTCAACCATATAAACTTTTCATCTGTTCCTTGAACATGTCAGACGTTTCTAAAGTACCGTATATGCTCGAGTATAAGCCAAGACCCCTAATTTTGCCACAAAAAACTGGAAAAACTTATTTACTCGAGTATAAGCCTAGGGTGGGAAATGCAGCAGCTACTGGTAAATTAAAAAAAAAAAAAGAAACCAATAAAAGTAAAATTAATTGAGACATCAGTAGGTTAAATGTTTTTGAATATCCATATTGAATCAAGAGCCCCATATAATGCTCCATACAGTTCATGATGGGCCCCATAAGATGCTCCATATTAAAATATGCCCAATATAATGCTGCACAAAGGTTGATGGCCCCATAAGATGCTCCATAGATTATGCCCCATATGCTGCTGCGATGAAAAAAAATGACATACTCGTCGCTCAGGCCCCCGGCACTTGCGATATTCACCTGCCCTGTTCCACCGCCGTGCGCCGCTCCGTCTTCCGGCTCTCTGACTGTTCGGGCAGAGGGCGCACACCAAACACGTCATCATGCCTTCTGACCTGAACGTCACAACCAGAGGACGCAGAAGACGGAGCCCGGCGGTGTAACGGGGACAGGTGACTATCGTGCAATGCTCACCCTCCCCCGTTATACTCACCCTCGCGGCACGGTCCCTGCTTCTCCGTCATCCCGAGCCGGCAGCTTGTTCCTGTGTTCAGCGGTCACTGGTACCACTCATTAAAGTAATGAATATGCCCTTCACCTCAATGGGAGTGGAGTCACGTCCATATTCATTACTTTCATGAGTGGTACCACGTTACCGCTGAACACAGGAAGAGCTGCAGCGCCCGGAGACCATCACATCGGAGAAGCAGGGACCGTGCCGGGAGCAGGTGAGCATGAGGTGACAGCCGCCACTCCCCCGCCGACCCCCTGAGAATGACTCGAGTATAAGCTGAGAGGGGCACTTTCAGCCTAAAAAATTGGGCTGAAATTCTCAACTTATACTGGAGTATATATGGTAATAGCTATTCTTTAATTTTACCCAGAGTAAATCACTAGACCCCATAAGTGCGCAAAATATCTGCTAATCTCATTTATAACGTTTTTTGTTTTCTTGCTCTGGAAGGTTCACAAGAACGACAAGACAAGCTCCGTGAAATCGGAATTGTTGAAATCCTCCATAAATTGAGTCAGTCAACAGATCCAAACCTATGTGACAAGTAAGTAGCTGTGGCACAGTCAAGCTGTACTCATAATATATAGATGCCCATTTATCTTAAAGGGGTTGTTTGTAGTGATGAGCGAATGTATTCGTTGCTCAGGTTTTCCCAAGCACGTTCGGGTGATCTCCGAGAATTTATTATTGCGTGGAGATCTAGATTTCATCACCTCAGTTGCATGATTTACGGCTTCCAGTTAAGCTGAATACATGTGAGGAATGCCTGTTTTTTAGGGAATTCTCACATGTATTCAGTGTATCTGGAAGCCGTAAATTATGCATCTGAGGCCATGAAAACTATATCTCTGAGCAATAACAAATACTCGGAGGTCACTGGAGCATGCTCGGGAAAACCCGAGCAACGAGTATACTTGCTCATCACTATTTGTTTCCTTTCAATTAAATGTATCCTGGAGTTTGCTGAAAAACAAAAGTGGGCTCTACTAACCTTTACCGTAATGTCTTCGCCACTGTTCCCAATGTCTGGCATTGGCTGCAGCTCTTAAAATCGCATTGATGATGCATCAGCCGATCCATGAGCTCAGCAGCTCTGAACGGGGCATTCCGACTACATGGTAATAGTAAAGTGCAAACGAGGGAATAACCACTTTTAACCCCTTAATCCCATATGACGTACTATCCCGTCAAGGTGACCTGGGACTTAATTCCCAGTGACTGGATAGTACGTCTTATGCGATCGTCCGCGCTCACCGGGAGAGTGCGTCCGATCGCAGCTGACATCCAGCACTATGTGCCAGGAGCGGTCACGGACCGCTCCCGGCACATTAACCCCTGGCACACCGCGATCAAACATGATCGCAGTGTTCCGGGGGCATAGGGGAGCATCACGCAGGGAGGGGGCTCCCTGCGGGCTTCCCTGAGACGATCGGTACAAGGCGATGTGCTCACCTTGTACCGAGCGTCTCCTCCCTGCAGGCCCCGGATCCAAAATGGCCGCAGGGCTACTTCCGGGTCCTGCAGGGACTACTTCTGGGTCCAGAGCAGGCGCTGGTAAGCAAGGAGCAGGGCACGCCAGATCGCTGATCTGACACAGTGCTCTGCAAAGTGTCAGATCAGCGATCTGTCACTATACAGTGATGTCCCCCCCTGGGACAAAGTTAAAAAAAAAAAAAAAAATTCCTAAAGAAAAAAAAATATAAGTACACATATTTAGTATCGCCGTGTCCGTAACGACCGACCCATAAAACTGTCCCACTAGTTAACCCCTTCAGTTAACACCGTAAAAAAAGGCAAAAAAACAACGCTTTATTATCATACCACCAAAAGTGGAATAACACACGATCGAAAAGACGGATATAAATAACCATGGTACCGCTAAAAATGTCACCTTGTCCCGCAAAAAACGAGCCACCACACAGCATCATCAGCGAAAAAATAAAAAAGTTACAGTCCTCAGAATAAAGCGATGCAAAAATAATTTTTTCTATGAAATAGTTTTGATCGTATAAAAAGCGCCAAAACATAAAAAAATGATATAAATGAGGTATCGCTGTAATCGTACTGACCTGAAGAATAAAACTGCTTTATCAATTTTACCAAATGTGGAACGGTATAAATTCATGAATAGCTGGTTTTTGGTCATTCTGCCTCACAAAAATCTGAATAAAAAGCGATCAAAAAATGTCACGTGCCCGAAAATGTTACCAATAAAAACGTCAACTCGTCCCGCAATAAACAAGACCTCACATGACTCTGTGGACCAAAATATGGAAAAATTATAGGTCTCAAAATGTGGTAACGTAAAAAAAAAATTTTGCAATAAAAAGCGTTTTTCAGTGTGTGACGGCTGCCAATCGTAAAAATCCGCTAGAAAACCTGCTATAAAATTAAATCAAACCCCCCTTCATCACCCCCTTAGTTATGGAACCATAAAAATGTTTTAAAAATGTATTTATTTCCATTTTCCCGTTTGGGCTAAAGTTAGGGTTGGGGCTTAAGTTAGGGTTAAGGTTGGGGCTAAAGTTAGGGGTATTGGTGGTGTAAAAATGAGAAATTGCTGGTCAACTTTTAACCCTTATAACTCCCTAACAAAAAAAAATGTTTGGTTCCAAAATTGTGCTGATGTAAAGTAGACATGTGGGAAATGTTACTTATTAATTATTTTACATGACATATCTCTGTGATTTAAGGGCATAAAAAATCAAAGTTGGAAAATTGCAAAATTTTCAAAATTTTCGCCAAATTTCCATTTTTTTCACAAACGCAAGTTATATCGAAGAAATTTTACCACTATCATAAAGTACAATATGTCACGAGAAAACAGTCTCTGAAAATCACCGGGATCCGTTGAAGCGTTCCAGAGTTATAACCTCATAAAGGAACAGTGGTCAGAATTGTAAAAATTGGCCCGGTCATTAACGTGCAAACCACCCTTGGGGCTTAAGGGGTTAATGGCTGGCATTTAAATTTAATGCTATATGTACAATATAGAAATATAAATTTTCTTATGGCTGTAAATCATCATTGCATCTCTGTAAATACAGCTTTGTTCTATAAGAAGCTTGTTTCATGTAGTTAAAATTTCTATCCCAATTATGTTTTTTTTTTTGTTTTTTTTACCTTGAATGTGGGAAGCATGCAGTAAAATAATGGATGTATTGGCCTACCTCTATCTGGATGCCTCTACATTTTTGTTGTAGGGCAGGGAATATATCAGAAAATGACACCATATCCTGATTGCTGCCCTTGGTAGCATGATTTTATTAATCCCTTCAAAAAATAATCAACCAAATAGGTATGGCGAATAAGTGCTCCTCATGTATGGAGCACGCTCTGGAGCTGCGCACATTCCCTAGAGCACGGGTGCCAGCTGTGCTGTACAGACAGCCAGTACCTGTGAAGCAACTGCAATGTAACCGTAATGGTCTACTGAAGTTCACTGTGTCTTCCATGTTGGTGCAACTTTGAAGGAGATTTTCAGTTTTGCAATACCCTGCAATATATAGTATAACAGTATACAGGCAATCAAACGGTTGCCGGTTTCATTTAAAAAAGAGCACATTTGTATCGCTCCCCTTTTCCTCAAACGTAAATTGCAAAGATTAAAAAGTAACGTATTTTGATTGCTGCATGTGTGTTTGACCAAACTAATAAAATATTTACCTTGTGTGGTGAATGCCGAATAAGAAAATCTAAATCTTTCAAAATATTGTTAAAACTTTTTTTTTTTCTAAATTCCATCCCACTTTGAATGTTTTTGCCGAAACAACAAAACCTCATATAGCTATGTCCATGAAAAAATTAAAAAGCTATGGCTCTTAAAAGGAAAAGGGAAGGAAAAAAAACTATAAATGATTGCATCTCCAACATGTTAAAATTTAGGAATTGCAGACCACAGTGTGCACCAAAATTTCACTTGGAGGGTCTGTCACTTGCTCGAAAATAGCGAATCAGATGCCTTCTAAAAATCTCTGAGCTCCCCTGGTTCTGTCTCTCCTTTTTCCTTTTTGTGCTGCGTCCCTCCATTGCAGAGATATTCACATTTGTGTCTTCTGGGGCACAGTATGTGAAATCTCTGCTATGCAGTCCAGCTTGCAGTTTCTTCTCTGGGGTCATGCACTTTCACTCCTAGATGTTGTCAATCAGCTCAGCAGCCAATCTAGCCGTTTCGGATGCTGTTAAGCTGTGATTGGCAGCATCTGGGAGGGAGGAGTGAAAGTGCATGCCTCCAGAGAAGAAACACCCAGCTGGACGCCCAGCAGAGATTTCACATACCGTGCTCCAAAAGATACAAATGTGAATATCTCTGCAATAGAGTGATGTAGCGCAAAGCAGAAAAGATTCAGACTCTGAGGAGGCTAGGAATTTTTACAAATTATTTATCTCATTTGAGCAAGTGACAGGCCTTCTTTAGCAATCACCCATTAGTATAACAAAGGTAATAATCCTTCCATTAGAGCTTGTGCTTCAGCGTACCTAAAATTCTTAAGCTTTGTGTGATTTTTATGTGAAATTCATATTTAAATTGTAATTTTTCCTCCTTCTAGGGCAAAAACAGCACTACAGCAATATTTTGCATGATCTTGGACTTTTTTCTTACATCGCCTCCGTTTTCACATTTTCACCTATGGACGAGCAAGCAACTAGTCTGTCTCTTTAGTGCACACAGTCACCTTGGACTGCTCTACAGAGCATGTAAAGTTGATATAAGCTGCCTCAGCAGAATGGACTACTTCCTATATAACGACCCTGCCCCGAGTGGGATATTAGTATTAATTTCTTTTTCTTTCTCATTTTGGGATTTTCTGAGCTACGGATTTTTAATGCTGTTGCTGCAAATTTTTTGGCGTGGCTAAATACCTCAACCCTTTAATTTTCTTATATACTTGCACACTTCTTGAGACCTTGAGGAAACATGGACCCTCTCATTATTTTTGTTGTCCCACTTTAATTTACCAGGGCAAAGAATTTGCTGTAAAAAAAAAAAAAGACCTTTTAAGTTTGTAAAAATGTTATTTAAAAAAAAGTGTAAAAATATATATATATAAATATATACATGCACAGACGTGCAGGACAATAAGTGCCCCTAAAATTTATGTTAAATTTTTGAGCGTACAGATATTTGTAAGTAAACTATATGCATTTCTGAAGTGAGTGTTTGTATATATTTTTGGTTTTCTACAGATAAATGGGTGACTGTTTGCCTGTTGAATTCATTAAAAAAATTCTTTTAAATCTTTTTTTTAACTGATTTTCCTTTTAAACTTGTAAAGATGATTAATATGTCTGGTTCTACTTATTGATTATATAGTCACGATTACTCAACACAAAAGCTCTATTTTATAACCAATTATGCACCACTTCACAAAAGTCCACTGTATGTGAAAGTATTACTAGAGAATAGATATTCGAATCCCCATACTACAGTCTCACTCCACCTCATACGAGAAAAGACGCCATAAGATTCATCCAACAATACTTATTTCTGCAGATCTAAGAAGGACGGCTTGACACAGTGTGATCCCATATTAGAACAGCATTGGCACCCCTGCACGAGTCTCCTTCATCCTCCCAGCAGGGACGCCGGCGCATTCCTGCGGTGTTTGTTTCCTCCCAGGACCTGCGCATGGTACGCAGGTCTCTTGGGAGTGTACATAGGGCGCACACGCATGCTCCCTGCCTTTTAAAAGGGCAGAGCGCACTTCTGTAAAATGTCCCCAGCCAATAACTGGTAGACGCCTATTATTTAAGGCAGCTTCTCTTATTGGGAAGTGCCTTATCAAATTTAGTTATCAGTGTGTATCTTGCTACCTAGTTGTAAGGTCTCTGTACCTGTCCACTCCTGCTTTCCAGTCCTGAGCCTGATATGCCTTGTCCGCACCTGTATTGTCATCCTCACCAGTCCAGTTTGAACCTACATCTGTGATCCTACACCCGAGTCCGCCCTGAGTTCTTAAACCTATCCTGTCCATTCCTGATCCAGAACCTTTTCTGTCTACCAGCCGTGCAGTCCTGTTCCTGAACCAGTTCTGTCTACCAGCCCCACATACTCCTGTTAACCAGTTCCTGGCCAGTCCTCCTTCCCTGCCCTTTTGGGGTCATATGCCGCGGCTCTGGGGTCTGTCCTGGAGTAGCACCTGGCGTCCATCTGGGTTTACGTCTAACAACACCATCAAGGGCTCCAATGAAGAACCAGGTGTCCACTTAGTTACATCCCTCCAGGCTCTGCCGGACTGCGGCACAGTGGTTCCACAACCACGGAAATAGCGCCCCTTAAAATACAATCTTTTTTCTCTAATAATCCAGAAGAAGCAGAGATGGAGAAACTTTTAAATCACGACTGATGCTTGTCGTTGCACTGGACATTTTAAATTCAACGTGGTGCTAATTTATCTATTCTTCTCATGCACATTTAAACTTTCTGTAATTTTTTTTGGATCACACTACGTATGTTCAGCTGTTCTCCTTAGACTTCTAGGAATAAGCATAGTTGGATGAATATCATGATTTCTGTTCTGCAGTGATGTGGGCTGAAGCTGTCAGATAAGGATTTGGATATCCATCCTGAAGTCACTCTTTCACATCTACTGAACATTTGTGATGTTTTACTTAAATGGTTTTAAAAGAAATAGTTTTTCACTATGATGTCGATTTGTTTTACAGACTTTCAACCCTAAAGCCTTTGCTAAACTAGACTAATCTAAATCTAGGATTTATGCAATTACTGAATCCATATAACGCTGAGTAATATTTATATTTTGGTTCTAATTATTGCCAGTGTTTTAATGAAAAAAAAAAAACAAGTTGCCAGTTTATAATATCTCATTGCTGCACATGTCATGATTTATGCTTTCTTACTGTACCGATAGTGTAACCAAAAAAATCCAGCTGCACTCTGAAATGTTATAATATGCAGACATTAAATATATGAAATTGGCACTGCATTACTGCTATAGAAAATGTTTAAAAAATGAAAATGAAGGTACTTGGCGCACAAATTGGCTTATGTAAGAGAGCCCATCAGCCCTGACAAGGCATACCCTTTGATGGGAGCCTAACACAAAATGCCCCCCTCGGGCTGAAAGCTTAATATTTTAACGGCAGGTAGGATCCCGCTCTAATTAAAAATACCTTAGGCTGATGGGAGGAGCTGTCAGAAGGTGGGTACTGCAAGTATCAAAAAACTGACCAGCCCCACCGAACGGAATAAGACAAGTGTGAACAGGTGCAAGCCGTCACGACTATTCATTGTAACCAAGAAAATCCAGCTGCACTACGAAAAGCTATAATATGCAAACATCGAATATATGATATTGTAACTGAATTACTGCTATAGAAAATGTTAAAAAATGAAGGGACTTAGCGCTTGGAGTGGTTCGCAAATAATAGTGGTTATTTTAATCAGTAGATCACAAAAGCAGCAAGTCAGTCGTTAGTCTTGTATTGTAATTGCTCATATTTTGTGTCTTCCCGGAACATTGTGCACTGCATCAATCTCTTATTTAAGGTACCAATATAACTAGTCCTCTTAAGTTTCATGGCTTTGGAATAAAATGGGAGAATTGCCTGAACTATTTTTACAGGCAAAGCAATAGAAGAGAGGACGTCTTGGGTGAATGGAAGACGCAGTCATGCAGATGCTTAATCTGGTCATGCAGGGTTTGTGTGTTTCTGAATGGCCTCTCCGCTGTCCCCATTACAAGTCCAAGTGTACATACGATACAATACAAGCGAATGGGATTTTTAAACAATGCAGAAAATGTGCAGATTTAGGGATATACTGTGAATGATCATAGTTTTACTCTTCTATTCTGCTATGGGTTCCCTTTTTTTATTACAAGTGTGAAATCTAAGAGTAAAAAATATATATACAATATATATGTATGCACCCGCGCTACGTCCTACATTGCATTAAGCAAAAACACCATTAATATAGAATTTACCTGCTCAATGGGGCGAAATGCTCGAGTTGTTGTAATAGAAGCGTGAGTCAGGCCAGGGGTAATGTAAAATATTCTTACTAAAAAGGAGATAGAGGTAATTGTTAATTATACACACATTGATAGCGTTATCTTATGGTAAACGGTTGATTTGCTCGCTTCAGGATGTCTCTTGCGTGGAAATGTGCACTCGGGGTGTAAACCTGTTTCCCGAAGAAGTATAGACGTAAGCAGACTCCACAAATCATAAGTTGCTTTCTGTACCTAGATATTGCGACTAAATAGGTTTAAGCAAAGTCCAGAGATCGCACGCCACAGTGGAGTGGTAGTAACGTAATAGCTTATAAAGCAAGACTACTTAGCTGTCATATTCCTGTTCAGGTCTTGATAGCTGTAGGTTGCAGTCTTCTGCGTGCTCCCATCATGATCCGTGCCTTTCAAGAGCAGCATCACATGACTGCCGAGCACGTGACCTGAAGAACAAAGGTCCTCCTGAAGGTCCTTCTCAACTTCCGGCATAGATCCTCAAACATGCTCACCGGCCGGGACGGCGTGCGCAGAAGACTGGAACCTACAGCTATCAAGACCTGAACAGGAATATGACAGCTAAGTAGTGTTGCTTTATAAGCTGTTACGTTACTACCACTCCACTGTGGCGTGCGATCTCTGGACTTTGCTTAAACCTATTTAGTCGCAATATGTAGGTACAAAAAGCAGCTTATGATTTGTGGAGTCTGGTTACGCCCATACTTCTTCGGGAAACGGGTTTATACCCTGAGTGCACATTTCCACGCAAGAGACATCCTGAAGCGAGCAAATCAACCGTTTACCATAAGATAATGCTATCAATGTGTGTATATACATACGTACCTAAGCAGAACATCTGAATATATAATTAACAATTACCTCTGTCTCCTTTTTAGTAAAGGATATTTTACATTACCCCTGGCCTGACTCTCGTTGCTATTAGAACAACTTGAACATTTCGCCCCATTGAGCAGGTAAATTCTACATTAATGGTGTTTTTGCTTAATGCAACGTAGGACGTAGCGCGGGTGCATACATATATATTGTATATATTTATATTTTTTACTCTTAGTTTCTTATGCCCTAGTAGTGATATAGGGTTTCACCCGCTGCAGTCCGCACCTACCATATGCAACAGCGCCGCTATCTTATATTACTTCACTTAAGTGTGAAATCTATTTCAAATTTTTCATGCTTACCCCTGCAGATTTATATACAGACAGCAAGAAAAAGGCAGAGATGCCTACCTGCCCAGACCTCCAAACAAATGCAGTCTGTATGCGGCAATGTTCACACACAAGAGAGGCATTACTGCACCTGTGCAGCCGCCATCTTTAATTGGGTCCACTGCCCCCTCATAGTGCATTTGTTTTGAGGCCTGGGCAGGTGAGCATCTCTGCCATTTTCTGGGTGTTTTTTGTGGATTATTGGAGGATTTTCAAGTCCTCTTTTTGTGGGTTTGATCGAGTAGGACTCTAAAAACGTGAGGACCTGTGACGTGGGTTGTGAGCTTCCGTATTTTGGCCATAATATCAACTAATACCTCACATATATTGTGTTTTTTGTGCTTAATATTTTTTTCAGGGTGCAGTTGGGCCCAGATGGCTCTGTAAACTGTGGCCTCTGTTCACACAGGATGCATTTTAGTTAGCACTGGGCGGCCTGCCTGATCTCAGAGTATGGGCGTCATTAATAGGCTGTGAGCCAGATGCTCTGCATCTCTTGTGTGTGAACATTGCCACATACAGACTATCTTTTTGTGCACTGGTGTACCAAACGGCCACCCCCTGATTGTAGGCTGGCTGTCTCATCGGGATTACTGCTCCTGTGTAGCTGCCATCTTTAATTGGGTCCACTGCACCATGATGCAGTGCATTTGTTTTGAGGCCTGGGCAGGTGAGCATCTCTGCCTTTTTCTTGGTGTTTTTTGGAGGTTTTTCAAGTACTCTTTGTGGTTTTGAGATTTTTATGCAGACGAGCATCTTTCAGATCCTCGTAATTTGCGATTACAGCCACATCCTCATGAAACATTCCGACTGTGAAGTTTATGATCCAAAATAGCGCCATAGAGATCAATGATGCTGTTAGTTCAGGTCCATAGAATTGCAAATAGACCATAGTCATCATCTGGGTAAGACCTGGATTCTTCACCACAATGGATTATCTGCTATTTTTAAAGTCCACAGCCATTGGTGCTGTGGGACAAGCTGAGCTTTGTTGGGTTCCCTTTAATAAGCTTTATCATAGGAAGCAAAATAATTGCCGTGTTATCTCCAAAATCTCAGATTTTCGTCGACTTCCAAAAACATTTACATACATAATCTGTTCATGATGTTAGCAACTCGATTTTTACGCTTTATCAATATAAGGCCGGTACATCTAACTGGCTCTCCAATGGCCACAATTATTAATTGTCGCCCGTTAAAATCATGTAAAATAAGTCAAAACACCTTGATTAAGAGAACTCTGGGTTAAGTGTTTCAGACATTTTATTATTCATTTTTAAGGGTGACTGATATATTGGCGTTGATTGACCCTCTCTGAACACATTGTGACATGTATTTATCTGGGCACTGTGTACACTATTTGGATATACCATGGTCTCTTTATCTGGGCATGGTTGGTGGCTCAGTAAGTGACAAAGAAATAACTTTCTAACCAATATGCAGTAAATATCAATGTTACATGTAAAGTTCCATAAGTCTAAGCTCCGGTAAATATTTTACATTTGCGTTTGTTTTTTATTACCACGTTGATTTTGTTTGTAACGTAAAAAAAATGTATTGGGGAAAAACATGTTAGATGTCCTTGAAGTTTTTGGCCGTTCTTGAGGACTTGTGTGTGAACCTATAGGACATGTGTTCGATCTGAGTTCTGTTCACAGAATTTTTCTTGAGTGGAGTCTTCTTGCCTTCTGCTTGCATTGTCATTATCTGCACCAAATTTAAATTGTCCGTGAAGTTTGAGAAATTTGGCGCGTCTTTAGATTTAAGACTTATATTTGGAACTGATTTTCCAGTTTTTATGCCATCCTCACGAGAGATTTTGCTCCATTTTTAAAGTTACATGTCATAAGTATGGCTAAAGCTATGAAAAGGCCGGGGACCCTCCTCTTTTGATAAATTTAAAAATAGAAATGACGGACTTGGCACAAAAGGCTTTAAAAATTGCTCACAACTTTATAAAGGTCTAAAAACTAAGGATAAAAAATGTGCCAAAATGTGCACTTCTCTTTCGTTTTATACTTCTTCTCTACCCCCTTAGCCATAGTTATTGTGCATAAATAGTGCATATTAAAATACTTACCGAATACTGCCTTCTTCATTCCCAGCATTGTTCTGAATTTTTTGTGCACCACATGACCATAGTTATGACCACCGGCTGACACACAATCTTTTGGGTGGACCTGTAATCACTTTCGAAATATAAGGTAAGTGTCACATGACTATATAATTTGGACGAGGATTGCAACGCAGTGCTCAGACTGGCTGTCCGCTTTCCTGACTCGAGTGACAGCTGCATAGAAATGCATGCTGTCTTGCTTGGGTCGTGAGAGTCGATGGCCAGTCTGAGTGTTGCGTAGCCATCCTTGTCCAAGTTAAACTATTCCTATAGGAAATTTGCCAAACAAATACATTGTCTCAGTGTATGAAGAATGCTTGCTCTTTAAGAAAACATTCCTCATAAAACCGTGATGTTTTAGATGTTTTAATTGGTTGTTGTTTCAGGAATTACAACCGAATCAACCGAGCTCTGCTTTATGGCTCATGCAGATCTGATCGAAAATTTGATCGCACCCTGCCCCTTGTTATTCAATAGTGCTTGTTGAGAAAAACTAAAATCCATAAAGACATCTCCAGAGAGGAGACAGATCACCCTCACACTGAACATATTTGATTAACTATAACTGGGGAAGTGAGAAAGAACGGACACTTCAACCTCCATTGAAGTAGGACTTCACATTGAACATAGGAGATTAATTATAACTGGGAAAGTGAGAAACAGCTAATACTTAAATCTCAATTATTGAATTGGGGACCTTCTGCAGTGACCAGGTAATGATGGCAGAGATCCACTCATTCAGACACTAAGACAGACACTAAGCCTGAGATTTGTTTAAGTACATTTCCCAGGGCATGAGCTTCCTCTGATCAAAGTGCCAGTCCCCAGACCTTTTGGAGCCAGTGGTCGGTGATGAATATTAGAGTTTGCATCGATTCGATATTTGTCGGAGATGTATTTTTAGCATTATAGCACAAAGGGATGAGCATAATGAATTCACTCACATCACTGTAATACCATTTTAACCCCTTCTACTTAATATTGGCCCAATGGCTGATTCTATTCATGCTATGTTTCATCTCTGTAGAAATGTAAAACAGCAATGGCAAACATGATGACAATATTTACCTCCTGAGACCTCTAGGGGTGAAGATATCATCCTGAAAGTTAAGGATCTTATAAAATCCTAAATGACCTTGCACATCCCATGACCAGCTCTCATATGAGCTCACAAAGGGGAGGTATGAGAGTGTAACCATGATATAATAAAAATGAGTTTAGCTGTCTGTCATTATTCATGCTGGAAGACATAAGTTCTCTGTGAGAATGTTCCATTTTCCTAATCAGAGCGCTTCTCTCCATAAAGATAAAAGCCATTCCTGCAACATCAGGTTTAGTTATCCCTTTTATTTTATGGAGTTGTATATATCGTTTTGTGTTGTTCCCATTTTGTATCATCTTTGTATATTTTTTTTATAAACACTGCCTGCATTTCTGGATTAAATACGGTATATAAAATGAAATGGCTTTGTTCCTCTTGCTCTGTAAACCGCTCCCCTGAAGCCGTAAACTATGTGTAACGGGTTGCCAATCGGCATGTATAAACGATTGGTGGTGGCTAGGGTTGAGCGAAACAGATCGGCCAATTTCAAAGGTCGCCGACTTTTGGCAAAGTCGGGTTTCGTTATATATATAGTCATAGAGACACATGTATTTATATTTACTTCAGCGCGGTAATGTTGAAACGCCGGTAGTTCAATTGCCGGCTTTTCATTTCTCCTTCCTAAACCCGACATGATATGCAACATGGTTTACATACAGTAAACCATGTCATATCCCCATTTTTTTGCATATTCCACACTACTAATGTTAGTAGTGTGTATGTGCAAAATGTCGGCGCTCTAGCTATTAAATTTAAGGGTTAAATCGCGGAAAAAATTGGCGTGGGCTCCCACGCAATTTTCTCCGCCAGAGTAGTAAAGCCAGTGACTGAGGGCAGATATTAATAGCCTGGAGAGGGTCCACGGTTATTGGCCCCCCTGGCTAAAAACATCTGCCCCCAGCCACCCCAGAAAAGGCACATCTGTAAGATGCGCCTATTCTGGCACTTGGCCACTCTCTTCCCATTCCTGTGTAGTGGTGGGATATGGGGTAATGAAGGGTTAATGTCACCTTGCTATTGTAAGGTGACATTAAGCCAGATTAATAATGGAGAGGCGTCAATTATGACACCTATCCATTATTAATCCAATTCTATGAAATGGTTAAAACACACACACATTATTACAAAGTCTTTTAATGAAATAAAGACAGGTTGTTGTAATATTTTATTAGACTCTTAATCCACCTGAAGACCCTCGCTCTGTAACAAAGGAAAAATAAAAAAACAACAATATCCCATACCTTCCGATGATCTGTCACATCCCACGCTGTAAATCCATCTGAAGGGGTTAAATAATTTTACACCCAGGAGCTCTGTTAATGCAGCTGTGCTCGTGGCTGTAAAACCCCAGCGAATGAAGGTAATGTAGGTCAATTACCTGTAGTTACCTTCATTTGCGGTGATGCACCCTCTGCTGGATGTCCCTCGAGCGTGGGAAAATATTCAGAAAAGTTCCCAGGCTCGAGGTCATATGAGGACATCCAGCAGAGGGCGCATCACCGCGAATGAAGGTAACTACAGGTCCTTGACCTACATTACCTTCATTCCCCGGGGTTTTACAGGCAGGAGCACAGCTGCATTATAGCAGAGCTCCTGCCTGTAAAATATTTTAACCCCTTCAGATGGATTTACATCGTGGGACGTTACAGATCAATGGAAGGTATGTATATTGTTGGTTTATTATTTTTAATTTGTTACAGTTCGAGGGTCTTCAGGTGGATTGAGAGAGCAATAAAATATTAAAACAACCTGTGTGTTTATTTCATTAAAATAATTTTTAATAATGTGTTTTTTTAACCCTTTCATACAATTGGATTAATAATGGATAGGTGTCATAATTGACGCCTCTCCATTATTAATCTAACTTAATGTCACCTTACAATAGCAAGGTGACATTACCCTTCATTACCCCATATCCCACCGCTACACAGGAATGGGAAGAGAGTGGCCAAGTGCCAGAATAGGCACATCTTCCAGATGTGCCTTTTCTGGGGTTGGCTGGGGGCAGGTGTTTTTAGCCAGGGGGGGGCCAATAACCGTGGACCCTCTCCAGGCTATTAATATCTGCCCTCAGTCACTGGCTTTACTACTCTGGCGGAGAAAAGTATGTGGGAGCCCACGCCAATTTTTTCCGCGATTTAACCCTTAAATTGCCTTTAACCCTTAAATTTAATAGCTACAGGAAATTTAAGGGTTAAATTGCGGCTATATATATGGACTTGAAGATAAAGTATGTATTTGTCTTATATTTATAACTACAGTTTCTTATATGCATGTCAGAAGTGTGAACACTGTCCGGAAACCCCTAGCTGTGAAAGACTAAATTTCTCAGTCGGCTTTTTTCTCTGTCAAATTTTCTTTTCTGCCAGATGTCCTGTAACTACCCAGTATCTTCAGTTCACGTTTGTGATTGTTAATTCTGTGTAGTGATTGTTAATTCTGTGTAATGGCTTTATCAGTGTACAGCAATCTGTTTCATCAGGCAAATTGCCAGATTTTGTGAGCGCACCTGGGCGGCGGCATAGACAGCGGCTATCCTAACCCGAGCCTATGCAAATAACATGTGGGAGATGCAGTGATTATGGTGTATGCTTAAAGAACAGGTTATGTGATCTTTCATCAGGTACAGGTGCATCTCACAAAATTAGAATATCATCAAAAAATTAATTTATTTCAGTTCTTCAATGCAAAAAGTGAAACTCATATATTATATAGAATCATTACAGACAGAGATCCATTTCAAGTGTTTATTTCTGTTAATGAGACTTCAGCTCGTCTGCATTGTTGGGTCTAGTGTATTTCATTTTCCTCTTGACAATACCCCATAGATTCTCTAAGAGGTTAATGTCAGACGAGTTTCCACAATCAGTGATGGTTTTAGGAGCCATGTCATCTGCTGGTGTAGGTCCACTGTGTTTTATCAAGACCAAAGTCAGCACAGCCGTCTACCAGGAAATGTTAGAGCACTCCATGCTTCTCTCTGCCGACAAGCTTTTGGAGATGGAAATTTTATTCTCCAGCAGGACTTGGCACCTGTCCACACTGCCAAAAGTACCAATGCCTGGTTTACAAACAACAGTATCACTGTGCTTGTTTGGCCAAAAGACTCACCTGACCTTAAAGGGAACCTGTCACCCCGTTTTTTGAAGAAGAGCTAAAAATAGCGTTAAATAGGGGCAGAGCTGTGCTTTACATTAGTGTATTTTGGAGCCTTTATTCCCCACCTATGCTGTAAAGTCGCCGTTTTGGGCTGTCACGCTGGTCAGGTCATATGGGCGTGGTGACAGCGCTGTTTCTCCCCCAGATCTCCGTTGGTGGTGTAGTGGTGTGTGCATGCCCAACAGGCGAATCCAGTGCGCAGCTTGAAGGAAAATAGCGCGATCTGCGCTATTCAGCCATTTATCGGTGGGCGCAGCCATCTTTGCGAGGCCGCGCATGCGCAGATGGTTCTTCTCGGCTTCCCGGGGCTTCAGGAAAATGGCCGCAGGATGCCGCACGTGCGCAGATGGCGATCGCGGCGGCAATTTTCCTGCAGCCGAGATGCGAACTCGGCTTCAGGAAAATGTTGCCACGCCCATATGACCTGACCAGCGTGAGTGACAGCCCAAAACGGTGACTTTACAAAGGTATTTCGGCAGCATAGGTGGGGAATAAAGGCTCCAAAATACACTAATGTAAAGCCCAGCTCTGCTCCTATTTAACGATATTTTTAGCTCTTCTTGAAAAAACGGGGGTGACAGGTTCCCTTTAACCTCATAGAGAATCTATGGGGTATTCTCAAGAGGAAGATGAGAGACACCAGACCCAACAATGCAGACTAGCTGAAGGCTGTTATCAAAACAACCTGGGCTTGCATAACACCTCAGCAGCGCCACAGGCTGATTGCCTCCATACCACGCCGCATTGATGCAGTAATTGATGCAAAAGGAGCCCCGACCAAGTATTGAGTGCATTTACTGAACATACATCTCAGTAGGCCAACATTTTGGATTTTAAAATCATTTTTTAAGCTGGTGTTAGAAAGTATTCTAATTTACTGAGATACTGATTTTTGGGTTTTCATTGGCTGTAAGCCATAATCATCAACATTAACCCCTTAATCCAATATGACGTACTATCCCGTCGAGGTGACCTGGGACTTCATTCCGAGTGATCGCGTTGCTCCGAGGGTCTCCTACCTTCTTCTCCCTGCAGGCCCCGGATCTAAAATGGCCACGGGGCTGCATCCGGGTCCTGCAGGGAGGTGGCTTACCAGCACCTGCTCAGAGCAAGCGCTGGTAAGCCTACAGCCCTGCATGTCAGATCGCTGACCTGACACAGTACTCTGAAAAGTGTCAGATCAGCGATCTGACCCTATAGCATGATGCTGAACGCCCCCCCCCCCTACCTTCCCCCCGGGGCAATGTTGTAAAGTAAAAAAAAAATATTCACATGTGTAAAATATATATATATATATATATATATATATATATATATATATATATATATATATACATACATATATATATATATATATATATATATATATATATATATATATATATATATACTAGCTATTGAACCCGTTCTACGCCCGGGTGGCGAGCATTTATATTGGTATATTGTCTCCATCATGGTATGTGCTGCTCCATCCTGCGTCCCCATCCTGTCATGCGCTGCTCCATCCTGCGTCCCCATCCTGTCATGTGCTGCTCCATCCTGCGTCCCCATCCTGTCATGCGCTGCTCCATCCTGCGTCCCCATCCTGTCATGTGCTGCTCCATCCTGCGTTCCCTTTCCTGTCATGCGCTGCTTCCATCCTGCGTCCCCATCCTGTCATGCGCTGCTCCCATCCTGCGTCCCCATCCTGTCATGCGCTGCTCCCATCCTGTGATGCGCTGCTCCCATCCTGCGTCCCCATCCTGTCATGTGCTGCTCCATCCTGCATCCCCATCCTGTCATGCGCTGCTCCATCATGCGTCCCCATCCTGTCATGCGCTGCTCCATCCTGCGTCCCCATCCTTATGTGCTGCTGCATCCTGCGTCCCCATCCTTATGTGCTGCTGCATCCTGCGTCCCCATCCTTATGTGCTGCTGCATCCTGCGTCCCCATCCTTATGTGCTGCTCCATCCTGCGTCCCCATCCTTATGTGCTGCTCCCATCCTGCGTCCCCATCCTTATGTGCTGCTGAATCCTGCGTTCCCATCATTATGTGCTGCTGCATCCTGCGTCCCCATCCTTATGTGCTGCTGCATCCTGCGTCCCCATCCTTATGTGCTGCTGCATCCTGCGTCCCCATCCTTATGTGCTGCTCCATCCTGCGTCCCCATCCTTATGTGCTGCTCCATCCTGCATCCCCATCCTTATGTGCTGCTGCATCCTGCGTCCCCATCCTTATGTGCTGCATCCTGCGTCCCCATCCTTATGTGCTGCTGCATCCTGCGTCCCCATCCTTATGTGCTGCTGCATCCTGCGTCCCCATCCTTATGTGCTGCTGCATCCTGCGTCCCCATCCTTATGTGCTGCTCCATCCTGCGTCCCCATCCTTGTGTCCTGCTCCATCCTGCGTCCCCATCCTTATGTCCTGCTCCATCCTGCGTCCCCATACTGTTATGTGCTGCTCCATCCTGCGTCCCCATCCTTATGTGCTGCTCCATCCTGCGTCCCCATCCTTATGTGCTGCTCCATCCTGCGTCCCCATCCTTATGTCCTGCTCCAACCTGCGTCCCCATACTGTTATGTGCTGCTGCATCCTGCGTCCCCATCCTTATGTCCTGCTCCATCCTGCGTCCCCATCCTTATGTGCTGCTCCATCCTGCGTCCCCATCCTTATGTGCTGCTCCATCCTGCATCCCCATCCTTATGTGCTGCTCCATCCTGCGTCCCCATCCTTATGTCCTGCTCCATCCTGCGTCCCCATCCTTATGTCCTGCTCCATCCTGCGTCCCCATCCTTATGTCCTGCTCCATCCTGCGTCCCCATACTGTTGTGCTGCTCCATCCTGCGTCCCCATACTGTTATGTGCTGCTCCATCCTGCGTCCCCATCCTTATGTGCTGCTCCATCCTGCGTCCCCATCCTTATGTCCTGCTCCATCCTGCGTCCCCATCCTTATGTCCTGCTCCATCCTGCGTCCCCATCCTTATGTCCTGCTCCATCCTGCGTCCCCATACTGTCATGCGCTGCTCCATCCTGCGTCCCCATCCTGTCATGTGCTGCTCCATCCTGCGTTCCCTTTCCTGTCATGTGCTGCTCCCATCCTGCGTCCCCATCCTGTCATGCGCTGCTCCCATCCTGCGTCCCCATCCTGTCATGCGCTGCTCCCATCCTGTGATGCACTGCTCCCATCCTGCGTCCCCATCCTGTCATGTGCTGCTCCATCCTGCGTCCCCATCCTGTCATGCGCTGCTCCATCATGCGTCCCCATCCTGTCATGCGCTGCTCCATCCTGCGTCCCCATCCTTATGTCCTGCTCCATCCTGCGTCCCCATCCTTATGTCCTGCTCCATCCTGCGTCCCCATCCTTATGTCCTGCTCCATCCTGCGTCCCCATCCTTATGTCCTGCTCCATCCTGCGTCCCCATACTGTTATGTGCTGCTCCATCCTGCGTCCCCATACTGTTATGTGCTGCTCCATCCTGCGTCCCCATACTGTTATGTGCTGCTCCATCCTGCGTCCCCATCCTTATGTGCTGCTCCATCCTGCGTCCCCATACTGCCTCTGACCCGCTCGGCGCCGAGTGCTGGGGGGCCTGAGCAGGCGGGGACACCGGCGCGCTGTGGGGGTCAGGTGCCGGTATTGCCGCCAGCTCAGGCCCCCCCAGCACTTACTATACTCACCTGTCCGGTGTTCCATCGCTGAGCGCTGCCATCTTCCCGGTCTCCTGGCTGTGACTGTTCAGTCAGAGGGCGGCGCCGGCACGCATTAAGCGCGTCATCGCGCCCTCTGAACTGAAGGCCACAGACCGAAGACCGGGAAGATGGCGCCGCTCAGCGATGGAACGGGGACAGGTGAATATAGGCCGATACTCACCCTCCTGGCGGTCCCTGCTTCTGCGGTGTGTGTTCAGTGTGAACGCACACCGCGATCTCCCGGGAGCGTCGCTCTGTGAGGCCCAGACTGCGCCGGCGCTTGCGCAGTCTATAGAGGCTTCGGACAGAGTGACGCTGCCAGCGTTAGATTATATATATATATATTCCCACAAATACATTTCTTCATGTAAAAAAAAAAAGAAAAGTACACATATTTAGTATCGCCGTGTCCGTTACGACCCCACCTATAAAATTGTCCCACCGGTTAACCCCTTCAGTGAACGTCATCTTGTCCCGCAAAAAAACGAGCCGCCATACAGCTTCATCAGCAAAAAAATAGAAAAGTTATAGTCCTCAGAATAAAGCGATGCAAAAATAATTTTTTCTATATAATAGTTTTTATTGCATAAAAGCTCCAAAACATAAAAAAAAGATATAAATGTGGTATCGCTGTAATCGTACTGACCCGAAGAATAAAACTGCTTCATCCATTTTACCAAATGTGGAACGGTATAAATGCTCCCCCCCCCCCCCAAAAAAAAAAAAAGAAATTCATGAATAGCTGGTTTTTGGTCATTCTGCCTCACAAAAATCGGAATAAAAAGCGATCAAAAAAGTCATATGTCCAAAAATGTTACCAATAAAAACGTCAACTCCTCCCGCAAAAAATAAGCCCTCACATGACTCTGTGGACCAAAATATGGAAAAATTATAGCTCTCAAAATGTGGAGACACAAAAACTATTTTTTACAATAAAAAGCGTCTTTTAGTGTGTGATGGCTGCTAATCATAAAAATCTGCTAAAAAAACGCTATAAAAGTAACTCAAACCCCCCTTCATCACCCCCTTAGTTAGGGAAAAATAATAAAATTTAAAAAATGTATTTATTTCCATTTTCCCATTAGGGTAAGGGGTAGGATTAGGGTTTCGGTTATAATTGGGGGGTTTCCACTGTTTAGGCACATCAGGGGCTCTCAAACGCGATATGGCGTCCGATCTCAATTCCAGCCAATTCTGCGTTGAAAAAGTAAAACAGTGCTCCTTCCCTTCCGAGCTCTCCCGTGCGCCCAAACAGAGGTTTAACCCAACATATGGGGTATCGGCGTACTCAGGACAAATTGGACAACTTTTGGGGTCCAATTTCTCTTGTTACTCTTGGGAAAATAAAAATTTGGGCGGCTAAAAAACATTTTTTTGTGGGAAAAAAATGATTTTTTATTTTTACGGCTATGCGTTATAAACTGTAGTGAAACACTTGGGGGTTCAAAGTTCTCACAACACATCTAGATAAGTTCCTTGGGGGGTCTAGTTTCCAATATGGGGTCACTTGTGGGGGGTTTCTACTGTTTAGGTACATTAGGGGCTCTGCAAACGCAATGTGACGCCTGCAGACCAATCCATCTATGTCTGCATTCCAAATGGAGCTCCTTCCCTTCCAAGCTCTGCCATGCACCCAAACGGTGGTTTCCCCCACATGTGGGGTATCAGCGTACTCAGGATAAATTGGACAACAACTTCTGGGCTCCAATTTCACCTGTTACCCTTGGGAAAATACAAAACTGGGGGCTTAAAAATAATTTTTGTGGGAAAAAATAATTTTTATTTTCACGGCTCTGCGTTATAAACTGCAGTGAAACACTTGGGGGTTCAAAGCTCTCACAGCACATCTAGATAAGTTCCTTACGGGGTCTACTTTCTAAAATGGTGTCACATTTGGGGGGTTTTAATGTTTAGGCACATCAGTGGCTCTCCAAATGCAACATGGCGTCCCACCTCAATTCCAGTCAATTTTGCATTGAAAAGTCAAACGGCGCTCCTTCCCTTCTGAGCTCTGCCATGCGCCCAAACAGGACAAATTGGACAACTTTTGGGGTCCATTTTCTCCTGGTACCCTTGGTAAAATCAAACAAATTGGAGCTTTAGTAAATTTTGTGTGAAAAAAAGTTAAATGTTCATTTTTATTTAAACATTCCGATAATTCCTGTGAAACACCTGAAGGGTTAATAAACTTCTTGAATGTGGTTTAGAGCACCTTGAGGGGTGCAGTTTTTAGAATCGTGTCACACTTATTTTCTATCATATAGACCCTTCAAAATGACTTCAAATGAGATGTGGTCCCTAAAAAAAAAAAAATGGTGTAAAAATGAGAAATTGCTGGTCAATTTTAACCCTTATAACTCCCTAACAAAAAAAAATTTTGGTTCCAAAATTGTGCTGATGTAAAGTAGACATGTGGAAAATGTTACTTAAGTATTTTATGTGACATATCTCTGTGATTTAAGGGCACAAAAATTCAAAGTTGGAAAATTGCAAAATTTTGGCAAATTTTCCATTTTTTTCACAAATAAGCGCAAGTCCTATCGAAGAAATTTTACCACTATCATGAAGTACAATATGCCACGAGAAAACAATGTCAGAATCATCAGGATCCGTTGAAGCGTTCCAGAGTTATAACTTCATAAAGGGACAGTGGTCAGAATTGTAAAAATTGGCCCGGTCATTAACGTGCAAACCACCCTCAGGGCTTAAGGGGTTAACAGAAATAAACAATTGAAATATATCACTCTGTTTGTAATGACTATATAATATGTGAGTTTCACTTTTTGTATTGAAGAACTGATGATATTCTAATTTAGTAAGAAGCACTTTTATATTTCTCATCTATATATATAATTGTCTAAGGGGTACTTCTGTCCATCTGTCTGTAACAGAAATCCCGCGTCGCTGATTGGTCTCGCCAGCTGCCTGTCCTGGCTGCCGCGACCAATCAACGACGGGCACAGTCGGGCTGAGAATTAGTCCCTCCCTACTCCCGTCCAGTCAGTGCCCGACGCCCGCTCCATGCTCCCGTCCAGTCACCGCTCACACAGGGTTAATGCCAGCGTTAACGGAGCGCGTTATGCCGCGAGCACCGCACTCCGTTAACGCTGCTATTAACCCTGTCTGTCCCCAACTTTTTACTATTGATGCTGCCTAGATCTAATGTTAAAAATAATTTTAAAAAAACTATTCTCACCTTCTGTCGTCCGACGATGTGCACGCGGCTGCCGCCAGCTTCCGTTTCCTGAGATGCATTGTGAAATTACCCATAAGACTTAGCGGTCTCGCGAGACCGCTATGTCATCTGGGTAATTTCGCAATGCATCCTGGGAACGAAAGATGGCGGCAGCCGTGCGCGCATCGGCACAGCTTCGCTGGACGCCGGAGGGTGAGTATATAACTATTTTTTATTTTAATTACACGGTGAGTGGCCAGGCTTAGCGTAGTGATCTGTGTGTATGGTGGCCCCAGCTGTGCGGAGTAGTTGTGTATCATATGAAGCTGTATTGGACTATTTACTTCTATGGCCAGTGTTAGATACTATGTGGGCTGTACTATATATTATGTGTTATATACTACGTGGCCTGTGTTACATACTGCGTGGGCTGTTATATATTACGTGGGCTGTGTTATTTACTGCGTGACCTGTATTAACGCATCGGGTATTCTACAATATGTATGTATTTAGCAGCCACATAGTATATAGCACAGGCCACGTAGTACTCCTATATACTACGTGGCCTGTGCTATATACTATGTGGCTGCTAAATACATACATACATATTCTAGAATACCCGATGCCGAATACCCTAGAATCGGGCCACCATCTAGTACATATATACCCGCGCACACATAATTGTGGCGGGTATGTAGATTTACCAGTGTATCATAGATATACAATTTATATATGGAATGATACAACTCCCATGTTCTGTAACCTTTAAAGCAAGAAAAACTTATTTTGCATTCATTTACATTAGCACTGATGCCTAATGGGAGTTTCCACATTCCATTCCATTGCAGCCTGTAGATTCCCTCTGTTCTGCTGTTTATTCCAGATGCATATGACCTTAACCCCCACTCTTTTTTTGGGGGGGAGCAAATTTATGATTTTTTTTTTCCACCACTAAAATAATTAAAAAAAAATAAAACTGGACATGTTCGGTATCACCGTAATCTCAGGATGTCATACTCAAATACACAGAAGGCCAAAATGACAAACTTGGACAGTCGCTGACTTATTAAAACAATGTCTACAATTGAGGACGTTTTTCCTTATCAACTAATATAAGTATTTCATATGTTGTGAAGGGGATAAAGGTGTCTGGTCTGAAATGACAAGTATGTAGTCACTCTGTGTGACTGCAGACTTGTGAATCCTCCCAGCGCACACTGCTCACAGTGAGGATTCTCTGGTGTCAGCACCTGGAACAGTGGTCACATGGCCACAATTCTGCAATATGCAAACTCCTGGCCAGAACCTGACTAGCCTGTTTTTGGTATGGCCAATATTAGTATATTGCACGAGGTCAGAAACAGTCTAGTCAGGTTCTGGCTAGAAGTTTGCATATCGCGTAGTCATGTGGCCACTGTTCCTGGCGCTGACGGCGGAGAATCCTCACAGTGAGCAGTGTGGGACTTCTCTTCTCCCATTGGACAGTGCAGTGGGCGGTCTGAAGAAGTGCCGGGAAAGTAACATTACATTCACTGGGCTCTTGCTTGTCACTGACGCAGCTCCTTCAGACTGCAGGACGGGGGCGGGACGGCTGCCTTCCTTGCAGGCCAAAAGTTATCAGAGCCAGAGTTTGACACATGTGCACTAGTCTGCCATGCCGAGACACCCATCTATTGCCACCTTAGTGCCTATATGGTACATGAAGGGGCAATGTTCAACCAGCATGGAATCTCCACTGTCACAGATCACTAGGTGTCTGGAACCCTGATCCCACAGTGGCTAAGTGTTGCCTTTTGGTAACAGACTCCGCAATAGTTTAGCAACAAGGCAGTCAAGTAACATAGCCATACCATGATTGTCAGACCACTGCGGATGTTTCTAACAATTTTTGGCTCAGTCTCCAGTTGTAACTCATTTGATTTTTGCATGCGAGTGTGGCCTCAAGTGCAGGAATGACTACAGTCTGTGTATTTTCTCTATATTTGTAACTCAATCACTCCTCCATACTGGCTGCTCTCTTTGCACTTCTCCGTTTTTTGGGTATCCAACTCCAGTGGCCCTGTTTACTCCCATATGGTAATCCCCACTGTCTCACTCCCAGCCGTAAGAGAGCGTGTAGATTGACCTGGGTGTCCATGAGCTTTGCAGAATGTAGAGTAAATGTGCCACAACAGAACCAGGAGGCCACTGACACCATGTTCCACTTTTTCTGTGACTTTCCATTTCTTCGTAAACTCTGCCACCTCTCGATTGATTTAATTCCAGCTCTGCTCTGAATTTTCCCATACACCTAACATTGTCCACTTTTTTACTGAAAAATACCGTTCAAGGTCAAACAGGATTTTGAGATGAGGCTTAATAAGAAGAGTGATTTTACACCTTGATCTGTGAATTATTGTCACTGACAATTTTGCCCATTAACATCCTGGGTTACCACATATGCCACCTGAAAATATTGCCCAAGCTAAGAGTGTTTTACACCAGCTCTTTTGGGTGATTTTTTTACTACATATCTGGTGCAAAAAAAAACTCCTTTCAGGAGTTAAAAGTATACCTGTGACAGGAGCTAAAAGGATGTATTCAGCTAGTGGACTCTAATACACAGGTCAAAAGTAACTTAAAGGGAGTTTGACGGCATGCAAAGACTGTTGAAACCAAATACAGGGCCTCAATGTGCCCCTGTCGTGGCCAAACATTTGAGGACACACCTAGAGCTGTCAATCAAAGAAGACAGGAGTGGAGATAGATAGTGATGAGCGAATATACTTGTTACTCGAGATTTCCCGAACACGCTCGGGTGACCTCCGAGTATTTTTTAGTGCTCAAAGATTGTTTTCCTCACCTCAGCTGAATGATTTACATCTCTTAGCCAGCTTGATTACATGTGAGGATTCCCTAGCAACCAGGCAACCCCCACATGTACTTATGCTGGCTAACAGATGTAAATCATTCAGCTGCAGCGATGAAAACTAAATCTCTGAGCACTAAAAAAAATACTCGGTGTTCACCCGAGCGTGCTCGGGAAATCTCGAGTAACGAGTATATTCGCTCATCACTAGAGATAGAGGGAAAATAAGTAAATGGGAGTGTACACTTAAATGTTTGGTCACACAATGATGCACCGAGCGCCTGTACTTGTTTTGAACGGTTGTGCTGTGTTGACAGAGGCCCTATCAGTTACTATCCTCCTCTGATTTCCATTCATACGGCTGTATAGACGGTCAGTGTGATGCCTTGTGTTGTGAATTCCGCTTTTGGGCTCCCTCCGGTGGTTGTAAGTGGCACTTTTGTGAGTTCTGCTCTTGGGCTCCCTCTTGTGGTTTCAAGTGGTATGGCTGCTCCTTGGAGTTAGCTGTCTTCAGCTGCTTCCACTTATCGTCTTTTCTGCTCGGCTATTTATGCCTGGCTATGTCCTTCAGCCAGTGCCACTTGTAAATGGTTCCTGGTTGGATTCACATCTCTTTGGATTTCCCTGTTATCCTGACCAGTTCAGCTAAGCTAAGTTTTTGCTTGCTCTTTTCTGTTCACAGATTGTGGACTTATCCGTTCTGTGTTTTCTATGTTTATCCAGCGTTATCAGTATGAATTAATTCTGTCTTGCTGGAAGCTCTGGGAAGCAGATTTACGCTCCACACCTTTAGTCAGGTGTGGAGATTTTTAGTAAACTCTGCGTGGATTTTTGTAGTGTTTTATACTGACCGCACAGTATTCCATCCTGTCCTATCTATCAAGCTAGACTGGCCTCCTGTGCTCATCCTGGTTTCATTTTGTGTATGTCTTTTCCCTCTCCACTCACAGTCATTATTTGTTGGGGGCTAATCTATCCTTTGGGGATTTTCTCTGAGGCAAGATAGTTTTCCTGCTTCTATCTTTAGGGGTAGTTAGCTCTTAGGCGGTGACGAGGTGCCTAGGGAGAGTTAGGAGCATCCCACGGCTACTTCTAGTGTTGTGTTGAGCTTAGGGACTGCGGTCAGTACAGTTACCACTTCCTTCAGAGCTCGTTCCATGTTGCTCCTAAACCACCGTGTCATAACAGTCTTGCCCGTTAGTTTCTCGCTAGTGCCAATCCCGCATTCCGTCTAGTCCTCACACGGCTGACGTTTACAGAGCTGGATGGTTTGACATAGAAATGGTGATTCAATTCGGAAGCCACTTGATTATACACAAACTGTTTTATAATGCAAAAATACAGATAATTGCTGTTGTCCATAAAAGTATTTTACTTTTACTGGTCCCCAAGTATAATTGCTGGAAATCTACCAGCCAAGTGGCAACCTTACATGTACCCATTGACTCCCCTCTTGTTAGAGCGGACTCCATTTCCTCATCTATTTCGTGGCGCCCAGAGCTTTTTTTTTAATCAGCTGTTTGTTCAGTGCCAGCAAAAGTTACGCACGCTCTGTATGACGATACGCACGCTCTGTATGACGATACGCACGCTCTGTATGACGACATGCAAGCTCTGTATGACGACATGCTCGCTCTGTATGATGATGCGCACGCTCTGTATGACGACGCGCACGCTCTGTATGACGGCATGCACGCTCTGTGTGACGATACGCACGCTCTGTATGACGACACGCACGCTCTGTGTGACGACACACACTTTCTGTGTGACGACACGCACTTTCTGTGTGACGACACGCACGCTCTGTATGATGGCACGCAGACTCTGTGTGCCCCATATGGTGCCTTCGTAAGGCACAATATTCTCTCTCAGATGCACTGCTATAACTTTCTAATATCTGCACATTCTAATACACTGAGTGTGCCATGATTGTTTACTAGCATATTTGTAATAAACCTATAAGGCCGTGTTCACACGTTCTGTATTCGGTAAGATTTTTACCTCAGTATTTGTTCCACTCCTGGTTTTGGCTTACAATCAGAGGAAACGTATCATAGAAATCCATGATCTTTTTGTTACTACCAAACTTTCCTTCCTCGCCATCACCGAAACCTGGCTCACCCATTCTGACACAGCCTCTCCTGCTGCACTTTCGTATGGTGGCTCCAACCTTTCTCACCCCCCCCCCCAGCAGCAAACATGGCGGAGGGGTTGGTTTTCTCCTGTCAGATACCTGCTCCTTCACCCCAATCCCACTGCCACCCTCTGTTACCCTCCCTTCCTTTGAGGTGCACTCCGTGCGCATCTACTCCCCCTCCAACCGGCTGTCATCTACTGCCCCCCGGGGCCAGCCACCACCTTCTTTGACCACTTCACCACCTGGCTACTTCATTTCCTTTCCGCGGACATCCTAACTATCATCATGGGTGACTTCAACATCCCCATTGACACTTCCCTCTCAGCTGTCACTAAACTTCTATCTCTCCTTCGGCCTCACTCAATGGTCTTCTGCAGCCACCCACAAAGATGGCCACACACTGGACCTCATCTTCACCCGCCTCTTCTCCCTATCTAACCTCTCTAACTCACCTCTTCCTCTCTCTGATCACAACCTTCTCACATTCTCTTCCCTCTCCACTCCATGTCTACAATCCCCACCCCACAAACTTTCACACCCTCACAGAAATCTTAAACACCTTGACCTACACTCATTCTCTGAATCCCTCCTCCCTCTCACAGGTATAAGTTCCTTACACAATGCGGATGAAGCTGCCGCTCTATATAACACCACAATAGCTGTAGCTTTGGAATCTGCTGCCCCACTTACACATACCAAAGCTCGCAAAATCAACAGACAGCCCTGGCACACCAGCCTGACCAAAGAACTGAGGAAAGCTTCCAGGGCTGCTGAGCGCAAATGGAAAAGATCCCACTCAAACGAGCACTTCATCGCTTTCAAACAGTCCCTCACTACTTTCAAGACCACACTCACCCCAGCTAAACAAACCTACTTCTCATCTCTCATATCCTCCCTGTCTCACAACCCTAAACAGTTATTCAACATCTTCAATTCTCTCCTCCGTCCCCCAGCACCTCCTCCCTCCCCACTCATCTCAGCTGAAGACTTTGCCTCATTTTTCAAGCAGAAGATTGAGAACATCAGGGACAGTTTTGGTCAACAACCCCCAGAGCCCTTCCTCCTGACTTCCCAGCCCTCCACCTCCAAAACCAACTTCTCCACAATTACAGAAGATCGACTCTCCACTCTACTCTCAAGATCACATCTCACCACCTGTGCACTTGGCCCGATCCCATCCCACTTCATCCCAAACCTCACCACAGTCTTCATCCCAACCCTAACCCATCTCTTCAACCTATCACTAACAACTGGTGTTTTCCCCTCAAGCTTTAAACATGCCTCCATCACACCTATCCTCACAAAGCCCTCACTTGACCCATCCTCTGTATCTAGCTATCGCCCTATATCACTTCTCCCCTATGCCTTTAAGCTACTGGAACAACACGTCTACTTTGAACTGTCCTCCCATCTCTCTTGCTCCCTCTTCGACGGCTTACAATCTGGCTTCCAGTCACACCACTCCACTGAAAATGCCCTAAGGTCACCAATGACCTCTTCACCGCCAAGAGCAAGCGACACTACTGTCCTCCTCCTGGACCTGTCAGCTGCCTTTGACACAGTGGACCATTCCCTATTATTACAGACCCTCTCATCCCTTGGCATCACAGACTTGGCCCTATCCTGGATCTCCTCATACCTAACAGACCGGACATTCAGCGTCTCCCACTCACACACCACCTCCTCACCTCACCCCTTATCTGTCGGAGTCTCACAAGGTTCAGTCCTAGGGCCACTGCTCTTCTCCATTTACACCTTTGGCCTGGGACAGCTCATAGAATCTCATGGCTTTCAGTATCACCTCTATGCTGATGACACACAGATCTACATCTCTGGACAAGATATCACCTCCCTACTAACCAGAATCCCTCAATGTCTGTCCACTATTTCATCCTTCTCCGCTAGATTTCTGAAACTTAACATGGACTAAACAGAATTCATCATCTTTCCCCCATCTCACGTGAGCCCCCCAATGAACCTTTCCATTACAGTGAATGGCTGCCCACTGTCCCCAGTCTCACAAGCTCACTGCCTCGGGGTAATCCTTGATGCTGATCTCTCCTTCAAACCACATATCCAAGCCCTTTCCACTTCCTGCCGACTTCAACTCAAAAATATTTCACGAATCTGTTCATTCCTCAACCAAGAATCTGCAAAAACCCTAGTCCATGCCCTCATCATCTCTCGCCTTGACTACTGCAACCTCCTGCTCTGTGGCCTCCCCTCGAACACTCTCGCACCCCTCCAATCTATTGTAAACTTCGCTGCCCGACTAATCCACCTATCCCCCCGCCATTCCCCAGCTTCTCCCCTCTGTCAATCCCTTCACTGGCACTCCGTTGCACAGAGACTCCAGTACAAAACCCTAACCATGATGTACAAAGCCATCCACAACCTGTCTCCTCAATACATCTGTGACCTCGTCTCCCGGTACTTACCTAAACGCAACCTCCGATCCTCACAAGACCTCCTACTCTACTTCCCGCTTATCTCCTCTTCCCACAATCATATACAAGATTTCTCTCGCGTATCACCCCTTCTCTGGAACCCTCTACCACAACACATCAGACTCTCACCTACCATCGAAACCTTCAAAAAGAGCCTGAAGACCCACCTCTTCCGATAAGCATATAACCTGCAGTAACCACCGATCGACCAAACCGCTGCATGACCAGCTCTACCCTCGCCTACTGTATTTTCACCCATCCCTTGTAGATTGTGAGCCCTCGCGGGCAGGGTCCTCTCTCCTCCTGTACCAGTTATGACTTGTATTGTTTAAGATTATTGTTCTTGTTTTTATTATGTATACCCCTCCTTTTATGTAAAGTGCCATGGAATAAATGGCGCTATAACAATAAATAATAATAATAATAAACACGTCACCACTTCTGTATTTACCACCCACTCCTGGTTTTGGCTTACAAATTCTGAGGTAAAAACCTCACCAAATACTCAACATGTGCACGTGGAGTAAGAATAAAATCTCTGTGTGTGTCCATAGAACAGTGGATAAGAAAATAAGAAGAAAAAGCTTTTCTTTGCAATTAAAGGGTTATGTTGCGTTCGCTATATATTAAGAACTTCAGAGAGGTAGGGTAATTAAAACCTGAATTAGCAACGCATGCTCAGCAACTCGCTGCTGACCTGTCTAACACCTTCAAAGTGGATTTTTATTAAATTGGTCTAATTTGTTCACTTCGCAGTGTATCCCGTCAATCTTCAGCTCTCTGGGAGATTCGTATTAAATATACATAGAGGAAAGGCAGCCAAGCGTTTCTCCCTGAGGAAATTTTTGGAGTCTTCTGAAATCAGTTTGTTGTAATGACAGCATTTAGCTCAATGGCTTAGCATGAGAGCAAGTTTACTGGAGCTCGGCTGCACCTTATTACTGGTACGTCTTAAATAATTCCTAATGGTACAGCCTAGGATTAGCTAAGAGTGTAACAAAGAATTTTATGTAGAAAAAACTTTCAGCAGAGACATTTAAAAAAATAAATACAGTGATTATAAAGGAAAACCTCTTCAAATGACCCCATGTTGTTTTTCCATTTATTTATTAACAAGTACTGTATTAACAAGTATTTTTAATAACCAGCTAAGGCAAAGCAGACAGTTGTGGGCTGATAATAATAGGCTGGAAATGCCCTTGGAAATTGGGGCATTCTCAACCTACAAATACAGCTTGCAGCTGCCCAAGAAGTGGCACATCATATGCAGACACCCCATATGTGGGGGGGGGGGGGACTACTGTTTGGGTTCACGACAGGGCTCAGAGAGGAAGGAGTGACATTTTAGAATGCAGAGTTTGATGGAATGGTCTGGTGGTGTCATGTTTGGAGAGCCCCTGATGTGTCTAAGCAGTGGAAACCCCCCACAAGTGACTCCATTTTGGAAACTAGATCCCTCATGGAATTTATTCAGATGTGTGGTGAGCACCTTGAACCCATAGGTGCTTCACAGAGTTTCACAAAGTTGATCTGTGAAAATTTAAAATATATATTTTTTCCACAAAAATGTTGTTTTATCCCAAGTTTTCTAATTTTCACAAGGATAACAGGAGAAAATGGACCCCTAAATTTGCTGTGCAATTTCTCTTCAGTATACCAATACCCCATATGTAGTCAAAAACTACTTTCGAGGCACAGTGCAAAGCTCTGAAGGGAAAAAGCATCATATTGGAGTTCAGATTTTGCTGGACTGGTTTGACGGTGCCATGCCATATTGGCAGAGCCCCTGAGGTGCCACAGAACCCCCCAATAAGTGACCTACTTTTACAAACTACACTCCCCTAATGAATTCATCTAGGGGTTCAGTGATCATATTGACATCACATGTGCCTCGCAGAATTTCATTTCATTGGGTAGTGAAGAAAGAATAATTACATTTGTACCACTAAAATATTGTTTTAGCCCCAAGTTTTTAATTATAGAAAAATGGACCTTAGTTTGTTGTACAAATCTCTCCTGATTGAGGCAATTCCCTACATGCAATCTTGAAATACTTTTCAGGCACAGTGCAAAGCTCAGTAGGGAAGGATCGCCATATTCTGGTGCAGATTTTACTATTATGGTTTCAGGGTGCCATGACTGACTGGGAGAGCCCCTGAGGTGCCAAAACAGCAGAACCCCCATAAAAGACCACATTTTACAAACTACACTTTTCAATTAATTCATCTAGGGGTGCAGTGATCATATTGACACCACAGGTGTCACTGAATTTTATACCATTGGGCAGTGAAGAAAACATAATTACATTTTTTACATTTTCACATGGTGAAATGGGTAACAATGGAACCAAAACTTGTACCACAGTTTCTGCTGAATGTAGAAATACCCCATATGTGCCTGTACTATACTGCTAAGCCACACGGCAAGACTTTGGTGGGACAGACGGAGTGCTATTTGCCTCCTGGAGCGCAGATTTTCCTAGAATAGTTTGTGAACTCCATATACAGAGCCCCTAAGCGCTAGATGAGCAGAATGTATGAACATTATTGTAGTCACCACTATGTTGTAGTGCTTCTTGAGACACGTACCTGGAAATTAGGCCGGCTCTCACCACTACAGAAATACCACCAAACGTGGACGCTAAATGTGGTTTAAGCACATTAGGGCTCAGAAGGGGGGGCATTTGGATTTGGAAGCACAGAATTTATTTTTATTGAGAAGTGGGCCGAGGAGCCATTTTGCTTTTCCAGAGTCTTTGTACTACCAGTAACGTGGAATCCCCCTATATTTCCAATAACAGATGATGGTCCTGAGTGGGGACTTTTTTTTTTTGTGGATTGATTTGAAGCTTTTGTTGGGAACATTTTACATAACATTTAGGATCACATGTATCCTGTGCTCTATATGAGCAGGGCCATATTTGCCACTAGGCACCAGAGGGCGGGTGTCTAGGGTGGAAGGCTGCAGGGGGCAGCGCCACCATTAATGAGTAAAAAAGGAAATTATTTTCCCCTGCTTCACCTCTGGACCAAGCGTCAGTTTTGCCATTTTAATTTGGGGGAGATATCTATATATTTCTCTAGATATCTAACTCAGATAGATCTATCTATCACATCCTATACATAATCTAGGGTATAGAATTATTTATATAGTTGTGTGAAAAAGTGTTTGCCCCCTTCCTGATTTCCTATTCTTTTACACGTTTGTCACACTTCAAGGGGACCTGTCACCCCCAAAATCGAAGATGAGCTAAACCCACCGGCATCAGGGGCTTATCTACAGCATTCTGTAATGCTGTAGATAAATCCCCGATGTATCCTGAAAGATGAGAAAAAGAGGTTAGATTCTACTCACCCAGGGGCGGTCCCGCTGCGGTCCGGGTCCGATGGGCGTCGCTGTCCGGGGCCTCCTATCTTCTTACGATGATGTCCTCTTCTTGTATTCACTCTCCGGCGCAGACGTACTTTGTGTGCCCTGTTGAGTGCAGAGCAAAATACTGCAGTGCGCCGGCGCCAGGAAAGGTCAGAGAGGCCCAGCATCTGCGCACTGCAGTACTTTGCTCTGCCCTCAACAGGGCACACAAAGTACGCCGGAGCCGCAATGTGAAGACAAGAAGAGGACATCATCCTATGAAGATGAGAGGCCCTGGACCGGACCGCAACGCCCATCGGATCGGACCACCCCCAGGTGAGTATAATCTAACCTCTGTTTCTAATCTTTCAGGTTACATTGGGGGCTTATCTACAGCATTACAGAATGCTGTAGATAAGCCCCTGATGCTGGTGGGCTTAGCTCATCTTCAATTTTGGGGGTGACAGGTTCCCTTTAAATGTTTCAGATCAACAAACAAACGTAAATGTTAGACAAAGATAACACAAGTAAACACAAAATGCAGTCTTTAAATAAATGTCTTTATTAGTAAGGGAAAAAGAAAAACAAACCTACAGGGCCCTGTGTGAAAAAGTGGTTGCCCCCTAAACCTAATAACTGGTTTGGCCACCATTAACAGCAACAACTGCAATAGGTTTGAGATAACTGGCAATGAGTCTTTTACAATGCTCTGGAGGAATTTTGGCCCACTCATCTTTGCAGAATTGTAATTGAGCCACATTGGAGTGTTTCTGAGCATAAACTGCCTTTTTAAGGTCATGCTACAGCATTGCAATCGGATTACGGTCAGGATTTTGACTAGGCAACTCCAAAGTCTTAATTTTGCTTTTCTTAAGCCATTCAGAGGTGGACTTGCTGAATTGTTCTGGATCATTGTCTTGCTGCATAACCCAAGTGCATTTCAGCTTTGGTCACAAACTGTCAGTGCTGCCCTGACATACAAGCTTGACACACCATGCTCTGAGCATGGTGTAACTAGCTCTGGTGACTTAGATGTTGTCATGATTCCTTCGGGTCAGTTTCGGGGGTGCCGATCAGAGAGTAGAGGGGTCCCCTCCCTATGCCTGCCTTCTAAATTATGCGATTACTAGGTGAATTTAATGAAAATGCAGAATCCCTGTGGGTGGAGATAAGGGGAGGGGGAAAAAATAATAAATTACTGATAGGGGTTTGTTATAAATCTCCAAAAATAATGGAAGCAATGGAGAATATTCTCGTAAAGCAAATAGATGAAGCTGCGACTCAAGGAGAAGTCATTATTATGGGGGACTTCAACTACCCTGAAATAGATTGGGGAACAGAAACCTGCAGTTCCAGCAAAGGTAATCGGTTTTTGACAATTATGAGAGACAATTACCTTTCACAACTGGTTCAGGACCCAACAAGAAGGGGGTCACTGCTAGACCTAATATTAACCAACAGGCCAGACCGCATATCAAATATAAGGGTTGGGGGTTACTTGGGAAATAGCGATCACAAAATAATAAGTTTTCATGTATCCTTTAAAAAGATGTGTAGTAGAGGGTTTACAAGGACACTAAACTTCAGGAGGGCAAATTTCCAACGGATGAGAGAGGATCTTGGTGCAATTAACTGGGACGATATCCTGAGACACAAAAATACACAGAGAAAATGGGAGACGTTTATTAGCATCCTGGATAGGACCTGTGCACAGTATATACCGTATGGGAATAAACATATTAGAAATAGGAGGAAACCAATATGGCTAAATAGAGCTGTAAGGGGCACAATAAGGGACAAAAAGAAAGCATTTAGAGAATTAAAGGAAGTAGGTAGTGAGGAGGCATTAAATAAATACAGAAAATTAAATAAATTCTGTAAAAAGCAAATCAAGGCAGCAAAGATTGAGACAGAGAGACTCATTGCCAGAGAGAGTAAAAATAATCCTAAAATATTCTTTAACTACATAAATAGTAAGAAACTAAAAAATGATAGTGTTGGCCCCCTTAAAAATAGTCTGGGTGAGATGGTGGATGAGGATGAGGAAAAAGCCAATATGCTAAATGACTTTTTTTCATCAGTATTTACACAAGAAAATCCCATGGCAGACAAAATGTCTAGTGATAAAAATTCCCAATTAAATGTCACCTGCTTAACCCAGCAGGAAGTGCGGCGGCGTCTAAAAATCACTAAAATTGACAAATCTCCGGGCCCGGATGGGATACACCCTCGAGTACTGCAGGAATTAAGTACAGTCATTGATAGACCATTATTTTTAATCTTTAAAGACTCCATAATAACAGGGTCTGTGCCACAGGACTGGCGTATAGCAAATGTGGTGCCAATATTCAAAAAGGGAACAAAAACTGAACTCGGAAACTATAGGCCAGTAAGCTTAACCTCTACTGTGGGTAAAATCCTGGAGGCCATTCTAAGGGACGCTATACTGGAGTATCTGAAGAGGAATAACCTCATGACCCAGTATCAGCACGGGTTTACTAGGGACCGGTCATGTCAGACTAATTTGATCAGTTTCTATGAAGAGGTAAGTTCCGGATTGGACCAAGGGAACCCAGTGGATGTAGTGTATATGGACTTTTCAAAAGCTTTTGATACGGTGCCACACAAAAGGTTGATACATAAAATGAGAATAATGGGGATAGGGGAAAATATGTGCAAGTGGGTTGAGAGCTGGCTCAGGGATAGGAAACAAAGGGTGGTTATTAATGGAGCACACTCGGACTGGGTAGCGGTTAGCAGTGGGGTACCACAGGGGTCAGTATTGGGCCCTCTTCTTTTTAACATATTTATTAATGACCTTGTAGGGGGCATTCAGAGTAGAATTTCAATATTTGCAGATGACACTAAACTCTGCAGGGTAATCAATACAGAGGAGGACAATTTTATATTACAGGATGATTTATGTAAACTAGAAGCTTGGGCTGATAAATGGCAAATGAGCTTTAATGGGGATAAATGTAAGGTCATGCACTTGGGTAGAAGTAATAAGATGTATAATTATGTGCTTAATTCTAAAACTCTGGGCAAAACCGTCAATGAAAAAGACCTGGGTGTATGACAAACTTAAATTTAGTGGCCAGTGTCAGGCAGCTGCTACAAAGGCAAATAAAATAATGGGATGCATTAAAAGAGGCATAGATGCTCATGAGGAGAATATAATTTTACCTCTATACAAGTCACTAGTTCGACCACACTTAGAATACTGTGCACAGTTCTGGTCTCCGGTGTATAAGAAAGACATAGCTGAACTGGAGCGGGTGCAGAGAAGAGCGACCAAGGTTATTAGAGGACTGGGGGGTCTGCAATACCAAGATAGGTTATTACACTTGGGGCTATTTAGTTTGGAAAAACGAAGACTAAGGGGTGATCTCATTTTAATGTATAAATATATGAGGGGACAGTACAAAGACCTTTCTGATGATCTTTTTAATCATAGACCTGAAACAGGGACAAGGGGGCATCCTCTGCGGTTGGAGGAAAAAAGGTTTAAGCATAATAACAGACGCGGATTCTTTACTGTAAGAGCAGTGAGACTATGGAACTCTCTGCCGTGTGATGTTGTAATGAGTGATTCATTACTTAAATTTAAGAGGGGACTGGATACCTTTCTGGAAAAGTATAATGTTACAGGGTATATACACTAGATTCCTTGATAGGGCGTTGATCCAGGGAACTAGTCTGATTGCCGTATGTGGAGTCGGGAAGGAATTTTTTTCCCCAATGTGGAGCTTACTCTTTGCACATGGGGTTTTTTTGCCTTCCTCTGGATGAACATGTTAGGGCATGTTAGGTTAGGCTATGGGTTGAACTAGATGGACATATAGTCTTCCTTCAACCTTAATAACTATGTAACTATATGTAACTAAACTGTCATTTAGGCTATGTGCACACGTTCAGGATTTCTCGCAGAAAATTCCTGAGAAAAACCGGACATTTTCTGCAAGAAATCCGCATGCGTTTTTGCCGCGATTTTGACGCGTTTTTGCCGTGGTTTTTTCCGGACACTTCCCATTGCATTTTGTAGTGGGAAATCCGCAAAAAAAAACGCAAAATTAATGAACATGCTGCGGTTTTTACCGTGATGCGTTTTTTTCGCGGAAAAAAATGCATCATTTGCACAAAACACGCGGAATTCATTCTAAATGATGGGATGCTTATTGTATGTGTTTTTTTGCGGTTTTATAGCGTTTTTATCGGGAAAAAACTGCAACGTGTGCACACAGCCTAAGCTGAACATTCGTCGATGATTGCATGCACACGGTTTCTGTACGTGCAAAATTGCCTGGACGTATCCAGATTTCTCACATTGCGAGCTATGAACTGTGATAACCTGACTAATGACAGCGTTCGTCACAGCAGCCAGATTCACATGCTGCTGTCAGTATGTTCCAGTGGATGTGCTGAGTGGTCACATTACTGATGACACTGCTCAGTAATGCATCTGGATGTAGCAGAGTCGGGAATTGTGGGAAATGGATTGAATTTATGGCGGACCCCTTAATATTAATGTGTTTTATAAAAGTAATAATTGGGTAAAAGAGGGTCAGGGAGTGCTATTTACAAATAAAGGACTTTTCAATGTTGTGTTTTTATTGCTACGACTATGGGGTTATTAACGGGGGTGTCTTATAGACGACTCGCCATTACTAACCCCTAGGCTTGATGTCAGCAGCTAACATCAACTCCAAATCCAATACCCTACTTGCCATCGCACCAGGGCAAGCGGGAAGAGCTGAGGGTAAGAGCCAGAATAGGGGTATCTAATGGATGCACCATTTCTTGGGTGGCTGAGTACTGATGTTATTAGTTTGGAAGGGCGCTATTATCCATGGTCCCTTCCCAACCTATTAATTTCAGCCCTCACCTGTCTGCTTTTCCTTAGCTGCTTATTAAAAGGGAGGACCCCACATCATTTTTTTTAGTCTTCCCCTATTTTATTAACTGGCTAAGGCCATGCAGACAGCTGGGTGCTGATATTAATAGGCTGGGAAGCTAAATGAATATCGTCCCCTTCCCAGCATAATAAGACTAACTCACAGCTGTCTGCTTTTTCTTGGCTGGTTATTAAAAAATAGGAAGGACCCCCTGTCATTTTTCTCATTTATTTATTAACAAGAACAGTAAACTACACAAGCAAGGCACTGCTCCACTTGGACATCCGTCTCCTAGTTTAATATTATTTTTTATTTTCTTAAATTCTGATATTTTAAGTCATTTTCCTATCCACATGTGTTTGCGTTGTGATTGTCCTGCTCTTACCCCATTTTGCTTCCTTTTGAAGCCCCCTAGCCCTTACTATGATCATTTTACAGCACGAAAAGTTCAGGTCCCCATTGACTTCTATTGTGTTTGGGGTCAAGTTTGGACCAGAACCAAGCTTTTTTTTCTCAATTTCTGCTGAACCCGAACTTCCATGGGTTCGCTCATTTCTAGTGGTAAAACATAAAGAAGCATGTCTGAATATTTATTTCATACTTGGATTGCTGTTGGATGTCAAAAGGAAACAGATTTTTTTTGTAACACATTATCTTTATTAAAGCAAAATAAACAGATTCTTCCAGTTGCTCAGGTATACCCAGAAAATGCCCCATGCGTTGCACAGCATGCACCTTTAATTTGATCCCTTTTATTTTGTAAATGTTTCCCTGCCAGAGGGGCCCAGTCTCATAGCAAATCAATGTGCTTTTTTAGAATTTTTTTATTTTATTTTTTTAGTCCCCTCTAGCAATGAAAGGGTTAAATAAATCTCTGCTTTGGAATGACAAAGAAAAAAATCAGAACAAAAAAAGTTCAGTATAAACCTTCAAGTAGCAAATATAGAAAAATAAGGTCCTTTTATACTCAAAAACAGAAAAAAAAGCTAAAGGAAAACGAAAACCTTCCAGAAATGTTCCCTTTTAAAATATTTGGCTCAAATTTGTAGTCATTCTTCTAATACCGTAAGTGTCAGTATTAACAATATTAAGATCATGCTATAAGAAACGGTTTTCTGTTTAAATTCCATGCACGTTGACACCTTTGTTCCCATTTGTGTACTGGATTTGGTCCTTTTCATATAAATCGATCTATAGTCGCTACAAATAAATTTGTTAAAGTCCATGTGTACAAACTGCTCAAATGACGCGGCTGGAGTTACTAGCAGCCAAAAGACAGAACTTTAGAAAGTGATGGGGCTTTTTTCACTATAAATTGCAAGTTTAGGTAAAAAAAACAAAAAACAAAATAAAACTGATGGACATTGAGTGTCTCGTTGCCTGCTGAACAGTATTGTGGCAAGGAGAATAAAATCTGGCAGTAGTTAGACATTCTAGACATTCTCTTGTCAACAGGATAATATTATCCTACAGTAGCTTGGTCCAGCCTTGGAGAGCTTCACTTTGGTAAATATCCCCATGGTCAGTGCTTTGGCTTCACAGTCTCCAGTATTACACATTTGTGCCCTCATCATCTATAAACCTGATGATGTCCCCTTGTGATTCTCCAGAAGAAGTGCGGACCAGTTCCAGAGCTGCTGAAGATGGCTCTCTATAATCACGCGGCATCAATCCCAAGAGGTCAGCTTCTTGAGGGCTACAGAATGATCTGCTGGATGTGAAACTAGGGCTGGACTTCTGCACTTCCGCTTGTTTGCTGGATGACTGATGAGAAGCCATCACTGGAGATGAATTATTATGCATTACCTGGCTCACATGGTTCATTTGTGTTTGAGGGAAATGGCTATGGCAAGGGGACAGTGTTTGGTTTACAGTCATAGGGCCGCAACTCTTGTGCTGTCTGTGGTGAGTACATGAATGTCTGAGGAATGAATCCAGAGAAAGGGCAGGGTGGACATTTTTCCTGCATGAATTCTCTGGCTGGGCAGCCTTAGTAGGCTGATTTAAGGCCTCCATCCAAGCTGTGTTAGGTTGTGCTACATCTGCCCGTGTCTGACCAGGACAGGATGTTCCAACAAGGCTGGGAATGGTAATTTGGGACTGCTGTCCACTGCAAAACCCACTGCTGTTGCTGTAGGTGTTATTCAGGGTTGGGGTAAGGAGGCCAGCAGAGGGAGATTGCATGTAGCTCTGGTTTAGGAGAACAGGCCTCATTAGCTGAAGCATTTCATTCAGGTCCTTACTTAACTGTGTAACTTGCTGAGAAAGGACGGTCATCTACAAAAAGGACATACAACATGGTAAAAAGAAATACAACAATAAATCAAGCACATAAATATCTACAGTCTTTACATGGTTCCTTCAAGTGGTTATTCCCATGCTAGGAATACATGATATATCTAAAGGACCTGCTATATATGCCTAAGAGTGCACGTCCTAGAAGCCACCTTCTGGGACCCTTGCTTATGGGGAAAATGGGGGATCTGGTAGTCCCTGTTCTGCAGTTCCTGGAAAATGCACTCTCCATATACTTCATTGTACACTATAAATGTCCACAGAAGTTATGACCAGAGGACACTACCTAAAATAATATGGCAATAATAATAATGGTAATACCAAGTGGCAATATCAGGAAGCTCGTCGGCTACAATGCAGAATCTATGACAGGACTTTAATACTACTGTGTATAATTATCAAATAAGCCAAAGGGACATTTGGGACTCCAAGACTTGGATATGACTGCAACCTCTGTGTCCATGATCGTTAATCCCCTGGAAAAAATCCCTATAACATGGATGAAAGCTTCTTTGTTGAGATTAGGCCTCATACGTCAGTCTAACCATTTCCTTATAACTGCTGTTTATTTCTTAAAGGCAATCTGTCGCTGAGAGCAGCGTGATGTAGGGACAGAAACGTGGTTTCAGTGATGTGTCATTTACTGTGCTGCTTGCTGCAGGTTTTTGTTTTATAAAATCACTGTTTTCTCTAGTGATTTAGATTAGTGTTAAAATGTATGCTAAGCCTAATGCTATTAAAGGTGTTGTCCAGGACTATATTGTTTTTGTTTTTTTATTATGGGCCTAAACGCTAACAGGCAGGAAGTTGCTAGCAAAGGCAACTACCTGCCTGGTCTACCTGGTGCTGGCTCAGAGCAGTCGCTGACCGCTCCTGCCGACGATTCAGCTGCTCCACATCAACAGAGCAGCTTTTCCTCTTCCGGGCTGCCAACGTCATGCTGATTGACAAACGGCTCCCTGCTGTTAGGCAGCAGGGAACTCGCTGTCAGTATGATGGCGGCAGTCATGCCCTGTCAACACAGTAGCATTTAAGAGAAACCGCTGCTCTGTCAACATGACATCAATGCAAAATGCTCAGTCACTGGCAGGAGCAGTCTGTGACCATTTTGTGATAGCACAGATCAGCGGTGGCCGGTGGGTAAAACAGACAGGTAGTTAGCAACTACCTGCCTGTTAGTTATTAGCCCCATAGTTAAAGAAACTTCATCCTGGATAACCCTTTTCAAAAAATTAACTGTTGCTGAAAGGGGCTTTAAGAGATTACAAAACATTGCTGATTTCTTCCAAAAAATAGTGCCTCCCTTGTCTGTGGGCTGTCTGGTAATGCAGCTTAGTCTTAAGGTACCGTCACACTTAGCGACGCTGCAGCGATACCGACAACGATCCGGATCGCTGCAGCGTCGCTGTTTGGTCGCTGGAGAGCTGTCACACAGACCGCTCTCCAGCGACCAACGATCCCGAGGTCCCCGGTAACCAGGGTAAACATCGGGTAACTAAGCGCAGGGCCGCGCTTAGTAACCCGATGTTTACCCTGGTTACCATCGTAAAAAAACAAACAGTACATACTTACATTCAGCTGTCTGTCCCTTGCCGTCTGTTTGCTGCACTGACTGCTGGCCGCAAAGTGAAAGCAGAGCACAGCCACAGCGGTGAGTCACCGCTGTGTGACTCACCGCTGTGCTGTGCTTTCACTTTCACTTTGCGGCCAGCAGTAAGTGCAGGAAATAGACGGCAAGGGACAGACAGCTGAATGTAAGTATGTACTGTTTGTTTTTTTACGATGGTAACCAGGGTAAACATCGGGTTACTAAGCGCGGCCCTGCGCTTAGTTACCCGATGTTTACCCTGGTTACCAGTGAAGACATCGCTGAATCGGTGTCACACACACCGATTCAGCGATGTCTGCGGGGAGTCCAGCGACGAAATAAAGTTCTGGACTTTCTTCCCCGACCAGCGACAGCACAGCAGGGGCCTGATCGCTGCTGCCTGTCACACTGGACGATATCGCTAGCGAGGACGCTGCAACGTCACGGATCGCTAGCGATATCGTCTAGTGTGACGGTACCTTTACTCCATACACAGCCAACAGATAAGAGTGGTGTTATTTTGAAACAAAAATGAGTTTTCTATCTTCTTTGGTTATCAGCTTTTTGAAAAGTCAGTCACAGATAAAGGTCCAACGTACGGTAAGTAGAGTAATGGGCAAAGTATCTTTTATTTCTTCCTCAAAGCTGAGCACCTGGTACAACGAGGGCAAGACTGCTATATAATACTAGACGAATTACATACACTGTGTGCAGAATTATTAGGCAAGTTGTTTTTTAGTGGATTATTTTTATTATTGATCAACAACTATGTTCTCAATGAACCCAAAAGACTCATAAATATCAAGGCTTAATATTTTTGGAAGTCGGAGTGTGTTTTTTTTAGATTTGGCTATCTTAGGAGGATATCTGTTTGTGCAAGTAGCTATTACTGTGCAGAATTATTAGGCAACTTAATAAAAAACAAATATATTCCCAACTCACATGTTTATTTTCACCAGGTAAAACCAATATAACTGCACAAAATTTAGAAATAAACATTTCTGACATGCAAAAACAAAACCCCAAAAAATTAGTGACCAATATAGCCACCTTTCTTTATGATGACACTCAGCTGCTTCCATCCATAAATTCTGTCAGTTGCTTGATCTGTTTACAATCAAAATTGCGTGCAGCGGCCACCACAGCCTCCAGACACTGTTCCGAGAGGTGGACTGTTTTCTCTCTCTGTAGATCTCACATTTTATGAGGGACAACAGGTTTTCTATGGGGTTCAGATCAGGTGACAAGGGGGCGTGTCATTATTTCTTCTTTGAGACCTTTACTGGCCAGCCCCGCTGTGGAGCAGTTGGAGGCATGTGATGGAACATTGTCCTGCATGAAACTCATGTTTTTCTTGAACGATACCTACTTCTTCCTGTACCACTGCTTGATGAAGCTGTCTTCCAGAAACTGGCATTAGGTCTGGGTTTTGAGCTTCACTCCATCCTCAACCCGAAAAGGTCCCACAAGTTCATCTTTGATGATACCAGCCCATATCAGTACCCCACCTCCACCTTGCTGGTGTCGGAGTGGAGCTCTCTGCCCTTTACTGATCCAGCCTCTGGCCCATCCATCTGGTCCATCAAGAGTCACTCTCATTTCATCAGTCCATAAAACCATTGAAAAGTCAGTCTTAAGATATTTCTTGGCCCAGTCTTGACGTTTTATCTTATGTTTCTTGTTCAAAGGTGGTCGTTTTTCAGCCTTCCTTACCTTGGCCATGTCCCTGAGTATCGCACACCTTGTGCTTTTTGTTACTCCAGTAACGTTGCAGCTCTGAAATATGGCAAAGCTGGTGGCAAATGGCATCTTGGCAGCTTCACGCTTGATATTCCTCAATTCATGGGCATTTATTTTGCGCCTTTTTTGCCCAACACGCTTCTTGTGACCCTGTTGGCTATTTGCCATGAAGCGCTTGATTGTTCGGTGATCACGCTTCAAAAGTTTGGCAATTTCAAGACTGCTGCATCCCTCTGCAAGACATCTAACAATTTTGGACTTTTCAGAGCCCGTCAAATCTCTCTTCTGACCCATTTTGCCAAAGGAAAGGAAGTTGCCTAATAATTAAGCACACCTTATATAGGGTTTCGATGTCATTAGACAACACCCCTCCTCATTACAGAGATGCACATCACCTGATTTACTTAATTGGTAGTTGGCTCTCAAGCCTGAACAGCTTGGAGTAGGACAACATGTATAAAAAGTATCATGTGATCAAAATACAACTTGCTTATTAATTCTGCACACAGTGTAAACTTCAGTGAATATTAAAAAAACCTCACCTCCTGATTTAATTTCACAATGCTTTTCCTGGTCTCCACATTTTCTGCTTTAAGGAGAAGAAGAGAAGTTACATTTAGTAAATGAATTACATCACAATTGTGCAATCTCAAGGTTGACCAAAATCCATTGTATGTGCAGCAACACAGACAATGAAATCTTTCACCACATCCTTACAAAAGAATATCAATTATTGGTGTGGATGGAATTCAGCCCTGTAACACTGTCACATATAAAGGTGCTGGTCGTCCGATCAATGGTATAATTGTGTAATCTGCATTGGAAAAATCAGAGATTCACAGCACAGTATGGAGCTGTAATACAGAGCCAATAGATGTGTGTTGTATATTATGGAATCTCTTTATACCTGTGATTTCATTCTGTATTGTGCTATGTTCCATCACATGGTGTATTATAAAGGTATTCTCTCCTTAACATTGCCCAATAAAATCTCCATAGTGCAGCATTGTCCACAAGGACCATATGGCAATATATGGTATGGTATGATACTCCTTCCATTTCAATATGATCACTTGCACAGTGCTCCTTGGGATGTTTAAAGTTTTGGAAATCATTTTGTATCCAAATCCGGCTTTAACCTTCTCCACAACAGTATCACCGACTTGCCTCTTGTGTTTCTTGGTCTCCATGATGCTCTCTGTGCTTCAAACACAACCCTGAGGCCACGTGCACACGTTGCGGACAGTGGTGCGGATTTTTCCTGACTGATTTTGGTAAATCTGCAGGTAAACCTCACTGCGGATTAACTACGGAATTACCGCTTTTTTTTCCAGATTTTGTGCGGATTCCACCTGCGGTTTTACCCCTGCGGATTCCTATTATGGAGCAGATGTAAACCGCTGCGGAATCTGCACAAAGAATTGAAATGCTGCGGAATAAACAACGCTACATTTCCGCACGCTTTTTTCCGCAGCACTGTGCACTGCAGATTTTGTTTTCCATAGGATTACATGGTGCTGTAAACTCAGAGAAAATTGCTGCGGATCCGCAGCCAAATCCGCAACGTGTGCACATACCCTTAGACTATCACAGAGCAGGTGCATTTATACGGAGACTTGATTACACACAGGTGGATTATATTTATCATCATTAGGCATTTAGGACAACATTGGATCATTCAGAGATCCACAATGAACTTCTGGAGTGAGTTTGCTGCACTGAAAGTAAAGGGGCCGAATAATATTGCACGTCCCACTTTTCAGTTTTTGAATTTCCAGAAAAATTTTAAATAACCAATAAATTTTGTTCAACTTCACAATTGTGTTCCACTTGTTGTTGATTCTTCACCAAAAATTTACATTTGGTATCTTTATGTTTGAAGCATGATATGTGGGAAAAGGTTGAAAAGTTCCATGGGGCCGGATACTTTCGCAAGGCACTATTTTACATGAGTGGGAGGAACTGTATCACAGTGGCCCTGGTGTATCAGAAAATTCTCCTAGGAGCCCAGCACCAGACGTTCTATCAAACTTTCAAAGAAGTTGCGGTTGAAGTTTTTTGGCCTTACATACCCTTGCTCTTGTTTCCTCGGGTAAGAGCAAAGATCTATTGTATAGCCAGATCTGCCAAACAGCTGGCTGCCCTGGGTTAGAAATGCCAAACCAGCTTTAGTTTAGTAAAGGTTATGTTGATGAGACAGTGTCTAAAAACTTTCAAAAGAACCAACAGTAACACAATCTCACTTTGAAAAAATGTCCGTACCACTGGTTCCACCACCAAATCAATGTAATGGTGATTTGTTATTGTACTTTGAATGAAGAATAGAGGGTCCAGCTACTGTACATAGTGCTATACCACATCATAATTCTGGGAGTAGGAACGGTGTGACGTTCCTTTGAGAAGGCCTCTTCAAGGGATTAGCCACGTGGTCTTATCAAATTCAAAGAATGGCATGTAATAATCTATTCTGTGCTCATACGGACATTAGACATCACATACCAAGCCTAAGGCATTCATCAGTGTCCAAATAACCCATCAGAAGGCGTTTGCATGACATTGGGTTACATCCAAACGTCCAGTTGATCAATAGATCTCATGCCACCAATCTCAAAAGTTATCATAATGCAGAGCAGAATGTCAATGGAGACTGGAATGAAGGTCTATCTTCTTCACCAGAGTCCTGCTTTTGTCTTGAATGCAATGATAGCCAGAGATTGGTGTGGAGACCACATAGGCAAAACACGAGGAACCGTGAAAGTGTCCGAGGTGCTGTTTTTTAATATGGCAGCACCAGGAAACATGTTTCTTATGCTACTGTTAGCAGCCTGTTTGGCCTAAATGTGTGACCATGACCTGCAGTGTTTCCAGACTTGTCTCCCTTTGTGCATGTCTGGGGCGTCATTGTACCACTGTTACATGGGATGCTCTGCTGTTCGTATTTACCCCTGGACTGTCAGAAGTGTTATATTACTTAGGAACTTTCTTTGGGAAGTAATAAAATAGGATGGTAATGGATGCTGTAAATGGATTATAATGGATGGTGCTGACTAAGAATGTGCATTAGACGTTACATTTATGTGTTTTACCATACCTGAGTTAGAACATCTCGGCGAGTTTTCCTGGCTTAGTGGTTTGGTATTGAAGTCAAATGTCTGAGTTGTGGGAGAGCTGCAGTCAGTCTCGATGCCGTCCACAAACCTGTTCAAAGAAGACGTTCATTACACTTTTAATTTACGTAATTAGAGGGTTAAATCTGTCAGTGATGATGTTCACTAGGATCCTGCTATTGATGGAGGCACAGTGCTGACTTGGCCCAATAGCGGTTTGGGTACTGAATGCTGATGACTGATACCTCACTGGTGGCAACCAGCACTATGGCCCATTCATTCATAGGATTTGTGGGGGTCCAGCTGAAAATGCGAATGCATCAAAATGTCCTTTCCTAGCATTATGCCATTATTTTCTCTGATGTGAATTTCCTTTAGTGGATAACAAAACTATTGTAACTTCCTAAATGTGTATGTTTTATTCAGTTTTTTTGCCATTATCAATCCCCTTCCTTGCTTTCCATAAGTTGAAACCTCGTGGCTGTCTTGCTTACATTTCGAGTCTATAAATACTAATCAAAAACTTTTAACGACTTAGTATATCGGATAACTGTATGTAATCTAGGCAATCCTTAAAGGGGTTGTCAATTAATGGTAAACACCTTTAATAAGGGGCTTATAGACGTGAATAAATATGAAAAGAGACAATACTCACCACCTGCCCTGACACAGCTTCCCTGTACTTAGTGCTGCATCTCTAATAGTCTGCTGGTCTTAATATCTGACGGGGGCACCACGTGAGCGCTGCAGCCAGTCAGTGACTGCTGATTGGCTACACTGTTCACATTGCAATTGAGCAGAAGAAACACCTTTATGTAGCCCTGACAACTAATTTCTCATGAGCTAGAAACTCCATAAAATGCCTGTTATGGTATACTGATAAAATTAACCTTTTATAGTGTCACAGGACCCCAGAAAATATCATTTGGGAAAATAGGGTTAGAAGTAAATCCAACATAGGGTATTTGCTAATTTACCTCCACCAGCATGTACGAGGCAGTCCTGGTACCCCAGATAGTGCTCAAAAGAAACAATGTACCCCAGCAATGAAATAGTAAGAAAATCTTCAGCCTTTATTTTGGGCACTTATTAAAAATCCATAACAGACAAACATAACATGATAACTGATGCGATTCAAGCAATACACTTATGTTCTTAGTCGTAGCTCAGCTCAACGGTGTAGCCTGAAACGCGTCAGTGGTCATTTTATATTGGTCTGTTATGGATTTGTAATACGTGTCCAATTTACAGGCTGATTTTCTTATTTATTCATTACTGAATAACATTTTTTCTTTGGATGGAAATAAATCCACCTCCAGATAAAAAAAAATTTAATTCAGTTTCCATTCATTTTTCAGCCAGATTCTACATTAGTAATGTTTATAAGAGAGTATTAAAATACATAATAATAACATAAAGCAACATAAATACATAATGAGAAATATTCCATGTACACTTTCGGGCTTATGTCATGTTTTGGCACAACCCTGATAACTATATTATGCAGAAGCCTTCTGTAATCATGAAGCTAAGCTCCTTACAATAATGCAGACACCCCTACTGGTGAACAGCCGGCAAACCTCTTGTGCTACAGTGTTAGAAAAAGGTTAACTGTGTATTAATGCTGCAGTAACTCATTCATAGCATTCTGCCACAAAAGAAAAGGTGTCTGACATTATTTGTAGAACATAAACAGGAAACTTCAAAATGGAGAAAGCCTTTCATGACAAATGACTGCAATTGTAATAATCCCGTGAAGCGGCTTGTAGAGCTGTAGAGTATTGCATACAGTAATATTATGCCTTGAAAATGGAATTTAGAGGTGAATAAATGCATTTGATTCCTTCAAGTAGAAATAACTACTAGATGTTCTATAAGTGTTCCCCGACCGGTGGCTCTCCAGTTTTTGGAAAACGACAACTTCTAGTTCACCCTTTAGGCCACCTTCAGTATTTGGTCAGTATTTAACATCAGTCAAAATCAGGAATGGATGAAAATTACAAAAGTGGTGACGTGTTTCTATTATACTTTTCCTCTTATTGGGGTTAAACCAATGAATATTGTAGCTGAAAATCACTCCATGACCTCAGCTCTTCTATCAATATTTCCCTGTAACTATAGGACCCCAATATATATATATATATATGGCACTAATTCGGGGCAGCAGTAATTCCAGCACATACAATAATACGTATGATATTTATGCGTCAGGGATGTACAGTTACATTCATGTATTCTTAGAATGATGACTTTTTTTATTTTTGTATCCATTGACCCACATTCACCACCAATTATGGCAATATGAAGGCAACCTCCTCATAAGGCTAAATGGGTCATTGAAAGGCTCATTATGGAAATTTATTGTAGAACTACCATATGTCTTTTCTTTTAGTGGTACCTTTAGTTTATTGTTCTAATACAAAAGTATAAAAAATGTTCTGTAGATATAGATTTCAGTGGACTACATGGCTGGGGGGGTTGGAAAATAACATAAGTTATAATGATTTGTAGCGGTTATGGAAATGTCAACACTACCAATGTTATATACAACTTCAAGTAAGTTGCAGTATAGTCCAGAAACCTACAAAAGAAGGTAAACACACATTGTGGGATGCACATGAAAATATAGGAAAGATTACATCTTGTTACAAAACCAAGGAAAAAAAGAATGAAATAACAGGCAAACAAACAAAAGCCCACGGTCTCTTTTCGTGAATAGGCAAACAAGACCACCCCGTACAGTGAACAACACAGATATGATGGAAAACCTATCATACATGTCGATCAAATCAAGAATAAATATTAACGCCCCAATAGACACATTGGAATAATGTTATATAAAAGTATTAATTGTCTATATTGTGTACAGCATTATTCCAGTGTCCACTGTGGCTTTAATATTTATTTTTGTTTTGATGTACAGTATAGATATGTTACAATGTCCATCAAATATATCGTATACTATGGGGTTGTCTTGTTTGCTGTATCATGGCCAGAGACCTTTGGATCTTCTTTTGATAATTTTTCAATGTTTTTAATGTGTATCCATTCCTGCTATTTTGTCGCTTTTTTCCATCAGTTTTGCATACTTTCTCCTGGATTTTAATGTGAAGAACACAATGCATTTATAATCCGTTTTCTTCTAATTTCTATCACTGCAGTATTGAGCATATCTGTCTTAGTGGGGCCACGCAAGGTACCTCACCTCAGCCCATTCAAATTGACCGAACTGAGCAGAATTAAACTTCGGTACCAGGTACAGCCAGGTTCTTCACATTGAAGGGACCGTACCGTTCCATCAAGACCCACCTCCCCTTTGTTTTTCAGATCAGTTAGAGTTGCAATGCCACGAGCAGGGAAAGAGCATGTAGTCAAGCTGAACAAGGTTAGTGGTCATTTAGGACTAATTTATTATTTTTTACTATGAGCTAAAAAAAGATATGGGCCACATTCACACGTTGAGCATTTGGCGAGTTTTTTTTACCTTAGTATTTGTAAGCCAAAACCAGGAGTGGGTGATAAATACAGAAGTGGTGACGTGTTTCTATTATACTTTTCCTCTGATTGTTCCACTCCTGGTTTTGGCTTACAAATTCTGAGGTAAAATACTGACCAAAAACTGAACATGTGAACGTGGCTTGACAGGCAGGTAGTTGCTATCTAGTTAGGAACTACCTGCCTGTTCAATTCGGCATAAGCTCAGAGCAGTCACTGACCACTCCTGGTGACAATTCAGCTGCTCCATGCCAACAGAGGAACTCTTCTTCTTCTGGCTGCTCTTTTGACTAGGCCTGACTGCTGAAACACCAAGGTTACTTACCGGTAGCCGATTTTTCCAGAGCCCATGACAGCACACCTGAGAGAGGGATCTGCCCCGCCAGAACAGGAAACCTACTGAAAATAAAAGGGTGGTACCTCTCCCTCACTTCAGTTGGTTTACAGAGCATGAGAGGTCCCAATGGTTAGTTCACAGGGCAAACTATCACCACATTATATTAACAAAATAAAAAGCACCAAACTAAAGTGCACACCAAAGAGTGAAAAGGGGGGAATATGCAGGTGCTGTCATGGGCTCCTGAAAAACTGGCTACCGGTAAGAAACCTTGGTGTTTTCCCTTCACCCATGACAACACATGAGAGATTTTTGGAGAATGAAACACCTTAGGGAGGGACCACCGCTTGCAGCACCCTTCTACCAAAGGTAAGGTCAGTCGAGGAGGATAGGTTCAGCCTGTAGTGTTTAAAGAAGGTAGATGGTGAGGACCAGGTAGCGGCATTACATATCTGATCAATCAATACCTCTGCTTTTTCTGCCCAGGAAATAGCCACGGCTCTGGTGGAGTGAACCTTGACGCTTCAGGAACCAGAGCGCCACACGCGGCATAGGACAAGCTAATGGCCTCCCTGATCCATCTGGCAATGGTACTTTTGGATACCCCATACCCCTTTCTGCTACCCTGGAAAGCTACAAATAGGGACTGATCCTTCCTCCATCGACAAGTCATAGACATACATTGTAACATGGACCTCCTCACGTCAAACGTATGAAAGCTCTCCACTTTTCTGTTGGGAAGAGTGGCAAATAGGTCTATCACTGGCTTGCCCCAAGCCTGCACGATCTGTTGGAACACTCGGGGATTCAACGACCATTCTCCCTGCCTTAGCCTCTTGCGACTTAGGTAGTCCACTTTTGTGTTTTCGATACCCTTTATGTGAAGAGCAGTGAGGGATAGAAGGTGTTGTTCTGCTAACTGGAACAGGACAGATGTTGCTCTCATAAGGGAAAGGGACCTTGTGGTTGATATAAGCTACCACTGCATAATTGTCCAACATGACTCGGGTATGGCGACCCTGAAGGAAAGGGAGGAAATGTCTTGAGGCTTTTTCTACGGCCCACAACTCCTTCACATTCGAGGCCTGGTCTCTTTCTAGCGGGGACCAGGACCCCTGTACCTAGAGGGCCCCTAGATGTGCACCCCATCCCGTATCGCTTGCGTCTGTCGTAATCACTGCCTCCACCAGCGTCAACCACTGGACCACTGATGGCAAATGATCCCCTTACAGTCCACCAGATTAGGGAATCTTTCACGCCCACTGAAAGGTGTAATTTTTCCTCTAAATGCCCTTTCAACAACTTATGTGCTGACAGGACCCACTGTAGTTGTCTCAGGTGAAATTGTGCCCAACCCACAGCGGGTATACAGGATGTTAGCGATCCCAGCAGGGACATCGCCTTTCTTAGTGTCATTACAGGCTGCTGTATTGCCGACAGTGCGAGACCCTGTATTTTGGTAATTTTGTTTTCCGATAGGAGACAGCTGTCACCTGGAGTCTAGAACCAACCTGAGGAAGGATTGAACTTTCTCCGCTGCTAACCTCGACTTGAGGGTATTTATCTTCCAGCCCAGTACTGATAGGGTCACTTCTTCTATTTGGCTTAAACAGTGATCCACCGACCTGCCTATTATAAGGAAGTCATCCAGATGATAACTACATCTTGAGAACAGAGGAAGGACATCACTTCTGACATTAACTTGGTAAATATTCTTAGCGCTATAGACAGAATGAATGGGAGGGCTGTATACTGGCAGTGCCTGACCTGTTCTTGGACATACAGTGCTACCCTCAGAAATTTTTGATAGTCCCGATAGATTGGGACGTGATAATAGGCATCTTTTAAGTCCATAACTGCCATGAAGCAGTCCTGGAACAACATCTTTATCGCCGTATTTACCGACTCCATTTTGAAGGAGTAATTCACCACAGACCGATTGAGTTTTCTCAAGTTGACAATAGTCCTTAGTGAACCGTCTCTCTGGACTTCTATTATAACTTGCTTTAGCACCAGTCCCAACACCTCCGCCTCCAAGGCTAGTTCTCCTGGGGATTTCCTGCGGGGTGTCAAAACAAAAGTCTGCCGGGGTGGACGAATAAAGGCTATCTTTAGGCCATTTTTGATGACACTCAATACCCAATGACTGGGCGAGATATTTACCCAGGCAGGGAAAAAGAGAGTCTCCCCCCTACCTCTGACCTGACGACAGTGGGATGGCTTTTTGATGACCTAGAGGGTCCTCTAAACATGAACCCAGATCCTTTCCTGTCTTTGAAGTCCCAGCTTCTTCTGTCCCCATGGGGGCGGCCTCTATTAAATTTTCTTCTCAGAAAAGAAGGTTTCCTAATATCCACCGGAAAGCGAGGGAAACCCTTCTTTTTATTTCCTGTTTTCTCTAAAATGTCCTCCAGCTTTTGACCAAAGAGGAATTGACCATCACACGGGATGGAACAAAGTCTACTCTTTGAAGGCAGGTCACCAGGACACCCCTTTTGCCATAAGGCGCGCCTAGCTGCATTAGACAGGCCTGCTGCTCTAGCTGCCAGTCTTAAGGAATCTGCTGAGAAATCCGCTAGGAAGGCTGCTGCCCCTTGTACTAGCGCCATATTGGCTAGGACCTCTTCTCTTGTCGCCTTAGTCTTTAGCTATTCCTCTATCTGTTGCAGCCAGACCATAAGGGAGCGGGCAGTACATGTGTTAGCTATTGCCGGTTAAAGACCCCCTGCGGCCGCCTCCCAGGTGTGTCTCAAGAACCCATCCACTTTCTTGTCCAATGGGTCTCTTATCATGCCCGAGTCTTCTAAGCGTAGGGTCAACTTTTTAGATGACCTGGCTATAGATCCATCAATTTTAGGGATTTTATCCCACCCTTCTGAGTCTCTCTCATCGAAGTGGTATCTTCTTTTAGAAGATGAGGGGAGGCTACCGGATTTTTCAGGCTTATTCCACTCCTTGTCTATAAGTGCCTTTACCCTAGCGTTAACCGGGAATGTGCGCTTACTTTTTTCCTCCAGACCCCCGAACATAACATCCTCTAAGTACCTAGTCTCCTTTTGGTCCTTTAGGCACATCATAGCTCTGACTGCTTTCACCAGTCTATCTGTGTTTTCTGTCAGAAAGCATGGTCGGCATCCTACATCGTTATCCGTAGAGGAGTCAGAGGATATGGAAGAAGAGGGGGAGGGAGACAGAGGTTAACCATGATATTCCTCACTGGATTGTGAGGCTTTAGAGTCTGTAACAAGCCCAAGCCTTTCTTGTTCCCCTTTTTAAGGACCGATTTTAAAGAACCTTTAACTTCTGCCCTAATCATGGCCCTAAGGCTATAAGCGAAGTCAGGGTTTTTTTCCTGAATAGTTTTTGAATACAGTCAGCGCAGTGATTTTTCTGCCACTGAACTTCTAGCGGGACTTTACAGAGGGCACATTACTTGTTCTTTGACTTGGCACTAGCCTTTCTCAGCCCCTGGCAAGCAAGCAGAAAATGTAGCCCATTACCACCAAGGTGACATTCACGAAGGTCACTCACTACCCGCTGGCAATCAATTGTACTGTAATTGGAGGCTGATCAGGAGTACGGATGACGTCCCTCCTACATGCTGAGGAGTCCTGCGACCTCCGGTCAGGGCGACTGACACTTCTTCCACTTGAACGGCTACTCTTCTTTGTGTGCTGATGACCAGGCATAGCACCTGGTGAAAGCTCCTGCTGCTGCTGTAAGGGCTGCTGCTGCTGTCCCATATGATCCTCCATAGTGGGAACTTTGGACATGAGCATTTCTTGTGTGGTCATCCCTCCATTTAAGGAGGGATCCACTGCGCTCTCCGCCTCCTCCGGTGCCCATTCCATGCCACTCCCTCCTCCGCACCCCGTCGTGACACGCTAAAAGACTATGCATCCCAGCCGGCTTTCTCACTATGGGCGCCGCCATCTTGGATCAAGTGTGCAGTACTAACGTCACACGGCACGCCTATTTCCAGCGTGCCTTGCGCGCGACACCAGCCGCACACCTGGAAGTCAACCCCATGGAGCCGCAGGCAGCCAGCAGAGGAGGGAGAGTGGCGCGGCAGCTGCAGAAGAGCCCCAGGACCCCCGACTGCGCTGCACCGATGCCCACACTGCACTAAAGGATCCGCGGATGGCACTGCCACAGCCTGATGGTGCTCTGCCCGTTCTTCCAGTGCCGGGACTGGCATGGGTGAGTGGAACATCTGTCTTCAAACTGCCGTGGTTTCAGCACTAGGGTCCCCGTCAGGACAGGAAACCCAACTGAAGCGAGGGAGAGGTACTGCCTTTTTATTTTCAGTAGGTTTCCTGTCCTGACGGGGCAGAGCCCTCTCTCTAGTGTGCTGTCATGGGTGAAGGGAAAAACAAAGATTTTTAGCTTGCCGCAGTTAGGCAGCATGGAGCCAGCTGTCAATCAGCGTGACATTGGCAGTCACACCCATCAACACGGCAGAGCAGAAGACAAGCAACTACTTGACATCAACAGAAGCTGCAGAATCACTGGCAGGAGTGGTGTGTGACTGGTCTGAGCTGGCAAGATCTACACTGGGCTGAACAGGCACGTAGTCAGCAATTACCTGCCTGTTAGTTCTTAGGCCCATAGTAAAAAATTTGTATAGTCCTGGATAACACCTGTAATACTAATAAAGGACAAACAAATCATGGTCATGACCAGTCAAGTGTCCTAATGAGTAAACCAAGAGAGTAGCAAGACCTCGTGGATAGAGTTGAGCGAATTTGCTCAGGTCTCTACTTATTCGACAAGCTATAGCGCTTACCAAATTAGCTCATTACTATTGAGGAACTACCAAACCGTATGGTCAAATAAATGATAGTAAAGACCAATGATTGTAAATAATAAAATACAAAATTTATTGAGGCGAAAAAGAAAGAGGGAAAAATTCAGCACTAGCGAGTCAACATAATGTGTATACCTGCCAAGTACACAGGTGATCAATGGTAGTTAGCATAAATCAAGAAACGTGCACAGAATCTTATAATAGCAAGTGCAAACAAGGCGACACGCCAGTGAAAAAAATGATGATAAAAAATATATTGATATGAAGAAGATAATGGAAAAATAAAAAAAATAAAAGAATATATATACACATGTGTAACAATTGATATATCAATGGCAAAAGCTGTATAAATGGTGGTTACATATAATAATAAATAAAGCCTAAACTAAAAAAAATAGCTAATAACAATAAGTCCACCGTTTGTAGAATATATCAAAATTGAATCTATATATATATATATATATATATATATATATATATATATATATATATATATACATACGTATATAAAAGTGATATGAATGTCAAGTATAAAGTGCAAGCCTGTCCCCTTTAAAGATAAAAAAGAAAAATGGACTGTCTGCATAATATGTGCCCCAGATTTAGCCATTATGGAAAGGTAAACAGGCATGAAAAATGTATAGAAGCGATTACACTGTATGAAAAAAACGATCAAGTGCATGTGCCAGTGTAAGACCATAATAAATAGTCAATGTTGTACCATAGTGGAAAGTCTACTTGTAATTGGTCAGCACCTGTCTTTCACTAGGGGGACTTGTCAGGGAGTCACAAAAACACTGAACTTTAGGAAGGCAAAGTTTGACCAGCTTAGAGATGCCCTTAATCTGGTAGACTGGGACAATATCCTCAGAAATAAGAATACAGATAATAAATGGAAAATGTTTAAGAACATCCTAAATAGGCACTGCAAGCGGTTTATACCTTGTGGGAATAAAAGGACTAGAAATAGGAAAAACCCAATGTGGCTAAACAAAGAAGTAAGACAGGCAATTAACAGTAAAAAGAAAGCATTTGCACTACTAAAGCAGGATGGCACCATTGAAGCTCTAAAAAACTATAGGGAGAAAAATACTTTATCTAAAAAACTAATTAAAGCTGCCAAAAAGGAAACAGAGAAGCACATTGCTAAGGAGAGTAAAACTAATCCCAAACTGTTCTTCAACTATATCAATAGTAAAAGAATAAAAACTGAAAATGTAGGCCCCTTAAAAAATAGTGAGGAAAGAATGGTTGTAGATGACGAGGAAAAAGCTAACATATTAAACACCTTCTTCTCCACGGTATTCACGGTGGAAAATGAAATGCTAGGTGAAATCCCAAGAAACAATGAAAACCCTATATTAAGGGTCACCAATCTAACCCAAGAAGAGGTGCGAAACCGGCTAAACAAGATCAAAATAGATAAATCTCCGGGTCCGGATGGCATACACCCACGAGTACTAAGAGAACTAAGTAATGTAATAGATAAACCATTATTTCTTATTTTTAGGGACTCTATAGCGACAGGGTCTGTTCCTCAGGACTGGCGCATAGCAAATGTGGTGCCAATATTCAAAAAGGGCTCTAAAAGTGAACCTGGAAATTATAGGCCAGTAAGTCTAACCTCTATTGTTGGTAAAATATTTGAAGGGTTTCTGAGGGATGTTATTCTGGATTATCTCAATGAGAATAACTGTTTAACTCCATATCAGCATGGGTTTATGAGAAATCGCTCCTGTCAAACCAATCTAATCAGTTTTTATGAAGAGGTAAGCTATAGGCTGGACCACGGTGAGTCATTGGACGTGGTATATCTCGATTTTTCCAAAGCGTTTGATACCGTGCCGCACAAGAGGTTGGTACACAAAATGAGAATGCTTGGTCTGGGGGAAAATGTGTGTAAATGGGTTAGTAACTGGCTTAGTGATAGAAAGCAGAGGGTGGTTATAAATGGTATAGTCTCTAACTGGGTCGCTGTGACCAGTGGGGTACCGCAGGGGTCAGTATTGGGACCTGTTCTCTTCAACATATTCATTAATGATCTGGTAGAAGGTTTACACAGTAAAATATCGATATTTGCAAATGATACAAAACTATGTAAAGCAGTTAATACAAGAGAAGATAGTAATCTGCTACAGATGGATCTGGATAAGTTGGAAACTTGGGCTGAAAGGTGGCAGATGAGGTTTAACAATGATAAATGTAAGGTTATACACATGGGAAGAAGAAATCAATATCACCATTACACACTGAATGGGAAACCACTGGGTAAATCTGACAGGGAGAAGGACTTGGGGATCCTAGTTAATGATAAACTTACCTGGAGCAGCCAGTGCCAGGCAGCAGCTGCCAAGGCAAACAGGATCATGGGGTGCATTAAAAGAGGTCTGGATACACATGATGAGAGCATTATACTGCCTCTGTACAAATCCCTAGTTAGACCGCACATGGAGTACTGTGTCCAGTTTTGGGCACCGGTGCTCAGGAAGGATATAATGGAACTAGAGAGAGTACAAAGGAGGGCAACAAAATTAATAAAGGGGATGGGAGAACTACAATACCCAGATAGATTAGCGAAATTAGGATTATTTAGTCTAGAAAAAAGACGACTGAGGGGCGATCTAATAACCATGTATAAGTATATAAGGGGACAATACAAATATCTCGCTGAGGATCTGTTTATGCCAAGGAAGGTGACGGGCACAAGGGGGCATTCTTTGCGTCTGGAGGAGAGAAGGTTTTTCCACCAACACAGAAGAGGATTCTTTACTGTTAGGGCAGTGAGAATCTGGAATTGCTTGCCTGAGGAGGTGGTGATGGCGAACTCAGTCGAGGGGTTCAAGAGAGGCCTGGATGTCTTCCTGGAGCAGAACAATATTGTATCATACAATTATTAGGTTCTGTAGAAGGACGTAGATCTGGGGATTTATTATGATGGAATATAGGCTGAACTGGATGGACAAATGTCTTTTTTCGGCCTTACTAACTATGTATGTTACTAACTATGTAATAGCACATGTGCAAGTGCAAGATTGCAATTATGGCCATGAATAAAAGTATGACAAATGGTTAAGCTGGTAAGTATTTACCTATATGGTCACACAGGTGACGGTAGGAAAGCATCCCGACGCACTTTTCTTATCAAGTCCTTCTTCACGGGGACCGAATAAGCTGCAGAGGGAACCTGGATACCTGGAACACTCCAGCTGATCAGCTGTTCGGCTCATCACGTGCATGTGTCGCGTGTCGAGTTATCCAGGTATCCAGGTTCCCTCTAATTCGATAAGCGCTATAGCTTGCCGAATAAGCAGGGACCCGAGCAAATTTGCTCAACTCTACTCATGGATAGACAGAATATCATGGAACATATTGCTTGGCATCAGTTATAAACATTCATTTGCTGAACTCTACTGTACAATACATAGGCGTGACGGTTTGATAATTATGAAGTAGCAAACTATACATAAAGTAGGCCATAAAGAGAGCCATTGTGCTTGACAAATTCCAGAATATTGCATAATTGCATGTCTATGCCAGCAGAGGGCAGCAAAAAGAAACAAGCTGATGCTGCAAGCTGTCTCCAGCAAGAGGCACAAATCAGACAGGTCATGTAAACATATGGGGGTTCAGTCCACACTTGGCAGAAGTTCTCTTTAAAATCATCAATAAAATCTACACAGAACCATGCAGATTTCAGTATGGATATAATGTGGAAGCTGCAAAAAAGTAATTGGTTTTAAAATCTGCACCCATTAAATTTTGCTTCAGATCTACGGCAAAATCTGCAGCACTAGATTACTTGTAGATTTGATTTCAGACTTTTTCTTCCCTATTGAAGTTACTAGTGAAAAAAATGGATGGACAGAATGGACATGAAAGCACTGGAGTACACTGCAGGTCAAACTTGCTGCAGAAACTTTCTTCTGATTTAGGCTACTTTCATACTTCCGTCTTTTGTCCTCCATCGCAATCCGTCGTTATGGGCAAAAAACGGATCCTGCAAATGTGCTCGCAGGATGCGTTTTTTGCCCATACACTTGTATTAGCGACGGATCGCGACGGATGGGCACACATCGCATCCGTCGTGCGACGGATGTGTCGTGTTTTGGCGGACGCGACACACAAAAAAAGTTCAATGTAACGTTTTTTGGTGCGACGTGTCCGCCATTTTCGACCGCGCATGCGTGGCCGAAACTCCGCCGCCTCCTCCCCAGACCGCAGAGTGGGCAGCGGATGCGTTGAAAAACTGCATCCACTGCCCACGTCGTGCAGTTATTTCACAGCGTACGTCGGCCCGACGCATTGCGACGGGCCCGTACCGATGGAAGTGTGAAAGTAGACTAAGGCTATGTGCACACATTGCGGATTAGGCTTAGGAATTTCTGGTGCGGATTCTGCCTATCCTGGCAGAAAACGTACCTGCGGATTTGTCGCGGTTTTTGTGCGGTTCCGCAGCGTTTTTTGTGCATTTTTGCTGCGGTTTTCTTGCGGATGGGTACAAAACCGCTGCAGATTCACAAAAAGAAGTGACATTCTACTTCTTTTAAACCACAGCGTTTCCGCAGTGGATTTTCCGCAAAGTGTGCACAGCATTTTTTTCTTCTCATTGATTTACATTGTACTGTAAATCAATTGTGGATCTGCAGCGTTTCTGCACCTCAAAAAATGCTGCGGATCCGCAGAGAATCCGCAACGTGTGCACATACCCTAAGGCCGGCGTCACACTAGGCGTACGAAAATACGGTCCGTTTTTTACGGCCGTAATACACAGAAGTGTTCCCAAAATAGTGATCTGTATCTCCTCCGTAGGCAGGGTGTGTCAGCGTATTTTGCGCATGTCATCCTCCGTATGTAATCCGTATGGCATCCGTACTGCGAGATTTTCTTGCCGGCTTGCAAAACAGACATACAATGGATCCATGGGCGCAAATATTCATGTCAGTGAGACACACACACACATATATATATATATATATATATATATATATATATATATATATATATATTTCATACAGCGTTAGATAGCAGAAAAGCCGGTAATTCAATTGCCGGCTTTTGCTATCTCCTTCACAAACCCGACATGATATTAGACATGGTTTACATACAGTAAACCATCTCATATCCCTTCTTTTATTACATATTCCTCTTTAGTAATGGAAGAAGTGTCTTTCTGTCAAATTTGGGGGCTCTAGCTATTAAATTAAAGGGTTAAATCGCGGAACAAATTGGCGTGGGCACTGTAAGATGCGCCTATTCTGGCACTTGGCCACTCCCGTGTAGTAGTGGGATATGGGGTAATGAAGGGTTAATGTCACCTTGCTTTTGTAAGGTGACATTAAGCCAGGTTAATAATGGAGAGGCGTCAATAAGACACCTATCCATTATTAATCCAATAGTACGAAATGGTTAATAAAACACACACACATTATTAAAAAGTATTTTAATGAAATAAAGACACATGGTGTTTTAATATTTTATTATACTCTTAATCCACCTGAAGACCCTTGTCACCTGAAACAAAGTAAAAAAAAAAAAAAACAACAATATTCCACACCTTCCTTCCATACATTCCATGTCTTATATCCTGTCTGGTTTTTGAAGGAGATAGGAAAAGCCGGCAATTGAATTACCGGCTTTTCTGATATGTAGCGCTGTATGAAATATAAATATACATATATACATATATATATATATATATATATATATATATGTCTCACTGACTGATTTTTTGCGCTCCCATAGACTTTCATTGGCTTTTTTTGCGCAATTCGGTGACAAACGCAGCATGCTGCATTTTTCTACGGCCGTACAAGACCGCATAATACGGAACTGTAAAATACGGCAGATAGGAGCTGCGCCATAGAGAATCATTGTACCGTGTGCAATCCTTATTTTCTGCGCCTCTCATAGGTCCGTAAAACTCGCTAGTTTGATGCTGGCCTAAAAGGTAATCTATCAGTAAGATCAACACCCATCCCCCAAACTGATTTGCTTGCCTGGCATATAATGTCATACAGTCAATGAGTTGTTGATCAAATCAAAGAGGCTGGTGCAGGGCAGGGAAAAAAAAACCTTGGCAAGCAGAGTCTGGGGAAGTGCTCTGCCATGCCCAGAGCACTTAATGCCTCATTTACAATGTCGTGGGAATGCAGCAACAGATAGAAGATATAAAACTGATTGTGCATTTAGCTTTCAAAGACCTGCATGCCCATAGATGTGATTTAGGAGGGAGGGGTTGTCCTTGCTGACAGATTAGAAAACCCATCCACTTGCCTTGTACCATATTCCACCCCTGAATTTACTTGTCTAAGGGTTCATACTTGCGAGAAACTCGGATGAGTCTCGCATGTTAATACCTGGAACTGCACCCGGCACTCAGGAGCGGAGCGTGCGGTTGCATGCATTGCTATGTGGCCGCACACTCCGATCTGAGTGCCGGGTGCAGCGCCGGGTATTAACATGCGAGACTCATCCGAGTTTCTCGCATGTGAGTATGAGCCCTAAATATATACTCTGCAGCACTCCTGTCCCCTGTTCATTGTTAAGTATGAGCCATGAATATTCTGATCCCAGAAAGCCCCTTTATTTTGGCGACATCACAGGTTTTGAGAGAATATACTAGATAGAGAGTGGTTGCCTGGGTGCAAAGAGGAATCAAAGCATTGCTTGAATGTGTCTAAGGCCACGTTCACACGTTCAATATTTGGTGAGTTTTTTTACATCAGTATTTGTAAGCCAAAACTGGGAATGGATGAAAAATACAGAAGTGGTGATGTGTTTCTATTATACTTTTCCTCTGATGGTTCCTCTCCTGGTTTTGGTTTACAAATACTGAGGTAAAATACTGACCAAATACTAAATGTGTGCAAGTGTCCTTAGCCTCTCTGAACGCACATTCAGTAAATGTCATGACCCATGATTTGGAAATCATATAGACAATATTGCATTATCGTTGTGTTGCTATGTATTGCTGTTTCTTTGCTATGCAGTAAGGTTTGCTCTCTTTAGAAGTTTGTCCCTCTTCCCTCCCTGTCTCTCTCTGATGTAGCTCTGATGTCCGTAACCCCTCCCTTCTTTCTCATTCACTATCTATCAGCTATCTTGGAAGCTCATGCAGACCTATTTCTGACAAGTCTTTTTACCTGCTGTATGTGTGCATATTTACAAGAGTCCAGCTGGAAAATAAACATTCTTCTGGAATCTTCATACGTGCCTCCTACAGTCGAGTTAAAACTATCTGAGGACATCACTTCATGTGAGTATGGTAAAGAGACAGCCTAGAAACGGTGTTTCACAGCGTCCAACGCTTGCAGCTTAGTCATGGAGTCAGAATAGTAAATATACTAGTGGTCAAACTGAAACATATCAGAAATGCAGCCAACTCACAGACAGAAAAAATCTCCAGCATAGCCAAGTCACAGGCAGAAAAAAATCTCCAGCATAGCCAAGTCACAGCCACAAAAAAATCTCCAGCATAGCCAAGTCACAGGCAGAAAAAAATCTCCAGCATAGCCAAGTCACAGGCAGAAAAAAATCTCCAGCATAGCCAAGTCGCAGACAGAAAAAAATCTCCAGCATAGCCAAGTCACAGCCACAAAAAAATCTCCAGCATAGCCAAGTCGCAGACAGAAAAAAATCTCCTGCATAGCCAAGTCGCAGACAGAAAAAAATCTCCTGCATAGCCAAGTCACAGACTGAAAAAAAATCTTTAGCATAGTCAAGTCACAAACAGAAAAAAATCTCTGGCATAAGCAAGTCACAGTCTGTCAAAAATTCCAACATACAAACAGAAAAAATCTCCAGCATAGCCAAGTCATAGCCACAAAAAAATCTCCAGCATAGCCAAGTCACAGCCACAAAAAAATCTCCAGCATAGCCAAGTCACAGCCACAAAAAAATCTCCAGCATAGCCAAGTCACAGCCACAAAAAAATCTCCAGCATAGCCAAGTCACAGCCACAAAAAAATCTCCAGCATAGCCAAGTCACAGCCACAAAAAAAATCTCCAGCATAGCCAAGTCACAGACAGAAAAAAATCAACTGCATAGCCAAGTCACACAGACAGACAAAATCTCCAGCATAACAAAGTCACAGACTGAAAAAAATCTCCAGCATATCCAAGGCACAGACAGAGAAGATCTCCAACATAGCCAAGCCACAGACAGAAAAAATGTCTGGCATAACCAAGTCACAGACTGAAAAAGTTTCCAACATATTCAAGTCACAGATGGAAAAGATCTCTAGCAGTCCTAGATGAGAGTGATGTATTTGTTATCTCTACCATGGTCAATGGCAATTTACAAGCTATATATAGTCAGTAAATAAATAGTGACTTGGTGATAAGCAGACGGCGCTCCCTCACAGTGCAGCTTGTATTCTCACTATAGTGGAATTGCTCTGCTGTTTACCTACAGAATGATTTTCTGGATGGTAGTTATGGTAACCATGTACAATGAGTTCTGTCTTACTCTGCCGCTTGAGTAATTAGAGTTTATGTTTTTGCATTGAGTAATTAGACATCCGTTGAATATTGAATATTTCAGAATCAAGCTGAAGAGCTTAGTATAATTAGTGTTGAAGATCTGACCGCAACGCCTTAAAATTACATCCCCATTCGGCAGGTTGAAAGAAGCACTTAACCCTAACATTACAATGAGAATATATTAAATAGCAATCTAACCTGATCTATCCTAATACCAGTCTACGTAATCAAGCCACAGGCAAGTAAAAAGGCAAACATGTAGATGCTAGTGATGCTTAAACTGGAGGACGATGGTAAACACATTACTACAATTTTTTAGATCTGTTATTGCAGCAATTGATTGAGATCTTCATTCTTCCAATGGATAGACCCATACATCCCAGCAGACAGCAGGATAAACTTTGGCCCTGACCCCGACCACACCTTAAGCCATGCCCATTTACCATTTTTTTCTCCCCTGGCAGGAGAACATGTCAGAGGGCCGCTGGCAGTGAGGGACATCCTGAAGACATCCAAGACTGCAGGGCATAGACCCAAATCAGGCAAGACCCGGCACTGTCCCTCTGTATCCAGGATGTTTGGGACCAGAGATGAGTGAATTGATTCATGGAACTCCAGTCCAGTGTCCAGGCCAGTGCTACCTGGCGGCTGGTCGGGAGCTCTGTGAATCTCTTAACTTCCAGTTCCCGGTGAGGCTTTTGATTATCCAAGGCTGGCGTGACGTCATTTGTGCGTCCTGCTCATCTCTAGTCAGGACCCGTGGATTTATGTTTTCTATATTTATCAGTAGTATAAGAACAAAAAATCTGACTTATGCTTCACCTCTAGAATTAGGGACATAGAGATATACTGTTATATACAGCTGTATTTCTATGCATTTGTGTAAACCACTTCTGGGGTCTGCAATGCAGCTCAAAATTACCAAATTCTATTATGTTTATCAATGTGGGCTATGGCTTATACTGTAGCTAGAGCAGCTGCCTGCAAACATGGAAGTCGAGAGATTGATTCTGTGGGGGACCAGAGAAGAGGACTATTTATTTAATTTAGGTACATGTGAGCAGAGATGCCTGACCCACCTCCATAGGTGACAGAGTTTGCAAAGAGAGTGGGAGGAAGTTGTGGCGGTTGGGAGCTTATGTAGACCTATCTCTGTCGGGTGATGGACACATAGGTGCATGGTTCGTCACAACTTCAGTGCAGTTATTAGAGCTATGTCATGTAATGTGTTCAGCAACCTTTTGACCATCACATGAGCACAATGAAGATTATTATTGACTAACCGCAAAGAGATATCTTGAGGACCACGGGAAATAGATATACTTGTAGCATGTATATTGAAAAAATTTAATATTTTCATCTTTTAATGTGGAGCCCCTTTTAATGAAACTGAAATGGCCCTTTAAGATGCCTTAAAGGGGTTGTCCACTGCTAGAATGATCCTTTGTCAATCTGAATGTTTGCTCTCATTGAACCGTAAAAATATGAACACCTGCCATGCCGTTACTGTTTCAGCATAATAAATAATCAAGAGGCAGTAAGAGATGCAGTTGCCCTAGGAACGCGAGTGCCAACACGAGAGGGAGTATAGGTGTTTCTATTTTAACAGGGGGAAACATTCAGATTGAGAAGGGGTTTTCCCAGTAGCGTACAATGCCCTTAAAGAAGCACTCCTCCCATCAAAATGTTTATCCTCTTAATATATTGCAATCATCATATTACATGGCACTGTGTAGAGACAATTGCTCATTTTGCCTCTCTACCAAGCTAATGCTAATGCTTCTCTTTTTCCATTAGGTCTATGACATCATTTGATTAAAAACTGACTAGCTGAATCTTTCTAACCACTGTGTTGAAACAGGAAGTCAATTTTCCTTGTATGAGTCATGGGTCATTGCAAACATCCCTGGCAGGGGGGAGGATGGAGCAGCTGGGTCAGAAGTGAAAGAAAGACAAGAATGATAAATGTAGAGACAAGAGACTTCCTGTTTCTACTTAGAGCAGAGAAAGTAGAAGAACTGGCTGGGTAGGAGGGCAAAATGAGCAATTGTAAGTGCACAGTGCTATATAATATCACGATTTAAATATATTAAAGGGGTTGTCCACTATTAGGAAAATCCCTTATTGATCTAAATGTTTGGCCCCAATAAAATACAAAAGCTTACTGTATATTCACCTCCCATGCCGGTGCCATTTCAGCAATGTCGGTATTCACATTCCCGGGGCACTCTTGCGGTTATGACACGTGAGCCTGGCACCCAATCAGCGCTGGCGTCACTGTCCTCACCTTCGTATGAATTAAACATGATGAGGAAGTCAGATCAGCTGCAGCCCTAAAACGAGGCGAGTATAAGCTTTTCTATTTTATGAGGGCCTAACATTTAGTGGACAAACCCTTTAAGGAGGTAAAAACTTTGGAGGGAGCAGTGCTTCATTAATTTTAAAAGAGACTATAATTGAACTGAGAAGCAATCAACAATCAAAATGGTAAGTATAAATAAAACCGAGTTTTAAATGGATTTTCCAGTGTTTCCTAGAGTTTCCAAGGGTTTACAACTATTCTTAGCATAGGTCAGTGGCAGTGGGGTAACTAAAGTCTGATGGGTCCTGATGCAAGATTTAGACCGCCACCCCCCACCACCATCCTGAATAAATTATATACAGTTGTTTGAAAAAGTGTTTGCCCTCTTCCTGATTTCCTATTCTTTTGCATGTTTGTCACACTGAAATGTTCACGATCGCCAAACAAATTTAGACAAAGATAAAACAAGTAGTTGTAATAGAGTGCAGGGTTGCGTATGTCACCACGGAACAGACAGACCAACTGTTGAAGGGGATTTATTAACAGGGGTCAATGAGTTGTTGATCAAATCAAAGAGGCTGGTGCAGGGCAGGGAAAAAAAAACCTTGGCAAGCAGAGTCTGGGGAAGTGCTCTGCCATGCCCAGAGCACTTAATGCCTCGTTTACCACCATCCTGAATAAATTATATACAGTTGTTTGAAAAAGTGTTTGCCCTCTTCCTGATTTCCTATTCTTTTGCATGTTTGTCACACTGAAATGTTCACGATCGCCAAACAAATTTAGACAAAGATAAAACAAGTAGTTGTAATAGAGTGCAGGGTTGCGTATGTCACCACGGAACAGACAGACCAACTGTTGAAGGGGATTTATTAACAGGGGTCAATGAGTTGTTGATCAAATCAAAGAGGCTGGTGCAGGGCAGGGAAAAAAAAACCTTGGCAAGCAGAGTCTGGGGAAGTGCTCTGCCATGCCCAGAGCACTTAATGCCTCGTTTACCACCATCCTGAATAAATTATATACAGTTGTTTGAAAAAGTGTTTGCCCTCTTCCTGATTTCCTATTCTTTTGCATGTTTGTCACACTGAAATGTTCACGATCGCCAAACAAATTTAGACAAAGATAAAACAAGTAGTTGTAATAGAGTGCAGGGTTGCGTATGTCACCACGGAACAGACAGACCAACTGTTGAAGGGGATTTATTAACAGGGGTAAAATTCTCCTCGCAGGGAGTAAACAGGGGGTTAATAGAGTCAAGTTAAACAGTAAACAGTTAAGTGGAATCAAAAGGGTTAACAAGTGTTCTGGTAACTTATCAGCCCAGGGAGATCCTGACTGGAGAGTCCTAATTCCAGCGTGGGTACAGTCACCAGCAGAGTCCGCTTTCATGTACTCACAAGATGAAGTCTTTAGCTTTTACAGCACAGCCAGGAATCAGGGGCTCCGCACTGTTAAGTCTCTCACCAAGAATCACAGTCTCTGTACTGATACTGCGGAGACCAGGGAATATAAGTCTCTTCTCTGTTTCCTGGAAACTCGGGGGTTAAGTCTCTGCAGCCTGTTCTTCTCAAAGTGAAACTGAAACCGGAAAGTAGCACAGTCTGGTCAGTCACTGTTGCAGGAGTCTTTGTGAGCCTGGCAGCTTCTCTGTAGTAATGTCAAACACACACTGAGCAGTTACTTATCACACTCAGGGATCTTTGCTTGTCACTGCGGTCACCAGAGCTGCGGTCACCAGGGCTGCACTATCAGGGGAAGAGTCTTCTCAGATTATGGAGGCTTCCAAGTCCCCACTCTCACTCCAGCCTTAGTGCCCTCATGGGGAGCACTCTGTCATGGGGAGCGCGACGCTGCAGCCTGCCCTCTCTCTGTGCAGCTGTCCCCTCTCTGGCACGCTCTCTCTCCCGCACTTTTCTGACCACTCCCCTCTCTCTTCCCAGCAGTCACCTGGTCCCCTCTGTCCAGGGCAGAAAGTCTTCCCCCCAACAACCCAGCTGTCTGACTAAGTGGTTCCAGGCAAGGAGCAGGGAAAGCAACCTCCTTACATTCCCCCTCTCTTAAAGCTCGCCATTCCACGGGCGAGGACTCTTCGTGCTTCTCTTTGTTCTTTGGAGGGGAGTCAGATACTTGCGATTCTCGCATCTCCTTCTGCCTTTCTTCTTGTACATACTCCCAAACGTAATAGTTTAGGAGCTGCTCATCAGTCAGGTTGAGATATGCTTTCTCTGCTTCATCAACAACTGCTGACCTCTTCTTCTTTTTCTTCTTCTTCTTAGCCTTGCCAGTAGCAGGTGTTTGCATAGGGGCTTCTTGCTCGGGTTCCTCAGTCTGGGGGCTTAGTACAAGCAATTCTTCTCCATAGCTCCCCCTCTCTTTGACAGGAGCATTCCCATCGAAACTTGAGTCAGATGAATTAAGACCATGCAGGCCGGAGTCTTTGTCATCTGCGCCGGGCTCTGCGAGCATCACTTCCCAGGGCTTCTCAGCCACAAGCCCTGTCTCACACAGCTGTTCCATTTCCCCTGTCCGATCAGGAACTGGTGAGCTGACAGCCAGCACATTCTTCACCTCAGGGGACGACATCAGTGGTTCCTCCTTCTCATCGGATAGGACCTTGAAAACGAGTGTCGCAGGAACACTTGGCACTTTCTCTCCTTCTTCGGAAACTCGTGCTGGGCAAGGTAGTAAAGCACTTCGGTGGTCTTCTCGAGTGAACGTCCCTTCCTTTCTTCCGGGCTGAGTCTCACAAGCAGAACCTTCAGACCCAGGCTGGAGATTCACCAGGCTCGCCTTCACGCCTTGGGACAGCACAGTCATTCCACCGGAGATGCTCGACACCTTCTCCACCTTTCCTTGGCGTCCGACATTGTGGTACTGCCTTGCCCTAGGTGGAACTCTTCTCTTCCGGCTGTACCATTCTCTCCAGGAGCGACTTTCCCTCCAGTTAGCAGGACCCTCAGAGGGGTGAGCGGATCTCTGCCACTGCTCTTCTCGGGTAGGGCAATTTCTGGACATGTGTCCCACCTTTCTGCACGACCAGCACTCACGTCTGCGTCTGTCTGGAGGGTGCTTCAGTCTGGATCGTCGACCTCAGCGGGGGACATCTCTCATCTGCGGTTGCTCTTCACCCCAGGATACGGAGTTACACTCTGGGGCCACCACCGAAGCATTCTTCATGCTGCGCACCTCTCCTCGATTTCTTTCTGGCGGCTTCCGCATGTTACCTCGGGGTATGCAGCTGGTCTCCAAAACTGCAGTAAGGGCTTTCCCCAGACTCTCAATCTCCTCCCAGATTCTTCTTATCTTCAGCTGGGAATCTCGGGTCCACATCGCCTCCTCTTCATTTTGACTGGGTGCTCCACAGTTGTAGCATGTAGGCAGTCTTCTTCGCCGAGCGGCTCTAGTCTCACTGTGGGGGCCGGTCTCTCGTTCTCGCACTGGAGGGCTGTACTCTGCAGCAGGGGTCTTCTTATATTCAGCTACTTCCTCATGGACTCGCTTAACCTCCTTCTTCAAGTCTTCTACCCATTGAGGGGCTGTTACCTCCCCGCTCCAGTCAGTAAACATAGCCGAAGTAAGGAGCAGAGAGGTTAGACAGTACGACAAGCCGGGTCAGAACCAGTAAGCAGAACAAGGATGACAAGGTGCTAACAGCATACGAACCAACGTTCGGGCATGGACTGGTAGGAGTGGTAGGCAGAGCTGCCTAATAAAGAGTCTGCTTGCATGGGATAGGCCGGGGGAACCTAATCTCTGCAGGACACAGTAGGGTTAAATTCCTGCAGAGACCAGTCACCCCCCCAAAGCCAGATGGAAGCCACATGCAAGCGCAGCAGTGCTGCATTAACCCCTTAATGACAAACTCGACAGGATAGCCAGACTAGGAAAAAAATACATTGTTAGGAGAGTGGCGCTAAGGAGGCCTGCGGGTCATGCCATTGCACCCCTTATGCTGATTGACAGCTCTTGCTTTGGAGTTAATCCTGAATTAATTTCGTATCTCTGTGCGCGCACACACCGACACTGCAGGAGTCCATCTAGTGTGCACAAACACAGTATCAGAGCGCACGTCCACCAATGAGCTGGTTTGAGCCATACAGACATGGTCCAAAGTGTTTTCACCCTTCAAACTGTTCCAGAAAATGAAGTATTTCTTCCAGAAAATTATTGAAATTACACGTTTTGTTATACACATGTTTATTTCCTTTGTGTGTATTGGAACAGCTTAAAAAATGAGAAAAAAAAACACAAATTGGACATAATTTCACACAAAAATGAGCTGGACAAAATTGTTGGCACCCTCAACTTAATATTTGGTTGCACATCCTTTGGAATAAATAACTGCAATCAGTCGCTTCATATAACCATCGAGAAGCTTCTTACACCTCTCAGGTGGAATTTTGGACCACTGCTCTTCTCTGGAACAATTTCAAGGGTGCCAACACTTTTTGCCATCACTGGATATTATGCAGATTAGATATAAAAAAAAACCTGGTGACAGATTCCCTTTAAAAGAATTATTGGTGGATTGTTTGGGAGAAATAATGAAGTGCTTTATGATGAGCTATGGGATCAGAGATTTTGCACAGGGGCGCTCTATTGTCCATGTCCACACCTGCGATGCATGTAAAAGTGACCTGTGAACTAAATATAAGACATTATGTATATTTCCATTGAACAGTTATGAGTATCTGATCTTAGTGCTTCATTATTTCACAATTCTGGCACTGCAGCAGTCCTCTACAGTACAGCACCACAGCCACTGATGCCCAGACAGCAGTTTGTGAGGCCGTGGCACACATGGTAGACTTAGGCACTTCCTCCCAGGGGTGGACATATAGGTGCAGTAGGGGGCACAAGTGGTGGACACATTCCTAACTCCAAAACAAGTGGAACTGTGCATTGCGATGAACTATTGGACTGCAAAAGGCCCATAGTGTTCTTGCCCAGGGGCCCTTTTCTGGTTGTGTCTGCCAGTGCTTCCTCCCACTAAAAAAAAAAGATGGCTGCTGATTCACATTTGTGCACTGCATCTGTGATGTGGAATGCAGGTTACTTTACATTAGCAGTCCTGGCCCCATAGATAACCACTCTTATTAAATATATAAGTCCAGCGTGGACACAGTAATAATGCCATGAAATAAGACATTTAAACTCCATTTATATCACATTAATAAGGGGTTCTGATTCAATGTAATTGTTTGTACTTTCCCAGGCCTTCCTCCAACAACACACATCTGAGCACTTTATATGCCAGAGGCTATGGAAACAGGAAAGAACATCCACAGACCACTATAAATATTCATGTTTGCCAAGGCGTGCGGCTTCCTCCTGACGGACGATGCCCGGCTGCACCGTGCACTTGCTGATCTTCTCTGCTGCCGCTTGGATCCAAGGTTCTTTATTTGCTGCAAGCTTTTTCTTTCTGAATAATTTAGAAGATTCTGGCAGCCTTTGCAGAGGAGGACACCGTGCCGCCAAAAACTCTCCTCTCTTGTAGCAGTGTACTTCTCTAGGCTCGAAAAATAGGAAATGGACCCCTCCTCACATGTAAAGCGCCATGGAATAAATGGCGCTATAACAATAAATAATAATGAATAATAATAATGATCGTTTTTGTTTCTGACACCCACAGAAACATTTCGATTTGAGAATTGTTTCATAAACTGAGTAAAGCTGATTTTTTTTTTTATTTTTATAAGACCAGGAAGCATTATTTGCACAGGTCCAATAACCATCAGTATGCAGCAGGGCTCCTGGGTTTTAGTAGGCACTGCCGTGGTGTGAGTGAGGGGCTCTGCTATCCACGCTACATCTCGGCTCTCCTGCTTGTTCTCAGTGTGGCAGTCAAGTGGAGCAATTAAGGAGAGATCAAGATATAGGATCCAAGTACTCGGGAAGGATAAGTGACTTATCCGGCAAGGTGGTGTCAATATACAGGAGCTTGTTTGGATGTGAAGAAGTTCCCTTATGTATGTGATTTTGCTAAAATCTGCAGCAGATCTCATTAAACACTGGACAGGCTTATACTCTGTCCATCGGAGCTTACACTCAGCAGCCATGTAAATGTTCACTTTTTAGATCAAGTAACAGGCACTTTTGATGCTTAGATAATGCACAATTAAATGTTAAATTCATAAAACAGTGTTTTTCCATTGAGATCTTCACAATTAACATCAATGATTTCACTTTCCCTGTAAAACATTTATTGCATTATTTGCGTTCCACCCTGGTGGTGGTAAGTGGTGCTTATACATGTGTTTTACGTCTTCACTTATTTTAGTTTTAGAAATTTTTTCTTTTCTTGTGATAAGTTAACATATAGCATTAAATTTGGTGTTACATGTAAATAAATAAAACAAGATAATGGGAATCTGTCACCGGGATTTCACCCCCTAAACTATTTATATGCACATGTAGCTCTTTCAAAGACAAGTCCAGCAATATCTTTAAATGGCTAGTACGTTTCTCTGATACTGAGAAATCAGTGTTTGCAGATATGAAAATGAGGCTGAAGATCTATTTGTAGATTTGAAGCCTCTGTCCCTCCAGCTCCTCTTCCTCCTCCTTGACTGACCGCTCGGACTGGGCCCCCTCTGCTCACTGGACCCCAGGGGCAGGAGGATCCTGCCGGCTTAGTAATTGAACGTGCGTCCTCGGACGTCGTCGACGTATGACGTTACCGTCATGCGTCACAAAGTCCAGGCCTCAAAATCACCTGAAAGCGTCAAGCCTCAATATGTAGACAGATAGGTCAGGATCATAGGACACATGGGGAAGGACGGAGACAGTTGGGGCAGGATGGAGACAGATGGGGCAGGATGGAGACAGATGGGTCAGGATCATGGGACACATGGGGAAGGATGGAGACAGATGGACAGGATCATGGGACCCATTGGGCAAGATGGAGACCGATGGGGCAGGATTATTGGACACATGGGGCAGAATGGAGAGAGATGAGGCAGGATCATGGGAAAAACGGGGCAGGATGGAGACAGATGGGTTAGGATCATGGGACAGATGAGGCATCAGGGGACAAAGGACCGAGGTCCGAAATGCACGTCGGGGTGTACACCGCACCTCGAACCGGGGACCACCACTACACCACCTCCAGGTAACAGCCTCAGGTCATATGCATTATCTCTATTTACACCTTTCATTATTATTCCATTCTCCTGACATTGTGCCTGATACTGTGTTGCATGGGTGCTTATAGGGCAGCATTTTCTTGCATCTCCTGGTGCTATGCTTATTATGTTGGATAAATTGCCATTTGATTGTTAAAAAAAATTTTTTTAATTTTTTGCATTTTTTATGCCCCAGGAGCCTATTTCCATGAACCACTCCTCAGTGTATTGAATTATCTAGAGATTTTTTCATCTTTATGGAATAGTGTTTTGTGCACCTATATATACAAAAAAAATTTATACCAGTTTACATGGGTTATTTAACAATTTATTAAAAAAACATCAATTTGTGGTCCCCCATTTGTTCGTACTAAGTATATGTTGCATGTTGTAGAGATTTGTCTTCCTTTTTTTTGTTCTCCATATTTTATAATAATTGTGTGCGGGCACTCCTGCATACAGTGCCTATTGTTGCCATCCACTGTTTAATAAAGGCATTCTTTTATTATTCATATTGTCCATATCTATTTTCTGTTTTGACCCAAATTCCTGAGATTTTTTTTGATTTCTATATTCACTGTATAGTATATACAGAGCTCCTGTATGTACTGTCACTGGTGATCACTGTATTACCTATACTCTGTATACAGAGCTCCTGTGTAGTAATAATAATAATAATCTTTATTTATATAGCGCCAACATATTCCGCAGCGTGTGTATAATGTCACTGGCAATCCCTGTATTACCTGTACACTATACAGTATATACAGAGCTCCTGTGCATAAAGTCATTGGTGATCACTATATTACCTGTACACTGACACTATACACTATTTACAGAGCTCCTGTGTATAATGGCACTTATGGTAATATTAGTATTATTTTTTTTAATAATGATCAGTATTATAGCATTCGGTCACTAGGTAGTGGTAATATGTGGTCTGGCAGTATTTGTCCCTTGTATGTGGTATTATTGGTCACTGTAATGGTAATATGTGGTCTGGCCATGGTGTGGTGATATTTGTTCTTTGTATGTACTATTCGATCACTATATGGTGGTAATATGTGGTCTGGCCATGGTGTGGTGATATTTGTTCTTTGTATGTACTATTCGATCACTATATGGTGGTAATATGTGGTCTGGTCATGGTGTGGTGATATATGTTACTTCTATATAGTATTATTCAGTCACTATGTGGCGGTAATATGTGGTCTGGCCACGGTGTGACGATGTTTGACCTTGCATGTGACATTATTGGTCATTTTTATAAATTAAAAATAAATAAAAATATATCTAAAATGAGTATTGAAATTTTAACAAATGTTTAATAAGTTAGAGTAAAGTAGGGTCTGGCCAAAAGAGTCCCCTTGTCATGGTGGCTTCTAAAAAAATATTTTGCCCAAAACAAAAGCTGATGGCTATGTATGTGATCTGGTGTTCGATGGGAACTGATAATATGTGATTGAGGACGTAGTGCAGAAATAGAATTTTTCCAAGAGTGGGCGGTGAGACTGTGAAAGGTTTGATGGGTGATGGCGGAAATGGGTTGGAGCCTAAGTGGAATCTCAAGGGGGCCTGAAAATGTTGCCAGTATGGGGCCCTGAAATTCCTGGTAGCAGCTCTGAACACAGGTGCTAAGCGACTCCTTACACAATGCAATGTCTGTGAGGAGAGTTGTTATGTATTTGCACATTCTGTAGAACATAAAAGCAGAATAAAGTATCATAGTAGCCTTGTTCCAATGTCAAGCTGTGCAGATAATACACTCATTTCTTGTATTCTTTGCACAGATTTGAATGCATCAGATGCTTTGTTGTTTGACTGATTTGTATTCAGTGAGTCTTGTCAGTAAAACTAGAATCCATGTTTCTTTCATCGCTGATTTCCAGGCGTTGTCTTAGATATCAATAAAAAAACATCTCAATCTAAGAAATACACTTCATTTTTTATCATAACTTGACTGCAAGCCAACATGTTGAAGTGGCTCTTAATGTTGTCTGCAAGAGATGGTATCAAACTGGGCTTTAATTAACCAAATGGAGTCTTTAAAGGGACACTGTCACCTGAATTTGGAGGGAACAATCTTCAGCCATGGAGGCGGGGTTTTTGGGTTTTTGATTCACCCTTTCCTTACCCGCTGGCTGCATGCTGGCTGCAATATTGGATTGAAGTTCATTCTCTGTCCTCGGTAGTACATGCCTGTACAAGGTGCAATCTTGCCTTGCGCAGGCGTGTACTATGGAGGACAGAGAATGAATTTCAATCCAATATTGCAGCCAGCATGCAGCCGGCGGGTAAGGAAAGGGTGAATCAAAAACCCCAAAACCCCGCCTCCATGGCTGAAGATTGTTCCCTCCAAATTCAGGTGACAGTGTCCCTTTAAGGGTTCCTGTTAATTCAGGAATTAAGGGATATTGCTACACAAACCTCAATGTTCTTATCTGTAATGGCTGTGTAGGTATCGCAGTGGCTCAGAGCCCCTTGGGAGTTGCACAACGAAGGGGTCTATTCTAAGTTTTTCAGTATATCTCCGTTGTCACCCCTTCTGTAGGTATTCTATTCTCACTTTTTGCATTACTTTTGCCTTTTTTCATGGTCTAGGTCAGAACATCATTTGACATTTTTAAAACAGATCTGTCAGCCCAAATTGACAATATAAACTAAGCACATAGACTTGTAGGGGATATAGCCCCCTATAAAAATAACATTTTGTGTTTTCAAATCCCTGCCTTTTTCTGCAGAAACTAGTATGTTAAATAGGGTCCTCCGTTCTCCAATGGTTTGGCCAAGAGACTCAGTGCAATGCTGCGTCCATAGATCTGCATGTGTGCCTCCCTCAATAGTGTTTGACAGCATGAGCTTGCCTGAGTTTTCTCTATAGACAGTGCAGTTTTCACACTGGTCATTGGAGCTATTCTACACTCATACTTCCCATTCCTTCAGGAAATCTCCATGTACATTAACAGCAATAGACTGTCTCAGTTTATCTTACATTGAAGCATCCAATGAGCGTCTGCAAAAATCATTGTGATGCAAAGGGAAACTTTGATATTGTCAATTGTAAATAATGGATCCTGTGTCATCAGCCATGCAGGTATTACCTGTGGTTATTGCCTGGTCTGTCATGATAATGAGACAGCAGAATTTTTTTTTTTTTTGCCGAACAAGAAGAATGAGTTTAAAATAACCTCAATGGCCAGTGTAATGCTAAAATTACTATATATATCTATATCTATATAATTGTCTACGGTCCACTTCCGTCTGTTTGTTTTCCACTTCCGTCTGTTTGTCTGTAACGGAAATCCCGCGTCGCTACGTGGGCTGTCAGACTCTTTCGCCCGGGGCCCTCAAAAATATGGAGCGTGCCCTGACTTCACTAATTGGTCGCACCCGGCCGGCTGCGAACAATCAGCGACAGATGCAGTCCAGCCGCGAATTGGCGTGGGATTTGAACCACGTTTCGCTGAATAGTCGCGCCCGGCCGGCCGAATCCTGTGTAATCATTGCATTATTCTGAAATCTTCATAAATAAACTACATACATATTCTAGGCTACCCGATGCATTATAATCTGGCCAACATCTAGTGTGTATATATATATATATATATATATATATATATATATACTTACCTTGTAATGTCTTCACATCTTGTTCCATCCAGATGTGTCCAGATCCCAGAATTCCAAACGGTGGAAGTTAATTGACCGCCATATTGGGACACCCAAGTGATGGATGTCTCAATATGGAAACTGCTGGTGGTACCAGCCTCTTGGGTGGTATCAGCCTTATGATTCACTAACCACCGCCATCTTTGTACAGGAGGAGAGCATGCACAGTTTTAATGTGACCGCCACTATCTGTCTGCACAAATATGGCGGCGGTCTGGTTTACTGCGCCTGCGTAAATTCCACGCAGGCGCAGTGAATCATTCGGCTGATTCCAGAGACAGATGCGCAACGTGCCTGGGTTTTCCCATGATCGAAAGTTCTTTTTAAAAATTGTCTGTGTCTGACTGTGTACGGAGCATACCACATCTCCTAAGCAAGGGAGGAAGCAAAAGATAGTACTGACATTACAGCAGGAGATCAGAGAGGATAGCATCGGGCCTCCATCTAGTGTATACAGTGTCTTGCAAAAGTATTCGGCTCCCTGGAACTTTTCAACCTTTTCGCACATACCATGCTTCAAACATAAAGATACCAAATGTAAATCTTTGGTGAAAAATCAACAACAAATGGAACATAATTGTGAAGCTGAACAAAATTTATTGGTTATTTTAAATTTTTGGGGAAATTCAAAAACTGAAAAGTGGGGCATGGAATATTATTCAGCCCCTTCACTTTCAGTGCAGCAAACTCACTCCAGAAGTTCATTGTGGATCTCTGAATGATCCAATGTTGTCCTAAGTGCCTAATGATGATAAATATAATCCACCTGTGTGTAATCAAGTCTCTGTATAAATGCACCTCTGTGCTAATCTCAGGGTTATGTTTGAAGCCCAGAGAGCATCACAACAGGCCGGTCCATGATACTGTTGTGAAGAAGCTTTAGGCCGGATTTGGATACAAAATGATTTCCAAAACTTAAAACATCCCAAGGAGCACTGTGCAAGCGATCATATTGAAATGGAAGGAGTATCATACACTGCAAATCTACCAAGACCCGGCAGTCCCTCTAAACTTTCATTTCAAACAAGGAGAAGAATGATCAGAGATGCAGCCAAGAGGCCCATGATCACTCTGGATGAACTGCAGAGATCTACAGCTGAGGTGGGACAGTCTGTCCATAGGACAACAATCAGTCGTACACTGCACAAATCTGGCCTTTATGGAAGAGTTGCAACAAGAAAGCCATTTCTCAAAGATATCCAGTGTCATTTAAAGTTTGCAACAAGCCACCTGGGAGACTCACCGAATATGTGGAAGAAGGTGCTCTGGTCAGATGAAACCAAAATCAAACTTTTTGGCAACAATACCAAACGATATGTTCTTAGTAAAGGCAACACAGCTCATCACCCTGAACACACCATCCCCACTGTCAAACATGGTGGTGGCAGCATCATGGTTTGGGCCTGCTTTTCTTCAGCAGGGACAGGGAAGATGGTTAAAATTGATGGAAAGATGGATGGAACCAAATACAGGACCATTCTTGAAGAAAACCTGTTTGAGTCTGCAAAAGACCTGAGACTGGGACGGAGATTTGTCTTCCAGCAAGACAATTATCACCAAACATAAAGCAAAATCTACAATGGAATAGTTCACAAATTAACGTATCCAGATGTTAGAATGGCCAAGTCAAAGTCCAGAGCTGAAAACTGCTGTTCACAAACGATCTCCATCAAACCTCATTGAGCTCGAGCGGTTTGCCAAGGAATAATGGGTAAGAATTTCAGTCTCTCAATGTACAAAATTGATAGAGACATACCCCAAGTGACTTACAGCTGTAATCTCAGCAAAAGGTGGTGCAACAAAGTATGAAGTTAAAGGGGCTGAATAATATTGAACTCCCTACTTTTCAGTTTTTGAATTTCCACAAAAATTTAAAATAACCACTAAATTTCATTCAACTTTACAATTGTGTTCCACTTGTTGTTGATTCTTCACCCAAAAATTACATTTGGATTCTTTATGTTTGAAGCATGATATGTGGGAAAGGTTGAAAAGTTCCAGGGAGCCAAATACTTTCGCAAGGCACTATACATATATATATATATATATATATATATATATATATATATATATATTGAGATGCAGTGACCCCTGTTACAGCTAGGGGGCGCTGTATGTGCCCCCCAGGACGACATGCATGGAGGCATAATGGGGATAGTGAGACAGTGTCTGTCATTGTGGTGAATGGCCGGTATGTGTTGCAGAGGAGGACGTCTTCTGCGCTCTGCAAGGCAAGGCAACCTGGAGTATTTGGTCTTTGGTGCACATGAGCACTAAGATGTTGTTTAGTGAATCTGGGTCCGGGTTCCGGGTAGCTATGAGAGATGGGAGGGTCTGGCTACCCACATACCTCACCTCTGGGTGAGGGTGATCACTGTACCCCTTTTTACTGCGGGAAGTGCGAGTGTTTGAGGACCTGCAGTGATGTCAGGATCACGTGACCAGCCCATGTGATCCATACCTCACCTGTGGGGTGTGGTTACAAGGTACATAATGTGACCAGGGTGTGGGTCACATGTTTCTGTATGCTCTCTGAGTGTGGACCTGAATGGTTCTGTGCTGGAAGGTCCTGGAAGCCTAAGTGTTGGAAGTGTTGTCTCCCTGCAGAGCACGTGGTGGGACTCTGGTACTGGTGGCCTGGGGTGTTGGACGGTCCCAGCTGGGGACGGACGTCCTGAAGAGCACCCGGACAGATCACCTGTGGTGAGGACCTTGGACTGACAAGGAGTCAGCCTGTGGAGCAGGAGCTCCTGAGAGCTAACCCCAGGTATGGGGAAAGGACTATGTGCCATGATAAAGGACAGTTATATGAACTGTGCGGCATGCGGTCACCCATGGCAACTGGCCAAAGTAAGGTCCAGTATGTTTACTGACTGTGCTTCAAAGCCGTATACTATGAAGTGCTAAGTATTATGTGAGGTCTGTGATGTGTAACATGGCCTACAGTGGTTTATGCTGAGTGGATAATAAACCACATCGACTGTTTATGTGAAAAACCGTGCCTGTCTATGTTTATCCTGCTGCCAAGCGAGTATTCCCCAATACCTCCTCAACTGATGGATGCTCCACAAACCCAGAGGATGGGAGAAGCGAAATAGAGCTGCTTAAAGAGTCTGTCAAACAAGAAAGCGTCCTAAGACAAGCGGCTGTGAACAGAGTGGACGAGATGGAGAAGGAAGTCTTTGAGCTCAGATGTCACCTGTCAGCGTGTCAAACCATGAATAAGGCCATATTGAAAGATATGGAGGTGCTCAAAATGGCCTAAGAGAAGCATCAGCAGGAGCTTCTCCAGAGAGAGGAGGGGCGTCGCTGCCTGGCAGAGGAGCTGCCAATGCCCATCTTGGCGAAGGCTCAAGCAGAAGAAAAAACTGAGGAAGAGTTCACGCTAAAGGTACCTTCACACTAAACGATATCGCTAGCGATCTGTGACGTTGCAGCGTCCTGGCTAGCGATATCGTTCAGTTTGACACGCAGCAGCGATCAGAATCCTGCTGTGATGTCATTGGGCGGGGCTAGAAGGCCAGAACTTTATTTGGTCGCTGGCTCTCCCGCTGACATCGCTGAATCGGCGTGTGTGACGCCGATTCAGCGATGTCTTCGCTGGTAACCAGGGTAAACATCGGGTTACTAAGCGAAGGGCTGCGCTTAGTAACCCGATGTTTACCCTGGTTACCATCATAAAAGTAAAAAAAACAAACGCTTCATACTTACCTTCCGCTGTCTGTCCTCCGGCGCTGTGCTTTCCTGCACTCACTGTGAGCACAGCGGCCGGAAAGCAGAGCGGTGACGTCACCGCTCTGCTTTCCGGCCGCTGTGCTCACAGCCAGTACAGAGAAGCAGAGCGCCGGGGACAGACCGCGGTAGGTAAGTATGAAGCGTTTGTTTTTTTTACTTTTAGGATGGTAACCAGGGTAAACATCGGGTTACTAAGCGCGGCCCTGCGCTTAGTAACCCGATGTTTACCCTGGTTACCGGCATCGTTGGTTGCTGGAGAGCGGTCTGTGTGACAGCTCTCCAGCGACCAAACAGCGACGCTGCAGCGATCCGGATCGTTGTCTGGATCGCTGCAGCGTCGTTTAGTGTGAAGGTACCTTAAGAGCGGAACAGGACAATCACCCGGTCAGGGCAGATGTCCTGATGGAAATGTCAGAAGTAAAATGGGAGCTGTCTGTTCATGAAGAGAGTGAGACCTCGCTCTTCAAGACCCTGAGAGGTGCAAGATGCATGTACCAGTGAATGTGTGCATGAGGCCTTTGAAAAAGTGGTCGAAGCGTATAGGGTGCACTGGGCACCTGTGACTCAGCAGTTGGTCTTTCTGTCGACCAGGGAAGACACAGTGAAGTGGATAGCTGTCCTGAGGGATATGCATCTACAATGCCTCCGCATGAAACAAATAATCATGTGGAGGAATAAGGAAGCCGCTCGACGTCTGGAGCTAGCGAGAGAAGCTCAAAATCGGCTAGAGTTTGTGGAAAACATTATACTGGTACCCAGAAATTTGGTGGGGAAAGTCATCGGAAGACTTGGGAGAGTGATGCAGGAGATGGTGGATAAATCCGGTGTGAAGAGACTGAGGATTCCTACTGATGACGAGGCCCAGGTCATGAGTGAAGATGGGATGGTTCCATTTCTTGTTGTTGGATCCATAAAGAGTCTTGGGAATATCAGGATGCTCCTGGGGTATCGCGTGGCATACCTAAGAGAAATCGAGCAACTAATATGTGAGAAGGAGCAGATCAATAAAGAGCTGCAGAAAATGGGAAACAGATGGCTGTCAACTTCACCTCGCGGGATAGAGAGGCGAAGAGGTTCGCTAATGGCTGAAGGTCCTAAAGATGCAGCTAACAGAGGACATACAGACATGTGGAAGAACTGCTCTCTGAGCAATGAAGACCATACAAGAAATGGCCAGCAGAGAGATTACAGAAAGAGGCCTGATGAAAGAGATAGTAGTGTCGCCTCAGTTAGCTCAGGGCTGAGTGACTTAGGTGGGAGACACTGCAGCAGACGTGTTGACAAATACTCAGACCAGACAGATGGTATGCTCCCTGCAAGGCAACCTGGAGTATTTGGTCTTTGGTGCACATGAGCACTAAGATGTTGTTTCATGAATCTGGGTTCCGGGTTGCGGGTAGCTATCAGAGAAGGGAGGGTCTGGCTACCCACATACCTCACCTCTGGGTGAGGGTGATCACTGTATCCCTTTTTACTGTGGGAAATGTGAATGTTTGAGGACCTGCAGTGATGTCAGGATCACGTGACCAGCCCATGTGATCCATACCTCACCTATGGGGTGTGGTTACACGGTACATAATGTGACCAGGGTGTGGGTCACATGTTCCTCTACGCTCTCTGAGTGTGGACCTGAATGGTTCTGTGCTGGAAGGTCCTGGAAACCTAAGTGTTGGGAGTGTTGTTTCCCTGCAGAGCACGTGGTGGGACTCTGGTACTGGTGGCCTGGGGTGTTGGACGGTCCCAGCCAGGGACGGACATCCTGAATAGCACCCGGACAGGTCACCTGTGGTGAGGACCTTGGACTGACGAGGAGTCAGCCTGTGGAGCAGGAGCTCCTGAGAGCTAGCCCCAGGTATGGGGAAAGGACTATGTGCCCTGATAAAGGACAGTTATATGAACTGTGCGGCATGCGGTCACCCATGGCAACTGGCAAAAGTAAGGTCCAGCATGTTTACTGACTGTGCTTCAAAGCCGTATACTATGAAGTGCTAAGTATTATGTGAGGCCTGTGATGTGTAACATGGCCTACAGTGGTTATGCTGAGTGGATAATAAACCACATGGACTGTTTATGTGAAAAACCGTGCCTGTCTGCTTATCCTGCTGCCAAGCGAGTATTCCCCAATACGCTAGTGAGCGCTATCTCACTATATATATATATATATATATATATTGTGATGCAGTGACCTCTGTGACAGCTAGGGGGTGCTGTGAGTGCTCTTTGGGATGTGCATGGAGGCATATCTATTGTGATAATCGTGGTGAAACAGTGACTGGCTGTGTTGTGAATGGCTGATATGTGTCGCAAAGGGAGTCTGCGAAGTAAGTCTGATGCAATGTTGTTGTTCTGGGACCTGTAGTCCCTCAAGTGTGTATATGTATGGTGTAGCTGTAAGGGAGACTTACTAGGCTAGTTGTGTGAGATGGGTGGGACAAACTAGCCACACATCCACACTCCCATCCAGGGGAGTGGTTAAGGGTATATAATGTGACCAGGGTGTGGGTCACATGGTTCCCTTGTGGTTCCAGTGGAAGGTCCTGGAGAGCCTGTATGTTGGGAGGTCCTGGGAGTAGGACCAGATCCCTGAATAGCACACTGAACCACCTGTGTTGGATTTCCTGGGAGTAGGAGTCCTGAATAGCACATGGTGGAGCTTTGGACCTGGTGAGCCTGGTGTGTTGGATTTCCTGGGAGTAGGAGTCCTGAATAGCACACTGAACAACCTGTGTTGGATTTCCTGGGAGTAGGAGTCCTGAAGAGCACATGGTGGGGCTTTGGACTTGCTGGTGGCCTGGGGTGTTGGACGAGGTCCTGAATAGCACCTGGACAGGACACATGTGCGGTTCATGTGGGGAAGCTACCGTCCTTCGGTGGGTCTGGACTGACTAAGATATGCCGCCCAGGCAAGTTGGTGATCCCTGTGAGGCAGCTTTCCCGGAGGAGTGGACTGATAAGGAGTCAGCAGGTGGAGCAGGAGCTCCCATCAGGTACCTATACAGACTGTTGGTGCTTGTAATGTTCTATGAACTGTGTGGTCTCCCACGGTGACTGAACGGAGTGAGGTTCGGCGTGTTTAGAGACCGCGACCCAGTGTCATGCGCTGTATGTGACTTGGTACCCATGGTAACTGGGCAAAGTGAAAGGTCCAGCATGTTTAGTGTCCGTGAGTCAAAGCTGTAAATGAAGTGTTAAGACAAAGCTGCAAGTTAATGTCACCAGTTGGTGCCTATTGTGTTCTATGGAATATATAATATGAACTGTGCATAACCCGGTTTATGACACTTTAATAAACTGCATGGACTGTTTTGTGTTCAAAAATCGTGCCTGACTACGTCAATCCCGTGCCAAGCGAGTGTCCCCCAATACACTTAGTGAGAGCAATCTTACAATATATATATGTGTGTGTGTGTGTGTGTGTGTGTGTGTGTGTGTGTGTGTGTGTGTGTGTGTGTATGTATGTCCGGGATTGGCATCTGCACCGTCGCAGCTACAGCCACAAAATTTTGCACAGTCACACGTCTGGACCCCGAGAGCGTCATAGGCTATGTTGTGAGGTGAAATTTTAACTCCGCGCTTTCCAATTCACCAAACAATTTTGCCCCTATCTACATAATGGGGAAAAAGTGAAAGGAAAAGTGTTGGAGGCGTCGCAGCTACAGCCACAAAATTTTGCACAGTCACACGTCTGGACCCCGAGATCGTTATAGGCTATGTTGTGAGGTGAAATTTTAACCCCGCGCTTTCCAATTCACCAAACAATTTTGCCCCTATCTACATAATGGGGAAAAAGTGAAAGGAAAAGTGTTGGAGGTTGACAGCTGCCAGATGTGAACAAGGGGGACTTAAAGAATGAGAGCGATGGCGCCAAAGAGTATATACCGTACAGTTGCTAAGGTGGGCCCCGGACATGGGATACTCACCACACACGGGGATATGAATACACACAAAATGCGCCACACACTACCACGTGCTTGAACACATATCATCCTCAGCACACATTTCACCACACATACACCAACCTCACCACATAAAAGTCGAAACACAAAAGTCGCCGCTCAAAACTCGCCACGCGCAAGACTCGCCACGCGCAAAACCCGCCACAAGTGCAAAACTCACCTCATGGAAAACTCGCCACATGCAAAACTAGGCTCACGCAAAACTCGCCACACATGCAAAACTCACCTCATGGGAAAACTCGCCACACGCAAAACTTGTACCCGCGGAAAAATTGCCACATATCTGTATTAAAATAAACTTTAAATTTTAAACATCACCTATTTGCTTGATTGGGTCCCTTGTTTATCCATTGCTCACATTCTGGTGGTATTCATACAAAACTTGCACATACTCAAAAGGCACCACACATAAAACTCGCCACGTGCAAAACTCGCCATGCGCAAAATTTGCTGCACACAACTTGCTACACTAACCTGTCACATGCAACTCGACACACAAAAAGTTGCTACACGCATGTCGCCACACAAAATTCATCTCACAAAAGTCGCTACATGCATGTCGCCACACGCAACTCAACACACACAACTTGACACACGAAACTCGCCCTAAAACACACACAAGTCTGGTATTATCCTTCAAAAATAAAAATCTGATTAATAAGCAGACAAACTACAAGAGCAACAAATGTACCATATAGGAAATCCGGCAGCTGTCAGTCACATGACCTGTCTATTATGTGTATGTGTGAGCTAATATATACTGCCAGGGAGGAGGGCTTCCTGTTGGCTGGGGATTTATCAGGCTGCCAATTTAGCTTACAAATACGGAGGTAAAAATATTGACCAAATAACGTGTGATCGAGGTCTAATACAGGAGGAAATGACATACAGATATATACTATGTACAGGGGAGATAACACACAGGTATATACTATATAGAGGAGGAGATGACATACAGGTACATACTATATACAGGAGGAGATGACATACAGGTATATACTATATACAGGAGGAGATGACTCACAGGTATATACTATATACAGGAGCAGATGACCTACAGGTATATACTATATACAGGAGGAGATGACATACAGGTATATACAAGAGGAGATGACACACAGATATATACTATATACAGGGGAGATGACACACAGGTATATACTATATACAGGAGGAGGTGACATACAAGTATATACTATATATAGGAGGAGATGACATACAGGTATATACTATATACAGTGGAGATGACACACAGCAGGTATATACTATTTACAAGGGAGATTACATACAGGTATATACTATATACAGGAGATGACATACAGGTGTATACTATATATAAGGGAGATGACAAACATGTATATACTGATGTGAAAATGAGAGGTGTGAGGTGAAAATGAAAAGGTGTGAGTGCAAAATGAGAGGAGTGAGGGAAAATAGTGGAGTGATCGGAAAATGACAGATGTGAGGTCGAAATGACAAGTGTTAGGGGGGAATGAGAGGAGTGAGGGGGAAAATAAGAGGAGTGAGGGGGAAAATAAGAGGAGTGAGGGGGAAAATGAGAGGTGTGAGGGAGAAAATGAGAGCAGTGAGAGGGAAAATGAAAGATGTGATGGGGAAAATGAGAGGCGTGATGGGAAAATAAGAGAAGTGAGGTGCTATAACTAGCCACAGATATTTACTATGCCCAGGCAACGCCGGGCTCTTCAGCTAGTATATATATATATATGTACAATGACAAAAATACATTTAACACAAATATCTGACTTAAACTATATGTCATTTTCTGATTACAGCTTCCCTTAAGAGATCGTTCCTTGAACTGATCCTACAGACCTTTGGTGGTATAACTGGGCGTACTGTTTCCTTAAGCAAAATGTCAATTCATGCCTTGTACAAGTTTCTAGATTCATTTTATGTGTAATCTGTGATTCTGTACAACCTTAATTAGCATTAGATCTGCAGAGAGGCAGATATTTGGCATTATAAAACATCACATTTTAATTAGTTTTTATTTATTTTGTGCAGTCAGGCCCCAGCTAGTGCCCTCTTCGTAGCCAGTAAAACCCCCAACGTGCAGGACATACTAAATGTATCCATAGGCTTTAAATGCCAGTATCATTTTCATCTTCGTTTAACCAGTACACAACAGTATACTTAAAAAAAATTATATGGAGAAGTGTAGCAGACTATAATAATTTTTATTTCTATAATGCCAACATATTCCACAGCTGTTTACAATTTAGAGGGGGCTTGTACAAACAATAAATACATTACAGAATAGCACATAACTACTCGCAGTCCAATCTGTGAGGAAATAGGGGAGACAATGATAAAAAGTGCTTGTGTAGTAAGGTCCACACATAAATATAATAAATTGGATATTTAAATAACGCTGCATGAATCGCACATGGATGGTGTGAACAGATGCTACAAGGGTCCTGATTTGCAAGAATATTTTGTAAGGGAAAAACTGGGTAGTGCATTACATAGAATTGGCGCAGCACGTGAGAAGTCTTTTAGACAGCAGTGGGAGGTTCGGATATTAGTCTTGGGTCATTAGCAGAATAAAGGACATGGGTAAGGTGGTAGAGACGATGGAGTGGTGCTGATGTGTGGAGAGCTTTGTGGGTGAGAGTGATAAGTTTATATTCCACTCTGTTGCAGATGCAGATGGGTAGCCAGTGCAATGACTGGCACAGGGTAGAGGCATCGGTGTAGCTGTTGAAGAGGAATATGATCCTGGTTGCTGCGTTCCGGATGGATTGGAGAGTGAAGAGTTTAGTAAGAGGGAGACCGATTTGCAGAGTTGCTGTAGTCCAGACAAGAATGAATAAGCGTAACAGGAATAGTTTTTTGCAGAGTCAAAGGTAAGAAAAGGTTGAATTCTAGAGATGTTTTTGAGTATTAGGTGACAGCACTATGCTTTTTATGACAGTATCCTGTAAAAAAACCTGTTACATTTCATGGTTGCCAGAATGCGTGTGGTGAATGCTATCCATCACAATGAATGATGGGTGATGATGAATGCTATCCATCACAAGATACATATGGAAGCCCTTTAACATCTTTGTTCACACTAGGAGAGTTCACGGATATTTAAAGCATGTGACCCAAAGTAGTGAGCACCAATGAGCACCTCCACAGGTGTGGGGTGCGCTGATAAGCTGCAAGCCACTACCACTGCCCAATTTTGGATTTCAATACCTTATTGGTACATTCAATATATTTTACAGTTGTGGCCAAAAGTTTTGAGACTGACACTAATTTTGGTTTTTACAAAGTTTGATGTTTTTAAAGTGGCAATTTGCATTTAATATAGATTAATATGAGTGACATCTGGAAGAATGATTGTCCTGAGAAGAAAACGTGAACGATACCATGAGTCCTGTGTCATTCCAACAGTAAAGCATCCTGAGACCATTCATTTGTGAGGGATTTTAGTCATGGAGTGGGCTTACTCACAATATTGCCTAACTGTCATCAATAAAGAATGGGATCTAAACATCTCCCAATAGGAACTCCTTCCAACGATCCAGAAGCAACTTAATGAATAATGTTTTTTCCAGCATGATGCAGACCATGTCACAAGGCAAAAGTGACAATTAAGTGGCTTGGTGAGAAAAACATTGAAATTTTGGGTCCATGGCCAGAAAAATCCCCAGATCTCAATCTCATTGCGAACCTCAAGGTTGGTTGGTTGGTTAATCCTCAAGAATCGAGTGAATAAACAAAACACATAAATTGTGATAAACTACAAGCACTAATTAGGGCAAAAAAGGCTGTAATAGGTAAGGATTTGGCACAGAAGCTGATATCCAGCTGCCAGGTCGAAGGGCAGAAGTGTTGAATAATATGGGTCACACTGGAAATATTGAGTCTTTGCATAAACTTGATGTATTTGTCATGAAAAGTTTGCACTGATGAGGGGCAGTACCCCGAAACACAGTGTCTGCAAATTGAATTTCTGGTTTGGCTATTATCCTAAGTCATGTGGCAAGGTTTGTTAAAGGGTCAACATTGTAGGATTGATACTTCCAATAGGTGGCCCTAGAGTTCTAGTTCTCTTGCTCTCTGACGAGACAATTTGCATAATTAGCATATTTCCCAGAGGAGCATTGCAGCTTTAAGTCTCCTCATCTTGGCATGCTTATCATGTCACTCTCCGCAAGGAGAAACGATACTTCTTGGATATCGGTCGGATGCCTCTCACACGGCCAAACCAAATCTCCACTTTGCACTGATGAGGGGCAGTACCCCGAAACACAATGTCTGCAAATTGAGATTCTGATTTGGCTATTATCCTAAGTCATGTGACAAGGCTCGTTAAAGGGTCAACATTGACTTGCAGGATTGATACTTCCAATAGGTGGCCCTGGAGTTCTAGTTCTCTTCCTCTCTGAAGAGACAATTTGCATAATTAGCATGTTTCCCAGAGGAGCATTGAGGCTTTAAGTCTCCTCATCTTGGCATGCTTAGCATGTCAATCTCTGCAAGGAGAAACAATACTTCTTGGATATCATGAAAAGTTTAAAACTTCTGAAATGCTTAATTGTACTTTGGTAACAATAGAAACATCTGACTAAAAGACCTAAGAACTCAAAACTTTTGGTTACGACCAAAAACTGTTCATAAACTAAAACCACCTAATCTGTGTGCCCTACACTGATGCGTGCCATACACAACTACCTGAGCCAGCAAGATTTATTCCATCGCCATTCCCATTGTGGCTACCCAGGATTCTGCAAGTTTCCCCTCTGCAATCTCTCTCACAGGACTCTCTATAACAAGAGTAGGGGCATAATGACCGTGGTCACAGAGGTCGCGACCACAACTGGGCCATGCGGGTGGGGGACCATAAGGGTGATTAGTCCACCAACGCCAGCAGAAACTTCAACTGGATGTGTGTCAATCGGGTCTGTGTGAGGCAATACATGCTGCCGCCCAATTAGAGGCCAGCAGCTGACGTTGGCATGCATATGACTGGGGGTGCATGGCAGTAACATCATGCGTTCCCATCGCTTGCACACTGAAGTCAGTTTCCAGCTTCAGGAGAGGATGCTGCACAGCGGGGGAGTGGAGGGAAGGTGAGTATAACTGTTTTTTTTTTTTTTTTAATGAATTAAAGAACAGAGTGAGAACAAAGGACATAACAGCATGGGGCCCAGAACAAGGGAAATATACCTGTATAAGGGACTACCAAAATACAAGTCTATTAATTATCAGAGATGGGGCATGGCAGGTGTGCTACCGAAACGCGCGTCAGGGTGGGCGCACGGACCCTGGGAGTCTCACATCTTGCCAAGAGGTAATTAGCACTTCTATATTCCACCATAAATTTTGGCACTACACACTCTGTATACATTTCATCTCATAATAGACTTTCATTTAGTCTGATGGTGTGCATTGGTGGTCTGTTTCTCTTTTATAGTGCATCCATGTCACGTATATTCTATTTATCCCCTATATGGGGAATGTATGGTTCTCTGCTGATCCTTTGAATGGTACATGGGTGTTTTAATTCCCCGATTCCGTGCGCCCTCGGTATCTATACACGACTGTGCGGTGTTCTTGTACACCATGCGGCGCTTTGCCCCTACCTGTTTGTTACTATTCTATTAATAAAGATTATTTTATATTGCTATTTTTGAATTTTGGGTCTTTTTTTGGGTCTTCTGACCCACTCCTTTTTCCTTAAATATGTATTAGCGACTAGTTCGTATTTAGTCCTTACTTCTATCTGCAAAGTTATAATTCTTTTCATCCCTTTAATCGTCCTAGGGAATGTTTACTATTCTGATTTCAGTCGTGTTTTTGCTTAATTATTGAACACACCATAAGGCATAGTAACTAATGAAATAGAGAATTGTTTAGTTACTAGTGATGAGGGAGTATACTCATTGCTCGGGTTTTCCCGAGCACGCTCGGGTGGTCTCCGAGTATTTGTTAGTGCTCGGAGATTTAGTTTTTGTCGCCGCAGCTGCATGATTTACGGCTGCTAGCCAGGCTGAATACATGTGAGGAATGCCCGTTTGTTAGGGAATTCCCACATGTATTCAGGCTGTCCAGCAGCCGTAAATCATGCAGCTGAGACGAGGAAAACTAAATCTCCGAGCACTAACAAATACTCGGAGATCACCCGAGCGTGCTCGGGGAGACATGAGCCAGAATGCTATTTGCTCATCACTATTAGTTACATGAAAATAAAACGACTCCGTACGGTATCAACAAAGGTGTAATTGTTTTATGTGTAACCATAAAAAAATTCAAAGGCACAATCAATAAATGTAAATGCTGCTTTCAGTAACCTTTACGGTAATTCCACATGTTGAGCATTCCTACACAGATTTTGTTGCAGTTTCGAGGAGGAATTCATACTATGCATTGCAACGGATGTAATCCACAGTGCCAATCTGCAGAAAGAATGCTCGACATGACATGTGCCCCATTCATTGTCTACAACCGTATATAGCCGAGAAACGTTAGGACTATGTAGAGCCCAGTTCTAGGGTACCAGGGTTTAAGAGTCCTCCTCTTGGCATAGTGGTAACTTACCATGTTGGGAATAACCCCTTAAATCAATTATTTATTTTTATTTTTTCGTAATAGCCTCATTATAATGCTCCATAGACTTACATTGTGAAAACTACTTCCGCTCCACACATAAATCCAAGTGTGATCCGGCAAGTGAGAATATGAATCATGTAAGTGAGAAGAGGCCCTGGGCAGCACTGGAAACCAGGGAAGAAGGCCATCGCTAAATATATTAACGCACTTATGCTACATTACATATTCGTTTAGACTGATTTTCTGCTTCCTCACAACTGGCTAGGTCAGACCCTGCTTTGCAAACACGTATAGTTTCAGAAAGCATGAGGCATCATGAATCGGAACCAGCCTTCCTTGGCTCCATGATATAACTGAGGACAACCCTTGTGTCATATTGGAATCCAGTCTATCAACACAGTATGGGCTCCGGCATGTGATGGAGGAAACTGTGTAGGCGATGGATTCCACTTTACGCTATTCTGGAGTCACATGACGGTACAACATGTAGGCTACTTACCTTGGACTCAGCATAGGCGGGACATTGAGACTAAAAGCAGGAAGTTGCAGCTTACAAGGTCTTCCCCCTTCACCACCTGAGAACTTTCCCTTTTCACTTGATCCAAGGATGTCTCCAAAGCTCTTGTCTACTCTCTTCGTTGGAGTTTTAAAAGCACGTGGCGACAGAGGAGAGAGCATTGGAGAGCTATATGGTTTAGGCACCTTTAGAGAGGAATCAACTGGGCTCACTCCTCTTGGACTTATCGGCAAGGGACATTTTTCATCATCTTCAAATTCATCATCTTCCAAAATGGATGGAAGCTTTTGAATTAAACCTCCATTGCTTTCATGATCAAGCTGGGAAGAAAATATTGATACAGCATGAGAATTTTTTTTTTACATTTGGGTGTAGCATTGATTATTACAATAATATTTTTCAAGGAAAAAATACCATAATTCCTTATGCATAATACATATTAGGAGTAGTAATCTGTTGCTGAAATGTTGCACATCCTATTCAGTATAACTTGCATTTTATTCATTTAAATCCCTACTTATCTTTGTGGGCTGTCCTCATCCATGACTGACGGATGTCTCTGCATGCATGTGCACACCGGGAAGGCCGTCACTTATAGGACCACCCACTGAGCAAAGGATGAGTAGGGATGGGAATGAATAAATATAAGATGTACTGAATATTTTCACACAAACCTATATATCAATCTGCTCATCCCATCTTGCGCTATAACATGATGTAAGAATATTGTACAAAATTTTATAGTGACGGGTTCCCTATAAGGATGGCACTCATGCATTCAAATCTATGGGTGCATTGAAAACGTTGGTCTGCACTCTGATGACATACGAGTGCAGTCCGATTTTGCGGACCCACACAATGAAAAAGATAGAGAAATTTTGTTCTTGATCTTCTGTTAACAGTGTGCTCCGATTCTCTTATCTGAAAGAATCAGATCACACTAAGCCGACAATCAAACTAACTCTAATCAGAATTTGTTCGGAGTGTGATTAACATAATCGGTTCCCTCAAATGAGAGAATTTACGCTCTACGCACTTCCAGTTATTTATAGAGGAATTTTTTGCAGTCCCTTTATCATCATAGACAAGATTACGATGAAAGTATAGAAGGCACAGGATCCACAATTCACAATAGTTGATGTCACAGCTCCCCTCCTCCCCTTCCCTTCACAATGACTTTTGCCATGTTGTTAGATACTTCAGTACCATTCAATGGGATCTGAGTCAGTCTGCATGTGGCAGTTTGCGATAAGAAAAATTAGAAACATTATCAAAAATTAATAAAATACATTTAAACAATGGGTCATTATCTGATTTCAATTTTCCTATCAGTATGGTAAGCCATTATGACATCACAATTGTTTCCTCTGGGCACGCTGCTGTCACATCATAAGTGGATTTTTCTCAGATAACTGTGTGACATCACAACGGTTTGGTTCAGATTCAATATTGTGACATCACAAGTGCTTTTCTGTCAACAGTATTTCTGTCAGGTAAGATTTTGAGAAATCACAAAACCACTGTAATGTCACAAGTGGGTTTTAAACAACAAGTTGCATTGTCATAAATTGTTTTCACTCATGTAAACTGATGTGAGATCACAGATGAGTTTTAGGCAGGTAGCTGGTAAACTAATGTGACATCACAAGTAGGTCTCAGGCAGGTAACTGCTGTGACATCACAGGTGAGTTTCAGGCAGGTAAGCAGCTGTGACATCACATGTGACTTTCAGGAAGGAAGGCAGCTGTGACATCACAGGTGAGTTTCAGGCAGGTAAGCATAAAGGTACCTTCACACATAACAATTTCGTTAACGATATCGTTGCAACATCACGCTTTTTGTGACGTAGCAACTATATCGTTAACGAAATCGTTATGTGTGACAGCGACCAACGATCAGGCCCCTGCTGGGAGAACGTTGGTCGCTGGGGAATGATCAGGACCTTTTTTTGGTCGCTGATCACCCGCTGTCATCGCTGGATCGGGGTGTGTGACACCGATTCAGCGGTGTTCACTTGTAACCAGGGTAAATATCGGGTTACTAAGCGCAGGGCCGCGCTTAGTAACCCGATATTTACCCTGGTTACCATTGTAAAAGTAAAAAAAAACCAGTACATACTCACATTACGATGTCTGTCAGCGCCGGCCGTAAAGCAGAGCACAGCGGTGACGTCACCGCTGTGCTCTGCTTTACAGCTGGGTATGTAGTGTTTTTTTTTTTACTTTTACAATGGTAACCAGGGTAAATATCGGGTTACTAAGCGCAGCCCTGCACTTAGTAACCCGATGTTTACCCTGGTTACCCGGGGACTTCGGCATCATGGGTCGCTGGAGAGAGCTGTCTGTGTGACAGCTCCCCAGCGACCACACAACGACTTACCAACGATCACGGCCAGGTCGTATCGCTGGTCGTGATCGTTGGTAAGTCGTTTAGTGTAACGGTACCTTAAGCAGCTGTGACATCACAAGTAGGTGTCAGGCAGGTAACTGCTGTGACATCAGATAAGCTAATGTGACATCCCACGCTTTTCATGCCATGTCGTTTGTTCTGACATCTTCCCACTGTGGAGATCAGACTGAACTAAAGGAATCCATCTTGTCTTCTTCCTGAGAAATCTCGCTTACAACAAGATACATTTCTGCTGACTTGACATTTCCTTTTATGGAAGTAATCATGTGTGCATTCCTTCTTTCAATAGCAGCCTTTCATTCACCTTCCAGATGATGTAACTTTCTACTGATAAAGACTGGTATAGATTGTTTATGTAAGAGATAGTGAAATATGAGCGCTTGTGCGCATGTCTGTAAAAGAATAATTCTTTTCTATATAAAGGGAGGGCAAAGCCCAGAGACACAGATGTGCTCCTGGGCTTCCCCTGTATATGATCACACAATACCTTGTTTGCGTGTCATTTACTCAGGATCCCTACCTCTAGTAAGCCAGGGACTGAGAAGGACTTAACATTTCTTTGGCGCACCGAACAGGGACCCGAGATGAGAGTATTTGCTCGAGATTCACCTGCAGATACGGACAATGGAGATCTGGGATAATGGACGGCAAATGAACTGAAAAACCTGGCCAGGTAAGAGACATTATTAGTTCTCTTTTATCTGCCTTGTATTATCCGAAAGATCTCTATGAGCCGTGTCACGCTGGGTTAGTCTAGTAGTGAGTAGATACCTATAAAACTCGGGTTACTATATTGTATAGATTTATGAGTCCTGTCCCTGGCAGTGTGTGAACAGTGTGAAGGTTGTGGTATGTTGTGAAAGAAGAGCAAAAGTGCGTAGAAAAATAAGCTGAAATAGTTGGGGTATAAGCCTTATACACGGAAGTCAGCCTAACTGGGTCATGTGGTTGCGTCCTTTCGGGGAGACCTCCGCCCATGCTTGACTCTCATTTAAGTGCTTAACCTCCTTCATTTCTGGATAAGGTTTGATAGAATGAGCCCAGGACGCGGGTCCATGAGCCTGGGACAAGTATGCTAACTGACACAGAAAGTTTTGTGATCTGTATGGTGTTGCTGGGTCTGTTTGCGTGCATAATAGCACTTAAGTACATTCTGCACATTAGAAAGAATGGAGCAGATCAGCCCTTCAATATTTTAGCTCCCTAGGAGAGAAGGCAACGAGACATCACCTAGGATAAGTGATTGTCCAAACGTCACCTGGGGTAGAAATAGCTAATATTGAAAAAAAAAAAAAAAAAAAAGAAAAATGGGAAATAAACAGACAAAAACCGTCTTAGGACAAGTGGAAGCAGCAGATATCATACAGGAAAGATGTGGGAAGACAGTCAGAAGTCAGATTAGAAGGGTAAGAGAAAAATTGGGAATTTCAGAAGCACTTATGTTCAGTACAGAATGGGAAAAACTGAGTAAAGAACGAGGTGGAATTATCAAAGACAATGGGTGGGAAGAAATCATACACTGTATGATAGAGGTCTCAAAAACAGCTAAAGAGGAGAATTGGAAGTATGATCCAGACACTTCCAAATGGATTATGGGGAAGGGAAAAAGTTGTGACATAATCCCACCACCTTACCTAGATCCAAAAGCCCAATCATTTGTACCATCTGGAGGAGCAGAAGGAGGAAAACAATTTCCAGCCTTGTATCCCAATCTTGGTGGGGTAGGAGGATGGGTATGTTCACACTGTGGACAACAAAATCCAGATTGGAGAAATGATTGCCTAGTCTGTGGTACACCTAGACATGGCGCTGTACTTGCCCCTGTTAGGGTAGTACCAAGACCCTTTAGGGAACCTGGTGCTGACGGGGTAATGGGAACTAGATATCACCAGACCCGACAGTATTTTCCTTGGTCCCCTGCTGAAGGTATGTCCCTCCTGCATAATGCGCCTGATCCCACTCAATATCCCATCCGATTTGCACAATACATACAACAAATCATGCAGACTCATGCTGGGGTCTGGGCGGACGGGGAAGAATTATGTAGAATGAAAATGTCCCCCGGACTTTTTCAGGAATTATTGACACACCTACAGCCCAATAGACCAGTGGCAGAAGGGGGTGCCTTACAGACAGAAGCATCAGGTACCCAGTTCACAGAGGCATTAATAATTTTCATGAGAGAAAAACAGAGGGAAAGGGGATCTACGGGTATGATTATGCAGAAATTTGGGCAAAGTATTGAAGAATATAGTCAAGAATTAGAAAATAGCTTTAGGGATGAAGGATTGGATTTGACTGATGCTTCAGTAAGGAGACTTTTTACAAAACAATTAATAGAGGGGCTAGATCCGAAAATCAGAGAAAAATTTAAATCCTCTACTCCAGATTGGAGAACAATTGAACAACCAAATATTGTGAAACAACGATGTTTAGGAATAGTCATGGATATGAGAGAGAATCGTAAGCCTGTTAGAATAGCACAAGCTAATACAGGAGGAAGAGTGAGACACAACTTTCCTTGCCACTACTGTAAAAAGCCAGGTCATTTCCAAAGAGAGTGCAGGAAGAAGTTGGCAGATATAAAGTCAGGCAAATTTGTTCCCAGAAATAACCCTCCCCAAACGGACAACCAGCAGAAATCTACCATCATAGATGGTCCCATACCAGATTCAGATTGACTCGATGTGTTACAAACTTCCCTACCAGCTAGAAGACCTATGATACAGGTGAATGTGGGGGGGAGAGAGATTCCATTTTTGATAGATACAGGTGCAACTTCCTCAATTTTGAATCAAGATTTTCTTCCGAATCCGGAAGATATTTCAGAACAAACAACTTTTGCTGAGGGTTATGATGGGGTAATTCGAACACTGCCATATACTGTGCCCCTAGAGGTCTCATTAGGACCTAAATGTTTTGCATCCAGATTTTTGTATGCCAGAGGTGCCCCAACATGTTTGTTAGGAACTGATGTCCTAAAGAAATTAGAAGCTAACATCAATTTTAGGGAAGATGGCACAGTTATACTGACTATCCCTGATGATGCAGAAACATTAGAACAATATGTTAGAATTCAGGCTTTTGAGGATTATGCTGAAGAAAAAGAGTACACCACAGATCTAGACCTCTCAATGGTCCCAGAAACACTGTGGGCACAGGGTGACACCGATGTGGGACTATTGCATATCTCTCCTGTAAAACTATCTGTGCAACCAGGAACTGTTCTCCCACAGCTCAGACAATACCCTGTGAGTGCCCAGCAGGAACTAGCGATTACAAAACAGATAGAGGGATATAAAGAGAAAGGAGTTTTGGTAGAGATACAATCACCTGCTAACACTCCTCTGTATCCAGTCAAAAAGAGAACTCTTGATAAGAGTTCTATGCCCAAATATCGTATGGTACATGATTTAAGAGAAATAAACAAAGTTCTAGATCCAATCACCCCAGTTGTACCCAATCCTCATACGTTACTATCACAGATACCAGCCAGTTCTCAAGTGTTTACTGTAATAGATCTTTCAAATGCATTTTTCTCGGTTCCTTTACACCAAGATAGTTGGCATTTGTTTGCATTTACATTTAAGGGCAAACAGTTGGCGTGGACACGCCTTCCACAGGGAATGATACACTCCCCTACTCTTTATTCAAATGCCCTACAAACAGTCCTCCAGAGGTTTGAACCCGAACCACAGGTAGTAATTTTGCAGTATGTGGATGACCTACTACTTTGCTGCCCAGATCTAGAAACTGTAGAAAGGTCCACTGTGAGTTTACTATGTTTTTTAGAAAAAGAAGGGTGTAAAGTGAATAGACAAAAGCTACAAGTTTGTCAGACCAAAGTGGTCTTTCTAGGTCATTGCATTTCTCAAGGTAAAAAGCATCTTACACCACAAAGAACTGAAGCAATAAGACAGATGAATGAGCCTAGAAATCATAAACAGCTACGAGCATTTTTAGGAATAGTGTCTCATTGTAGACAATGGATTATACATGCCAGTCAACTAATGCAACCACTGTATGACTGTGTAAAAAGTGAACCTTATTTGTTGACAAAAGAAGGTCAGATTTCGTTCCAACAATTAAAAGATGCCCTTGTTTCAGCTCCAGCGTTAGGGCTACCAGACTACACCAAACCGTTTCAGCTTATGGCTGCAGAAGTTGATTCCCATGCTACAGGAGTTCTTACCCAGAAGCATGCAGGGAAACAAAGACCAATTGCATATCTTTCAGCAAGGTTAGATCCCGTAGCTAGAGCAGCGCCAACCTGTGTACGTGTAGTTGTTGCTGTCTCACTATTGTTGGACAAAGCATCAGAAATTGTCCTAGAGTATCCACTCACAGTTCAAACTACACATGATGTTTATGGGATATTAAACCAGGTCCAACCAAAACACATTTCCATGGCCAGACATTTGCGGCTACAGTGTTCTTTGTTGCTCCCCTCTACTATCACATTTGCTAGGCTTCAGACTCTCAATATAGCTACACTGCTACCTCTCGAGTCTGAAGGGGGGAATAAGGACACTGATCCACACGCAAATTTTTTCCCTACAGACACACATGATTGTACAGAGCTCATTTTACAAGAAACGGTAGGCTTACCCAATGTATCCGAAACACCACTTCAAAATCCAGATTTAGAGCTGTTTATAGATGGTAGTAGGTTTGCAGATGACACAGGTAACTTCCATACAGGGTATGCAGTTGTGTCAGAATCTGAAACTCTCAAAGCAGAACCACTTCCACCGAAACAGTCTGCACAAGAAGCAGAACTAACAGCATTGATTGAAGCTCTTAAAATAGCTGAGAACCAGACAGCTAATATATACACTGATTCTAGGTATGCACATGGTATTGTGTTTGATTTTGGAGTAATCTGGAGAGCTAGAGGTTACATGACAGCGTCAGGACAACCTGTAAAACATGCTTCTCTGATCAAACAGATCTTAGAGGCTGCACAAGAAACAAAAGAAGTAGCAGTAATCAAGGTAGCTGCACATGTGAGACTCGACACTAGGGAATCTAGGGGAAATGATAGGGCTGATAAAGCAGCCAAAGCAGCAGCTGTCAAACCCTTACAACAGGTTCATACTGTAAACCCCACAGAAAATACTGAAGATAGACTGAGACAAGCACAGGAAGATGCAGGAGAAGAGGAGAGGGACAGGTGGAAAAAGGAAGGGGCAGAAGAACAAGCGGGAATTTGGAAGAAAGATGGACTAATATGTCTACCTAGAGCCTGGTATCCGATTGTAGTTGGTGGACTGCACCACCCTACTCATGTGTCTGCAAATGCAATGACACTACTGGCAAAGCAAGTCTGGTTGGCTCCAGGTTTTGGCAACTATGCAAGAGACTATTGTGCTGCATGCGCTATATGCCTGGCACATAATCCCGGACAGACAACAAAGACCCCTATGAAGCACCACGTCCGACCTCTCTACCCGTTTCAGCGATTACAAATAGACTTTATCCAGCTGCCAAAAAGTAATGGGTATGAGTATGTGTTGGTATGTGTGGACATGTTCTCGGGGTGGCCAGAGGCCTATCCAGTTCGGAAGGCTTCAGCTAAAAACACTGCTGTAAAGCTAGTTGCCGAACTGATACCCCGTTACGGTCTCCCTGAAGTGATCGAGTCAGATAGGGGTACTCATTTCACTGGAGAAATATTTCAAAATGTACTGAAAATGTTGGGTGTTGAAAGTCAGTTACACACTCCGTACCATCCTCAAAGTTCTGGTAAGGTGGAACGCATGAATGGAACTTTAAAATTAAAAATACAGAAAGCCATGGCTGAAACAGGAAAGCCTTGGACAGAATGCCTTCCACTGGCCCTTTACTCAATACGCAATACCCCAAGGGGTAAGACTAAACTGTCTCCATATGAAATTTTGTTTGGCAGGACTGCCAATTTAGGATGTTATTTTCCACAGCAACTTGTGTTAAATATTGAGTCATTGACTTCTTATGTGCAAAATCTTCAGAAACAATTAACTAAGGTGCATGCACAAGTTTTTGCTTCCCTTCCAGATCCTGACAACACAGAAGGAAGTCACAAGTTGGAACCAGGTGATCAAGTCTATGTAAAAAGACACACCAGAAAGGCTCTAGAACCAAGGTTTGACGGACCCTTCCAAGTCCTGTTGACAACACCTACATCAGTCAAGCTTGAAGGAAAGGCATCATGGATACATGCAAGCCATTGTAAGAAAAGCAGTATAAACTCATGATATTGATGTTAATAATGATAACCTCAACCGAGGCGTGGGATAGACTGAATTCTCTAGCCCCTTTGAACAATAGATTCGTACAACATCATAGAAAATTAGTGCATGACTTGTTAAACAATACACAAACCCTGACAGATTGTTGGATCTGTACCCATTCGCCGGTATCAGCCACAAGTATACCTTTTCTAGCAGTTCCCGTATTAGCAGAAGAAATATTCGCTTGGCCTAATTGTTCAGACAACCTGGCCAACAACCAAATTGGTAATGCTAGGCTGTGGAATACTACAATCGCCATACCAATTGTGGGATGGGTAGAATTTCCTTGGTGGCAGGGTAATCTCTCAGGGAGTAACACACATCTACAATATTTAGCATTTAGGGGAGGAAAATGGGTACCTAGAAATAAGACTGGATTAACTAATTTAGGACAGGTCCCCACAGAAAATCTACAGCTTAGTTTCAGTACAACCGTCCCCCCCTCTGATGCTTTCAAACCTGTAGTATTGGAAAGATACATACATAATAGAAAATGGAAACATTCTAAATTGTTCCCCCAAGGTGATGCAAACAGTTGTACAAGTAAGCTGGGGAACCTGGTTTGTAATAAATCCGATGAGTATATCAAAGGAATGCCTGTATGTGGGAATCCCGCAGCCGGGTACTGTAGCCCCTTGGGACAAAAACCCTCTTGGTGTATGCTTCAGAATGTATCTAGATTTGTGGACTTGGCTCACAGATTGGTATTGCAGCACTCAGCTCTATGGGATCTGCCTGAAGGTACATTTTGGATATGCGGAGAAGGAGCATATAAATGGCTTCCCGTAGGTATAAAGGGTACTTGTACATTAGGACGCCTAACCCCGGCTACATTCATAATTTCAAATAAACAAGTGAATATGCAAGCCGTGCCCAAGCACACACTGTATAAAAGAGCTGCAGATAACTCACCACGTCCCTCGGGGAGGCCACATATAGTACAAATGGGAATTCCTAACAAAATTGCTAGTACCATTTTTATTTATCCTATGTTAACACAGATGTGGGATAAATTAGTTAGAGCCACGGATTATCTAGATGATCAGATCTGGGATATATTGGATATACTAAACACTAGTATAGCTGTACAGAATCAGCTTATAATAGTCACTAACCAACATACCCTGGTATTGGATTACCTAACTGCCTCACAAGGGGGTATGTGTCAAATCATCGGACCCACCTGCTGTCATTATATAGACCCGAATAGTACTATGAGTATGACATTTAAATTAAAGGACGTACAACGACTCAGAGATCAGTATGACAAAGACAATGACCAGAATAAGGATAGCTGGTGGTCAGATACCTTTTCTTTTCTTAACCCAGCCAACTGGTTCAGAGGAATCGGTGGGTGGGTTGCTGGGATTATGCAGAGCATAATACATATAGTTATGATTATTGTAGTCATATACGTACTATTCCAGATTGTGCTCAAGAGTATCTCAGTATGCACAGATAAACTTTGTGTAATAGATGCAAGAGTATAAAGTTTTTTTTTTCCTTCTTCTCTTATGTTATCCTTTGCTAATACTGATTATTGCGCTTATTTTGCTATCCCTTTGTAATATCTGTACTTATTGCAAAACAAAGAAAAGGTTGCGAGAGTTAAACGGAAGAATTAATACTAGATTTGATTCTCTTATTGAATACAAGCATGTACATGTGTAATACCAAATAAAGGCTTTGTCTTTGGCCCTGTGGTAATAAAATAAATAAAAGAAAATGTCAAAGGGGGGAATTGTGGAGATCAGACTGAACTAAAGGAATCCATCTTGTCTTCTTCCTGAGAAATCTCGCTTACAACAAGATACATTTCTGCTGACTTGACATTTCCTTTTATGGAAGTAATCATGTGTGCATTCCTTCTTTCAATAGCAGCCTTTCATTCACCTTCCAGATGATGTAACTTTCTACTGATAAAGACTGGTATAGATTGTTTATGTAAGAGATAGTGAAATATGAGCGCTTGTGCGCATGTCTGTAAAAGAATAATTCTTTTCTATATAAAGGGAGGGCAAAGCCCAGAGACACAGATGTGCTCCTGGGCTTCCCCTGTATATGATCACACAATACCTTGTTTGCGTGTCATTTACTCAGGATCCCTACCTCTAGTAAGCCAGGGACTGAGAAGGACTTAACACCACTTTCAGGCTGCCTGGGGTCTACCATACTATTTGAACCATCAAACTGCAGTTAGAAATTTTGAAGCCCAAAAGTAGTTCTTGTCTTGTACAGGGGCCCTTTACACAATGAACGTTCTCATGGAATCACAGAAATCTGGAAATCAATGGGTAATTAATGCAGGAAGTATATCAGAAAAACTGTACAATATTCAAAGAACTTTGAGAAAGGCTATTTTCACCGAAACGCACGTCAGGGAGGATGCTCGTGGACTTACTCCTGACCGACTATGGGTAATGATATCAATTGATCTTTGTGCAATACTGATTTACATTACGGGAGTTAGATGTTGACTCATTAGGCTTTACGGGAGATGTGCAATATCTGTGATCACATATTGTAGCATTGGAGCTGACCTGTTTTGTCTTTTTTGATCATTTGTATAATGTCCTCTGAGTATCCCTTTTGTATGTGCTAGTCGGTGTAACCCCTTCTTGTTCTCTGTCTGCACCTGGCTACTTAATAAATTATTTTTTGGTTACTTTAAATATGTTTGGAATGTTTTGTCGCGGGTTTTTGTTTTCGTTTGACTGTTATGACTAGTGCGATTTTTCCTGTATAATGTCCACCAATATATGATCACAGCACTATAATATTAGAGCAGTTGAAGCAATTACTGTGATGAATGGTGTTTTCATGACATGGTTTCATTTCAATATTCAAAGAACAGTAGCCTTGATTAATCAGGACTGGCGATTTTCTCACTGGTGTTGATGAGGGGTCATGTAGGAGTCAGATGCTCCTGATTCATGAAGAGATGTATGCCTCCTACTAAATCAGGAGCGTCTGACGAGTGGCATGTGCCTCCATGTGCCACATGAGAAATCTTACCCTACTCCATGACTGGAATAAGTGTCCACGGCTCGTCATGAATTAGACAAGCTGTGATCTCGCACTCTTGCCGTGCCCCTGCTCCACCTATATTGGCAAAACTAGGAGAAACTTGGGCAAAAATGGAGCAACTTTTCAAAGTAATTTACACCAAGATTTAAGGTAAGTTGCTCTGATGAATCAGGGCCAATATCTTGAAACTGACATAGCTTTCATACTTGAGTCTATAAAATTCTAAGACGTGGAAGAAATATTAAGTGACGCATAACCAATCTTGGTAGCACAGGTTTGGCACCATATATCCCAATAATAAGCGGAACTCAACTATGTGATGTGCCATCAGGATGCTAGAAGAGAATGCCAATGTTGGCACCTTTATGACTCATCTTCGTTCTTGATTCGAGAATATTTATTGCATCAGTTGATGTATCACTAAATAGGGACTAATCGTATCTGTACAATTGCCTTCCTAACATAGCTCCCTGCCGGAGTCATTCTGTATGGAGCAATTACTTCCCCACCAGCCCTTTGTGTTGCGTTCTGGCAGTGGATCCATATCTTGGTTTCAGGAGCTAACGCTGAGAATACAGCTGCATGATTGTGAAAAGGAAGGAGCTGGTGTGGCCGCAACCGCTGATTGTGCTATCTCAGTGGCCTCCTGCTCATGCCCAGCAGGTTACGGGGAAGCTTGCCCGGCCAAATAACTGTCTCCTGATTACCGGTACTTTCCTGCAAGTCAATATATCACAGACAGTTCATTCTCATACTTTTGATCAGGTTCCTTTTAAGCAACTAGACCCATCCAATTAGCCAGTAAGAATCTATCAGGGGGTATACAGAAAGATTGAAAAAATGCCATTCAGTAATTTGGAGGTTGCAATAACATCATCCACTGACTGCTTCACATTAGTGACTTCAAATTGGGCCAAATTCCTTGTATGTAACAAAGGAGACAATTTTTTTTTTATAAATGTGCTGGATCCAATCTGGATCAGATTTTCTTTAGAGAGAAAAAAAGCTAATGGAGTTTCACCAAACTTCTTCTAGCATTAGTCAATGAAAAACGGACAGTACTCCTATGTAACATGGATGGCATTCACGTGCTAGTGAATATTTCGACAACTCTTGGAGGAACCGCTTACAGAGAGACACCGAAGATGTTTAAAATATTTTTTACTCGTATTTTTGCCATATCCATGATTAAGTGAGATAAATTAACTTGACAAACAGGGAGAAACAGTAACATTTTGGGTATTGTATCCTTCATCAGGCATTGGACGGTCTCATATGGAAACCAACTTTGCTGAATGGAGAAATCCAGGGAAAGGGGTGGTAGGTGCCAAAAAGCAAACCCATTAGTCAGGTCCGTTGTTAAGGGGGTGAAAGAGGCAACTGCCCAAAGTCCTCATCACAAAAGGGTCCGAGCCCCGAGCCTTTCCAATACAGAAGCTGCAATGATAATGCAAGTTCTACATTATCAGTGCAACCTCCAAGGTTATCAGTGTAGACGGCCATTGGTGATATCATGGTCATGTTACCTAATGCCCTTCACTCTATGGGAGTGTGGAGAGACTGAAGAGGAGGAGAGAGCCTGAGGAAACTAAAAAGGGGAAAAGCTGGCAAGACAGCTACACTCTCCATATGTGTGTATGTGCAACATGCAGTGTGTGTAATATATAGCGTGAGTGGCATACACTGTGGGAAGCATGCAGTGTATGTGTAACATTCAGTGTATGTGTAACTTACAGTGTGTGTATGTAGCATGAAGTGCGTGTGTGTGTGTATAAAGTACAGTATATGTGTATGTGTATGTGTGTACCATGGAGTGTATGTGTGTACCATGGAGTGTGTGTGGGTGAAGAAGAAGTCCAGCGTGGGTGATATCCATAAAAAATAACTTTCATTCCATTTTCATTAAAAGTACATAAGTCCAAAATCCATCTTTATATCCAGAGACATAAAAACGGGTGATTCCTACCAGTGACAGTCACAGGCTTAAAGTGCATTTAAAATCATACGCGTTTCAAGTTGGAGTGTGTGTGGGTATAAAATGCAGTGTATATGTGTGTGACAGACACACACACTGCATATTACACACACACTGCATATTACAAGAAAACACACTGCAATTTACACACTATGCATGTGTGGTTTATGTATGTAACATGCAGTGTGAGTGAATGTGTATCATGAAGTGAGTGTGCATAAATGGGCAATGTGTTTGTAACATGAATTGTGTATATAACATACAGTGTGTTTAAATCAAGGAGTGTGTGTGTATTAAACAGTGTGTATATGAAGCATGTGTATACATAACATACAGTATGTGTGTGTAACATGCAACATGTGTCTAGAATGCTGTAGGTGTAACAATTATGACATCATCGTCGCCATGGCAACCATTATGACATCTACGTCGATACTGTGCCCGTCGCTGATTGGTCGAGGCGAATTCGCGGCAGACTGTGCCCGTCGCTGATTGGCCGAGGCAACCTTTATGACATCATCGTCGCCTGGCGGCCTCGACCAATCAGAGACGCGGGATTTCCAGGACAGACAGACAGAAAAACCCTTAGACAATCTATATATAGAATACCCGATGCGTTAGAATCGGGCCACAATCTAGTAGATCTATATCTATATATATAATTGTCTAAGGGTTTTTCTGTCTGTCTGTCTGTCCTGGAAATCCCGCGTCTCTGATTGGTCGAGGCCTGGCGACCAATCAGCGACGTGCACAGCATGGTGACGATGATGTCATAAAGGTTGCCTCGACCAATCAGCGACAGGCACAGTCTGCTGCGAATTCGCGTGCAGAAGTCTGGTGGATACACACAGGGCCGGCGTCAGCACCCGGCGCACCTGGGCAAATGCCGGGGCCCTAGAGAGAGAAGGGGGCCCACTCACGCTGTCATAGATACAGCTGGGAGAGCAGAGCAGGAGGACATGCTCTCTCCGCCCACAAAGTCACTACTGGCTGCGTTCTCTCTTAACCCCTATGTGCCAGCTCTGACACAAGCATCTTCTCCCTCAGTCAGTGCAGCCAGGCAGGCACACATAGGGGTTAAGAGAAGGCAGCCAGTGTGACATTGTTTGTGGGTGGAGAGAGCACGTTCCCCTGCTCTGATCTCCGCCCCTGGCTGGCTGCAGTGCTGCTGAACTTATGAGGCAGATTCCGGAGGAGCTCCTACCAGTGCCTGAGTGAGTGGCGCTGCTATATACTACATGGGCAGCTGGGCTGCTATATACTACGTGGGCTGGGCTGCTATATACTACGTGGGCTGGGCTGCTATATACTACGTGGGCTGCTATATACTACATGGGCTGCGCTGCTATATACTACGTGGGCTGGCCTGCTATATACTACGTGTGCTGCTATATACTACGTGGGCTGTGTTATCTACTACGTGGGCAGTATTATATACTACTAGATTGTGTCCCGATTCTAACGCATCGGGTATTCTAGAATATGCATGTCCCCGTAGTATATGGACAATGATGATTCCAGAATTCGCGGCACACTGTGCCCGTCGCTGATTGGTCGAGGCAACCTTTATGACATCATCATCGCCATGGCAACCATTATGACATCTACGTCGATACTGTGCCAGTCGCTGAATCAGAAACGTGAGATGTCTACGTCCTTTATGACATCATCGTCGCTGTGCCCGTTGCTGATTGGTCGAGACCTGGTGGCCTCGACCAATCAGAGACGCGGGATTTCTACGTCGATGCTGTGCCGGTCTCTGATTGTGGCCCGATTCTAACGCATCGGGTATTCTAGAATATGCATGTCCCTGTAATATATGGACAATGATGATTCCAGAATTCGCGGCAGACTGTGCCCGTCGTTGATTGGTCGAGGCAACCTTTATGACATCATCGTCGCCATGGCAACCATTATGACATCATTGTCGCTGTGCCCGTTGCTGATTGGTCGAGGCCTGGCGGCCTCGACCAATCAGAGACGTGGGATTTCTACGTCGATGCTGTGCTGGTCTCTGATTGGTCGAGGCCTGGCGGCTTCGACCAATCAGAGAGCCGGGATTTCCAGGACAGACAGACAGACAGACAGAAGCAGGAATAAAGCTGTGGTGCGAATGATCGGCCACTTCTCCGAAGAGCCTGGGTTCTTGGGAGCGGTGAGTGTCCCAGCGGTAGGACCCCAGTCATTGGAAACTTATCTCCTATCCTATGAACATGGGATCATTTCCAAACTTGAGAATACAAGGACAAACCGTCTACTCAACAGGGAGGGAGAGAGAAATATAAACTGCCGAAAACAAAAAAAGTTAATAGCCCAAAACTGTGGCAGACCCCATATCATGATTGAAAGCCCTATCATGGAGTCCCGAAGCCCAACTGTCACCCTCTTCTGCCCATTCTCAGCCCCTAATACACATAGTTCAGTGCTGGAGGGCGATGGTGCATAACAAGCTCCACTAAGGACTATTCCTGTCCCTTGGGAAGAGACAAACATATAATTTCAGCAAAAAATTAAACATTTTGTGTGCCATTCACGTTATTGGGAGAAGAGGATTGTGGCCCGATTCTAACGCATCGGGTATTCTAGAATATGCATGTCCCCATAGTATATGGACAATGATGATTCCAGAATTCGTGGCAGACTGTGTCCTTCGCTGATTGGCCGAGGCAACCTTTATGACATCATCGTCGCCATGGCAACCATTATGACATCATCGTCGCTGTGCCCGTTGCTGATTGGTCGAGGCCTGGCGGCCTCGACCAATCAGAGACGCAGGATGTCTACGTCCTTTATGACATCATCGTCGCTGTGCCCATCGCTGATTGGTCGAGGCCTGGCGACCTCGACCAATCAGAGACGCGGGATTTCTACGTCGATGCTGTGCCGGTCTCTGATTGGTCGAGGCCTGGCGGCCTCGACCAATCAGAGAGCAGGGATTTCCAGGACAGACAGACAGACAGACAGACAGACAGACAGACGGAAAAACCCTTAGGCAATTATATATATAGATATATATATATATCTATATATATATATATATATACTAGATTGTGGCCCGATTCTAACGCATCGGGTATTCTAGAATATGCATGTCCCTGTAATATATGGACAATGATGATTCCAGAATTCGCGGCAGACTGTGCCCGTTGCTGATTGGTCGAGGCAACCTTTATGACATCATCGTCGCCATGGCAACCATTATGACATCATCGTCGCTGTGCCCGTTGCTGATTGGTCGAGGCCTGGTGGCCTCGACCAATCAGAGACGCAGGATGTCTACGTCCTTTATGACATCATCGTCGCTGTGCCCGTTGCTGATTGGTCGAGGCCTGGCGGCCTCGACCAATCAGAGACGCGGGATTTCTACGTCGATGCTGTGCCGGTCTCTGATTGGTCGAGGCCTGGCGGCCTCGACCAGTCAGAGAGCAGGGATTTCCAGGACAGACAGACAGACAGACAGACAGACAGACAGACGGAAAAACCCTTGGACAATTATATATATAGATATATAGATAGATAGATAGCCTGGCAGCCTCGACCAATCAGAGACGCGGGATATCTACGTCCTTTATGACATCATCGTCGCTGATTGGTCGAGGCCTGGCGGCCTCGACCAATCAGAGACGCGGGATTTCTATGTCGATGCTGTGCCGGTCTCTGATCATCGTTATTGTGATTGTGCCCCGATTCTAACGCATCGGGTATTCTAGAATATGCATGTCCCCGTAGTATATGGACAATGATGATTCCAGAATTCGCGGCAGACTGTGTCCTTCGCTGATTGGCCGAGGCAACCTTTATGACATCATCGTTGCCATGGCAACCATTATGACATCATCGTCGCTGTGCCCGTTGCTGATTGGTCGAGGCCTGGTGGCCTCGACCAATCAGAGACGCGGGATTTCTACGTCGATGCTGTGCCGGTCTCTGATTGGTCGAGGCCTGGCGGCCTCGACCAGTCAGAGAGCCGGGATTTCCAGGACAGACAAGACAGACAGACAGACAGACAGAAAGACAACGCATCGGGTATTCTAGAATATGCATGTCCCAGTAGTATATGGACAATGATGATTCCAGAATTCGCGGCAGATTGTGCCCGTCGCTGATTGGTCGAGGCGACCTTTATGACATCATCGTCGCCATGGCAACCATTATGACATCATCGTCATTGTGCCCGTTGCTGATTGGTCGAGGCCTGGCAGCCTCGACCAATCAGAGACGCGGGATATCTACGTCCTTTATGACATCATCGTCGCTGTGCTCATCGCTGATTGGTTGAGGTCTGGCGGCCTCGACCAATCAGAGACGCGGGATTTCTACGTCGATGCTGTGCCGGTCTCTGATTGGTCGAGGCCTAGCGGCCTCGACCAATCAGAGACGCGGGATGTCTACGTCCTTTATGACATCATCGTCGCTGTGCCCGTTGCTGATTGGTCGAGGCCTAGCGGCCTCGACCAATCAGAGACGCGGGATGTCTACGTCCTTTATGACATCATCGTCGCTGTGCCGGTCTCTGATTGGTCGAGGCCTGGCGGCCTCGACCAATCAGAGAGCAGGGATTTCCAGGACAGACAGACAGACAGACAGACAGACAGACAGACAGACGGAAAAACCCTTAGGCAATTATATATATAGATGTGGCTGTGCTATATACTATATGGGCTGTTATATGATATGTGGGCTGTGCTATATACTATGTGGCTGTGTTATATGCTACGTGGGCTGTTATATACTACATGGCTGTGTTATATACTACGTGGGCTGTGTTATATACTCCATGGCTGTGTTTATATGCGATCATGAATCGTGGTATGTGTTAAAGGGGGGGCCCACTGAGACTCTTTCGCCCAGGGCCCTCAAGAACCTGGAGCCGTCCCTGGATACACAGCTGATAGTCCTACTGAATAGACTGTTAGCTGCTTTTTTCTTGGCATAATACAAATTCTAAGTAAAGAAAAACGAGTGGCCATCATTACTTTAAGAAATGAAGGTCAGTCCGAAAAATTGGGAAAAGTTTGAAAGTGCAGTGACAAAAACCATCAAGTGCTACAAAGAAACTGGCTCACATGAGGACCACCCCAAGAAAGGAAGACCAAGAGTCACCTCTGCTTCTGAGGATAAGTTTATCTGAGTCACCAGCCTCAGAAATCGCAGGTTAACAGCAGCTCAGATTAGAGACCCTTTAAGTACCGGACCCGGTACCGAGTACCCCAAGGCCCAGGCGGGGCGATCCATTTGCGTCTATGGCCTCTATAGAGATTACTTCTCTATTAATGCATTCTTATATTTATACATAAATGTGTAATCAGAATGAAACGTCTATCAATCTGAATATTCATGTTAATTATCCAGGCGTGCAACTATTAATTTCTAACTATATGCTGGACTAAGTGGCACCTGCCAAGTCTCATTTTCTCTCTCATATCTATGCTTTATGCCGTCTTAAGTCAGTTAATTAGGTAGTCAGAGGAAATCCAGCACAGCAAGTTTTATTTATAGTGTCTTCTCCCTGTGGGAATACTCCAACAGAGGCAGCTATGAATAGATCCGAGAGCTATATTTAGGATGAGAAGACATCTCCAAACCCCGTCCTCCAGGGATTGTTAATTCAGGTTTATGCTCCGTGCTATCTCTATATGCTGCATGCGCGCAGTGGCATCTGGAATAAACAGCAGAACAGAGCAGAATCTACAGACTGCAGTGCAATGAAATGTGGAAACTCCCATTAGGCATTAATGCTAATGTAAATTCATGCAAAATAAGTTTTGAAGTTTCTCTTGCGTTAAAGGTTACAGACCATGGAAGTTGTATCATTCCATATATAAATAAATTGTATATCTATGACACACTGGTAAATCTACATACCCGCCACAATTATGTGTGCGCGGGTATATATGTATGAGAAATATAAAAGTGCTTCTCAATAAATTAGAATATCATCAAAAAGTTAATTTATTTCAGCTCTTCAACACAAAAAGTGAAACTCATATATTATATAGAATCATTACAAACAGAGTGATCCATTTCAAGTGTTTATTTCTATTAAAATTGATAATTATGATTTATTTTTATTAATCATCAACATTATGTCTTACAGCCAATGAAAACCCAAAATTCATTATCTCAGTAAATTAGAATACTTTATAACACCAGCTTGAAAAATGATTTTAAAATCCAAAATGTTGGCCTGCTGAAATGTATGTTCAGTAAATGCCCTCAATACTTGGTCGGGGCTCCTTTTGCATCAATTACTGCATCAATGCGGTGTGGCATGGAGGCGATTAGCCTGTGGCACCGCTGAGGTGTTATGGAAGCCCAGGTTGCTTTAATAACAGCCTTCAGCTCGTCTGCATTGTTGGGTCTGGTGCCTCTCATCTTCCTCTTCACAATACCCAATAGATTTTCTATGGGGTTAAGGTATGGGATTTGCTCACCAATCAGGCACAGTGATAATGTTGTTTTTAAACCAGGTATTGGTACTTTTGGCAGTGTGGACAGGTGCCAAGTCCTGCTGGAGAATGAAATTTCCATCTCCAAAAAGCTTGTTGGGAGAGGGAAGCATGAAGTGCTCTAAAATTTCCTGGTAGATGGCTGCGCTGACTTTGGTCTTGATAAAACACAGAGGACCTACACCAGCAGATGACATGGCTCCCCAAACCATCATCGATTGTGGATACTTCACACTAGACCTCAAGCAGCTTGGATTGTGGCCTCTCCTCTCTTCCTCCAGACTCTGGGACCTTGATTTCTAAGTGAAATGCAAAATTTACTTTCATCTGAAAACAACACTTTGAACCACTGAGCAACAGTCACGTTCTTTATCTCCTTGGCCAGGTAAGACGCTTCTGGCGTTATCTATTGGTCATGAGTGGCTTGACACAAGGAATGTGACACTTGTAGCCTGTGTCCTGGATAAGTTTGTGTGTGATGGCTCTTGAAGCAATGACTCCAGCAGCAGTGCACTTCTTGTGAATCTGCTCTAAATTTTTGAATGGCCTTTTCTTAACAATCCTTTCAAGGCTGCGATTATCCCGGTTGCTTGTGCACTTTTTTCTACCACACTTTTTCCTTCCACTCAACTTTCCATTAATATGCTTGGATACAGCACTCTGTGAACTTACAGCTTCTTTAGCAATGACCTTTTGTGGCTTACCCTCCTTGTGGAGTGTGCCAATGACTGCCTTCTGGACACCTGTCAAGTCAGCAGTCTTTCCCATAATTATGGAGCCTAATGAAACAAATTAGGGGACCTTTTTAAACGCTTAGGAAGTCTTTGCAGGTGGTTTTGTTATTCTAGTTTACTGACATAATGACTTTTGGGTTTTTATTGGTTGTAAGCCATAATCAATAATAGGACTATAAACTAGATACACGTAGGGTTAATAAAGCAAGAATCATGTAAGTACCCTAAAACTAAAAATAACTTTTATTATTAAAATAAAGGCAAACCATACCACCCATCGTGACAAAACAAAACAAAAAGTGTTCAACCTGGAAAGAAATCTAATGGGTATTACTAGAAATCCCTGGACAAGCACCTAGATAAACCCTACCTAGCTGCGGAGGTAGACACCCTAAGGGGGAGCGTATTGGCGCCCCCGCTCCATGATGGCTGACCCTAGGGACCCTGATAAACCCTGCAGCCACTAGTGAGATCCTCTACCCACAACCTACAGGACCCCTACCAATAAACATAGGTCTGTTGTCCTAAGGAAAAAGCTAGAACCCCAAAAACTTAAAAACAAACATGAACACAGAGGGCAAGAAATGGTGTTTCGATAATTAAGACATTAAAGTCTGCAGACAGTGATACAAAGAAGTGGTTGGTATTAGGTATACACTACTCACCACACCTTTATTTTAATAATAAAAGTTATTTTTAGTTTTAGGGTACTTACATGATTCTTGCTGTAAGCCATAATCATCAACATTAACAGAAATAAACACTTGAAATAGATCACTGTTTGTAATGACTCTATATCATATATGAAATTCACTTTTTGTATTGAAGCTCTGTGCTTGTTCGCATTGAGGATGTAAAATAGACAAGACTAGTGCATATTTTTCCACATGAATCATTGGTCCATATAAAAAATTGCTAGTGTGCAATGACACACAGGTTATTGTTGGGTCAGTACACCGACTGCTGAGCACACAGGCCAAATATACAATACATTTGTCTGAACAATCCAAAACTCAGGTGTGAAACCTGAAGAGAAAGAAAACAATAAATGAAATATTCACATCTGACCTAAGGTTGCTTTCATACATTGCAGCCACGGTGCAGTTTTTCACAATTGTGGCAATGCTGCAGCATCTTGCCATGGTTTTAAAAAATGGAAGCAAAATCAATGTGGTTTTACAGCGACTGCAGCAATAAGCGGCTTTTGAACACAAAATGTGAACTCAACTGGACTTTCAAGAAGCTTTTTAATTGCCTTAAAGTCCAAACTACTGACTTGCAGAAAAGAAACAAGGAAACAGGATATGAAATGAACATATTTCTTATGAGCATAGGAATTAAATGTAACTATACAACAGAAGGCTTTTCTATCAATACTCTTATCACGGACTCTCACATTATTACATATCTCTAAACAAGTACCATTTTCTTCCTGACAAATAACCATCTTTCATTGATTTTTTGTATCATTTCTACAATTGCTGTACTTCCGAAGTAAGAGTTCCAGCAAAAAACAGAATGTTCAGACACATAAAATATACTTTGGATTTGACCTGATGTTAAACTCACAAATGTTTCCTGAAAAATTCACAGAAAATCTTTGGGCAAAACCGATAAAGAAATGTTACTATAGAGAAATTTGCTTTTTTGAGTTAAAATTTACACAGTCCTTTGCATAACAATGTACTACTTGTAATAACTGATGTAACAGAAAACTATAATATTATCACCAGTGCATAATAACATGTAACAGTAAACTTACATCTGGTTCACTGCCTTCCCGAAGATTGTAGGTGAGGTCATGCTGGATTTCAGAGATAAATTTTTGGGAGTATTCTGGATAGAGCTCCAAGACCTCCCGAAGTCCCTTCAGACTGATGTACTGCAGATCACAGTAAGTTAAGGCTTTCACGTTGGCATTGGTCTTAATTACCCAGTTTTTGTTGAGATTGTCTGAACCGATCAGATCTCCTTTTCCTGGAAAGATCAAAGTGTCAAAGTCATATTTTGGCTTTTAACACCAACGCATTTGTACGCAAGTCAGTTTCTTTAATTGTGTTGCCTTTGAAATTTGCATTTTTTTTCACTACCCTTTTTGAATTGATAAGTTTGCTACAGATAAAACTAGAGATGAAATTACTGAATTATTACTGTTAGGCCGGTCTCACACTTGCAACTGCAATGCGAGAAGCTCGCGCAAATCTCTCGCCTCAATACCGGGCACTGCCGCAGGCACTCGGGACCGGAGTGTGTGGCTGCATGTATTTCTATGCAGCTGAATGCTCCGGTCAGAACCGCCGGAGGCTGTGCCGGGTATTCAGGTGTGAGTTTCTCGCATTGCAGTTGCAAGAGTGACACCAGCCTTACACTTTAAATCAGTGGTTATCGTGGTCTGTCAGTTTTTAACCATATGATGTCATAGACCTAATGGAAAACAGAAGAAGTAGCTGGGTAGGAAGGCAAAATGAGCAATTGTAAGTACACAGTGCTATATAACATGATGACTGAAATATATTAAGAGGAAAAAACGTTGATGGAAGTGCTTGTTTAAGAGCATAGCCCTGCCAAAAAAAGGAGCTAAACTAATCAGTATACATAAAATATTTCCTACTTCCGCTCCTCATTTCTGTCAGTTGTGCCGAATTGTGGTTTATAAGTAGCCATGCCTTACAGAGCTCTTAACGTCATATACAATTATTCCCACCACTCTTTTCCTTAGTAGTGACGGGCAAATGTGCTCGAATAACATCTTATACGAGCATGCTCGGGTTTTATCCCAGTATCTTGGGAGTCTTGGTATATTATGCTCTAGTCTCTGCGGCTGCATGATTTGTGGCTGTTAGACAGCCTCAACACATGCAGGGATTGCCAGTTTGTTAGGGAATCCCCACGTGTTCAGGCTGTCTAACAGCCGCAAATCATGCAGCCACGGGGACGCAAACATAATATATGAGCACTCCTAAGATACTCGGATAACACCCAACCATGCTCAGACGTGATCGGAGCACGTTCGCCCATCACTATTCCTTAGGCATACTTAGCCATGCTTCCTTCTTTGTGTCCCAAGCACTGCATATCCTCCTCCATTCCCTCTTCAACCATAATGTAGCAAGAGTGAAAGGGGTGAAATGCCTGTTATTGAACCTTTGGGATATTTTCCTACCCACAAATGAACATTCATCTATGTATCAAAGGGAAAACATTGTCACAGATCCAGTTTATGTTTTCTTTATACCGTATACAGGGTTCCCAAGAGAACGCTGGGGTAACAAAGGCAAGCAAGAAAGCTAGTCCTCCGTTGGGCTTAGAAAAGCAGCTGTAGCTTCCGTTATAAGCATCATGGAAATGGAAAATTAATTAACTGGTTTACATATTATTAGTTGAGCTGAGACTACTTGAATGTGTTCAAACAAGAAAAGTCCAAATATATAAAACAAAGTCACAATGAAAAATTCACATTCAGCAAAGTTGCCCTAAATATACCCTATACAAAGCTGCAGTTACTTGTACTATAATTTCCAAGTGGTATGCATATACCAAGCATATAACAACCACTAGATTGCCCACAGGCATCTGCTTTCCTTGTAGGTCAGTCCCATAAACTGTCTGTTATAAAATTGCTGTTATTACCATTCCCTGGTATTTTCTGTAAAACTACCCATCCCCAGTGAACGTTTTATGGATATTGTTGTAACTAATTTAATTCCTAGAAATGTTATCAAGCTTTCCAATCTAGCGTATGATCAATAGTTGTTTTTTGCAAAGAAGAATGCCTGACTGTCCTCACCTAAGATGGCAAGGACGGTATTGTCCTTCAGCACCTCCATAGATCCAGAGCAAACAAAATATATGGCTTGTAAAGCATCCCCTTGCCTGATCAGATATTCTCCTGGGGCGCAAAAAGAGGTTTTAATGCTAAGAGACAGAGAACGCAGACAGCCACGACTGGCGGACTCGAATATTGGCAGCTGGAGGATCTCCTTGTTAAGATGCATCGCTATGTCAGCTCTTAGTTCATCTGGAAAATCCCTAAGAAGCTAGACAAGAAAAACAAAACAAGGGTCATTACAGATGTGAAGAAGGTCTACAATACATCCCTGTCAGTAATGCAATCGATGTTCTCATAAAAGACAACCCAGAAAATAATAAAAATGCCAAATGTATATATTTCACTGTAGCATGGGGACCATAACATTGTAATTTGTATCTTTATATATATATTATCCTGAAAAGCTTAAAACTCTATAAACACCATTGCGGTGAAGTAGTTTAAGTGTAAATTTAAAAAAATAAATGAGATGTGACAGGTCAATTGGGATAATTATGGTTAACACAAGAGTGACTGCAGACGGCTCTGCATCAGTGAATGTCATGAGAGTGACAATGGTTGTGTCTATTGTACTGGAATCTCCACAGATACAAGCAGCCTCCGGCAATGAAGATGCTATTGTGTCATCTTGAATTCACGTGGTGGAATTACATGGCCTCAGCGTGTAAGGTTTGTCTTCTTATCTGACGATAGGAGTCTTCTATGAACATGAATAGGATTCATCTCCAGTGAAACCAAGCCTTCAATAATCTGATCTGACCTTGTCTGGTCCAGGAGAGACCAGAAATAACTTGGGCGCTGGGATACATTTCAAAAATTGCTTGTGGTACACAGCTGGAATTGTGAAGCTACATGAGTCTTTATGAAGATCGAACAGAAATATTTTATGTTTCTTATTTTTATAATAAATGCTCCAACCAAGATGAAATGAATGAACGCAACACAAATTCTGATAGGTTCATAGTAACATAGTAACATAGTTAGTAAGGCCGAAAAGAGACATTTGTCCATCCAGTTCAGCCTATATTCCATCATAATAAATACCCAGATCTACGTCCTTCTACAGAACCTAATAATTGTATGATACAATATTGTTCTGCTCCAGGAAGACATCCAGGCCTCTCTTGAACCCCTCGACTGAGTTCGCCATCACCACCTCCTCAGGCAAGCAATTCCAGATTCTCACTGCCCTAACAGTAAAGAATCCTCTTCTATGTTGGTGGAAAAACCTTCTCTCCTCCAGACGCAAAGAATGCCCCCTTGTGCCCGTCACCTTCCTTGGTATAAACAGATCCTCAGCGAGATATTTGTATTGTCCCCTTATATACTTATACATGGTTATTAGATCGCCCCTCAGTCGTCTTTTTTCTAGACTAAATAATCCTAATTTCGCTAATCTATCTGGGTATTGTAGTTCTCCCATCCCCTTTATTAATTTTGTTGCCCTCCTTTGTACTCTCTCTAGTTCCATTATATCCTTCCTGAGCACCGGTGCCCAAAACTGGACACAGTACTCCATGTGCGGTCTAACTAGGGATTTGTACAGAGGCAGTATAATGCTCTCATCATGTGTATCCAGACCTCTTTTAATGCACCCCATGATCCTGTTTGCCTTGGCAGCTGCTGCCTGGCACTGGCTGCTCCAGGTAAGTTTATCATTAACTAGGATCCCCAAGTCCTTCTCCCTGTCAGATTTACCCAGTGGTTTCCCATTCAGTGTGTAATGGTGATATTGATTCCCTCTTCCCATGTGTATAACCTTACATTTATCATTGTTAAACCTCATCTGCCACCTTTCAGCCCAAGTTTCCAACTTATCCAGATCCATCTGTAGCAGAATACTATCTTCTCTTGTATTAACTGCTTTACATAGTTTTGTATCATCTGCAAATATCGATATTTTACTGTGTAAACCTTCTACCAGATCATTAATGAATATGTTGAAGAGAACAGGTCCCAATACTGACCCCTGCGGTACCCCACTGGTCACAGCGACCCAGTTAGAGACTATACCATTTATAACCACCCTCTGCTTTCTATCACTAAGCCAGTTACTAACCCATTTACACACATTTTCCCCCAGACCAAGCATTCTCATTTTGTGTACCAACCTCTTGTGCGGCACGGTATCAAACGCTTTGGAAAAATCGAGATATACCACGTCCAATGACTCACCGTGGTCCAGTCTATAGCTTACCTCTTCATAAAAACTGATTAGATTGGTTTGACAGGAGCGATTTCTCATAAACCCATGCTGATATGGAGTTAAACAGTTATTCTCATTGAGATAATCCAGAATAACATCCCTCAGAAACCCTTCAAATATTTTACCAACAATAGAGGTTAGACTTACTGGCCTATAATTTCCAGGTTCACTTTTAGAGCCCTTTTTGAATATTGGCACCACATTTGCTATGCGCCAGTCCTGCGGAACAGACCCTGTCGCTATAGAGTCACTAAAAATAAGAAATAATGGTTTATCTATTACATTACTTAGTTCTCTTAGTACTCGTGGGTGTATGCCATCCGGACCCGGAGATTTATCTATTTTAATCTTATTTAGCCGGTTTCGCACCTCTTCTTGGGTTAGATTGGTGACCCTTAATATAGGGTTTTCATTGTTTCTTGGGATTTCACCTAGCATTTCATTTTCCACCGTGAATACCGTGGAGAAGAAGGTGTTTAATATGTTAGCTTTTTCCTCGTCATCTACAACCATTCTTTCCTCACTATTTTTTAAGGGGCCTACATTTTCAGTTTTTATTCTTTTACTATTGATATAGTTGAAGAACAGTTTGGGATTAGTTTTACTCTCCTTAGCAATGTGCTTCTCTGTTTCCTTTTTGGCAGCTTTAATTAGATTTTTAGATAAAGTATTTTTCTCCCTATAGTTTTTTAGAGCTTCAATGGTGCCATCCTGCTTTAGTAGTGCAAATGCTTTCTTTTTACTGTTAATTGCCTGTCTTACTTCTTTGTTTAGCCACATTGGGTTTTTCCTATTTCTAGTCCTTTTATTCCCACAAGGTATAAACCGCTTACACTGCCTATATAGGATGTTCACCACCAGCCATCTTTTGGTTTGGTCAGCAGACCATAAAATTGCCAAATCTGGTTACCTTACAGTAATGTAATGTTTCGTTAATTTATATTAGTGCTAGCACAGCTTGTAGTCTATATATTCATCATGCTATTTTACAGTTTTAATAGATTTGCAATGGCTTGCTTATTTTAGTACACCCTTCTTAGAGTTTTGATTCTTGGATACTTTTTTACAAAACCAAGTCTACAGTTAGACTATGTAACTCCTACTTTTTCATGACACTACTTCCACCGGTGACGCAAGGAACAATCTGGTATCCATTAATGTTTCATTGGGCAATACTTACTGTAACATTACACATTTTGCACTACTAAATGGTTTTCACCACACCCATCTCACATACCTCATTGGCATCAATGCCATTGTTGACTGACCATGTAGTTTGGAAACACTCCAGCATCCTCTGCTTGAGTGGCTTGGGCATACGATGCACCCGTATAAAGTCCTTCAGGTCCTTGGTACGGGTGTGGTAAAGAGACCGTCGAGAATACATTCTCTGAATGATGGCTGTCACATTCCCAAATACCACTGCGTGCATAAGGGCTGAACAAAAAAGCAAGGTGAAAATAATTCAATGCAGAAATGATGTCTGTCAACAACACAAACTAACATAATCTTCCTGGGACCTACTGAAAATAGAAAGTAGAGCTATCATTTTGACCTTTTCATACATTTATTTTTAAATTTGTATTTATGTAAATCATTAACAAATCTATATTGTGCAAATATTTGTCATTTACTCTTTCCAGCCCTTTAAGTAGAAAAAAAAGATTTCTGGAATAAAATGTAATAGTTGACACTATAATTCACCTTTTTTCCTCTGTTACTAAGAATAACGCTTAAATTATGAAGAAACAGACTAACAAATACATAAAAGAGACCAATATAAAAACTCTCTCTATGGGGAAACCTAAGAGTTAGTGCTAGATATCTCTGCAATACCAACACAAGCGTAAATTAAACATTGAACAGTGGAAAAGTTAAAATTGATGACTTTTACTCCGGAGCTGGATTTTTTTCTTACTTACTCAGTAAATTAAACATTACAGAGCCAATGTCTTGACTCGGTAATGCAGGCAGGAAAGGTCATCCAGGGTAAGAGACTCTGTTTGTAACCACTTTCCGCTGTTGCCAAAAATATTAGAATCCTGAGCAGAGGTTCTATTGACTCATAATTTCTAATAATGTATGAAAATCTATTTTGTTAACTGGACAGCCCCTATAGGGATGCTTTCACACTGTGTTCTTCGCCACGCTCAGTGGCTCCATTGGGGCTTACGTGTGAACCCCCCAAAAAACGGGATTCAGGTGTATGCTGCAACAGGGCTATTGATTATAATGGTGCCGACAGTGTCAATGTGTGCTCTGTCGTGCATCGTTTTCAGGCATATACAACTACTGAAGGCGCATACTCAAACATAGTAGACTGCTTCTGAGTGTCCACCTCCAGTAGGTGTATATGCCCAAACATGATGCACGACAGAGCACAGGTTGACACTGTCGGCACCATTATAGTCAAATGCCCAGTCGGCACATACACTGGAATCCTGATTTGTGTGGTCGTCAGCTGTTCAGTAAGCCCAGATGGAGCCACTGAACATAGTGAAGAACACAGTGTGAAAGAGTCCTAAGGGTTTTGAGTAGACCAACAGTGCAACTTTTCGACTACTCCTTAAATGTTGTGTTTCTAGTATTGTTCTAGTTTTTAATCAGTATAGAGAACTTCACAGAAAACACCCACAAGTTCTAAATAAAGAATTTTTGCACTGATCTCTATTTTACATACTGATGGAGCAATTATGTATGTCCTACCAAAACAACTTGGAAACCCTGCTGAGTTGAATAACAGTATAAACCTGAGATATTTCTCAGGTGATGCCTACAAACCCTTTAGAAGAACACAATGCATCCACTTTTACTGTTTCAAAACATTGTGAACCTCTGACATGGAAATAGCGGGAGCTCAAATTGCTGCAGGCGCTGGAGGAACAATTTCTGCATTTACATTAAACACAATAGGATGTGAAGCCCTCTAAATTGCAGATTGGAAACTGTAGTCAGGTTCTAAATTGTTACTCACTGTGAAACTTCACAATGGAAAAAAAATCCTTGAAATGGATACGTATGTTGTCACAAGTGGAGGAACAGTAATGTTCGTGATAAATTATTCTGATACACAAACACTAAAAATATAGGAGGAGATATTTCTCTAAATTTGCTCGTACAAGAGCTTGCACTGGAGTGCATCATTGTATTGCTGATAGTTTCATTATTTTAAAGTCTAAAACCAAGTTCTAAGTATACCAGAAAGTGAAAAGAAAAACTAAACTTTAAATCTTGTACGTTTAGAAATAAAAATGATCTTAGTTGGATCGGTAGATGAATTTATGTTGTCAGTGTAAGTTCTGTATTATTTTTGACCACAGTAGATTTATGCATTTATGTTTTTTATGGTATAATAAGTATATATCTTTTGGGGACAATATTTTCCACAATGTTCTACATCAGTGGTCCCCATCCCCAACCTTTCTTACCTTAGGAGCTACCGTCAACTCAGAGATGGTCGCAAGACACATCCAGCAAAGTAGTGACAATCAGAGCCCTGCATTAGCAGTATGATGAAAGCCAAAGCTTCCCCTCATAAAGAAAACGGAGATCATGTACCCCCTCATATATAGACAAAATAATTGCATCCAAGGGTTCCCGCTTTACCCACATTTGGCATTTTTGTATCAAGCTCATTCTCCACTGTATCTCATCCAATTTCAAGCTCCTGTCTAATTAACAATATCATCCTAGCTCCAGTTTACCATATTTATTTCTCTCCCCTTTCTCCTCCGCAATTATATACACAATAACATCTTCTCTTCTGTGCAGGGCTACTCAAAAAAGTTACCATCTTGAGACTTTCTGTTCATAACTGGTGACTAGACCTGGAGCCAGGGGTGTAACAACCATGGTTGCAGAGGTCACGAGGATGAATGGGCCTGTGCGGGTGGGAGCTCGCCGATTCCAGGTCAAAGTTCAACTGGATGTGTGTTCTCAGACGCACATTCAGCTGAAGTGATTACAACATAGAGACCCATTGGGTCCATGCACAGCAATACACACTGCCAACCAATCAGAGGGCCAGCAGCTGACGTTGGCGTGCACGTGACTGGGGGCGCATGGCAGTGACGTCTTGCGCTCTCGTCTCTTGCATGCTGAGGTCAGCTGCCAGCTTCAAAAGAGGATGCCGTGCGATGTGGGAGTGGACGGGAGGTCTCTATAATTGTTTATTTTTTCTATGCATTAAAGAACAGGGGCAGAACGGGGGACATATACCAGGATAGGGGATATATACCAGGATGAGAGATATATATATGCTAGGATGGGGCCCAGACAAGATAAGAGAGATATAAACCAGGATGGGGGATATATATACCAGGATTTGGTCCAGAATGAGGGAATATATATATACCAGGATGGGGCCCAGGCAGGACAAGGAACATATATACCAGGATGGGGGATACATATACCATGATGGTGAATATATATACCTGGATGAAGCCCAGGATATGGAACAGATGCCAGAATGGGGGATATACAGTATATATCACGATGGGGAATATGTATATACCATGATGGAGCCCAGGGTAAGTGACTTATATACCAGGATGGGGCCAGAAAGGGGAACATATATACCAGGACAGAGGACATACATATATATGGTGAGGGACATATATACCAGGAAGGGGGAACCACCATCCAAATCTTGCAATGGGGCCCATCAGACTAAAGTCACGCCACTGTCTGGAGCTAATGTATCAAGCTGGAAGACAGCCACAAGCTACACATCTTGCGCTCGCAAGTCACATGTGGTGCTTAAGACACAGTTTGGGGACCCCCTGCTGTACATAGAAAGGCAAATGTAAAACTGGTGTTACTTGAACATGGGTGTCCTAAAAAAACAGTGAAAGTGAAAAAGTGCCTCCATAACTGCTCACAAATATGTTGGAAGAAAAAGACTCAATAGGAGCTTTCACTCTTTTTTATAGACTCCTCGGTTGTGTAGAAGTATTTGGATAACTTTGTTTTAATGTGTATGGCCTCCTTAAAATTAATGGACTTACACAACATATCTAGTTATCCAGTTCAATTATAGTAATTTGTAACAAATGTAGGGGACACATTTATGGGTTTTTTTCAAAGAGGGAACCAACTTTTCTATGATGGCGAGAAGGTTCTTTACTACTGAAAGTCGTCTTTCTTAGGTTGTTTAATATTAAACTTAAGTCATCTGGCTTCACATATATTTTGGATAATTATACAGAAAAAATGATTGTACAGACTCAACTCCATCCAGCTTTAGAATTGTTAGTTCAGATTAGCTTCTACAATGTCAGTAGGGCACTCATATATTCTGACTTCCAATACATTGTTAACAGGATCTCATCTTACCTCCAATCAGCATGGTGCAGATAGAGAAGATCTTTTCAGCATCTGTGTTGGCAGACACATTTCCAAATCCTACACTAGTAAGGCTGCTAAGAGCAAAATATAAAGACGTGATATAAGAACTCCGGACAGAAGGACCACCAGTTATTTCCAAAACTGATTGGTTTACCCCGTGACTACCATTGGAGTGCGTGCTACCATTGGAAACTGTATCAAATCTTTCTACTGGCTGATATGGCATTCCAAGACGTTTGGAAAACTCATGTAACCATCCTGAGGAAAGAGAATAAAAAACAGGATATATTCAGTCCAGAATCCAGATTGTAGAGTACTAAGCATATATAAATTCAATTGACTGATGGATTTAGGTGGTTTGCTCTTACTTGATGATAAGCAGAAAGTGACGCAATACACAAGTGCCAAGTACAAAATATCCTCAGTATCCCAACACATAGTGCCAAGCACAGAGTATCTCATACATAGTGCCAAGCACAGAGTATCCAATACATAGTACCAAGCACAGAGTATCTCATACATAGTGCCAAGCACAGAGTATCCAATACATAGTACCAAGCACAGAGTATCTCATACATAGTGCCAAGCACAGAGTATCCTCATACATAGTGCCAAGCACAGAGTATCCTCATACATAGTGCCAAGCACATATTATCCTTATACATAGTGCCAAGCACAGAGTATCCCCATACATAGAGCCAAGCACAGAGTATCCCAATACATAGTGCCAAGCACAGAGTATCCCATACATAGTGCCAAGCACAGAGTATCCCCATACATAGTGCCAAGAACAGAGTATCCCCATACATAGTGCCAAGCACAGAGTATCCCATACATAGTGCCAAGCACAGAGTATCTCATACATAGTGCCAAGCACAAAGTATCCCCATACATAGTGCCAAGCACAGAGTATTCCATACATAGTGCCAAGAACAGAGTATCCCATACATAGTGCCAAGCACAGAGTATCCTCATACATAGTTCCAAGCACAGAGTATCCTCATACATAGTGCCAAGCACATATTATCCTTATACAAAGTGCCAAGCACAGAGTATCCCCATACATAGTGCCAAGCACAGAGTATCCTCATACATAGTGCCAAGCACATATTATCCTTATACATAGTGCCAAGCACAGAGTATCCCCATACATAGTGCCAAGCACAGAGTATTTCATACATAGTGCCAAGCACAAAGTATCCCCATACATAGTGCCAAGCACAGAGTATTCCATACATAGTGCCAAGAACAGAGTATCCCCATACATAGTGCCAAGCACAGAGTATCCCATACATAGTGCCAAGCACAGAGTATCTCATACATAGTGTCAAGCACAAAGTATCCCCATACATAGTGCCAAGCACAGAGTATTCCATACATAGTGCCAAGAACAGAGTATCCCCATACATAGTGCCAAGCACAGAGTATCCCATACATAGTGCCAAGCACAGAGTATCCTCATACATAGTGCCAAGCACATATTATCCTTATACATAGTGCCAAGCACAGAGTATCCCCATACATAGTGCCAAGCACAGAGTATCCTCATACATAGTGCCAAGCACATATTATCCTTATACATAGTGCCAAGCACAGAGTATCCCCATACATAGTGCCAAGCACAGAGTATCTCATACATAGTGCCAAGCACAAAGTATCCCCATACATAGTGCCAAGCACAGAGTATTCCATACATAGTGCCAAGAAGAGAGTATCCCCATACATAGTGCCAAGCACAGAGTATCCCATACATAGTGCCAAGCACAGAGTATCTCATACATAGTGTCAAGCACAGAGTATCCTCATACATAGTGCCAAGCACATATTATCATTATACATAGTGCCAAGCACGGAGTATCCCCATACATAGTGCCAAGCACAGAGTATCCCATACATAGTGCCAAGCACAGAGAATCTCATACATAGTGCCAAGCACAGAGTATCCCATACATAGTGCCAAGCACAGAGTATCTCATACATAGTGCCAAGCACAAAGTATCCCCATACATAGTGCCAAGCACAGAGTATTCCATACATAGTGCCAAGAACAGAGTATCCCATACATAGTTCCAAGCACAGAGTATCCTCATACATAGTGCCAAGCACATATTATCCTTATACATAGTGCCAAGCACAGAGTATCCCCATACATAGTGCCAAGCACAGAGTATCCTCATACATAGTGCCAAGCACATATTATCCTTATACATAGTGCCAAGCACAGAGTATCCCCATACATAGTGCCAAGCACAGAGTATCTCATACATAGTGCCAAGAACAGAGTATCCCCATACATAGTGCCAAGCACAGAGTATCCCATACATAGTGCCAAGCACAGAGTATCTCATACATAGTGTCAAGCACAAAGTATCCCCATACATAGTGCCAAGCACAGAGTATTCCATACATAGTGCCAAGAACAGAGTATCCCCATACATAGTGCCAAGCACAGAGTATCCCATACATAGTGCCAAGCACAGAGTATCTCATACATAGTGTCAAGCACAAAGTATCCCCATACATAGTGCCAAGCACAGAGTATTCCATACATAGTGCCAAGAACAGAGTATCCCCATACATAGTGCCAAGCACAGAGTATCCCATACATAGTGCCAAGCACAGAGTATCCTCATACATAGTGCCAAGCACAGAGTATCCTCATACATAGTGCCAAGCACATATTATCCTTATACATAGTGCCAAGCACAGAGTATCCCCATACATAGTGCCAAGCACAGAGTATCCTCATACATAGTGCCAAGCACATATTATCCTTATACATAGTGCCAAGCACAGAGTATCCCCATACATAGTGCCAAGCACAGAGTATCTCATACATAGTGCCAAGCACAAAGTATCCCCATACATAGTGCCAAGCACAGAGTATTCCATACATAGTGCCAAGAAGAGAGTATCCCCATACATAGTGCCAAGCACAGAGTATCCCATACATAGTGCCAAGCACAGAGTATCTCATACATAGTGTCAAGCACAGAGTATCCTCATACATAGTGCCAAGCACATATTATCATTATACATAGTGCCAATCACGGAGTATCCTCATACATAGTGCCAAGCACATATTATCATTATACATAGTGCCAATCACGGAGTATCCCCATACATAGTGCCAAGCACAGAGTATCCCATACATAGTGCCAAGCACAGAGAATCTCATACATAGTGCCAAGCACAGAGTATCCCATACATAGTGCCAAGCACAGAGTATCTCATACATAGTGCCAAGCACAGAGTATCCCATACATACTGCCAAGCACAGAGTATCTCATACATAGTGCCAAGCACAGAGTATCTCATACATAGTGTCAAGCACAGAGAATCTCATACATAGTGCCAAGCACCGAGTATCTCATACATAGTGCCAAGCACAGAGTATCTCATACATAGTGCCAAGCACAGAGTATCCCATACATAGTGCCAAGCACAGAGTATCCCATACATTGTGCCAGGCACAGAGTATCCCATACATAGTGCCAAGCACAGAGTATCCCATACATAGTGCCAAGCACAGAGTATCCCATACATAGTGCCAAGCACAGAGTATCCCATACATAGTGCCAAGCACAGAGTATCCCATACATAGTGCCAAGCACAGAGTATCTCATACATAGTGCCAAGCACAGAGTATCTCATACATAGTGCCAAGCACAGAGTATCTCATTCATAGTGCCAAGCACAGAGTATCTCATACATAGTGCCAAGCACAGAGTATCTCATACATAGTGCCAAGCACAGAGTATCTCATACATAGTGCCAAGCACAGAGTATCTCATTCATAGTGCCAAGCACAGAGTATCTCATACATAGTGCCAAGCACAGAGTATCTCATACATAGTGCCAAGCACAGAGTATCTCATACATAGTGCCAAGCACAGAGTATCCCATACATAGTGCCAAGCACAGAGTATCCCCATACATAGTGCCAAGCACAGAGTATCCCCATACATAGTGCCAAGCACAGAGTATCCCATACATAGTGCCAAGCACAGAGTATCTCATAAATAGTGCCAAGCACAAAGTATCCCCATACATAGTGTCAAGCACAGAGTATTCCATACATAGTGCCAAGAACAGAGTATCCCCATACATAGTGCCAAGCACAGAGTATCCCATACATAGTGCCAAGCACAGAGTATCCTCATACATAGTTCCAAGCACAGAGTATCCTCATACATAGTGCCAAGCACATATTATCCTTATACATAGTGCCAAGCACAGAGTATCCCCATACATAGTGCCAAGCACAGAGTATCCTCATACATAGTGCCAAGCACATATTATCCTTATACATAGTGCCAAGCACAGAGTATCCCCATACATAGTGCCAAGCACAGAGTATCTCATACATAGTGCCAAGCACAAAGTATCCCCATACATAGTGCCAAGCACAGAGTATTCCATACATAGTGCCAAGAACAGAGTATCCCCATACATAGTGCCAAGCACAGAGTATCCCATACATAGTGCCAAGCACAGAGTATCTCATACATAGTGTCAAGCACAAAGTATCCCCATACATAGTGCCAAGCACAGAGTATTCCATACATAGTGCCAAGAACAGAGTATCCCCATACATAGTGCCAAGCACAGAGTATCCCATACATAGTGCCAAGCACAGAGTATCCTCATACATAGTGCCAAGCACAGAGTATCCTCATACATAGTGCCAAGCACATATTATCCTTATACATAGTGCCAAGCACAGAGTATCCCCATACATAGTGCCAAGCACAGAGTATTACATACATAGTGTCAAGCACAGAGTATCCTCATACATAGTGCCAAGCACAGAGTATCTCATACATAGTGCCAAGCACAGAGTATCTCATACATAGTGCCAAGCACAGAGTATCCCATACATACTGCCAAGCACAGAGTATCTCATACATAGTGCCAAGCACAGAGTATCTGATACATAGTGCCAAGCACAGAGAATCTCATACATAGTGCCAAGCACCGGGTATCTCATACATAGTGCCAAGCACAGAGTATCTCATACATAGTGCCAAGCACAGAGTATCCCATACATAGTGCCAAGCACAGAGTATCTCATACATAGTGCCAAGCACAGAGTATCTCATACATAGTGCCAAGCACAGAGTATCCCATACATAGTGCCAAGCACAGAGTATCTCATACATAGTGCCAAGCACAGAGTATCCCATACATACTGCCAAGCACAGAGTATCTCATACATAGTTCCAAGCACAGAGTATCCTCATACATAGTGCCAAGCACATATTATCCTTATACATAGTGCCAAGCACAGAGTATCCCCATACATAGTGCCAAGTACAGAGTATCCTCATACATAGTGCCAAGCACATATTATCCTTATACATAGTGCCAAGCACAGAGTATCCCCATACATAGTGCCAAGCACAGAGTATCTCATACATAGTGCCAAGCACAAAGTATCCCCATACATAGTGCCAAGCACAGAGTATTCCATACATAGTGCCAAGAACAGAGTATCCCCATACATAGTGCCAAGCACAGAGTATCCCATACATAGTGCCAAGCACAGAGTATCTCATACATAGTGTCAAGCACAAAGTATCCCCATACATAGTGCCAAGCACAGAGTATTCCATACATAGTGCCAAGAACAGAGTATCCCCATACATAGTGCCAAGCACAGAGTATCCCATACATAGTGCCAAGCACAGAGTATCCTCATACATAGTGCCAAGCACAGAGTATCCTCATACATAGTGCCAAGCACATATTATCCTTATACATAGTGCCAAGCACAGAGTTTCCCCATACATAGTGCCAAGCACAGAGTATCCTCATACATAGTGCCAAGCACATATTATCCTTATACATAGTGCCAGCACAAGGTATCCCCATACATAGTGCCAAGCACAGAGTATTACATACATAGTGTCAAGCACAGAGTATCTCATACATAGTGCCAAGCACAGAGTATCTCATACATAGTGCCAAGCACAGAGTATCCCATACATACTGCCAAGCACAGAGTATCTCATACATAGTGCCAAGCACAGAGTATCTCATACATAGTGCCAAGCACAGAGAATCTCATACATAGTGCCAAGCACCGGGTATCTCATACATAGTGCCAAGCACAGAGTATCTCATACATAGTGCCAAGCACAGAGTATCCCATACATAGTGCCAAGCACAGAGTATCTCATACATAGTGCCAAGCACAGAGTATCTCATACATAGTGCCAAGCACAGAGTATCCCATACATAGTGCCAAGCACAGAGTATCTCATACATAGTGCCAAGCACAGAGTATCCCATACATACTGCCAAGCACAGAGTATCTCATACATAGTGCCAAGCACAGAGTATTCCATACATAGTGCCAAGCACAGAGTATCTCATACATAGTGCCAAGCACAGAGTATCTCATACATAGTGCCAAGCACAGAGTATTCCATACATAGTGCCAAGAACAGAGTATCCCTATGCATAGTGCCAAGCACAGAGTATCCCATACATAGTGCCAAGCACAGAGTATCTCATACATAGTGTCAAGCACAGAGTATCCTCATACATAGTGCCAAGCACATATAATCATTATACATAGTGCCAAGCACGGAGTATCCCCATACATAGTGCCAAGCACAGAGTATCCCATACATAGTGCCAAGCACAGAGTATCTCATACATAGTGCCAAGCACAGAGTATTCCATACATAGTGCCAAGCACAGAGTATCTCATACATAGTGCCAAGCACAGAGTATCCCATACATACTGCCAAGCACAGAGTATCTCATACATAGTGCCAAGCACAGAGTATCTCATACATAGTGCCAAGCACAGAGAATCTCATACATAGTGCCAAGCACCGAGTATCTCATACATAGTGCCAAGCACAGAGTATCTCATACATAGTGCCAAGCACAGAGTATCCCATACATAGTGCCAAGCACAGAGTATCTCATACATAGTGCCAAGCACAGAGTATCCCATACATTGTGCCAGGCACAGAGTATCCCATACATAGTGCCAAGCACAGAGTATCCCATACATAGTGCCAAGCACAGAGTATCCCATACATAGTGCCAAGCAAAGAGTATCCCATACATAGTGCCAAGCACAGAGTATCCCATACATAGTGCCAAGCACAGAGTATCTCATACATAGTGCCATGCACAGAGTATCCCATACATAGTGCCAAGGACAGAGTATCTCATACATAGTGCCAAGCACAGAGTATCCCATACATAGTGCCAAGCACAGAGTATCTCATACATAGTGCCAAGCACAGAGTATCTCATACATAGTGCCAAGCACAGAGTATCTCATACATAGTGCCAAGCACAGAGTATCTCATACATAGTGCCAAGCACAGAGTATCTCATACATTGTGCCAAGCACAGAGTATCTCATACATAGTGCCAAGCACAGAGTATCTCATACATAGTGCCAAGCACAGAGTATCTCATACATAGTGCCAAGCACAGAGTATTCTAATACATAGTGCCAAACACAGAGTATCCCCACATACATTGGAGCAGATTTATACAAACTGTCTAAAAAGCCCCACACTTCAATGCCTACATCAACTAATCTCAGCAAAATTTTTATTTTTACTAGAGCAGTTTATGAAATTAAAGCCGAGTTCTCATTGGTTTCTACGGGTAACAACACAGACAGATTTTTGTAGACATTTTTGATAAATGATGCCCATTGTCTGCCATAAACCTTCAGCATTTAGTATCTTCTATTCAATGCAAGCAAGAAATCATGAAAGGTTTCCAGTATGCTTCCGCAGTGTACATGGAGGCAGCTCTAACGTACCTGCTGAGGTGCGTGCCTTTCCCCACAGTAGTCTGTACTTATACATATAGTGCACAGCAGTGTTCCCCAACTCCGGTCCTCAAGAGCCACCAACAGGTCATGTATTCAGGATTTCCTTAGCATTGCATAGGAGATAATTGCATCACCTGGACAGGCAAGAATTCAACATCACCTGTTGGTGGCTCTTGAGAACCGGATGTTGGGGAACACTGGTGTAGAGGATGCAGCCACTAAATCATTGTAAGGAATTCTAAGAAAATTAGGCTTAAAAGTGCCAAAAACTTTCCTGCGACATTTATCTAAAATATTTTGGTCAATTAACCATTTGGCGACAGCTACTATCAGTGCCTGATATCCCTGGTGCCAGTGATTGGCTGCAGTCGTCATGTCAGTTATAGCAACATGGAGCCCGAGGATGTAGTGCTGGAACGACAGGGATTAAACAGGGAAGTGTACATTTAAGTTATTTTGTCACTGTTAGTTGTGGCCAAATGTTTACATGGAGATCACCTTCAAGGTGTTTCTGGTACAGTCCATTTGCGATGTGCAATATTAGGGCATATTCATTAATGCAATAATGATGGTGCCCTGGTAAGATTGTATCACAAGAACTGGCATCCATGCGGAGCTCAATATCTACCAAGCCACCGCCACATTTACTTTACACTTGTAATAACTGTGCAATGAGGCTCATCTGTACTAACACAGGTTATATGAGCTTTCTGTCACTTTTACATGCAGAACGTCATTGGTGAACTAAGCTATAGCACATTGGTGGGGAATCTTTTTTCTACCAAGGGCCATATAGATATTTATACCATCCTTCGGGGGCCGTACAAACTCCGCCCACAAAGTACATCTTGACTCTGGGACTGGTTAAAGGATGTAATCTTTCATTGCATGCCCTTCAGTGTCAGTAGTGAACACTACCGTGTGTGTGCTCACAGAGCAAGAAGAAACTAATAAGCTGGTGGCAATCAAAATACAGCTCCCTGCCCAAGAATGAGGTCTCTGAGAATCCTCTCGGGGGCCTGATAAAAGGTCATCGAGGGCCGTAAATGGCCCTGGGGCCTGAGGTTCCCCATCCCTGCTATAGCACCAGGTCAATCACCACAAGCAAAAAAAAAGCAATGTACAGTGCAAATATAACATAAACAGAGATATATACAAAGGTAAAAAATGCATAAAATATAATTTACAAATTGTTTTTCTTTCTTTCATTCCCTCCGCCATACTCCTGTCACCAAAGGAATTCTCTTTTTGCATTTTCCCATCATCTTGTCGAGAAGACAATACATTTAAAAGCGTTTCCTTATGACTTTAATACTAATTCATT